>NC_071388.1:107898544-109299377 GCF_022682495.2 Desmodus rotundus
TAGCCTAAGAAACCATGGAGATTATACTCCGTCCCTCGGACTCCACCCGTTCGTGAAGCATTCAAAGAGGAAGAAGCTAAAAGTACGCCATGGGCCTACCAGGCCATTCATTCCACTCTGAGAATACAGCAGTGAAGACTTTGTGCTCCCCTGCACCATTCAGGAATTATATCAAGTCGTGCGAAAAGTGTTCTCAACAAAAGCCATCTACACTATTGGACGTGTTAGCAATGTTCTCATTTCAGTAGGAGATGAAAGCAGTGGTGTGTCACATAGTACGTACTCTTGTCAGCATCCTGCCCGAGAACCTTGCTGCAATATAGGATCTCTGGCTCGTGTCATAGCCCAAGAGCTACGGAAATGATTTCCCGTCCGCAACGGAGGGAATGCTAGCCTAGCTAGCACTTTGTGATCCTTGAAGCGGAATGAGCTTCCGCAGTAGAGTTTTCTCCTAGGTACTTTTTCCATCAGAAAAGCGTAGCCCCAGGAAGAAGAGAGGCAACAGCCTACTACCTCCCTTTGCACATACAGTGTTTTCAACCTAGAAATGCATGTGCAGCTAGCAGTCCCCTTACTCTATTCGAGTGACTCTCTCACACAGCACAGGAGTGAACGGTTTGAAAGCTGCCAAGTGACTCGGGAAGGAACATGTTCCTGAGAAGTGGCTTTAAGCATGAAGGCGGCTCTAGATCAATGTGCTCATATCAGTTGAATTGGAAATGAGTGCCTTGTACCATATCACATACCCTCTTCAGAACTTATGATCAGCTCTTTTGCTCTGTTATCTTTTCCCTTGCTGTGTTTCAGTGCAACGATCTACAGAATCACTTTCTCGTCATCAACGGACTTAATGAAAGCACAGAACTAAGAGAGCTATGAAATGCACGATCTTCTATGACACACACACCTCTAACTGTGCCCGTCATCTAGCTTTAGCCCTAGCCCTAAACCTATATGTAACATTAACCCAAACGCTAATGCTAAACCTATCCCTAACCCTAACCCTATCCCTAACCCTAACCCTAAGCCTAACGCTATCCCTATCCCTAACCCTAACCCTAACCCTAACCCTAACCCTAACCCTATCCCTATCGTTTCCCTACCCTAATAATAAAGCTTACCCTTCCCATAATCGTAATGCTAGCCCTAACCCTAATTCTATCTTTAAACAGAAATCTTCTGATATATCAGAGCTGTGGGTTGTGTCCTAAACGAAATGCTACTGAAATCATTTTCAATCCGTAGTGAATGAACAGGAGCATAGCAGTTACAGACCTTCGCAGGACAATGATCTGCGAGTGTGGGCTTTTCACCGCTCTATTTTTTCAGGGAAAATAGCAGAGGCCGAAGATCTCCTGCAGCTACTCACTACTATCTCTTGTGGACAAAACTGTTTCTCGAACGTAGATATGCCCATGAAGCTCACAGCCCACTGACTCTATTCCATTGAATTTCCCTCTGATAGAACAGCAAGGAATTCATGGGAAGCTTCCAAACGACTAGGGAATCAGGATGTCTCATACAAGTCCCTTATTAGAAAACTTCATCTCCAGCGGGTAACACTAGGTCAATGGACTCGTTTCAGTAGAGTGCGAAATGTGTGGGATGCCGCTAGACGCCACCGATTTCGAACGTCATTTCAATGGGTTTTCTGTATGATCACCTTGGCGGTAACTTTGCTGGGCACAGAGTTGTGGAATCACGTTCCCCAAAACAAATGAGTGAACGGAAGCACAGGACTATGCCAACTATGACCGAGAGTAAGCTTGGCTACCACTGTTTTCGCCAAACTCTGCGTTCTGCGAGGAAAGCGTATCCGGACGTTGGAAGGCCGCTAGGCCACACTACGCGACTTGGCCTCCAAGTCTCTGAAGATCTAAGGGAATATGAATGTCAGAGTAGCCTGTGGGGCTCGCAGTGGAAGATAATACGTGCGTGAAGATTTGTTTGCTCCTCAAACTCACTCGGGAATCAACCTATTTCGTAGGAAGTGGGTTTTTCTCCAAAGCCGTCTCAGTGTTCAACGTCTTCTCAATGTTGTCATTTCAGTAGGAGTTGTGATGGGAGAAGAAGACTGTAGCCTAAGAAACCATGGAGACTATACTCCGTCCCTCGGACTCCACCCGTTCGTGAAGCGTTCAAAGAGGAAGAAGCTAAAAGTACGCCATGGGCCTACCAAGCCATTCATTCCACTCTGAGAATACAGCAGTGAAGACTTTGCGCTCCCCTGCACCATTCAGGAATTATATCAAGTCGTGCGAAAAGTGTTCTCAACAAAAGCCATCTACACTATTGGACGTGTTAGCAATGTTCTCATTTCAGTAGGAGATGAAAGCAGTGGTGTGTCACATAGTACGTACTCTTGTCAGCATCCTGTCCGAGAACCTTGCTGCAATATAGGATCTCTGGCTCGTGTCATAGCCCAAGAGCTACGGAAATGATTTCCCGTCCGCAACGGAGGGAATGCTAGCCTAGCTAGCACTTTGTGATCCTTGAAGCGGAATGAGCTTCCGCAGTAGAGTTTTCTCCTAGGTACTTTTTCCATCAGAAAAGCGTAGCCCCAGGAAGAAGAGAGGCAACAGCCTACTACCTCACTTTGCACATACAGTGTTTTCAACCTAGAAATGCATGTGCAGCTAGCAGTCCACTTTCTCTATTCGAGTGACTCTCTCGCACAGCACAGGAGTGAACGGTTTGAAAGCTGCCAAGTGACTCGGGAAGGAACATGTTCCTGAGAAGTGGCTTTAAGCATGAACGCAGCTCTAGATCAATGTGCTCATATCAGTTGAATTGGAAATGAGTGCCTTGTACCATATCACATACCCTCTTCAGAACTTATGATCAGCTCTTTTGCTCTGTTATCTTTTACCTTGCTGTGTTTCAGTGCAACGATCTACAGAATCACTTTCTCGTCATCAACGGACTTAATGAAAGCACAGAACTAAGAGAGCTATGAAATGCACGATCTTCTATGACACACATACTTCTACCTGTGCCCGTCATCTAGCTTTAGCCCTAGCCCTAAACCTATATGTAACATTAACCCAAACGCTAATGCTAAACCTATCCCTAACCCTAACCCTAACCCTTACCCTAACCCTATCCCTATTCCTAACCCTAACCCTAACCCTAACCCTAACCCTAACCCTATCCCTATCCCTATCCCTACCCTAATAATAAAGCTTATACTTACCGTAATCGTAATGCTAGCCCTAACCCTAATTCTATCTTTAAACAGAAATCTTCTGATATATCAGAGCTGTGGGTTGTGTCCTAAACTAAATGCTACTGAAATCTTTTTCAATCCGTATTGAATGAACAGGAGCATAGCAGTTTCAGACCTTCGCAGGACAATGAGCTGCGAGTGTGGGCTTCTCGCCACTCTATTTTTTCCATGAAAATAGCAGAGGCCGAAGATCTCCTGCAGCTACTCACTACTATGTCTTGTGGACAAAACTGTTTCTCGAACGTAGATATGCCCATGAAGCTCACAGCCCACTGACTCTATTCCATTGAATTTCCCTCTGATAGAACAGCAAGGAATTCATGGGAAGCTTCCAAACAACTAGGGAATCAGGATGTTTCATACAAGTCCCTTATTAGAAAACTTCATCTCCAGCGGGTAACACTAGGTCAATGGACTCGTTTCAGTAGAGTGCGAAATGTGTGGGATGCCGCTAGAAGCCACCGATTTCGAACGTCATTTCAATGGGTTTTCTGTATGATCACCTTGGCGGTAACTTTGCTAGGCACAGAGTTGTGGAATCACGTTCCCCAAAACAAATGAGTGAACGGAAGCACAGGACTATGCCAACTATGACCGAGAGTAAGCTTAGCTACCACTGTTTTCGCCAAACTCTGCGTTCTGCGAGGAAAGCGTATCCGGACGTTGGAAGGCCGCTAGGCCACACTACGCAACTTGGCCTCCAAGTCTCTTAAGATCTAAGGGAATATGAATGTCAGAGTAGCCTGTGGGGCTCGCAGTGGAAGATAATACGTGCGTGAAGATTTGTTTGCTCCTCAAACTCACTCGGGAATCAACCTATTTCGTAGGAAGCGGGTTTTTCTCCAAAGCCGTCTCAGTGTTCAACGTCTTCTCAATGTTGTCATTTCAGTAGGAGATGTGATGGGAGAAGAAGACTGTAGCCTAAGAAACCATGGAGACTATACTCCGTCCCTCGGACTCCACCCGTTCGTGAAGCATTCAAAGAGGAAGAAGCTAAAAGTACGCCATGGGCCTACCAGGCCATTAATTCCACTCTGAGAATACAGCAGTGAAGACTTTGCGCTCCCCTGCACCATTCAGGAATTATATCAAGTCGTGCGAAAAGTGTTCTCAACAAAAGCCATCCACACTATTGGACGTGTTAGCAATGTTCTCATTTCAGTAGGAGATGAAAGCAGTGGTGTGTCACATAGTACGTACTCTTGTCAGCATCCTGTCCAAGAACCTTGCTGCAATATAGGATCTCTGGCTCGTGTCATAGCCCAAGAGCTACGGAAATGATTTCCCGTCCGCAACGGAGGGAATGCTAGCCTAGCTAGCACTTTGTGATCCTTGAAGCGGAATGAGCTTCCACAGTAGAGTTTTCTCCTAGGTACTTTTTCCATCAGAAAAGCGTAGCCCCAGGAAGAAGAGAGGCAACAGCCTACTACCTCACTTTGCACATACAGTGTTTTCAACCTAGAAATGCATGTGCAGCTAGCAGTCCCCTTACTCTATTCGAGTGACTCTCTCACACAGCACAGGAGTGAACGGTTTGAAAGCTGCCAAGTGACTCGGGAAGGAACATGTTCCTGAGAAGTGGCTTTAAGCATGAACGCAGCTCTAGATCAATGTGCTCATATCAGTTGAATTGGAAATGAGTGCCTTGTACCATATCACATACCCTCTTCAGAACTTATGATCAGCTCTTTTGCTCTGTTATCTTTTCCCTTGCTGTGTTTCAGTGCAACGATCTACAGAATCACTTTCTCGTCATCAACGGACTTAATGAAAGCACAGAACTAAGAGAGCTATGAAATGCACGATCTTCTATGACACACATACCTCTACCTGTGCCCGTCATCTAGCTTTAGCCCTAGCCCTAAACCTATATGTAACATTAACCCAAACGCTAATGCTAAACCTATCCCTAACCCTAACCCTAACCCTAACCCTATCCCTATCCCTAACCCTAACCCTAACCCTAACCCTAACCCTATCCCTATCCCTATCCCTACCCTAATAATAAAGCTTATCCTTACCGTAATCGTAATGCTAGCCCTAAACCTAATTCTATCTTTAAACAGAAATCTTCTGATATATCAGAGCTGTGGGTTGTGTCCTAAACTAAATGCTACTGAAATCTTTTTCAATCCGTATTGAATGAACAGGAGCATAGCAGTTTCAGACCTTCGCAGGACAATGAGCTGCGAGTGTGGGCTTTTCGCCACTCTATTTTTTCCATGAAAATAGCAGAGGCCGAAGATCTCCTGCAGCTACTCACTACTATGTCTTGTGGACAAAACTCTTTCTCGAACGTAGATATGCCCATGAAGCTCACAGCCCACTGACTCTATTCCATTGAATTTCCCTCTGATAGAACAGCAAGGAATTCATGGGAAGCTTCCAAACAACTAGGGAATCAGGATGTTTCATACAAGTCCCTTATTAGAAAACTTCATCTCCAGCGGGTAACACTAGGTCAATGGACTCGTTTCAGTAGAGTGCGAAATGTGTGGGATGCCGCTAGAAGCCACCGATTTCGAACGTCATTTCAATGGGTTTTCTGTATGATCACCTTGGCGGTAACTTTGCTAGGCACAGAGTTGTGGAATCACGTTCCCCAAAACAAATGAGTGAACGGAAGCACAGGACTATGCCAACTATGACCGAGAGTAAGCTTGGCTACCACTGTTTTCGCCAAACTCTGCGTTCTGCGAGGAAAGCGTATCCGGACGTTGGAAGGCCGCTAGGCCACACTACGCGACTTGGCCTCCAAGTCTCTGAAGATCTAAGGGAATATGAATGTCAGAGTAGCCTGTGGGGCTCGCAGTGGAAGATAATACGTGCGTGAAGATTTGTTTGCTCCTCAAACTCACTCGGGAATCAACCTATTTCGTAGGAAGCGGGTTTTTCTCCAAAGCCGTCTCAGTGTTCAACGTCTTCTCAATGTTGTCATTTCAGTAGGAGATGTGATGGGAGAAGAAGACTGTAGCCTAAGAAACCATGGAGACTATACTCCGTCCCTCGGACTCCACCCGTTCGTGAAGCATTCAAAGAGGAAGAAGCTAAAAGTACGCCATGGGCCTACCAGGCCATTCATTCCACTCTGAGAATACAGCAGTGAAGACTTTGCGCTCCCCTGCACCATTCAGGAATTATATCAAGTCGTGCGAAAAGTGTTCTCAACAAAAGCCATCCACACTATTGGACGTGTTAGCAATGTTCTCATTTCAGTAGGAGATGAAAGCAGTGGTGTGTCACATAGTACGTACTCTTGTCAGCATCCTGTCCGAGAACCTTGCTGCAATATAGGATCTCTGGCTCGTGTCATAGCCCAAGAGCTACGGAAATGATTTCCCGTCCGCAACGGAGGGAATGCTAGCCTAGCTAGCACTTTGTGATCCTTGAAGCGGAATGAGCTTCCACAGTAGAGTTTTCTCCTAGGTACTTTTTCCATCAGAAAAGCGTAGCCCCAGGAAGAAGAGCGGCAACAGCCTACTACCTCACTTTGCACATACAGTGTTTTCAACCTAGAAATGCATGTGCAGCTAGCAGTCCCCTTACTCTATTCGAGTGACTCTCTCACACAGCACAGGAGTGAACGGTTTGAAAGCTGCCAAGTGACTCGGGAAGGAACATGTTCCTGAGAAGTGGCTTTAAGCATGAACGCAGCTCTAGATCAATGTGCTCATATCAGTTGAATTGGAAATGAGTGCCTTGTACCATATCACATACCCTCTTCAGAACTTATGATCAGCTCTTTTGCTCTGTTATCTTTTCCCTTGCTGTGTTTCAGTGCAACGATCTACAGAATCACTTTCTCGTCATCAACGGACTTAATGAAAGCACAGAACTAAGAGAGCTATGAAATGCACGATCTTCTATGACACACATACTTCTACCTGTGCCCGTCATCTAGCTTTAGCCCTAGCCCTAAACCTATATGTAACATTAACCCAAACGCTAATGCTAAACCTATCCCTAACCCTAACCCTAACCCTAACCCTATCCCTATCCCTAACCCTAACCCTAACCCTAACCCTAACCCTATCCCTATCCCTATCCCTACCCTAATAATAAAGCTCATACTTACCGTAATCGTAATGCTAGCCCTAACCCTAATTCTATCTTTAAACAGAAATCTTCTGATATATCAGAGCTGTGGGTTGTGTCCTAAACTAAATGCTACTGAAATCTTTTTCAATCCGTATTGAATGAACAGGAGCATAGCAGTTTCAGACCTTCGCCGGACAATGAGCTGCGAGTGTGGGCTTTTCGCCACTCTATTTTTTCCATGAAAATAGCAGAGGCCGAAGATCTCCTGCAGCTACTCACTACTATGTCTTGTGGACAAAACTGTTTCTCGAACGTAGATATGCCCATGAAGCTCACAGCCCACTGACTCTATTCCATTGAATTTCCCTCTGATAGAACAGCAAGGAATTCATGGGAAGCTTCCAAACAACTAGGGAATCAGGATGTTTCATACAAGTCCCTTATTAGAAAACTTCATCTCCAGCGGGTAACACTAGGTCAATGGACTCGTTTCAGTAGAGTGCGAAATGTGTGGGATGCCGCTAGAAGCCACCGATTTCGAACGTCATTTCAATGGGTTTTCTGTATGATCACCTTGGCGGTAACTTTGCTAGGCACAGAGTTGTGGAATCACGTTCCCCAAAACAAATGAGTGAACGGAAGCACAGGACTCTGCCAACTATGACCGAGAGTAAGCTTGGCTACCACTGTTTTCGCCAAACTCTGCGTTCTGCGAGGAAAGCGTATCCGGACGTTGGAAGGCCGCTAGGCCACACTACGCGACTTGGCCTCCAAGTCTCTGAAGATCTAAGGGAATATGAATGTCAGAGTAGCCTGTGGGGCTCGCAGTGGAAGATAATACGTGCGTGAAGATTTGTTTGCTCCTCAAACTCACTCGGGAATCAACCTATTTCGTAGGAAGCGGGTTTTTCTCCAAAGCCGTCTCAGTGTTCAACGTCTTCTCAATGTTGTCATTTCAGTAGGAGATGTGATGGGAGAAGAAGACTGTAGCCTAAGAAACCATGGAGACTATACTCCGTCCCTCGGACTCCACCCGTTCGTGAAGCATTCAAAGAGGAAGAAGCTAAAAGTACGCCATGGGCTTACCAGGCCATTCATTCCACTCTGAGAATACAGCACTGAAGACTTTGCGCTCCCCTGCACCATTCAGGAATTATATCAAGTCGTGCGAAAAGTGTTCTCAACAAAAGCCATCCACACTATTGGACGTGTTAGCAATGTTCTCATTTCAGTAGGAGATGAAAGCAGTGGTGTGTCACATAGTACGTACTCTTGTCAGCATCCTGTCCGAGAACCTTGCTGCAATATAGGATCTCTGGCTCGTGTCATAGCCCAAGAGCTACGGAAATGATTTCCCGTCCGCAACGGAGGGAATGCTAGCCTAGCTAGCACTTTGTGGTCCTTGAAGCGGAATGAGCTTCCACAGTAGAGTTTTCTCCTAGGTACTTTTTCCATCAGAAAAGCGTAGCCCCAGGAAGAAGAGAGGCAACAGCCTACTACCTCACTTTGCACATACAGTGTTTTCAACCTAGAAATGCATGTGCAGCTAGCAGTCCCCTTACTCTATTCGAGTGACTCTCTCACACAGCACAGGAGTGAACGGTTTGAAACCTGCCAAGTGACTCGGGAAGGAACATGTTCCTGAGAAGTGGCTTTAAGCATGAACGCAGCTCTAGATCAATGTGCTCATATCAGTTGAATTGGAAATGAGTGCCTTGTACCATATCACATACCCTCTTCAGAACTTATGATCAGCTCTTTTGCTCTGTTATCTTTTACCTTGCTGTGTTTCAGTGCAACGATCTACAGAATCACTTTCTCGTCATCAACGGACTTAATGAAAGCACAGAACTAAGAGAGCTATGAAATGCACGATCTTCTATGACACACATACTTCTACCTGTGCCCGTCATCTAGCTTTAGCCCTAGCCCTAAACCTATATGTAACATTAACCCAAACGCTAATGCTAAACCTATCCCTAACCCTAACCCTAACCCTTACCCTAACCCTATCCCTATTCCTAACCCTAACCCTAACCCTAACCCTAACCCTAACCCTATCCCTATCCCTATCCCTACCCTAATAATAAAGCTTATACTTACCGTAATCGTAATGCTAGCCCTAACCCTAATTCTATCTTTAAACAGAAATCTTCTGATATATCTGAGCTGTGGGTTGTGTCCTAAACTAAATGCTACTGAAATCTTTTTCAATCCGTATTGAATGAACAGGAGCATAGCAGTTTCAGACCTTCGCAGGACAATGAGCTGCGAGTGTGGGCTTTTCGCCACTCTATTTTTTCCATGAAAATAGCAGAGGCCGAAGATCTCCTGCAGCTACTCACTACTATGTCTTGTGGACAAAACTGTTTCTCGAACGTAGATATGCCCATGAAGCTCACAGCCCACTGACTCTATTCCATTGAATTTCCCTCTGATAGAACAGCAAGGAATTCATGGGAAGCTTCCAAACAACTAGGGAATCAGGATGTTTCATACAAGTCCCTTATTAGAAAACTTCATCTCCAGCGGGTAACACTAGGTCAATGGACTCGTTTCAGTAGAGTGCGAAATGTGTGGGATGCCCCTAGAAGCCACCGATTTCGAACGTCATTTCAATGGGTTTTCTGTATGATCACCTTGGCGGTAACTTTGCTAGGCACAGAGTTGTGGAATCACGTTCCCCAAAACAAATGAGTGAACGGAAGCACAGGACTATGCCAACTATGACCGAGAGTAAGCTTAGCTACCACTGTTTTCGCCAAACTCTGCGTTCTGCGAGGAAAGCGTATCCGGACGTTGGAAGGCCGCTAGGCCACACTACGCAACTTGGCCTCCAAGTCTCTTAAGATCTAAGGGAATATGAATGTCAGAGTAGCCTGTGGGGCTCGCAGTGGAAGATAATACGTGCGTGAAGATTTGTTTGCTCCTCAAACTCACTCGGGAATCAACCTATTTCGTAGGAAGCGGGTTTTTCTCCAAAGCCGTCTAAGTGTTCAACGTCTTCTCAATGTTGTCATTTCAGTAGGAGATGTGATGGGAGAAGAAGACTGTAGCCTAAGAAACCATGGAGACTATACTCCGTCCCTCGGACTCCACCCGTTCGTGAAGCATTCAAAGAGGAAGAAGCTAAAAGTACGCCATGGGCCTACCAGGCCATTCATTCCACTCTGAGAATACAGCAGTGAAGACTTTGCGCTCCCCTGCACCATTCAGGAATTATATCAAGTCGTGCGAAAAGTGTTCTCAACAAAAGCCATCCACACTATTGGACGTGTTAGCAATGTTCTCATTTCAGTAGGAGATGAAAGCAGTGGTGTGTCACATAGTACGTACTCTTGTCAGCATCCTGTCCGAGAACCTTGCTGCAATATAGGATCTCTGGCTCGTGTCATAGCCCAAGAGCTACGGAAATGATTTCCCGTCCGCAACGGAGGGAATGCTAGCCTAGCTAGCACTTTGTGATCCTTGAAGCGGAATGAGCTTCCACAGTAGAGTTTTCTCCTAGGTACTTTTTCCATCAGAAAAGCGTAGCCCCAGGAAGAAGAGAGGCAACAGCCTACTACCTCACTTTGCACATACAGTGTTTTCAACCTAGAAATGCATGTGCAGCTAGCAGTCCCCTTTCTCTATTCGAGTGACTCTCTCACAACAGCACAGGAGTGAACGGTTTGAAAGCTGCCAAGTGACTCGGGAAGGAACATGTTCCTGAGAAGTGGCTTTAAGCATGAACGCAGCTCTAGATCAATGTGCTCATATCAGTTGAATTGGAAATGAGTGCCTTGTACCATATCACATACCCTCTTCAGAACTTATGATCAGCTCTTTTGCTCTGTTATCTTTTACCTTGCTGTGTTTCAGTGCAACGATCTACAGAATCACTTTCTCGTCATCAACGGACTTAATGAAAGCACAGAACTAAGAGAGCTATGAAATGCACGATCTTCTATGACACACATACCTCTACCTGTGCCCGTCATCTAGCTTTAGCCCTAGCCCTAAACCTATATGTAACATTAACCCAAACGCTAATGCTTAACCTATCCCTAACCCTAACCCTAACCCTAACCCTATCCCTATCCCTAACCCTAACCCTAACCCTAACCCTAACCCTATCCCTATCCCTATCCCTACCCTAATAATAAAGCTTATCCTTATCGTAATCGTAATGCTAGCCCTAAACCTAATTCTATCTTTAAACAGAAATCTTCTGATATATCAGAGCTGTGGGTTGTGTCCTAAACTAAATGCTACTGAAATCTTTTTCAATCCGTATTGAATGAACAGGAGCATAGCAGTTTCAGACCTTCGCAGGACAATGAGCTGCGAGTGTGGGCTTTTCGCCACTCTATTTTTTCCATGAAAATAGCAGTGGCCGAAGATCTACTGCAGCTACTCACTACTATGTCTTGTGGACAAAACTGTTTCTCGAACGTAGATATGCCCATGAAGCTCACAGCCCACTGACTCTATTCCATTGAATTTCCCTCTGATAGAACAGCAAGGAATTCATGGGAAGCTTCCAAACAACTAGGGAATCAGGATGTTTCATACAAGTCCCTTATTAGAAAACTTCATCTCCAGCGGGTAACACTAGGTCAATGGACTCGTTTCAGTAGAGTGCGAAATGTGTGGGATGCCGCTAGACGCCACCGATTTCGAACGTCATTTCAATGGGTTTTCTGTATGATCACCTTGGCGGTAACTTTGCTAGGCACAGAGTTGTGGAATCACGTTCCCCAAAACAAATGAGTGAACGGAAGCACAGGACTATGCCAACTATGACCGAGAGTAAGCTTGGCTACCACTGTTTTCGCCAAACTCTGCGTTCTGCGAGGAAAGCGTATCCGGACGTTGGAAGGCCGCTAGGCCACACTACGCGACTTGGCCTCCAAGTCTCTGAAGATCTAAGGGAATATGAATGTCAGAGTAGCCTGTGGGGCTCGCAGTGGAAGATAATACGTGCGTGAAGATTTGTTTGCTCCTCAAACTCACTCGGGAATCAAGCTATTTCGTAGGAAGCGGGTTTTTCTCCAAAGTCGTCTCAGTGTTCAACGTCTTCTCAATGTTGTCATTTCAGTAGGAGATGTGATGGGAGAAGAAGACTGTAGCCTAAGAAACCATGGAGATTATACTCCGTCCCTCGGACTCCACCCGTTCGTGAAGCATTCAAAGAGGAAGAAGCTAAAAGTACGCCATGGGCCTACCAGGCCATTCATTCCACTCTGAGAATACAGCAGTGAAGACTTTGTGCTCCCCTGCACCATTCAGGAATTATATCAAGTCGTGCGAAAAGTGTTCTCAACAAAAGCCATCTACACTATTGGACGTGTTAGCAATGTTCTCATTTCAGTAGGAGATGAAAGCAGTGGTGTGTCACATAGTACGTACTCTTGTCAGCATCCTGCCCGAGAACCTTGCTGCAATATAGGATCTCTGGCTCGTGTCATAGCCCAAGAGCTACGGAAATGATTTCCCGTCCGCAACGGAGGGAATGCTAGCCTAGCTAGCACTTTGTGATCCTTGAAGCGGAATGAGCTTCCGCAGTAGAGTTTTCTCCTAGGTACTTTTTCCATCAGAAAAGCGTAGCCCCAGGAAGAAGAGAGGCAACAGCCTACTACCTCCCTTTGCACATACAGTGTTTTCAACCTAGAAATGCATGTGCAGCTAGCAGTCCCCTTACTCTATTCGAGTGACTCTCTCACACAGCACAGGAGTGAACGGTTTGAAAGCTGCCAAGTGACTCGGGAAGGAACATGTTCCTGAGAAGTGGCTTTAAGCATGAAGGCGGCTCTAGATCAATGTGCTCATATCAGTTGAATTGGAAATGAGTGCCTTGTACCATATCACATACCCTCTTCAGAACTTATGATCAGCTCTTTTGCTCTGTTATCTTTTCCCTTGCTGTGTTTCAGTGCAACGATCTACAGAATCACTTTCTCGTCATCAACGGACTTAATGAAAGCACAGAACTAAGAGAGCTATGAAATGCACGATCTTCTATGACACACACACCTCTAACTGTGCCCGTCATCTAGCTTTAGCCCTAGCCCTAAACCTATATGTAACATTAACCCAAACGCTAATGCTAAACCTATCCCTAACCCTAACCCTATCCCTAACCCTAACCCTAAGCCTAACGCTATCCCTATCCCTAACCCTAACCCTAACCCTAACCCTAACCCTAACCCTATCCCTATCGTTTCCCTACCCTAATAATAAAGCTTACCCTTCCCATAATCGTAATGCTAGCCCTAACCCTAATTCTATCTTTAAACAGAAATCTTCTGATATATCAGAGCTGTGGGTTGTGTCCTAAACGAAATGCTACTGAAATCATTTTCAATCCGTAGTGAATGAACAGGAGCATAGCAGTTACAGACCTTCGCAGGACAATGATCTGCGAGTGTGGGCTTTTCACCGCTCTATTTTTTCAGGGAAAATAGCAGAGGCCGAAGATCTCCTGCAGCTACTCACTACTATCTCTTGTGGACAAAACTGTTTCTCGAACGTAGATATGCCCATGAAGCTCACAGCCCACTGACTCTATTCCATTGAATTTCCCTCTGATAGAACAGCAAGGAATTCATGGGAAGCTTCCAAACGACTAGGGAATCAGGATGTCTCATACAAGTCCCTTATTAGAAAACTTCATCTCCAGCGGGTAACACTAGGTCAATGGACTCGTTTCAGTAGAGTGCGAAATGTGTGGGATGCCGCTAGACGCCACCGATTTCGAACGTCATTTCAATGGGTTTTCTGTATGATCACCTTGGCGGTAACTTTGCTGGGCACAGAGTTGTGGAATCACGTTCCCCAAAACAAATGAGTGAACGGAAGCACAGGACTATGCCAACTATGACCGAGAGTAAGCTTGGCTACCACTGTTTTCGCCAAACTCTGCGTTCTGCGAGGAAAGCGTATCCGGACGTTGGAAGGCCGCTAGGCCACACTACGCGACTTGGCCTCCAAGTCTCTGAAGATCTAAGGGAATATGAATGTCAGAGTAGCCTGTGGGGCTCGCAGTGGAAGATAATACGTGCGTGAAGATTTGTTTGCTCCTCAAACTCACTCGGGAATCAACCTATTTCGTAGGAAGTGGGTTTTTCTCCAAAGCCGTCTCAGTGTTCAACGTCTTCTCAATGTTGTCATTTCAGTAGGAGTTGTGATGGGAGAAGAAGACTGTAGCCTAAGAAACCATGGAGACTATACTCCGTCCCTCGGACTCCACCCGTTCGTGAAGCGTTCAAAGAGGAAGAAGCTAAAAGTACGCCATGGGCCTACCAAGCCATTCATTCCACTCTGAGAATACAGCAGTGAAGACTTTGCGCTCCCCTGCACCATTCAGGAATTATATCAAGTCGTGCGAAAAGTGTTCTCAACAAAAGCCATCTACACTATTGGACGTGTTAGCAATGTTCTCATTTCAGTAGGAGATGAAAGCAGTGGTGTGTCACATAGTACGTACTCTTGTCAGCATCCTGTCCGAGAACCTTGCTGCAATATAGGATCTCTGGCTCGTGTCATAGCCCAAGAGCTACGGAAATGATTTCCCGTCCGCAACGGAGGGAATGCTAGCCTAGCTAGCACTTTGTGATCCTTGAAGCGGAATGAGCTTCCGCAGTAGAGTTTTCTCCTAGGTACTTTTTCCATCAGAAAAGCGTAGCCCCAGGAAGAAGAGAGGCAACAGCCTACTACCTCACTTTGCACATACAGTGTTTTCAACCTAGAAATGCATGTGCAGCTAGCAGTCCACTTTCTCTATTCGAGTGACTCTCTCGCACAGCACAGGAGTGAACGGTTTGAAAGCTGCCAAGTGACTCGGGAAGGAACATGTTCCTGAGAAGTGGCTTTAAGCATGAACGCAGCTCTAGATCAATGTGCTCATATCAGTTGAATTGGAAATGAGTGCCTTGTACCATATCACATACCCTCTTCAGAACTTATGATCAGCTCTTTTGCTCTGTTATCTTTTACCTTGCTGTGTTTCAGTGCAACGATCTACAGAATCACTTTCTCGTCATCAACGGACTTAATGAAAGCACAGATCTAAGAGAGCTATGAAATGCACGATCTTCTATGACACACACACCTCTACCTGTGCCCGTCATCTAGCTTTAGCCCTAGCCCTAAACCTATATGTAACATTAACCCAAACGCTAATGCTAAACCTATCCCTAACCCAAACCCTATCCCTAACCCTAAGCCTAACGCTATCCCTATCCCTAACCCTAACCCTAACCCTAACCCTAACCCTAACCCTATCCCTATCGTTTCCCTACCCTAGTAATAAAGCTTACCCTTCCCATAATCGTAATGCTAGCCCTAACCCTAATTCTATCTTTAAACAGAAATCTTCTGATATATCAGAGCTGTGGGTTGTGTCCTAAACGAAATGCTACTGAAATCATTTTCAATCCGTAGTGAATGAACAGGAGCATAGCAGTTTCAGACCTTCGCAGGACAATGAGCTGCGAGTGTGGGCTTTTCACCGCTCTATTTTTTCAGGGAAAATAGCAGAGGCCGAAGATCTCCTGCAGCTACTCACTACTATCTCTTGTGGACAAAACTGTTTCTCGAACATAGATATGCCCATGAAGCTCACAGCCTACTGACTCTATTCCATTGAATTTCCCTCTGATAGAACAGCAAGGAATTCATGGGAAGCTTCCAAACGACTAGGGAATCAGGATGTTTCATACAAGTCCCTTATTAGACAACTTCATCTCCAGCGGGTAACACTAGGTCAATGGACTCGTTTCAGTAGAGTGCGAAATGTGTGGGATGCCGCTAGACGCCACCGATTTCGAACGTCATTTCAATGGGTTTTCTGTATGATCACCTTGGCGGTAACTTTGCTAGGCACAGAGTTGTGGAATCACGTTCCCCAGAACAAATGAGTGAACGGAAGCACAGGACTATGCTAACTATGACCGAGAGTAAGCTTGGCTACCACTGTTTTCGCCAAACTCTGCGTTCTGCGAGGAAAGCGTATCCGGACGTTGGAAGGCCGCTAGGCCACACTACGCGACTTGGCCTCCAAGTCTCTGAAGATCTAAGGGAATATGAATGTCAGAGTAGCCTGTGGGGCTCGCAGTGGAAGATAATACGTGCGTGAAGATTTGTTTGCTCCTCAAACTCACTCGGGAATCAACCTATTTCGTAGGAAGCGGGTTTTTCTCCAAAGCCGTCTCAGTGTTCAACGTCTTCTCAATGTTGTCATTTCAGTAGGAGATGTGATGGGAGAAGAAGACTGTAGACTAAGAAACCATGGAGACTATACTCCGTCCCTCGGACTCCACCCGTTCGTGAAGCATTCAAAGAGGAAGAAGCTAAAAGTACGCCATGGGCCTACCAGTCCATTCATTCCACTCTGAGAATACAGCAGTGAAGACTTTGCGCTCCCCTGCACAATTCAGGAATTATATCAAGTCGTGCGAAAAGTGTTCTCAACAAAAGCCATCCACACTATTGGACGTGTTAGCAATGTTCTCATTTCAGTAGGAGATGAAAGCAGTGGTGTGTCACATAGTACGTACTCTTGTCAGCATCCTGTCCAAGAACCTTGCTGCAATATAGGATCTCTGGCTCGTGTCATAGCCCGAGAGCTACGGAAATGATTTCCCGTCCGCAACGGAGGGAATGCTAGCCTAGCTAGCACTTTGTGATCCTTGAAGCGGAATGAGCTTCCACAGTAGAGTTTTCTCCTAGGTACTTTTTCCATCAGAAAAGCGTAGCCCCAGGAAGAAGAGAGGCAACAGCCTACTACCTCACTTTGCACATACAGTGTTTTCAACCTAGAAATGCATGTGCAGCTAGCAGTCCCCTTACTCTATTCGAGTGACTCTCTCACACAGCACAGGAGTGAACGGTTGGAAAGCTGCCAAGTGACTCGGGAAGGAACATGTTCCTGAGAAGTGGCTTTAAGCATGAACGCGGCTCTAGATCAATGTGCTCATATCAGTTGAATTGGAAATGAGTGCCTTGTACCATATCACATACCCTCTTCAGAACTTATGATCAGCTCTTTTGCTCTGTTATCTTTTCCCTTGCTGTGTTTCAGTGCAACGATCTACAGAATCACTTTCTCGTCATCAACGGACTTAATGAAAGCACAGAACTAAGAGAGCTATGAAATGCACGATCTTCTATGACACACATACCTCTACCTGTGCCCGTCATCTAGCTTTAGCCCTAGCCCTAAACCTATATGTAACATTAACCCAAACGCTAATGCTAAACCTATCCCTAACCCTAACCCTAACCCTAACCCTATCCCTATCCCTAACCCTAACCCTAACCCTAACCCTAACCCTATCCCTATCCCTATCCCTACCCTAATAATAAAGCTTATCCTTACCGTAATCGTAATGCTAGCCCTAAACCTAATTCTATCTTTAAACAGAAATCTTCTGATATATCAGAGCTGTGGGTTGTGTCCTAAACTAAATGCTACTGAAATCTTTTTCAATCCGTATTGAATGAACAGGAGCATAGCAGTTTCAGACCTTCGCAGGACAATGAGCTGCGAGTGTGGGCTTTTCGCCACTCTATTTTTTCCATGAAAATAGCAGAGGCCGAAGATCTCCTGCAGCTACTCACTACTATGTCTTGTGGACAAAACTGTTTCTCGAACGTAGATATGCCCATGAAGCTCACAGCCCACTGACTCTATTCCATTGAATTTCCCTCTGATAGAACAGCAAGGAATTCATGGGAAGCTTCCAAACAACTAGGGAATCAGGATGTTTCATACAAGTCCCTTATTAGAAAACTTCATCTCCAGCGGGTAACACTAGGTCAATGGACTCGTTTCAGTAGAGTGCGAAATGTGTGGGATGCCGCTAGAAGCCACCGATTTCGAACGTCATTTCAATGGGTTTTCTGTATGATCACCTTGGCGGTAACTTTGCTAGGCACAGAGTTGTGGAATCACGTTCCCCAAAACAAATGAGTGAACGGAAGCACAGGACTATGCCAACTATGACCGAGAGTAAGCTTGGCTACCACTGTTTTCGCCAAACTCTGCGTTCTGCGAGGAAAGCGTATCCGGACGTTGGAAGGTCGCTAGGCCACACTACGCGACTTGGCCTCCAAGTCTCTGAAGATCTAAGGGAATATGAATGTCAGAGTAGCCTGTGGGGCTCGCAGTGGAAGATAATACGTGCGTGAAGATTTGTTTGCTCCTCAAACTCACTCGGGAATCAACCTATTTCGTAGGAAGCGGGTTTTTCTCCAAAGCCGTCTCAGTGTTCAACGTCTACTCAATGTTGTCATTTCAGTAGGAGTTGTGATGGGAGAAGAAGACTATAGACTAAGAAACCATGGAGACTATACTCCGTCCCTCGAACTCCACCCGTTCGTGAAGCGCTCAAAGAGGAAGAAGCTAAAAGTACGCCATGGGCCTACCAGGCCATTAATTCCACTCTGAGAATACAGCAGTGAAGACTTTGCGCTCCCCTGCACCATTCAGGAATTATATCAAGTCGTGCGAAAAGTGTTCTCAACAAAAGCCATCCACACTATTGGACGTGTTAGCAATGTTCTCATTTCAGTAGGAGATGAAAGCAGTGGTGTGTCACATAGTACGTACTCTTGTCAGCATCCTGTCCGAGAACCTTGCTGCAATATAGGATCTCTGGCTCGTGTCATAGCCCAAGAGCTACGGAAATGATTTCCCGTCCGCAACGGAGGGAATGCTAGCCTAGCTAGCACTTTGTGATCCTTGAAGCGGAATGAGCTTCCACAGTAGAGTTTTCTCCTAGGTACTTTTTCCATTAGAAAAGCGTAGCCCCAGGAAGAAGAGATGCAACAGCCTACTACCTCACTTTGCACATACAGTGTTTTGAACCTAGAAATGCATGTGCAGCTAGCAGTCCCCTTTCTCTATTCGAGTGACTCTCTCACACAGCACAGGAGTGAACGGTTTGAAAGCTGCCAAGTGACTCGGGAAGGAACATGTTCCTGAGAAGTGGCTTTAAGCATGAACGCAGCTCTAGATCAATGTGCTCATATCAGTTGAATTGGAAATGAGTGCCTTGTACCATATCACATACCCTCTTCAGAACTTATGATCAGCTCTTTTGCTCTGTTATCTTTTCCCTTGCTGTGTTTCAGTGCAACGATCTACAGAATCACTTTCTCGTC
Organism: Desmodus rotundus; assembly: GCF_022682495.2. Classification (NCBI taxonomy): domain Eukaryota; kingdom Metazoa; phylum Chordata; class Mammalia; order Chiroptera; family Phyllostomidae; genus Desmodus; species Desmodus rotundus. Next base: position 107,917,956 of record NC_071388.1, read on the forward strand.
ATCAACGGACTTAATGAAAGCACAGAACTAAGAGAGCTATGAAATGCACGATCTTCTATGACACACATACCTCTACCTGTGCCCGTCATCTAGCTTTAGCCCTAGCCCTAAACCTATATGTAACATTAACCCAAACGCTAATGCTAAACCTATCCCTAACCCTAACCCTAACCCTAACCCTATCCCTATCCCTAACCCTAACCCTAACCCTAACCCTAACCCTATCCCTATCCCTATCCCTACCCTAATAATAAAGCTTATCCTTACCGTAATCGTAATGCTAGCCCTAAACCTAATTCTATCTTTAAACAGAAATCTTCTGATATATCAGAGCTGTGGGTTGTGTCCTAAACTAAATGCTACTGAAATCTTTTTCAATCCGTATTGAATGAACAGGAGCATAGCAGTTTCAGACCTTCGCAGGACAATGAGCTGCGAGTGTGGGCTTTTCGCCACTCTATTTTTTCCATGAAAATAGCAGTGGCCGAAGATCTCCTGCAGCTACTCACTACTATGTCTTGTGGACAAAACTGTTTCTCGAACGTAGATATGCCCATGAAGCTCACAGCCCACTGACTCTATTCCATTGAATTTCCCTCTGATAGAACAGCAAGGAATTCATGGGAAGCTTCCAAACAACTAGGGAATCAGGATGTTTCATACAAGTCCCTTATTAGAAAACTTCATCTCCAGCGGGTAACACTAGGTCAATGGACTCGTTTCAGTAGAGTGCGAAATGTGTGGGATGCCGCTAGACGCCACCGATTTCGAACGTCATTTCAATGGGTTTTCTGTATGATCACCTTGGCGGTAACTTTGCGGGGCACAGAGTTGTGGAATCACGTTCCCCAAAACAAATGAGTGAACGGAAGCACAGGACTATGCCAACTATGACCGAGAGTAAGCTTGGCTACCACTGTTTTCGCCAAACTCTGCGTTCTGCGAGGAAAGCGTATCCGGACGTTGGAAGGCCGCTAGGCCACACTACGCGACTTGGGCTCCAAGTCTCTGAAGATCTAAGGGAATATGAATGTCAGAGTAGCCTGTGGGGCTCGCAGTGGAAGATAATACGTGCGTGAAGATTTGTTTGCTCCTCAAACTCACTCGGGAATCAACCTATTTCGTAGGAAGCGGGTTTTTCTCCAAAGCCGTCTCAGTGTTCAACGTCTTCTCAATGTTGTCATTTCAGTAGGAGTTGTGATGGGAGAAGAAGACTGTAGCCTAAGAAACCATGGAGACTATACTCCGTCCCTCGGACTCCACCCGTTCGTGAAGCGTTCAAAGAGGAAGAAGCTAAAAGTACGCCATGGGCCTACCAGGCCATTCAATCCACTCTGGGAATACAGCAGTGAAGACTTTGCGATCCCCTGCACCATTCAGGAATTATATCAAGTCGTGCGAAAAGTGTTCTCAACAAAAGCCATCCACACTATTGGACGTGTTAGCAATGTTCTCATTTCAGTAGGAGATGAAAGCAGTGGTGTGTCACATAGTACGTACTCTTGTCAGCATCCTGTCCAAGAACCTTGCTGCAATATAGGATCTCTGGCTCGTGTCATAGCCCAAGAGCTACGGAAATGATTTCCCTTCCGCAACCGAGGGAATGCTAGCCTAGCTAGCACTTTGTGGTCCTTGAAGCAGAATGAGCTTCCACAGTAGAGTTTTCTCCTAGGTACTTTTTCCATCAGAAAAGCGTAGCCCCAGGAAGAAGAGAGGCAACAGCCTACTACCTCACTTTGCACATACAGTGTTTTCAACCTAGAAATGCATGTGCAGCTAGCAGTCCCCTTTCTCTATTCGAGTGACTCTCTCACACAGCACAGGAGTGAACGGTTTGAAAGCTGCCAAGTGACTCGGGAAGGAACATGTTCCTGAGAAGTGGCTTTAAGCATGAAGGCGGCTCTAGATCAATGTGCTCATATCAGTTGAATTGGAAATGAGTGCCTTGTACCATATCACATACCCTCTTCAGAACTTATGATCAGCTCTTTCGCTCTGTTATCTTTTACCTTGCTGTGTTTCAGTGCAACGACCTACAGAATCACTTTCTCGTCATCAACGGACTTAATGAAAGCACAGAACTAAGAGAGCTATGAAATGCACGATCTTCTATGACACACATACCTCTACCTGTGCCCGTCACCTAGCTTTAGCCCTAGCCCTAAACCTATATGTAACATTAACCCAAACGCTAATGCTAAACCTATCCCTAACCCTAACCCTAACCCTAACCCTATCCCTATCCCTAACCCTAACCCTAACCCTAACCCTATCCCTATCCCTAACCCTAACCCTAACCCTAACCCTAACCCTATCCCTATCCCTATCCCTACCCTAATAATAAAGCTTATCCTTACCGTAATCGTAATGCTAGCCCTAAACCTAATTCTATCTTTAAACCGAAATCTTCTGATATATCAGAGCTGTGGGTTGTGTCCTAAACTAAATGCTACTGAAATCTTTTTCAATCCGTATTGAATGAACAGGAGCATAGCAGTTTCAGACCTTCGCTGGACAATGAGCTGCGAGTGTGGGCTTTTCGCCACTCTATTTTTTCCATGAAAATAGCAGAGGCCGAAGATCTCCTGCAGCTACTCACTATTATGTCTTGTGGACAAAACTTTTTCTCGAACGTAGATATGCCCATGAAGCTCACAGCCCACTGACTCTATTCCATTGAATTTCCCTCTGATAGAAGAGCAAGGAATTCATGGGAAGCTTCCAAGCAACTAGGGAATCAGGATTTCATACAAGTCCCTTTTTAGAAAACTTCATCTCCAGCGGGTAACACTAGGTCAATGGACTCGTTTCAGTAGAGTGCGAAATGTTTGGGATGCCCCTAGAAGCCACCGATTTCGAACGTCATTTCAATGGGTTTTCTGTATGATCACCTTGGCGGTAACTTTGCTAGGCACAGAGTTGTGGAATCACGTTCCCCAGAACAAATGAGTGAACGGAAGCACAGGACTATGCTAACTATGACCGAGAGTAAGCTTGGCTACCACTGTTTTCGCCAAACTCTGCGTTCTGCGAGGAAAGCGTATCCGGACGTTGGAAGGCCGCTAGGCCACACTACGCGACTTGGCCTCCAAGTCTCTGAAGATCTAAGGGAATATGAATGTCAGAGTAGCCTGTGGGGCTCGCAGTGGAAGATAATACGTGCGTGAAGATTTGTTTGCTCCTCAAACTCACTCGGGAATCAACCTATTTCGTAGGAAGCGGGTTTTTCTCCAAAGCCGTCTCAGTGTTCAACGTCTTCTCAATGTTGTCATTTCAGTAGGAGATGTGATGGGAGAAGAAGACTGTAGCCTAAGAAACCATGGAGACTATACTCCGTCCCTCGGACTCCACCCGTTCGTGAAGCATTCAAAGAGGAAGAAGCTAAAAGTACGCCATGGGCTTACCAGGCCATTCATTCCACTCTGAGAATACAGCACTGAAGACTTTGCGCTCCCCTGCACCATTCAGGAATTATATCAAGTCGTGCGAAAAGTGTTCTCAACAAAAGCCATCCACACTATTGGACGTGTTAGCAATGTTCTCATTTCAGTAGGAGATGAAAGCAGTGGTGTGTCACATAGTACGTACTCTTGTCAGCATCCTGTCCGAGAACCTTGCTGCAATATAGGATCTCTGGCTCGTGTCATAGCCCAAGAGCTACGGAAATGATTTCCCGTCCGCAACGGAGGGAATGCTAGCCTAGCTAGCACTTTGTGGTCCTTGAAGCGGAATGAGCTTCCACAGTAGAGTTTTCTCCTAGGTACTTTTTCCATCAGAAAAGCGTAGCCCCAGGAAGAAGAGAGGCAACAGCCTACTACCTCACTTTGCACATACAGTGTTTTCAACCTAGAAATGCATGTGCAGCTAGCAGTCCCCTTACTCTATTCGAGTGACTCTCTCACACAGCACAGGAGTGAACGGTTTGAAAGCTGCCAAGTGACTCGGGAAGGAACATGTTCCTGAGAAGTGGCTTTAAGCATGAACGCAGCTCTAGATCAATGTGCTCATATCAGTTGAATTGGAAATGAGTGCCTTGTACCATATCACATACCCTCTTCAGAACTTATGATCAGCTCTTTTGCTCTGTTATCTTTTACCTTGCTGTGTTTCAGTGCAACGATCTACAGAATCACTTTCTCGTCATCAACGGACTTAATGAAAGCACAGAACTAAGAGAGCTATGAAATGCACGATCTTCTATGACACACATACTTCTACCTGTGCCCGTCATCTAGCTTTAGCCCTAGCCCTAAACCTATATGTAACATTAACCCAAACGCTAATGCTAAACCTATCCCTAACCCTAACCCTAACCCTTACCCTAACCCTATCCCTATTCCTAACCCTAACCCTAACCCTAACCCTAACCCTAACCCTATCCCTATCCCTATCCCTACCCTAATAATAAAGCTTATACTTACCGTAATCGTAATGCTAGCCCTAACCCTAATTCTATCTTTAAACAGAAATCTTCTGATATATCAGAGCTGTGGGTTGTGTCCTAAACTAAATGCTACTGAAATCTTTTTCAATCCGTATTGAATGAACAGGAGCATAGCAGTTTCAGACCTTCGCAGGACAATGAGCTGCGAGTGTGGGCTTTTCGCCACTCTATTTTTTCCATGAAAATAGCAGAGGCCGAAGATCTCCTGCAGCTACTCACTACTATGTCTTGTGGACAAAACTGTTTCTCGAACGTAGATATGCCCATGAAGCTCACAGCCCACTGACTCTATTCCATTGAATTTCCCTCTGATAGAACAGCAAGGAATTCATGGGAAGCTTCCAAACAACTAGGGAATCAGGATGTTTCATACAAGTCCCTTATTAGAAAACTTCATCTCCAGCGGGTAACACTAGGTCAATGGACTCGTTTCAGTAGAGTGCGAAATGTGTGGGATGCCCCTAGAAGCCACCGATTTCGAACGTCATTTCAATGGGTTTTCTGTATGATCACCTTGGCGGTAACTTTGCTAGGCACAGAGTTGTGGAATCACGTTCCCCAAAACAAATGAGTGAACGGAAGCACAGGACTATGCCAACTATGACCGAGAGTAAGCTTAGCTACCACTGTTTTCGCCAAACTCTGCGTTCTGCGAGGAAAGCGTATCCGGACGTTGGAAGGCCGCTAGGCCACACTACGCAACTTGGCCTCCAAGTCTCTTAAGATCTAAGGGAATATGAATGTCAGAGTAGCCTGTGGGGCTCGCAGTGGAAGATAATACGTGCGTGAAGATTTGTTTGCTCCTCAAACTCACTCGGGAATCAACCTATTTCGTAGGAAGCGGGTTTTTCTCCAAAGCCGTCTAAGTGTTCAACGTCTTCTCAATGTTGTCATTTCAGTAGGAGATGTGATGGGAGAAGAAGACTGTAGCCTAAGAAACCATGGAGACTATACTCCGTCCCTCGGACTCCACCCGTTCGTGAAGCATTCAAAGAGGAAGAAGCTAAAAGTACGCCATGGGCCTACCAGGCCATTCATTCCACTCTGAGAATACAGCAGTGAAGACTTTGCGCTCCCCTGCACCATTCAGGAATTATATCAAGTCGTGCGAAAAGTGTTCTCAACAAAAGCCATCCACACTATTGGACGTGTTAGCAATGTTCTCATTTCAGTAGGAGATGAAAGCAGTGGTGTGTCACATAGTACGTACTCTTGTCAGCATCCTGTCCGAGAACCTTGCTGCAATATAGGATCTCTGGCTCGTGTCATAGCCCAAGAGCTACGGAAATGATTTCCCGTCCGCAACGGAGGGAATGCTAGCCTAGCTAGCACTTTGTGATCCTTGAAGCGGAATGAGCTTCCACAGTAGAGTTTTCTCCTAGGTACTTTTTCCATCAGAAAAGCGTAGCCCCAGGAAGAAGAGAGGCAACAGCCTACTACCTCACTTTGCACATACAGTGTTTTCAACCTAGAAATGCATGTGCAGCTAGCAGTCCCCTTTCTCTATTCGAGTGACTCTCTCACAACAGCACAGGAGTGAACGGTTTGAAAGCTGCCAAGTGACTCGGGAAGGAACATGTTCCTGAGAAGTGGCTTTAAGCATGAACGCAGCTCTAGATCAATGTGCTCATATCAGTTGAATTGGAAATGAGTGCCTTGTACCATATCACATACCCTCTTCAGAACTTATGATCAGCTCTTTTGCTCTGTTATCTTTTACCTTGCTGTGTTTCAGTGCAACGATCTACAGAATCACTTTCTCGTCATCAACGGACTTAATGAAAGCACAGAACTAAGAGAGCTATGAAATGCACGATCTTCTATGACACACATACCTCTACCTGTGCCCGTCATCTAGCTTTAGCCCTAGCCCTAAACCTATATGTAACATTAACCCAAACGCTAATGCTTAACCTATCCCTAACCCTAACCCTAACCCTAACCCTATCCCTATCCCTAACCCTAACCCTAACCCTAACCCTAACCCTATCCCTATCCCTATCCCTACCCTAATAATAAAGCTTATCCTTATCGTAATCGTAATGCTAGCCCTAAACCTAATTCTATCTTTAAACAGAAATCTTCTGATATATCAGAGCTGTGGGTTGTGTCCTAAACTAAATGCTACTGAAATCTTTTTCAATCCGTATTGAATGAACAGGAGCATAGCAGTTTCAGACCTTCGCAGGACAATGAGCTGCGAGTGTGGGCTTTTCGCCACTCTATTTTTTCCATGAAAATAGCAGTGGCCGAAGATCTACTGCAGCTACTCACTACTATGTCTTGTGGACAAAACTGTTTCTCGAACGTAGATATGCCCATGAAGCTCACAGCCCACTGACTCTATTCCATTGAATTTCCCTCTGATAGAACAGCAAGGAATTCATGGGAAGCTTCCAAACAACTAGGGAATCAGGATGTTTCATACAAGTCCCTTATTAGAAAACTTCATCTCCAGCGGGTAACACTAGGTCAATGGACTCGTTTCAGTAGAGTGCGAAATGTGTGGGATGCCGCTAGACGCCACCGATTTCGAACGTCATTTCAATGGGTTTTCTGTATGATCACCTTGGCGGTAACTTTGCTAGGCACAGAGTTGTGGAATCACGTTCCCCAAAACAAATGAGTGAACGGAAGCACAGGACTATGCCAACTATGACCGAGAGTAAGCTTGGCTACCACTGTTTTCGCCAAACTCTGCGTTCTGCGAGGAAAGCGTATCCGGACGTTGGAAGGCCGCTAGGCCACACTACGCGACTTGGCCTCCAAGTCTCTGAAGATCTAAGGGAATATGAATGTCAGAGTAGCCTGTGGGGCTCGCAGTGGAAGATAATACGTGCGTGAAGATTTGTTTGCTCCTCAAACTCACTCGGGAATCAAGCTATTTCGTAGGAAGCGGGTTTTTCTCCAAAGTCGTCTCAGTGTTCAACGTCTTCTCAATGTTGTCATTTCAGTAGGAGATGTGATGGGAGAAGAAGACTGTAGCCTAAGAAACCATGGAGATTATACTCCGTCCCTCGGACTCCACCCGTTCGTGAAGCATTCAAAGAGGAAGAAGCTAAAAGTACGCCATGGGCCTACCAGGCCATTCATTCCACTCTGAGAATACAGCAGTGAAGACTTTGTGCTCCCCTGCACCATTCAGGAATTATATCAAGTCGTGCGAAAAGTGTTCTCAACAAAAGCCATCTACACTATTGGACGTGTTAGCAATGTTCTCATTTCAGTAGGAGATGAAAGCAGTGGTGTGTCACATAGTACGTACTCTTGTCAGCATCCTGCCCGAGAACCTTGCTGCAATATAGGATCTCTGGCTCGTGTCATAGCCCAAGAGCTACGGAAATGATTTCCCGTCCGCAACGGAGGGAATGCTAGCCTAGCTAGCACTTTGTGATCCTTGAAGCGGAATGAGCTTCCGCAGTAGAGTTTTCTCCTAGGTACTTTTTCCATCAGAAAAGCGTAGCCCCAGGAAGAAGAGAGGCAACAGCCTACTACCTCCCTTTGCACATACAGTGTTTTCAACCTAGAAATGCATGTGCAGCTAGCAGTCCCCTTACTCTATTCGAGTGACTCTCTCACACAGCACAGGAGTGAACGGTTTGAAAGCTGCCAAGTGACTCGGGAAGGAACATGTTCCTGAGAAGTGGCTTTAAGCATGAAGGCGGCTCTAGATCAATGTGCTCATATCAGTTGAATTGGAAATGAGTGCCTTGTACCATATCACATACCCTCTTCAGAACTTATGATCAGCTCTTTTGCTCTGTTATCTTTTCCCTTGCTGTGTTTCAGTGCAACGATCTACAGAATCACTTTCTCGTCATCAACGGACTTAATGAAAGCACAGAACTAAGAGAGCTATGAAATGCACGATCTTCTATGACACACACACCTCTAACTGTGCCCGTCATCTAGCTTTAGCCCTAGCCCTAAACCTATATGTAACATTAACCCAAACGCTAATGCTAAACCTATCCCTAACCCTAACCCTATCCCTAACCCTAACCCTAAGCCTAACGCTATCCCTATCCCTAACCCTAACCCTAACCCTAACCCTAACCCTAACCCTATCCCTATCGTTTCCCTACCCTAATAATAAAGCTTACCCTTCCCATAATCGTAATGCTAGCCCTAACCCTAATTCTATCTTTAAACAGAAATCTTCTGATATATCAGAGCTGTGGGTTGTGTCCTAAACGAAATGCTACTGAAATCATTTTCAATCCGTAGTGAATGAACAGGAGCATAGCAGTTACAGACCTTCGCAGGACAATGATCTGCGAGTGTGGGCTTTTCACCGCTCTATTTTTTCAGGGAAAATAGCAGAGGCCGAAGATCTCCTGCAGCTACTCACTACTATCTCTTGTGGACAAAACTGTTTCTCGAACGTAGATATGCCCATGAAGCTCACAGCCCACTGACTCTATTCCATTGAATTTCCCTCTGATAGAACAGCAAGGAATTCATGGGAAGCTTCCAAACGACTAGGGAATCAGGATGTCTCATACAAGTCCCTTATTAGAAAACTTCATCTCCAGCGGGTAACACTAGGTCAATGGACTCGTTTCAGTAGAGTGCGAAATGTGTGGGATGCCGCTAGACGCCACCGATTTCGAACGTCATTTCAATGGGTTTTCTGTATGATCACCTTGGCGGTAACTTTGCTGGGCACAGAGTTGTGGAATCACGTTCCCCAAAACAAATGAGTGAACGGAAGCACAGGACTATGCCAACTATGACCGAGAGTAAGCTTGGCTACCACTGTTTTCGCCAAACTCTGCGTTCTGCGAGGAAAGCGTATCCGGACGTTGGAAGGCCGCTAGGCCACACTACGCGACTTGGCCTCCAAGTCTCTGAAGATCTAAGGGAATATGAATGTCAGAGTAGCCTGTGGGGCTCGCAGTGGAAGATAATACGTGCGTGAAGATTTGTTTGCTCCTCAAACTCACTCGGGAATCAACCTATTTCGTAGGAAGTGGGTTTTTCTCCAAAGCCGTCTCAGTGTTCAACGTCTTCTCAATGTTGTCATTTCAGTAGGAGTTGTGATGGGAGAAGAAGACTGTAGCCTAAGAAACCATGGAGACTATACTCCGTCCCTCGGACTCCACCCGTTCGTGAAGCGTTCAAAGAGGAAGAAGCTAAAAGTACGCCATGGGCCTACCAAGCCATTCATTCCACTCTGAGAATACAGCAGTGAAGACTTTGCGCTCCCCTGCACCATTCAGGAATTATATCAAGTCGTGCGAAAAGTGTTCTCAACAAAAGCCATCTACACTATTGGACGTGTTAGCAATGTTCTCATTTCAGTAGGAGATGAAAGCAGTGGTGTGTCACATAGTACGTACTCTTGTCAGCATCCTGTCCGAGAACCTTGCTGCAATATAGGATCTCTGGCTCGTGTCATAGCCCAAGAGCTACGGAAATGATTTCCCGTCCGCAACGGAGGGAATGCTAGCCTAGCTAGCACTTTGTGATCCTTGAAGCGGAATGAGCTTCCGCAGTAGAGTTTTCTCCTAGGTACTTTTTCCATCAGAAAAGCGTAGCCCCAGGAAGAAGAGAGGCAACAGCCTACTACCTCACTTTGCACATACAGTGTTTTCAACCTAGAAATGCATGTGCAGCTAGCAGTCCACTTTCTCTATTCGAGTGACTCTCTCGCACAGCACAGGAGTGAACGGTTTGAAAGCTGCCAAGTGACTCGGGAAGGAACATGTTCCTGAGAAGTGGCTTTAAGCATGAACGCAGCTCTAGATCAATGTGCTCATATCAGTTGAATTGGAAATGAGTGCCTTGTACCATATCACATACCCTCTTCAGAACTTATGATCAGCTCTTTTGCTCTGTTATCTTTTACCTTGCTGTGTTTCAGTGCAACGATCTACAGAATCACTTTCTCGTCATCAACGGACTTAATGAAAGCACAGAACTAAGAGAGCTATGAAATGCACGATCTTCTATGACACACATACTTCTACCTGTGCCCGTCATCTAGCTTTAGCCCTAGCCCTAAACCTATATGTAACATTAACCCAAACGCTAATGCTAAACCTATCCCTAACCCTAACCCTAACCCTTACCCTAACCCTATCCCTATTCCTAACCCTAACCCTAACCCTAACCCTAACCCTAACCCTATCCCTATCCCTATCCCTACCCTAATAATAAAGCTTATACTTACCGTAATCGTAATGCTAGCCCTAACCCTAATTCTATCTTTAAACAGAAATCTTCTGATATATCAGAGCTGTGGGTTGTGTCCTAAACTAAATGCTACTGAAATCTTTTTCAATCCGTATTGAATGAACAGGAGCATAGCAGTTTCAGACCTTCGCAGGACAATGAGCTGCGAGTGTGGGCTTCTCGCCACTCTATTTTTTCCATGAAAATAGCAGAGGCCGAAGATCTCCTGCAGCTACTCACTACTATGTCTTGTGGACAAAACTGTTTCTCGAACGTAGATATGCCCATGAAGCTCACAGCCCACTGACTCTATTCCATTGAATTTCCCTCTGATAGAACAGCAAGGAATTCATGGGAAGCTTCCAAACAACTAGGGAATCAGGATGTTTCATACAAGTCCCTTATTAGAAAACTTCATCTCCAGCGGGTAACACTAGGTCAATGGACTCGTTTCAGTAGAGTGCGAAATGTGTGGGATGCCGCTAGAAGCCACCGATTTCGAACGTCATTTCAATGGGTTTTCTGTATGATCACCTTGGCGGTAACTTTGCTAGGCACAGAGTTGTGGAATCACGTTCCCCAAAACAAATGAGTGAACGGAAGCACAGGACTATGCCAACTATGACCGAGAGTAAGCTTAGCTACCACTGTTTTCGCCAAACTCTGCGTTCTGCGAGGAAAGCGTATCCGGACGTTGGAAGGCCGCTAGGCCACACTACGCGACTTGGCCTCCAAGTCTCTGAAGATCTAAGGGAATATGAATGTCAGAGTAGCCTGTGGGGCTCGCAGTGGAAGATAATACGTGCGTGAAGATTTGTTTGCTCCTCAAACTCACTCGGGAATCAACCTATTTCGTAGGAAGCGGGTTTTTCTCCAAAGCCGTCTCAGTGTTCAACGTCTTCTCAATGTTGTCATTTCAGTAGGAGATGTGATGGGAGAAGAAGACTGTAGCCTAAGAAACCATGGAGACTATACTCCGTCCCTCGGACTCCACCCGTTCGTGAAGCATTCAAAGAGGAAGAAGCTAAAAGTACGCCATGGGCCTACCAGGCCATTAATTCCACTCTGAGAATACAGCAGTGAAGACTTTGCGCTCCCCTGCACCATTCAGGAATTATATCAAGTCGTGCGAAAAGTGTTCTCAACAAAAGCCATCCACACTATTGGACGTGTTAGCAATGTTCTCATTTCAGTAGGAGATGAAAGCAGTGGTGTGTCACATAGTACGTACTCTTGTCAGCATCCTGTCCAAGAACCTTGCTGCAATATAGGATCTCTGGCTCGTGTCATAGCCCAAGAGCTACGGAAATGATTTCCCGTCCGCAACGGAGGGAATGCTAGCCTAGCTAGCACTTTGTGATCCTTGAAGCGGAATGAGCTTCCACAGTAGAGTTTTCTCCTAGGTACTTTTTCCATCAGAAAAGCGTAGCCCCAGGAAGAAGAGAGGCAACAGCCTACTACCTCACTTTGCACATACAGTGTTTTCAACCTAGAAATGCATGTGCAGCTAGCAGTCCCCTTACTCTATTCGAGTGACTCTCTCACACAGCACAGGAGTGAACGGTTTGAAAGCTGCCAAGTGACTCGGGAAGGAACATGTTCCTGAGAAGTGGCTTTAAGCATGAACGCAGCTCTAGATCAATGTGCTCATATCAGTTGAATTGGAAATGAGTGCCTTGTACCATATCACATACCCTCTTCAGAACTTATGATCAGCTCTTTTGCTCTGTTATCTTTTCCCTTGCTGTGTTTCAGTGCAACGATCTACAGAATCACTTTCTCGTCATCAACGGACTTAATGAAAGCACAGAACTAAGAGAGCTATGAAATGCACGATCTTCTATGACACACATACCTCTACCTGTGCCCGTCATCTAGCTTTAGCCCTAGCCCTAAACCTATATGTAACATTAACCCAAACGCTAATGCTAAACCTATCCCTAACCCTAACCCTAACCCTAACCCTATCCCTATCCCTAACCCTAACCCTAACCCTAACCCTAACCCTATCCCTATCCCTATCCCTACCCTAATAATAAAGCTTATCCTTACCGTAATCGTAATGCTAGCCCTAAACCTAATTCTATCTTTAAACAGAAATCTTCTGATATATCAGAGCTGTGGGTTGTGTCCTAAACTAAATGCTACTGAAATCTTTTTCAATCCGTATTGAATGAACAGGAGCATAGCAGTTTCAGACCTTCGCAGGACAATGAGCTGCGAGTGTGGGCTTTTCGCCACTCTATTTTTTCCATGAAAATAGCAGAGGCCGAAGATCTCCTGCAGCTACTCACTACTATGTCTTGTGGACAAAACTCTTTCTCGAACGTAGATATGCCCATGAAGCTCACAGCCCACTGACTCTATTCCATTGAATTTCCCTCTGATAGAACAGCAAGGAATTCATGGGAAGCTTCCAAACAACTAGGGAATCAGGATGTTTCATACAAGTCCCTTATTAGAAAACTTCATCTCCAGCGGGTAACACTAGGTCAATGGACTCGTTTCAGTAGAGTGCGAAATGTGTGGGATGCCGCTAGAAGCCACCGATTTCGAACGTCATTTCAATGGGTTTTCTGTATGATCACCTTGGCGGTAACTTTGCTAGGCACAGAGTTGTGGAATCACGTTCCCCAAAACAAATGAGTGAACGGAAGCACAGGACTATGCCAACTATGACCGAGAGTAAGCTTGGCTACCACTGTTTTCGCCAAACTCTGCGTTCTGCGAGGAAAGCGTATCCGGACGTTGGAAGGCCGCTAGGCCACACTACGCGACTTGGCCTCCAAGTCTCTGAAGATCTAAGGGAATATGAATGTCAGAGTAGCCTGTGGGGCTCGCAGTGGAAGATAATACGTGCGTGAAGATTTGTTTGCTCCTCAAACTCACTCGGGAATCAACCTATTTCGTAGGAAGCGGGTTTTTCTCCAAAGCCGTCTCAGTGTTCAACGTCTTCTCAATGTTGTCATTTCAGTAGGAGATGTGATGGGAGAAGAAGACTGTAGCCTAAGAAACCATGGAGACTATACTCCGTCCCTCGGACTCCACCCGTTCGTGAAGCATTCAAAGAGGAAGAAGCTAAAAGTACGCCATGGGCCTACCAGGCCATTCATTCCACTCTGAGAATACAGCAGTGAAGACTTTGCGCTCCCCTGCACCATTCAGGAATTATATCAAGTCGTGCGAAAAGTGTTCTCAACAAAAGCCATCCACACTATTGGACGTGTTAGCAATGTTCTCATTTCAGTAGGAGATGAAAGCAGTGGTGTGTCACATAGTACGTACTCTTGTCAGCATCCTGTCCGAGAACCTTGCTGCAATATAGGATCTCTGGCTCGTGTCATAGCCCAAGAGCTACGGAAATGATTTCCCGTCCGCAACGGAGGGAATGCTAGCCTAGCTAGCACTTTGTGATCCTTGAAGCGGAATGAGCTTCCACAGTAGAGTTTTCTCCTAGGTACTTTTTCCATCAGAAAAGCGTAGCCCCAGGAAGAAGAGCGGCAACAGCCTACTACCTCACTTTGCACATACAGTGTTTTCAACCTAGAAATGCATGTGCAGCTAGCAGTCCCCTTACTCTATTCGAGTGACTCTCTCACACAGCACAGGAGTGAACGGTTTGAAAGCTGCCAAGTGACTCGGGAAGGAACATGTTCCTGAGAAGTGGCTTTAAGCATGAACGCAGCTCTAGATCAATGTGCTCATATCAGTTGAATTGGAAATGAGTGCCTTGTACCATATCACATACCCTCTTCAGAACTTATGATCAGCTCTTTTGCTCTGTTATCTTTTCCCTTGCTGTGTTTCAGTGCAACGATCTACAGAATCACTTTCTCGTCATCAACGGACTTAATGAAAGCACAGAACTAAGAGAGCTATGAAATGCACGATCTTCTATGACACACATACTTCTACCTGTGCCCGTCATCTAGCTTTAGCCCTAGCCCTAAACCTATATGTAACATTAACCCAAACGCTAATGCTAAACCTATCCCTAACCCTAACCCTAACCCTAACCCTATCCCTATCCCTAACCCTAACCCTAACCCTAACCCTAACCCTATCCCTATCCCTATCCCTACCCTAATAATAAAGCTCATACTTACCGTAATCGTAATGCTAGCCCTAACCCTAATTCTATCTTTAAACAGAAATCTTCTGATATATCAGAGCTGTGGGTTGTGTCCTAAACTAAATGCTACTGAAATCTTTTTCAATCCGTATTGAATGAACAGGAGCATAGCAGTTTCAGACCTTCGCCGGACAATGAGCTGCGAGTGTGGGCTTTTCGCCACTCTATTTTTTCCATGAAAATAGCAGAGGCCGAAGATCTCCTGCAGCTACTCACTACTATGTCTTGTGGACAAAACTGTTTCTCGAACGTAGATATGCCCATGAAGCTCACAGCCCACTGACTCTATTCCATTGAATTTCCCTCTGATAGAACAGCAAGGAATTCATGGGAAGCTTCCAAACAACTAGGGAATCAGGATGTTTCATACAAGTCCCTTATTAGAAAACTTCATCTCCAGCGGGTAACACTAGGTCAATGGACTCGTTTCAGTAGAGTGCGAAATGTGTGGGATGCCGCTAGAAGCCACCGATTTCGAACGTCATTTCAATGGGTTTTCTGTATGATCACCTTGGCGGTAACTTTGCTAGGCACAGAGTTGTGGAATCACGTTCCCCAAAACAAATGAGTGAACGGAAGCACAGGACTCTGCCAACTATGACCGAGAGTAAGCTTGGCTACCACTGTTTTCGCCAAACTCTGCGTTCTGCGAGGAAAGCGTATCCGGACGTTGGAAGGCCGCTAGGCCACACTACGCGACTTGGCCTCCAAGTCTCTGAAGATCTAAGGGAATATGAATGTCAGAGTAGCCTGTGGGGCTCGCAGTGGAAGATAATACGTGCGTGAAGATTTGTTTGCTCCTCAAACTCACTCGGGAATCAACCTATTTCGTAGGAAGCGGGTTTTTCTCCAAAGCCGTCTCAGTGTTCAACGTCTTCTCAATGTTGTCATTTCAGTAGGAGATGTGATGGGAGAAGAAGACTGTAGCCTAAGAAACCATGGAGACTATACTCCGTCCCTCGGACTCCACCCGTTCGTGAAGCATTCAAAGAGGAAGAAGCTAAAAGTACGCCATGGGCTTACCAGGCCATTCATTCCACTCTGAGAATACAGCACTGAAGACTTTGCGCTCCCCTGCACCATTCAGGAATTATATCAAGTCGTGCGAAAAGTGTTCTCAACAAAAGCCATCCACACTATTGGACGTGTTAGCAATGTTCTCATTTCAGTAGGAGATGAAAGCAGTGGTGTGTCACATAGTACGTACTCTTGTCAGCATCCTGTCCGAGAACCTTGCTGCAATATAGGATCTCTGGCTCGTGTCATAGCCCAAGAGCTACGGAAATGATTTCCCGTCCGCAACGGAGGGAATGCTAGCCTAGCTAGCACTTTGTGGTCCTTGAAGCGGAATGAGCTTCCACAGTAGAGTTTTCTCCTAGGTACTTTTTCCATCAGAAAAGCGTAGCCCCAGGAAGAAGAGAGGCAACAGCCTACTACCTCACTTTGCACATACAGTGTTTTCAACCTAGAAATGCATGTGCAGCTAGCAGTCCCCTTACTCTATTCGAGTGACTCTCTCACACAGCACAGGAGTGAACGGTTTGAAACCTGCCAAGTGACTCGGGAAGGAACATGTTCCTGAGAAGTGGCTTTAAGCATGAACGCAGCTCTAGATCAATGTGCTCATATCAGTTGAATTGGAAATGAGTGCCTTGTACCATATCACATACCCTCTTCAGAACTTATGATCAGCTCTTTTGCTCTGTTATCTTTTACCTTGCTGTGTTTCAGTGCAACGATCTACAGAATCACTTTCTCGTCATCAACGGACTTAATGAAAGCACAGAACTAAGAGAGCTATGAAATGCACGATCTTCTATGACACACATACTTCTACCTGTGCCCGTCATCTAGCTTTAGCCCTAGCCCTAAACCTATATGTAACATTAACCCAAACGCTAATGCTAAACCTATCCCTAACCCTAACCCTAACCCTTACCCTAACCCTATCCCTATTCCTAACCCTAACCCTAACCCTAACCCTAACCCTAACCCTATCCCTATCCCTATCCCTACCCTAATAATAAAGCTTATACTTACCGTAATCGTAATGCTAGCCCTAACCCTAATTCTATCTTTAAACAGAAATCTTCTGATATATCTGAGCTGTGGGTTGTGTCCTAAACTAAATGCTACTGAAATCTTTTTCAATCCGTATTGAATGAACAGGAGCATAGCAGTTTCAGACCTTCGCAGGACAATGAGCTGCGAGTGTGGGCTTTTCGCCACTCTATTTTTTCCATGAAAATAGCAGAGGCCGAAGATCTCCTGCAGCTACTCACTACTATGTCTTGTGGACAAAACTGTTTCTCGAACGTAGATATGCCCATGAAGCTCACAGCCCACTGACTCTATTCCATTGAATTTCCCTCTGATAGAACAGCAAGGAATTCATGGGAAGCTTCCAAACAACTAGGGAATCAGGATGTTTCATACAAGTCCCTTATTAGAAAACTTCATCTCCAGCGGGTAACACTAGGTCAATGGACTCGTTTCAGTAGAGTGCGAAATGTGTGGGATGCCGCTAGACGCCACCGATTTCGAACGTCATTTCAATGGGTTTTCTGTATGATCACCTTGGCGGTAACTTTGCTAGGCACAGAGTTGTGGAATCACGTTCCCCAAAACAAATGAGTGAACGGAAGCACAGGACTATGCCAACTATGACCGAGAGTAAGCTTAGCTACCACTGTTTTCGCCAAACTCTGCGTTCTGCGAGGAAAGCGTATCCGGACGTTGGAAGGCCGCTAGGCCACACTACGCAACTTGGCCTCCAAGTCTCTTAAGATCTAAGGGAATATGAATGTCAGAGTAGCCTGTGGGGCTCGCAGTGGAAGATAATACGTGCGTGAAGATTTGTTTGCTCCTCAAACTCACTCGGGAATCAACCTATTTCGTAGGAAGCGGGTTTTTCTCCAAAGCCGTCTAAGTGTTCAACGTCTTCTCAATGTTGTCATTTCAGTAGGAGATGTGATGGGAGAAGAAGACTGTAGCCTAAGAAACCATGGAGACTATACTCCGTCCCTCGGACTCCACCCGTTCGTGAAGCATTCAAAGAGGAAGAAGCTAAAAGTACGCCATGGGCCTACCAGGCCATTCATTCCACTCTGAGAATACAGCAGTGAAGACTTTGCGCTCCCCTGCACCATTCAGGAATTATATCAAGTCGTGCGAAAAGTGTTCTCAACAAAAGCCATCCACACTATTGGACGTGTTAGCAATGTTCTCATTTCAGTAGGAGATGAAAGCAGTGGTGTGTCACATAGTACGTACTCTTGTCAGCATCCTGTCCGAGAACCTTGCTGCAATATAGGATCTCTGGCTCGTGTCATAGCCCAAGAGCTACGGAAATGATTTCCCGTCCGCAACGGAGGGAATGCTAGCCTAGCTAGCACTTTGTGATCCTTGAAGCGGAATGAGCTTCCACAGTAGAGTTTTCTCCTAGGTACTTTTTCCATCAGAAAAGCGTAGCCCCAGGAAGAAGAGAGGCAACAGCCTACTACCTCACTTTGCACATACAGTGTTTTCAACCTAGAAATGCATGTGCAGCTAGCAGTCCCCTTTCTCTATTCGAGTGACTCTCTCACAACAGCACAGGAGTGAACGGTTTGAAAGCTGCCAAGTGACTCGGGAAGGAACATGTTCCTGAGAAGTGGCTTTAAGCATGAACGCAGCTCTAGATCAATGTGCTCATATCAGTTGAATTGGAAATGAGTGCCTTGTACCATATCACATACCCTCTTCAGAACTTATGATCAGCTCTTTTGCTCTGTTATCTTTTACCTTGCTGTGTTTCAGTGCAACGATCTACAGAATCACTTTCTCGTCATCAACGGACTTAATGAAAGCACAGAACTAAGAGAGCTATGAAATGCACGATCTTCTATGACACACATACCTCTACCTGTGCCCGTCATCTAGCTTTAGCCCTAGCCCTAAACCTATATGTAACATTAACCCAAACGCTAATGCTTAACCTATCCCTAACCCTAACCCTAACCCTAACCCTATCCCTATCCCTAACCCTAACCCTAACCCTAACCCTAACCCTATCCCTATCCCTATCCCTACCCTAATAATAAAGCTTATCCTTATCGTAATCGTAATGCTAGCCCTAAACCTAATTCTATCTTTAAACAGAAATCTTCTGATATATCAGAGCTGTGGGTTGTGTCCTAAACTAAATGCTACTGAAATCTTTTTCAATCCGTATTGAATGAACAGGAGCATAGCAGTTTCAGACCTTCGCAGGACAATGAGCTGCGAGTGTGGGCTTTTCGCCACTCTATTTTTTCCATGAAAATAGCAGTGGCCGAAGATCTACTGCAGCTACTCACTACTATGTCTTGTGGACAAAACTGTTTCTCGAACGTAGATATGCCCATGAAGCTCACAGCCCACTGACTCTATTCCATTGAATTTCCCTCTGATAGAACAGCAAGGAATTCATGGGAAGCTTCCAAACAACTAGGGAATCAGGATGTTTCATACAAGTCCCTTATTAGAAAACTTCATCTCCAGCGGGTAACACTAGGTCAATGGACTCGTTTCAGTAGAGTGCGAAATGTGTGGGATGCCGCTAGACGCCACCGATTTCGAACGTCATTTCAATGGGTTTTCTGTATGATCACCTTGGCGGTAACTTTGCTAGGCACAGAGTTGTGGAATCACGTTCCCCAAAACAAATGAGTGAACGGAAGCACAGGACTATGCCAACTATGACCGAGAGTAAGCTTGGCTACCACTGTTTTCGCCAAACTCTGCGTTCTGCGAGGAAAGCGTATCCGGACGTTGGAAGGCCGCTAGGCCACACTACGCGACTTGGCCTCCAAGTCTCTGAAGATCTAAGGGAATATGAATGTCAGAGTAGCCTGTGGGGCTCGCAGTGGAAGATAATACGTGCGTGAAGATTTGTTTGCTCCTCAAACTCACTCGGGAATCAACCTATTTCGTAGGAAGCGGGTTTTTCTCCAAAGTCGTCTCAGTGTTCAACGTCTTCTCAATGTTGTCATTTCAGTAGGAGATGTGATGGGAGAAGAAGACTGTAGCCTAAGAAACCATGGAGATTATACTCCGTCCCTCGGACTCCACCCGTTCGTGAAGCATTCAAAGAGGAAGAAGCTAAAAGTACGCCATGGGCCTACCAGGCCATTCATTCCACTCTGAGAATACAGCAGTGAAGACTTTGTGCTCCCCTGCACCATTCAGGAATTATATCAAGTCGTGCGAAAAGTGTTCTCAACAAAAGCCATCTACACTATTGGACGTGTTAGCAATGTTCTCATTTCAGTAGGAGATGAAAGCAGTGGTGTGTCACATAGTACGTACTCTTGTCAGCATCCTGCCCGAGAACCTTGCTGCAATATAGGATCTCTGGCTCGTGTCATAGCCCAAGAGCTACGGAAATGATTTCCCGTCCGCAACGGAGGGAATGCTAGCCTAGCTAGCACTTTGTGATCCTTGAAGCGGAATGAGCTTCCGCAGTAGAGTTTTCTCCTAGGTACTTTTTCCATCAGAAAAGCGTAGCCCCAGGAAGAAGAGAGGCAACAGCCTACTACCTCCCTTTGCACATACAGTGTTTTCAACCTAGAAATGCATGTGCAGCTAGCAGTCCCCTTACTCTATTCGAGTGACTCTCTCACACAGCACAGGAGTGAACGGTTTGAAAGCTGCCAAGTGACTCGGGAAGGAACATGTTCCTGAGAAGTGGCTTTAAGCATGAAGGCGGCTCTAGATCAATGTGCTCATATCAGTTGAATTGGAAATGAGTGCCTTGTACCATATCACATACCCTCTTCAGAACTTATGATCAGCTCTTTTGCTCTGTTATCTTTTCCCTTGCTGTGTTTCAGTGCAACGATCTACAGAATCACTTTCTCGTCATCAACGGACTTAATGAAAGCACAGAACTAAGAGAGCTATGAAATGCACGATCTTCTATGACACACACACCTCTAACTGTGCCCGTCATCTAGCTTTAGCCCTAGCCCTAAACCTATATGTAACATTAACCCAAACGCTAATGCTAAACCTATCCCTAACCCTAACCCTATCCCTAACCCTAACCCTAAGCCTAACGCTATCCCTATCCCTAACCCTAACCCTAACCCTAACCCTAACCCTAACCCTATCCCTATCGTTTCCCTACCCTAATAATAAAGCTTACCCTTCCCATAATCGTAATGCTAGCCCTAACCCTAATTCTATCTTTAAACAGAAATCTTCTGATATATCAGAGCTGTGGGTTGTGTCCTAAACGAAATGCTACTGAAATCATTTTCAATCCGTAGTGAATGAACAGGAGCATAGCAGTTACAGACCTTCGCAGGACAATGATCTGCGAGTGTGGGCTTTTCACCGCTCTATTTTTTCAGGGAAAATAGCAGAGGCCGAAGATCTCCTGCAGCTACTCACTACTATCTCTTGTGGACAAAACTGTTTCTCGAACGTAGATATGCCCATGAAGCTCACAGCCCACTGACTCTATTCCATTGAATTTCCCTCTGATAGAACAGCAAGGAATTCATGGGAAGCTTCCAAACGACTAGGGAATCAGGATGTCTCATACAAGTCCCTTATTAGAAAACTTCATCTCCAGCGGGTAACACTAGGTCAATGGACTCGTTTCAGTAGAGTGCGAAATGTGTGGGATGCCGCTAGACGCCACCGATTTCGAACGTCATTTCAATGGGTTTTCTGTATGATCACCTTGGCGGTAACTTTGCTGGGCACAGAGTTGTGGAATCACGTTCCCCAAAACAAATGAGTGAACGGAAGCACAGGACTATGCCAACTATGACCGAGAGTAAGCTTGGCTACCACTGTTTTCGCCAAACTCTGCGTTCTGCGAGGAAAGCGTATCCGGACGTTGGAAGGCCGCTAGGCCACACTACGCGACTTGGCCTCCAAGTCTCTGAAGATCTAAGGGAATATGAATGTCAGAGTAGCCTGTGGGGCTCGCAGTGGAAGATAATACGTGCGTGAAGATTTGTTTGCTCCTCAAACTCACTCGGGAATCAACCTATTTCGTAGGAAGTGGGTTTTTCTCCAAAGCCGTCTCAGTGTTCAACGTCTTCTCAATGTTGTCATTTCAGTAGGAGTTGTGATGGGAGAAGAAGACTGTAGCCTAAGAAACCATGGAGACTATACTCCGTCCCTCGGACTCCACCCGTTCGTGAAGCGTTCAAAGAGGAAGAAGCTAAAAGTACGCCATGGGCCTACCAAGCCATTCATTCCACTCTGAGAATACAGCAGTGAAGACTTTGCGCTCCCCTGCACCATTCAGGAATTATATCAAGTCGTGCGAAAAGTGTTCTCAACAAAAGCCATCTACACTATTGGACGTGTTAGCAATGTTCTCATTTCAGTAGGAGATGAAAGCAGTGGTGTGTCACATAGTACGTACTCTTGTCAGCATCCTGTCCGAGAACCTTGCTGCAATATAGGATCTCTGGCTCGTGTCATAGCCCAAGAGCTACGGAAATGATTTCCCGTCCGCAACGGAGGGAATGCTAGCCTAGCTAGCACTTTGTGATCCTTGAAGCGGAATGAGCTTCCGCAGTAGAGTTTTCTCCTAGGTACTTTTTCCATCAGAAAAGCGTAGCCCCAGGAAGAAGAGAGGCAACAGCCTACTACCTCACTTTGCACATACAGTGTTTTCAACCTAGAAATGCATGTGCAGCTAGCAGTCCACTTTCTCTATTCGAGTGACTCTCTCGCACAGCACAGGAGTGAACGGTTTGAAAGCTGCCAAGTGACTCGGGAAGGAACATGTTCCTGAGAAGTGGCTTTAAGCATGAACGCAGCTCTAGATCAATGTGCTCATATCAGTTGAATTGGAAATGAGTGCCTTGTACCATATCACATACCCTCTTCAGAACTTATGATCAGCTCTTTTGCTCTGTTATCTTTTACCTTGCTGTGTTTCAGTGCAACGATCTACAGAATCACTTTCTCGTCATCAACGGACTTAATGAAAGCACAGATCTAAGAGAGCTATGAAATGCACGATCTTCTATGACACACACACCTCTACCTGTGCCCGTCATCTAGCTTTAGCCCTAGCCCTAAACCTATATGTAACATTAACCCAAACGCTAATGCTAAACCTATCCCTAACCCAAACCCTATCCCTAACCCTAAGCCTAACGCTATCCCTATCCCTAACCCTAACCCTAACCCTAACCCTAACCCTAACCCTATCCCTATCGTTTCCCTACCCTAGTAATAAAGCTTACCCTTCCCATAATCGTAATGCTAGCCCTAACCCTAATTCTATCTTTAAACAGAAATCTTCTGATATATCAGAGCTGTGGGTTGTGTCCTAAACGAAATGCTACTGAAATCATTTTCAATCCGTAGTGAATGAACAGGAGCATAGCAGTTTCAGACCTTCGCAGGACAATGAGCTGCGAGTGTGGGCTTTTCACCGCTCTATTTTTTCAGGGAAAATAGCAGAGGCCGAAGATCTCCTGCAGCTACTCACTACTATCTCTTGTGGACAAAACTGTTTCTCGAACATAGATATGCCCATGAAGCTCACAGCCTACTGACTCTATTCCATTGAATTTCCCTCTGATAGAACAGCAAGGAATTCATGGGAAGCTTCCAAACGACTAGGGAATCAGGATGTTTCATACAAGTCCCTTATTAGACAACTTCATCTCCAGCGGGTAACACTAGGTCAATGGACTCGTTTCAGTAGAGTGCGAAATGTGTGGGATGCCGCTAGAAGCCACCGATTTCGAACGTCATTTCAATGGGTTTTCTGTATGATCACCTTGGCGGTAACTTTGCTAGGCACAGAGTTGTGGAATCACGTTCCCCAAAACAAATGAGTGAACGGAAGCACAGGACTATGCCAACTATGACCGAGAGTAAGCTTGGCTACCACTGTTTTCGCCAAACTCTGCGTTCTGCGAGGAAAGCGTATCCGGACGTTGGAAGGCCGCTAGGCCACACTACGCGACTTGGCCTCCAAGTCTCTGAAGATCTAAGGGAATATGAATGTCAGAGTAGCCTGTGGGGCTCGCAGTGGAAGATAATACGTGCGTGAAGATTGGTTTGCTCCTCAAACTCACTCGGGAATCAACCTATTTCGTAGGAAGCGGGTTTTTCTCCAAAGCCGTCTCAGTGTTCAACGTCTTCTCAATGTTGTCATTTCAGTAGGAGATGTGATGGGAGAAGAAGACTGTAGCCTAAGAAACCATGGAGACTATACTCCGTCCCTCGGACTCCACCCGTTCGTGAAGCGTTCAAAGAGGAAGAAGCTAAAAGTACGCCATGGGCCTACCAGGCCATTCAATCCACTCTGGGAATACAGCAGTGAAAACTTTGCGATCCCCTGCACCATTCAGGAATTATATCAAGTCGTGCGAAAAGTGTTCTCAACAAAAGCCATCCACACTATTGGACGTGTTAGCAATGTTCTCATTTCAGTAGGAGATGAAAGCAGTGGTGTGTCACATAGTACGTACTCTTGTCAGCATCCTGTCCAAGAACCTTGCTGCAATATAGGATCTCTGGCTCGTGTCATAGCCCAAGAGCTACGGAAATGATTTCCCGTCCGCAACGGAGGGAATGCTAGCCTAGCTAGCACTTTGTGGTCCTTGAAGCAGAATGAGCTTCCACAGTAGAGTTTTCTCCTAGGTACTTTTTCCATCAGAAAAGCGTAGCCCCAGGAAGAAGAGAGGCAACAGCCTACTACCTCACTTTGCACATACAGTGTTTTCAACCTAGAAATGCATGTGCAGCTAGCAGTCCCCTTACTCTATTCGAGTGACTCTCTCACACAGCACAGGAGTGAACGGTTTGAAAGCTGCCAAGTGACTCGGGAAGGAACATGTTCCTGAGAAGTGGCTTTAAGCATGAAGGCGGCTCTAGATCAATGTGCTCATATCAGTTGAATTGGAAATGAGTGCCTTGTACCATATCACATACCCTCTTCAGAACTTATGATCAGCTCTTTTGCTCTGTTATCTTTTCCCTTGCTGTGTTTCAGTGCAACGATCTACAGAATCACTTTCTCGTCATCAACGGACTTAATGAAAGCACAGAACTAAGAGAGCTATGAAATGCACGATCTTCTATGACACACACACCTCTAACTGTGCCCGTCATCTAGCTTTAGCCCTAGCCCTAAACCTATATGTAACATTAACCCAAACGCTAATGCTAAACCTATCCCTAACCCTAACCCTATCCCTAACCCTAACCCTAAGCCTAACGCTATCCCTATCCCTAACCCTAACCCTAACCCTAACCCTAACCCTAACCCTAACCCTATCCCTATCGTTTCCCTACCCTAATAATAAAGCTTACCCTTCCCATAATCGTAATGCTAGCCCTAACCCTAATTCTATCTTTAAACAGAAATCTTCTGATATATCAGAGCTGTGGGTTGTGTCCTAAACGAAATGCTACTGAAATCATTTTCAATCCGTAGTGAATGAACAGGAGCATAGCAGTTTCAGACCTTCGCAGGACAATGAGCTGCGAGTGTGGGCTTTTCACCGCTCTATTTTTTCAGGGAAAATAGCAGAGGCCGAAGATCTCCTGCAGCTACTCACTACTATCTCTTGTGGACAAAACTGTTTCTCGAACGTAGATATGCCCATGAAGCTCACAGCCTACTGACTCTATTCCATTGAATTTCCCTCTGATAGAACAGCAAGGAATTCATGGGAAGCTTCCAAACGACTAGGGAATCAGGATGTCTCATACAAGTCCCTTATTAGAAAACTTCATCTCCAGCGGGTAACACTAGGTCAATGGACTCGTTTCAGTAGAGTGCGAAATGTGTGGGATGCCGCTAGACGCCACCGATTTCGAACGTCATTTCAATGGGTTTTCTGTATGATCACCTTGGCGGTAACTTTGCGGGGCACAGAGTTGTGGAATCACGTTCCCCAAAACAAATGAGTGAACGGAAGCACAGGACTATGCCAACTATGACCGAGAGTAAGCTTGGCTACCACTGTTTTCGCCAAACTCTGCGTTCTGCGAGGAAAGCGTATCCGGACGTTGGAAGGCCGCTAGGCCACACTACGCGACTTGGGCTCCAAGTCTCTGAAGATCTAAGGGAATATGAATGTCAGAGTAGCCTGTGGGGCTCGCAGTGGAAGATAATACGTGCGTGAAGATTTGTTTGCTCCTCAAACTCACTCGGGAATCAACCTATTTCGTAGGAAGCGGGTTTTTCTCCAAAGCCGTCTCAGTGTTCAACGTCTTCTCAATGTTGTCATTTCAGTAGGAGTTGTGATGGGAGAAGAAGACTGTAGCCTAAGAAACCATGGAGACTATACTCCGTCCCTCGGACTCCACCCGTTCGTGAAGCGTTCAAAGAGGAAGAAGCTAAAAGTACGCCATGGGCCTACCAGGCCATTCAATCCACTCTGGGAATACAGCAGTGAAGACTTTGCGATCCCCTGCACCATTCAGGAATTATATCAAGTCGTGCGAAAAGTGTTCTCAACAAAAGCCATCCACACTATTGGACGTGTTAGCAATGTTCTCATTTCAGTAGGAGATGAAAGCAGTGGTGTGTCACATAGTACGTACTCTTGTCAGCATCCTGTCCAAGAACCTTGCTGCAATATAGGATCTCTGGCTCGTGTCATAGCCCAAGAGCTACGGAAATGATTTCCCGTCCGCAACCGAGGGAATGCTAGCCTAGCTAGCACTTTGTGGTCCTTGAAGCAGAATGAGCTTCCACAGTAGAGTTTTCTCCTAGGTACTTTTTCCATCAGAAAAGCGTAGCCCCAGGAAGAAGAGAGGCAACAGCCTACTACCTCACTTTGCACATACAGTGTTTTCAACCTAGAAATGCATGTGCAGCTAGCAGTCCCCTTTCTCTATTCGAGTGACTCTCTCACACAGCACAGGAGTGAACGGTTTGAAAGCTGCCAAGTGACTCGGGAAGGAACATGTTCCTGAGAAGTGGCTTTAAGCATGAAGGCGGCTCTAGATCAATGTGCTCATATCAGTTGAATTGGAAATGAGTGCCTTGTACCATATCACATACCCTCTTCAGAACTTATGATCAGCTCTTTCGCTCTGTTATCTTTTACCTTGCTGTGTTTCAGTGCAACGACCTACAGAATCACTTTCTCGTCATCAACGGACTTAATGAAAGCACAGAACTAAGAGAGCTATGAAATGCACGATCTTCTATGACACACATACCTCTACCTGTGCCCGTCACCTAGCTTTAGCCCTAGCCCTAAACCTATATGTAACATTAACCCAAACGCTAATGCTAAACCTATCCCTAACCCTAACCCTAACCCTAACCCTATCCCTATCCCTAACCCTAACCCTAACCCTAACCCTATCCCTATCCCTAACCCTAACCCTAACCCTAACCCTAACCCTATCCCTATCCCTATCCCTACCCTAATAATAAAGCTTATCCTTACCGTAATCGTAATGCTAGCCCTAAACCTAATTCTATCTTTAAACCGAAATCTTCTGATATATCAGAGCTGTGGGTTGTGTCCTAAACTAAATGCTACTGAAATCTTTTTCAATCCGTATTGAATGAACAGGAGCATAGCAGTTTCAGACCTTCGCTGGACAATGAGCTGCGAGTGTGGGCTTTTCGCCACTCTATTTTTTCCATGAAAATAGCAGAGGCCGAAGATCTCCTGCAGCTACTCACTATTATGTCTTGTGGACAAAACTTTTTCTCGAACGTAGATATGCCCATGAAGCTCACAGCCCACTGACTCTATTCCATTGAATTTCCCTCTGATAGAAGAGCAAGGAATTCATGGGAAGCTTCCAAGCAACTAGGGAATCAGGATTTCATACAAGTCCCTTTTTAGAAAACTTCATCTCCAGCGGGTAACACTAGGTCAATGGACTCGTTTCAGTAGAGTGCGAAATGTGTGGGATGCCGCTAGACGCCACCGATTTCGAACGTCATTTCAATGGGTTTTCTGTATGATCACCTTGGCGGTAACTTTGCTAGGCACAGAGTTGTGGAATCACGTTCCCCAGAACAAATGAGTGAACGGAAGCACAGGACTATGCTAACTATGACCGAGAGTAAGCTTGGCTACCACTGTTTTCGCCAAACTCTGCGTTCTGCGAGGAAAGCGTATCCGGACGTTGGAAGGCCGCTAGGCCACACTACGCGACTTGGCCTCCAAGTCTCTGAAGATCTAAGGGAATATGAATGTCAGAGTAGCCTGTGGGGCTCGCAGTGGAAGATAATACGTGCGTGAAGATTTGTTTGCTCCTCAAACTCACTCGGGAATCAACCTATTTCGTAGGAAGCGGGTTTTTCTCCAAAGCCGTCTCAGTGTTCAACGTCTTCTCAATGTTGTCATTTCAGTAGGAGATGTGATGGGAGAAGAAGACTGTAGACTAAGAAACCATGGAGACTATACTCCGTCCCTCGGACTCCACCCGTTCGTGAAGCATTCAAAGAGGAAGAAGCTAAAAGTACGCCATGGGCCTACCAGTCCATTCATTCCACTCTGAGAATACAGCAGTGAAGACTTTGCGCTCCCCTGCACAATTCAGGAATTATATCAAGTCGTGCGAAAAGTGTTCTCAACAAAAGCCATCCACACTATTGGACGTGTTAGCAATGTTCTCATTTCAGTAGGAGATGAAAGCAGTGGTGTGTCACATAGTACGTACTCTTGTCAGCATCCTGTCCAAGAACCTTGCTGCAATATAGGATCTCTGGCTCGTGTCATAGCCCGAGAGCTACGGAAATGATTTCCCGTCCGCAACGGAGGGAATGCTAGCCTAGCTAGCACTTTGTGATCCTTGAAGCGGAATGAGCTTCCACAGTAGAGTTTTCTCCTAGGTACTTTTTCCATCAGAAAAGCGTAGCCCCAGGAAGAAGAGAGGCAACAGCCTACTACCTCACTTTGCACATACAGTGTTTTCAACCTAGAAATGCATGTGCAGCTAGCAGTCCCCTTACTCTATTCGAGTGACTCTCTCACACAGCACAGGAGTGAACGGTTGGAAAGCTGCCAAGTGACTCGGGAAGGAACATGTTCCTGAGAAGTGGCTTTAAGCATGAACGCGGCTCTAGATCAATGTGCTCATATCAGTTGAATTGGAAATGAGTGCCTTGTACCATATCACATACCCTCTTCAGAACTTATGATCAGCTCTTTTGCTCTGTTATCTTTTCCCTTGCTGTGTTTCAGTGCAACGATCTACAGAATCACTTTCTCGTCATCAACGGACTTAATGAAAGCACAGAACTAAGAGAGCTATGAAATGCACGATCTTCTATGACACACATACCTCTACCTGTGCCCGTCATCTAGCTTTAGCCCTAGCCCTAAACCTATATGTAACATTAACCCAAACGCTAATGCTAAACCTATCCCTAACCCTAACCCTAACCCTAACCCTATCCCTATCCCTAACCCTAACCCTAACCCTAACCCTAACCCTATCCCTATCCCTATCCCTACCCTAATAATAAAGCTTATCCTTACCGTAATCGTAATGCTAGCCCTAAACCTAATTCTATCTTTAAACAGAAATCTTCTGATATATCAGAGCTGTGGGTTGTGTCCTAAACTAAATGCTACTGAAATCTTTTTCAATCCGTATTGAATGAACAGGAGCATAGCAGTTTCAGACCTTCGCAGGACAATGAGCTGCGAGTGTGGGCTTTTCGCCACTCTATTTTTTCCATGAAAATAGCAGAGGCCGAAGATCTCCTGCAGCTACTCACTACTATGTCTTGTGGACAAAACTGTTTCTCGAACGTAGATATGCCCATGAAGCTCACAGCCCACTGACTCTATTCCATTGAATTTCCCTCTGATAGAACAGCAAGGAATTCATGGGAAGCTTCCAAACAACTAGGGAATCAGGATGTTTCATACAAGTCCCTTATTAGAAAACTTCATCTCCAGCGGGTAACACTAGGTCAATGGACTCGTTTCAGTAGAGTGCGAAATGTGTGGGATGCCGCTAGAAGCCACCGATTTCGAACGTCATTTCAATGGGTTTTCTGTATGATCACCTTGGCGGTAACTTTGCTAGGCACAGAGTTGTGGAATCACGTTCCCCAAAACAAATGAGTGAACGGAAGCACAGGACTATGCCAACTATGACCGAGAGTAAGCTTGGCTACCACTGTTTTCGCCAAACTCTGCGTTCTGCGAGGAAAGCGTATCCGGACGTTGGAAGGTCGCTAGGCCACACTACGCGACTTGGCCTCCAAGTCTCTGAAGATCTAAGGGAATATGAATGTCAGAGTAGCCTGTGGGGCTCGCAGTGGAAGATAATACGTGCGTGAAGATTTGTTTGCTCCTCAAACTCACTCGGGAATCAACCTATTTCGTAGGAAGCGGGTTTTTCTCCAAAGCCGTCTCAGTGTTCAACGTCTACTCAATGTTGTCATTTCAGTAGGAGTTGTGATGGGAGAAGAAGACTATAGACTAAGAAACCATGGAGACTATACTCCGTCCCTCGAACTCCACCCGTTCGTGAAGCGCTCAAAGAGGAAGAAGCTAAAAGTACGCCATGGGCCTACCAGGCCATTAATTCCACTCTGAGAATACAGCAGTGAAGACTTTGCGCTCCCCTGCACCATTCAGGAATTATATCAAGTCGTGCGAAAAGTGTTCTCAACAAAAGCCATCCACACTATTGGACGTGTTAGCAATGTTCTCATTTCAGTAGGAGATGAAAGCAGTGGTGTGTCACATAGTACGTACTCTTGTCAGCATCCTGTCCGAGAACCTTGCTGCAATATAGGATCTCTGGCTCGTGTCATAGCCCAAGAGCTACGGAAATGATTTCCCGTCCGCAACGGAGGGAATGCTAGCCTAGCTAGCACTTTGTGATCCTTGAAGCGGAATGAGCTTCCACAGTAGAGTTTTCTCCTAGGTACTTTTTCCATTAGAAAAGCGTAGCCCCAGGAAGAAGAGATGCAACAGCCTACTACCTCACTTTGCACATACAGTGTTTTGAACCTAGAAATGCATGTGCAGCTAGCAGTCCCCTTTCTCTATTCGAGTGACTCTCTCACACAGCACAGGAGTGAACGGTTTGAAAGCTGCCAAGTGACTCGGGAAGGAACATGTTCCTGAGAAGTGGCTTTAAGCATGAACGCAGCTCTAGATCAATGTGCTCATATCAGTTGAATTGGAAATGAGTGCCTTGTACCATATCACATACCCTCTTCAGAACTTATGATCAGCTCTTTTGCTCTGTTATCTTTTCCCTTGCTGTGTTTCAGTGCAACGATCTACAGAATCACTTTCTCGTCATCAACGGACTTAATGAAAGCACAGAACTAAGAGAGCTATGAAATGCACGATCTTCTATGACACACATACCTCTACCTGTGCCCGTCATCTAGCTTTAGCCCTAGCCCTAAACCTATATGTAACATTAACCCAAACGCTAATGCTAAACCTATCCCTAACCCTAACCCTAACCCTAACCCTATCCCTATCCCTAACCCTAACCCTAACCCTAACCCTAACCCTATCCCTATCCCTATCCCTACCCTAATAATAAAGCTTATCCTTACCGTAATCGTAATGCTAGCCCTAAACCTAATTCTATCTTTAAACAGAAATCTTCTGATATATCAGAGCTGTGGGTTGTGTCCTAAACTAAATGCTACTGAAATCTTTTTCAATCCGTATTGAATGAACAGGAGCATAGCAGTTTCAGACCTTCGCAGGACAATGAGCTGCGAGTGTGGGCTTTTCGCCACTCTATTTTTTCCATGAAAATAGCAGTGGCCGAAGATCTCCTGCAGCTACTCACTACTATGTCTTGTGGACAAAACTGTTTCTCGAACGTAGATATGCCCATGAAGCTCACAGCCCACTGACTCTATTCCATTGAATTTCCCTCTGATAGAACAGCAAGGAATTCATGGGAAGCTTCCAAACAACTAGGGAATCAGGATGTTTCATACAAGTCCCTTATTAGAAAACTTCATCTCCAGCGGGTAACACTAGGTCAATGGACTCGTTTCAGTAGAGTGCGAAATGTGTGGGATGCCGCTAGACGCCACCGATTTCGAACGTCATTTCAATGGGTTTTCTGTATGATCACCTTGGCGGTAACTTTGCGGGGCACAGAGTTGTGGAATCACGTTCCCCAAAACAAATGAGTGAACGGAAGCACAGGACTATGCCAACTATGACCGAGAGTAAGCTTGGCTACCACTGTTTTCGCCAAACTCTGCGTTCTGCGAGGAAAGCGTATCCGGACGTTGGAAGGCCGCTAGGCCACACTACGCGACTTGGGCTCCAAGTCTCTGAAGATCTAAGGGAATATGAATGTCAGAGTAGCCTGTGGGGCTCGCAGTGGAAGATAATACGTGCGTGAAGATTTGTTTGCTCCTCAAACTCACTCGGGAATCAACCTATTTCGTAGGAAGCGGGTTTTTCTCCAAAGCCGTCTCAGTGTTCAACGTCTTCTCAATGTTGTCATTTCAGTAGGAGTTGTGATGGGAGAAGAAGACTGTAGCCTAAGAAACCATGGAGACTATACTCCGTCCCTCGGACTCCACCCGTTCGTGAAGCGTTCAAAGAGGAAGAAGCTAAAAGTACGCCATGGGCCTACCAGGCCATTCAATCCACTCTGGGAATACAGCAGTGAAGACTTTGCGATCCCCTGCACCATTCAGGAATTATATCAAGTCGTGCGAAAAGTGTTCTCAACAAAAGCCATCCACACTATTGGACGTGTTAGCAATGTTCTCATTTCAGTAGGAGATGAAAGCAGTGGTGTGTCACATAGTACGTACTCTTGTCAGCATCCTGTCCAAGAACCTTGCTGCAATATAGGATCTCTGGCTCGTGTCATAGCCCAAGAGCTACGGAAATGATTTCCCTTCCGCAACCGAGGGAATGCTAGCCTAGCTAGCACTTTGTGGTCCTTGAAGCAGAATGAGCTTCCACAGTAGAGTTTTCTCCTAGGTACTTTTTCCATCAGAAAAGCGTAGCCCCAGGAAGAAGAGAGGCAACAGCCTACTACCTCACTTTGCACATACAGTGTTTTCAACCTAGAAATGCATGTGCAGCTAGCAGTCCCCTTTCTCTATTCGAGTGACTCTCTCACACAGCACAGGAGTGAACGGTTTGAAAGCTGCCAAGTGACTCGGGAAGGAACATGTTCCTGAGAAGTGGCTTTAAGCATGAAGGCGGCTCTAGATCAATGTGCTCATATCAGTTGAATTGGAAATGAGTGCCTTGTACCATATCACATACCCTCTTCAGAACTTATGATCAGCTCTTTCGCTCTGTTATCTTTTACCTTGCTGTGTTTCAGTGCAACGACCTACAGAATCACTTTCTCGTCATCAACGGACTTAATGAAAGCACAGAACTAAGAGAGCTATGAAATGCACGATCTTCTATGACACACATACCTCTACCTGTGCCCGTCACCTAGCTTTAGCCCTAGCCCTAAACCTATATGTAACATTAACCCAAACGCTAATGCTAAACCTATCCCTAACCCTAACCCTAACCCTAACCCTATCCCTATCCCTAACCCTAACCCTAACCCTAACCCTATCCCTATCCCTAACCCTAACCCTAACCCTAACCCTAACCCTATCCCTATCCCTATCCCTACCCTAATAATAAAGCTTATCCTTACCGTAATCGTAATGCTAGCCCTAAACCTAATTCTATCTTTAAACCGAAATCTTCTGATATATCAGAGCTGTGGGTTGTGTCCTAAACTAAATGCTACTGAAATCTTTTTCAATCCGTATTGAATGAACAGGAGCATAGCAGTTTCAGACCTTCGCTGGACAATGAGCTGCGAGTGTGGGCTTTTCGCCACTCTATTTTTTCCATGAAAATAGCAGAGGCCGAAGATCTCCTGCAGCTACTCACTATTATGTCTTGTGGACAAAACTTTTTCTCGAACGTAGATATGCCCATGAAGCTCACAGCCCACTGACTCTATTCCATTGAATTTCCCTCTGATAGAAGAGCAAGGAATTCATGGGAAGCTTCCAAGCAACTAGGGAATCAGGATTTCATACAAGTCCCTTTTTAGAAAACTTCATCTCCAGCGGGTAACACTAGGTCAATGGACTCGTTTCAGTAGAGTGCGAAATGTTTGGGATGCCCCTAGAAGCCACCGATTTCGAACGTCATTTCAATGGGTTTTCTGTATGATCACCTTGGCGGTAACTTTGCTAGGCACAGAGTTGTGGAATCACGTTCCCCAGAACAAATGAGTGAACGGAAGCACAGGACTATGCTAACTATGACCGAGAGTAAGCTTGGCTACCACTGTTTTCGCCAAACTCTGCGTTCTGCGAGGAAAGCGTATCCGGACGTTGGAAGGCCGCTAGGCCACACTACGCGACTTGGCCTCCAAGTCTCTGAAGATCTAAGGGAATATGAATGTCAGAGTAGCCTGTGGGGCTCGCAGTGGAAGATAATACGTGCGTGAAGATTTGTTTGCTCCTCAAACTCACTCGGGAATCAACCTATTTCGTAGGAAGCGGGTTTTTCTCCAAAGCCGTCTCAGTGTTCAACGTCTTCTCAATGTTGTCATTTCAGTAGGAGATGTGATGGGAGAAGAAGACTGTAGACTAAGAAACCATGGAGACTATACTCCGTCCCTCGGACTCCACCCGTTCGTGAAGCATTCAAAGAGGAAGAAGCTAAAAGTACGCCATGGGCCTACCAGTCCATTCATTCCACTCTGAGAATACAGCAGTGAAGACTTTGCGCTCCCCTGCACCATTCAGGAATTATATCAAGTCGTGCGAAAAGTGTTCTCAACAAAAGCCATCCACACTATTGGACGTGTTAGCAATGTTCTCATTTCAGTAGGAGATGAAAGCAGTGGTGTGTCACATAGTACGTACTCTTGTCAGCATCCTGTCCAAGAACCTTGCTGCAATATAGGATCTCTGGCTCGTGTCATAGCCCAAGAGCTACGGAAATGATTTCCCGTCCGCAACGGAGGGAATGCTAGCCTAGCTAGCACTTTGTGATCCTTGAAGCGGAATGAGCTTCCACAGTAGAGTTTTCTCCTAGGTACTTTTTCCATCAGAAAAGCGTAGCCCCAGGAAGAAGAGAGGCAACAGCCTACTACCTCACTTTGCACATACAGTGTTTTCAACCTAGAAATGCATGTGCAGCTAGCAGTCCCCTTACTCTATTCGAGTGACTCTCTCACACAGCACAGGAGTGAACGGTTGGAAAGCTGCCAAGTGACTCGGGAAGGAACATGTTCCTGAGAAGTGGCTTTAAGCATGAACGCGGCTCTAGATCAATGTGCTCATATCAGTTGAATTGGAAATGAGTGCCTTGTACCATATCACATACCCTCTTCAGAACTTATGATCAGCTCTTTTGCTCTGTTATCTTTTCCCTTGCTGTGTTTCAGTGCAACGATCTACAGAATCACTTTCTCGTCATCAACGGACTTAATGAAAGCACAGAACTAAGAGAGCTATGAAATGCACGATCTTCTATGACACACACACCTCTACCTGTGCCCGTCATCTAGCTTTAGCCCTAGCCCTAAACCTATATGTAACATTAACCCAAACGCTAATGCTAAACCTATCCCTAACCCTAACCCTATCCCTAACCCTAACCCTAACCCTAACGCTATCCCTATCCCTAACCCTAACCCTAACCCTAACCCTAACCCTATCCCTATCGTTTCCCTACCCTAATAATAAAGCTTACCCTTCCATAATCGTAATGCTAGCCCTAACCCTAATTCTATCTTTAAACAGAAATCTTCTGATATATCAGAGCTGTGGGTTGTGTCCTAAACGATATGCTACTGAAATCATTTTCAATCCGTAGTGAATGAACAGGAGCATAGCAGTTTCAGACCTTCGCAGGACAATGAGCTGCGAGTGTGGGCTTTTCACCGCTCTATTTTTTCAGGGAAAATAGCAGAGGCCGAAGATCTCCTGCAGCTACTCACTACTATCTCTTGTGGACAAAACTGTTTCTCGAACGTAGATATGCCCATGAAGCTCACAGCCCACTGACTCTATTCCATTGAATTTCCCTCTGATAGAACAGCAAGGAATTCATGGGAAGCTTCCAAACGACTAGGGAATCAGGATGTCTCATACAAGTCCCTTATTAGAAAACTTCATCTCCAGCGGGTAACACTAGGTCAATGGACTCGTTTCAGTAGAGTGCGAAATGTGTGGGATGCCGCTAGACGCCACCGATTTCGAACGTCATTTCAATGGGTTTTCTGTATGATCACCTTGGCGGTAACTTTGCTAGGCACAGAGTTGTGGAATCACGTTCCCCAAAACAAATGAGTGAACGGAAGCACAGGACTATGCCAACTATGACCGAGACTAAGCTTGGCTACCACTGTTTTCGCCAAACTCTGCGTTCTGCAAGGAAAGCGTATCCGGACGTTGGAAGGCCGCTAGGCCACACTACGCGACTTGGCCTCCAAGTCTCTGAAGATCTAAGGGAATATGAATGTCAGAGTAGCCTGTGGGGCTCGCAGTGGAAGATAATACGTGCGTGAAGATTTGTTTGCTCCTCACACTCACTCGGGAATCAACCTATTTCGTAGGAAGCGGGTTTTTCTCCAAAGCCGTCTCAGTGTTCAACGTCTTCTCAATGTTGTCATTTCAGTAGGAGATGTGATGGGAGAAGAAGACTGTAGCCTAAGAAACCATGGAGACTATACTCCGTCCCTCGGACTCCACCCGTTCGTGGAGCATTGAAAGCGGAAGAAGCTAAAAGTACGCCATGGGCCTACCAGGCCATTCAATCCACTCTGGGAATACAGCAGTGAAAACTTTGCGATCCCCTGCACCATTCAGGAATTATATCAAGTCGTGCTAAAAGTGTTCTCAACAAAAGCCATCCACACTATTGGACGTGTTAGCAATGTTCTCATTTCAGTAGGAGATGAAAGCAGTGGTGTGTCACATAGTACGTACTCTTGTCAGCATCCTGTCCAAGAACCTTGCTGCAATATAGGATCTCTGGCTCGTGTCATAGCCCAAGAGCTACGGAAATGATTTCCCGTCCGCAACGGAGGGAATGCTAGCCTAGCTAGCACTTTGTGGTCCTTGAAGCGGAATGAGCTTCCACAGTAGAGTTTTCTCCTAGGTACTTTTTCCATCAGAAAAGCGTAGCCCCAGGAAGAAGAGAGGCAACAGCCTACTACCTCACTTTGCACATACAGTGTTTTCAACCTAGAAATGCATGTGCAGCTAGCAGTCCCCTTACTCTATTCGAGTGACTCTCTCACACAGCACAGGAGTGAACGGTTTGAAAGCTGCCAAGTGACTCGGGAAGGAACATGTTCCTGAGAAGTGGCTTTAAGCATGAAGGCGGCTCTAGATCAATGTGCTCATATCAGTTGAATTGGAAATGAGTGCCTTGTACCATATCACATACCCTCTTCAGAACTTATGATCAGCTCTTTTGCTCTGTTATCTTTTCCCTTGCTGTGTTTCAGTGCAACGATCTACAGAATCACTTTCTCGTCATCAACGGACTTAATGAAAGCACAGAACTAAGAGAGCTATGAAATGCACGATCTTCTATGACACACACACCTCTAACTGTGCCCGTCATCTAGCTTTAGCCCTAGCCCTAAACCTATATGTAACATTAACCCAAACGCTAATGCTAAACCTATCCCTAACCCTAACCCTATCCCTAACCCTAACCCTAACCCTAACGCTATCCCTATCCCTAACCCTAACCCTAACCCTAACCCTAACCCTAACCCTAGCCCTATCGTTTCCCTACCCTAATAATAAAGCTTACCCTTCCCATAATCGTAATGCTAGCCCTAACCCTAATTCTATCTTTAAACAGAAATCTTCTGATATATCAGAGCTGTGGGTTGTGTCCTAAACGAAATGCTACTGAAATCATTTTCAATCCGTAGTGAATGAACAGGAGCATAGCAGTTTCAGACCTTCGCAGGACAATGAGCTGCGAGTGTGGGCTTTTCACCGCTCTATTTTTTCAGGGAAAATAGCAGAGGCCGAAGATCTCCTGCAGCTACTCACTACTATCTCTTGTGGACAAAACTGTTTCTCGAACGTAGATATGCCCATGAAGCTCACAGCCCACTGACTCTATTCCATTGAATTTCCCTCTGATAGAACAGCAAGGAATTCATGGGAAGCTTCCAAACGACTAGGGAATCAGGATGTCTCATACAAGTCCCTTATTAGAAAACTTCATCTCCAGCGGGTAACACTAGGTCAATGGACTCGTTTCAGTAGAGTGCGAAATGTGTGGGATGCCGCTAGACGCCACCGATTTCGAACGTCATTTCAATGGGTTTTCTGTATGATCACCTTGGCGGTAACTTTGCTAGGCACAGAGTTGTGGAATCACGTTCCCCAAAACAAATGAGTGAACGGAAGCACAGGACTATGCCAACTATGACCGAGACTAAGCTTGGCTACCACTGTTTTCGCCAAACTCTGCGTTCTGCGAGGAAAGCGTATCCGGACGTTGGAAGGCCGCTAGGCCACACTACGCGACTTGGCCTCCAAGTCTCAGAAGATCTAAGGGAATATGAATGTCAGAGTAGCCTGTGGGGCTCGCAGTTGAAGATAATACGTGCGTGAAGATTTGTTTGCTCCTCAAACTCACTCGGGAATCAACCTATTTCGTAGGAAGCGGGTTTTTCTCCAAAGCCGTCTCAGTGTTCAACGTCTTCTCAATGTTGTCATTTCAGTAGGAGATGTGATGGGAGAAGAAGACTGTAGCCTAAGAAACCATGGAGACTATACTCCGTCCCTCGGACTCCTCCCGTTCGTGAAGCATTGAAAGAGGATGAAGCTAAAAGTACGCCATGGGCCTACCAGGCCATTCAATCCACTCTGGGAATACAGCAGTGAAAATTTTGCGATCCCCTGCACCATTCAGGAATTATATCAAGTCGTGCGAAAAGTGTTCTCAACAAAAGCCATCCACACTATTGGACTTGTTAGCAATGTTCTCATTTCAGTAGGAGATGAAAGCAGTGGTGTGTCACATAGTACGTACTCTTGTCAGCATCCTGTCCAAGAACCTTGCTGCAATATAGGATCTCTGGCTCGTGTCATAGCCCAAGAGCTACGGAAATGATTTCCCGTCCGCAACGGAGGGAATGCTAGCCTAGCTAGCACTTTGTGGTCCTTGAAGCAGAATGAGCTTCCACAGTAGAGTTTTCTCCTAGGTACTTTTTCCATCAGAAAAGCGTAGCCCCAGGAAGAAGAGAGGCAACAGCCTACTACCTCACTTTGCACATACAGTGTTTTCAACCTAGAAATGCATGTGCAGCTAGCAGTCCCCTTACTCTATTCGAGTGACTCTCTCACACAGCACAGGAGTGAACGGTTTGAAAGCTGCCAAGTGACTCGGGAAGGAACATGTTCCTGAGAAGTGGCTTTAAGCATGAACGCGGCTCTAGATCAGTGTGCTCATATCAGTTGAATTGGAAATGAGTGCCTTGTACCATATCACATACCCTCTTCAGAACTTATGATCAGCTCTTTTGCTCTGTTATCTTTTCCCTTGCTGTGTTTCAGTGCAACGATCTACAGAATCACTTTCTCGTCATCAACGGACTTAATGAAAGCACAGAACTAAGAGAGCTATGAAATGCACGATCTTCTATGACACACACACCTCTAACTGTGCCCGTCATCTAGCTTTAGCCCTAGCCCTAAACCTATATGTAACATTAACCCAAACGCTAATGCTAAACCTATCCCTAACCCTAACCCTATCCCTAACCCTAACCCTAACCCTAACGCTATCCCTATCCCTAACCCTAACCCTAACCCTAACCCTAACCCTAACCCTATCCCTATCGTTTCCCTACCCTAATAATAAAGCTTACCCTTCCCATAATCGTAATGCTAGCCCTAACCCTAATTCTATCTTTAAACAGAAATCTTCTGATATATCAGAGCTGTGGGTTGTGTCCTAAACGAAATGCTACTGAAATCATTTTCAATCCGTAGTGAATGAACAGGAGCATAGCAGTTTCAGACCTTCGCAGGACAATGAGCTGCGAGTGTGGGCTTTTCACCGCTCTATTTTTTCAGGGAAAATAGCAGAGGCCGAAGATCTCCTGCAGCTACTCACTACTATCTCTTGTGGACAAAACTGTTTCTCGAACGTAGATATGCCCATGAAGCTCACAGCCCACTGACTCTATTCCATTGAATTTCCCTCTGATAGAACAGCAAGGAATTCATGGGAAGCTTCCAAACGACTAGGGAATCAGGATGACTCATACA
The DNA here is from genome assembly GCF_022682495.2 of Desmodus rotundus. Lineage (NCBI taxonomy): Eukaryota > Metazoa > Chordata > Mammalia > Chiroptera > Phyllostomidae > Desmodus > Desmodus rotundus. Next base: position 107,957,940 of record NC_071388.1, read on the forward strand.
AGTCCCTTATTAGAAAACTTCATCTCCAGCGGGTAACACTAGGTCAATGGACTCGTTTCAGTAGAGTGCGAAATGTGTGGGATGCCGCTAGACGCCACCGATTTCGAACGTCATTTCAATGGGTTTTCTGTATGATCACCTTGGCGGTAACTTTGCTAGGCACAGAGTTGTGGAATCACGTTCCCCAAAACAAATGAGTGAACGGAAGCACAGGACTATGCCAACTATGACCGAGACTAAGCTTGGCTACCACTGTTTTCGCCAAACTCTGCGTTCTGCGAGGAAAGCGTATCCGGACCTTGGAAGGCCGCTAGGCCACACTACGCGACTTGGCCTCCAAGTCTCAGAAGATCTAAGGGAATATGAATGTCAGAGTAGCCTGTGGGGCTCGCAGTTGAAGATAATACGTTCGTGAAGATTTGTTTGCTCCTCAAACTCACTCGGGAATCAACCTATTTCGTAGGAAGCGGGTTTTTCTCCAAAGCCGTCTCAGTGTTCAACGTCTTCTCAATGTTGTCATTTCAGTAGGAGATGTGATGGGAGAAGAAGACTGTAGCCTAAGAAACCATGGAGACTATACTCCGTCCCTCGGACTCCTCCCGTTCGTGAAGCATTGAAAGAGGATGAAGCTAAAAGTACGCCATGGGCCTACCAGGCCATTCAATCCACTCTGGGAATACAGCAGTGAAAACTTTGCGATCCCCTGCACCATTCAGGAATTATATCAAGTCGTGCGAAAAGTGTTCTCAACAAAAGCCATCCACACTATTGGACGTGTTAGCAATGTTCTCATTTCAGTAGGAGATGAAAGCAGTGGTGTGTCACATAGTACGTACTCTTGTCAGCATCCTGTCCAAGAACCTTGCTGCAATATAGGATCTCTGGCTCGTGTCATAGCCCAAGAGCTACGGAAATGATTTCCCGTCCGCAACGGAGGGAATGCTAGCCTAGCTAGCACTTTGTGGTCCTTGAAGCGGAATGAGCTTCCACAGTAGAGTTTTCCCCTAGGTACTTTTTCCATCAGAAAAGCGTAGCCCCAGGAAGAAGAGAGGCAACAGCCTACTACCTCACTTTGCACATACAGTGTTTTCAACCTAGAAATGCATGTGCAGCTAGCAGTCCCCTTACTCTATTCGAGTGACTCTCTCACACAGCACAGGAGTGAACGGTTTGAAAGCTGCCAAGTGACTCGGGAAGGAACATGTTCCTGAGAAGTGGCTTTAAGCATGAAGGCGGCTCTAGATCAATGTGCTCATATCAGTTGAATTGGAAATGAGTGCCTTGTACCATATCACATACCCTCTTCAGAACTTATGATCAGCTCTTTTGCTCTGTTATCTTTTCCCTTGCTGTGTTTCAGTGCAACGATCTACAGAATCACTTTCTCGTCATCAACGGACTTAATGAAAGCACAGAACTAAGAGAGCTATGAAATGCACGATCTTCTATGACACACACACCTCTAACTGTGCCCGTCATCTAGCTTTAGCCCTAGCCCTAAACCTATATGTAACATTAACCCAAACGCTAATGCTAAACCTATCCCTAACCCTAACCCTATCCCTAACCCTAACCCTAACCCTAACGCTATCCCTATCCCTAACCCTAACCCTAACCCTAACCCTAACCCTAACCCAATCCCTATCGTTTCCCTACCCTAATAATAAAGCTTACCCTTCCCATAATCGTAATGCTAGCCCTAACCCTAATTCTATCTTTAAACAGAAATCTTCTGATATATCAGAGCTGTGGGTTGTGTCCTAAACGAAATGCTACTGAAATCATTTTCAATCCGTAGTGAATGAACAGGAGCATAGCAGTTTCAGACCTTCGCAGGACAATGAGCTGCGAGTGTGGGCTTTTCACCGCTCTATTTTTTCAGGGAAAATAGCAGAGGCCGAAGATCTCCTGCAGCTACTCACTACTATCTCTTGTGGACAAAACTGTTTCTCGAACGTAGATATGCCCATGAAGCTCACAGCCCACTGACTCTATTCCATTGAATTTCCCTCTGATAGAACAGCAAGGAATTCATGGGAAGCTTCCAAACGACTAGGGAATCAGGATGTCTCATACAAGTCCCTTATTAGAAAACTTCATCTCCAGCGGGTAACACTAGGTCAATGGACTCGTTTCAGTAGAGTGCGAAATGTGTGGGATGCCGCTAGACGCCACCGATTTCGAACGTCATTTCAATGGGTTTTCTGTATGATCACCTTGGCGGTAACTTTGCTAGGCACAGAGTTGTGGAATCAAGTTCCCCAAAACAAATGAGTGAACGGAAGCACAGGACTATGCCAACTATGACCGAGAGTAAGCTTGGCTACCACTGTTTTCGCCAAACTCTGCATTCTGCGAGGAAAGCGTATCCGAACGTTGGAAGGCCGCTAGGCCACACTACGCGACTTGGCCTCCAAGTCTCTGAAGATCTAAGGGAATATGAATGTCAGAGTAGCCTGTGGGGCTCGCAGTGGAAGATAATACGTGCGTGAAGATTTGTTTGCTCCTCAAACTCACTCGGGAATCAACCTATTTCGTAGGAAGCGGGTTTTTCTCCAAAGCCGTCTCAGTGTTCAACGTCTTCTCAATGTTGTCATTTCAGTAGGAGTTGTGATGGGAGAAGAAGACTGTAGCCTAAGAAACCATGGAGACTATACTCCGTCCCTCGGACTCCACCCGTTCGTGAAGCGTTCAAAGAGGAAGAAGCTAAAAGTACGCCATGGGCCTACCAGGCCATTCAATCCACTCTGGGAATACAGCAGTGAAGACTTTGCGCTCCCCTGCACCATTCAGGAATTATATCAAGTCGTGCGAAAAGTGTTCTCAACAAAAGCCATCCACACTATTGGACGTGTTAGCAATGTTCTCATTTCAGTAGGAGATGAAAGCAGTGGTGTGTCACATAGTACGTACTCTTGTCAGCATCCTGTCCAAGAACCTTGCTGCAATATAGGATCTCTGGCTCGTGTCATAGCCCAAGAGCTACGGAAATGATTTCCCGTCCGCAACGGAGGGAATGCTAGCCTAGCTAGCACTTTGTGGTCCTTGAAGCGGAATGAGCTTCCACAGTAGAGTTTTCTCCTAGGTACTTTTTCCATCAGAAAAGCGTAGCCCCAGGAAGAAGAGAGGCAACAGCCTACTACCTCACTTTGCACATACAGTGTTTTCAACCTAGAAATGCATGTGCAGCTAGCAGTCCCCTTACTCTATTCGAGTGACTCTCTCACACAGCACAGGAGTGAACGGTTTGAAAGCTGCCAAGTGACTCGGGAAGGAACATGTTCCTGAGAATTGGCTTTAAGCATGAACGCGGCTCTAGATCAATGTGCTCATATCAGTTGAATTGGAAATGAGTGCCTTGTACCATATCACATACCCTCTTCAGAACTTATGATCAGCTCTTTTGCTCTGTTATCTTTTCCCTTGCTGTGTTTCAGTGCAACGATCTACAGAATCCCTTTCTCGTCATCAACGGACTTAATGAAAGCACAGAACTAAGAGAGCTATGAAATGCACGATCTTCTATGACACACACACCTCTAACTGTGCCCGTCATCTAGCTTTAGCCCTAGCCCTAAACCTATATGTAACATTAACCCAAACGCTAATGCTAAACCTATCCCTAACCCTAACCCTATCCCTAACCCTAACCCTAACCCTAACGCTATCCCTATCCCTAACCCTAACCCTAACCCTATCCCTATCCCTACCCTAATAATAAAGCTTATGCTTACCGTAATCGTAATGCTAGCCCTAAACCTAATTCTATCTTTAAACAGAAATCTTCTGATATATCAGAGCTGTGGGTTGTGTCCTAAACTAAATGCTACTGAAATCTTTTTCAATCCGTATTGAATGAACAGGAGCATAGCAGTTTCAGACGTTCGCTGGACAATGAGCTGCGAGTGTGGGCTTTTCGCCACTCTATTTTTTCCATGAAAATAGCAGAGGCCGAAGATCTCCTGCAGCTACTCACTACTATGTCTTGTGGACAAAACTGTTTCTCGAACGTAGATATGCCCATGAAGCTCACAGCCCACTGACTCTATTCCATTGAATTTCCCTCTGATAGAACAGCAAGGAATTCATGGGAAGCTTCCAAACAACTAGGGAATCAGGATGTTTCATACAAGTCCCTTATTAGAAAACTTCATCTCCAGCGGGTAACACTAGGTCAATGGACTCGTTTCAGTAGAGTGCGAAATGTGTGGGATGCCGCTAGAAGCCACCGATTTCGAATGTCATTTCAATGGCTTTTCTGTATGATCACCTTGGCGGTAACTTTGCTAGGCACAGAGTTGTGGAATCACGTTCCCCGAAACAAATGAGTGAACGGAAGCACAGGACTCTGCCAACTATGACCGAGAGTAAGCTTGGCTACCACTGTTTTCGCCAAACTCTGCGTTCTGCGAGGAAAGCGTATCCGGACCTTGGAAGGCCGCTAGGCCACACTACGCGACTTGGCCTCCAAGTCTCGGAAGATCTAAGGGAATATGAATGTCAGAGTAGCCTGTGGGGCTCGCAGTGGAAGATAATACGTGCGTGAAGATTTGTTTGCTCCTCAAACTCACTCGGGAATCAACCTATTTCGTAGGAAGCGGGTTTTTCTCCAAAGCCGTCTCAGTGTTCAACGTCTTCTCAATGTTGTCATTTCAGTAGGAGATGTGATGGGAGAAGAAGACTGTAGCCTAAGAAACCATGGAGACTATACTCCGTCCCTCGGACTCCACCCGTTCGTGAAGCATTCAAAGAGGAAGAAGCTAAAAGTACGCCATGGGCCTACCAGGCCATTCATTCCACTCTGGGAATACAGCAGTGAAGACTTTGCGCTCCCCTGCACCATTCAGGAATTATATCAAGTCGTGGGAAACGTGTTCTCAACAAAAGCCATCCACACTATTGGACGTGTTAGCAATGTTCTCATTTCAGTAGGAGATGAAAGCAGTGGTGTGTCACATAGTACGTACTCTTGTCAGCATCCTGTCCAAGAACCTTGCTGCAATATAGGATCTCTGGCTCGTGTCATAGCCCAAGAGCTACGGAAATGATTTCCCGTCCGCAACGGAGGGAATGCTAGCCTAGCTAGCACTTTGTGATCCTTGAAGTGGAATGAGCTTCCACAGTAGAGTTTTCCCCTAGGTACTTTTTCCATCAGAAAAGCGTAGCCCCAGGAAGAAGAGAGGCAACAGCCTACTACCTCACTTTGCACATACAGTGTTTTCAACCTAGAAATGCATGTGCAGCTAGCAGTCCCCTTACTCTATTCGAGTGACTCTCTCACACAGCACAGGAGTGAACGGTTTGAAAGCTGCCAAGTGACTCGGGAAGGAACATGTTCCTGAGAAGTGGCTTTAAGCATGAACGCAGCTCTAGATCAATGTGCTCATATCAGTTGAATTGGAAATGAGTGCCTTGTACCATATCACATACCCTCTTCAGAACTTATGATCAGCTCTTTTGCTCTGTTATCTTTTCCCTTGCTGTGTTTCAGTGCAACGATCTACAGAATCACTTTCTCGTCATCAACGGACTTAATGAAAGCACAGAACTAAGAGAGCTATGAAATGCACGATCTTCTATGACACACACACCTCTACCTGTGCCCGTCATCTAGCTTTAGCCCTAGCCCTAAACCTATATGTAACATTAACCCAAACGCTAATGCTAAACCTATCCCTAACCCTAACCCTAACCCTAACCCTATCCCTATCACTAACCCTAACACTAACCCTAACCCTAACCCTAACCCTAACCCTATCCCTATCCCTACCCTAATAATAAAGCTTATCCTTACCGTAATCGTAATGCTAGCCCTAAACCTAATTCTATCTTTAAACAGAAATCTTCTGATATATCAGAGCTGTGAGTTGTGTCCTAAACTAAATGCTACTGAAATCTTTTTCAATCCGTATTGATTGAACAGGAGCATAGCAGTTTCAGACCTTCGCAGGACAATGAGCTGCGAGTGCGGGCTTTTCGCCGCTCTATTTTTTCCATGAAAGTAGCAGAGGCCGAAGATCTCCTGCAGCTACTCACTACTATGTCTTGTGGACAAAACTTTCTCGAACGTAGATATGCCCATGAAGCTCACAGCCCACTGACTCTATTCCATTGAATTTCCCTCTGATAGAACAGCAAGGAATTCATGGGAAGCTTCCAAACAACTAGGGAATCAGGATGTTTCATACAAGTCCCTTATTAGAAAACTTCATCTCCAGCGGGTAACACTAGGTCAATGGACTCGTTTCAGTAGAGTGCGAAATGTGTGGGATGCCGCTAGAAGCCACTGATTTCGAACGTCATTTCAATGGGTTTTCTGTATGATCACCTTGGCGGTAACTTTGCTAGGCACAGAGTTGTGGAATCACGTTCCCCAAAACAAATGAGTGAACGGAAGCACAGGACTCTGCCAACTATGACCGAGAGTAAGCTTGGCTACCACTGTTTTCGCCAAACTCTGCGTTCTGCGAGGAAAGCGTATCCGGACCTTGGAAGGCCGCTAGGCCACACTACGCGACTTGGCCTCCAAGTCTCGGAAGATCTAAGGGAATATGAATGTCAGAGTAGCCTGTGGGGCTCGCAGTGGAAGATAATACGTGCGTGAAGATTTGTTTGCTCCTCAAACTCACTCGGGAATCAACCTATTTCGTAGGAAGCGGGTTTTTCTCCAAAGCCGTCTCAGTGTTCAACGTCTTCTCAATGTTGTCATTTCAGTAGGAGATGTGATGGGAGAAGAAGACTGTAGCCTAAGAAACCATGGAGACTATACTCCGTCCCTCGGACTCCACCCGTTCGTGAAGCATTCAAAGAGGAAGAAGCTAAAAGTACGCCATGGGCCTACCAGGCCATTCATTCCACTCTGGGAATACAGCAGTGAAAACTTTGCGCTCCCCTGCACCATTCAGGAATTATATCAAGTCGTGCGAAAAGTGTTCTCAACAAAAGCCATCCACACTATAGGACGTGTTAGCAATGTTCTCATTTCAGTAGGCGATGAAAGCAGTGGTGTGTCACATAGTACGTACTCTTGTCAGCATCCTGTCCAAGAACCTTGCTGCAATATAGGATCTCTGGCTCATGTCATAGCCCAAGAGCTACGGAAATGATTTCCCGTCCGCAATGGAGGGAATGCTAGCCTAGCTAGCACTTTGTGATCCTTGAAGCGGAATGAACTTCCACAGTAGAGTTTTCTCCTAGGTACTTTTTCCATCAGAAAAGCGTAGCCCCAGGAAGAAGAGAGGCAACAGCCTACTACCTCACTTTGCACATACAGTGTTTTCAACCTAGAAATGCATGTGCAGCTAGCAGTCCCCTTACTCTATTCGAGTGACTCTCTCACACAGCACAGGAGTGAACGGTTTGAAAGCTGCCAAGTGACTCGGGAAGGAACATGTTCCTGAGAAGTGGCTTTAAGCATGAACGCAGCTCTAGATCAATGTGCTCATATCAGTTGAATTGGAAATGAGTGCCTTGTACCATATCACATACCCTCTTCAGAACTTATGATCAGCTCTTTTGCTCTGTTATCTTTTCCCTTGCTTTTTTTCAGTGCAACGATCTACAGAATCACTTTCTCGTCATCAACGGACTTAATGAAAGCACAGAACTAAGAGAGCTATGAAATGCAAGATCTTCTATGACACACACACCTCTACCTGTGCCCGTCATCTAGCTTTAGCCCTAGCCCTAAACCTATATGTAACATTAACCCAAACGCTAATGCTAAACCTATCCCTAACCCTAACCCTAACCCTTACCCTAACCCTATCCCTATTCCTAACCCTAACCCTTACCCTAACCCTAACCCTAACCCTAACCCTATCCCTATCCCTACCCTAATAATAAAGCTTATCCTTACCGTAATCGTAATGCTAGCCCTAACCCTAATTCTATCTTTAAACAGAAATCTTCTGATATATCAGAGCTGTGGGTTGTGTCCTAAACTAAATGCTACTGAAATCTTTTTCAATCCGTATTGAATGAACAGGAGCATAGCAGTTTCAGACCTTCGCAGGACAATGAGCTGCGAGTGTGGGCTTTTCGCCGCTCTATTTTTTCCATGAAAATAGCAGAGGCCGAAGATCTCCTGCAGCTACTCACTACTATGTCTTGTGGACAAAACTTTCTCGAACGTAGATATGCCCATGAAGCTCACAGCCCACTGACTCTATTCCATTGAATTTCCCTCTGATAAAACAGCAAGGAATTCATGGGAAGCTTCCAAACAACTAGGGAATCAGGATGTTTCATACAAGTCCCTTATTAGAAAACTTCATCTCCAGCGGGTAACACTAGGTCAATGGACTCGTTTCAGTAGAGTGCGAAATGTGTGGGATGCCGCTAGAAGACCACTGATTTCGAACGTCATTTCAATGGGTTTTCTGTATGATCACCTTGGCGGTAACTTTGCTAGGCACAGAGTTGTGGAATCACGTTCCCCAAAACAATTGAGTGAACGGAAGCACAGGACTCTGCCAACTATGACCGAGAGTAAGCTTGGCTACCACTGTTTTCGCCAAACTCTGCGTTCTGCGAGGAAAGCGTATCCGGACGTTGGAAGGCCGCTAGGCCACACTACGCGACTTGGCCTCCAAGTCTCGGAAGATCTAAGGGAATATGAATGTCAGAGTAGCCTGTGGGGCTCGCAGTGGAAGATAATACGTGCGTGAAGATTTGTTTGCTCCTCAAACTCACTCGGGAATCAACCTATTTCGTAGGAAGCGGGTTTTTCTCCAAAGTCGTCTCAGTGTTCAAAGTCTTCTCAATGTTGTCATTTCAGTAGGAGATGTGATGGGAGAAGAAGACTGTAGCCTAAGAAACCATGGAGACTATACTCCGTCCCTCGGACTCCACCCGTTCGTGAAGCATTCAAAGAGGAAGAAGCTAAAATTACGCCATGGGCCTACCAGGCCATTCATTCCACTCTGGGAATACAGCAGTGAAGACTTTGCGCTCCCCTGCACCATTCAGGAATTATATCAAGTCGTGCGAAACGTGTTCTCAACAAAAGCCATCCACACTATTGGACGTGTTAGCAATGTTCTCATTTCAGTAGGAGATGAAAGCAGTGGTGTGTCACATAGTACGTACTCTTGTCAGCATCCTGTCCAAGAACCTTGCTGCAATATAGGATCTCTGGCTCGTGTCATAGCCCAAGAGCTACGGAAATGATTTCCCGTCCGCAACGGAGGGAATGCTAGCCTAGCTAGCACTTTGTGATCCTTGAAGTGGAATGAGCTTCCACAGTAGAGTTTTCTCCTAGGTACTTTTTCCATCAGAAAAGCGTAGCCCCAGGAAGAAGAGAGGCAACAGCCTACTACCTCACTTTGCACATACAGTGTTTTCAACCTAGAAATGCATGTGCAGCTAGCAGTCCCCTTACTCTATTCGAGTGACTCTCTCACACAGCACAGGAGTGAACGGTTTGAAAGCTGCCAAGTGACTCGGGAAGGAACATGTTCCTGAGAAGTGGCTTTAAGCATGAACGCAGCTCTAGATCAATGTGCTCATATCAGTTGAATTGGAAATGAGTGCCTTGTACCATATCACATACCCTCTTCAGAACTTATGATCAGCTCTTTTGCTCTGTTATCTTTTCCCTTGCTGTGTTTCAGTGCAACGATCTACAGAATCACTTTCTCGTCATCAACGGACTTAATGAAAGCACAGAACTAAGAGAGCTATGAAATGCACGATCTTCTATGACACACACACCTCTACCTGTGCCCGTCATCTAGCTTTAGCCCTAGCCCTAAACCTATATGTAACATTAACCCAAACGCTAATGCTAAACCTATCCCTAACCCTAACCCTAACACTAACCCTATCCCTATCCCTAACCCTAACCCTAACCCTAACCCTAACCCTATCCCTATCCCTACCCTAATAATAAAGCTTATCCTTACCGTAATCGTAATGCTAGCCCTAAACCTAATTCTATCTTTAAACAGAAATCTTCTGATATATCAGAGCTGTGGGTTGTGTCCTAAACTAAATGCTACTGAAATCTTTTTCAATCCGTATTGAATGAACAGGAGCATAGCAGTTTCAGACCTTCGCAGGACAATGAGCTGCGAGTGTGGGCTTTTCGCCGCTCTATTTTTTCCATGAAAATAGCAGAGGCCGAAGATCTCCTGCAGCTACTCACTACTATGTCTTGTGTACAAAACGTTCTCGAACGTAGATATGCCCATGAAGCTCACAGCCCACTGACTCTATTCCATTGAATTTCCCTATGATAGAACAGCAAGGAATTCATGGGAAGCTTCCAAACAACTAGTGAATCAGGATGTTTCATACAAGTCCCTTATTAGAAAACTTCATCTCCAGCGGGTAACACTAGGTCAATGGACTCGTTTCAGTAGAGTGCGAAATGTGTGGGATGCCGCTAGAGCCACCGATTTCGAACGTCATTTCAATGGGTTTTCTGTATGATCACCTTGGCGGTAACTTTGCTAGGCACAGAGTTGTGGAATCACGTTCCCCAAAACAATTGAGTGAACGGAAGCACAGGACTCTGCCAACTATGACCGAGAGTAAGCTTGGCTACCACTGTTTTCGCCAAACTCTGCGTTCTGCGAGGAAAGCGTATCCGGACCTTGGACGGCCGCTAGGCCACACTACGCGACTTGGCCTCCAAGTCTCGGAGATCTAAGGGAATATGAATGTCAGAGTAGCCTGTGGGGCTCGCAGTGGAAGATAATACGTGCGTGAAGATTTGTTTGCTCCTCAAACTCACTCGGGAATCAACCTATTTCGTAGGAAGCGGGTTTTTCTCCAAAGCCGTCTCAGTGTTCAACGTCTTCTCAATGTTGTCATTTCAGTAGGAGATGTGATGGGAGAAGAAGACTGTAGCCTAAGAAACCATGGAGACTATACTCCGTCCCTCGGACTCCACCCGTTCGTGAAGCGTTCAAAGAGGAAGAAGCTAAAAGTACGCCATGGGCCTACCAGGCCATTCAATCGACTCTGGGAATACAGAGGTGAAAACTTTGCGATCCCCTGCACCATTCAGGAATTATATCAAGTCGTGCGAAAAGTGTTCTCAACAAAAGCCATCCACACTATAGGACGTGTTAGCAATGTTCTCATTTCAGTAGGCGATGAAAGCAGTGGTGTGTCACATAGTACGTACTCTTGTCAGCATCCTGTCCAAGAACCTTGCTGCAATATAGGATCTCTGGCTCATGTCATAGCCCACGAGCTACGGAAATGATTTCCCGTCCGCAACGGAGGGAATGCTAGCCTAGCTAGCACTTTGTGATCCTTGAAGTGGAATGAACTTCCACAGTAGAGTTTTCTCCTAGGTACTTTTTCCATCAGAAAAGCGTAGCCCCAGGAAGAAGAGAGGCAACAGCCTACTACCTCACTTTGCACATACAGTGTTTTCAACCTAGAAATGCATGTGCAGCTAGCAGTCCCCTTACTCTATTCGAGTGACTCTCTCACACAGCACAGGAGTGAACGGTTTGAAAGCTGCCAAGTGACTCGGGAAGGAACATGTTCCTGAGAAGTGGCTTTAAGCATGAACGCGGCTCTAGATCAATGTGCTCATATCAGTTGAATTGGAAATGAGTGCCTTGTACCATATCACATACCCTCTTCAGAACTTATGATCAGCTCTTTTGCTCTGTTATCTTTTCCCTTGCTGTGTTTCAGTGCAACGATCTACAGAATCACTTTCTCGTCATCAACGGACTTAATGAAAGCACAGAACTAAGAGAGCTATGAAATGCACGATCTTCTATGACACACACACCTCTAACTGTGCCCGTCATCTAGCTTTAGCCCTAGCCCTAAACCTATATGTAACATTAACCCAAACGCTAATGCTAAACCTATCCCTAACCCTAACCCTATCCCTAACCCTAACCCTAACCCTAACGCTATCCCTATCCCTAACCCTAACCCTAACCCTAACCCTAACCCTAACCCAATCCCTATCGTTTCCCTACCCTAATAATAAAGCTTACCCTTCCCATAATCGTAATGCTAGCCCTAACCCTAATTCTATCTTTAAACAGAAATCTTCTGATATATCAGAGCTGTGGGTTGTGTCCTAAACGAAATGCTACTGAAATCATTTTCAATCCGTAGTGAATGAACAGGAGCATAGCAGTTTCAGACCTTCGCAGGACAATGAGCTGCGAGTGTGGGCTTTTCACCGCTCTATTTTTTCAGGGAAAATAGTAGAGGCCGAAGATCTCCTGCAGCTACTCACTACTATCTCTTGTTTACAAAACTGTTTCTCGAACGTAGATATGCCCATGAAGCTCACAGCCCACTGACTCTATTCCATTGAATTTCCCTCTGATAGAACAGCAAGGAATTCATGGGAAGCTTCCAAACGACTAGGGAATCAGGATGTCTCATACAAGTCCCTTATTAGAAAACTTCATCTCCAGCGGGTAACACTAGGTCAATGGACTCGTTTCAGTAGAGTGCGAAATGTGTGGGATGCCGCTAGACGCCACCGATTTCGAACGTCATTTCAATGGGTTTTCTGTATGATCACCTTGGCGGTAACTTTGCTAGGCACAGAGTTGTGGAATGACGTTCCCCAAAACAAATGAGTGAACGGAAGCACAGGACTCTGCCAACTATGACCGAGAGTAAGCTTGGCTACCACTGTTTTCGCCAAACTCTGCGTTCTGCGAGGAAAGCGTATCCGGACCTTGGAAGGCCGCTAGGCCACACTACGCGACTTGGCCTCCAAGTCTCTGAAGATCTAAGGGAATATGAATGTCAGAGTAGCCTGTGGGGCTCGCAGTGGAAGATAATACGTGCGTGAAGATTTGTTTGCTCCTCAAACTCACTCGGGAATCAACCTATTTCGTAGGAAGCGGGTTTTTCTCCAAAGCCGTCTCAGTGTTCAACGTCTTCTCAATGTTGTCATTTCAGTAGGAGATGTGATGGGAGAAGAAGACTGTAGCCTAAGAAACCATGGAGACTATACTCCGTCCCTCGGACTCCACCCGTTCGTGAAGCATTCAAAGAGGAAGAAGCTAAAAGTACGCCATGGGTCTACCAAGTCATTCATTCCACTCTGAGAATACAGCAGTGAAGACTTTGTGCTCCCCTGCACCATTCAGGAATTATATCAAGTCATGCGAAAAGTGTTCTCAACAAAAGCCATCCACACTATTGGACGTGTTAGCAATGTTCTCATTTCAGTAGGAGATGAAAGCAGTGGTGTGTCACATAGTACGTACTCTTGTCAGCATCCTGTCCAAGAACCTTGCTGCAATATAGGATCTCTGGCTCGTGTCATAGCCCAAGAGCTACGGAAATGATTTCCCGTCCGCAACGGAGGGAATGCTAGCCTAGCTAGCACTTTGTGATCCTTGAAGCGGAATGAGCTTCCACAGTAGAGTTTTCTCCTAGGTACTTTTTCCATCAGAAAAGCGTAGCCCCAGGAAGAAGAGAGGCAACAGCCTACTACCTCACTTTGCACATACAGTGTTTTCAACCTAGAAATGCATGTGCAGCTAGCAGTCCCCTTTCTCTATTCGAGTGACTCTCTCACACAGCACAGGAGTGAACGGTTTGAAAGCTGCCAAGTGACTCGGGAAGGAACATGTTCCTGAGAAGTGGCTTTAAGCATGAACGCGGCTCTAGATCAATGTGCTCATATCAGTTGAATTGGAAATGAGTGCCTTGTACCATATCACATAGCCTCTTCAGAACTTATAATCAGCTCTTTTGCTCTGTTATCTTTTACCTTGCTGTGTTTCAGTGCAACGATCTACAGAATCACTTTCTCGTCATCAACGGACTTAATGAAAGCACAGAACTAAGAGAACTATGAAATGCACGATCTTCTATGACACACACACCTCTACCTGTGCCCGTCATCTAGCTTTAGCCCTATCCCTAAACCTATATGTAACATTAACCCAAACGCTAATGCTAAACCTATCCCTAACCCTAACCCTAACACTAACCCTATCCCTATCCCTAACCCTAACCCTAACCCTAACCCTAACCCTAACCCTATCCCTATCCCTACCCTAATAATAAAGCTTATCCTTACCGTAATCGTAATGCTAGCCCTAAACCTAATTCTATCTTTAAACAGAAATCTTCAGATATATCAGAGCTGTGGGTTGTGTCCTAAACTAAATGCTACTGAAATCTTTTTCATTCCGTATTGAATGAACAGGAGCATAGCAGTTTCAGACCTTCGCAGGACAATGAGCTGCGAGTGTGGGCTTTTCGCCGCTCTATTTTTTCCCTGAAAATAGCAGAGGCCGAAGATCTCCTGCAGCTACTCACTACTATGTCTTGTGGACAAAACTGTTTCTCGAACGTAGATATGCCCATGAAGCTCACAGCCCACTGACTCTATTCCATTGAATTTCCCTCTGAATGAACAGCAAGGAATTCATGGGAAGCTTCCAAACAACTAGGGAATCAGGATGTTTCATACAAGTCCCTTATTAGAAAACTTCATCTCCAGCGGGTAACACTAGGTCAATGGACTCGTTTCAGTAGAGTGCGAAATGTGTGGGATGCCGCTAGAAGCCACTGATTTCGAACGTCATTTCAATGGGTTTTCTGTATGATCACCTTGGCGGTAACTTTGCTAGGCACAGAGTTGTGGAATCACGTTCCCCAAAACAAATGAGTGAACGGAAGCACAGGACTCTGCCAACTATGACCGAGAGTAAGCTTGGCTACCACTGTTTTCGCCAAACTCTGCGTTCTGCGAGGAAAGCGTATCCGGACGTTGGATGGCCGCTAGGCCACACTACGCGACTTGGCCTCCAAGTCTCGGAAGATCTAAGGGAATATGAATGTCAGAGTAGCCTGTGGGGCTCGCAGTGGAAGATAATACGTGCGTGAAGATTTGTTTGCTCCTCAAACTCACTCGGGAATCAACCTATTTCGTAGGAAGCGGGTTTTTCTCCAAAGCCGTCTCAGTGTTCAACGTCTTCTCAATGTTGTCATTTCAGTAGGAGATGTGATGGGAGAAGAAGACTGTAGCCTAAGAAACCATGGAGACTATACTCCGTCCCTCGGACTCCACCCGTTCGTGAAGCATTCAAAGAGGAAGAAGCTAAAAGTACGCCATGGGCCTACCAGGCCATTCATTCCACTCTGGGAATACAGCAGTGAAGACTTTGCGCTCCCCTGCACCATTCAGGAATTATATCAAGTCGTGGGAAACGTGTTCTCAACAAAAGCCATCCACACTATTGGACGTGTTAGCAATGTTCTCATTTCAGTAGGAGATGAAAGCAGTGGTGTGTCACATAGTACGTACTCTTGTCAGCATCCTGTCCAAGAACCTTGCTGCAATATAGGATCTCTGGCTCGTGTCATAGCCCAAGAGCTACGGAAATGATTTCCCGTCCGCAACGGAGGGAATGCTAGCCTAGCTAGCACTTTGTGATCCTTGAAGTGGAATGAGCTTCCACAGTAGAGTTTTCCCCTAGGTACTTTTTCCATCAGAAAAGCGTAGCCCCAGGAAGAAGAGAGGCAACAGCCTACTACCTCACTTTGCACATACAGTGTTTTCAACCTAGAAATGCATGTGCAGCTAGCAGTCCCCTTACTCTATTCGAGTGACTCTCTCACACAGCACAGGAGTGAACGGTTTGAAAGCTGCCAAGTGACTCGGGAAGGAACATGTTCCTGAGAAGTGGCTTTAAGCATGAACGCAGCTCTAGATCAATGTGCTCATATCAGTTGAATTGGAAATGAGTGCCTTGTACCATATCACATACCCTCTTCAGAACTTATGATCAGCTCTTTTGCTCTGTTATCTTTTCCCTTGCTGTGTTTCAGTGCAACGATCTACAGAATCACTTTCTCGTCATCAACGGACTTAATGAAAGCACAGAACTAAGAGAGCTATGAAATGCACGATCTTCTATGACACACACACCTCTACCTGTGCCCGTCATCTAGCTTTAGCCCTAGCCCTAAACCTATATGTAACATTAACCCAAACGCTAATGCTAAACCTATCCCTAACCCTAACCCTAACCCTAACCCTATCCCTATCACTAACCCTAACACTAACCCTAACCCTAACCCTAACCCTAACCCTATCCCTATCCCTACCCTAATAATAAAGCTTATCCTTACCGTAATCGTAATGCTAGCCCTAAACCTAATTCTATCTTTAAACAGAAATCTTCTGATATATCAGAGCTGTGAGTTGTGTCCTAAACTAAATGCTACTGAAATCTTTTTCAATCCGTATTGATTGAACAGGAGCATAGCAGTTTCAGACCTTCGCAGGACAATGAGCTGCGAGTGTGGGCTTTTCGCCGCTCTATTTTTTCCATGAAAGTAGCAGAGGCCGAAGATCTCCTGCAGCTACTCACTACTATGTCTTGTGGACAAAACTTTCTCGAACGTAGATATGCCCATGAAGCTCACAGCCCACTGACTCTATTCCATTGAATTTCCCTCTGATAGAACAGCAAGGAATTCATGGGAAGCTTCCAAACAACTAGGGAATCAGGATGTTTCATACAAGTCCCTTATTAGAAAACTTCATCTCCAGCGGGTAACACTAGGTCAATGGACTCGTTTCAGTAGAGTGCGAAATGTGTGGGATGCCGCTAGAAGACCACTGATTTCGAACGTCATTTCAATGGGTTTTCTGTATGATCACCTTGGCGGTAACTTTGCTAGGCACAGAGTTGTGGAATCACGTTCCCCAAAACAATTGAGTGAACGGAAGCACAGGACTCTGCCAACTATGACCGAGAGTAAGCTTGGCTACCACTGTTTTCGCCAAACTCTGCGTTCTGCGAGGAAAGCGTATCCGGACGTTGGAAGGCCGCTAGGCCACACTACGCGACTTGGCCTCCAAGTCTCGGAAGATCTAAGGGAATATGAATGTCAGAGTAGCCTGTGGGGCTCGCAGTGGAAGATAATACGTGCGTGAAGATTTGTTTGCTCCTCAAACTCACTCGGGAATCAACCTATTTCGTAGGAAGCGGGTTTTTCTCCAAAGTCGTCTCAGTGTTCAAAGTCTTCTCAATGTTGTCATTTCAGTAGGAGATGTGATGGGAGAAGAAGACTGTAGCCTAAGAAACCATGGAGACTATACTCCGACCCTCGGACTCCACCCGTTCGTGAAGCATTCAAAGAGGAAGAAGCTAAAATTACGCCATGGGCCTACCAGGCCATTCATTCCACTCTGGGAATACAGCAGTGAAGACTTTGCGCTCCCCTGCACCATTCAGGAATTATATCAAGTCGTGCGAAACGTGTTCTCAACAAAAGCCATCCACACTATTGGACGTGTTAGCAATGTTCTCATTTCAGTAGGAGATGAAAGCAGTGGTGTGTCACATAGTACGTACTCTTGTCAGCATCCTGTCCAAGAACCTTGCTGCAATATAGGATCTCTGGCTCGTGTCATAGCCCAAGAGCTACGGAAATGATTTCCCGTCCGCAACGGAGGGAATGCTAGCCTAGCTAGCACTTTGTGATCCTTGAAGTGGAATGATCTTCCACAGTAGAGTTTTCTCCTAGGTACTTTTTCCATCAGAAAAGCGTAGCCCCAGGAAGAAGAGAGGCAACAGCCTACTACCTCACTTTGCACATACAGTGTTTTCAACCTAGAAATGCATGTGCAGCTAGCAGTCCCCTTACTCTATTCGAGTGACTCTCTCACACAGCACAGGAGTGAACGGTTTGAAAGCTGCGAAGTGACTCGGGAAGGAACATGTTCCTGAGAAGTGGCTTTAAGCATGAACGCAGCTCTAGATCAATGTGCTCATATCAGTTGAATTGGAAATGAGTGCCTTGTACCATATCACATACCCTCTTCAGAACTTATGATCAGCTCTTTTGCTCTGTTATCTTTTCCCTTGCTGTGTTTCAGTGCAACGATCTACAGAATCACTTTCTCGTCATCAACGGACTTAATGAAAGCACAGAACTAAGAGAGCTATGAAATGCACGATCTTCTATGACACACACACCTCTACCTGTGCCCGTCATCTAGCTTTAGCCCTAGCCCTAAACCTATATGTAACATTAACCCAAACGCTAATGCTAAACCTATCCCTAACCCTAACCCTAACCCTTACCCTAACCCTATCCCTATTCCTAACCCTAACCCTTACCCTAACCCTAACCCTAACCCTAACCCTATCCCTATCCCTACCCTAATAATAAAGCTTATCCTTACCGTAATCGTAATGCTAGCCCTAACCCTAATTCTATCTTTAAACAGAAATCTTCTGATATATCAGAGCTGTGGGTTGTGTCCTAAACTAAATGCTAGTGAAATCATTTTCAATCCGTATTGAATGAACAGGAGCATAGCAGTTTCAGACCTTCGCAGGACAATGAGCTGCGAGTGTGGGCTTTTCGCCGCTCTATTTTTTCCATGAAAATAGCAGAGGCCGAAGATCTCCTGCAGCTACTCACTACTATGTCTTGTGGACAAAACTTTCTCGAACGTAGATATGCCCATGAAGCTCACAGCCCACTGACTCTATTCCATTGAATTTCCCTCTGATAGAACAGCAAGGAATTCATGGGAAGCTTCCAAACAACTAGGGAATCAGGATGTTTCATACAAGTCCCTTATTAGAAAACTTCATCTCCAGCGGGTAACACTAGGTCAATGGACTCGTTTCAGTAGAGTGCGAAATGTGTGGGATGCCGCTAGAAGACCACTGATTTCGAACGTCATTTCAATGGGTTTTCTGTATGATCACCTTGGCGGTAACTTTGCTAGGCACAGAGTTGTGGAATCACGTTCCCCAAAACAATTGAGTGAACGGAAGCACAGGACTCTGCCAACTATGACCGAGAGTAAGCTTGGCTACCACTGTTTTCGCCAAACTCTGCGTTCTGCGAGGAAAGCGTATCCGGACGTTGGAAGGCCGCTAGGCCACACTACGCGACTTGGCCTCCAAGTCTCGGAAGATCTAAGGGAATATGAATGTCAGAGTAGCCTGTGGGGCTCGCAGTGGAAGATAATACGTGCGTGAAGATTTGTTTGCTCCTCAAACTCACTCGGGAATCAACCTATTTCGTAGGAAGCGGGTTTTTCTCCAAAGTCGTCTCAGTGTTCAAAGTCTTCTCAATGTTGTCATTTCAGTAGGAGATGTGATGGGAGAAGAAGACTGTAGCCTAAGAAACCATGGAGACTATACTCCGTCCCTCGGACTCCACCCGTTCGTGAAGCATTCAAAGAGGAAGAAGCTAAAATTACGCCATGGGCCTACCAGGCCATTCATTCCACTCTGGGAATACAGCAGTGAAGACTTTGCGCTCCCCTGCACCATTCAGGAATTATATCAAGTCGTGCGAAACGTGTTCTCAACAAAAGCCATCCACACTATTGGACGTGTTAGCAATGTTCTCATTTCAGTAGGAGATGAAAGCAGTGGTGTGTCACATAGTACGTACTCTTGTCAGCATCCTGTCCAAGAACCTTGCTGCAATATAGGATCTCTGGCTCGTGTCATAGCCCAAGAGCTACGGAAATGATTTCCCGTCCGCAACGGAGGGAATGCTAGCCTAGCTAGCACTTTGTGATCCTTGAAGTGGAATGAGCTTCCACAGTAGAGTTTTCTCCTAGGTACTTTTTCCATCAGAAAAGCGTAGCCCCAGGAAGAAGAGAGGCAACAGCCTACTACCTCACTTTGCACATACAGTGTTTTCAACCTAGAAATGCATGTGCAGCTAGCAGTCCCCTTACTCTATTCGAGTGACTCTCTCACACAGCACAGGAGTGAACGGTTTGAAAGCTGCCAAGTGACTCGGGAAGGAACATGTTCCTGAGAAGTGGCTTTAAGCATGAACGCAGCTCTAGATCAATGTGCTCATATCAGTTGAATTGGAAATGAGTGCCTTGTACCATATCACATACCCTCTTCAGAACTTATGATCAGCTCTTTTGCTCTGTTATCTTTTCCCTTGCTGTGTTTCAGTGCAACGATCTACAGAATCACTTTCTCGTCATCAACGGACTTAATGAAAGCACAGAACTAATAGAGCTATGAAATGCACGATCTTCTATGACACACACACCTCTACCTGTGCCCGTCATCTAGCTTTAGCCCTAGCCCTAAACCTATATGTAACATTAACCCAAACGCTAATGCTAAACCTATCCCTAACCCTAACCCTAACACTAACCCTATCCCTATCCCTAACCCTAACCCTAACCCTAACCCTAACCCTATCCCTATCCCTACCCTAATAATAAAGCTTATCCTTACCGTAATCGTAATGCTAGCCCTAAACCTAATTCTATCTTTAAACAGAAATCTTCTGATATATCAGAGCTGTGGGTTGTGTCCTAAACTAAATGCTACTGAAATCTTTTTCAATCCGTATTGAATGAACAGGAGCATAGCAGTTTCAGACCTTCGCAGGACAATGAGCTGCGAGTGTGGGCTTTTCGCCGCTCTATTTTTTCCATGAAAATAGCAGAGGCCGAAGATCTCCTGCAGCTACTCACTACTATGTCTTGTGGACAAAACGTTCTCGAACGTAGATATGCCCATGAAGCTCACAGCCCACTGACTCTATTCCATTGAATTTCCCTCTGATAGAACAGCAAGGAATTCATGGGAAGCTTCCAAACAACTAGGGAATCAGGATGTTTCATACAAGTCCCTTATTAGAAAACTTCATGTCCAGCGGGTAACACTATGTCAATGGACTCGTTTCAGTAGAGTGCGAAATGTGTGGGATGCCGCTAGAAGCCACCGATTTAGAACGTCATTGCAATGGGTTTTCTGTATGATCACCTTGGCGGTAACTTTGCTAGGCACAGAGTTGTGGAATCACGTTCCCCCAAACAAATGAGTGAACGGGAGCACAGGACTCTGCCAACTATGACCGAGAGTAAGCTTGGCTACCACTGTTTTCGCCAAACTCTGCGTTCTGCGAGGAAAGCGTATCGGGACGTTGGAAGGCCGCTAGGCCACACTACGCGACTTGGCCTCCAAGTCTCTGAAGATCTAAGGGAATATGAATGTCAGAGTAGCCTGTGGGGCTCGCAGTGGAAGATAATACGTTCGTGAAGATTTGTTTGCTCCTCAAACTCACTCGGGAATCAACCTTTTTCGTAGGAAGAGGGTTTTTCTCCAAAGCCGTCTCAGTGTTCAACGTCTTCTCAATGTTGTCATTTCAGTAGGAGATGTGATGGGAGAAGAAGACTGTAGCCTAAGAAACCATGGAGACTATACTCCGTCCCTCGGACTCCACCCGTTCGTGAAGCATTCAAAGAGGAAGAAGCTAAAAGTACGCCATAGGCCTACCAGGCCATTCATTCCACTCTGAGAATACAGCAGTGAAGACTTTGCGCTCCCCTGCACCATTCAGGAATTATATCAAGTCGTAAGAAAAGTGTTCTCAACAAAAGCCATCCACACTATTGGACATGTTAGCAATGTTCTCATTTCAGTAGGAGATGAAAGCCGTGGTGTGTCACATAGTACGTACTCTTGTCAGCATCCTGTCCAAGAACCTTGCTGCAATATAGGATCTCTGGCTCGTGTCATAGCCCAAGAGCTACGGAAATGATTTCCCGTCCGCAACGGAGGGAATGCTAGCCTAGCTAGCACTTTGTGGTCCTTGAAGCAGAATGAGCTTCCACAGTAGAGTTTTCTCCTAGGTACTTTTTCCATCAGAAAAGCGTATCCCCAGGAAGAAGAGAGGCAACAGCCTACTACCTCACTTTGCCCATACAGTGTTTTCAACCTAGAAATGCATGTGCAGCTAGCAGTCCCCTTACTCTGTTCGAGTGGCTCTCTCACACAGCACAGGAGTGAACAGTTTGAAAGCTGCCAAGTGACTCGGGAAGGAACATGTTCCTGAGAAGTGGCTTTAAGCCTGGACGCAGCTCTAGATCAATGTACTCATATCAGTTGAATTGGAAATGAGTGCCTTGTACCATATCACATACACTCTTCAGAACTTATGATCAGCTCTTTTGCTCTGTTATCTTTTACCATACTGTGTTTCAGTGCAACGATCTACAGAATCACTTTCTCGTCATCAACGGACTCAATGAAAGCACAGAACTAAGAGAGCTATGAAATGCACGATATTCTATGACACACAATCCTCTACCTTTGGCCGTCATCTAACTTTAGCCCTAGCCCTAAACCTATATGTAACATTAACCCAAACGCTAATGCTAAACCTATCCCTAACCCTAACCCTATCCCTAACCTTAACCCTAACCCTAACCCTAACCCTATCCTTATCCCTAAACCTAACCCTAACCCTAACGCTAACCCTATCCCTATCCCTATCCCTAACCCTAACCCTATCCCTATCCCTAACCCTAACCCTAACCCTAACCCTAACCCTAACCCTATCCCTATCCCTAACCCTAACCCTAACCCTAACGGTAACCCTATCCCTATCCATATCCCTAACCCTAACCCTATCCCTATCCCTATCCCTGACCCTAACCCTAACCCTAACCCTACACCTAACCCGATCCCTAACCCTAACCCTAACCCTATCCTTAACCCTAACCCTAACACTAACCCTATCCCTATCCCTACCCTAATAATAAAGCTTATCCTTACCGTAATCGTAATGGTAGCCCTAACCCTAACTCTATCTTTAAACAGAAATCTTCTGATATATCAGAGCTGTGGGTTGTGTCCTAAACTAAATGCTACTGAAATCATTTTCAATCCGTAGTGAATAAACAGGAGCATAGCAGTTTCAGACCTTCGCAGGACAATGAGCTGCGAGTGTGAACTTTTCGCCGCTCTATTTTGTCCAGGAAAATAGCAGAGGCCGATGATCTCCTGCAGCTACTCACTACTATGTCTTGTGGACAAACTCTTTCTCGAACGTAGATATGCCCATGAAGCTCACAGCCCACTGACTCTATTCGATTGAATTTCCCTATGATAGAACAGCAAGGAATTCATGGGAAGCTTCCAAACAACTAGGGAATCAGACTGTTTCATACAAGTCCCTTATTAGAAAACTTCATCTCCAGCGGGTAACACTAGGTCAATGGACTCGTTTCAGTAGAGTGCGAAATGTGTGGGATGCCGCTAGAAGCCACCGATTTAGAACGTCATTGCAATGGGTTTTCTGTATGATCACCTTGGCGGTAACTTTGCTAGGCACAGAGTTGTGGAATCACGTTCCCCAGAACAAATGAGTGAACGGAAGCACAGGACTATGCCAACTATGACCGAGAGTAAGCATGGCTACCACTGTTTTCGCCAAACTATGCGTTCTGCGAGGAAAGCGTATCCGGACCTTGGAAGGCCGCTAGGCCACACTACGCAACTTGGCCTCCAAGTCTCTGAAGATCTAAGGGAATATGAATGTCAGAGTAGCCTGTGGGGCTCCCAGTGGAAGATAATACGTTCGTGAAGATTTGTTTGCTCCTCAACTCACTCGGGAATCAACCTATTTCGTAGGAAGCGGGTTTTTCTCCAAAGCCGTCTAAGTGTTCAAGGTCTTCTCAGTTTTGTCATTTCAGTAGGAAATGTGATGGGAGAGGAAGACTGCAGCCTAAGAAACCATGGAGACTATACTCCGTCCCTCGGACTCCACCCGTTCCTGAAGCATTCAAAGAGGAAGAAGCTAAAAGTACGCCATGGGCCTACCAGGCCATTCATTACACTCTGAGAATACAGCAGTGAAGACTTTGCGCTCCCCTGCACCATTCAGGAATTATATCAAGTCGTGCGAAAAGTGTTCTCAACAAAAGCCATCCACACTATTGGACGTGTTAGCAATGTTCTCATTTCAGTAGGAGATGAAAGCAGTGGTGTGTCACATAGTACGCACTCTTGTCAGCATCCTGTCCAAGAACCTTGCTGCAATATATGATCTCTGGCTCGTGTCATAGCCCAAGAGCTACGGAAATGATTTCCCGTCCGCAACGGAGGGCATGCTAGCCTAGCTGGCACTTTGTGATCCTTGAAGCGGAATGAGCTTCCACAGTAGAGTTTTCTCCTAGGTACTTTTTCCATCAGAAAAGCGTAGCCCCAGGAAGAAGAGCGGCAACAGCCTACTACCTCACTTTGCCCATACAGTGTTTTCAACCTAGAAATGCATGTGCAGCTAACAGTCCCCTTACTCTATTCGAGTGACTCTCTCACACAGCACAGGAGTGAACGGTTTGAAAGCTGCCAAGTGACTCGGGAAGGAACATGTTCCTGAGAAGTGGCTTTAAGCCTGAACGCAGCTCTAGATCAATGTGCTCATATCAGTTGAATTGGAAATGTGTGCCTTGTACCATATCACATACCCTCTTCAGAACTTATGATCAGCTCTTTTGCTCTGTTATCTTTTACCTTGCCGTGTTTCAGTGCAACGATCTACAGAATCACTTTCTCGTCATCAACGGACTCAATGAAAGCACAGAACTAAGAGAGCTATGAAATGCACGATCTTCTATGACACACACTCCTCTACCTGTGGCCGTCATCTAGCTTTAGCCCTAGCCCTAACCCTATATGTAACATTAACCCAAACGCTAATGCTAAACCTATCCCTAACCCTAACCCTATCCCTAACCCTAACCCTAACCCTAACCCTAACCCTAACCCTATCCCTAACCCTATCCCTATCCCTAACGCTAACCCTAACCCTAACGCTAACCCTATCCCTATCCCCATCCCTAACCCTAACCCTATCCCTATCCCTATCCCTGACCCTAACCCTAACCCTAACCCTACACCTAACCCGATCCCTAACCCTAACCCTAACACTAACCCTATCCCTATCCCTACCCTAATAATAAAGCTTATCCTTACCGTAATCGTAATGGTAGCCCTAACCCTAACGCTATCTTTAAACAGAAATCTTCTGATATATCAGAGCTGTGGGTTGTGTCCTAAACTAAATGCTAGAGAAGTCATTTTCAATATGTAGTGAATGAACAGGAGCATAGCAGTTTCAGACCTTCGCAGGACAATGAGCTGCGAGTGTGGGCTTTTCAGCGCTCTATTTTTTCCAGAAAAATAGCAGAGGCCGAAGATCTCCTGCAGCTACTCACTACTATGTCTTGTGGACAAAACTGTTTCTCGAACGTAGATATGCCCATGAAGCTCACAGCCCACTGACTCTATTTGATTGAATTTCCCTCTGATAGAACAGCAAAGAATTCATGGGAAGCTTCCAAACAACTAGGGAATCAGGATGTTTCATACAAGTCCTTTATTAGAAAAGTTCATCTCCAGCGGGTAACACTAGGTCAATGGCCTCGTTTCAGTAGAGTGGGAAATGTGTGGGATGCCGCTAGAAACCACCGATTTAGAACGTCATTTCAATGGCTTTTCGGTATGATCACCTTGGCCGTAACTTTGCTAGGCACAGAGTTGTGGAATCACGTTCCCCAGAACAAATGAGTGAACGGAAGCACAGGACTATGCCAACTATGACCGAGAGTAAGCTTGGCCACCACTGTTTTCGCCAAACTCTGCGTTCTGCGAGGAAAGCGTATCCGGACCTTGGAAGGCCGCTAGGCCACGCTACGCGACTTGGCCTCCAAGTCTCTAAAGTTCTAAGGGAATATGAATGTCAGAGTAGCCTGTGGGGCTCCCAGTGGAAGATAATACGTTCGTGAAGATTTGTTTGCTCCTCAACTCACTCGAGAATCAACCTATTTCGTAGGAAGCGGGTTTTTCTCCAAAGCCGTCTAAGTGTTCAAGGTCTTCTCAGTGTTGTCATTTCAGTGGGAAATTTGATGGGAGAAGAAGACTGCAGCCTAAGAAACCATGGAGACTATACTACGTCCCTCGGACTCCACCCGTTCGTGAAGCATTCAAAGAGGAAGAAGCTAAAAGTACGCCATGGGCCTACCAGGCCATTCATTCCACTCTGAGAATACAGCAGTGAAGACTTTGCGCTCCCCTGCACCATTCAGGAATTATATCAAGTCGTGCGAAAAGTGTTCTCAACAAAAGCCATCCACACTATTGGACGTGTTAGCAATGTTCTCATTTCAGTAGGAGATGAAAGCAGTGGTGTGTCACATAGTACGCATTCTTGTCACCATCCTGTCCAAGAACCTGCTGCAATATAGGATCTCTGGCTCGTGTCATAGCCCAAGAGCTACGGAAATGATTTCCCGTCCGCAACGGAGGGCATGCTAGCCTAGCTAGCACTTTGTGATCCTTGAAGCGGAATGAGCTTCCACAGTAGAGTTTTCTCCTAGGTACTTTTTCCATCAGAAAAGCGTAGCCCCAGGAAGAAGAGAGGCAACAGCCTACTACCTCACTTTGCCCATACAGTGTTTTCAACCTAGAAATGCATGTGCAGCTAGCAGTCCCCTTACTCTATTCGAGTGACTCTCTCACACAGCACAGGAGTGAACGGTTTGAAAGCTGCCAAGAGACTCGGTAAGGAACATGTTCCTGAGAAGTGGCTTTAAGCATGAACGCAGCTCTAGATCAATGTGCTCATATCAGTTGAATTGGAAATGAGTGCCTTCTACCATATCACATACCCTCTTCAGGACTTATGATCAGCTCTTTTGCTCTGTTATATTTTACCGTGCTGTGTTTCAGTGCAACAATCTACAGAATCACTTTCTCGTCATCAACGGACTCAATGAAAGCACAGAACTAAGAGAGGTATGAAATGCACGATCTTCTCTGACATACACTCCTCTACCTGTGGCGGTCATCAAGCTTTAGCCCTAGCCCTAAACGTATATGTAACATTAACCCAAACGCTAATGCTAAACCTATCCCTAACCCTAACCCTATCCCTAACCCTACTCCTAACCCTAACCCTAACCTGAACCCTATCCCTATCCCTAACCCTAACCCTAACCCTAACGCTATCCCTATCCCTATCCCTATCCCTGACCCTAACCCTAAACCCAACCCTAACCCTATCCCTAACCCTAACCCTAACACTAACCCTATCCCTATCCCTACCCTAATAATAAAGCTTATCCTTACCGTAATCGTAAAGCTAGCCCTAACCCTAACTCTATCTTTAAACAGAAATCTTCTGATACATCAGTGCTGTGGGTTGTGTCCTAAACTAAATGCTACTGAAATCATTTTCAATCCGTAGTGAATAAACAGGAGCATAGCAGTTTCAGACCTTCGCAGGACAATGAGCTGCGAGTCTGGGCTTTTCGCGGCTCTATTTTGTCCAGGAAAATAGCAGAGGCTGAAGATCTCCTGCAGCTACTCACTACTATGTCTTGTGGACAAACTCTTTCTTGAACGTAGATATGCCCATGAAGCTCACAGCCCACTGACTATTCGATTGAATTTCCCTCTGATAGAACAGCAAGGAATTCATGGGAAGCTTCCAAACGACTAGGGAATCAGGATGTTTCATACAAGTCCCTTATTAGAAAACTTCATGTCCAGCGGGTAACACGAGGTCAATGGACTCGTTTCAGTAGAGTGCGAAATGTGTGGGATGCCGCTAGAAGCCACCGATTTAGAACGTCATTTCAATGGGTTTTCGGTATGATCACCTTGGCGGTAACTTTGCTAGGCACAGAGTTGTGGAATCACGTTCCCCAAAACAAATGAGTGAACGGAAGCACAGGACTCTGCCAACTATGACCGAGCGTAAGCTTGGCTACCACTGATTTCGCCAAACTCTGCGTTCTGAGAGGAAAGCGATCCGGACCTTGGAGGGCTGCTAGGCCACACTACGCGACTTGGCCTCCAAGTCTCTGAAGATCTAAGGGAATATGAATGTCAGAGTAGCCTGTGGGGCTCGGAGTGGAAGATAATACGTTCGTGAAGATTTGTTAGCTTCTCAAACTCACTCGGGAATCAACCTATTTCGTAGGAAGCGGGTTTTTCTCCAAAGCCGTCTCAGTGTTCAACGTCTTCTCAATGTTGTCATTTCAGTAGGAGATGTGATGGGAGAAGAAGACTGTAGCCTAAGAAACCATGGAGACTATACTCCGTCCCTCGGTCTCCACCCGTTCGTGAAGCATTCAAAGAGGAAGAAGCTAAAAGTACGCCATGGGCCTACCAGGCCATTCATTCCACTCTGGGAATACAGCAGTGAAGACTTTGCGCTCCCCTGCACCATTCAGGAATTATATCAAGTCGTGCAAAAAGTGTTCTCAACAAAAGCCATCCACACTATTGGACGTGTTAGCAATGTTCTCATTTCAGTAGGAGATGAAAGCAGTGGTGTGTCACATAGTACGTACTCTTGTCAGCATCCTGTCCAAGAACCTTGCTGCAATATAGGATCTCTGGCTCGTGTCATAGCCCAAGAGCTACGGAAATGATTTCCCGTCCGCAACGGAGGGAATGCTAGCCTAGCTAGCACTTTGTGATCCTTGAAGCGGAATGAGCTTCCACAGTAGAGTTTTCTCCTAGGTACTTTTTCCATCAGAAAAGCGTAGCCCCAGGAAGAAGAGAGGCCACAGCCTACTACCTCACTTTGCCCATACAGTGTTTTAAACCTAGAAATGCATGTGCAGCTAGCAGTCCCCTTACTCTATTCCAGTGACTCTCTCACACAGCACAGGAGTGAACGGTTTGAAAGCTGCCAAGTGACTCGGGAAGGAACATGATCCTGAGAAGTGGCTTTAAGCATGAACGCAGCTCTAGATCAATGTGCTCATATCAGTTGAATTGGAAATGAGTGCCTTGTACCATATCACATACCCTCTTCAGAACTTATGATCAGCTCTTTTGCTCTGTTATCTTTTACCTTGCTGTGTTTCAGTGCAACGATCTACAGAATCACTTTCTCGTCATCAACGGACTTAATGAAAGCACAGAACTAAGAGAGCTATGAAATGCACGATCTTCTATGACACACACTCCTCTACCTGTGGCCGTCATCTAGCTTTAGCGCTAGCCCTAAACCTATATGTAACATTAACCCAAACGGTAATGCTAAACCTATCCCTCACCCTAACCCTATCCCTAACCCTAACCCTAACCCTAACCCTAACCCTAACCCTGTCCCTATCCCTAACCCTAACCCTAATCCTAACCCTAACCCTGTCCCTATCCCTACCCTAATAATAAAGCTTATCCTTACCGTAATCGTAATGCTACCTCTAACCCTAATTCTATCTTTAAACAGAAATCTTCTGATATATCAGAGCTGTGGGTTGCGTCCTAAACTAAATGCTACTGAAATCATTTTCAATCCGTAGTGAATGAACAGGAGCATAGCAGTTTCAGACCTTCGCAGGACAATGAGCTGCGAGTGTGGGCTTTTCGCCGCTCTATTTTTTTCAGGAAAATAGCAGAGGCCGAAGATCTCCTGCAGCTACTCACTACTATGTCTTGTGGACAAAACTGTTTCTCGAACGTAGATATGCCCATGAGGCTCACAGCCCACTGACTCTATTCGATTGAATTTCCCTCTGATAGAACAGCAAGGAATTCATGGGAAGCTTCCAAACGACTAGGGAATCAGGATGTTTCATACAAGTCCCTTATTAGAAAACTTCATGTCCAGGGGGTAACACTAGGTCAATGGACTCGTTTCAGTAGAGTGTGAAATGTGTGGGATGCCGCTAGAAGCCACCGATTTCGAACGTCATTTCAATGGGTTTTCTGTATGATCACCTTGGCGGAAACTTTGCTAGGCACAGAGTTGTGGAATCACGTTCCCAAAAACAAATGAGTGAACGGAAGCACAGGACTATGCCAACTATGACCGAGAGTAAGCTTGGCTACCACTGTTTTCGCCAAACTCTGCGTTCTGCGAGGAAATCGTATCCGGACGTTGGAAGGCCGCTAGGCCACACTACGCGACTTGGCCTCCAAGTCTCTGAAGATCTAAGGGAATATGAATGTCAGAGTAGCCTGTGGGGCTCGCAGTGGAAGACAATACGTGCGTGAAGATTTGTTTGCTCCTCAAACTCACTCGGGAAATCAACCTATTTCGTAGGAAGCGGGTTTTCCTCCAAAGCCGTCTCATTGTTCAACGTCTTCTCAATGTTGTCATTTCAGGAGGAGATGTGATGGGAGAAGAAGACTGTAGCCTAAGAAACCATGGAGACTATACTCCGTCCCTCGGACTCCACCCGTTCGTGAAGCATTCAAAGAGGAAGAAGCTAAAAGTACGCCATGGGCCTACCAGGCCATTCATTCCACTCTGAGAATACAGCAGTGAAGACTTTGCGGTCCCCTGCACCATTCAGGAATTATATCAAGTCGTGCGAAAAGTGTTCTCAACAAAAGCCATCCACACTATTGGACGTGTTAGCAATGTTCTCATTTCAGTAGGAAATGAAAGCAGTGGTGTGTCACATAGTACGTACTCTTGTCAGCATCCTGTCCAAGAACCTTGCTGCAATATAGGATCGCTGGCTCGTGTCATAGCCCAAGAGCTACGGAAATGATTTCCCGTCCGCAACGGAGGGAATGCTAGGCTAGCTAGCACTTTGTGATCCTTGAAGCGGAATGAGCTTCCACAGTAGAGTTTTCTCCTAGGTACTTTTTCCATCAGAAAAGCGTAGCCCCAGGAAGAAGAGAGGCAACAGCCTACTACCTCACTTTGCCCATACAGTGTTTTCAACCTAGAAATGCATGTGCAGCTAGCAGTCCCCTTACTCTATTCGAGTGACTCTCTCACACAGCACAGGAGTGAACGGTTTGAAAGCTGCCAAGAGACTCGGGAAGGAACATGTTCCTGAGAAGTGGCTTTAAGAATGAACGCAGCTCTAAACAAATGTGCACATATCAGTTGAATTGGAAATGAGTGCCTTGAACTATATCACATACCCTCTTCAGAACTTATGATCAGCTCTTTTGCTCTGTTATCTTTTACCTTGCTGTGTTTCAGTGCAACGATCTACAGAATCACTTTCTCGTCATCAACGGACTTAATGAAAGCACAGAAATAAGAGAGCTATGAAATGCACGATCTTCTATGACACACACACCTCTACCTGTGCCCGTCATCTAGCTTTAGCCCTAGCCCTAAACCTATATGTAACATTAACCCAAACGCTAATGCTAAACCTATCCCTAACCCTAACCCTATCCCTAACCTTAACCCTAACCCTAACCCTAACCCTATCCCTATCCCTAAACCTAACCCTATCCCTAACGCTAACCCTATCCCTATCCCTATCCCTAACCCTAACCCTATCCTTATCCCTAACCCTAACCCTAACCCTAACCCTAACCCTATCCCTATCCCTAACCCTAACCCTAACCCTAACGCTAACCCTATCCCTGTCCATATCCCTAACCCTAACCCTATCCCTATCCCTATCCCTGACCCTAACCCTAACCCTAACCCTAACCCTAACCCTATCCCTAACTCTAACCCTAACACTAACCCTATCCCTATCCCTACCCTAATAATAAAGCTTATCCTTACCGTAATCGTAATGGTAGCCCTAACCCTAACTCTATCTTTGAACAGAAATCTTCTGATATATCAGAGCTGTGGGTTGTGTCCTAAACTAAATGCTAGTGAAATCATTTTCAATCCGTAGTGAATGAACAGGAGCATAGGAGTTTCAGACCTTCGCAGGACAATGAGCTGCGAGTGTGGGCTTTTCGCCGCTCTATTTTGTCCAGGAAAATAGCAGAGGCCGAAGATCTCCTGCAGCTACTCACTACTATGTCTTGTGGACAAAACTGTTTCTCGAACGTAGATATGCCCATGAAGCTCACAGCCCACTGACTCTATTCGATTGAATTTCCCTCTGATAGAACAGCAAAGAATTCATGGGAAGCTTCCAAACAACTAGGGAATCAGGATGTTTCATACAAGTCCCTTATTAGAAAACTTCATCTCCAGCGGGTAACACTAGGTCAATGGACTCGTTTCAGTAGAGTGCGAAATGTGTGGGATGCCGCTAGAGGCCACCGATTTAGAACGTCATTTCAATGGGTTTTCTGTATGATCACCTTGGCGGTAACTTTCCTAGGCACAGAGTTGTGGAATCACGTTCCCCAAAACAAATGAGTGAACGGAAGCACAGGACTATGCCAACTATGACCGAGAGTAAGCTTGGCTACCACTGTTTTCGCCAAACTCTGCGTTCTGCGAGAAAAGCGTATCCGGACCTTGGAAGGCCGCTAGGCCACGCTACGCGACTTGGCCTCCAAGTCTCTGAAGATCTAAGGGAATATGAATGTCAGAGTAGCCTGTGTGGCTCCCAGTGGAAAATAATACGTTCGTGAAGATTTGTTTGCTCCTCAACTCACTCCGGAATCAACCTATTTCGTAGGAAGCGGGTTTTTCTCCAAAGCCGTCTAAGTGTTCAAGGTCTTCTCAGTGTTGTCATTTCAGTGGGAAATTTGATGGGAGAAGAAGACTGCAGCCTAAGAAACCATGGAGACTATACTCCGTCCCTCGGACTCCACCCGTTCGTGAAGCATTCAAAGAGGAAGAAGCTAAAAGTACGCCATGGGCCTACCAGGCCATTCATTCCACTCTGTGAATACAGCAGTGAAGGATTTGCGCTCCCCTGCACCATTCAGGAATTATATCAAGTCGTGCGAAAAGTGTTCTCAACAAAAGCCATCCACACTATTGGACGTGTTAGCAATGTTCTCATTTCAGTAGGAGATGAAAGCAGTGGTGTGTCACATAGTACGCACTCTTGTCACCATCCTGTCCAAGAACCTGCTGCAATATAGGATCTCTGGCTCGTGTCATAGCCCAAGAGCTACGGAAATCATTTCCCGTCCGCAACGGAGGGCATGCTAGCCTAGCTAGCACTTTGTGATCCTTGAAGCGGAATGAGCTTCCACAGTAGAGTTTTCTCCTAGGTACTTTTTCCATCAGAAAAGCGTAGCCCCAGGAAGAAGAGAGGCAACAGCCTACTACCTCACTTTGCCCATACAGTGTTTTCAACCTAGAAATGCATGTGCAGCTAGCAGTCCCCTTACTCTATTCGAGTGACTCTCTCACACAGCACAGGAGTGAACGGTTTGAAAGCTGCCAAGAGACTCGGGAAGGAACATGTTCCTGAGAAGTGGCTTTAAGAATGAACGCAGCTCTAAACAAATGTGCACATATCAGTTGAATTGGAAATGAGTGCCTTGTACCATATCACATACCCTCTTCAGAACTTATGATCAGCTCTTTTGCTCTGTTATATTTTACCGTGCTGTGTTTCAGTGCAACAATCTACAGAATCACTTTCTCGTCATCAACGGACTCAATGAAAGCACAGAACTAAGAGAGCTATGAAATGCACGATCTTCTCTGACACACAATCCTCTACCTGTGGCCGTCATCTAGCTTTAGCCCTAGCCCTAAACCTATATGTAACATTAACCCAAACGCTAATGCTAAACCTATCCCTAACCCTAACCCTATCCCTAACCTTAACCCTAACCCTAACCCTAACCCTATCCCTATCCCTAAACCTAACCCTAACCCTAACGCTAACCCTATCCCTATCCCTATCCCTAACCCTAACCCTATCCTTATCCCTAACCCTAACCCTAACCCTAACTCTAACCCTATCCCTATCCCTAACCCTAACCCTAACGCTAACCCTATCCCTGTCCATATCCCTAACCCTAACCCTATCCCTATCCCTATCCCTGACCCTAACCCTAACCCTAACCCTAACCCTAACCCTATCCCTAACTCTAACCCTAACAC
Source organism: Desmodus rotundus (assembly GCF_022682495.2). NCBI lineage: Eukaryota > Metazoa > Chordata > Mammalia > Chiroptera > Phyllostomidae > Desmodus > Desmodus rotundus. The sequence continues at coordinate 107,991,450 of NC_071388.1, forward strand.
TAACCCTATCCCTATCCCTACCCTAATAATAAAGCTTATCCTTACCGTAATCGTAATGGTAGCCCTAACCCTAACTCTATCTTTGAACAGAAATCTTCTGATATATCAGAGCTGTTGGTTGTGTCCTAAACTAAATGCTAGTGAAATCATTTTCAATCCGTAGTGAATGAACAGGAGCATAGCAGTTTCAGACCTTCGCAGGACAATGAGCTGCGAGTGTGGGCTTTTCGCCGCTCTATTTTGTCCAGGAAAATAGCAGAGGCCGAAGATCTCCTGCAGCTACTCACTACTATGTCTTGTGGACAAAACTGTTTCTCGAACGTAGATATGCCCATGAAGCTCACAGCCCACTGACTCTATTCGATTGAATTTCCCTCTGATGGAACAGCAAGTAATTCATGGGAAGCTTCCAAACAACTAGGGAATCAGGATGTTTCATACAAGTCCCTTATTAGAAAACTTCATCTCCAGCGGGTAACACTAGGTCAATGGACTCGTTTCAGTAGAGTGCGAAATGTGTGGGATGCCGCTAGAGGCCACCGATTTAGAACGTCATTTCAATGGGTTTTCGGTATGATCAACTTGGCGGTAACTTTGCTAGGCACAGAGTTGTGGAATCACGTTCCCCAGAACAAATGAGTGAACGGAAGCACAGGACTATGCCAACTATGACCGAGAGTAAGCATGGCTACCACTGTTTTCGTCAAACTATGTGTTCTGCGAGGAAAGCGTATCCGGACCTTGGAAGGCCTCTAGTCCACGCTACGCGACTTGGCCTCCAAGTCTCTGAAGATCTAAGGGAATATGAATGTCAGAGTAGCCTGTGGGGCTCCCAGTGGAAGATAATAGGTTCGTGTAGATTTGTTTGCTCCTCAACTCACTCGGGAATCAACCTATTTCGTAGGAAGTGGGTTTTACTCCAAAGCCGTCTCAGTGTTCAACGTCTTCTCAGTGTTGTCATTTCAGTAGGAGATGTGATGGGAGAAGAAGACTGCAGCCTAAGAAACCATGGAGAGGATACTACGTCCCTCGGACTCCACCCGTTCGTGAAGCATTCAAAGAGGAAGAAGCTAAAAGTACGCCATGGGCCTACCAGGCCATTCATTCCACTCTGGGAATAAAGCAGTGAAGACTTTGCGCTCCCCTGCACCATTCAGGAATTATATCAAGTCGTGCGAAAAGTGTTCTCAACAAAAGCCATCCACACTATTGGACGTGTTAGCAATGTTCTCATTTCAGTAGGAGATGAAAGCAGTGGTGTGTCACATAGTACGTACTCTTGTCAGCATCCTGTCCAAGAACCTTGCTGCAATATAGGATCTCTGGCTCGTGTCATAGCCCAAGAGCTACGGAAATGATTTCCCGTCCGCAACGGAGGGCATGCTAGCCTAGCTAGCACTTTGTGATCCTTGAAGCGGAATGAGCTTCCACAGTAGAGTTTTCTCCTAGGTACTTTTTCCATCAGAAAAGCGTAGCCCCAGGAAGAAGAGAGGCAACAGCCTACTACCTCACTTTGCCCATACAGTGTTTTCAACCTAGAAATGCATGTGCAGCTAGCAGTACTCTTGCTCTATTCAAGTGAATTTCTCGCACACTGCACAAGAGTGAATAGTTTCAAAGCTGCCAAGTACTCGGCAATGAACATGTAACTGAGAAGTTGCTTGAAGGGTGAACGCAGCAATCGATCAGTATGTTCATATCACTTGAATTGGAAATCAGTGCCTTGTACCATATCACACAACCTCTTCAGAACTTATGATCAGCTCTTTTGCTCTCTTATCATTTACCTTACTGTGTTTGAGTACAAGGATCTACAGAATCCCTTTCTCCTCATCAACGGACTCAATGAAAGTACAGGAGTATGACAGCTATGAAATGCACTATCTTCTGTGAAACACTTTCCTCATACTGCGGCCGTCATCCACCTTTAGCCCCTGCTCTAAACGAACATGGAACATTAACCCAAATTGTGTTCCGAAGCCTATCCTTAACCCTAACCCTGACCCTATCCTGTACCCTATCCATACCCCTAACCCTAACCCTAACCCTATCCCTACCCCTAACCCTGACACTAACCCTAACCATATCCCTAGCCCTAACCCTAATCCCAGCCCTATCCCTAACCCTAACCCTAACCCTAATCCTATCCGTAAGCCTAACCCTAACCCTAACCCTAATAATAAAGCCAACCCTAAACATCACCCTAATGCTCGCCCTAACCCTAACTATCTTTAAACAGAAGTCATCTCATGTGTCAGAGCTGTGGGTTTGTCCTAACGAAAATGCTACCGAAATCATTTTCCATCAGTAGTGAATGAACTATAGCATAGCAGTATCTGAACTTTGCAGGACAATTAGCTGCGAGTGCGGGGTTTTCGTCCCTCTGTTTTTTCCTTCAAAAAATCAGAGTCCGAAGATTTCCTGCAGTTACTCCCTTCTATGTCTTGTGGACAAAACTGTTTCTCGAACGTAGACATGCACACGAAGCTCACAGTCCACTGACTCTATTCTTCTGAGAGAAGAGCAAGGAATTCATGCAAAGCTTCCAAACAACTAGAGAATCAGGATGTTTCACACAAGTGCCTTATTAGCAAAGTTCATCTCCAGCGGGTAACACTAGGTCATTGGACTCGTTTCAGTAGAGTGCGAAATGTAGGGGTGCGGATATAACCGACCGATTTAGAACGTCATTTCAATTGGTTTTCTGTATGATCACCCTGCCGGTAACTTTGCTAGCCAAAGAGTTCCGGAATCACGTTCCCCCAAACAAATGAGTGTACGGAAGCACAGGACTATGCCACGTATGAACTAGACTAAGCTTGGCTACCACAGTTTTCGCCAAATTATGCGTTCTGGGAGGAAAGCATATCCGGAGGTTGCAAGGCCGCTAGGCCATGCTATGTGACTTGGACGCCAAGTCTCTGAAGATGTAAGGGAATATTGTCAAGTAGCCTGTGGGGCTCCCACTGGAAGATAATACATTCATGAAGATTTGTTTTCTCCTCAAAATCACTCGGGAATAAACCTATTTCGTCGGAAGCGGGTTTTTCTTTCCAAAAGCATCTCAGTGTTGAACGCCTTCTCAATGTTCTCATTTCAGTACTACCTGTAATGGGAGAAGAAGAGCGGAGCCTAAGAAATGCGTGGAGACGATACTACATCCCTTGGACTCCACCCGTTCGTGAAGCATTAAAGGACGAAGAAGCTCAAAGTACCACATGGGCCTACCAGGGCATTCATTGCACACTGCGAATACAGCAGTGAAGATTTTGCGCTCCCCTGCATCATTCAGGAATTATATGATGTCGTGCGAAAAGTGTTTTCCACAAAAGCCATCCCCACTATTTGACGTGTTATCAACGTTCTCCTTTCAGTAGGAGATGAAAGCAGTGGTGTCTCACAGAGTAGGTACTCTTGTCAGCACTCTATCCCAGTACCTTGCTGCAATATAGGATCTCTGGCTCGTGTCATAGCCCAAGAGCTACTGAAATGATTTGCCGTCAGCAAAGGAGGGAATGCTAGCATAGCACTTTGTGATCCTTGAAGGGGAATGAGCTTCCACAGTAGAGTTTTCTCCTAGGTACCTTCCCCTTCAGTAAGCGTAGTCCCAGGAAGAAGAGAAGCAACAGCCTACTACCTCACTTCGCCCTTACAGTGTTTTCAACGTAGAAATGAATGTGCAGCTAGCAGTCCCCTTACTCGATTCGAGTGAATTTCTCTCACACGGCACAGGAGTGAATGGTTTCAAAGCTGCCAAGTACTCGGGAATGAACATGTTCCTGAGAAGTGGCTTGAAGCGCGAACGCCTCAACCGATCAATATGTTCATATCAGTTGAATTGCAAATGAGTGCCTTGTACCATATCACACAACCTCTTCAGAATTTATGATCAGCTCTTTTGCTCTCTTATCATTTACCTTGCTGAGTTTGAGTACAACGATCTACAGAATCCCTTTCTCGTCATCAACGGACTCAATGAAAGTACAGGAGTATGACATCTATGAAATGCATTATCTTCTATGACACACTCTCCTCGACCTGCGGCCGTCATCCACCTTTAGCCCTAGCTCTAAACCTACATGGAACATTAACCCAAATTGTAATCCTATGCCTATCCTTAACCCTAACCCTAACCCTAACCCTATCCGAAACCCTATACCTAACCCTAACCCTAACCCTACCCTTTACGCTATCCATAACCCTCACCCTAACCCTACCTTATCCCTAACCCTAAACCTAACCCTAACCCTATCACTCACCCTAACCCTAACCCTATCCCTAACCCTAACCCTAACCCTAACCCTATCCTAACCCTAACCCTAACCCTAACCCTAACCCTAACCCTAACCCTAACCCTATCCCTATCCCTAACCCTAACCCTAACCTATCCCGAACCCTATCCCTATCCCTAACCCTAACCCTAACCCTATCCCTAACCCTATCCCGATCCTATCCCGTATCCTATCCCTAACCCTAACCCTAACCCTATCCCTAACCATAACCCTAACCCTAACCCTACCCTATCCCTACCGTAATCCTAACCCTATCCCTAACCCTAACACTAACCCTAAACCTAATCCTAACCCTATCCCTAAACGTAACCCTAACCCTAACCCTAGCCCTAACCCTAACCCTATCCCTAACCCTAGCCCTAACCGTAGCCCTAATCCTATCCCTTCCCCTAACCCTAACCATAGCCCTGCCTATACTTAATCCTAAACCTGACCTTAACCCTAACCGCATGCCTAATGCTATACCTTGCAGTTCACCTAACCCTAACCCTAAAGCTTGCACTAGCCCTAGCCCTAGCCCTAACCCGAAACCTAGCCTTAACCCTATCACTACCCGTAAATTTAACACTAGGCCTAACCCTAACCCTACCCCTAACCTAAACTTAACCCTAGCCCTAACCCTAACCCTAACCCTACCCTTAATTAAACTTTTCCCGAACCCTAACCCTAACCCTTGCACTGGCATTCGCCCTAACACTAACCCTAACCCTAGCCCTAACCCTAACTATTCCCCTAACCGTATCCCTAGGCACAATCCTAAAACTAAAGCTAACCCTAACCCTCACCTTATCCCTATGCCTCGCCATAACCCTAAACCTATCCCTAACACTAACCCTAGCCCTAATCATAACTCTAACCCTAACACTAACCTAAAATTAACCCTATCCCTTACCCAAACCCTAACCATAGCTGTAACTCTACCCGTAGCCCTAACGGTAAGCCTAACCCCAATCCTACCCCTTACCCTATCTCTAGCCATACCCTAACCCTAGCCCTAACCCTACACCTAGCCCTAACCCTAAGCCTACCCCTACCCCTTACCCTATACCTAAAAATAACCATAACACTAACACTAACCCTAGCCCTAAACCTTATTCTAACCGTACCCCAAACTCTAACCCTAACCCTAACCCTAAACCTAGCACTAACCGTAGTCTTAGCCCGAACCCTATTCCTAGACATAACCCTATCACTAGACATAACCCTAACCCTAAACATAACCCTAACACTAACCCTAAACCTAATCCTTGCCCTAGGACTAACCCTTACCCGTTTCCTACCTAAAGTTAACCCTAACCCTACCCCTAACGCTATACCAAGCCATAACCCTAACCCTAAACTAACTCTTGCCCTATCCCTTACCCTAACTCTTAACCTAGCCCTAACCCTATCACTAGCCATAACCCTAACCCTAGCCCTAACTCTCACCCTAGCCATACCCTAACCCTACCACGAACACTAACCCTAACCCTAAACCTAACCCTTGACCTAACCCTAACCCTAACCCTAACCCTAACCCAATCCCTAACAGTAACCCTAACGCTAGCTCTGGCCCTAACCCTTATCCTAACCTAAACCTTAAACCTAACTCCACCCTCCCCAAACCTAACCATAAACTGACCCCAAACCCTAACCCTTACTCAATCTAGACTTAACCATAACTCTAACCCTAACCCAGGCCTACTCCTGCCCTAGCCATAGCCCTAACCCTAAACTTAACCCTAATGCTAAACTTAACCCTTACTTTAACTCTAAACCCAGACCTAGACCTACACCTAACCTTAACCCTAGCCCTAGCCCTAGCTATGCCCCAAACCATTGTCCTAGCTCTAATCCTAACACTAACCCTAACCCTAACACTAACTCTAGCCCGAGCTCTAGCTATAGCCCTATCCCTACCCATAACCAAAACCCTAACCCTACCCTCAAACCTCCCAAGCCCTAACCTAAAGCTGCCCCTAAGCATAACCCAAGGTCTGGCCCTAACCCTAACCCTAACCTTAAACCTAACTCTAACTCTAATCCTAGACCTACTCAGGGCCCTAGCATTAGCCCTGAGCCAATTGTAACCCTACCCCTATCACTAGTCCTAAACCAAACCTAAATCCTAACACTAACTTTAGCCCTAGCCCTAACACTAACACTAACCTGAACCCTAGACTTAACCCTAACCCTGATGATAACCCTAAACATAGCACCTCGCCCTAACCCTAACCCAAATCCTAAACTTCAGACTAAACCTAGCCCTAGACCTAGCCCTCACCCTAAACCTGGCCTTACCCCTACCCTGACCCTAACCCTAACCCTAAATGTAACCCTAACCCTAGACCTAGTGTAGCCCTAGCTCTAGCACTATACCTAGACATTTCCCTATCCCTAGACCTAATATTAACCCTAACCCTAACACTAATACTAACCTTAACCCTAACACTAGCCCTAAAACTACTCCTAAACATAAACCTATCCTTAACCTTAATCCTAACCCTCAACCTGGCCCTAACTCTAACCCTGACCTTAAATCTAACCCCAAACCTAACCCTAAAACCTAACCCTATCCCTAACCCTACCCTAACCATAACCCTTGCCCAAGCACTAGCCTTAGTCCTAGCCCTAGCCCTAGTCCTAAACCTAACCCTAACTTTAACCCTATTCATAAAACTAGCCCTGACCTTAGCATTAATCCTAATCCTTACCCTAACCCTAGCCATAACCTTAACCATAACCTTAACCCTAACCCTAGCCCTATTCATATCCATATCCATATCCCTAGCTCTCACCCTTAACCTAACCCTAATCCTAAACCTAGCCACAGCCCTAACACTAACCCTAATCCTAGCACTAGCCAGAATCCTAACCCTAACACTAGCCCTAAACTTAACCCTAAACCTAACACTAGCCTTAACCCTGTCAATAACCCTAACCCTAGCCCTAAACCTAAACCTAACCCTAACCCTAACCCAAACCCTAGCCCTAGCCCTATACATAACCCTAACCCTATACATAATCTTAACTGTACCCATATCTGGTATTTGAAGAGAACTTTATTTCTATGCTTCTCACAACTCTAGAAGTAACAGAGTTACCACACACTCAAGAAAAACATAAGAGCATCCCTTCAAATACATCACTGACCAAATTGTTATTTCTGTACTTCAGAAATATATTCCAATTCTGAAATGCACCCTAATTGTAGTCTTTGCTGATAAGCACTCCCAAATCTCAACTGGTACACGTTCAACTTAAGCATGTTCCAACACTGCACTATGGCTTTCCAGCAAGACAAGAAGGTTGAGAGTGATCAGTACATTCTCCAACATATATTTTCCTCATAAATTCAAGCAACTTCCAGATTCAAGTAATTTAAGACAGTACTTTCACGTTTCTTCACTATAATTCGTTTCTTTCCTTGTAACTGTACATTGCAATAGAGTGGAAAAAAGGCTTCTTTCACAAAAATGTAGATATATGTCAGTCCATTTTCAGGTACAAAGTTGTTCTGCAGGTTGTGTTTAATACCTCAGTAGAGAAGTTTCCATTACTTACTTCTTGTCCATGAGCAAACAGTATTTACTCAGCTTTACAACACCATCCTTAAGAGACGTGAGGTTAACCATATCTGACTTCTAAAGAGACCTTTACTTCTATGCTTCTTACAGCTCTACAAGTAACAAAATTATCACACAAAACAGAACAACATAATAGCACACCTTAACAAACATCGCTATGGAAATTTTTGTGTCTGCCTTCATGTTCTTCCCTGTATTACCTGCACAGCGGACTGACCCATACGTTTACCTGAAGTTCCAATGACATGAAGACAAATAAGAGTACACCAAGTACAACACGGTAATTAACTTTAGCTGCATTCTAAGGCATACAAGAAATCTCACAGTACCAACACGTTTGTCTCTCTACTAATATTCTCAGGTGTCGAAGTAACCAGAAATATATCTTCCAATCCATGACAATCCTATAATCTTCCACTGAACAAACATTAAATAAACAACTTTACACAAATATAACTCTTTTTTTAATTGTTGTTCAAGTACTGTTGTCTCTATTTTCTCCCCACCACGCCTTCCCACCACAGCAATCCCCACTCCCCACTCTTGACTCTACCCCCCTTTTGCTGTGTCCATGTGCCCTTTATACAAGTTCCTGAAATACCTTCTCCCTTTTCCCCACATTATCCCCTTCTGCCTCCCCTCTGGTTACTGTCTGATTGTTCTTAATTTCAATGTCTCTGGTTATAGTTTGCTTGCTTTTTTGTTTTGTTGATTAGGTTGCACTTATGTGTGAGATCATATGGTATTTGTCTTTCACTGCCTGGCTTCTTTCTCTTAGCATAATGCTCTCCAGATCCATCCATGTTGTCACAAAGGTTACAAGCTCCTTCTTTCTTTCTACTGTGTAGGATTCCATTGTGTAAATGTACCATAGGGGGAGGGGTGTTCCCATTCATTTATTAATGGACACTTAGTTTACTTCCAGCACTTGCGTATTGTAAATTGTGCTGCTATGAACATTAGGGTGCATAGGATCATTTGGATTGGTGTTTCAGGGTTCTTATGGTATAATCCCAGCAGTGGAATTGCCAGGTCAAAAGGCAGTTCCATTTTTAGTTTTCTGAGAAAATTCCATACTGTTTTCCACACTGGCTGCACCAGTCTGCATTGCTATGAAGAGTGCACTAGGGTTCCCTTTTCTCCACATCCTCTCCAACACTTGCTGTTTGTTGATTTGTTTGTGATGGCTATTCTGACTGGTGTGAAGTGCTACCTCATTGTGGTTTCAAATAGCATCTCGCTAATGGCTAGTGATACTGGGCATCCTTTCAAAGGTCTCTGGGCCTTCTTTACGTCCTCCTTGGAGAAGTGTCTGTTCAAGACTTCTGCCCATTTTTTAATTGTTTTTTTTTTTTGTTTGTCTTCCTAGAGTGGAGTCGTGTGATTTCTTTATATACTTAGGTGATCAAACCTTTGTCTGAGGTATCAATAGCAAATATGTTTTCCCATATGGTTGATTCTCTTTTCATTTAATGCTGTTTTCTTTAGCCATGCAGAAGCTTTTTATTTTGATGAGATCCCACTTGTTTATTCTTTTCTTTATGTCTTTTGCTCTAAGGGACATATCAGTGAAAATATTGCTGCATGGAATATCTGGGATTTTACTGCCTATGTTATATTCTATGATTTTTATGGTGTCACGACTTATATTTAAATCTTTTATCCACCTTGAATTTATTTTTGTATATAGTGTAAGTGGGAGGTCGAGTTTCATTGTTTTGCATGTAGCTGTCCAGATCTCCCAATGCCATTTCCTGAGGATGCCATTTTTACTCCATTTTATGCTTCTTCCCCCTTTTTCAAATATTAATTGACCACAGATTCTTGGGTTTATTTAGGGGCTCTCTATTCTGTTCCATTGGTCTATGTGCATGTTCTTATGACAGTAGCAGGCTGTTTTGATTACAGTGGCCTTGTAATACAGTTTGATATCAGGTATTGTGATCCGTCCTACTTTGCTCTTCTTTCTCAAAATTGCTGCTGCTATTCGGGGTCATTTATGGTTCCATATAAATTTCTGAAATGTGTGTTTTATATCTGTGAAATATGTCATTGGTACTTTAATATGGATTGCGTTGAATCAATAAATTGCTTTGGGTAGTATGAACATTATGATCATGTTAATTCTTCGGATCCATGAACACGGTTTGTTTCCATTTGTTTGTGTCTTCCTTAATTTCCTTTTTCAGTGTTGTGTAGTTTTCTTAGTACAGGTCTTTTACCTCCTGGGTTAGGTTTATTTTTAGGTACTTTATTTTTCTTGTTGCTATATCAAATGGAATTTTTTTCCCTGATTTATTTTTCTGATATTTCATTGTAGGTATACAAAAATGCCTTCATTTTCTGAATAATGACTCTGCATCCCACTGGTTTGCAAACTTATTTACTAGGTCGAGTAATGTTTTGGTGGAGTATATAGAGTTTTCCATGTACACTATCATGTCATCTTCAAACAATGAGTTTTGCTTCCTCCTTTTCAATTTGTTTGCCTTTTATTTCTTTTTCTTGTCTGATTGCTGTGACCTGGACTTCTAATACTATGTTGAATAGGAGCGGTGAAAGCAGACATCCTTGTCTTGTTCCTGACCTTATGGGGAAAGCTCTAAGTTTTTGTCCATTGAGTATTATGTTGACTGTAGGTCTCTTGTATATAGTCTTTATTATGTTGAGGAATGCTCCCTCTATTCCCACTTTGTTAAATGTATTTTTAATAAATGGGTGCTGTACCTTATTATATGCTTTATCCATATCTATTGATATGATTATGTGATTTTTGTCTTTGCTGTTGTTTATGTGATGTATTATGTTTATTGGTTTGCAAATATTGTACCATCCTTGCATCCCTGGGAAGAATCCCACTTGGTCATGGTGTATGATCTTTTTTAATGTATTGCTGGATGCAGTTTGCCAATATTTTGTTGAGAATTTTATTGTGTATGCTCATCAGCGATATTGGCCTGTAGTTGTTTTTCTTTGTTGTGTCCTTATCTGGTTTTGGCATTAGGATGATGCTGGCTTCATAAAAAGGGTTTGGGAGTGTTTCACCTTCTTGATTTTTTGGAATAGTCTCTGAAGGATAGGGGTTAGCTCTTCCTTAAGTGTTTTTGTAAACTTCTGTGAAACTGTCCAGTCCAGGGCTTTTTTGTGTTGGGAGATTTTTGAATACTGCTTCAATTTTGTCAGCTATTGTTAGTCTGTTCTTGCTTTCTGCTACTTCTTCATTCACTTGTACATGGTTATATTTTCTAGAATTGGCTCGTTTCACCTAGATTTTCAAATTTCTTGGCGTACAGTTCTTCATAGTAATTTCTTACAAGCCTTTCTGCTTATGTTGCATTAGTCGTACGTGTCCTCCTTGATATCTGATTGTGTTTATTTGCATCCTCTCTCTTTTTTCCTGACAAGTCTGTTTAAAGGCTTGTCAATTTTCTTTATCTTTTCAATGAACCAGCTCCTGGATTTATTGATCCTTAGAGTTGTGCTTTTAGTATCTATGTCATTAAATCTGCTCTTATCTTGGTTAGTTCCTTCCTTCTACTTGCTCTAGGCTGTCTTTGTTGTTGTTATTCCAGTTTTTGTAGATTTAGGATTAGGTTTTTTATTTAAAATGTCTCTATCATTTTTAGGTAGGCCTGTATCACTATGAACTTCCCTCTCAGGATGGCCTTTGCTGTGTCCCATAAGTTTTGGACTGTTGTGAGTTCATTTTTATTTGTTTCTAGAGACTCCTGGATTTCTTTTTCATCTCAGTATAAACTCATTCATTGTTTAATAGCGCACTATTAATTTCCATAAATTTGAGTGTTTTTGAGTTTTTTCCTTAAAGGTGGTTTCTGCTTTCAGCCCCTCGTGGTCAAAGAAAATGCTTGATATGATTTTAATTTGATATCGGACAGAGGTGTTAAACTCATCTTCACCGGGGACCACTCCAGCCTCACAATTGCCTTCAAAGGGCCAAATGTAAATTTAGGACTGTATAAATGTAACTACTCCTTAACTAGGAGCAAGGAGCTTGGTGCTGCCTCCAGGGAGAAAGAAGGTGCTGAGCTGGATAAAACCAGGTGGAGGGCTGGATTCAGCCCATGGGCCTTGTGTTTGCCACCTGTGATCTAGAACATTCTTCAATGCTACAATATCTTTGTTGATATTTTCTTTGGAAGAACTATCCATTTTTTAAAGTGAGGTGTTAGAACCCCCTACTATAATTGTGTTGCTGTCAATATCTTTCTTGAAGACCTCCAAGATTGTCCTACTTGGGTTGGGGCTATTGTTTCCCCCTCAGGCTACTGCTGCTCGCAGGTGAGTAATCAGCCTGAGCAGGATGGCTGCTGCAGTATGGGTGACAACTCAGCACCAGGATCCTTAAAGCCACTCTCTCAGTTCTCTCCCCCAAGCCTCCACCCCCAGCCTCTCCTCACGCATCTGTTGTCCACTCTGTCCCCTCCTTTGCTAGTGATCTACATCAGTGTCTGTCTCCTTCAGTAACTAATCTAGTCATACTATACTCAGCAGTCAGGCTTAAGCACCTCAGAGCTGGGGCAGAGCCTCTCTTGGGAGCAGGACTGTTGTTTCCCCTCAGGCTGCTGCTTTTTGGAGGGCAGTGGTCTGCCTGAGCACTTTGGCTACTGCCATTTGTGGGATGACTCAGGGCTGGGATACCTGTGGCTACTCTCTCCACTCTCCCAAAAGCTTCTAATCCCAGTCTCTCTTTAGACATCTCCAGCCCACTCTGCTCCCACCTTTGCCAGAACACCAGGTAAGTGACAGCAAATGAATATTTGTGTTTTGGCCCTCTAAACAGCTCTTTGCATCTCTAGCCACCCATCTCTACCAGAGAGCAACCCTGCTGCTTTTTACAGCCTGCTGTTATCTGTGTACTTTTTTGGCTCTGGTGTTCTTGGCTGGGGATCCCAGCTTAGGGTTTAGAGACCATTCTTCTCAGGGGCATCCAATCTGCCACTTGATTATCCCTCCTGTGCTGCCATCTGTGGATGCCCAGCCAGTCCTCTCAAGTTTCCACGGCACTCCATAACAGACACATTGTGCTGAAGGTGATTCTTCTCTCTGTCCCAGGTTATAAGGTTTCTCTCTCATTATTTTTCAGTTATTTGTTTGGGTATTTTCTCCAGAATTATTTTGTAATTCCAGATTGGTACTGGGAGGAGGTTAGTGTGGCTTCCTTTCACTCCTCTTGCCGATCCTGGATTATGTCAGTTTTAAAGTAGAATAAGCTCTTGGACCACAGTTGCCTGCAAAGTATTCTTCCAAGCAGAAGAACATATGCTCACTAGTACATGCATGTATAGCCTACTACATGTCTTGGACTATACAGGTATGTGAAAGTCAAAGTGAATATGAACATACCAGTCCACTTGTCATGCTCTGAGCTCATTTCACCCTGATAAAATTGTAGTGAAGTGTTTGGACACCTCCAAATCACTGGGGAATAAGAATATTTTATATGAAACTGGTCTTTGGGAAAACCCATCTACAGCATATATAACACATTGTAAATGTACTCATATCAGTACAAGATGAATACCAGTGGTGTATGACATAATAAAGTGGTACTGAAGTGTTTGAATGCCTTCAACTCATTCAGGGATAAGTATGTATCCTATGAAGGGAGTGTTCTAGAAAACCCATCTGGAGAACCAAGATGGAGGCATAGGCAGACACACTGCACCTCCTCGCACAACCAGAACTGACAGAAAATCAAATGGCAAGGAAGTCCGACACCAAGGATATAAAAAATAAACATTCATCCAGACTGGTAGGAGGGGTGGAGACGGGCAGCCAGGGCAGAGAGAACTCGCGTTGCCGTGGCGGGACCAAGACTGGTGGGGTGCGGGACGAAGGGGGCAAGCAGTCTGACCACTAGCAGACCCTGCGGCCCCACATTTGCGCACAGATAAACCGGGACGAATGGAGGTGAGCGAAGCAGACCACGCAACTCACGGCTCCAGCGCAGGGAAATAAAGCCTCAAACCTCTGATTGAAAGCGCCCATGGGGGTTGGGGCAGCAGCAGGAGAAACTCCCAGCCTCACAGGAGAGGTCAGTGGAGAGACCCACAGGGGCCTAGAGCGTGCACAAGCCCACCCACCTGGGAACCAGCACCAGAGGGGCCCAGTTTGATTGTGGGTAGCGGAGGGAGTGACTGCAACCTGGTGGAGAGTGGAGTGGGCGCCATTGCTCCCTCTTGGCCCCTCCCCCATGTACAGCATCACAGTGCAGCAACCAGTGTTACCCCACCCTGGTGAAAACCTAAGTCTCCGCCCCTTTAAGTAACTGACACGCCAAGAAAAAAAAATGGCCTCGATGACAGAACACTTCAAAGCTCCAGAAATAATTCAACTAAGCAGCGAACAGATAGCCAACCCATCAGATGCACAGTTCAAAATGCTGGTAATAAGGACGCTCACAGCATTGGTTGAATTTGTTCGAAAACTAGGTGAAAAAATGAAGGCTATGCTAAGAAAGACAAAGGAAAATATACAGGGAACCAATAGTGATGAGAAGGAAACTGGGACTCAAATCAATGGTGTAGACCAGAAGGAAGAAAGAAACATCCAACCAGAAAACAATGAAGCAACAAGAATTCAGAAAAATGAGGAGAGGCTTAGGAACCTCCAGGACATCTTGAAACATTCCAACATCCGAATTATAGGGGTGCCAGAAGGAGAAGAGGAAAAACAAAAAATTGAAAACTTATTTGAACAAATAACAAAGGAGAACTTCCCTAATCTGGCAAAGGAAATAGACTTCCAGGAAGTCCAGGAAGTTCAGAGAGTCCCAAAGAAGCTGGACCCAAGGAGGAACACACCAAGGCACATCATAATTACATTACCTAAGATGAAACGGAAGGAGAGAATCTTAGAAGCAGCAAGAGAAAAGGACACAGTTACCTACAAAGGTCTTCCCATAAGACTGTCAGCTGATTTCTGAAAAGAGACCTTACAGGCAAGAAAGGGCTGGCAAGAAGTATTCCAAGTCATGAAAGGGAAGGACCTACATCCAAGATTACTGTATCCAGCAAAGCTATCATTTAGAATGGAAGGGAAGATAAAGTGCTTCTCAGATAAGGTCAAGTTCAAGGAGTTCATCATCACCAAGCCCTTATTATATGAAATGTTAAAGGGAGTTACCTAAGAAAAAGAAGATCAAAAATAGGAACAGTAAAAATCACAGCAAACTCACAGTTATTAATGACCACACCTAAAACAAAAACAAAATCAAACTAAGCCAACAACTAGAACAGGAACAGAACCACAGAAATGGAGATCACATGGAGGGTTATCAATAGGGGAGCAGGAGGGGGAGAGTGGAGGGAAAGATACAGAGAATAAGTAGCATAAATGATAGGTGGAAAATAGACAGAGGGAGGGTAAGAATAGTGTAGGAAATGTAGAAGCCAAAGAACTTATAAGTATGACCCATGGACATGAACTATAGGGGGGGAATGTGGGAGGGAGTGGGTGGGCAGGATGGAGTGGAGGGGGGGAATGGGAGAACTGTAATAGCATAATCAATAAATATATTTTAAAAAAAGAAAACCCATCTGCATGTTTTATAATGCTATGTAAATGTATTCTCTTCGGTATATTATGAATACTAGTTTTTTCTGAGATAACATTTGGTACTGAACTGTTTGAACACCTTGAAATAACTCTGGAATGAGAATATTTTGTACAAAGCTGGTTTTCATGAAAACCCATCTACAGTGTTTATAATGTCATGTAATTGTACCCATTTCAGTGCGAGATGAATACTAGTGATGCCTGAGATAATAAAATGGTAGTGAAGAGTATGTATAAATAGAAATCAATTGGAAATGAGAATATTTCCTACCAAGGTGTTTTTTAGGAAAACCCATCTGAAATGTTAATAATGCCATGTAAATGCACTCTTTTTTAGTACAAGATGAATATTTGTGGTGTCTGAGATAATACATGCTGTTTTCAGCAGATTTGTTGAAGTACCTTTTTGAAATATGATTAGTTCAGTGGTAAGCTTCATAGCCAAAGTGATGCTGATATCACTGTTCCATATGCAAAACAGCAAATGGATGCATAGGACTATGTCAGCTTTGAAGGAGAGTAAGCTTCTGGTCCACAGTAGCCTGAAATGTATCCTTCCAAGTAGAAAAGCATACCCCACCACAGCATGCATCTAGAACCTACTACTGAGGTGGACTATACAGGTTTGTGAAAGTCAACATGAATGTGGATATAGCAGTCCTCTTGACATGCTCTAAGTTAATTTTACTCTGATAATACTTTGAAGTAATGAGGTCTTTGAGCACTTTGAAATAACTCAGAAATGAGAGCATTTCATATGAGTGGGTTTTCAAGAAAACCTATATGCAGCATTTATAACGCCATGTAAAAGTTCTCATTTCAGTTCATTCAGGAGATGAATAGTAGTGATGAACTATTTCAACAAATAGAAATCACTTGAGAATGAGAATATTTCTTACAAAGGGGGATTTTGGGAAAGCCCAACTGCAGTGTTTATAATGCCATGCAAATGCACTAATTTCAGTACAAGATGAATACTAGTGGTGTCTGAGATAACACCTGCTGTTTTTAGAAGATCTCTTGAAGTATCTGTGAAATATGATCACTTTGCTGGTAAGTTTGATAGCCAAAGAGTTGCTGAAATCACTGCCCCATATGCAAGAGACAATGGATGCATAGGACTATGTCATTTTTGCAGTAGAATAAGCTTCTGGACAACAGTTTTCTGCAATGTATTATTCAAAGCAGAAAAGTATACCCCAACCAGGTCACGTATGTACATGACATGGCATGATGTGACATGGAATACACAGGTTTGTTAAAGTCTAAGTGAATATGAATATAGCAGTCCACTTGTCATGCTCCAGGTGCATTTCACTCTGATAAAATGGTAGTGAAGTGTTTGAACGCCTCCAGATCTTTTGGGAATGATAAAATTTCATACAAAGTGGGTTCTCAGGAAAGCCCATCTGCATGGGTTATAAAACCATGTAAATGTATTCTTTTAGTATGTAATGAATACTAGTAGTGTCTGAGATAACAAAGTGGTGATGAAGTGTTTGAACACCTCAAGATCACTCAGAAATGAGAATATTTTGTATAAAGCGGGTTTTCAACAAAACACATGCAGAGTTTTTATAATACCAAGTAAATGCATGTACTTTTGCTGGAGATGAATGCTGGTTGTATATGAGATAATGAAATGGTAGTGAAATGATGAACAACTTGAAATCACTTGGGAATTAGAATATTTCATACAAAAATGGCAATGATTAAGTACTGATCAATAATAACCCTAAACATAAATGGATTAAATGCCCCAACCAAAAGACACAGAATAGCTGAACGGATAACAAAGTATGACCCACATATATGCTGTCTAAAAGAGACCACCTCAAAATAAAAGACCTACACAGACTGAAAGTGAAGGACTAGAAAAGATTTTCCAAGCAAACGGGCAGGGAAAAAGCTGGGGTAGCAATACTCATATCAGACAAAATAGACTGCAAACCAAGGGCCATAAAAAGAGACCCAGAAGGACACTTCATAATACTGAAGGAAAGAATCCATCAAGAAGACATAAACATTGTAAATATATATGCACCCAACATAGGAGCACCCAAATTCAGAAAGAAAATCTTGGAGGACTTCAAGAAAGATACTGACAGCAACACAATTATAGTGGAGGATTTCAACACCCCACTGTCAAAAATGGAGACATCTTTCAAACAAAATATCAACAAAGATATTGCAGCATTGAACAATGTCCTAGATCAAATTAACTTAACTGATATATATAGAACCTTTCAGCCCCAAAAAGCAAAATACACATTCTTTTCAAATGCACATGGAACATTTTTAAGGATAGACTATATGATAGGACACAAAAGAAGCCTCAACAAATTCAAGAAAATTGAAATCATATCAAGCATTTTCTCTGACCACTAGGGACTGAAAATAGAAACCAACCTCAAGGAAAAAATTCAAAAACACTCAAAATCATGCAGATTGAATAGCATGCTATTAGGCAATAAATGGGTCAAGAATTAGATCAAGGAAGAAATAAAAAAAACTTTCTTGAAACAAATGAAAATGAACTCACAACAACCCAAAACTATGGGACACAGCAAAGGCCATCCTGAGAGGGAAGTTAATAGCAATACATGCCTACCTAAAAAGATAGGAACATTTCAAATAAACTACCTAACCCTACACCTACGCAATCTTGAAGAACAACAACAAAGACAGGCCAGAACAAGGAAAAGGAAGGAAATAACCATGATCAGAGCAGAATTAAACGACATAGAGACTGAAAGTCTAATTCTGAGAATCAATATATCCAGGAGCTAGTTATTTGAAAAGATAAAATTGACAAGCCGTTAAGCAGGATCATCAAGAAAAAAAAGAGAGTACCCAAATAAACACAATCAGAAATGAAAGAGGAGAGATAGCGATGGATACCACAGAAATACAAAGGATTGTAAGAAATTACAATGAAGAACTATATGCCAAGAAATTTGAAAACCAAGGTGAACTCGACAAATTTCTAGAAAATATAATCTTCCAAAACTCAATGAAGAAGAAGCAGAAAGCCTGAACAGACCAATAACAGCAGACGAAATTGAAGCAGTAATCAAAAAACTCCCTACACACAAAAGCCCTGGTCCACAGGGTTTCACAGGAGAATTCTACAAATTATTTAAGGAAGAGCTAACTCCCATCCTTCACAGACTATTAAAAAAAATTCAAGAAGTCAGAAAACTCCCAAACTCTTTTTATGAAGCCAGCATCGTCCTAATCCCAAAAACAGATGACACAACAAAGAAAGAAAACTTCAGGCCAATATCGCTGATGAACATAGATGTGGGGAACCGTTCCAAGTATGGGAAATGTGGCTCAGCCCCAACTTGAAAAAGCCAGTGGGGAGCAAGGTTGGCGGGCAGGACCAACATCCATGGATAGGTTCTCCCGTGGGAAATCAAGCCTGCATTGTACATAGGCTGCTATGAGACTTGCTCTTGCTAAAACTCCCTCACCCTCAATTGAGGCAGCAAATGTTTACTGAGTATCTTTAACTTCCTAAAGTCTGTGCTAAACCACCTAAGTATGGAGTGTGAGCAGTTTCCCCCTTGAGTTGGAACATCCTTGTCTTTGAAGTAATTAGCAGTATTCTCTCCTTTGTTGTCCTTAAAAGGTAATCACCTGTGATGAACCTGTGCATAGTAAATGAGGACCATCCTCCATGTAATGTGCCCAGAAAAACAATAAAAGCCTGTCCAGGTGGGGGTCGGCTCTCTCTCTTGGGCTCTCTCTAGCCCTCTCGCCTTCTCTCACTTAGAGAGTGGCCGTGCCATCCCTTTCCCTCCACAGGATTTCTGTAGTCCTTGTGTATTTGCATATTGCTGCCACAACACAGGATCCTGCGGGCCGGGATCTGCGTTGCATAGAGGCTAAAATCCTCAACAAAATATTGGCAAACTGCATCCAGCAATACATTAAAAAAGATCATACACCATGACCAAGTGGGATTCTTCCCAGGGATGCAAGGATGGTACAATATTCACAAACCAATAAACATAATACATCACATAAACAACAGCAAAGACAAAAATCACATAATCATATCAATAGATATGGATAAAGCATATAATAAGGTACAGCACCCATTTATTAAAAATACATTTAACAAAGTGGGAATAGAGGGAGCATTCCTCAACTTAATAAAGACCGTATATGAGACACCTATAGCCAAAATCATACTCAATGGGTAAAAACTAAAAACATTCCCACTAAGATCAGGAACAAGACAAGGTTGTCCACTTTCATCACTTCTATTCAACATAGTATTGGAAGTCCTAGCCATAGCAATAGGGAAAGAAAAAGAAAGAAAAGGCATTCTAATTGGAAAGGAGGAAGCAAAACTGCCATTGTTTGCAGATGACATGATAGTGTACATAGAAAGTCCTATAGACTCCACAAAAAAACTGCATTATGCTAAGTGAAATAAGCCAGGCAGTGAAAGATAAATACCATATGATCTCACCTTTAAGTGGAACCTAATCAACAAAACAAACAAGTAATTAAAATATAACCAAAGACATTGAAATCAGGAACAACCTGACAGTAACCAGAAGGGAGAGGGGAGGGGATAATGGGGGGAAAGGGTGAAGGGTTTAGAGGAACAACTGTAAAGGACACATGGACAATAACAAGGGGGATGGAAACAGGTGAGGGAGGTGTGGAAGGCTTGGGTGATGGGCAGGGGTGGGGATAAAAGGCAGAAAACAACAAAAAAATCAAAAGTATTTAAAAAAAGAAAAATAGAAAAAGAAATGGAGATCACATGGAGGTGTATCAGCATGGAGGTCGAGGGAAGAGAATGAGGTGAAAAAGCACAGGAGATAAGAAACATAATTGGTAGGTAGAAAGTAGATAGGGGGCTGTTAAGAGTAGTATAGGAAATGGAGAAGCCAAAGAACTCATATGTATGACCCATGGACATGAACCAGGGGGAGGCAGTGGGTACAGGGTGGAGTGGTTTAAAGGAGAGAAAAATTGAGACAACTGTAATAGCATAATTAATAAAATATACTTAATAAAAGAATAAGCATCACAAAGAAAAAAAGAGAGAAAATAAGACCCTGAACAAGCAAAGCTTAAACCACTTACAGCTGACACACATGAACCTTGTTAACCCTGAGGGGGGAAGGGATGGAGAAAGACACTTACTAAGGGCTTCTTGTGGCTAACCAGACTCAAACTTTTAAAAACAGATCCTAGCAGCCATTTCTTCACAAGGTCCTGTTGCAAGTGTATGTTTCATGATATAGTCAGCTTTCAGTCCCCACTCAGGTCGTCTGACCCAGGTCTCTGGAACCAAAAGCACTGGGCTGCCTATACAACTACCAGTCCTGCAGGCGATGCCAGCACTAAGGAATAACAGTGAGTCAACATAGGAAACTACGCTATTCACTCAGCTTTTATTAATGCAAATTCATTCCAAATCCACACTAACCTAATCACAAAAATAATCACTCAGGAACAATCAGTAATAATATCACATAAGAGAACTGGGGAATAATGAACCCAAGCTCCAGCAGTCCAGAGCAGGTCCAGGTCCAAGCAGGAACAGAGGGCAGTCAACATCTTGCAAGACAGAGTCAGAGTGATGGATTTGCAGCAGAGTTCTTTCTGTCCCAAGGCAGAAAGTGCCAAATGTCCCCAGATGTGCCATCCATAGTGTGAAATCCTCACTTTTATGTTTCTTTGGTCGAAAGTCATGTTGATTTTGTACAATTTCTGATATGCATGTTTTTCATGATTTAGATAAGCACATGTTGTTTTCCTCAGTCTCAATAGGCATATGTTGTATACATCAGCTCTCACAGGTACATGTTTTACGTCAGCTCTAATAGACATGTTGTTTTATGTCACTCTCTGAAAGCACATGTTGTCTACTATGCTGTACTGTGCATGCTGAGGGGCTGCATCATCCCCCTGAGTCATTGCTCTACTGCACATGCTCTAAACATGGCTTGAGGTCCTGCTCTACACAGGGCCTCTCACACAAACTGCACTTCATGAAGAAGCCTGCACTGGACTGCCTGCCTGCACTGTTTTTGCCATCTGAGACAGCTCTTATCATGAAATTCCTAGAATTCTATCTCAACCAATAGGACTAAGGCTTTCCCCATCCAATTGAAGCTGCACAGTTCCAGCTAATCAAAGTGTTCTATCCTGACCAATCACAACAATGCCCTTTGGACCAATCAAACTGTGAAGACTTGGAATCCTAATTTGCATGAGATCAGACCAATCAGAGACAAGGAGTAGGGGCATCTGTCTATATGAGTCATCTCCTCTCTGACTGGGGAAGCACACTTTCCTTTTCCATTGAAGATTGAAGGCTGAATCTCCTTGGCTGAGCTGAAACACCAAAGATGTCTCCCCAGAGCCAAGCAGAGCAAGCCGGCACTGCACAAAGCAGTCCAGAACAGAGCGGAGCAGACCACTGAGCAGAGCAAAGCTGTCTAGCTGGAGAGGGGCCTGTTCCCATGCTGCCTCATAGCCATGCTGTATCACAATTGAGCTGTTTTGCACTGAATAAGATTTCTTCACCACACCCCAGACTGGGGATTCCTGTTGGCATTGAATTAGTGCCAATGACCACTACTGACAACCCTTGGCTACTCCCCTCCATGGTACTAAAGGACAGGGACCCTTTCAGAAGTGAAGGATTCATTGCCCAGGAAGATCTGGCACTGAAGTCTGTTAAATCTTCCCCTGAACCCTGAATCGAGGCAACAGATTTGAGGCTCACCTCCTTTGTTCTTGCCAGTTGACCTCATGATAAAGCTTTTTTCCCCAAAAATCCAATGCCACAGTGTTGGCTTCTGTGTGCATCAGGCATAGAACCCTTGCTTGGTAACAAGAGCACATAGAGGGCACAGATGAGGAGTCTGAACTGAACACCTCAGCTCTGAGAAAAGAGCCCTTGTTAAAATCCAAGAGCAGAGAATTGAAACCGGTGGGGGATGCAGCTTTCATCTTGAGTGTTGGACAAACCTCCATGCAGAATGATGGAAAGGACTGAGGATGTCCTAAAGCTGCCCTGCTTGCCAGCTCAATATCCACCACTTCTTCCTTTCCCTGTCCAAGTGGCTGGTAGAACTCTTATTCTTTCAACTTATTGATGTGCTTTTAAAATGGAGTCTACTATGTGCCAGGGACCCTGCTAAGGGCTAGATTAACAGTAGTGAGCCAGAAAATACCACATGGAGTGCCAAAGAACAGAAGCATTACAAATGGAAGCTGGGCTGTATGCTCACCAGGATGCTGGGATACTGCTGGGAGGCTCAGGGAGACAGGCCTTCGGGGAGACAATACATGCACAGAGGACTCCAAAAGAGGTCTCTCTGCAGCCACTAGTTTCTTGGCTCTGCCAGGTGTAGCTGAGAGGCCACCAGGCTCCAGGGATGAACTAAGTCCAGGAAAAGGGTTGGACCATCTGGAGGTGGTACAATTAGCAAAGACCCAAGGAGAAGGTCAGAGAGGAATGCTTTGGAGCATTCCTTAGACTGAGTCAATGTACCAGCTCCTTAGTCTGTACCAGACCTACCAAGAGAATTGTCCAAATCCTTCAGAGATGCCCACTGAACTCAAAATAAAGCTTGTACTGCATGGCAAGGCCCTGTTCCCCTCATAATCCCACCCCTGCTTCTTTTTTAAGTTTAGTGATCACCACACTCTGATAATATATACCTGCTGCCCAATCCAAAGCAAGCCCCTATGAATGTGCGTGCCCTTTCCCTGGGTGACCAGTACTCTTTCCCCCTGGCAAAGGGGATGTCTTGGGGGACAGAAGTTTGCCAGCATGGGCATGACAAATAAAGCATTCCACATAGACAAACAAAACAGTCTGAAAAATCTGGTTTGGGTTCACTCTAACATAAATATCAATGGAAATCATCAACTGTGTTTTCAGGAAACCAATAATATGTCACGTGTATGGTGCACAATCAAGAAAAACATTTCTTTCCACCTCTAGCACCACATCATTAATCTCTCATAACGGTTTGGAAACAGTCTGTGCACAATGTGACTGCCCATCCACTGATCTTCCTAACCACATCCCTCCACAGTTAGAGGAACAAGGGCGTCCAGGGGAAGCCACATAGAAAAGGGGAGGGAGAGCACAAATCAGAAAGCAATGTCAGCTCAAGGTCAGCTCAACTGAAAACTCATCACATGCAAAGAAGCTGACAGACATCCCCATGAAACCACAGATGCTTTCCAACACAGTCCCTGGTCCTATAGGGACTGATGGAAGCAGAGGAGAGAGGGAACAAAGAAAGAAGCAACCCATCGAAAACCAAGTTTTTCAATTCTCACAGATGTCACTCTTCTGTAATATATAGAAACTTGGAGCTGGAAGAAAACTCAGAGATAGTTTGCTTCAACAATTTTTCTGTTTTCTCAAAATAGATCAGAGTGAGGGTTGACCTTCCTGCTTGACTGATTAACAACCCTGGCAGGGGAATTCTGATCCCTTGCCCAGCACCTTCTCAGACAGAGTCAGAATTCTGATTCTCCACTCAGAGGAAGGTGCGAGTAAGCATTATCTGTGGGCAAGACCCCATGCATGTAGGGCTGAAAGACCTTATAATCAGGCAATCTAACTTAGCCTGATACTGGGTAATGGGAAGAACTTCCTAAGGAGGTGACATTTAAGCTGAGACTATCAGGGTTAGTCAGAAAAAAAAAAATGGGCAGAAAGTTTCCAGAAAGAGGGTCCCTCCCTCTGTCCTTCCCTCCCTGCCCCGTTCTTATCTTTTTCTCTTCCTTTAAGCAAACTGTTCATTCAAATAAGCTGAACACATTTCCCACCTCTATACACAGTACAATCATTGCTTTCCCCAGCCCAGGGCTTAGGTAGTTCCGCTCTCTCATCTGATTTTTTTTTGGCAACTTTTTGTTTATTTATTTGTATTGTTGCTCAAGCGCAGTTGTCTGTTCTTTCACCCAACATTCCATGTCCTGCCCTGCTCTAGGATCCCAGCCTCCCCCAACCCTGTCACCATATGTGCTATGTGTTCCTCCTGCTTCAGAGCTTCAGATGCCATACCCACAACACCAATCACAGGGACAATGACTTCCCAAAGATCCTCTGGCTAACCTGTGGCAGGACAAGAATTCTGGTCTAGGTTCATGCTCTAGTACCACTGTCCAACTTTCCCAGTAACTAGTCAGGAACGACCTCAGGTCTCTGCCCATGCCAAGCTGAGTTTCCCCATACCAGGCCACAGAAATCCCCCTGTGTCCTATGTTCAGCTTTCAGTCCCCTTTTGTCTTGGCTGAATAGGGCATGCTCCCAGCAGAGGGGAAACAGCCATCATGTCCAGACCTGGTCTCTTCCATCTGCTACCAATGCACACTCACAGGAGGAAATGCAACAGGATGATCAATAGATAAATATCCTGTATAGAGACATACTGCCAGGGCCTGACACAACCTGTAGCCTGCTGACTCAGCTAAGTAGAAAAAAAAGGGAGTGAGCTCCTATTAGCTGACAGATCACCATGTACCAATCACTTGAGCCTGGTGTTCTACATATGTGGATGGTGCTGATGAGCTGAAATTGTAAAAACCAAGATTATTCTTCTATGTCTAGAAGCAGAAATGAGTCATCTCACAGCCCATTTTTGTTTTCAGGGGCAATCACAGGTGTGGTCTTTCTTCAGTTATCACATCAGTGAAGCACCTTTGCTCCAGGAAAGGCTATAAAAGGAACTTTTAATTTTCTTTGTTGTACAATCTTCAGCAAAGGGCCTCAGGGCCTTCCTGAAGGTAAGAGAATATAGCATCACAACCCTGCAGCCCAGGGGTGGTTGTAGCACAGCCTTGGTGGGGACCTGGAACAAGACCCTCACCTCAGCAGCTGACCAGTATTCACTGGGCTGTACAGGGCTTGTGCACAACAATGATGCCATCTAGCAGCAACAGAAACAGCAGGGCCTCTGGTTTCTGCCCTTCCTAGTAGTGAAAGTTAGTGAAGACTGTAGTAGCTCATTGCCATGTAACCACATCTCTCTATCTCTACCAAGATGGTAAGGGACCATTCCAGTATTGGAATAACCATCTTGTTTAATGCTCATGAGTATATGGGAAGCACATACCCATGCTGTTGTCTGAATTTTGCTGATGAGGGCAGGGCATTCAGAAATTAGCGAGTTTCCCAAAATCATATACCCAAATAAGTAGCAATACTAGGAATTCAAAGCAAGCCTGTCTGACTCCAGGGCCTATATTCCTGCACTCCAAAAAGCCTTGTTCTACCCACAGCAGAAGCTAGAAACTACGAAGCATCTCTGGGCCATATTGCTTCCAGGTATTGTCTCCCTGTGGGTTTATTTCACTTAAGCTTCCCTGGAAACCTGTCTCTCTCCACACCTCCAATCAGTGTAATGCTTTAGCATTTCATTTACATGCGTCCAAGCCCTTTGGATCAAAAATCACATGTGCCACGTGGCATGGGATTTTTCCTCCATTTTGCTTAGTTGACATGAGAAACGTGCCTAAGCAATCAGCATAACTTTTGAAAATCAATTTTTATTATCTCAGTCTCTCATTAACAACCTCTATTAATGAGCTGTAATGAACATCTGGAAACAGCAGCTGTTTGGGGAATGAAATAGAAAACCCACTAAGATGACAACTTGCTTTTCATAAACTAGATTGACTCTCCAAATAGGAGAGGCAGACAAAATGGAATCCAAAGAGAGAGTAAAGGGAAGGAAGAAGGGTTAAGCAGTTTTATCCCACAAATGAATTCACTGGGAGAAGGCTCTCACTGCACCAGTGCTGGTGGTCCATCTTCTGTGAGCCAGGCCCTCCCTGGGATAAGTGCCATGTGCCTGCAGGGATCCCCTGGCCAGTGGGAGACACCGGAATTTTAGCTTATGGATATCTCCATGCAGTGAGCACCAGATACTGCTAGACCTTTCAGTAGGCAGGAAAGTTGGCTGAGCAGACTAGGAAGGCTTCCTAGGATAGGAGCAGTGAAGCTGGGCCTTGAAGCCTGATTGAGAATTTGTCAGATGAGCAAAAGGAGGACATTCCAGGAAGAAAACACTGCTTGCGAGAAGGCAAGGAATGTTTAATGGCATGTTATTCAGTCTCCACGAGTCAGTGTTTTTGAGTTTTTTTCCTTGGGTTCGTTTGTAGTTTGAGGCCCTTGTTGTCTGAGAAAATGATTGAATTGATTTCAATTTTCTTGAATCTGTTGAGGCTTGTTTTGTGTCCTATCATGTGGTCTATCTTTGAAAATGTTCCAAGTGATTTGAAAAAAATGTGTATTTTCCTTTTTGGGGGTAAAAGATTCTATATATACTAGTTAAGTCTATTTCATCTAAGACATTGTTCAATGCTGCAATATCTTTGTTGATATTTCGTTTGAAAGATCTATCCATTTTTTGCCAATGGGGTGTTTAAATCCTCTAGTATAAGTGAGTTGCTGTCTTTATCTTTCTTGTAGTCCTCCAAGATTTTCCTTACATATTTGGGTACTCCTATGTTGGGTGTATATACGTTTATAATGTTTATGTATTCTTGATGGATTCTTCCCTTGAGTATTATGAAGTGTGCTTCTGGGTCTCTTTTATGGCCCTTGTTTTGAAGACTATTTTGTCTGATATAGATATTGCTAACCTAGCTTTTTTTCCTGCCCATTTGCTTGGAATATTTCTTTTCCAACCCTTCACTTTCAGTCTGTGTAGGTCTATTGTTCTGAGGTAGGTCTCTTGAAGGCAGCATATGTGAGCGTCATGTTTTCTTACCCATTCAGCTACCCTAAGTCTTTTGAGTGGAGCATTTAATTCATTAATATTTAAGGTTATTATTGATAAGTACTTATTCCTTTCCCCCACTCTGTACCTGTGTTTCTCTCTCTCTCACTCTTTTTTTTTTTCTTTTTCTTAAAGCAAACCCTTTAACATATCTTACAGTGCTGGTTTGGGGGAGGTATATTCTTTCAGTCAACTTTTGTCTGGGAAACTCATTTCACCTTCCATTTTAATTGACAGCCTCACTGGGTAGAGAAGTCTTGGTCAGAAGCCTTTGCTTTCCATTTCTTGCAATATTTCTTGCCATTCCCTTCTGGTTTGTACTGTTTCTCTTCAGAAATCTGCTGCTAGTCTTATCACAGCTCCCTTGTATGTTATTTCCTATCTCTCCCTCGCAGCTTTTAAGAATCTTTCTTTGCCTTTTTTGTTTTTAAGATTATTTAAGGCCAGCTTTTTAAAATATTCTTTTTTAACTTTTTTTTATTGTTCAACTACAGTTGTCTCCATTTTCCTCCCCCACTCTCCCCACACCCCAGCCAACCCCATTCCCATCCTTGATCCTACCACCCTTTAGTGTTGTCCATGTGTCCTTTATACATGTTCCTGAAAACACTTCACTTTCCCCCCAATTATCCCCTCCCCTCTCCCCTCTGGTTACTGTCAGTTTGTTCTTTATTTCAATGTCTCTGATTATATTTTACTTGCATGTTTGTCTTGTTGATTAGGTTCCACTTATATGAGAGATCATATGGTATTTGTTTTTCACTGCCTGGCTTATTTCATTTACCATAATGCTCTCCATATCCATCCATGCTGCCACAAAGGGTAGGGTCTCATTCTTCCTTTCTGCTGCATAGTATTCCATTGTGTGAATGTACCATGGCTTTTCCATCCACTCATTTATTGATGGGCACTTAGTTGCTTCCAACATTTGGCAATTGTAAATTGTGCTGCTATGAACATTGGGGCACATAGGTTATTTGAACTGGTGTTTCACGGTTCTTAGGATATAATCCCAGCAGTAGAATTGCCCAATCAAAAGGCAGTTTCATTTTTAGTTTTCTGAGGACATTCCATACTGTTTTCCACAGAAGCTGCACCAGTCTGCATTTCCACCAACAATGTGCTAGGGTCCTCTTTTCTCCACAACTTTGTTACCACTTGTTTGTTGATTTGGTTATGATGGCCACTGTGACCAGTGTGAACTGGTATCTCATTGTGGTTTTAATTTGCATCCCTCTGATGGGTAGTGATGCTAAGCATCTTTTCATATGTCTCTGGGCCCTCTGTATGTCTTCCTTGGAGATGTGTTGTTCGGGTCCTTTCCTCAAACAAGGTTTCTATCTCTTTCCCCTTTTCTTCTCCTTTTGGTATTCCCATGATTCGAATGTAGTTGCATTTCATATTCTTTTGCAGTTCCCTAAAGCTATCTTCATATTTTTTTTTAGTCTTCTTTCATGCAGCTGCTCTACCTGAGTATTTTTTCCTGCCTTGTCTTCCAGCTCACTAATTTGGTCTTCTGCTTCATCCACCATGCTTGTAATTCCTTCCAGTGTATTTTTCATTTCAGATATTGTATTCTTCATTTCTTTCTCCCTTTTTTTGTTTTTCTTTCTTTTTTAAGTATATTTTATTGATTATGCTACTACAGTTTTCCCATTTTTCTCCCTTTCTCCCCCTTCCACCCTGCACCTCCCAACCCTCCAGTATTCCTCCCCTTAGTTCATGTCCATGGGTTGTACATATAAGTTTTTGTTTGTTTCTTTCTTTTTTAAAATTATTTTATTGATGTTCAAGTAGAGTTGTATGCATATACCACCAACCATTCTCCCCGACTCAAACCATCCCCACCTCCCTCCTCTGTTGCCACCACCCTTAGTTTTGTCCATGTGTCCTTTATAGTTGTTCCTGAATACCCTTCCTTCCTTCCTCCCTATTGTCCCCTCCCACCTCCCCACTGGTTACTGTCAGCTTGTTCTTCATTTCAGTGCCTCTGGTTATATTTTGCTTGTTGTTTGTTTTGTTCATTAGATTCCACTAAAAGGAAAAATCATATTGTATTTGTCTTTCACGTCCTGGCTTACTTCAGTTAGCATAATGCTCTCCATATCCATCCATGCTGCCACGACAGGTAGGAGCTC
This sequence comes from Desmodus rotundus, assembly GCF_022682495.2. Lineage (NCBI taxonomy): Eukaryota > Metazoa > Chordata > Mammalia > Chiroptera > Phyllostomidae > Desmodus > Desmodus rotundus. Next base: position 108,020,807 of record NC_071388.1, read on the forward strand.
ATTCTTTCTTTCACCTGCATAGTATTCCATTTTGTAAATGTACCATGGCTTTTTGATCCATTCAATTACTGTTGCGCACTCAGGTTGTTTCCAGCATTTGACTATTGTAAATTGTGCTGTTATGAACATTAGGGTGAACGAGTTCTTTTGGATTAGTGTTTCAGGGTTCTTAGGATATAATTCCAGCAGTGAAATTGCTGGGTCAAAGGCAGTTCCATTTTTAGTTTTCCGAGGAAATTCCATACTGTTTTACACAGTGGCTACACCAGTCTGCATTCCCACCAACAATGCACTAGGGTTCCCTTTTCTCCAAATCCTCTCCAACATTTGTTTGTGGATTTGTTTATGTTGGCCATTCTGACTGGTGTGAGATGATACCTCATTGTGGTTTTAATTTGCATCTCTCTGATGGCTAGTGATGCTGAGCATCTTTTCATATGTCTCTGGGCCCTCTGTATGTCTTCCTTGGAGAAGTGTCTGTTCAAGCCCTTTGCCCATTTTTTAATTGGGTTGTTTGTCTTCCTGGAGTAGAGTCGTGTGAGTTCTTTATCTATTTTGGAGATCAGGCCCTTGTCTGAGGTATCATTGGCAAATATGTTTTCCCGTACTGTTGGTTCTCTTTGTAATTTGGTGCTGTTTTCTTTAGCCATGCAGAAACTTTTTATTTTGATGAGGTCCCATTTGTTTATTCTTTCCTTTATGTCCCTTGCTTTAGGGGATGTGTCTGTGAGGATGTTGCTGCGTGGAATGTCTGAGATTTTCCTGCCAATGTTTTCCTCAAGGACTTTTATGGTGTTATGGCTTATATTTAAGTCTTTTATCCATCTTGAGTTTATTTTCGTGTATGGCGTAAGTTGGTGATCGAGTTTCATTTTTTTGCACGTAGCTGCCCAGATCTCCCAACACCATCTGTTGAAGAGGCTGTTTTTGCTCCATTTTTTGCTCCTGCCTCCTTTCCCAAATATTAATTGATCATATAGACTTGAGTTTATTTCTGAGCTCTCTATTCTGTTCCATTGGTCTATGTGCCTGTTTTTATGCCAGTACCAGGCTGTTTTGATTACAGTGGCCTTGTAATACAGTGTGATATCAGGTATTGTGATCCCTCCTGCTGTGTTCTTCTTTCTCAAAATTGCTGCAGCTATTTGGGGTCGTTTATGGTTCCATATGAATTTCTGCAATGTTTGTTCTATATCTGTGAAATATGTCATGGGTACTCTAATAGGGATTGCATTGAATCTATAAATTGCTTTGGGTAGTATGGCCATGTTGATGATGTTAATTCTTCCAATCCATGAACATGGTACATGCTTCCATTTGTTTGTATCTTCCTTAATTTCTTTCTTCAGTGTTGTGTAGTTTTCTGAATACAGGCCTTTTGCCTCCTTGGTTAGGTTTATTCCTAGGTACTTTATTTTTCTTGTTGCTATATCAATTGGGATGTTTTTCCTAATATCTGTATCTGCAGTTTCGTTGCTGGTGTACAGGAATGCCTTTGATACCTGAGTATTGACTCTGTATCCAGCTGTTTTGCCAAATTCATTTATTAGGTGGAGTAGTTTTTTGGTGGAGTCTACAGGGTTTTCCATGTACACTATCATGTCATCTGCAAACAGTGACAGTTTCATTTCCTCCTTTCCAATTTGGATGCCTTTTATTGCTTTTTCTTGTCTGATTGTTGTGGCTAGGACTTCCAGTACTATGTTGAATAGGAGTGGTGAGAGAGGGCATCCTTGTCTTGTTCCTGATCTTAGTGGGAAAGCTCTACGTTTCTGTCCATTGAGTGTGATGTTGGCTGTAGGTCTCTCATATATGGCCTTTATTAGGTTGAGGACTGCTCCTTCATTCCCACTTTGCTGAGTGTTTTTATCAGAAATGGGTGCTGTATCTTATCGAATGCTTTTTCCACATCTATTGATATGATCATGTCATTTTTGTCTTTGCTGTTGTTGATGTGATGTATTATGTTTATTGATTTGCGAATATTCTACCATCCTTGCATCCCTGGGATGAATCCCACTTGGTCATGGTGGATGATCTTTTTAATATATTGCTGGATGCGGTTTGCTAATATTTTGTTGATAATTTTAGCGTCTATGTTCATCAGCGATATTGGCCTGAAGTTTTCTTTCTTCGTTGTGTCTTTATCTGGTTTTGGGATTAGGATGATGTTGGCTTCATAAAAAGAGCTTGGGAGTCTTCCATCAGTTTGGAATTTTTCGAATAGTCTGTGAAGGATAGGGGTTACCTCTTTCTTAAATGCTTTGTAGAAATCTCCTGTGAAACCATCTGGTCCAGGGCTTTTGTGTGTTGGGAGTTTTTTCATGACTGCTTCAATTTCGTCTGCTGTTACTGGTCTGTTCAGGTTTTCTGCTTCTTCTTCGTTCAGTTTTGGAAGATTATATTTTTCTAGAAATCTGTCCATTTCACCTAGGTTCTCAAATTTCTTGGCGTACAGTTCTTCATAGTAATTTCTTACGATCCTTTGTATTTCTGTGGTATCAGTTGTAATCTCTCCTCTTTCATTTCTAATTCTGTTTATTTGGATCCTCTCTCTTTTCTTCTTGATGAGCCTACTTAAAGGCTTGTCGATTTTGTTTATCTTTTCAAAGAACCAGCTCCTGGATTCATTGATCCTTAGAATTGTGCTTTTAGTCTCTATGTCATTTAACTCTGCTCTGATCTTGGTTATTTCCTTCCTTCTGCTTGCTCTGGGCTGTCTTTGTTGTTGTTCCTCGAGTTCTTGTAGGCGTAGGGTTAGGTTGTTTCTTTGAAATGTTTCTATCTTTTGAAGGTAGGCCTGTATTGCTATGAACTTCCCTCTCAGGACTGCCTTTGCTGTGTCCCATAGGTTTTGGGTTGTTTTGAGTTCGTTTTCATTTGTTTCCAGAAAGTTTTTGACTTCTTCCCTAATCTCGCTCTTGACCCATTCATTGTTTAATAGCATGCTATTCAGTCTCCATGATTTTGAGTGTTTTGGGTTTTTTCCTTTCGGGTTGGTTTTCAGTTTCAGTCCCTTGTGGTCAGAGAAAATGCTTGATATGATTTCAATTTTCTTGAATTTGTTGAGGCTTGCTTTGTGTCCTATCATGTGGTCTATCTTTGAAAAACTTCCATGGACACTTGAAAAGAATGTGTATTTTGCTTCTTTGGGATGAAAAGCTCTGCATATATCAGTTAAGTCCATTTCCTCTAGGGTATTGTTAAGTGACACAATATCTTTGTTGATCTTTTGTTTGGAAGACCTGTCCGTTTTTGACAGTCGAGTGTTAAAATCCCCTAGTATAATTGTGTTGCTGTCAATATCTTTCTTGAAGTCCTCCAAGATTTTCTTTATGTATTTGGGTGCTCCTATGTTGGGTGCATATATATTTACAATGTTTATGTCTTCTTGGTGGATTCTTCCTTTGAGTATTATGAAGTGACCTTCTGGGTCTCTCTTTATGGCCCTTCTTTGGAAGTCTATTTTGTCTGATATGAGTATTGCTACCGCTGCTTTTTTTTCCTGTCCGTTTGCCTGGAAAATTTGTTTCCAGCCCTTCACTTTCAGTCTGTGTAAGTCCTTTGTCCTGAGATGGGTCTCTTGTAGGCAGCATATGTGTGGGTCATGTTTTCTTATCCATTCAGCTATTCTGTGTCTTTTGATTGGAGCATTTAATCCATTTACGTTTAAGGTTATTATCGATAGGTAGTTATTGATTGCCATTATTTCCTACCTGTGTTCCTCTGTCTTTCTCTTTTCCTTCCTTTCCCTAAAGCAGTCCCTTTAGCATCTCTTGCAGAGCTGGTTTGGTGGAGCTGTATTCTTTTAGACTTCTTTTGTCTGGGAAACTCTTTATTTGGTCTTCTATCTTGATTGAAAGCCTTGCTGGGTAAAGTAGTCTTGGTTGCAGGCCTCTGGTTCTCATTACTTGGAATATTTTTTGCCATTCTCTTCTGGCTTGGAGCGTTTCCATTGAGAAGTCAGTTGCTAACCTTATTGGGGCTCCCTTGTATGTTACTTCCTGTTTCTCCCTTGCTGCCTTTAAGATCCTCTCTTTGTCTTGGAATTTTGCCATTTTAATTATGATGTGTCTTGCAGTGGGCCTCTTTGGGTTCCTCTTGCTTGGGACTCTCTGTGTTTCCTGGATTTGGGTGACTTTTTCTCTCCTCAGATTAGGGAAATTTTCCATCATTACTTTTTCAAACAGGTTTTCTATCCCTTGCTCTTCTTCTTCTCCTTCTGGTATTCCAATTATACGGATATTGTTACGTTTCATGTTGTCCTGCATTTCCCTTATTGCCTCTTCATTCTTTCTGAGCCTCTTTTCCTTTTCTTGCTCTGTCTGGGTGTTTTTTTCTACTTTGTCCTCCAGCTCGCTGATCCGGTCCTCTGCTTCATCAAGTCTGCTTTTCATTCCTTCTACTGTCTTCTTCAATTCAGAAATTGTATTCTTCATTTCCTCTTGGCCCTTGTTGATATTTTCTATTTCCTTTTTCATGTTGATATAGTTTGCAGTGAGTTCATTGTAGTTTCCTTGTAGTTTCTGGTAGTTCTCTTTGAGCTCGGAGAGCTCAGTGAGCTTCCTGATGACCATTGCTTTGAACTCAGTATCTGATGGTTGACTTGCCTCTTTTTCGGTTAGCATTCTTTCTGAGACTTCCTCCTTTCCTTTCATTTGGGAATTGTTTCTTTGTCTTCCCATTGTTTGTGAGACTCTTTTTGTTAGCCTCTGCTTCTTAAATTGATGTGTTCTGACTCCCTGGGTTTATGGTATGAACTTCTATGGTAGAATGCCAATGGGATTTGGTGGTGCTGTCTCCTTAATCTCCTGTGCTCACTGGTCTTGAGCTGACGTTTATGGGTTTAACATGGTCTAATTCTAGTCTTTTCAGCACTCCACGTTTTGTTGTCTCACCTGTGGGAAAAAGAGAAAGGGGGGAAAAAAGAAAAAAGAAAAAAGAAGAAGGGAAGGAGGGAAAAAGGGAATAGAAAAGGAAAGGAAGGAAGGAAGAAGGAATAAAGAAAGATTGGAGGCAAGATAAGAAGGAGTTTTAACAAAATTAAAAGAACAGAATAAATAAAAGAAGGCAGGAAGAAGGAATAAAAAAGGTAAAGGATGGAAGGAAGAAGGAATAAAAAAAGACAGAAGGACAGAAAGGAAGAAGGAATTCAGGGGGAAAGGAGGAAAGAAAAAGAAAAAAAGGCTTCTTCTGGCTTTAAACCGGTCAGGTTAGTTCTGCTGGTCTTCCTGTCTGTAGAACGGGAGGGGGTGGTTGGAAGGATTGGTTTCACTTTTCTTCCTTCCTGAGCCACACTCTTCGCTGTTGTTCAGGCTGCAGTCCAGTTCCTCAGGGTCCTTCTGCTCCCCGCTAAGCCTTTAGTTCATCAGTTGTGCTGTCCTTGTGTTGCACCAATTAGGGGCAGCTCACCAGAGGGGCCCAGTTTGATTGTGGGTAGCGGAGGGAGTGACTGAAATCCGGTGGAGAGTGGAGCGGGTGCCATTGCTCCCTCTCGGCCCCTCCCCCACGTACAGCATCACAGTGCAGCAACCAGCGTTACCCCACCCTGGTGAACACCTAAGGCTCCGCCCCTTTAAGTAACAGAGGTGCCAAGACAAAAAAAAAAAAAAAATGGCCCAAATGACAGAACACTTCAAAGCTCCAGAAAAACTACAACTAAGCGAGGAAGAGATAGCCAACCTATTGGATGCACAGTTCAAAACACTGGTTATCAAGACGCTCACAGAATTGGTTGAATCTGTTCGAAAACCAGATGAAAAAATGAAGCCTAAGCTAAGAGAAACAAAGGAAAATGTACAGGGAACCAATAGTGATGGGAAGGAAACTGGGACTCAAATCAACGGTGTGGACCAGAAGGAAGAAAGAAACATCCAACCAGAAAAGAATGAAGAAACAAGAATTCGGAAATATGAGGAGAGGCTTAGGAACCTCCAGGACATCTTGAAACGTTCTAACATCCGAATTATAGGGGTGCCAGAAGGAGAAGAGGAAGAACAAAAAGTTGAAAACTTATTTGCACAAATAATGAAGGAGAACTTCCCTAATCTGGCAGAGGAAATAGACTTCCAGGAGCTCCAGGAAGCTCAGAGAGTCCCAAAGAAGCTGGACCCAAGGAGGAACACACCAAGGCACATCATAATTACATTACCTAAGATGAAACAGAAGGAGAGAATCTTAGAAGCAGCAAGAGAAAAGGAGACAATTACCTACAAAGGACTTCCCATAAGACTGTCAGCTGATTTCTCCAAAGAGACCTTACAGGCAAGAAGGGGCTGGCAAGAAGTATTCCAAGTCATGAAAGGCAAGGACCTACATCCAAGATTACTGTATCCAGCGAAGCTATCATTTAGAATGGAAGGGCAGATAAAGTGCTTCTCAGATAAGGTCAAGTTCAAGGAGTTCATCATCACCAAGCCCTTATTATTTGAAATGTTAAAGGGACTTACCTAAGAAAAAGAAGATAAAAAATATGAACAGTAAAAATGACAGCAAACTCACAGTAATTAACGACCACACCTAAAACCAAAACAAGAGCAAACTAGGCAAACAACTAGAACAGGAACAGAACCATAGAGATGGAGATCTCATGGAGGGTTGTCAATAGGGGAGTGGGAGGGGGAGAAGGTGGGAAAGGTACAGAGAATAAGTAGCATAGATGATAGGTGGAAAATAGACAGGGGGAGGGTGAGAATAGTGTAAGAAATGTAGAAGCCAAAGAACTTATAAGTATGACCCATGGACATGAACCATAGGGGGGAATGTGGGAGGGAGGAGGTGGGCAGGATGGAGTGGAGTGAGGTGGGGGAATGGGACAACTGTAATAGCATAATCAATAAATATATTTAAAAAACAGTCTGACACTGGCATAAGAACAGACACATAGATTAATGGAACAAAATAGAGAAACCAGAAATAAACCTAAGTCTTTATGGTCAACTAATGTTTCACAAAAGGGACATGAGCATACCACGGAATAGCGATAGTCTCTTCAATAAATGATATTGGGAAAACTAGACTGGTACATGCAAAAACCAAAAAAAGAAGAAGAAAAGAAACTCAAAAAACAATTTACACCTTACACCAAAATAAACTGAATGAATAAAAAACTTAAATATAAGTCATGAAACATAATAGTACTAGATGAATACATTGAAAATAAAATTTCAGATATACCACGTAGCAATACTTTTGCCAATATATCTCCTACAGCAAGAGAATTAAAGGAAAAACATTTTTAAAAACTATTCTTTCCATGTGTCCTTTATAGTAATTCCTGTAATCCCCTCTCCTCACTGTCCCCTCCCCACTCCCCTTTGGCTATTGTTAGATTGTTCTTAACTTCTATGTTTCTGGTTATATTTTGTTTGCTTTTTTCTTCTGTTGATTATGAATAACAATAAAAATTTAAAAAATAAATAAAAACATGATCAGCTAAAAAAAAAAAACAACTGTTCTGTATCAAATTAAAAAGCAAAAAAGAGAAACCATCATCAAAATGAAAAGGGATTCACAAAAACGGTATCGGAGTATTCCCTCTTCTTGGATTTTTTGGAAAAGTCTGAGAAGGATAGGGGTTAGCTTGTCCTTAAATATTTTTAAAGTTCTCCTGTGAAAGCATCTGCCCCACTACTGTTGTGTACTGCCAGCTGTTCTTGGTCTGTACAGGCTTCCAGATTACTCATTCAGTTTCGGAAGGTTATATTTTTCCTGAAATTTGTCCATTTTGCCATTTTCAAATTTCTTGGCATATAGTTGCTCGTAGTAATTTCTTACACTTTTTTAAAAAATATATTTATTGATTATGCTATTACAGTTGTCCCATTCTCCCAACTCACTCCACTCCATCCTGCCCACCCCCTCCCTCCCACATTCCCCCCCTATGGTTCATGTCCATGGGTCATACTTATAAGTTCTTTGGCTTCTACATTTCTTACACTATTCTCACCCCCCCCCCCTGTCTATTTTCCACCTATCATCTATGCTACTTATTCTCTGTACCTTTCCCACCTTCTCCCCCTCCCACTCCCCTATTGACAACCCTCCATGAGATCTCCATCTCTATGGTTCTGTTCCTGTTCTAGTTGTTTGCCTAGTTTGCTCTTGTTTTGGTTTTAGGTGTGGTCGTTAATTACTGTGAGTTTGCTGTCATTTTTACTGTTCATATTTTTTATCTTCTTTTTCTTAGGTAAGTCCCTTTAACATTTCAAATAATAAGGGCTTGGTGATGATGAACTCCTTGAACTTGACCTTATCTGAGAAGCACTTTATCTGCCCTTCCATTCTAAATGATAGCTTCGCTGGATACAGTAATCTTGGATGTAGGTCCTTGCCTTTCATGACTTGGAATACTTCTTGCCAGCCCCTTCTTGCCTGTAAGGTCTCTTTGGAGAAATCAGCTGACAGTCTTATGGGAAGTCCTTTGTAGGTAATTGTCTCCTTTTCTCTTGCTGCTTCTAAGATTCTCTCCTTCTGTTTCATCTTAGGTAATGTAATTATGATGTGCCTTGGTGTGTTCCTCCTTGGGTCCAGCTTCTTTGGGACTCTCTGAGCTTCCTGGAGCTCCTGGAAGTCTATTTCCTCTGCCAGATTAGGGAAGTTCTCCTTCATTATTTGTGCAAATAAGTTTTCAACTTTTTGTTCTTCCTCTTCTCCTTCTGGCACCCCTATAATTCGGATGTTAGAACGTTTCAAGATGTCCTGGAGGTTCCTAAGCCTCTCCTCATATTTCCGAATTCTTGTTTCTTCATTCTTTTCTGGTTGGATGTTTCTTTCTTCCTTCTGGTCCACACCGTTGATTTGAGTCCCAGTTTCCTTCCCATCACTATTGGTTCCCTGTACATTTTCCTTTGTTTCTCTTAGCTTAGGCTTCATTTTTTCATCTGGTTTTCGAACAGATTCAACCAATTCTGTGAGCGTCTTGATAACCAGTGTTTTGAACTGTGCATCCAATAGGTTGGCTATCTCTTCCTCGCTTAGTTGTAGTTTTTCTGGAGCTTTGAAGTGTTCTGTCATTTGGGCCATTTTTTTTTTTTTTTTGTCTTGGCACCTCTGTTACTTAAAGGGGCGGAGCCTTAGGTGTTCACCAGGGTGGGGTAACGCTGGTTGCTGCACTGTGATGCTGTACGTGGGGGAGGGGCCGAGAGGGAGCAATGGCACCCGCTCCACTCTCCACCGGATTTCAGTCACTCCCTCCGCTACCCACAATCAAACTGGGCCCCTCTGGTGAGCTGCCCCTAATTGGTGCAACACAAGGACAGCACAACTGATGAACTAAAGGCTTAGCGGGGAGCAGAAGGACCCTGAGGAACTGGACTGCAGCCTGAACAACAGCGAAGAGTGTGGCTCAGGAAGGAAGAAAAGTGAAACCAATCCTTCCAACCACCCCCTCCCGTTCTACAGACAGGAAGACCAGCAGAACTAACCTGACCGGTTTAAAGCCAGAAGAAGCCTTTTTTTCTTTTTCTTTCCTCCTTTCCCCCTGAATTCCTTCTTCCTTTCTGTCCTTCTGTCTTTTTTTATTCCTTCTTCCTTCCATCCTTTACCTTTTTTATTCCTTCTTCCTGCCTTCTTTTATTTATTCTGTTCTTTTAATTTTGTTAAAACTCCTTCTTATCTTGCCTCCAATCTTTCTTTATTCCTTCTTCCTTCCTTCCTTTCCTTTTCTATTCCCTTTTTCCCTCCTTCCCTTCTTCTTTTTTCTTTTTTCTTTTTTCCCCCCTTTCTCTTTTTCCCACAGGTGAGACAACAAAACGTGGAGTGCTGAAAAGACTAGAATTAGACCATGTTAAACCCATAAACGTCAGCTCAAGACCAGTGAGCACAGGAGATTAAGGAGACAGCACCACCAAATCCCATTGGCATTCTACCATAGAAGTTCATACCATAAACCCAGGGAGTCAGAACACATCAATTTAAGAAGCAGAGGCTAACAAAAAGAGTCTCACAAACAATGGGAAGACAAAGAAACAATTCCCAAATGAAAGGAAAGGAGGAAGTCTCAGAAAGAATGCTAACCGAAAAAGAGGCAAGTCAACCATCAGATACTGAGTTCAAAGCAATGGTCATCAGGAAGCTCACTGAGCTCTCCGAGCTCAAAGAGAACTACCAGAAACTACAAGGAAACTACAATGAACTCACTGCAAACTATATCAACATGAAAAAGGAAATAGAAAATATCAACAAGGGCCAAGAGGAAATGAAGAATACAATTTCTGAATTGAAGAAGACAGTAGAAGGAATGAAAAGCAGACTTGATGAAGCAGAGGACCGGATCAGCGAGCTGGAGGACAAAGTAGAAAAAAACACCCAGACAGAGCAAGAAAAGGAAAAGAGGCTCAGAAAGAATGAAGAGGCAATAAGGGAAATGCAGGACAACATGAAACGTAACAATATCCGTATAATTGGAATACCAGAAGGAGAAGAAGAAGAGCAAGGGATAGAAAACCTGTTTGAAAAAGTAATGATGGAAAATTTCCCTAATCTGAGGAGAGAAAAAGTCACCCAAATCCAGGAAACACAGAGAGTCCCAAGCAAGAGGAACCCAAAGAGGCCCACTGCAAGACACATCATAATTAAAATGGCAAAATTCCAAGACAAAGAGAGGATCTTAAAGGCAGCAAGGGAGAAACAGGAAGTAACATACAAGGGAGCCCCAATAAGGTTAGCAACTGACTTCTCAATGGAAACGCTCCAAGCCAGAAGAGAATGGCAAAAAATATTCCAAGTAATGAGAACCAGAGGCCTGCAACCAAGACTACTTTACCCAGCAAGGCTTTCAATCAAGATAGAAGACCAAATAAAGAGTTTCCCAGACAAAAGAAGTCTAAAAGAATACAGCTCCACCAAACCAGCTCTGCAAGAGATGCTAAAGGGACTGCTTTAGGGAAAGGAAGGAAAAGAGAAAGACAGAGGAACACAGGTAGGAAATAATGGCAATCAATAACTACCTATCGATAATAACCTTAAACGTAAATGGATTAAATGCTCCAATCAAAAGACACAGAATAGCTGAATGGATAAGAAAACATGACCCACACATATGCTGCCTACAAGAGACCCATCTCAGGACAAAGGACTTACACAGACTGAAAGTGAAGGGCTGGAAACAAATTTTCCAGGCAAACGGACAGGAAAAAAAAGCAGCGGTAGCAATACTCATATCAGACAAAATAGACTTCCAAAGAAGGGCCATAAAGAGAGACCCAGAAGGTCACTTCATAATACTCAAAGGAAGAATCCACCAAGAAGACATAAACATTGTAAATATATATGCACCCAACATAGGAGCACCCAAATACATAAAGAAAATCTTGGAGGACTTCAAGAAAGATATTGACAGCAACACAATTATACTAGGGGATTTTAACACTCGACTGTCAAAAACGGACAGGTCTTCCAAACAAAAGATCAACAAAGATATTGTGTCACTTAACAATACCCTAGAGGAAATGGACTTAACTGATATATGCAGAGCTTTTCATCCCAAAGAAGCAAAATACACATTCTTTTCAAGTGTCCATGGAAGTTTTTCAAAGATAGACCACATGATAGGACACAAAGCAAGCCTCAACAAATTCAAGAAAATTGAAATCATATCAAGCATTTTCTCTGACCACAAGGGACTGAAACTGAAAACCAACCCGAAAGGAAAAAACCCAAAACACTCAAAATCATGGAGACTGAATAGCATGCTATTAAACAATGAATGGGTCAAGAGCGAGATTAGGGAAGAAGTCAAAAACTTTCTGGAAACAAATGAAAACGAACTCAAAACAACCCAAAACCTATGGGACACAGCAAAGGCAGTCCTGAGAGGGAAGTTCATAGCAATACAGGCCTACCTTCAAAAGATAGAAACATTTCAAAGAAACAACCTAACCCTACGCCTACAAGAACTCGAGGAACAACAACAAAGACAGCCCAGAGCAAGCAGAAGGAAGGAAATAACCAAGATCAGAGCAGAGTTAAATGACATAGAGACTAAAAGCACAATTCTAAGGATCAATGAATCCAGGAGCTGGTTCTTTGAAAAGATAAACAAAATCGACAAGCCTTTAAGTAGGCTCATCAAGAAGAAAAGAGAGAGGATCCAAATAAACAGAATTAGAAATGAAAGAGGAGAGATTACAACTGATACCACAGAAATACAAAGGATCGTAAGAAATTACTATGAAGAACTGTACGCCAAGAAATTTGAAAACCTAGGTGAAATGGACAGATTTCTAGGAAAATATAATCTTCCAAAACTGAACGAAGAAGCAGCAGAAAACCTGAATAGACCAGTAACAGCAGACGAAATTGAAGCAGTCATGAAAAAACTCCCAACACACAAAAGCCCTGGACCAGATGGTTTCACAGGAGAATTCTACAAAGCATTTAAGAAAGAGGTAACCCCTATCCTTCACAGACTATTCGAAAAAATCCACTGATGGAAGACTCCCAAACTCTTTTTATGAAGCCAGCATCATCCTAATCCCAAACCAGATAAAGACACAATGAAGAAAGAAAACTTCAGGCCAATATCGCTGATGAACATAGACGCTAAAATTATCAACAAAATATTGGCAAACCGCATCCAGCAATACATTAAAAAGATCATCCACCATGACCAAGTGGGATTCATCCCAGGGATGCAAGGATGGTAGAATATTCGCAAATCAATAAACATAATACATCACATCAACAACAGCAAAGACAAAAATGACATGATCATATCAATAGATGTGGAAAAAGCATTTGATAAGATACAGCACCCATTTCTGATAAAAACACTCAGCAAAGTGGGAATAGAGGGAGCATTCCTCAACCTAATAAAGGCCATATATGAGAGACCTACAGCCAACATCATACTCAATGGACAGAAACGTAGAGCTTTCCCACTAAGATCAGGAACAAGACAAGGATGCCCTCTCTCACCACTCCTATTCAACATAGTACTGGAAGTCCTAGCCACAGCAATCAGACAAGAAAAAGCAATAAAAGGCATCCAAATTGGAAAGGAGGAAATGAAACTCTCACTGTTTGCAGATGACATGATAGTGTACATGGAAAATCCTATAGACTCCACCAAAAAACTACTCCACCTAATAAATGAATTTGGCAAAACACCTGGGTACAAAGTCAATACTCAGAAATCAAAGGCATTCCTGTATACCAACAATGAAACTGCAGATACAGATATCAGGAAAAACATCCCATTTGATATAGCAACAAGAAAAATAAAGTACCTAGGAATAAACCTAACCAAGGAGGCAAAAGGCCTGTATTCAGAAAACTACACAACACTGAAGAAAGAAATTAAGGAAGATACAAACAAACGGAAGCATGTACCATGCTCATGGATTGGAAGAATTAACATCATCAAAATGGCCATACTACCCAAAGCAATCTATAGATTCAATGCAATCCCCATTAGAGTACCCATGACATCTTTCACAGATATACAATCAACATTTCAGAAATTTGTATGGAACCATAAATGACCCCGAATAGCTGCAGCAATTTTTGGACAGAAGAACAAAGCAGGAGGGATCACAATACCTGACATCATAGTGTATTACAAGGCCACTGTAATAAAAACAGCCTGGTACTGGCATAAAAACAGGCACATAGACCAATGGAACAGAACAGAGAGCCCAGAAATAAACTCAAGTCTTTATGGTCAATTAATATTTGGGAAAGGAGGCAGGAGCATAAAATGGAGCAAAAACAGCCTCTTCAACAGATGGTGTTGGGAGATCTGGGCAGCTACGTGCAAAAAAATGAAACTCGATCACCAACTTATGCCATACACAAAAATAAACTCAAGATGGATAAAAGACTTAAATATAAGTCATAACACCATAAACGTCCTAGAGGAAAACATTGGCCGGAAAATCTCAGACATTCCATGCAGCAACATCCTCACAGACATGTCCTCTAAAGCAAGGGACATAAAGGAAAGAATAAACAAATGGGACCTCATCAAAATAAAAAGTTTCTGCATGGCTAAAGAAAACAGCACCAAATTACAAAGAGAACCAACAGTACGGGAAAACATATTTGCCAATGATACCTCAGACAAGGGCCTGATCTCCAAAATATATAAAGAACTCACACGACTCTACTCCAGGAAGACAAACAACCCAATTAAAAATGGGCTAAGGACTTGAACAGACACTTCTCCAAGGAAGACATACAGAGGGCCCAGAGACATATGAAAAGATGCTCAGCATCACTAGCCATCAGAGAGATGCAAATTAAAACCACAATGAGGTACCATCTCACACTAGTCAGAGTGGCCAACATAAACAAATCCACAAACAAATGTTGGAGAGGATTTGGAGAAAAGGGAACCCTAGTGCACTGTTGGTGGGAATGCAGACTGGTGAGGCCACTGTGGAAAACAGTATGGAAGTTCCTCAGAAAACTAAAAATGGAACTGCCTTTGACCCAGCAATTCCACTGCTGGGATTATACCCTAAGAACCCTGAAACACACATCCAAAAGAACCTGTGCACCCCAATGTTCATAGCAGCACAATTTACAATAGCCAAGTACTGGAAGCAACCGAAGTGCCCATCAGCAAACGAGTGGATCCAAAAACTATGGTATATTTACACAATGGAATTCTACGCAGCAGAGATAAAGAAGGAGCTTATACCCTTTGCAACAGCATGGATGGAACTGGAGAGGATTATGTTAAGTGAATTTAATAAGCCAGACGGTGAGGGACAAATACCATATGATCTCACCTTTAACTGGAACATAATAAATAGGAAAAAAAAGGAAACAAAATATAACCAGAGACATTGAAGTTAAGAACAATCTAACAATGGATAGGGTGAAGTGGGGAGGGGACAGTGAGGAGAGGGGATTACAGGAACTACTATAAAGGACACATGGACAAAATGAAGGGAGAGGGTGGATGTGGGGTAGGGAGAGGGGTGTGGATGGGGTGGGGTGGAGGGATGGGGAGAAACGGCACACAACTGTAATTGAATAACAATAAAAAAAATTTTTTAAATGGTATTGGGTGATCCGGACAGCTGTATGCAAAAAAATGAAACTGGACCACCAACTTACGGTATACACAAAAATAAACTCAAGACAGATAAGACTTAAATATAAGTCACTATACCATAAAAGTCCTAGAGGAGAATATAGGCAGAAAAATCTCAGATAACCCATGTAGTAATGTTTTCACTCGTATGTCCCCTAGAGCAAGGAACTTAAAGGAAAGAATAAACAAATGGGATCCCAACAAAATAAAAAGTGTCTGCACAGCTAAAGAAAACATCACCAAAATGAAAAGGGAACCAAAGTATGGGAAAATATATTTGCAAATGATACCTCAGACAAAGGTTTGATCTCCAAAATATATAAAGAACTCACATGAACCCACTCCAGGAAGACAAACAACCAAATTTAAAAATGGGCAAAGGGCCTGAACAGAGACTTCTCCAAGGAGGACATACAGAGGGCCCAGAGATATATGAAAGGATGCTCAGCATCATTAGCCATCAGAAAGATGTAAATTAAAACCACAATGAGATACCACATCACACTGGTCAGAATGGCCATCATAACCAAATTAACAAACAAGAAGTACTACCAAGTTTGTGGAAAAAAGGCAACCCTAGCACACTGTTGGTGGGAATGTAGACTGGTTGAGCCACTCTGTATAACCATAAGGAATTTTCTCAGAAAACTAAATATTGAACAGCCATTTGACCCAGCAATTCCATTGGTGGGACTATACACTAAGAATCCAAATATAACAATTCAAAAGAACCTATGTGCCCCAATGTTCATAGCAGCACAATTTACAACAGCCAAGTGCTGGAAGCAACCTAAGTTCCCATCAGTAATTGAGTGGATCAAAAACTGTGGTACATTTACACAATGGAATACTACACAACAGAAAGAAAGGAGAAGCTCCAACCCTTTGCAACAGCTTGGATGGATATGGAGAGCATTATGCTAAGTAAAATAAGTTGGACAGTGAAAGACAAATATCATATGATCTCACCTATAAGTGGAACTGAATCAACAACAACAACAACAAAATAAGCGAGCTAAATAAAACCAGAGACATGGAAATAAAGAACAAACTGACAGTAACCAGATGGGTAGGGAGAGTGGAATAACAGGGTTAAGAATGGGAAGGGTCAAGTCAAGGAATATGTATAAAGGACCCATGGATAAAGAGAAGAGATGCAGAGAATTGAATAGGAGGTGGGAGAGGGTGGAGCAGGGGATAGTAATGGGGGGAAAAATGTGGACAACTGTAATTGAACAACAATAAAAAGAAGAAATAATTAGGGAGATAATCATAAAATATACACAAATTAAAAAGACAATACAAAATCAAATATTTTTTAAGGTATTAAAGGATTAGTAAGTCAACCAGAACTTAAAAAACAAGAATCTGAGGATGAAGGAAAGCATGCTGAGATGGGTCCAATCCAGAGTGGTTTTCCCTTTAGGCCATTTCACAGCTCATAAGTGACATGGGGCTCAGAAGCTCAATAGCCAAGCAGAAAGCAGTGACTACAGGTGGATTGGAAAACTGACCTGAGCCTCATGCAGTCTCATGAGGCTATGAAATTGAACGTGGACACTTGGACTCCAAGTCAGTTAGCTGAGGATAGACCAAGAGACCACAGAAAAGGGGAGTGTATTGAAATGTGAAAAACCATCTGCCCACACTTCCTATTAAGACATATACTTATCTTTAGACAGAGGGGTTAAGAAAGCAAGAGGAAAGAAATAGATAAGAGAATAGAGACAGAAGCAGAGCATTTGGCAGTCTCTCTGGATTGAAGAGATAAGTGGAAGGGCCTACCAAAGTACCCTGGTAAACACCCCAAATTCCAGTGTAGGAGTAAGAATAAAATACCATAATAGGAATAAAGATATAAGACAGCTCTCAGAAAACTCTGAAACCCACCTTTGAACAAGCTTAGACCATATTGAAATTAAAGATCTTTACCCACAATAAATCCTTTGTGGAAGGAAGACACTATCAGCCAGAACTTTAAATCATCTGTGTAGATTTATTATTTATTTTTAAATATATTTTATTGATTATGTTTTTCAGTTGCTCCATTTTTTTTCTCCCTTTTATTCCCCTCTGCCCTGCACTGACCCTCCCACCAGCATTCCTCCACCTTAGTTCATGTCCATGGATCACAAATATAAGTTCTTTGGCTCTCCATTTCCCATACTATTCTAAACCTCCCCTGTGTATTTTGTACTTACCATTTATGCTTCTTATTCTCTGTACCTTTTCCTCACCTCTCCCCTCCCCCTCCCCTCTGATAACCCTCCATGTGATCTCTATTTCTGTGATTCTGTTCCTATTCTAGTTGTTTGCTAAGTTTGTTTTTACTTTTGTTTTTAGGTTTAGTTGTTGATAGTTGTGAGTTTGCTATCATTTTTGTGTTCATATTTTTGATCATCTTCTTTTTCTTAGAGAAGTCCCTTTAGCATTTTATATAACAACAGCTTGGTAACGATGAACTCCTCAAACTTGATCTTATATGGGAAGCACTTTATCTGCCCTCCCATTCTAAGTGACAGCTTTCCTGGTAGAGGAATCTTGGATGTAGGTCCTTGCCTTTTATGACTTGGACCCCTTCTTGCCTGCGAGATTTCTTTTAAGAAATCAGCTGTTAGTCTTATCAGAACTTCTTTGTAGGTAACTGTCTCCTTTTCTCTTGTTGCTTTTTAAGATTCTCTCCTTATCTTTAATCTTGGGTAATGTAATTATGATGTGCTTTGGTGTGTGTTTCCTTGGGTCCAACTTCATTGGGATTCTCTGAGCTTCCTGGACTTCCTAGAAGCCTATTTCCTTTGCCAGATTGGATAAGTTCTCCATTATTTTTTCAAATAAGTTTTCAATTTCTTACTCTTCCTCTTCTCATTCTGGCACCCCTGTGATTTAGATCAGGAGTATCAAACTCATTTTCACTGGGGACCACTTCAGCCTCATGGTTGCCTTCAAAGGGCCAAAATAATTTAAGACTGTATAAACGTAACTATTCCTTAACTGTTAAGGAGTTGAAATTACATTCAGCTCTTTGAAGGCAACTATGAGGCTGATGTGGGCCCCGGGAGAAATGAGTTTGACACCCCTAATTTAGATGTTGGAATGTTTCAAGTTGTCCCAGACATTCCTAAGCCTGTTCTTTTTTTTTTCCTTTCCTTTTCTTTCTTTCTTTCTTTTTTTTTTTTAATTCTTGTTTCTTTATTCTGTTCTGGTTGAATGTTATTTCTTCCTTCTGCTCCAAATAGTTTATTTGAGTCCTGGATTCCTTCCCATCACTGTTGGTTCCCTGTGCATTTTCCTTTATTTCACTTTGCATAGCCTTCTCTTTTTCCTCTATTTTATGACCATACTCAGCCATTTCTGTGACCTATGAAATTGGGTCTGCCTGATTACCAGTGTTTTGAACACTACATCTGAGAGATTGGCTATCTCTTCATCACTCAGTTGTATTTTTTCTGGAGATTTGATCTGCTCTTTCATTTGGGCCATATTTTTTTCTCAGTGCACCTGTTACGTCGTAAGGGGTGAAGCCTTAAGTGTTCACCAGGTTGGGGCAACCCAGGTAGCTTCATTGTAGTACTATATATATGTGGGGGAGGCATCCAATAGGGAACAATGCCACTTGCTCAACTCTCGGCTGGCTTTCAGTCACTTCCTCTGCTAACCACAAGCAAATTGTGCCCTGCTGGTGCTTATTCCCGGGCAGGTGGTTTTGTTTATCTTCTAGTTCCCTGTAGGTGTCTCCAGCAAACTCTCTTGTGAGTCTGGGAGTTTTCCTGCCACCTCAACCCCATGGGATTTTTTAGTCAGAGGTTTTGAGGCTTTATTTCCCCATGCTGGAATCCTGGGTTTCATGGTCTGTCTTGCTCCCCAGTTGTTCCTCATGGTTTATCTACACACAAATGTGGGGCTGCCCTCTCCACCAGCCACCGCCCTGCCCATCCCAGTCCTCCAGTGGCCACCTTGCTGCGAGTCCTCTCCACCATGGCTACCCATCTTCCCCCCTCCTACCAGTCTGGATGAATGTTTCTTCTTTAACTCCTTGGTTGTTGGACTTCCATGGAGTTTGATTTTCTGGCAATTCTAGTTATTTTCTGTTTTTAAATTTGTTGTTGTGTTTCTTTACATTGTGTAAGAAGGCAAAGTGTATCTACCTACGCCTGCATCATGGCCGGAGATTTGTGTACCAGGACATTTTTGATTACTACTTCAATTTCCTCCACTGTTATCAGTGTGTTCAGACTTTCTGCTTTTTCTTTCAGTTTTGGGAGATTATATTTTCTAGAAATTTGTCTATTTTACCCTGTTGTCAAATTTATTAGCATATAGTTGTATGTAATAATTTCTTATAATCCCTTGTATTTCTGTGGTATAGGTTGCAATCTTCCTCTTTCATTTCTGATTTTGTTTAGTTCAGTCCTTTCTCTTTTTTCTTGATGAGTCTGCTTAAAAGCTTGTCAATTTTGTTTATCTTTTCAAAGAACCAGCTCCTGGATTTATTGATTCTTTGCACTGTTGTTTTAGTCTCTATGTCATTTAATTCAGCTATGCTCTTCGTTATTTGTTTCCTTCTACTATCTCTGGGTTTTGTTTGTTGTTGTTCCTGCAGTTGTTGTAGATGTAGGGTTAGGTTGTTTATTTGAAATGTTTCTATCTTTTTTTAGATAGGCCTGTATTGCTGTAAACTTCCCTCTCAGGACTGCCTTCACTGTGTCCCATAAGATTTGGACTGTTGTGTGTTCATTTTCTTTTGTTTCCAGAAACTTTTTGATTTCTTCTTTGAGCTCATTTTTGACCAATTCATTGTTTAATACATTGGTATTCAATCTCCATGAATTTAAGTGTTTCTGAATTTTTTCCTTGCAGTTGGTTTCTAGTTTCAGTACCTTGTGGTCCAAGAAATGGTAGATATGATTTCAATTTTCTTGAATTTGTTGAGGCCTATTTTGTGTCCTAGTATGTGGTTTTTCTTTGAAAATGTTCCATGTGTGTTTGAAAAGAATGCACTTTGCTTCTTTGAGATGAAAGGAGATGAAAGGAGATATATATATATAAATACATATATATATATTTATATATATATACATATGTAAAGTCCACTTGATCTAGGGCCTTGATCACTTCCACAATATCCTTGTTGATATTTTGTTCGGAAGCTCTATCTATTTTCAATAATGGGGTGTTAAAATCCCCTAGGATAAGAGTGTTGCTGTCTATATCTTTCTTGACGTCCTCCAATATTTTTCTTACATATTGGGTGCTCCAGTGTTGGGTGCATATATGTTTACAATGCTTATGTCTTCTTTTTTTCTTTTTAAATATATTTATTGATTATGCTATTACAGTTGTCCCATTCCCCCCCTCACTCCACTCCATCCTGCCCGCCCCCTCCCTCCCACATTCCCCCCCTATAGTTCATGTCCATGGGTCATACTGATAAGTT
The DNA here is from genome assembly GCF_022682495.2 of Desmodus rotundus. Lineage (NCBI taxonomy): Eukaryota > Metazoa > Chordata > Mammalia > Chiroptera > Phyllostomidae > Desmodus > Desmodus rotundus. The sequence goes on from NC_071388.1 coordinate 108,041,284, forward strand.
CTTTGGCTTCTACATTTCCTACACTATTCTTACCCTCCCCCTGTCTATTTTCCACCTATCATCTATGCTACTTATTCTCTGTACCTTTACCCCTCTCCCCCTCCCACTCCCCTGTTGACAACCCTCCATGTGATCTCCATTTCTGTGGTTCTGTTCCTGTTCTAGTTCTTTGCCTAGTTTGCTCTTGTTTTGGTTTTAGGTGTGGTCGTTAATAACTGTGAGTTTGCTGTCATTTTTACTGTTCCTATTTTTTATCTTCTTTTTCTTAGGTAAGTCCCTTTAACATTTCATATAATAAGGGCTTGGTGATGATGAGCTTCTTTAACTTGACCTTATCTGAGAAGTGCTTTATCTTCCCTTCCATTCTAAGTGATAGCTTTGCTGGATACAGTAATCTTGGATGTAGGTCCTTGCGTTTAATCTTGGGTAATGTAATTATGACGTGCCTTGGTGTGTTCCTCCTTGGGTCCAGCTTCCTTGGGACTCTCTGAGCTTCCTGGACTTCCTGGAAGTCTATTTCCTTTGCCAGATTAGGGAAGTTCTCCTTCCTTATTTGTTCAAATAAGTTTTCAATTTTTTGTTCTTCCTCTTCTCCTTCTGGCACCCCTATAATTCGGATGTTGGAACGTTTCAAGGTGTCCTGGAGGTTCCTAAGCCTCTCCTCATTTTTCCAAGTTCTTGTTTCTTCATTCTTTTCTGGTTGGATGTTTCTTTCTTCCTTCTGGTCCACACCATTGGTTTGAGTCCCAGTTTCCTCGGCATCACTATTGGTTCCCTGTACATTTTCCTTTGTTTCTCTTAGCATAGGCTTCATTTTTTTCATCTGGTTTTCGAACAGATTCAACCAATTCTGTGAACATCTTGATAAGCAGTGTTTTGAACTGTGCATCTGATAGGTTGGCTATCTCTTCCTCACTTAGTTGTAGTTTTTCTGGAGCTTTGAAGTGTTCTGTCATTTGGGCCTTTTTTTTTTTTTTTTTTTTTTTTTTTTTGTCTTGGCGCATCTGTTACTTTAAGGGGCGGAGCCTTAGGTGTTCACCAGGGCGGGGTAACGCTGGTTGCTGCACTGTGATGCTGTACGTGGGGGAGGGGCCGAGAGGGAGTAATGGCGCCCTCCTCACTCTCCTCTGGCTTTCAATCTTTCACTCCGGTACCCACAATCAAACTGGGCCCCTCTGGTGCTGGTTCCCAAGTGGGTGGGCCTGTGCACACTCTAGGCCCCTGTGGGTCTCTCCAACAACCTCTCCTGTGATGCTGGGAGTCTCTCCTGCTGCTGCCCCAACCCCCACGGGCATTTTCAATCAGAGGTTTGAGGCTTTATTTCCCCCGTGCTGGAGCCCCAGGTTGCGTGGTCTGCTTCGCTCCCTACCGTTCGGCCGGTTTATCTGTGTGCAAATGTGGTGCCGCGGGGTGCTACCCGCCGCTCTGCCTGCCCCGTTCTCCGCCACTCTGAGTCCGGCCCTCTGGGTTTATCTGTGAGAATGTGGGGCCGCAGGGTCTGCTAGTGCTTGGACTGCCTGCGCCGTTTGTCCCACACTCTGCCAGTCTCAGTCCCACCACAGCCACGCGAGTCCTCTCCGCCCCTCCTACCAGTCTGAATGAATGTTTATTTTCTATTTCCTTGGTGTTGGTCCCCCTTGCCGTTCGATTCTCTGTCAGTTCTGGTTGTGCGAGGAGGAGCAGTGTGTCTACCTACGCTGCCATCTTGGTTCTCCCTGCTTATGTCTTCTTGATGGATTCTTCCCTTGAGTATTATAAAGTGTCCTTCAGTGTCTCTTTTTATGGCTTTTGTTTTCAAGTCTATTTTTTCTGATAAAATATTGCTACACCAGCTGTTCTTTTGCTGTCCATTTTTTTGGAATATTTTTTCCCAACCCTTCACTTTCAGTCTGTGTAGGTCTTTTGTTCTGAGATGGGTCTCTTGTAGGCCACATATGTGAGGGTCATGTTTTCTTATCCATTCAACTACCCTGTGTCTTTGATTGGAGCATTTAATCCACTTACATTTAAGGTTTTTATGAATAGGTACTCATTAATGGCCATTTTCCCCCTTTCTACCTGTACCCCTTTCTCAGTCTTTTTCTTCTTTTCTTAAAGCAGTCCCTTTAGCATGTCTTGCAATGCTGGTTTGGTGGAGGTGTATACTTTGAGCCTTCTTTTGTCTGGGAAGCTCCTTATTTCACCTTTCATTTTAAGTGAGAGCCTTGCTGTGTAGAGTAGTCTTAGTCGCAGGCCTTAGTTTTTCATTAGTTGGAATATTTCTTGCCATTCCCTTCTGGCTTATAACATTTCCATTGAGAAGTCAGCTGCTAGCCTTATTGGGGCTCCCTTGTATGTTATTCTCTGTTTCTCCCTTGGTGCCTTTAAGATTCTCTCTTTGTCTCTGAATTTTACCATTTTAATTATGATGTGTTTGGTGTGGGCCTCTTTGGATCCATCTTGATTGTGACCCTCTATGCTTCCTGGACTTGTGTGACCTTTTCTCTCATCAAATTAGGGAATTTTTCTATCGTTATTTTTTCAAACAGTTTTTCTACCCCTTACTCCTCTTCTTCTCCTTCTGGTATCCCTATTATATGGATATTATTATGTTTCATGTTGTCCTGCAGCTCCCTTTATCCATTTTTGCATCATCTTTCCTTTTCTTGCTGCTTCTGGGAATTTTTTCTACCTTGCCCTCCAGCTTATTGATTCGATCCTCTGCTTAATCTAGCTCCCTTTTGATTTCTTCTACTGTGTTCTTCAATTCAGAAATTGTATTCTTCATTTCCTCTTGGCTCTTGTTGATAGTTTCTATGTCCTTTTTCATGCTGGTATTGTTCATGGTAAGTTCTTTGTATCTTCCATCTAGTTCTTTGTAATTCTCACTGAGCTCATTGAGCTTTCTTCTAACCATTGTTTTGAACTCAATGTCTGAGAGTTTACTTGTCTCTATTTCATATACCACTCTTGCTGGGGATTCCTACTACCCTTTTGATTGGGGGTTGTTTCTTTGTCTCCCCGTTGTAAGGGGAGACTCTTCTTGTTTGTTTCTGCTTCTCAAATTGATCTTCTTTCATTTCCTGTCTTTGTTGTATGAATTCTATGGTAAGAGATTTGTTGGATTCAGTGGTGCAGTCTCCTTGATCTCCTGTACTTGATGCTCTTGGGATGTCCCTTATGCCCTTTATGTTGGATTTCTGGATGTAACCAGCATTTGATTAGTGTTGGGTCATTCTTTGGTGGGTCCTTCCCTCCAGTTGGTTGACTGTGGGTCACTCTGACCACCATGTCTTGTATGCTGTTGTGCAGTTGCAGTCAGGTTGTGCTGAAGCTGATTCTTCTGTCTGTCTGAGGTTATAAGGCTTCTCTCTTGCTATGGTTCAATTGTTTGTCCCAGGTGATTCCCCACAATTTAGTTATAATTCCAAATTGGCCCTGGGAGGAAGTTAGTGTGCCTTCCACTCAGTCCTCTGCCATCTTGGATCCCTTTGGAAATGGATGGATTTAATTAAACAAACCAAAAAAAGATGGCAAATAATTTAACTTAAGAAATATATAAAAGTTTGTGAGGAAGTATTTCTAAAACCTATGGTATACAGGGAGTTAATACCACTAATGTTTAGAGAACTATTAAAAGCAAAAAGAATAAAATCTCAATATAAATGTAAACTGAGGAAATAAATGGGTAGTTTTCAAATAAAGAAAAATAATGGGCAAACATTTTTATTTTCATTAGTAATTAAATAAATGTAAATTGAAAAAACATTAAGATACCATTTTTCACCTTTCATTTATATCATAAATATCTGTTTAGCATCTTCTATCTGTGGAATCTGTATATATCCCAGGAAGTTGATATCTACAAGTGAACTGACAGTCTCTGTTCTTAATGATGAGAAAATCAAGGCTCAGAGAATTTAAGTAACTTGACCCACATCACACAGCTAGTTAAAGCTGAGCTGTGTGTGAATGCTACACTCTTGCACCTAACAGCCCTACTTGACTATTTTTATTTAGCTGAGGCTGAAACCTTCCTCTTTGAGCCTCCACTCCAGGTGGGCCTCAGGGATTAGCCTGAGGAGGGAAGGAATGTCCATCCCCTGTCACTCAACATCCGAATAAGGAATCAAACACCCACGAGGAGATCCTCACCCAGCCCAGTGTGGGCCAGGACCCAAAAGGCAGACTTTGCAGTTCAGGCCCCCTTCCTTACTTGACATGTAGCCTCTCCCTGCCTTTCAGGCTTCAACTCTAGAGGCACAGGTCTCTGTTTAGCCCCTGCCTTCTTCTGGCTGTGGCCTTCCTAAGAGACCTGGCCTCCCTGAGTATTGGCATCCTCCTCTGTAAAGAGGATTAATGATGGATATGACCATCGAATTGCTGTGCTGTGGACTCATTAAAGGAGAGTGTTTTTGTGCATCACCAGCCAGTAGAGCTAGTTCTTGTCCGAGACATGGCATGGGGCTCTGAGTCTACTGCCGACTGCCATTTCTACTGCTTTCAAGGGGAGCCCACATTTGCTACTCTGTGCATCCTGCCTGACATCTATGCGCGTGCAGCCTCTGTATGGCCTTACTGCCAGCTCAGGCCTTCAGCCAGGTGACCAACCTGGTGTACCCCACTAATGTGAAATGACCCTACAGCCCCCCACTGCATCTGTCAAGGAACAACTCAGAGATATTGTGGGTTTTGTCCTACACCACCACAGTAAAGCAAATATCACAATGAAGCAAGTCACATGAATTTTGGGGTCTCTTAGGGCATATAAATTTATGTTACACTTCACTGTAGTCTGTACACAATAGCATCATGTATAAAAAATATTGTGTAGATACCTTAATTTAAACATATTTTACTGCAAAAAAGAAATGTTAACAGTCATTAAGCCTTCAGCAAGTCATAATCTTTTTCCTGGTGTGGGGGTGGGGTCAAGCCTCAAGGTTGTTGGTGCTGACTGATCAGGGTGGTTGTTGCTGAGGGTTGGGGTGGCTGTGGGAATATCTTAAAATAAGACAGCAATAAAGTTCAATGAGTCAACTGACTCTTTCTTTCAGAAAAGACTTCTCTGTGACATGGGATGCTGTTTGGTAGCATTTACCCTGTGGAACTTCTTTAAAAATTGAACTCAATCCTCTCAGACCTTGCCACTGCTTTATCAACTAAGTTTATGTGACATTCTAAATCATTTGTTGCCATTTCAACAATCTTCACAGCATCTTCACCAGGATTCAATTCCATCTCAAGAAACCACTGTCTTTGCTCATCCAGAAGCAGCAACTCTTCATCATTAAAGTTCTATCATGAGATAGCAGTGATTCAGTCACAATTTCAGGCTCCACTTCTAATTCTAGTTCTCTTGCTATTTCCACTACATCTGTAGTTAATTCCTCCACTAAAGTATTGCACCCCTTAAAGTCATCCATGAGAGTCAGAATCAACTTCTTTCAATTAACTCCCATTAATGTTGCTATTTTGACCTCTTCCCATGAATCACAAATGTTCTTAAATGACATCCAGCATGGTGAACACTCTCCAGAAAGATTTACTTTGTCCAGATCCATCAGAGGATTCACTATCTATGACAGCTATAGCTTTATGAAGTGTATTTCTTAAATAATAATACTTAGAAATTGCAATTACTCCTTGATTCATAGGCTACAGAATGGATGTTGTGTTAGCAGCATAAAAATGACATTATTCTGCCCTGGCTGGTGTGGCTGAGTGGATTGAGTGCCAACCTGTGAACCAAGGGGTTGCTGGTTCTATTCCCAGGCAGGGCACATGACTGGATTGTGAGCCAGGTTCCCAGTGGGAGGCACATGAGAGGCAACCACACATTGATGTTTCTCCCCCTCTCTTTCTCCCTCCTTTCTCCTCTTTCTAAAATATAAATAAATAAAAGTTTTAAAAAACAACAACATTGATCTCATTGTCCATCTCCATCAGAGCTCTTGGGTGACCAAGTACATTGTCAGTGAGCAGGAATACTTTGAAAGAAGTCTTTTTTTCTCAGCAGCAGGTCTCAACAGTGGGCTTAAGATATTCAAACCATGTTGTACACAGATGTGTTGTCATCCAGGATTTGTTGTTGTATTTACAATGCACACGCAGAGTTGATTTAGTATGGTTTTTAAGGGCCCTGGGATTTTTGGAATTGTAGATGAGCATTGGCTTCAACTTAACATCATCACAGCTGCATGAACCCCTAACAAGAGAGTCAGCCTGTCTTTTGACTCTTTGAAGACAGGCATTGATTTTTCCTTTCTAGCTATCAAAGTCCTAGGTTGCATCTTCTTCCAAGATGAGGCTGTTTCATATACATCGAAAATCTGTTCTTAGTGTAGCCACCTTTGCTTATCTTATATCTATCTCCTGAATAAATCACTCCAGCTTCTACATCAGCACTTGCTGCTTCACCTTGAACTTTGATGTTATGGAGACAACTTCTTTCCTCAAACCTCATGAACCAAACTCTGCTAGCTTCAGATTTTTCTTCTGAAGCTTCCTCACCTCTGTCAGCCTTTGTAGAACTGAAGACAGCTAGGGTCTTGGTCTGGATTAGGCTATAGCTTAAGGGAATGTTGTGGGTGGTCTGATCTTTTATATAGACTAAAACTTTCTCCATAACAGCAATAATACTATTTCACTTTTTAATCATTCATGTGTGCACTGGAGTAGCACTTTTAACTTCCTTTGCATTCCCAACTTGGCTAACTGTTTGGCACAAGAGGCCTACCTTTCAGCCTATCTCAGCTTTCAACATGACTTCCTCACTAAGCTTAATTGTTTCTACATTTTCATTTAAAGTCAGAGTAATATGACTTTTTTTTTCACTCAGACACTTATTAGAGGCCATTGTAGGGAAATTAGTTGGCTTCATTTCAATATTGTTGTGTCTCTGGTAATAGGAAAGTTTGAGAATATGAAGAGAGGAGATTGGGAGTGGGAAGAGCAGTTGATGGAACAGTCAGGACACATACATTTATCAATTAAGAGTGCTGCGATGGCACCCCAAAATAATTACAATAGTAACACCCGAGATCACTAATCACTGATCGCCATAACAAATATAATTTAAAAGTTTGAAATATTACAAGAGTCACCAAAATGTGGCACAGAGACACAAAGTGAGCTAATGCTGTTGAAAAAAATGTTGCTGGTAGACTTGCTCCAGGGTTGCTACAAAAAACACCTACATAGCACAGTAAAGTGAAGTGCAATAAGGTCTATAGATGCTATGGTTGCGAGCCAGACTCCCTGCATGCCCACCACCCCTCTTTTGGTACCCAGAGAGTGATGTTGCCCTTTCATTGGCTACTCAGAACACCTGAGCCAGGCTGTGTCTCATTACCATAAAAGGCTCCCTTTTAAAGGAGGTTGGTAAAGAGGGGAAGGGAGAGAAATAAACATTCCCATTTGGATTTTTAAAAGGTGGTCACTGCAGAGCTTGAAGAAAGTGCTATGGCCAGCCAGGTTCCTAGCTGCTTATCCTGGTGGACAGAGGGGCAGTGTCTGCTAGGGCCTGGTCTCTGGGACAGATGAGCCCCTTCCCCAGAGTGATGCTGGGGCAGGCAGTCCACATAAGATGCAGCCTCTTTGAAACCCAACCCTCCCCATGGAGCCATCAGTATCCCGACTTTGTGTGCCCACTCACGGTTCAGACTTTGTTAGAATAGGCCCTGTGGCCCTGCCCAAGAAAGGAGCTTCCATCAGAAAATTCAGCTGACTTTAATCTATGAGGAGGGTGACCTATAATAACATTTAAGATTAATGGAGTTAATAAGAGCCAGGCCAGACAAGAGAGTGGGCAGAGCCTTCTGTCCAGGAAGAACAGCTGGCAAGAGGGGGAAATGCACCTCCCCAGTGAGTTCCACAGAGAAGTACATAAGGGCAAACCACCTTAGTGAGCGATGACCAGCTAAGCACAAAGAGGCTGGTCACAAATCCAAACCAAGAGTTAAGGCTAACAGGAGGGCACTTTACCACCCCCCATCTCTGCAAAGTCATCAGGGTCCCTGGACACACCTTCCTTCACTTCCCATGCCCTGCTCCATCTGGATTCATGGAGCTGGGGTGGGGGCAACGGCAGCAAACACCACAGTCCTGGGAGCTCATCTCTATCTATTGCTTTTAACCCTTAAAGTTACTATGCCCCTGAAGGAATATTCCCATCAGTACATATTTCCAAAGTGCCTCCACAGCCCTCCCTGGTGGGTTCCCCTAACCCAGCTGGGTTGGGGCCCTTTCTGGGAGGAAAAAACAATAATATAAATCTGAGCTGAGGTCCTGCTGGGAGCTAGATGCTCCATACCCACATCTCTCACCTCTTACCTTGCCCTACCCACTCAGGCTTCGTGAACCTGACTTTGCTCTGGAATTTCTAAAGGTGTGTTCTGCCCTGGCTGGTGTGACTCAGTGGATTGAGTGCTGGCCTGCAAACCAAAGGGTCACTGCTTTGATTCCCAGTCAGGGCACATGCCTGGGTTTCGGGCCAGGTCCCCAGTAGAGGGCACACAAGAGGCAACCACACATTGATGTTTCTCTCCCTCTCTCCCTCCCTTCCCCTCTGTCTAAAAATAAATAAATAATTTTTTACAAAAGATGTGTTCCTTTAGGAGTGGTCCCAAGAACAATGTAAGAAAGAAAACAATGACCTCCGGATAACATTATGCCTATCCATGCCTCACTAAGCTGGCAGAATCTGCCCTTGTTCTGTCAACAACCCTGCGAGCAGGATGCTTACTGGGGGAGGGTGAGCTTTGCTGCCTGCTCTGTGATCCTGATGGGGAGGGAGACCCAGAAAAAGACTTCCACTGCAAGACAAGGAATCCAGGCCAGACAGCAAGCCAAGTGGGTCCCTGCCCAACCACCCACAGAGAGGGCAGGGCCAAGATCCCAGGTATCAGTGGTCACCCAGCTAGGCTCTGCAGGGTCAGGGTAGTGGAAGGGCCACACCAGTTTCCCTTGTGAGCCACAATTAGGTCACAAACTTCAGCTCTTGGGGGTGGGTGGAAGATAAGGGCCATGTTGTTTTTATCTGAATTGTTCTGATTCTCCTGAATTTATTTACACTCCCACTTTCTCCCCACAAAGGATTTAAGGAGACTAAAATCCAACAGGAGAGAATACAAAGAAAAGTGAGGAAGAAGAGGAGAAGAAAAGGAGGTCCAGCCTACTCAGAAAGGTGCTGCTCAGGAGGTTCAACTAGATCCTCCAGCCACGGCCCACTGTCCTCTAGCGGTCAGGACAAGCAGGGAGACCTCTAGAGCGAGAGAACTCCAGTACACTGCTCTGAGCACCCCTTTCCCTTGTCTGGCATGCCCCGCCCTTCAGAGTTCAGGTAAAGGTGGGGCAGCAGGAGCCCTAGTGGCTCCAGTGAAGTCTTAAAACCTTAGACCTTCAACCCACAAATCAGCCACCCTGTGAAGACAATGGACAGGCCTCTTTGCTGGGCTAGGGCAGGCCTCACAGAGCCTGAGTGATCCTGCTGGAGGTGCACCTGGCCACGGGGACTGCGTTGCGGTGGGAAGGAGTGGGTGACAGCTCCCTGGAGGAGGCCTCACACAGGTGAGCCCGCTGTTCCAGCAGACAGGGCAGAAGGTACTGTGAAGGCACAGGAAGGATGAGCTAGGGAGCGAACAGGGAAACCTCAGAAGAAGTGAGCCTTCACAGAGGGGAGGACGCTGGTGAAACCAGAGTGGCCATGAGTCACCCGCTCCGCCCGACTCCCCACTGCCCGCCCCACAACTCTCCACTCCGGTCCTCCGGGGCCAGCCACCAGAATCTGTGCCGATGCTCACATCCCCAGGACCGGTCCCTAGGGTGGGTCTGCTCCGAGGTGACGCGGATTCCGCCGCTATCCAGATTCCCCATGAAAAACTTGTCCCCAAATCAACTCCATCTCTCTCCCCGCGTGGGAAGCATGGTCACCCTTGGAGGAGGTTCTGAGGACAGACTCAGCCGCCCTCGTCCCCTTCGGAAACCACAACTGGCAACAGATAGAAAGAGAAGAAGGGAACCCATTGTGGAAAATTCCCCATGTCGCAAAAATCCCCCCAAACTAGGGGGCAGGCTTGGGCCGCGGTGCTGCCCCCTCATGCCCTTCTGCGGGACTGCAGCCCAGGAGGGAGGTACTCAGGGGTTGATCTTCTGGTTCTCAGACTTTCAGGAAACCTGAGGGAGGGAAAACTTACATTTGGATTCTGAGGCTATTTTATATTTAAAACAAATTACCTTTCATTCCTAAAGCCAAATTTTATCGCTGCTTGTCGTTTTGTGGAGCAGAAGTACAATGACTTGCTTTTATTTGCTGACTTCCTCGCCGTGTTTTCTTTTTCTTTGGCATTAAGTTAAAGACCATACATACATTAAAGAATTTATGAAGTGGATATTCACGAGAAAAAGTCACAGAGCAGAAGAGCAGCAATTGCTTCTGCCTGAACTCTGAAAACATTCATGGCTGGGTGCTGCCTCCAGCAAACAGTTAGACCTACTTATATTCATATACAATCTTAGGACCGAGGGCCAAGGGCAGCCTTACAGCACGTGAGGAAGACCTACTGAGTGCTATGTGGTTGGTTGTGCTCTGCGACCTCGCTTCAAATTCACAACTTCCCTTTAATGTGCATGTTTCTGCCAGTTTTTCAGAAAATGAATTAGGAATAACACATCTACAGTAGTTCTGAATGAAGAGCAGCCTCAATTGTGATTTACGACTTGGTAGAGAATTGTGATTTACGACTTGGTCCACTCTGGTAGAGAATCCTCATCTGGGTAAGGATGCCTTGTGGTTGACCCAGGGCAGCTCTACCCTCCAGGCGTGAGCTTCTGCCTCCAGACTGATAAAGGATGACTCCCCAGGACTCAGCCTAAAGAAGGGTCAAGTGACTGAAGTCAGTGGTGGGTATCTCCTAGCACACTTCTGCCTGTGCCAGCCCCACACCTGGCAAGAAGGAATCATCAAAAGGAGGTCTGATCAGGCTGACACAGGCTTCCTGGGCCAGGGGGAGTTTTAAAGCAGCTAAGGATGACCTGGGCTTTGGGACCCTAGGACACACCAGGACTCCCCACCCCCCATCCCCAGCAACTCTAAGTCATTCTGAATTGTGTTCAGGACACTGCACCTTTCTGCCTGGAGTGGCTGTTCCTTTAGCCCCCTTTGACAATCAAATGTTCCCATCTTAGTGGATTTTGGGGTGTTGGGTGACTTTTTCAGTTCTCCCGGTTTGCTTCCAGGAAGACGTTCTGGTGCGATTTAGTATATGTTTCTTATAACAGTTTTACTGTTTAAACAGTTTATTATTGACACAATAAACGCTCGCGAACCCTCTCCCCATGTTTTCAGGAACCACAAGAGAAGGAAACCGAGGACTTCAGGCATGGAATGGTCGGACCCAGGCATGGCACCTGGACTCCCTCTAGAGACCACTCTGACCTGAGTCAAAACACTAGGACCATCCCTGCTGACCACGCCGAAATTCCACGCAGGACATTTTACAACCCAGCCTCCAGCAGGCAAGCCCCCTGAGAAGCCCTGCACAGGGTCCCAGCTGCAAGATGGAATTTTTTTGTGCACTCTCGCAATTTTTAAATATTGGGTCAACTTTCTACAACCTTTTCATTAGGGTTATAACAATCGCGGAGAAAAAAATGCATAGAGCTGGCTGAAAAGCATCTGCGGACACTTTAGCATCTCTCCACGAGGGGCTGAGGCTTTTTGTCCCAAATCCACGGGGTGGGTTTGGGAGTGGTCCCAACTCAGCCCCGAGCCCAACCCTCCCTTCTCTCCTTAGCCCTAGCCTGCCGCCCAGCTAGCGCGGTGCTTTTCATCCCCACCGCCCAAAGGTCCCTCCAAGTTCAACCGGCCTTCTGTCTTTTACATCTTTACAGTCCCCTGAGTGTAGGTTAAATGCCCCCTCCGTAGAAGTGGGGCAGGAGATCTTTCACCCCCCAGCTGAGGTCCGTAGGAGAGTAGGACCCAGGTCCAGGGGCACCCTCCCGCCTAGAAGGGCCGCCGCTCCCCGGCTCCACGTCCCCCAGTCGTTCCCCGCGCCTCTGCGCACGGGAATCGGTTCCCAGTCGCTAGCATCCCGCCTCGGAGAGGTCTACCCCTACGGCCAGAGTAGGTCTAGGCGCAGAGCCTGCGCCAGCTGCCCATTGAGCTCTGGGGGTGGAGCCAAGGACCAGCGCGGGCGGTGACGGCAAGAGGCGCAGCGGGGGCGGGCTAAGGGCGGGGCAGGCGGGCTGCGGAGCCGCGGCCGTGCGCTGGACTGCGCAGTCTCCGCGCGGCACAGAACGGCTGCCCACTGGGTTGCGGGCTGAGGCCGGGCAGGAGTCCAGCCCCGGCCCAGCCTGGCGTGGGCCCCGGGGGTCTGAGGAGCCGTGACTAGCGGAAAACAGTCATGGCGCTGCACAGAACCAGGGAACGAGACTCTGCAGGCGGCCTGGCACCCAGTAGCTAGGCTGGGCCAGAAAGCGGGCGGCGGCTGAGGTAGCTGCTTCCGCGCCCCCCGCCCTCGCAGGCCCCGCGCTCTGTCGCTGGCGATGGTGACACATGCGACGACGGCGGCGCGCCGGCGGCGGGACCATGGTTGAGCGCGCCAGCAAGTTCGTGCTGGTGGTGGCGGGCTCGGTGTGCTTCATGCTCATCCTGTACCAGTACGCAGGCCCGGGGCTGAGCCTGGGCGCGCCCGGCGGCCGCGGGCCTCCCGACGATCTGGACCTCTTCCCCACGCCCGACCCGCACTACGAAAAGAAGTACTACTTCCCCGTGCGCGAACTGGAACGTTCGCTGCGCTTCGACATGAAGGGCGACGACGTGATCGTCTTCCTGCACATACAGAAGACGGGCGGTACCACCTTCGGCCGCCACCTCGTGCAGAACGTGCGCCTGGAGGTGCCCTGCGACTGCCGGCCGGGCCAGAAGAAGTGCACCTGCTACCGGCCCAACCGCCGCGAAACCTGGCTCTTCTCTCGCTTCTCTACGGGTTGGAGCTGTGGGCTGCATGCCGACTGGACGGAGCTCACTAACTGCGTGCCTGGCGTGCTGGACCGCCGCGACCCCGCCGCGCTGCCCACGCACAGGTGAGGCCAGCCAGCTACGCAGGCGGTCGGGACCAAGCTCGTGGCCCAGTTTGCGGCGGCTCCATGGGCTGTCTTAGGCCCGCTCTGCCCCCCTGCCCTCCATTCCTGCCCTGTGGTGACCCCACTCGCCCCAGCCCCGCTGGATCATCTCCCTTGTGCCAGGTCCTCAGGCCCCCCAGCCACTAATTTCGCTCTCCCCTCCTGCCTCTGCTTTTCCCGTCTCCCGCCTGGCTGTTCGGTACCTGGGCTTCCACCGGGTCATCGCGCGCCGGTATAAAATGGAGCCTGCCCCAGTAATAAGCCCAGGCTGGCCTTGGGACGTCCGGCAGGAAAATAGGTTCCAGTGTGTGTAGCCCACCTGGTGTGTTCCCTGTCTTGCGCGGGTCTCATACCCAACCGAAGTGGGGAAGTGGTGTGCCTTTCTCCTTGCACCTTTGGAGCCCCCATCCTGTCTTGAGGGGGTTGGGGAGACGCTGCCAGGCAAGGGTGTTGGCTCCTGCGTGTGCAATCAGAACAAAGGCCCCAGTGTGGCCTCGACGAGTGCGGGAGGCTGTGCTACTGTGCCAGAACCAGGTGTGAACTTGCTCTGAAAAAGAAACAAAAGTGGACCAACAGCTCTGTTGGGGGAGCTGGGCTGGGCTGGGACAGGTGCAGCCAGACACCTTCCCTGGGAGCCCCCCATTTCTGTAGAGGTTGGGGACATAAGGGCTGACCTGTGTGGGGGACGGCTCTCCTGGGAAGCACTTTGTAGCCAGAAACCTAGGGCAATGCGGGGTTTCTGGGAGTGAAAGTTGGGATTTTTCTCCTCCTGTTGGTGTTGGTACTTTGTGGGGCTTTCTTCTGAAGGTGCATGCTTTTTGTTTACAGTTTGTATTGGCCTTAGGACTTCATTTGCAGACTGGCTGAGGTGGGGAGCTGTGTGGCCCGTGTAGTCTCATTCATCCACATTCTGTGTCAGGAAGGTTCAGGGTCTCTGGTGAGTTTGGAAAATGAAAGTTAGGCATCTGACCAGTCTGGAGCTGAGCAATGCCCATACATTGCTCTCTTCCTGCTCAGCCCTTGTCCTTTTCCAACTGTCAGGAACTTGGGACCTTAGAGCTGGTGGAGGTTGTGAGGGTTCTTCCCACTTTCCATTGGCTATGTTGCTTCCTACAAAAAAAAAAAGCAGCTCTCTACTGGAGGAATAATATTCCTGGTCTCTAAAAGCCGCAGAGCTTCCAGATCAGCTTATCCAGGGCCCCTGAAGCATTGTTTCCTGTCCACACTTGTCCTGCTCTGCAGAGATGCACTTTTCCTGGCATGACACCCACACCTCCATCCCCAGCACCCGCCCGCATGATTCAGCCTAGCTGTGCTAGACTGAGCTTGGCCTGGAGGCTTGCAGCTGCTTATCCACAGTAGGCCCTTGGAACTGGACAGTGTCCAACCTAGATAGGCCCAGGTGGGTACCACACTGCTTGCAGGAAGGAGGGATGGGGACTGACACCATCCTGTCTTCCAGAAGGAATTAGCTCTGGAGAACCCCCTTAGAAAGAGTGCAGAATCTGCTCTGGAGGCTGCCATGAGGCCTGAATCAAGCTGGCCCAGTAGATATGGCTTTGGCCCTAGTTTGCAACCAGGGCAGAGGTTGATTTTCCCTTGGGGTTACCAGGGTGAAGGGCCCCTGGACTCTGTTCTGGAGTTTGTCATCAGAACAGGAGATCAGCCTCCCTCACAGACAGAAGTGGGAGGATCAGATGCAGCTTATTGCTGCACTCCCTACCCAAACCTACCCCTGTGCTGCACCAAGTGAGTCTCAGTGTCCCCACCTGTGTGTAACAAAAAAAGGAAAATGAATGCCGTATGGTCTGCTTGGTCCACCAGATGCCTCTTGCTGCAGTGGGCTGCCAAACCCCACCCCCTCCCAGCCCGGAAGTTGCTGAGCTCAGCAGAAGCAGGCCTGGTGGAGGAGGGGCTTCCAAGGTGATCTGGAGGCCCTTGTTCTGTTGTCCACTCTGGGAGTTGTCTGTGCTGCCAGGCAGGTGACAGAACTTTACCTTCACTCATCTTTTCCTCCTTCCTTCATTTCTGTTCCAGGCACTAGATAGGTTGGGTTTTTTAATGAGCTTCCTCAAGAGGCCAAGGTAGTCTCTTGGCTTTGTGAGTTTACAAGCCTGCCTGCCCTGAGGGTCACCTGCCAAGTGTTCCCCTAGTCTGTGGAGGTTGGATGCAGTTCTCCCATATGTGCAGAGACCTAATACCTCTCAGGATGGTGGCAAAGCCCTGTCCTCCATGGGGTGTCTGGGGTTGGTGGTGCCTAGTTTCATGAGTCTCAGATGTCACCCTCGCCCTCTTTCCAGCAAAGCCAGATCCCTTCCTCCCTGTGGGTATTGGAGCAACCCCCTGGCTGGTGAACTGAGGAGGGGTGGCCCTGGCTCCAAGAGCTGTCTTGACGGAGGCCCTTCATTCAGGTCAGGGCCTGGAGTGAGGACCCTTTCTTTCTCCTCTCAGGGGCAAGCACATTGCAGGGCTTGAACGATGCCTTTCTGTCATGAGGGGCACTTTCATGGAGCCTCTCCCAGCTCCTGGGACCAGTGTCTGCAGTATTTTTTTTTAATGTATTTATTGACTTTAAAGAGAGAAGAAGAGGAGGAGAGAGGAAACATTGATTGATTGCCTCTTGCATGCCCTGACTGGAGATCGACCCACAACCTTTTGGTGTATAGGACGATACTCTACCCCACTGAGCTACCTGGCCAGGGTGGTGTCTATGGTATTTTGAGACCTAGGAAAGGTGGGCTTTGTGCAGGAAATGAGAGTGTTCACAGCTATCTCTCATCACAGGGTGCAGTCTGCTAAGCTGGATCTGTGTTAAGGTGACAGATAAAGATGGACAGGTTTTCGTTGTCTTCCTGGACTATGGTTTAAAACTTCTAGCAGCTCTTAGTGCTTTCTGACTTGGCAGAGAAGAACAGGTGTATGAGTGAAGTACTAGCAGGTCCCTTTTTCATCCTGTGTCCATCAAGGGGGCTGCCGCAGTTGCTGGCATCAGCCAGGAATACTTACAAGGCCCCTCAGGAAGGACTGGCCAAGATCTGCTTTGATTAGAGTATCTCCGCACTCCACACTCTTGTGTCACCTTGTAGGGTTGGAGTGGTGCTCCTTAAGGTCAGAACCCTCCTTCTTTTCATCTGCCTGAATGGGACAAAAGACACTGTCAGGGTCTTGCCTGGGTTGCCCTGGAAATGTGCCTGAAATCATATAGGCTCCACTTGGAACTAACAAGGACATTTGGGACCTGAATGTGGCTTCTGGGCCATCTTTGTGGATCCTGGCCTGGGTTCAACCATGTCCTTTCTATAGCAGGGCCACCCTGGAGCCCTTGGTGGGCTCCCAGTGTCTGTGATGTTGCCCTACAGAGACTGCTTCCTTGAAGAGCACACAGAACCTAGAAGCTCTAACATTGAAGTAGCGTGCCCTGTCAGTTCTGCAGCCTCATCTCTGGTCACACACCCTCCCTCCACCATTCCAAAATCCTTTCCAGGTCCCAAAATATGCCTGGGCTGCCATCTGCCCAGCTCACCCTTATCTCCTTCCACAACTCTGCAGGCTACATCTCTCCATTCAGCCTCCTTTCTGCTGCCTCTTACTCCAGGAAGCCTTCTGTTGCCTTAGGTGCCCTTGGCCACTCTGCATCCTGTCATTCCATAGCATATTGGTTGGCTCTGGCAAGCTGCCAAATGTGTGCTGCCCGCATGTTGGCACCAAGAAGAACATTCTCCTCCTGGACCCGCAGCCTCTCTAGGAGCTGTGCTCAGCTGGCTTTCCTCAAACAAGTCAGGTTCAAGAAGTCAGGGCTATTCAGGGGCCAAACCCCTTTGGGCAGAGTTAGATTAGAGTGGTTCTGTGACTGTTTTTCAGTGGCACACAGCAGTTCCCACCTTACCTTCACAGACACTTTCTTCTCTGTCATCAAGGGACCAAACCCACATTTGCCTATAAGGGGGCAGATGTCACCTAGGGGTCAGGACTGGGACCAGTGAACAGGGCCTGGCCATCATGGCTGAGTCACTTAGAGAGGACTTGGGTTGAGATAAAAGGAATCTGAAGTCAGGATGTTCAGAATTAGATTTTCATTTTTTTAAAAAAGAAAGGAAAACCTCTTAAGTAAATGCATGAAAACTTTGTTTTTAGGCAAACTTTCAAATGGCTTACTGACAGTTTTTTTAAATGGTTCTCTGGCTTGTGAAATTACCATGCTCTAGAATGCCTGTTGTCCTAATGCACTGTAGGACTTGCAAGACCAGTGCTTCCTGTACTTGCAGACACTTCACTTGTGAAACCTGGAGCTGTGCAGATGGATTGGACCACTGTTGTGGCACTGGCTGTGGTCTGGGGCCTTGTCTGCTCCTTGTGAGCACAACTCCTAGACCTGGGGCCCAGGACCAGTGAAGCCCCATCAACAGGGGTTTCTTTCTTAGTGGGAGGTCTGAGAGGTTTGGCAGCTACACTTGGAGAGTGGCAGATGGTTGGTGGGGGTATTTGCTATCCTTAAGGGGCCCTGGGTCTTTCTCTTGCATATCCCTCTTTTTTTGTTGTGTCATAAAGTAATGATTGTGATAGATAATGGGAATTGAAATAGAAAAGTCATCCTATTTTTCACACACACATTTTTTCTATAGTTGAAACCATAATGTAAGTTCCCCGTAAACATTGTCCCATGTCATTAAAAATGTAACACACCAGGGGCTGTGCCCTCTAGTACCCCATCTTTGATTCTGTGTTGATGTAGATGCTTACCTGACTCTTGTAGCAGCTGCAGTGGAGTCACATCCTTGTGTGTAAATATTCTGCACAGCTTCAATTTCCTTTGAAAATTGCTAGAAGTGGAATTCCTGAGTTGAATGGTCTGGATGTTTAAATGCTCTCCATATAAATGTGAAATTACTTTTCAGAGAGTCAGCACCTGTCATGTTGCCACGTGTGGTAGTTGAGTGCCTATCTCAGCAGCACCCTCTTTGGGACTGAATTTGGGACCACATGGATGCCTATTGGCACCCTTGCTGTCCTTTTCCTTGAGGCCTGTACCGTGGCCTTGTTTCCCAGCTGAAAAGGCATGTTTGTAAGAAGGTTTTCATCTCTTAGGACTTCTGTTCTTGCCTCTTCCAGAACTCAGTTGGCTTTTTCTCTTTCTGTTAAGTTTTTGCTGTCTATTTGTGTTTTTCTTTCCTTGCAGGGGTGAGGATGACATACAGAAAAATTTCCAAGCTTGTCTGGGGCACAGGGGATGAGATGTTAACCCAGCCACAAAAATAGGCTGGCATGTGAGTGGTGACAGGAGATATGACCTGTAGCGTCTGAGTGGCTTATAGAAGCTGTCTCCACACAGGGTTTTGCAGGATAGAAGTATAGAAAAGAAGTTGTGTTCTGGGAACCACTGTTAGGTTTCCAGACACGTCCTCTAACACACAACCAATCACAGGGAGGAAAAATGGGAGCAAAAAAGGACAATGGGGACAGGGAGACAGTGTGAGTAGGGAAGGGCTCTTCCAGGGGGCAGACAAAGGCCCAGGCATTGGTGTCCACTCTGCCCCTGAATGCAGGCCTATCACTTTCTGGCTGTGGGACTTGTGGCCTAATCTGTGTTCTTACCTGGGCATTGTCCCAAGTCTCCAGCTTACAGGGCCAGTTATTTTGGAATAATACGGGGTGCACATACCCAGAGACCAAAGAGAGTTAAAATGCTGGATCCAGTCTGCCTGATCTTCAGTGGACACTGTTAGATGTCAGGGTCAGCCAAGTGGGTTAAGGGAGGAGGCTGCTCAGCTGCTAGACCCCCACCTCAGCTTGGGCCTGGGGCCTGTTTTCTTTGATGGAAGAACAGAAACCTGGCTGGGCAGCCTTTCTCTCCACTGCCACCAATTGCACCCGGCCAACTGCAGGCCAGCTTGGGGTATACAGCTTGCCTGGCCTCACCCCTCAGGGCCTGCTTGGACCTCTCTTCAGGTGCTCTTGGGTGGCCATAGTGTTTGGAGACCTCACACCCACCTGGCTGTTGGTGTGTATTCACTAAGCCAAGCACCCTAGGGCTGGAGCCCCAGCTCACCAAGGTCTGCCTGTGGGGCAGACATGCCCTGAATTTCACAAAACCACCTCAGAGTCTGGAGTCTTCTCTGTGTAGACAGGGCTCTCAGGCTCCAGGGGAGACTGAGGTATGTGGAGACTCAGCCCCAGAGTTCCTTTAGGGCCTCAGCCAGCCTAGCTGGAAACCAGAAGAGGAAAGAGGAGTCCCCAGAACAGCCTCTCTCACCTTGTATCTGAGTCAGAGGTCTCATGAGTACAGGAAAACCATCTCTCTGAGCCTCAGTCCCCATCTCTGAAATGGGGATGTACAGTTTGTCATTTGGTTCTATAGAGGAACCTGTGACCTCATGGCTCCTCTAGCCCAGCTTGTGTTCATGTCTTGCTGGAGTTGTGGCCAGCTGTAATCGTTTAGAGTTCTGCAATCAGAGGTGGAACACAGGTCTTGTCTGTAAAGCCGGCCATCAGTGACGTCCCACAGCACTGCAGGAGGCTAGCTGTGGTGGCAGGGGCAGGGCTTGATTCACAAGGGGCCTCGGAAAGAGTAGGGAGCTCTCTGATGGCTGAGCACAGCTTAAGGGCTGCATGTACACAGCAGAGCCAGTGGTGGGAGGACTTAGGATGCAGTCAGCTCCTGGAACTTCTGTCCACCCTCCACAATAAGTAAGGACAGAGGTGGTCCAGGTGCAGCCCAGCAGCAAGGAAGCCTGGGGAGAAAACAGGCCACAGCAGACTGGAGAGCAAGAGCCTTCCAAAAGCCTTTGACCATAGTGGTTGGGGGGTGGGGGGAGCAGAGAGGGTCAGGTTAGAGCCAGACCAGCTGGATAGGATCCCAGTTCTGTCACTCACAAGCTCTGTGACTTATATGCTTCAATTTCCCATCTGTAAAATGGGCATGCTGATAGTGCCTGCCTCATAGGTAGGCATTCGGAATTTTGTCTGGTACTGAGGAGTCTTTTTAACAAGAGGCTGTAAATTCCTTCTCTGGGGACATGGAAGGGCCCTTCAGAGCCAAATGGGAGTACAGTTCCTGATACCTCTCTGAATCAGTCAGCTCAGCCAGCAGGGCACTTCCTTTACAGCAGCTGCAGTCCAGGTAGCTAGGGTACTGTTATCTGCAAAATCTACCAGCATCACTGGTCTTCCAGCATGACGACCTGAGGTGTGCCATGCCTCACCTGTGGGGTCTCCTGCTCACCCCAGCTGTGGCTTTGGGGACTACCCTGTTCATTCCTGTCCATGGCTGCTCAACATAAGGGCTTTGCCATGTTTGCTCCCCAAATCTCTGGAAAGCCCCCAGTCTCTGGCCAGATGAAGAGGGCACTGAAATCATGACCTGTGGAGATATAAAAGTCAGTCCTGGTCTCTGTGGCCTGTGTCAGCAGCAGCTTGCCCAGCTGTCTCTCAGAATTCTCAAGACCCAACCAAGAGGAGCTCAATAGTGAGGGAAGGAAGAGATGAAAATGTAGGTAACTCTGGCTGTGCACAGAGGGAGCTGCTTGGCTGAGTCCCAAGACCTTTCAGAAACCTAGGGATATGGTGGTTTTTCCCCTTCCTGAACCCCCGCCTGCCTTCAGCCTGGGCTATGGTCACCTACCCACTGACATCAGCAAATATGAGGTGGGCAGGCTCGCATTTTCACTTGGTGATCACTATGATCTCTGTCACCAATACTTGTACCCCCACGGCAGGCTCAGAGCTCAGCACAGGGCACAAAGAAACTTTTCTGAGGCCTCCCCTCACCCCTACCTCCACCCCCACTGTCTACACTGTGTTTAACTTTCACTGCAGACATGTGTGCCCCCTTAAACAGTACATAGCACTGTTTGGATGTTATGAACCCCTTAAAGCCCACATCAGACTGTACTTGACCTTCTGCACCTTGCTTTCTCCACTCAGCCATGTTGTTAAGATTTATCTGTGTTGGTCCATGATGTGCATATGTAAGTTGTGTTGGATTTAACATCCAGTTCGTCTAAACACATCTCGTTTTGTTCCTGTGCTTTGTTTTGAGAGCAGATGGGAGGGGTATTTTACAGACCTGGTGACAGTGACTAGGCTTGCTGCCCCCCCGCCGACCACTTCCTCCCTAAGAGTGGGTTGGAGGGTGGGTTATCCTCCAACCCACCCATCCTTGGCTCTACTGGACAGGACCAGTGTTCTCCAGACTGGCTCCTCCAGTGCCCCCATGCCATGCCTGAAATTCCCCACCATTTGGACTGTCAGACAGTGTCATTTTTGCCAGGCCAGTAGCCATGGTCTTAGCACATTTTTTTATGACAGAGCAGGATAGGTGTCCTGTTGGATTACTGGCTGCTGAGGTTTTCTCCCCACCACTTACTGTTGGTGTCTCTGAGCTGCTCTCTCCCCCGAGGGGTGGTTTGTCCCCCTTTACGCCCTAGTACAAAGTTCTGCAGATGATATACTTGCCAGACACTGTCCTTCCACACTGCACGTGGTCTGGGCATTTGCACCCATAGGGGTGGGGGGCCTGCACACCCCTGACCTCCAGCTAGTGGCACAAAGTGCACATGCAACAGATGGAGGGGAGTAGACCTACTGACATGAACCCTTCTAGGACCCCCTTATAGCGGGGGCTCAGTCAGAGGCCCAGAAGGCTGAGTGGGTAGGCAGACAGCCGTCTGACCAGCTACCCTCCCTATAGCAGGGATATCCCCAGGGCCTTCCTCAGAAGCACTCAGCAGTGCCCAGGGTGGCTGCTGCTGAAAGCTGCACTTGTTCAAGCCCAGAAGGCTGGACAAGTGGGTAGGCCTCCTGCCTGGCATCTCACGCTCATCAGCCCTGGTTTGTTGGGGTCCCGATGAGGCTGGTTGACCCAACGGGAATCCAGGCTGGTATTTTCCAGAGTGAGACCTACCTGTGTCTCTGTGCTTCAAGCCTGGTGCCTGGTCATCTATCCCCCGTCCCCGTCTGCACAACTATAGCCTAGAGCTGCCCCTGCATGACCCTCCTCTGGACAGTTTCCTGCCCCCTCTTGGAGAGAAGCAAAATGCACCCTCACCCAGCCCCACTTGTCCCCAGTCCCATATTTGCAGCATTTGCTTCTAGACCACCTCCCTACCCCTCACTGGCCTGGGAGTGGTGGCCCATAAATCACTGTCCATGGGGAATTAGATGGCTTACAGGGCCTCAGGGACAAATGTGGGCAATGTTTGCAGTCTGAGCATGATGGGTGAGCGTCATCCCTTTGAGTGATCAGCTTGGAAGGTTCATGTGTAAACACTTCTATGGAGCATCAGTGTATTCAGGAAATGAGGACTTGCCACCATTGAGGTTTTACAGTTACATCATCACAGCAAGAGGAAGGATGGGGTATCATCCTAGTGCAGGGAGGCCAGGGTTTGGGGTATAGTATGGCATTTTCTCTGAAATCCTGGATCATGTTCTTCTCAGGGAAACCTTTGCAACAGCAGGAGGAAGTCCTCTAGCCAGTGCACTGCTGACTGAGGAAGCGCTTATGGAAAGTGCTGTCATGTGAAGTACATTGCTGTTTCTCAGTTACAGGGCCTGCACTGTTCTGGGGAGTGGAGTGAGCAGGTGTGCTTGCCCCAAGGTCAATCTGGAAGCAAAGAGTAGCCGAAATGACTGTCATGCTCACTCAGTGCCTGGCGTTCCTTGTTCTTGTCTCATTATTAAAGGCTCCACAGTGCAGATGAGAAAACCTGAGGCTCATAGAGCCTAAATAACTTGTCACCAACTGTCATATGTAGCAGAGCAGGGATTCACACCCAGGCCTGGGGCCTCAGGGTTTCCTGTTAACCCCTCTCCAGTAACAAAGAGCTGGTGGGGTCTTCACCTAGGAGGGGAGAGCTAGGTGCCAAGCCAGCTACACTGCCTGCCTGTTGTAGAGGACACTGTGGCTGCTTTGATGATGAGCTGTCCCGGGGTCCGGGAGGGAGGTCCCCAAATGCCTGCCAAGGCCCAACCGAATGAATGGCCACTTGCTGGAAACAGCAGAGTCATTAGGTCTGAATGTTGCTCCTCCAAGAGTATCAGGACAGGTGGGAAGAGGAAAGGCAGAGCAAATAGTCTCCCATGAGGATTTGGAGGCTTCTGATGTCACCTGTAAGGAGAGATCCTGCCCAGGCACACACAAAGCCAAGGAGTAAATGAGCCATAGCATGGGAGTCCAGTGCCTGCCCTGTCTGGAGAACCAAGGCTCACATGTCCAGCCTCAAACCGATGCCATAGCCCTCCTTCTCATCCAGCCTACTGCAGCACCCTATGGTTCCTCATCCCAAAGAAGAGAGACTGAAGCTCCAGGTACAGGCCCCTCCTCCTCTCTGCTCCCTGCTGTTGGGCAGGCAGATCTGGCAGTTTGTTTTGCTCACACAAGTCCAGATGGCTTTCTGTCTGAACTCTGAAAGTTCGAGGCCTATTGAGTCTTGCTTTAAAACCATCAGGCATAGGCAGTCAGAAAGCCCAGTTCAAGTAAAAGGTTTTAGCCAAGTGGATGAAAGGCAGGTGATGGGACTGGTATGGGGCTCTTCTGGAGTAGGAGCAGACCCTACCTTCAAGCCGTGGGTTGAAAGGGGACCCAGGAGTGTCAGGCAGGGCTTACAGAATGCACATTAGGACAGCAGAATCCAAGAATATGAATGCTTAGGAGGCCCTGGTGGCCTGAGGCATCTTGCGGCTTATTTCATATCACAGGCCCTTCGTGCCTCATGCAGCCCCCACTTTGACTGTCTGATGCGCAGAAAGCTTGAGAAACAGAAGCCACAGCACCTGTCTGGACAGCCAGGACTTCCCATGAAGCTCTTTCTGGGTGGCAGAGCAATTTTGAGTTGGCAAGGGCTCCCCATGGACCAAGGAACCCCTTGGCTGGGGAGGTGGGCCTTGGTTGGCATAGCAGGCTGAGCAGAACCCTCCAGTTCCTCTTGCCCACTCCTCACCCGCCCAGCCTGAGCCTGGTTGTCTGGTTACTATATCCCTCTGCAGGCCAGGCCAGAGGTAGCCTGAGGTTGTGCCTAGCATAGGGGTGGGGATAGTCCCAGCACTGCAGATGGAGTTGTCTTAGCACAGGCCTCATAGAGTGCCCCAAATGGGGAGCAGGGTGGGGTGGCATTCCTGCCCAGCCACCTCCTGCTGGACAGTGCCCCTGTCTTTCCAGCCCATCATGTGAGCTGTCCTAGGTCACTTCCTCTGGAGGAAATGTGTTCCCCAGAGTCTGGGCGTGATGCCTGCAATTGCCTATGGGCACTGATCACGGTGGATCAGGCATCAGTGTGGATCAGTCCACATAGTCAGCTGTCATCACAGCCTAACTGCACCATTCAATGTTGTTGTCTGCTGAGGTAACACAGAAACACCAGCATGGCCTCTCCCATGGAGCCTTCTGCGTCTTTTTAATTTGTTTAGCAGGCTTTCACTGAACCCTCACTCCATGCAGCCTTGAGAGAGACACTGACATGGGATCCAGCCCACCCTCCCTATCAAGGCTCCCAGCTGTGTCTGATGGACAGTTCGGAGTTGGGAGGGCCCAGGAGTCTTGGCATTTCCCTCAGGTCATGCTGTTGGCCTCCTTGAGTTCACGGGAGCAGTGTAAGGGCCCTGACACTCTCTGGTGACATTTCTGCCCTCTATCTGTGAGGCCAGATGCTGATATTCTCCAGGTAACATTAGGCCAGACTCCTTTCGCACACAACTTACTCTAGCCTCAGTCTGGAGGCACCCTGTACTCCTACTCCACTGACCTCTGCTGGAGACTCAGCCCTGGCCTGCAGGGACCAATGGGCCTGGGCATACGTAGGTGCACTGTGAGAGAGCTCCTCCGCTCTTCTGTGTCAGAGGTTGGGTGACTTGCCAAAGGTCACATGGCTTAGGCAGCAGACCTGGGACTTGAGCCCTGGCACTTGGAGCCCTAACTGTGACCTATCCATACCCCTTCCTGGGGCTACTTGGCAGTTACCTTTCTGAAACCAGTCCTCAGAAAGGGGGCGATGTTCATATGGGCCTTGGTCCTGCCCCAAGGAGCAGTAACTTACCGAGAGAAGGCACTCTCAAGAAAGCAGCCAAGATCCTGGGCCAGGTCATCTGTTGCCTGGAGCCATCCCTGTCTGTCCTACATGTGACAAAGGGGAAGCTCAGGGCCATGGAAAATTCAGAGCTAGACCTGAACACTTTTATTTGTTTGTTTGTTTGTTTGTTTATCATTGAAGTACAGTTGTCTGCATTTACCTCCCTCTACCCCCCTCCACCCCAGCCATACCCACCTCCCTCCCCTGTTTCCACAACCCCTTGGTTTTGTCCATGTGTCCTTTATAGATGTTCCTAAAAACCCTTCTCCCTTTCCCCTCATTATCCCTTCCCACCTCCCTTCTGGTTACTCTCAAATTGTTCTTAATTTCAATGTGTCTGGTTATATTTTGCTTGCTTCTTTGTTTTATTGATTAGGTTCCGCTTACAGGTAAGATCATGTGGTATTAAGCTGATTAACATTGAACACTACTTTTTAAATACTTCCCTTCAGTTCTTCCTATAAGAGTAGTACCTGTTGTAGCCCAGGAGCCAGCCAAGAAGTCCCGGGGCCTGGAGCCAGACACTTGCCTCCCCTTGCTGCACCTCTCTGAGGTCTGGCTGAAAGCCTGCTCACTGAGGCCACACTGCATGGTAAGGGGTCAAGTGGGCAGCAGCCCATTGAGTGCTGCCAACTGGTTTCCAGGCACTGACAGGTGTTCCGAGGGTCAGCACTGGCTTGATGGCTGACGCGGGAATTAATTCTGATGGGTCTTTACTGTATTCAGGGAGAGGACGAGTGGGCACTGTTGGAAGGCCTGACCCTCTGCCTTCTAGCTAAGCTGGCACCTCTGAGTGGTTCTGGCACGGGAGGCACAGGACAGCACGCTGTCTCCAACTGCTCATTGGCTCCCAACATGTGGGCTGGTGGAGGAACAGGCCATTTGGGCCAGCCCTGAGAACAAACACAGCTATGGTTTACACAGGTACCCAGGATTCCATGGGGGCCAGACTCCGGTGGGTAGAGTCACAAGCCTCAAACCTACACACAATGTCCCCAAGGTTGGGACAGGCATCTCCACCTCCATCTTGTGCACACATCTGATGACCAAGGGACTCCAAGCCCTGTCTGTCCCACACCATACTGGCTGTTCATGCCACTTGGGTAGAGGGAACAGGCAATGGCTACTGGGGGGTGGCCGCAGCCTCTCCTGGGATGACCACATGGCACAGCCCTTCGTCCAGTTTGTGATCTGTACACCCTGTCACCACCAAGCACAGGCCATTATAAATCAGTGGCCTCAGGCCCGGGGTGGACTTCTTGAGGACCCCAGGAACACTAGATCCTCCTCCCACAGTATGAGGGGCTGGGGGCTCCATGAGCTGACCAAAGTCTGTCTAAGCATCCACTCATTCTCACAAACACACATACACACACTCTCAGCAGCAGCTCATGCTGTGGAGTCAGCAGTACCATTTTTATTTACAAGTGGTTGGCACCTTGGAACATTTCCTCCCATTTGAAGTTCCTTCTAGTTAGCCTACTTTAAGAGCTAAGCAATTTTCTACTCTGTGGCTGGGCCATCCCTGCCCCCTCAGGACTAGCCAGGATGTGAGGGAAATGTGTTTTCCAGGAAGATTTTCTGTTGCTGCAGAATCAGATAGGGGGCAACCTGTAGCCAGCCTGTGGCTCAAGTCCCCTGCCCACACAGAATATGGGAGCATTGGTACTAGGCTTTGCAGGAGGCTGTCACAGGACTGAAAAACCAGACTCCAGACAACTGGACCTCAGGGCTCCCTCGTCCCTCCTGTCCTCCCAGGAGAAGAGACCTAAAACAATGATAGCAGCTCACATTTCTTAAGCAGGCCTGGGAGTGGGGTATGCTGGGTACTCTGCCTATGTCTGCCATCATGTTTTTCTTCACCACTCTGGACATGGAGATGAATCTCCCACAGCAAGGGAGGACCTGAGCCCTGGCAGGGTTAGGGATTGTGCTCCTCCAGAGAGTGGAGCTGGTTCTACAGTGGCCCTCTCAGGCTCATCCTTGGGATGGCCTCACAAGGTGACTGTGGGGACACTTGGCATTGAGGGGGCCTACATGGCCTGGGAGTATGCATGCCCCTCTGGCATGAGGCGTGCATTTTCATCCCTTCCTTCCCCAGTTGTGTGTCAGGCCTGCTTGAAGAGATTAATTACTGATGGGCCATTGACAGATTGTTGGGTTTGGAGGCCCAGCTGCCCCTCCCTTTCCTACTGGAGAGGGGCTAAGATCTTTAGCCACAGGAACTGCTTAGGAACTACTCAGCAGCTGAGACCACCCCAATGAGCATAGCACCACCCCTAATAGACACACACTACCCCCACAGAACACGACCCCTCAGGCAGACACATATACCACTCCCATGACACCCCCACCCCCGCAAAGACATACACTGAGGGTAGATACACACAGACAGCCCGAAGGTTGTCCCCAGCAATTTCAACACTGACAGCAATCCCCAATTTGAGGTGGGGTAAAAGGGATACTTACTCAGTAAAAACAGCTAATTGTGAGACAGTTCGGCTGTGAGACAGAAAGCACAGGCCTGAAGGATCAGGGACAGCAAATCAAGTGGTAGAGTTCACAACAAGGAAAGTTCCATGAATACAGAGGGAAGGCTGGCTTATATAGAGGGGCATGGGGACCCCTGGTTCCTGATTGGTCCACTTTCATGCAAATGAAAAATGCATATTCACAGCGTGGCCCAAATGGCCTTGTCCTGATCTGAGTGGTCAGCAAAGATGCAAATGTGAGGATGAAGTTGCACAGATCCCATTGAATGGGATAGGTCTTCAGCCCATTGGTCAAATTTCAATCCTAGGAGCTTTCTTATAAGGCTTGGCTCAGCCTGCAGCTTGTACCTGATAATGCAGAGTGTGTGAGAGACTTCTGATTATGAATTTGGGCCCAGTTAACCACAAGGAGTCCTTGTTAGGTCCATTCTTTCTTGGGGTTGACAACACATACACATACACATGTACACGGCCCCCTTGGATAGACCAGAGGTGCAAGGGCAAGGGGACAGGCACACCTGTGGACACCATTCCTGGGCATGTCTTGTTTTGACAGGAAAGGTGCTGTTTGGATTTGAGTAGGGGAATCTGATGGGCCCTTTGTCTAATGTAGCTGTTCTGTTTCCGCACCATCCTGCATCCCCCAGCCAGTGTAGGTGTGGCCTGGGTCCTGGGGTTGCAGGTGCTCTCAGTGGCCATCTCCATTTTGTAGACCCAGCTACCACCCAGGAAGTTGAGCAACTTGAGGAGCCACCAAGGCTACTCAGTGACCAGGGCCCCAACCTCTTTCCCCAGGAGCCTTTTAGTGCCACTTGGCCTCCACCATCTCCTTCCCTCAGCACACACCAGGTATTAGATAGGCTGTGATTCTGGCTGCGGGAACCTAGGGGGGTCAAGATCTAGGTGTCAATTTGTTTTTTCTTTTTTTTGAAAAATTTTGTAGAAGGTATGGAAGGAGGTAACCCTGGAGTCCTTTGCCTGGTGAAGACAGCAAAGTTGGCCCAGCTCCTGCAGTCAGAGGCTGGGCATATAAGAGAAACCTGGGTGTCAGGTATGGGTGTTCATGCTGCTGCAGACCTTGTTCCTCCACCACAGGGGTGTCCAACCTTTTGGCATCTCTGGGCCACACTGGAAGAAGAAGAGTTGTCTTGGGCCACACATTAAATATACAAACACTAACAAAAACTGATGAGCATAAAAAAGGACTGTACATAATTTTCATGATATCCTCCACCACAGATAAGCAAAAAAGTCTTCACATAATAACCCTAATTATACAGTGGCCCTTTTGAAATCTTTTAAAATCATCGAGGAGGTCCCAAATTTGTGATCACTAATAATAGAGGATGTATGTATCTAAATAACAAAATGTCATTGATTTTTTAAAATATTTTTATTATAAAAATAAAAGAATACAACATAAAACTAGTGGGATGTTTGACACTGTATTTGAGAAACTGCTGCATCAATATCTGGTTTGATAGAAGCAGTTGCAATTTTCAGTGAGTTCTCAAGGTGCTCATCAGATATTTTGGTTCTAATTTTACTCTTAATGTATTTCATTCTTGAAAATAGTTGCTCACAAATGTAGGTGCTACCAGATAGCAATGGCATGAATAAGGCATGATTGTGAAGCAAGGGATAGTTGGCCCTGGGAAGATAGGACTTATAAAAGTCCAGTAAAGAGACTCAATCAAAGTTTTCTCTGAGTGTCAGATTGCAGCTCTATGCATTCCACTTGAAAATTGGCAGGTAACATATTTATGTTGGCCAAAATGAAGTCACAAATATAGCAAAATATTATGTTCCCGGAAATCTTGAAATGTTTTCAAATTCTTGTGTATCAAATCAAAAAACAGTGCTGCATATTTTTCACTGTTCACCAGGACTGTGTTTAGCCAACGTGTTGAAATGCATAAAATCGTTTGCCTTAATTTGAGCTTGCCATAATTTCGGTTTCATTTGGAACACTGTTATGGTTTGAAACGTGGTATTGATAAGTTGGTTTTCACCTTGAAGACACGTTTCACTCATTTAAATCCACTAAAAATGCTAAATCTATAAGCCAGTTTTCATTGTCAATTTCCGGCATCAAAATTTGTGTTTTGATACCATAAATGACTTTATAACATGTCACAAATCATAAAATCTTTTCAACATTTGGCCTCAACTTAGCCATCTTAGTTTGGAAAAGTAAATGATGTTGCCATAGTCAGCATCAATACTTTCAAAGAATACCTGGAATTGGCAATGATTCAATCCCTTGGCTCTTATGAAATTCACAGTCTCGATGATGATTTGCATGACGTTATCCATTTTTAAAGCTTTTCTGCATAAGTTTTCTTGATGTACTGTGCAATGATACTTCATCAAACATGAGTTTTGGGTGGCAGTTGCATTGTCTTCTATTGCTTTTACAAGTCTCTCTTTCGCCTCCCATCACCAGGGCACCATCAGTGACTATACCATATGTGTTGACAGTGGACAAAGAAAATCGCTTTAACATATTTTTTACTGCTTCATATAAATCTCTTCATTTAGATGTGTCTTTTAGTGGTACTAAAGAAGCCATTTCTTCAGTGACATTATATTTGTCATCAATACCTCTAATAAAAATGGTAAGTTGAGTCATACATTATCTGTAGCATCAATGCTATTATTCATCACTAAAGAATAAAATTTTAAATTAGCAGCTTTACTCTCCAAGCCTCTTTCAATAGATTTTCCAGTTTCTTCAATTCACCTGGTTATAGTCTGTTGTGACAAACTGATTTTAGAAATATTCCCCTTTTTTTCAGGGCAAATTATATCAGCCATGCTTTCTATACATTGCTTAATAAATTCACCATCAGTAAATGGTTTTGATTTTTTTGCTATTAAATATGCTACCATGTAATCAGCTTTTACAATGGAATCCACCCAAGTTGTAACTTTTTGAAAAAATTTTTGTTGAGAAGGCAGGCTTTTTTTCAGTTCCACTATTTTTCTTACAGCATAATCCTTTATAGGCATTTAATTTGGCAGCATGTTTTTGCATGTAATGCCTTTTCAAATTATACTCTGAAAACTTGCACAAATTCCCTACAAATTAAGCAGAGTGCCTTATGTTTTGCCTTGACAAAAAAGTGCTGATATATCCACTTTTCATTGAACAATCTTCCTTCATCCGTAATTTTTCTTTTGGGGGGTTCTTTTTTCTTTTGAGACATTGTGGAAGCCATGCTGGGATTAAAAATATAATAATAGGTAAGGGACTTTATTTACTTTTATTACGAAAATTAATTGACAGGAAGATAGAAAGCAAGGTTTGGGCCCTTCCATAGCCCTCTCGGCTGCCGCCGATGCAGGGCGAAGGCAGAGGGCCAATTGTAAAGCTTGGCAGGCGATGTGTGAGGTGCCACTGAGGTGTGGAAGTACCTTCAATAATCAAATAAGAATGCTCACCTGACTTCTAAATAACATTAAATGCCTAACGTTGCAATGACAGGTTGAGATATTATTGATAATTGCTGCCTCGCTGAGTCACCACTAGCACATGTAACCTCTGATGGTGTCAATTCTACTATCTGCACTTAGAAGATAACACATTGGAAACTGCACACTGCCATAAAACTGAAGCCATGCATGCATACAAATAGCAAGAGCATGTGTTGTGTATTTTACATAACATTGCAACACGTAATCACAAAAACATCTCATAATGTTTTAAGTAAATTTACGATTTTGTGTTGAGCCGCATTCATAGCCGTCCTGGGCCACATGTGGCCCATGGGCCACAGGTTGGACACCCCTGCTCCACCACCTCGGAGCCCCCAGCCCCTGTCTGCAGATGGGCAGTGGGTAAGGGCTCATAAGCTGCTCTCTACCACAGCCCCCACCCTGTTGGCCTCTGTCCCATTAGCAACTGGGTGCTCTCAAGACAGTCTCAGGCTACCATGATTCACCTGCAGGTCCTAGCTCTGCCGAATAAGTAATGACCTTCAGGACAGAGTTGAGCTCAAGCCCCACTGTACTCCTCACTAGTGTGACCTTGAGCAAATGTGACCTGTTTGCCTTAGTTTCCTCATATGTTAAATGGGGCTGGTGTTAGTCTCTCCAACTTACCTGGGGTGGGAAATAGAGCCTGCTGGCTTGCCTGGTGCCAAGCTGAGGGGTCCTGATAGGGAGAGCACTGCCCACTGTCTGTCTTGCCCACACTTGTGTCACAAGTTTTAGATCAGTGGAGCCCTTAATCTTTCTGTCAGTGAAGCCAGTCATTTCCTTGTCACTCTAGAACAAATTCACAGTTTGTGTCATATTGACTTCTTGCAGTTAGTTGAGAGCAGCAAGGGAGCCTAGCCAAGGGCAGAGGGCTTTCTCCCCTTGGTCGTCCTGTGGCCTAAGGCGAGACTGGAACCTCTTGGAACCCTAGTTTGTTGATTTGGAGAGTGGGGGGCAGAGCATCACCTAATGAGCTATTGGGGGTGTCAGGTCTCCTCTGTGGTATTGGGGTCACCAAATCAGCATGGGGTGAGGCATGGTGCAGGGGGCTACTGGCTGAGCCCCTGCTCTGTCCAACAGAAGAAGAGAAAATAGGGCTCTCATGAAGGTCACCCCTGAGTCCTGGGCCATGTCTGGTGCACTCAGTCTTCTCATTGGTTCCATCACTCTCTGAGAGCTTAAGAAAGACCCTACCCATGCATGTGGGGTACAGGTTTAGACTGGGTCAACTTCATGTGTTACAATGTCACTGAGGATTCTTTGGGGTGGCTGTACCCTAAGAAGGGCTTTCTTTCCTGAGAAGATTGCTGTGGTTTTGCTCTTGAAGACTGCTACAGCCAGATCTGAGTGCAAACCACTGGCACAGCACCTTCACAGTGCACTGGTCCCTGCAGTGATCTCAATGCAGACTCCTAATTGGGGCTAAGCCCCACCCCTGGGATTTCCCTCATGGCCACTTCAGCTCCTGCCTGGTTCAGCATGATGTGTATGACTTGCTTTCCTTCACTGGTAGCCTGAGTCTGTGCATGTGTTGGCACCATGTGCCAGGCTGAACCTGGAAAAGTCAGCATTCATGCTGCCTGTCACTACCAGAACCAATAAGCAGAGACAAGGATTGAATCTTTATGGGCACTTTATTCAGATGGCAGGCGATCTGAGAAGGTGGTGAGGGATGTACCCTAACTGTCTTACATTTCCTTTCAAGCCAGCCCTTTTATAAGGAGGAAGATGTGTAGATGAGGGATTTGGAATTCAGGAAAAGAGGTTGGTCAGATAAAAGCTTCAGTCTAACATCATTTCATCTGTTGACCATTGACCAGTGACTTTCCGTCTGGGTCCTATGTCCTGTGTGATTTTCTTCATCTGTGTCCTGGGTGCAGGATGTGTCTCCCTGGAACACAATGGCTTAGATACCATCTTGATTGCTTATGGTCTCTTCTGGAGCCCAAATGTTGACTCGCTTGGTCCCCTAGAGTCAGGGTGGGCCATACCTTCAGTTCTGAAAACAATAGCTTTTCACGTGCATTAACTACCAAGCTTATTAACTATAACCTAAAACAAACATTTTTGTGTTCCTCCATCAAGGCCACCCTGACATCCTCCCTGCCTGTCTGTCCCTCTGAGTCCCAAGTAGCTCAGGCTGGGGAATGCTGGGAGTACATGTGAAGCTCTCAAGATTTCCAGGACCCTGAATTTATGAGGGAATCCCTGCACAGTGTCATTTGTGGATCTGGAGGCTCCCAGGGATTTGCCTATAAAGAACCTAGTGCCCCTCCCCTCAGCATGGGGGCTCTGGACCACAGGCAAGGTATTTATGACCTACCTGTCACTGCTTGCAGGCCTGTAGCCTCCACATTCCTGTTTCCTGATTCCCACCAAGATTGGTGTCATCTTGGGATCAATGCAGGGGCCTTTGCCTCTGAGACCACTGCTCAGCAGCAGAGGCCCTGGTCACACAAGGGAAGCATTCTCTGGCAAGAATAGCCACAGCAGTGGCCTGAAGGATGGCGGGTCATGGTCCTAGCAAACCCCCCAGACAGTTTGGGCCATGTTTTTATTACCCCTTGTGAGGTTTGAAAGTGTATGTGTATGAGTCCCCACTGTGAGTCCTTTTGGTGGGTGCCTGGTGAGCCTGTGGTGCAGTGAGCCCCTTCCCACCCCTTTGTGAACCACCCCCACCCTGGCCTCACCCCAGAGCCCCAGGCAGGATTGACCATGGAGTACAAATGTGGGTGCCAGGAGGACATGCAGCAAGGCCTCTGCATTGCCTTCCGGGACATACCCCATATTGCACTGCCTTCTCTGGGCCCCGTGGGTGCCATCCATCCCCAGGCCCACTCTGCTTTGCTACTCCCTTGGTGCCTGTGATCTGCTGCTGCTGCTCCTACAGCCTGGAGAGGCCCCCTCCTCTCAAGGGATTGGAGGAGCATGGTCTCTTGGAAGTCCTCGCTGACTCTGTGCAAGGAAATTGTCCAGTAGGTGGGTGATGGCCACTGAAGTTACCGCCACTGACTGCTTTTGCTCCTGGTTTCATGAAGCAAATGCCATGGTCCTGGGTCAGTTTCATTCCAAGCCTCAAAGCTTTAGCTCTTCTCTGAGTTCTCACCCCGTCTGGGCCCTATGCTGGCCCTGGGGACTTGGGCAAATGAGCCAGGCTAGTGGGAGGCAGGCCAGAAAAGGAAAAAGCACTTTGGGTGGCATGCCCATGACTGAGGTGGGCCAGCCTGGTGTGGAGGGTACTAGAGGAGAGAGGAGAATAATCTCTGAAACAGAACTGGGAAGAGCAGCACGTCATGCTTCTTGGACAAGGAGGCAGAGTATTGATGGATACTGGGCTACCTGTCAGTGCATAGCAGGGCTCGGCCATTGGGGAAGGAGAGTGCAGCATGGAAGGGAGCTAAGCAGGGGAACAGCCTCTGCCAGGACCTGTGGGGACAGAAATCCACAGGCTATACACAGTTGAGGGGCCTGTAGCTACACAAAGTACCACAGACATGGGCCTGGGCAAGCACCAGGTAGTCTCCAGGGCCCATTTGCATCAGGAGTCAGAGCACAGTTGAGAGGGAAGTGGAGAGCACAGGGCCAGGCGGAAGGGAGGCCAGTGTGAACGGGAACCATGAGGAACTCGCTCCCTGGGGATCTGGCATGCATAGGGCATCATTGACCATATACAGTGGCAGCACGTGTGTGTTCCTCCACCTGTCAGCCCTTGCTGAGGTGGAGGTTATGAGGCTGAGTGGACACCTATGGCACTGTCTGGGACCTCGGTCCTGAAAAGGGTATGTATCATCAGATAACTAGCAGGACCCCTGAGCCCCCCAGTCCAGCTGTGCCAAGTGGAGGGGTCACCACATTGGGAACCTGCCCTGAGATTCCAGCAGGCTGGGCCACTAATAACCTGAGGCAGGCCTTTGCCATGGACTTTGCCCTCCTGAAGCTTGGGCAGACAGATGTGTACAGGTGGGAACTTTGACATGACTGTGTGTGGCTGGTAGAGGAGCTGTCCCTTTGTAGCGCTGGGTGGGGGGTTGGGGGTGATCCTGTGCTGTGGTCCCTTGGTCTTGCCTGTGGGCATCTGAGGTGTCTGATGCTCCACAGTCAGGGCCCATGGTGCCCTGCTCTCTAGACTCAGGCTTTAGATCTCCTTCCCAGAGGCTTCTGCACACTGGCTATCCACCCCATCTCTGAGCTAGGGAGGGAAGGCAGCCTGTCCATGCTGGAGTGTGTCCTCTGACAGGGGAGGAACACTAGTGACTAGGGGAGTGGCTGTGGACAGGCAGAGAGACCCAATCACAGCCCTCCTCCCTCAACCTGCCTTTTTTAGAATCTCTGGCATCTCAGGTGCCCTCCTGTGTGGGTCAAGTCGTCTTTTCCATCTGGAGCCTATCGGCTGATGGCACCCATCCTCCCCCTGAGATACCTCCCCCCACCACATATGCCCAATGAGTCACTACCCTCCCCCTCGTACCAGGTGTCATGGCCTGCAGCACTCAGAGCACCCTGAATATGGGGCCCTGCTTGCTTCCTCAGATGCTGCTGCTTCTGCTTTAGGGCACCACCACCCTCACCCAAGTCCCAGCCCCATACACTGTGCCACTGCTGCCCATCCACGCAGGGGTCTCCCACCCCATGCCCAGTGGTTTCCCATTCTACTGTCAGTGCCCCCAGAACAGGGTAGTAGATGCAGACCTTCCATCATCCTCCCCTATAACACCCTCATCAGTGCCTGGCAAGCCCTGCTGATGGACACTCTGCCTACTTCTCTGAATCAAGGTCCCTGAGCTCCTGGGCATGGAACACACTTTCCCCCTAGTAAAAGGCTTGAGCACCAGGTTTGTTTCTGTGCCCAGGCTGATATGGGGCTTGGTCCACTACTTCTTCATCTGCACGTGGTGTGGTTACCTGTATCTGTGGTGGAAAGATGGGTCAGGATCCTCAGATCCACCTACCATCTCAAGAGCTTGTCTGAGCCTGTGTCCTGCCAGGCTCTGACTCCAAAGGACAGGCATGGACGGTCAGGGACGGTCCCAGTCAGATCTCACCCCTTTCACTCAAGCTGGGCCCTGTAACAGTGGGCAGGTCTAGGGCTTGCTCTGCCCCACCCCACTGGCCTCCTGTCCTTGTTCTCCCTGCCCAGTCCATTCCTCTCACTGATTCCAGGACAGCCTCCCCCAAACAGTTCTCTCCTCTCCAGACAAATGCACCCAACTCTTCCTTGTGCAGACAGTATTATGTGGATACTTTTATCAGGCTAAGGGAATTCTATACCTACTTTACTGAGAGTTTTTATCATGACTAGATATTTAATTTTAGCAAATGCTTCTTACTCACCTGTTGACATCTACAAGGTAATATCTATTGATGTGGAGAATCAACTACATAGATTTTCTCATATTAAGCCACCCTTGAATACCTGTGATAAGCTGACTTTGTTATCCTGTATTGAGAATGAAAAGGGTTGTAATTTTCCTTTCTTCTCATGTATTTTGTCTGATTTTGGTATTGGAGCTATGTTGGTCTCATACAATGAGTTGGGAGGGTGTGTATTTCTTTACTGCTGTCTAGAAGAGTTTGCAAAAAGTTGGATAATTTGTTCTTTTAAAAATTGGTAGAAATAACCTGGCATTTTCTTTTTAAGAATTTCCCCCCACTGTTTATTTTGAAAAATGTCAGATCTACAAAGTAGTAAAACCTTAGACCTCTCACCTAGATATACTGATTGTTAACATTTTGCTATTTTGGCACACATGCTAGCTCTTGCGCTCTTCATATCTGTGTATATCTGGGTATATATGTACTTGTGGGTTTTTTTGTTCTTTCTGCAGAACTATTTGAAATTAGGCTGCAGGCATTCTACAATACTTGAATACTTGTA
Source organism: Desmodus rotundus (assembly GCF_022682495.2). Taxonomy (NCBI): domain Eukaryota; kingdom Metazoa; phylum Chordata; class Mammalia; order Chiroptera; family Phyllostomidae; genus Desmodus; species Desmodus rotundus. The sequence goes on from NC_071388.1 coordinate 108,078,297, forward strand.
GGAAGATTATAAACTACTACCTTTGACTTTTTTTTAAGGTTATAGGGCTACTTATATTTTTTATATTTGACAGCATCTCTCTCTCTCTCTCTCTCTCTCTCTCTCTCTCTCTCTCTCTCTCTCTCTCTCTCTCTCCTGATGCCTGTGGTTGGCAAGAGTCCATTCTGGCTCTTTCCCTTCTCAAGTAGCAGCCCTCTTTTCCTTGTGGCTGGATTGGGGATCCCTGGGATGGGGCCCTGTGTGTGGGGGCTGTGCTGTGGACTCTAGGAGGCAGGATGTGTATATCATGTAGTGAAGAAACAACAGCCAGAGACATTCCTCAGGTTATCTGTCATTGCTGTGCATTTACTAAGTGGTAGAGCCCATGGCAAGTTAGGAGGCTGGTTTCTTGGTGCTGAAAACAGCGCCCTGCCCCAGCTCCTCTGAGACCTCATGTCTGGGATCTTTCAGTGGTGGGCAAATACTAGGCATGGATTCCTCTGATAACTGGGAGATTTCAGCAAAGGAAAGAGCTTTTTACTTTAGTTTGCTAATCTGCAGAGGGTGTCTAACCTCAGACACCCACCTGAGAGTGGTACCCACATCAGAGGTTTTAGTATTAAGGCAAGCGAATGCCTCCTAGGCCCTACTCCCCACATAAAACCTGAGCCCCTATCCTCCCCCTATCCAGCACCCTTGGCCACTGAAGCGCTTGAAGGAGGGACCCCAAAAATGGCCTGGGGATTCCTGGTTCTGGAAACATATGTTTTGCCCAGCTCCCAGGAAAATGGTCACTGCTGAGGTGACTGCCCCTGGGAGAGCTGGGCTGGGTCAGCATGGTCCACAGGAGAAAGTAAGGTAGACGCTGAATGGCTTCTGTGTGCAGTATGCTGTTTAGTCTCTGAATTTCTCTCTCTGTAGAAAAATAGTGTATGTTCAAAGAGCATGCAAGGCCATCATTGCCTAGCAAGGGTGTCAGGCCCCTCCTCTCTGTTCAAAAACTCTCTGCATGGGTCCTTGTGGGAGAGAGCCAGGAGGATTCACTTGGGATCCTGGGAGGAGGGGTGTTGGGGGGCATGGACCTGGTGGGGCCAGCAGGTTGAGCTTGGAGGGAGTACCACGGATGACCCCAGTGGTCCTCAGACCAGACCCTCCTCACTCCCAGAAAAGCAGGTACCAAATGGTCTTGTGGCTTTGGAAACCTTTGAGTTGCCTCTGGGGAGGTCCAGAGCCTCCCAGGCTCTGACTTTACACCTCCTGTGAGAAAATCAGATTAGATCAGGCACATAAAGGACTTTTAATTCTTTTGTCTGTTTATGTGTTTTATAATACATGCTTGATTATATGAAAGTGGAAAAATACAAAAAAAATAAAAGCAGGACTCCAGGCCCATTGACAAGGTCCCCTTGAAGGCATCTTTCCTCTGCCCAATTCACGTGTTTTCCACGAGCTTTGATCTGGTGCTTTTGCTTGCTCTGCATACATAAGTGTGCTCCTATGTCATCACACCATTCCTAGCAGGGCTGTGTACCCCAGTTGCTATGGAGTCACTGGACTTGGGTGTCAAGTCATATGCCCAGAACTGCTGGAACAGTCCACCAAGTCCTGCACTGTGTGGGCCTTTCATTCAATCCTGGCTTGTGTAGGATATGTCCCTGGCACAGAGACCCAGAGGCCAGAGACCCTGGCTTCCTGGCGATGGCAGGAGCAGGCTGAGCCAGATGCCAAACAAGTCTGCTGCACACCCTGCAGGTCCAAAGCTGCCTGTGGCCTTACTCACAGGCTCCCCTCCTTCCCGGGCCCCTGGTGGCTGTGGTGGGTCTGCACCAGGCTGGGGGACCTGGGGAAAGAACCTCAGCAAAGGCCTGGTAGCAGAAAGAGTGAGCCTGAAGGCTCTTGGCCAGGATTCAAGCTGATGACAAGAGACCAAGGTTCTGGTGTCTGCGAAGTCATAAACACATGGCCCCATCCAGGGTCGCAGCAGAGCACAGCCCCTTTCTTTTACCCTGAGATGGCACTGTTTTTTCAGGTGGAAGTGAAGTCTCTCCTGCCAGGTGTCAGGAGCCAGAAAGTGTCAGGTGGGCGTGAAACATAAATGGGCAGCCATTGTGCACAGGTGAGCAGTGCTATGAGGCCCTCAGGGCCTGGCTGGGCTTCCTGGACAGTGCCCGCTAGCCCAGAGCAACAGGCAGGAGCTTGATAGAGTTGGACACAGGGGGATTTGTGAGGAGGTGCTCCCCTTGTCGGAATTTCCTAGCTGAGCACCATTTCTGATGCTTGGTCACACGTTCAGGGCTTGGTCTGACCCAAGCGTGGTAAGTTTGAGGCCAGTGGGCAGGCCTCCAGAAAGACACCAGAAGTCCTTTGCTCATTGGAGAGGACGTCTCACAGTGCACATAGCTGGGAAGTGGGTCTCTGGAGAAGGTGACCTCACCTGCACATTCCTGGGTGGAACAGCCTGACCCCAGGTCTTGGGCGTGTCACTGAGATACCCTTGCAGGGGGTGGTCACCCCTGGTCAAGAATGGAAAGTGATGGAGAGAACCAAGATGGCAGCGTAGGTAGACACACTGCGCCTCCTTGCACAACCAGAACTGACAGAAAATTGAACGGCAAGGAAGTCCGACACCAAGGAAATAAAAAATAAACATACATCCAGACCGGTAGGAGGGGCGGAGACGGGCACTGGGGCGGAGAGGACTCGCATTGCCGTGGCGAGACCAAGACTGGCGGAGTGTGGGACAAAAGGGGCAGGCGGTCTGACCACTGGCAGACCCTGCGGCCCCACATTCGCTCAGATAGGCCGAGAGGGCCGGACTCAGAGTGGCGGAGAATGGGGCAGGCAGAGCAGCAGGTAGCACCCCGCGGCCCCACACTCGCACACAGATAAACCGGGACGAACGGCGGGGAGTGAAGCAGACCATGCAACCCAGGGCTGCAGCGCGGGGAAATAAAGCCTCAAACCTCTGATTAAAAACGCCCGTGGGGGTTGGGGCGGCAGCAGGAGAGACTCCCAGCATCACAGGAGAGGTCGTTGGAGAGACCTACAGGGGCCTAGGGTGTGCACAAGCCCACCCACTCGGGAACCAGCACCAGAGGGGCCCAATTTGATTGTGGGTAGCGGAGTGAAAGATTGGAGTCCAGTGGAGAGTGGAGCAGGCGCCGTTGCTCCCTCTCGGCCCCTCCCCCATGTACAGCATCACAGTGCAGAAACCAGCGTTACCCCACCCCTGTGAACACCTAAGGCTCAGCCCTTTTAAGTAACAGATGTGCCAAGACAAAAAAAAAATGGCCCAAATGACAGAACACTTCAAAGCTCCAGAAAAAATACAACTAAGCGAGGAAGAGATAGGCAACCTATCAGATGCACAGTTCAAAACACTGGTTATCAAGACGCTCACAGATTTGGTTGAATCTGTTCGAAACCAGATGAAAAAATGAAGCCTATGCTAAGAGAAACAAAGGAAAATGTACAGGGAACCAATAGTGATGGGAAGGAAACTGGGACTCAAATCAACAGTGTGGACCAGAAGGAAGAAAGAAACATCCAACCAGAAAAGAATGAAGAAACAAGAATTCAGAAAAATGAGGAGAGGCTTAGGAACCTCCAGGACATCTTGAAACGTTCCAACATCCGAATTATAGGGGTGCCAGAAGGAGAAGAGGAAGAACAAAAAATTGAAAACTTATTTGAACAAATAATGAAGGAGAACTTCCCTCATCTGGCCAAGGAAATAGACTTCCAGGAAGTTCAGGAAGCTCAGAGAGTCCTAAAGAAGCTGGACCCAAGGAGGAACACACCAAGGCACATCATAATTACATTCCCCAAGATGCAACAGAAGGAGAATCTTAGAAGCAGCAAGAGAAAAGGAGACAGTTGCCTACAAAGGTCTTCCCATAAGACTGTCAGCTGATTTCTCCAAAGAGACCTTACAGGCAAGAAGGGGCTGGCAAGAAGTATTCCAAGTCATGAAAGGCAAGGACCTACATCCAAGATTACTGTATCCAGCAAAGCTATCATCTAGAATGGAAGGGCAGATAAAGTGCTTCTCAGATAAGGTCAAGTTAAAGAAGTTCATCACCACCAAGCCCTTATTATATGAAATGTTAAAGGGATTATTCTAAGAAAAAGAAGATAAAAAATATGAACAGTAAAAATGACAGCAAACTCACAGTTTTTAAAGACCACACCTAAAACCAAAACAAGAGCAAACTAGGCAAACAGGAACAGAACCATAGAGATGGAGATCACATGGAGGGTTGTCAATAGGGGAGTGGGAGGGGGAGAGGGGGGGAAAGGTACAGAGAATAAGTAGCATAGATGATAGGTGGAAAATAGACAGGGGGAGGGTAAGAATAGTGTAGGAAATGTAGAAGGCAAAGAACTTATAAGTATGACCCATGGACATGAACTATAGGGGGGGAATGTGGGAGGGAGGGGTTGGGCAGGATGGAGTGGAGTGAGGGGGGGGGGGGAATGGGACAACTGTAATAGCATAATCAGTAAATATACTTAAAAAATAAAAAAAGAATGGAGAGTGACTGGCTTACAGGCTGGAGCCCTAAGGGTGGCCTGGCAGGAGTCCCACAGAGCCAGTCTGTGACCATGTTCAAATGCTCTACCCCTAATGGCGCCCAGCCCTGGTCTGGACTCTTCCTCCCATCTGTGCCTTGGTAGGATTGTGGTCTATACCCAGCAGTTAAGTCAGCCCCTGTCCCATGGGGTTGTATGGGTCCAAAGGTATCATGAATGCCTAGGAGCTTGGGATGGATTAAAACCTCAGGATTCTCACAGACATGGGGCCCCACTTCCTCATCACTTGACCTGAGGAGGGAAGTGGGGGCTTCAGGCCCCTGGAGTACACTCAAAGAGGCAACCTGCCCTGGGGACCCTTCTGCCATCGCCAAGACAACCAGGGGTCCAGGCAGTGACCCATATTCTCTGCAGTGGAGCCAGGGGGTGAGGTAGCGTGCTCTCTTTTCCTAAAATTTTGGTGACCTTTTTTGTAAATCAACAGTTTTTCATCTGCCTACAGAACCATAGATACTGTCAGAGGAGCAGGAAGAGTACTGTTGAGGTGTATTCTAAGCCTAAACTAATAAAACTTGTTTTTCTTCATATCTTTTTCAACAACTTGGAATTTTAAAACAAGGACAGGAAGTTTATTTTTTTCTCACCATTTAATAACAAGGTCCTTTCTCTACTGGAACTCCTTGTTCCTTTCCTCTTGCCCACCCTGCAGTTGGATGAAGTGCAGTCTCTATTTTGTTGCCTCCCCCTTCGTGGTCCTCACTCTCCCTTCAGTTGTCAGCTCAGAAGTCACACCTCAGAAGCCCTACCTGACTCTAAATCTTGACCTTTTCCTCCTGGCACTTACCTGGGTATTTTCTGACCACACCCCCAGCCTTTCCTGATGCTGCACGAGGACAGTGCTATATCTTCCTGTACAGCCAGTACTCCTGTGAAGGAGGAAAGGGTAAGTGAGACTTCAGGGGACGCTGGAGCCCTGGATAGGGTGCAGGGCCCTGGGGCAGAGAGGTCAGGTCACTGGTTCACACTTTCTGTACCTGCCTAGGGCTCCTTGCCTCTGATCAGCTGAGATCCTCACCTTTGTGGACTATTTAGGGTGTAATGCTTTTTACATGTACTATTTTACCAAATCCATGGAGGAACTTGGGAAGTACAAGAGGTGGTAGCTGAGGCTCAGAGGGGTTCATGACTCTCTCTAGGCCACATGGGGTTGGGGAGCATTGGCAAAGTCTGAAGATGAATCTCAAGTCAAATCATAGGACACAGACAACTTCCACTTCCTCCCCCCACCGTCTCCCTTATATTCTCAGCCTCCTCACCTGGAGCTATTTTGAGGACAGACAGCGTCTGTGTGTCCATGCTGGCCCAGGGAAGGGGATCAGGGCTCTCATCTCCCAGTGCCATCCTCCATGTGGAGAAAGGCCCAGGCTGAGCCAGCACTGGGAAATAATTGATAGCCAGAGGCAGTCATGTAGACAGCATATAAACCTCAAGGCAGAATCTAGCCTGATGAGAGGTATACAGGCAGGGGATCCTTGAGGAGGGGCCTTCTGCTATTGGGAGCTTGCTGGAAGTCCCTGTCCCCAGGACCTGTGCCCCCTGGTCATACAGCCCCTCCTAACAACAAGGTCTTGGCTCGCAGAGCAAGGAGTATCCGGCATTCTGGGGCCACACCAACCTGTCCAGAAGTTCTGCCCAGTGTCCCACAGCAGGGTCCCACCTGGGTTGGGTTGCTCCCATGATAGACACCCTTGTCAGGATGATAGTCACAGTTGTGAGGTACAGTGGTTTAGTTCAGTGTTGCTGTGTCTTCACCACAAGTCTGGACATGTTTTTCTTTATGCAGACTCCTCTGACTCTTAACTAACTCACTGTAGTTTAAAGGGAATGGAATGTTAGTTGTGTTCACAGTTTGTTGTGGTTTGATGAATAGTCAGCAGGTAGCCATGGGCGACTTTGCCAGGTAATGTGTTGTTATGCCTTCTAGGGGCTGTGCTCAGCCAGTGAGCAGTTCTCATCTGTCAGGTACATTTTGGGTCCTGGTGGACCTGGATCCAACCCCAGCACTGCCACCAGCTAGCTCTGTGGCCAGCCTGGCTATCTGACCTCTGCAGATGGTTTCCTCATCTGCAACTGGGAGTATTTCCTTCCTACAGGTTATACGTAAGTGTCAAAGATGATCAGGGTAAAGCACTGAGGGTTCACTAAATTAATTCAGTTATTATTGAGCCCTTGATACCTTAGTCCCCACCCCAGACCTGACTGGCCCACCCCAGGAGCTCATCCCCTAATCATGCCCAGGTCCTCAGTGTGTTGGTCCTGGATTAGGTTCAGAGACCTAAATAGGATGCAGTTTACTCCCCTCCCTTTCAAAAGGACCCTACATAAATGGGCCAGACTAGTGGTGCAGCCACAGGAACCCAAGCTCTTTCTCTTGCCCAACCATCCCCAAAGGCAGGGCTTCTGCCTCATGATCCAAGATAACTCCTGGTACTCTGCAGTCACATCCACAATCTATCCAGCAAGAGGAGAATGGGAAGAGGTGTCTGTAAGGACATCCTGATGGCCAGACTTAGTCACACAGCCACACACCTGGCTACAAAATATCTCCTGGGCTTCTCCTCCTCACCTCCATGCTAATTCCTAAGCCTATGGCATTACCCGTGTGCCCACATGAGCCCAGTTCCCAATAGCTAGATTCTGTTCCCACTGTTGGTGAGAGTTCAGCTCACTGGGTGCACCAAGGAGGCCCTCCCAACTTTGCTGGAGGTGCACCAGGCAGCAAGCAAGGTTGTAAGGTCAGCCAAGCACCAGCCCTACCGCAAGTGTACCCCCTTGTATAGGGAGGAAGATAAGACCCATGTACTGTGGCTCTGCAGCTCTGTCCCTGCCAGAGGGTTTGGTGCTTGTGATGGGCTTCAGCGGCCCTGGTTCAAAGCACAGCCCCACAGGTGGTCTTGAGCCAGCCATTTGGTTCTCCAGCTGGGACAATCACTCAGTGATCAATGAGCAGTCACCAGTTTGATTAGTGTTCACCCACCCCAAAGCTTCCATTCTGATTGGTTCTGCCAAAGTTGTGTCAATTTTAGGCTCTACCTTCTCTGGGAGTACTGAGGAGAAGGGGGCGCTCTGGGAGGAGGAGGAGGAGCTGGCCAAGCCTTTAACACACAGCAGCTGACCTCCAGTGTTGCGGGGCTGCTCTCCCAACCCAGGCATATTTGGAAGCAGAGTCAGTTAATCCACCAAAATAATGTCTGAGTTCACAGGTTCTCTGCTGCCTTTGTAGCCCAGGAAAGGACAGCCTTAGACCAGCATTTTTTACAATGCGTTTGGAGAGGAGGCTCTCCGATGATCTGGTTTTTCCTGCAGGTACTGGGGCTGCACCATGCTTTGGGGCTGAGCAGGGCAGCTCCCATAGCATTAGGTCTGGTGCAGGGAGGGTATGATGGCCAGCACCCCTGAGGAACCTGTTCACTCCATCAGGTTTTTGCTCACTCTACTGCAGCCTCTCCCTTCATCTGTGCCACTCCCTCAGCTAGGCTCTCTTAGTGATACACTTGAGGATCCTGGTTCATAGAGGGCAGGTGACATGGCTGACAGTGGCTGGACCCTTGCCCTGGGGATCTGTGCCTGCAGCCTCCTTGTCACAGGAAGGAGGAGGAAGCAGCTAGCCACACAGTTGCTTTTCCTCAGTGGGAATTGTAGCTAAAATCAGGTTTGTGTGTCTTCCAAGACACTGAATCCCCATTTGGATTCAGTGCTGGGTCGTTTCATGGTGTTGAAACCACATCCCCCAGAACTGGCCTGACCACATGCAGCGCTTTCTGAGGCCAGGAGCTTGGTGTGGACAACAGACAGCGCTGATAAAGTCTGACACAACCACCTAACCAAGGCTGGTCATGCCATGGCTCTTGTCTTCGGTCACCCACTGAGGTTGTCATTTCCTTCCTGTGAGGTGGGCCCAGGCCTTGAGGAGGGACCAGAACATCAGCCACAGCAGCCCTCATGCTCTGGCACACTGGAACACCCCATGGCGAGGACTATGCATCCTTCCTCTGAATTTGTAGATGCCTCTCATGGTGCGGTGTTAAGATCTACCATCTGGATTCTGGCATTAGTGTGGCCTTTGTCTTCATGAAAGGATTCCTGGCCCTGGGAGACCAAAGGACATAGTTGAGTGGAAGGGGCCCAAGTACACTGCACAGAGCTTCCCTTGCCACACTGGGACCTCTAGAACTCATCCTAGGGGAGAAGATAGCTCACATTCTTGCTGCCCCAAAGCCAGCCCCCAAGGACTGCTTTGTGATATATTTGTCTTCTCTGAAAAGAATGACTTTATAATTCTGATTCTAAACAACAGTGTCCTCACTGGCCTATTGGTAGAAAAAATCACCTTTGTTAAGGGATCTGAGGTTGGGGGCTCCTGGCGCAGGAGGTAAGAGGTTAGTAGGAGTGCAGCCTTATAAGGTGCCAGCTGCTGGTGTTTTGTCATAGAGGACAAATGAACGTAAAGTGTGTGATTTGGTCCTACCTGATGGCCTCTTTGTACCCAACACTTCATTCCAGGCAACAGGGATGTTTCATAACCTTTATTTATCTTAGTTTTTAAATAATATATGCTTATTGCAGACAGTATAGAAATATTTAAAGAAGAAAATGTTAAAATTACTCATTTGGGGACAAAGTGTTCACTGAAATTTCAAGTTTTCTCCAAGTTTGAAATGTTTTATAATAAAATATTGGGGGGAAATCTGTAATCTTGCCATCCTAAAATAACCATTAAATAGCACATTCCTGCTCGGGGTGGTGATCACAGCGCATTGGTCACCTCACAGACAGGCACAGGCCCTTCTCATGCCTTCAATGTTGGAGGCATCTCTGCCCTTGGCTGCAGACAGTCTGGTGTGTCTATGATGTGCCTCCTGCTTTATTTCCATGTCAGCCACTGAAGGCTAACACTCAGCCAGCATCCTGTGGTGGCCACATCTCATCCCTTCTTAGGGCAAAGTCCTTCCTGGAATGGAATTACTGGTCAAGTTCTTCACCTATCATGAAACTGTGCACCCACTCAGCCCTGGACCTCCCACAGCTGGAACCAGGTTAAAGTTTTGTTTCTGGCCAGAGCCCTGGGCTCCTGGAAGAAGGGTCATTTGGCATGGGATTTAGAGCTGTGCTTACAGAAAGTGGCAGAAGCTTTTCATCCTGAAAGTATAATTTGCCATCCAAGTCACTAAACAGTGTCTCTGGCCCTGTGCAGTAGGATTGGCAGCAGTGGAAGGAGCCCCAGGGATGGAGGTGGCCCTGTTTCTACCTGGAAGGCACTCCTGGATGGGATGGAAGCAACAATCAGCTGATGCTTGGGCTTGGGAAAAACTATGGTTTCTGCCTGGAGAAGCTACCCAGCAGCCAGCTCAATTAGTGCATAGTTAGTTCACAAGCCACAGGAGAACCCTGACCCAGAAAACTGGATATCCTCACAGTCTCCAAAGGTGATATGCACAGTTATCCTCCATCCCTGTGTGGACCCTCTATTTTAATAAGGTGTAATGAGAAGGTAGAGAGGGGGATGAAGGAAGGGCTGAAGACTCCTAGAGCTGGCAGGACCAGAGGTAGGAGTTGGTACTGTAAGCAGGGTGGGCATCAGAGCAGAGGTAGTGGGGTCACTTGCAATTTGGGGAACCAAGCTGGTTTGGCAAGAAGGCTGGTTCACCCTGCAAGGCTTATTGGAGCCCCTCACGCTGCCCTGGAGAATCTTAGTTTTGTTTGTAAAACTTTTAAAAACTGTTCTCCTTATCACGAAGTATTTGGGACATATAAAAAAACTTGCATGATGAACTTAAGAAATAAAGTGTGAACATATGCCTGTGCCCTCACTGTCTGCCTTAAGAATGAGAACATGATTGGTGCTGTGGAAGCTACTGGAACTTCCCCACCCTGGAGCATGTCAGGCTGGCCTCTAGCTTGAATGTTAGTATCTCACCTCATCACCTTTTTAAAAAATAATTTATATATATATATAAATACTATTATATATATAAATAAAATACTCTCTATATAAAATACTATTTAGTGATATATATATAAATTATTTATATATATAATATATATATTTATATAATATATATATTATATAATTTATATATATATAAATTATTTATATATATTATATATATTTATATAATATATGTATTATATATATAATTTATATATATATCACTAAATAGTATTTTCTTTGTATATTTTTGGAAACTTGATAAAATTGTACTTGATTAAATTTTCTTAATTTGCTTTTTCTTCTGCAACATCTTTGTCATCCAATTTACCCAAATCGTTGTGAGTAGCTGTAGTTTGTTCATTTTTATTGCTGAGCGATACTCCATTGGAAGGCTGTACCACCATTAGTGCGCACATGCCCCTGTGGCAGGCCTTGGGACAATCACCACAGTACACTGCAGTCTTGTCCACATTTCCCAGTGCACACAGACAGGTTTCCCTGAATGCATGCCATCAGCTTTCCAGGAAGACGCCCATAACAACTGTCTCCAGTTCACACCCCATGAGCAGCTGTCAAAAGTTGGCATCACCCCCTTCTGTTTTGTAACTTTAGTGGGTATCACATTGTGACCATTTCCTCAATGATTAATGAAGTAAAACATTTTTGCATCTGTTTTTTAGCCAGTTTTCTTACTGTTTTAATTGTTTCAGTTAATTTATGCACATACTTAAAGACAAATAAATAGTTCTAAGAGACTTATGGTAAAAGCCCGCAGATCTCCTTTTGCAACCAACCCAAAGAACCACTTGCTGTTCCTTTCAATATTCTTCATGTATTTACCCCCATATTTCTAAATAACTTACATTGCTCTTCCTTGATGTATTGATTTAAACATTACCTGTTTATTCTGTTTTGGTAGATGAAGATTAAGTGTTCCCAATGCCCCTACCCCAGCTTCTCCATACCATCCAAGTAGAGGTAAAGCTCAAGTTTTTACTAATTCATTAATCACTTTGCATTATAATGTCTCTAAACTGTTTACTTCTGAGCCTAGTAATATACTTCATTTTTTTATTGTTGTTCAATTATAGTTGTCCCCTTTCCTCCCCCATTATTCTCCCCTGTCCTATGCACCCCCCACCTTCCACATTCAATTATTCCCCCCTGCTTGTCTTTGTCCATGGGTCCTTTTTACAAGTTCCTTGACTTGACCCTTCCCCTTCTTTCCCCTGTTATCCCCAAACCCCCACCCCTCTGGTCACTTTCAGTTCTTTATTTCCATGTCTCTGGTTATATTTTGCTCACTTACTTGTTTTGTTGATTAGGTTCCACTTGTAGGTGAGATCATATGGTATTTGTTTTTCACTGCCTGGCTTATTTTACTTAGCATAATGCTCTCCTCTTCCATCCATACTGTCGCAAAGGGTAGGAGTTTCTTCTTTCTGCTGCGTGGTATTCCATTGGGTAAATGTATCACGTTTTTTTTTTTGACCCACTTCTACAGATGGGCACTTAAGCTGTTTCTAGCACTTGACTATTATAAATTGCACTGCTATGAACATTGGGGTGCATAGGTTCCTTTGAATTGGTGTTTCAAGATTCTTAGAGTATAAGCCCAGCTGTGGAATTGCTGGGTCAAAAGGCAGTTCCATTTTTAGTTTTCTGAGGAAATTCCATACTGTTTTCCACAGGGACTGCATCAGTCTGCATTCCCACCAACAGAGCACTAGGGTTTCTGTTTCTCCACAACCTCACCAGCACTTGTTGTTTGTTGATTTGTTTATGATGGCCATTCTGACCCATGTGAAGTGGTATCTCACCGTGGTTTTAGTTTGCATCTGTCTCATGTCGTTAGTGATATTGAACATCCTTTCATATGTCTCTGGGCCCTCTCCCCCCTAGAGAAGTGTCTGTTGAGGTTCTTTGTCCATTTTGAATTGGATTGTTTGTCTTCGTGGTATGGAGTCGTGTGAATTCTTTATATATTTTGGAGATCAAACCCTTGTCCGAGGTATCATTTGCAAATATCTTTTCCCATATGGTTGATTCCTTTTTCATTTTGCTGATGTTTTCTTTAGCTATGCAGAAGCTTTTTAATTTGATGTAGTCCCATTTGTTTATTCTTTCCTTTATATCCCTTGCCATAAGAGACATATGGGTGAAAATATTGCTGCTTGGAATATCTGAAATTTTCCTGCCTATGTTCTCCTCTAGGACTTTTATGGTGTTACAACTTATATTTAAGTCTTTTATCCATCTTGAGTTTATTTTTGTGTATGGTTTTGTGTATAAGTTGGTAGTCAAGTTTCAATTTTTTTGCATGTAGCTGTCCAGCTCTCCCAGCACCATTTGTTGAAGAGACTATTTTTATTCTATTTCATGCTCCTGCCCCCTTTGTCAGATAATCGACCATAGAGAAACGGGTTTATTTCTGAATATAGTTTTTTTCCTGGAATTAATTGTTGATCTATTTTTTTTACTTGCTTTGTTTTGTGTCATCATAAACTTAATTTTTTTCAAGTGATTCCAAGGATCTGCAGTGTAAGGTAGTCTGTCCATGTCCCTTTTCCTGGAACCCTATCCCTCTGCTCCTGACAGTTGGCATCCTGGATCTCCTGGGTTGGAGCTCCCAGCTTATGGCTCTCACTAAATACATGCTCCAGTATTTCACTAAAATAATGGAAAAAGACTTATGGGAAATAAATTTCCTAAGCCCCTCTTTGCATGTCTGAAAGTATCTTTACTTGCCCATAACTTTGTTGATAGTTCAGTTAGGTATGAGATATAGGTCATTTTCCCTCAGCATTTTGAAGACATTGCCCATTGATTTTTCTAGAATTTGGTATTATTGTAGAGAAGCTAAGTCCCATCCTTACAACCAGTCTTCTCTGTGTATTCTGTCTTTACCGTCCAGGTGCTTCACGGGCCATCTCTTTCATCCTGTCTCTTATCCCACATTTATGTGCTGGGCACTTGGTGAGCTCTTTCAATCTGAATGAGTAAGGTACTGCAATTCTGGTTGTTTCTTTCATCATCTCCTCCCCTTTTTTTCTCCCCTCTTTCTGGAAACATTATTGATTAGCATTTTGACCACCGGGATGGACAGTTCCTGTTGGAGAGTGTTAGGCAGAAAGCTTCCTATATTGTGGGGTCCCCAGATATAAGCGTAGGAGGAAATTTGCTCTGAGGTAGAGACCTCCAGTTTCCTGTAGGTGGGAATGGGGGCAGGTTAGATTAGCCTGGTGGCACAGAAAAACGGATTGTAGAAATTACTACAAACAACTATATGCCAAGAAATTTGAAAACCAGGGTGAAACGGACAACTTTCTAGAAAAATATAATCTCTCAAAACAAAATGAAGAAGAAGCAGAAAGCCTGAATTGAAGTAGTAATCAAAAACTCCCGGCACACAAAAGCCCTGGACCAGATGGTTTCACAGGAGAATTTTACACAACATTAAAGAGCTAACCCCTATACTTCTCAGACTATTCCAGAAAATCCACTAAGAGGGAAGACTCCCAAACTTTCTTTACGAAGCCAGCACCATCTAATTCCAAAACCAGGTAAAGACACACACAAAAAGGAAACTACAGGCCAATATCACTGATGAATATACATGCAATAGTCCTCAAAAAAATATTGGAAAACCACATCCAGCAATACATTAAAAAGATCATACACCATGATCAAGTGGGATTCATCCCAGGGATGCAAGCTTGGTACAATATTCTCAAATCAATAAATATAATATATCATATAAACAAAAGGAAAGACAAAAATCACATGATCATATCAGTAGATGCGGAAAAAGCATTTGATAAGGTATAGAACCCATTTATGATAAAAAACACTCAGCAGAGTAGGAGCAGAGGGAGCCATATATGTAATGTACATAATAAAGACCATATATGAGAAACCTACAGCCAACATTATACTCAATGGGCAAAAACTAAAAGCTTTCCCACCAATATCAAGGAACAAGACAAGGATGTCTGCTTTCACCACTTCTATTCAACATAGTATTCGAAGTCCTAGCCATAGAGATCAGACAAGAAAAAGAAATAAATCCAAATTGGAAAGGAGGAAGTAAAACTGTCACTGCAGATGATATGATAGTGTACATAGAAAACCCTATAGAATCCACGAAAAAACTACTCAACCTAATAAGTGAATTTGACAAAACAGCAAGATTCAAAGTTAATAATGAGAAATCAAAGGCATTTTTATGCACCAATAATGAAATATCAGAATCAGAAATCAGGAAAAGAATCCCATTTGCTTTAGCAACAAGAAAAAGAAAGTACCTAGGAATAAACCTTATCAAGGAGGTAAAAGACCTGTACTTAAACAACTACACAACACTACAGAAGGAAATTAAGTTAGACCTTAATAAGTGGGAGCATATACCGTGTGCATGGACGGGAAGAATTAACATCATCAAAATGTCCATATTACCGAAAGCAATTTATAGAGTCAATGCAATCCCTATTAAAATACCAATGACATCACAGGTACGCAACAAACATTTCAAAAATTTATATGGAACCATAAATGACCCTCAATAGCTGCAGCAATTTTGAAAAAGAAGAACAAAGTAGGAGGGATCACAATACCTGCTATCAAACTATACTACAAAGCTGCCGTCATCAAAACAGGATGGTACTGCCATAAGAACAGAGATATAGAACAGTGGAACAGCATAGAACATCCAGGAGTAAACCCAAGTCCCTATGATCAATTTTTATGCACCAGTGTTCCACAAACAGAGCAGGAGCATAAAATGGAGTAAAAATAGCCTCTTCAACAAATCGTGTTAGGAGAGCTGGACAGCTATATGTAAAAAAATTAAATTCGATCACCCACTTACACCATACACAAAAGTAAATTCAAGGTGGATAAAAGACTTAAATATAAATCACGACATCATAAAAATCCTAGAGGAGAACACAGGCAGGAAAATCTCAGATATTCAGTGAAGCAATATTTTCACCAATTTGTCCCCTAGAGCAAGGGACATAAAAGAAAGAATAAACAAATGGGATCTCATCAAAATGAAAAGCTTCTGCATGGCTAAAGAAAACACCAGTAAAATGAAAAGGGAACCAACCATACGGGAAAAGATATTTGCAAATGATACCTCGGACAAGGGTTTGATCTCCAAAATATATAAAGAACTCGCTCAGCTCCACTCCAGGAAGACAAACAACCCAATTAAAAAATGGGCAAAGGACATGAACAGACACTTCTCCTAGGAGGACATAACAGACAGCCCAGAGACATCAAAAAGATGCAAATTAAAACCACAATGAGATACGACTTCAATAGGAATGAAGATGGCTGGGAAGTAGGTGGGAAAGGAGCCCAGTTCTCCCTGTGCCCAGCTAGGACACCTAGCCAATCTTCTGAGGAACAGAGTGAACAGCCAATGGAATTCCAGCTTATATGAAGTTTGGAGGCCCAAAATTGCAGAAGACATTGAAACACAGATGGTGAGCAGATTACACTGGGATTGTAAGGTCTCTGGGATATGAGCAGGGACCAAGGCTGCAGCGGCCCCAGTCCAGAGCCTGCCACAGAATACAGGGAGGAGAGTTAGATCACCAGCTCCCTCCCCTACCAGAGCAGGTAGGGCAGCTCAGCACCAGGAGGGACCTGGATGCTAGAAGTCTCTGGGGGGAATAGAGAGGAAATAGGAGACACACGGAGGCAGTACACATCCGCTGGACCTGTGGACGCTGGCACCAGAGAAAATGAGGTGCCAGGGACCACCTGGACAAGAGAGGAGTTGGGCTGTGTCGGACCCTGATTCAGGTAGTCTCTGGATTGGTTGGAAGGATTGGCTTTGTGAAAAGCAGTGTGCTTAAGAACAGCCAGCTGCTTTGTAAGGAGCTCTCAAGCAGCAGATCACCCAAGGATGATTTCAGCTGTGCACGCCCAGAGACTTGAGTGGCTGAGTGAAACAGCTCACTGGAGATTGACTTACACTGTGAGCAGCTGAGTGGCTGATCTGAGCCTAGCAGCTCACAGAGGACCTGGGCCAAAGGCTGGGAAACTGTGAATATTGCCACCCAGACCTGGTCCCCATTCTCTCAAAACCATATGAAGGTAGAAAAGCTAAGCACAGCCCCCTCTTCCTGTGGCATCTACGAAGATCAGCAGAACTTGCTGAACAGGTTTAAAGTCAACAGGAGGCTTTTCTTTTTTTTTTTCTTTTTGCATCCTCTCTCTTTTTTGTTTTTCCTTTTTTTTTTCTTTCCCTGGGCAAGATGATAAGACTTGGAGTTTCTAAGGACCCAGAGACAGATCAAACAAGGGAGCACAAGGCTAACCCCAAAACTGAGAAACTGAGACAAATGTCACTTTGCCATCACATACAGCTGGCATTTTATTCTTTATGTGTATTATTCTTACTTTTTCATTATTTTTTACCACTTTTATTTTTTTTGATTTTTATTGTTATTCAATTACAGTTGTATGCCTTTTCTCCCCATCCCTGCACCCCACCCCAGCTGAAACCCCCTCCCTCCCCCACCTCCACCCTCCCCCTTGATTTTGTACATGTGTCCTTTATAGTAGTTCCTGTAATCCCTTTTCCTCACTGTCCCTTCACCACTCCCCCCAACTATTGTTAGATTGTTCTTAACTTCAGTGTCTCTGGTTATATTTTGTTTCCTTTCTCTTCTGTTGATTATGTTCCAGTTAAAGGTGAGATCATATGGTATTTGTCCCTCAACGTCTGCCTTATTTCACTTAGCATAATGCTCTCCAGTTCCATCCATGCTGTTGCAAAGGGTATAAGCTCCTTCTTTCTCTCTGCTGCATAGAATTCTATTCTGTAAATATACCATAGTTTTTGGATCCACTCATTGCTGATGGGCACTTAGGTTGCTTCCAGTACCTGGCTATTGTAAATTGTGCTGCTATGAACATTGGGGTGCACAGGTTCTTTTGGATTGGTGTTTCAGGGTTCTTAGGGTATAATCCCAGCAGTGGAATTGCTGGGTCAAAGGGCAGTTCCATTTTTAGTTTTCTGAGGAAATTCCATACTGTTTTCCACAGTGGCCTCACCAGTCTGCATTCCCACCAACAGTGCACTAGGGTTCCCTTTTCTCCGCATCCTCTCCAACATTTGTTTGTGGATTTGTATATGTTGGCCACTCTGACTAGTGTGAGATGGTACCTCATTGTGGTTTTAATTTGCATCTCTCTGATGGCTAGTGATGCTGAGCATCTTTTCATATGTCTCTGGGCCCTCTGTATGTCTTCCTTGGAGAAGTGTCTGTTCAAGTCCTTTGCCCATTTATTAATTGGGTTGTTTGTCTTCCTGGAGTAGAGTCGTGTGAGTTCTTTATATATTTTGGAGATCAGGCCCTTGTCTGAGGTATCATTGCCAAAGATGTTTTCCCATACTGTTGGTCCTCTTTGTATTTTAATGCTGTTGTCTTCAGCCATGCAGAAGCTTTTTATTTTGATGAGGTCCCATTTCTTTATTCTTTCCTTTATGTCCCTTGCTTTAGGGGACGTGTCTGAGGACGTTGCTGCGTGGAATGTCTGAGATTTTCCTGCCAATGTTTTCCTCTAGGACTTTTATGGTGTTATGACTTATATTTAAGTCTTTTATCCATCTTGAATTTATTTTTGTGTATGGTGTAAGCTGGTGATCGAGTTTCATTTTTTTGCACGTAGCTGTCCAGGTCTCCCAACACCATCTGTTGAAGAGGCTGTTTTTGCTCCATTTTAGGCTCCTGCCTCCTTTGTCAAATATTAATTGACCATAAAGACTTGAGTTTATTTCTGGGCTCTCTGTTCTGTTCCATTGGTCTATGTGCCTGTTTTTATGCCAGCACCAGGCTGTTTTGATAACAGTGGACTTGTAATACAGTTTGATATCAGGTATTATGATCCCTCCTGCTTTGTTCTTCTTTCTGAAAATTGCTGCAGCTATTCGGGGTCGTTTGGGGTTCCATATGAATTTCTGAAATGTTTGTTCTATATCTGTGAAATATGTCATGGGTACTCTAATAGGGATTGCATTGAATCTATAAATTGCTTTGGTAGTATGGCCATTTTGATAATGTTAATTCTTCCAATCCATGAGCATGGTACATGCTTCCATTTGTTTGTGTCTTCCTTAATTTCTTTCTTCAGTGTTGTGTAGTTTTCTGAGTACAGGTCTTTTACCTCCTTGGTTAGGTTTATTCCTAGGTACATTATTTTTCTTGTTGCTATATCAAATGGGATTTTTTTTCCTGATTTCTGTTTCTGCAGTTTCATTGTTGGTATACAGGAATGCCTTTGATTTCTGAGTATTGACTTTGTATCCAGCTGTTTTGCCAAATTCATTTATTAGGTGGAGTAGTTTTTTGGTGGAGTCTATAGGATTTTCCATGTATAGTATCATGTCATCTGCAAACAGTGATGGACTTCTTTTGTCTGGGAAACTCTTTATTTGGCCTTCTATCTTGATTGAGATCCTTGCTGGGTAAAGTAGACTTGGTTGCAGGCCTCTGGTTCTCATTACTTGGAATATTTTTTGCCATTCTCTTCTGACTTGGAGAGTTTCCATTGAGAAGTCAGTTGCTAACCTTATTGGGGCTCCCTTGTATGTTACTTCCTGTTTCTCCCTTGCTGCCTTTAAGATCCTCTCTTTGTCTTGGAATTTTGCCATTTTAATTATGATGTGTCTTGCAGTGGGTGTCTTTGGGTTCCTCTTGCTTGGGACTCTCTGTGTTTCCTGGATTTGGGTGACTTTTTCTCTCATCAGATTAGGGAAATTTTCCATCATTACTTTTTCAAACAGGTTTTCTATCCCTTGCTCTTCTTCTTCTCCTTCTGGTATTCTTATTGTACGGATATTATTACGTTTCATGTTGTCCTGCATTTCCCTTAATCCCTCTTCATTCTTTCTGAGCCTCTTTTCCTTTTCTTGCTCTTTCTGGGTGTTTTTTTCTACTTTGTCCTCCAGCTCGCTGATCCGATCCTCTGCTTCATCAAGTCTGCTTTTCATTCCTTCTACTGTGTTCTTCAGTTCAGAAATTGTATTCTTCATTTCCTCTTGGCCCTTGTTGATAGTTTCTATTTCCTTTTTCATGTTCATATAGTTTGCAGTGAGTTCATTGTAGTTTCCCTGTAGCTTCTGGTAGTTCTCTTTGAGCTCGGAGAGCTCAGTGAGCTTCCTGATAACCATTGCTTTGAACTCAGTATCTGGTAGTTGACTTGCCTCTTTTTCAGTTAGCATTCATTCTGAGGCTTCCTCCTTTCCTTTCATTTGGGGATTGTTTCTTTGTTTTCCCATTGTTTGTGAGACTCTTCTTGTTAGCCTCTGCTTCTTAGATTGATCTATTCTGACTCCCTGGGTTTATGGTATGAACTTCTATGGTAGAATGCCAAAGGGGTTCAGTGGTGCCGTCTCCTTAATCTCCTGTGCTCACTGGTCTTGAGCTGACTTTTATGGGTCTAACACAGTCTAACTCTGGTCTTTTCAGCACTCCAGGTTTTATTGTCTCACCTGTGGGAAAAAGAGAAAGAAGGAAAAAAAAAAGGAGAAAGGATGGACAGGAAAAGGGAATAGAAAAGGAGTGGAAGGAAGGAAGGAAGAATGAAAAAAGATCGGAAGAAAGAAGGAATTTTAACAAAAATTAAAACAAAAATAAATAAATAAAAAGAGGCAGGAAGAAGGAATAAAAAAGGTAAAGGACGGAAGGAAGAAGGAATAGAAAAAGAGAAGGACAGAAAGGAAGAAGGAATTTAGGGGGAAAGGAGAAAAAAAAAAAGTCTTCTGCTGGCTTTAAATTGGTCAGGTTAGTTCTGCTGGTCTTCCTGTCTGTGAAACGGGAGCGGATGGTTGGAAGGATTGGTTTTACTTTTCTCCCTACCAAAGCCACACTCTTTGCTGTTGTTCAGCCTCCAGTCCAGTTCCTCAGGGTACTTCTGCTCCCCCCTAGGCCTTTAGTTCACCAGGTGTGCTGTCCTTGAGTTGCACCAATTAGGGGCAACTCACACTCCACCTTCTTGCTCTTTGCTGTCTTAGATGCTAGGGGCTCTCAGTGCTCCTACAGGGTAGTTCATCCCCCTACTAGTCAAGTTTTTCCAGGGGAATGCAGTCTCCCCTAGCCCGGCAGCTCCCGTCTGCTGGGCGTTCTGCCTTCCTCCTAGAGAGAGAGTAGGCCTCTGTGCGCAGGGGCTAGGTGGGAGTTGTTCAGAACCAGTGCTTTTAGGTGTTGTCGCCCGCAGGCAGCCAGGCCGTTGATCGGGTTACGCGGCCGACCTGTGGCTTTGGGCCTGTTGGCAGGGCAGCAGGCCACTGATCCGGGTGCGCACCCACCCGAGGTTTCAGGTGTGGGCGCCCAGTCCGCTAATCTGGGTGCGTGCCAGCCGGGCTTCAGGTGTGCACTGGGGCAGCTTATCCTGCATTCACAGTCCAGGGGCGGGGGGTGGGGGGGCGCCAGAGGCCACGGCTGCTGCGGAGAGTTCTCTAACTAGCCGCTGAGTGCCTCTATTTTCTTTTTCTTTTTGAGAAATTCTTCCTATTCAAGCCCCCTTGGTCCAAACAAGTACCTGGCCTCTCACACAGCCCAGCCTGGCTTTCTCCCAAGAATCCTGCAGCAGACCCTGTGCCCGGGCCGGGGCTTCAGCTGCCTTAGTCGGCGTGCTGGTCCCAAGGACCTTATTGTCCTTAAGCACTCTTCTTACCGTCAGAGCTTTCAATGTCCTCTCTCTTTGGTCTCTGATCTTCGTATATGCTGGAATACCATTGGCTGTTCGCTCTGTTCCTCAGATCAGCTAGGTTTTTCACTGGTGCCAAGGGGAAGTGGACTGCACTCCCACCTATCTCACCACCATATTCCTCCGTATTTCACCACTTTTATTTTATTAGTATTTTTTTATTTCTCTTCCTTATGTTTAGTTTTCCTCGTTTTATTTCTCTGTTTAATTGCATTGTTTGACTGGTTTTCCTTATTCTCTCTTTATTGTATTTTAATTTTCCTTCTTTCACTTCACGTGTGTTCCAGTAACACACAACTCTTAATCGTATACTGTCATTCTGCTTATCCAAATCATATATTTCTTGTCATATTATTGTTGTTCCAGTGCTATTGAAAACAATGATTGTTCCATACAATTGCACATACCACACAGCAACCCTCCATGATCTTAGCCCACTTCACTTTAATCCTGAGCATTATTATTGTTGTGGTTAACTTTATTCTCCCTCACACTATGCCTACTTTCTATCCTTTACTTTCACTATATCTCATCACCTAACCTTGCACAACCACTCTGTTTTCTGGGTCAGCTCACAATCCTCCTCCCCTCTAACAAGAGTCTTTTCTCCCTTTCACCTGTTATAAAAAGTGGCTAGTTGGGTGAAATATCACAGTTAACACAATATTTACCCAAGGAATGTCCTATTCTCTACTTGCTGATATTTCAAATCCAATAAAACTTTCTCCCACTGTCTTAATCCATTTTGACAATCCATTACCACTGATCACATACGAGAATACGTGGGAACTGTGAACATCAGTATACTTGCTGGAGGAGAAAAACCACCAACAAAGGAACCACCAAAAGGTAAAAACCAAAGTACAAAACAGAGCCCACACAAACAGAAGAAAGGGCAAGCCTAGAGTGTCCAGACAAGGGGATCAAAGAGACCACACCACTGAACCCCACAGAATTCTTACCATAGAATTTCACCCTACAAAGACAGCTAGCAAAACAAAACACCAGGAAGCACAGAAACAAAAAGCGTCACCTAAAATGGGGAGACAGAAAAACAACATTCAGTCAAAAGACATGGAAGACTCCCCACTAAAATAGCTAAATGGAATGGAGATAACCAAATTTTCAGATACAGAATTCAGAATAATGGTTATAAAAATGCCCAAGGAACTCACAGACAATTGCAAGGAACTGAGTGAGAACTATGTCACCATGAAAAAGGAAATAGAAACTATAAACAAAAACCAGGAAGAAATGAACAATAAAGTCTTGGGGGTAAAAAACACATTAGAAGGAATTACAAGTAGGCTGGATGAAGCAGAGGATTGAATCAGCAAGCTGGAGGACGAGGAAGAAAAAAACACACCGAAGGAGCAAGAAAAGGAAAAGAGACTCAAAAATAAAGAACTGGTAATAAGGGAGCTTCAAGAAAATATGAAACATAATAATATCTGTATAATAGGGATACCAGAAGGAGAAGAAGAGCAAGGGATACAAAACCTGCTTGAAAAAGTAATGAAGGAAAACTTCCCTAATTTGATGAGAGAAAAAGTCACACAAACCCAGGAAGCACAGAGAGTCTCAATGAAGAGGAACCCAAGGAGGCCCACTTCAAGAAACATAATAATTAAAATGGCAAAATTCCAAGACAAAGAGAGAATCTTAAAGGCAGCAAGGGAGAAACAGGAAGTAACATACAAGGGAGCCCCAATTAGACTAGCAGCTGACTTCTCAATGGAAATGCTCCAAGCCAGAAGAGAATGGCAAGAAATATTCCAAGTAATGAAAACTAAAGGCCTGCAACCAAGGCTACTTTGTCCAGCAAGGCTCTTAATTAAAATGGAAGGCCAAATAAGCACTTTCCCAGACAAAAAAAAGTCTAAAAGAATACACCTCCACCAAACATGGTCTGAAAGAGATGCTAAAGGAAATGCTTTAAGAAAAGGAAGGAAGAGCAAGAGAGAGGAACACAAGTACAAAAAAATGGCAATAGATAAGTACCTACCAATAATAACCTTAAACATAAATGGATTAAGTGCTCCAATCAAAAGACCTAAAATAGCTGAATGGATGAAAAAGCATGACCCACACATAAGCTGCCTACAAGAGACCCACCTCAAAACAAAGGACCTACACAGACTGAAAGTGAAGGTATGGAAACAATTTTTCCAAGCAAACAGGGAAAAAAAGCCAGGGTAGCAATACTCATATCAGACAAAACAGACTTCAAGAAAAGGGCCATAAAAAGAGACCCAGAAGGTCACTTCATAATACTCAAGGGAAGAATCCATCAAGAAGAAATAAACATTGTAAATATATATGCACCCAACATAGGAGCACCGAAATACATAAACAAAATCTTGGGAAACTTGAAGAAACATATTAACAGCAATACAATTATAGTGGAGGATTTCAACACCCCACTGTCAAAAATGAACAGATCTTCCAAAGTATCACAAAAGATATTGCGATACTGAATAATGTCCTAGATCAGATGAATTTAAATGATATATATAGAGAGCCTTTCATCCCAAAGAAGCAAAATACACATTCTTTTCAAATGCACATGGAATATTTTCAAGGATAGACCCCGTGATAGGACACAAAACAAGCCTCAAGAAATTCCAGAAAATTGACATCATATCAAGCATTTTCTCTGACCACAATAACCTGAAACCAGAAATCAACCTCAAGGAAAAAACTCAAAAACACTCAAACTCATGGAGATTGAATAACATGCTATTAAACAATGAATGGGTCAAAAATGAGATCAAGGAAGAAATAAAAAACTTTCTGAAAACAAACGACAGTGAACTCACAACAACCCAAAAGTTATGGGAACAGCGAAGGCAGTCCTGAGAAGGAAGTTCATAGAGATAAGGCCTGCCTAAAAAAAAAATAGAAACAGTTGAAATAAACAACCTAATCCTACACCTACAAGAACTCAAAGAAAAACAAAAAAGACAGCCCAGAGCAAGTAGAAGGAGGGAAATAACCAAGATCAGAGCAGAATAAAATGACATATAGACAAAAACCGCAATTCTAAGAATCAATAAATCCAGGAGCTGGTTCTTTGAAAAGATAAACAAAATTGACCATCCTTTAGGCAGACTCATCAAGAAAAAAAAGAGAGGACCCAAATAAACACAATCAGAAATGAAAGAGGAGAGATTACAACTCATACCACAGAAGTACAAAGGACTGTAGGAAATTACTACGAAGAACTATATGCCAAGAAGTTTGAAAACCTAGGTGAATTAAACAAATTTTTAGAAAAATATAATCTTCCAAAATTTAATGAAGAAGAAACACAAAGCCTGAGCAGACCAATAACAGCAGGCAAAGTTGAAGCAATAATCAAAAAACTCCCTACACACAAGAGCCCTGGGCCCCACAGTTTCACAAGAGAATTCTACAAAGCATTTAAGGAAGAGCTAACCCCTATCCTTCACAAACTATTCCAAACAATCCAAGAAGAAGGAAGACTCCTAAACTCTTTTTGTGAATCCAACATCATCCTAAGCACAAAACCAGAGAAAGACACAACAAAGAAAGAAAACTTCAGGCCAATATTGCTTATGAACATAGATGCTAAAATCCTCAAGAAAATATTGGCAAAGCACATCCAGCACTGCATTAAAAAGATCATACAGCATGACCAAGTGGGATGAATCCCACGGATGCAAGGATGGTATAATATTCATAAATCAATAAACATAAAACATCACATAAACAAAGGCAAAAGCAAAAATCACATGATATATCAATAGTTGCAGAAAAAGCATTTGATAAGGTACAGTACCCATTTATGATAAAAAAAAAAAAACACTCAGCAAAGTGCAAATAGAAGGAGCATTCCGCAACATAATAAAGTCCATATATGAGACATCTATAGCCAACATCATAGTCAATGGGCAAAAACTAAAAAGTTTCCCGGTAAGATCAGGAACAAGACAAGTTTGTTCACTCTCGCCATTCTATTCAACATAGTATTGGAAGTCCTAGCCATAGCAATCAGACAAGAAACGGAAATAAAAGGCATCCAAATTGGAAAGGAGAAAGCTAAACTCTCATTGTTTGCAGATGACATATAGTTTACATAGAAAATCCTATAGACTCCACAAAAAATCTGCTTGAAGGAATAAATGAATTTGGCAAAACAGTGAGATACGAAGTCAATATTTAGAAATCAAAAGTATTTTTGTACACTGACAATGAAATATCACAAACAAAAATCAGGGGAAAAGTCCATTTCATATAGTAACATGAAAAATAAAATACCGGAGGAACCAAGATGGCGGCATAGGTAGACACACTGCACCTCCTCGCACAACCAGAACTGACAGAGAATCGAACAGCAAGGGGTACCGACACCAAGGAAATAGAATATAAACATTCATCCAGACTGGTAGGAGGGGTGGAGACGGGCACCGGGGTGGAGAGGACTCGCGTGGCTGTGGCGGGACTGAGACTGGCGGAGTGTGGGACAAATGGCGCAGGCAGTCCGAGCACTAGCAGACCCTGCGGCCCTACATTTTCACAGATAAACCCAGAGGGCCGGACTCAGAGTGGCAGGGAACGGGGCAGGCAGAGTGGCGGGTAGCACCCTGTGGCACCACATTCTCCCACAGATAAACCGGAGGAACAGCGGGCAGTGAAGCAGACTGCGCAACCCAGGGCTCCAGCTTGGGGAAATAAAGCCTCAAACCTCTGATTGAAAGCGCCCCTGGGGATTGGGGCGGCAGCAGGAGAGACTCCCAGCCTCACAGGAGAGGTTGTTGGAGAGACCCACAGGGGCCTAGAGTGTGCACAGGCCCACTTACTCGGGAACCAGCACCAGAGTGGCCCAGTTTGATTGTGGGTATCGGAGTGAAAGATTGAAATCCAGAGGAGAGTGAGGTGGGCGCCATTGCTCCCACTCGGCCCCTCCCCCACGTACAGCATCACAGCGCAGCGACCAGCATTACCCCACCCCAGTGAACACCTAAGGCTCCGCCCCTTAAAGTAACAGACGCACCAAGACAAACAAAAAAAAAAAGGCCCAAATGACAGAACACTTCAAAGCTCCAGAAAAAATACAACTAAGCGATGAAGAGATAGCCAACCTATCAGATGCACAGTTCAAAACACTGGTTATCAATATGCTCACAGACTTGGTTGAATCTGTTCAAAAAACAGATGAAAAAATGAAGCCTATGCTAAGAGAAACAAAGGAAAATGTACAGGGAACCAATAGTGATGAGAAGGAAACTGGGACTCAAATCAACAGTGTGGACCAGAAGGAAGAAACAAACATCCAACCAGAAAAGAATGAAGAAACAAGAACTTGGAAAAATGAGGAGAGGCTTAGGAACCTCCAGGACACCTTGAAACGTTCCAACATCCGAATTATAGGGGTGCCAGAAGGAGAAGAGGAAGAACAAAAAATTGAAAACTTATTTGAACAAATAATGGAGAACTTCCCCGATCTGGCAAAGGAAATAGATTTCCGGGAAGTCCAGGAAGCTCAGAGAGTCCCAAAGAAGCTGGACCCAAGGAGGAACACACCAAGGCACATCATAATTACATTACCCAAGATTAAACGCAAGGACCTACATCCAAGATTACTGTATCCAGCAAAGCTATCATTTAGAATGGAAGGGAAGATAAAGTGCTTCTCAGATAAGGTCAAGTTAAAGAAGCTCATCATCACCAAGCCCTTATTATATGAAATATTAAAGGGAGTTACCTAAGAAAAAGAAGATCAAAAATAGGAACAGTAAAAATGACAGCAAACTCACAGTTATTAACGACCACACATAAAACAAAAACGAGAGCAAACTAGGCAAACAACTAGAACATGAGGGTTGTCAATAAGGGAGTGGGAGGGGGAGAGGGCGGTAAAGGTACAGAGAATAAGTAGCATAGATGATAGGTGGAAAATAGACAGGGGGAGGGTAAAAATAGTGTAGGAAATGTAGAAGCCAAAGAACTTAGAAGTATGACCCATGGACATGAACTATGGGGGGGAATGTGGGAGGGAGGGAGGTGGGCAGGATGGAGTGGAGCGGGGGGGAAATGGGACAACTGTAATAGCATAATCAATAAATATATTTAAAAAAAATAAAAAGAAAAATAAAATACCTAGGAATAAGCCTAACCAAGGAGGTAAAAAGACCTTTACTCAGAAAACTATATAACACTGAAGAAAGAAATTAAGGAAGACACAAACAAATGGAAACATATACCATGTTCCTGGATCAGAAGAATTAACATCATCAAAATATCTATAGTACCCAAAGCAATTTATAGACATGCAATACCTATTAAAGTACCAATGGCATATTTCAAAGATATAGAACAAACACATTAAAAATTTATATGGAACCATAAACCACCCCACATAGCTGCAGCAATTTGAAAATGAAGAGCAAAGTATGAGGGGTCACATTACCTGATATCAAACTGTATTACAAGGCCACTGTAATCAAAACAGCCTGGTACTGGCATAAGAACAGACACATGGACCAAAGGAACAGAATAAGAGAGCCCAGAAATAAACCCAAGTCTCTACAGTCAATAAATATTTGACAAAAGGGGGCAGAAGCATAAAATGGAGCAAAAATACCATCTTCAACAAATGGTGTTGGGAGAGCTGGACAGCTACATGCAAAAAAATGAAATTGGATCACCAACTTACACCATACACACAAATAAACTCAAGGTCGATAGAAAACTTAAATATAAGTTGTGATACCATAAAAGTCCTAGAGGAAAACATAGGCAGGAAAATCTCAGATATTCCATGCAGCAATATTTTCACTGGTAAGTCATGTAGAACAAGGGACATAAGGGAAAGTATGAACAAACGGGATCTCATCAAAATGAAAAGCTTCTGCATGGCTAAAGAAAACAGCATTAAAATCAAAAGAGAACCACCGTATTGGAAAACATATTTGCCAGTGATACCTAAGACAAAGGTTTGATCTCCAAAATATATAAGAACTCACATGACTCCACTCTAAGAAGACAAGCAACCCAATTAAAAAATGGGCAAAGGACTTCAACAGACACTTCTCCAAGGGGAACATACAGAGGGTCCAGAGTCATATGAAAAGATGCCCAGTATCACTCGCCATCAGAGAGTTGCAAATTAAAACCACAATGAGATACCACTTCATACCTGTAAGAATGGCCATCATAAACAAAGCAACAAACAACAAGTATTGGAGAGGTTATAGGGAAAAGGGAACCCTAGTGCACTGTTGGGATTGCAGACTGATGCAACCACTATGGAAAACAGTATGGAATTTCCTCAGAATACCAAAAGTGGAACTGCCTCTTCCCCCGGCAATTCCACTGCTAGAATCATATTCTAAGAACCCTGAAATATCAATCCAAAAGAACCTGTACACCCCAATGTTCATAGCAGCACAAGCTAAGTGCTGGAAGCAACCTACATGCCCATCAGTAAATGAATGGACCAAAAAAGTATGGCACATTTACACAATGGAATTCTACACAGCAGAAAGTAGGAGCTCCTACTCTTTGCGTGTGCATGGATGGAACTAGAGAGCATTATCCTAAGTGAAATAAGCCAGACAAATACCATATTATCTCATCTATAGGTGGAACCTAATTAACAAAACAAACAAGTGAGCAAAATGTAACCAGAGACATGAAATAAAGAATAAACTGACAGTAACCAGAGGGTAGGTTGGAGATGGATAATGGGGGAATATAGGGGAAGGGCCAATAAGGAACATGTATAAAGTACACATTGGCATAGCCCAAGGGAGAATGTTCGCAGGTGTGAGTCAGGGATGGGGGTACGGGCGGGGCATGGTAGGGCTAAAATGAAGACAACTGTACTTGAACAACAATTTAAAAAAAGATAGCCTGGTGGCAGGGACTGGGGACATCTTTGAATGTGCAGACTGTTGTTCACCCCCTGCCCAGTTGCCCAGATCTCTTGAGTTGTGAGCACCCGCAGAAAATGCACTTGGGTCTCATCCTGGGCAGAGAGCTCCCTAGATGGTGGGGAGTCAGTCACCTGGGGGTCTTCTTTCCCGCACCACACCATGCACTCTACTCACTTGTGATCAATGCCCTTCTTCCCCCTTTTGGAGGACAATAAACCAGAACATTAAAAAGGCAATCAAGGGAGGTGGGAGTGGGGCTTCAGGGCAGAGGATGACCAAGGTACAGGCCTGGCTGTTACGGTCTACACTATCATGGCAGAAGAGCAAGGGAGGAAGAGGGCAGGACTTGGTGAGTTGAGGTTGGGTGTTGGGCACACAAGCTTCTGAAGAGGCCATCAGAGTACAGTGTGTGTGCCCAACAAGGGCTTCCTAACCATCTAAGCAGGACCAGGGTGGGAAGTAGGCAGTGACCTGGGCTACTAGCCCCACAAGCAGGTTCCAAAGTCCACCTGGGCCCTTTGTCTCCACCACAGGCCATGTCTAGAGGAGTGTCTCAGGGGTTCATAGACCGTCTCTGGGCTTTAGTAAAGGGACCTGGAAAACAGGTGGCCTGCTTCCTCAGGCAGGGCTCTCCTCAGTCCTGGCTCTCCAGGTCACAGCTGTAGGTCACTGGGTGACCCTAATGTCTGAGCTGG
Source organism: Desmodus rotundus (assembly GCF_022682495.2). NCBI lineage: Eukaryota > Metazoa > Chordata > Mammalia > Chiroptera > Phyllostomidae > Desmodus > Desmodus rotundus. The sequence goes on from NC_071388.1 coordinate 108,108,122, forward strand.
CATGCAAACAACAGGAATGACTTACAGGGAAACTTATGGGAGGTCCAACCTGGCCTCCGCAGGACCTCCAAAGCACATTGGGCACCATGCTGGTTAGCACTCTTCCTCCAAAGCACAGGGATCCATGAGGGTCTGGGGGCAGCTGGGGCTCTACCAGGCCTGCCCCTCATGATGGGGTGGTAGCAAGTGCTGACCCACAACTTCAGGTTGAAGTAACTGCAGAGGGACTGCCAACTGCTTGCACAGACCCAGAGAGGGAACTCCACAGTTCATGCTGTGCCCTTGCCCTTGGAGAAGTCACCTTTAGGGCCAGTTGAGCCCCTTGTGGTTTTGGATGGGGGCAAACCTCTCTGTTAATTGACATGTCACACTGTTTTTTTGTGTCCAAGAGAAACTGCCACACTAGTCTGTTTGGTGGGGCAGGGTGGGGTGAGGTGAGGTTCTGTGTAGCCCAGCATCCCTGTGGGGCCTGAGAGCAGGTCCAGGCTGGACATGTGTCCTGCAGCCATTCAAGGCTGAGCAGGTTCACACAGGATTTGGGCAGATGGAAGAAAATTCTCAGAGTTGTCGGGATGTCTGACGTGACTTTATTCTAGTGTGGGGCAATCCATGTGCGACGCAAGCTGCAAGCTGCAAGTCCTACCACGGAAGTCCCAACTCCCTTATATACTAAGGGCACACAAAGCCAGCAAGGTGCCAACACTGACCTTCTAGTTATATAACAGAGCTTCATTCTATGTGTGCAGGCCCTTACTCAAGGCCACATGAACACTGCTAAGCCACAGTCGCCCAGACATCCAGATGGGGGAGCCTGACTGACTCCATTTTCCCCACATTCTACCCTTTTAGGGTTCCTCACCATACAATCTATGTGAGGGTCCCTTGTGAGGAGGGCAGAGCCCTGCACCCAAATGCCACAACAGCAATACAAGCTGCAGCAGCACACAACCAAAACACAAGCACTGCCTCCCAAAACAGCAAGGACCCACCGCCATTCAGTAGTTAAGGATGTCCACCATTCCTGCAATGGATCGCTTGTCGGGTATTCAATAGCATGGGTCTCTGAAGCTAATCCCTATAGAGCTTGGCTAATATTTTTACGGACATCTGGAATATATACACAGCATTCAGCCCCAACTAGGGCACATACCCCACTTTGTGATGCAGTGAGCATGTCTAAGTCCATGCTATTTTGTAGGGCAAGTTTCCTCAATTGATACACTTCCTCATTTAAGAGGCTCAAGGACTCATGTGTTGCATTCAATGCACAGGCAGTGTGCAAAGCCAAAGCAGTTATTTCCGCCTCAGTGACTATAAAGCAGATTGAGGAGAAAAAATGGCTAATGGGTAGTATCATCAGGGGGTAGGCTTTACCCGGTGTCACACCTTAAATGCTTCCCAATTGGCCAAATCGTGAGAGTTTTCTGAACTTGAGCAGGCAAATAAGGCCACCACCAGGTACCAGGTAGCCAGTCCAATTTCTGGGCAAGTAAGGCCACCCATGTGAACCACAGAGGTCCCCTGTGGAAACTGCAGCCCATGCATTATCCCACATCTCCCAGTAATGCTTAAGAGTATGCTTCTGGCACAGACCTATTTGGAGTCCAGCCCACTAGGGCTTGTCCTTTGAGGTTCTCAATACAGAGGGGGCTGTTCCAGCCAACTCCATGGCCTCAGCCATGAGCCACCCCCAGTCATCCCATATGGAGTAGCCAACTAACGGCCAGGTCTGGCCATACCACTGCCACCACAGTGTAGATGTTGGTTTAGGTTGCATTCTGCAAAGACTGTGCACTGTCCCACTGGTACTGTAACCAAGTCCAATTGGAAATGGAAGCCGGAGAGATGTGCCATGGAGGCAAGCAACCATGCTAAAGGGGATTTCAGTGCAGATCCAGCACGCTGATTGGTTAGCCACTGAGGCATAGGTAGGTACCCTGTCAACTAGGGTATTAGTTTGCACCCTAGGGGCAAAAAGACAAAGCAGTTATTGGAGCATCAGTGGCAAATCACAACCTTCAGGCAATATACAGGCAAGTTTCTGATCAGTCCAGACAGTGGCTGGCAGAGGGGGCCTCCCTGGGCATGAATACCATACCTTTCATGCCTTGACTGGAGGTTCAGCAACTACTTGCAATCAAAGTGGAGAACTCATAATGGGCCATGGGGGTATCACAAAGGAGCCACAAAGCAGTGTTTCATGGTCTGCTGGCTCTGAGTATGTTACCCACAATCATGAGGGCCATGTCCCAATCACCCAGGGCACTACTTTCAAGTTTCTCTCTACCTCTTGTCCCCAAGGGGCATCAAGAACCAACCAACACATGTGGGGGTACTTTATTTCCCTAGGCCGTGTCCAAGTGGCCATTTAGCCTTGCTCCAGGCCCTCAGATGCAGGCAACAGAATGCTTCCTTGTTCCCCATGCCTGGCTTTAGCAAAGCATACCTAGTCTGTACTTGTAGCTGAATTGGAGCTGCAGTCTTTTGGGGTAACACTTCCACTGGAGCTGGATCTCCTCTCCGACTCCTCTCATTTAGAGTTTGGAAGACAATCCATAAGTGTTTCGTCTAGTCTCCAAATGTAGGTGTGGCAGCTGTGGCTCACAGGCCCTGCTTTAATAAGTCATTATATTGTTCAATTATCCTGGCAGCCTGGGGGTGATAGGCCACATGGAACTTCCAGTCAATCTGCATGCCTGAAGCCCATTGTTGCACCAAGGCCCCAGTAAAGTGCATCCCTCGATCACTTTCAATGATCAAGCATCACCCAAAGGTGGCACATAAGTGCTCCAGCACAGGGATCACCACTTTTTGGTCCAGGTCATGTGTGGGGTATGCAGCCAAGAGTCCAGTGGCCATTCCACACATGTGATTGCATATTTATACCTGTTTAACTAGGTAAGGGCCCGATCATGTCAGCCTGCCACCAGGTCAACGATACTCGTACCTGCACCACCTGCCTGGTAGTTCCCACAGGCTTCTGAGGATGCTCTCATGAGCAGACAACACAGGTCTCACAAGTTTCCTGTACCTCAGCTAAAGACAACAGGTAACCCCCAAGCTTTTATAGTAGACCACATGGTCTCCTGGCCAGAATATAAGAGGCAATGGTGTAGCCACTAGGCTACTTTTCCTGACATGCCCGCAGGCACCATTTCCAGCCATTGAACTTTGGCTAGAGTATCAGCCTCATCATTCCTGGGGGAGGCAAAGGGTACATGCCCCATCACATGATCTACAGTGATTTTTTTTTTTCTGGTGTTCTAATTCCCATAGGTCTTGCCACAAGGCCTGCCCTCATAATGGCCTTTACATAACCATTCATGTATTTGCATGCCATGTAGAGATCCATAACATTAGACCCCAGGATGCCGCCCAACTATCTGCAAATATCCAGGGGCAGTGTTTCATTTGCAACCACAAACCACATGGCTCGCAGTTCTGCCCACTGACTATTCTGACCAACTCCAATGTCAAACCAGATTGTATCTGTTTCTGGTTGAATCGCTACAGCAGTCTACATGGCAAGCTGGCCCCTGCTAGACATATCAGTGTACCACACATCTGAGCGAATCTGCGCCCTTCACAGAAGGGGCTAGCTTCCACTTCTTTTGTGGCAGGAGCAATATATTTTTCATCTACATAAGTAACAGGTTCTATCACTTCCTGCAACTCAGCCCATAGGGGGCTAGTCAGAAAACTACTTCTTTGTTGCAGATAAGCCCCTGATTTAGCCAATGCTGGGCCATCTGACTGCAAGTGTTGGCCATCCAGTCCCAGACCCACCCTGTAATGGAGTAAATTGTCCTTACTGTCATGTGGGCAGTTCCTGTTACAGCCTCCATGGCCAACAGGGCAGCGTACACCACCACAAGTTGCTTTTCAATTAGGGAGTACCGTACCTCTGCTCCCTTCTATAGTTGGGGACAGAATCCCAGGGGTTGACATAGCCATTCCAATCACTGACAAAGGCCCCACCCAAAGCCTCCTTGTGTCACCTGCACACCTAGCTCACAAGGTCTGGCTGGATCCAAAGTATGCAAGGCCTGAGCACGTTTAATGATGTTCTTTGCTCCTTGGAACGTTTGTTCAGAGGTTGTGGGCCAGTCCCAGCTCGCTGCCTTTTTCACCAAAGTATACATGGGGCGAACAACCTGAGTGAGGTGAGGTACAAACACTCTCCAGTACACCAGCAGGCCAAAAAAGGTTTGGAGTTGCTTCACTGTGTGAAGGGTAGGATACGCCCGAATCTTATCTATACCGCATTGGGGATTACTTTTGTCTTACCTGTCCAGACAAGCCCCAAGAATTTGACACATAATCTAGGCCCTTGCATCTTGGCTTCATTGACTGCCCAGTCACATGACTTCAGGCATGACAACACTTGCAGCACTGCCTTTTCTAATTCTGCAAGAGAATCACTGCTTAGCAAAACATCATCAATATAGTGGAAAAGGCACACTGCTGTAGGCCCTGGCCACTTACCCAGGTCTTCTGCTACAAGCCCGTGACAGATGGTTGGGCTCTGCAAATACCCTTGAGGGAGCACTGTAGAGGTCCATTATCAGCTTTCCCATGTGAAGGCAAACTGATCTTGACTCTCTGGAGAAATACCATGGAGAAAAAGGCATTTGCTAGATCAGCCAGAAAGTGGTATGTTCTTAGCTCATTAGTTAATCAGTCCATCAACTCTGTCACAGAGGGGCGTGTATAGGGGAAGCAACCTTATTCAGCTCCTGGTAATCTACCATCGTTCTCCACATGCCATCTGGCTTCTGTACGGGCTACATGGGACAGTTGAAGGCACTGTGGGCAGCCCTAATTATCCTTACCTTTTCCAACTCGCCCATAGTTGCTGTGACCTCCTCAGGTCCCCCGGGCAGTTGGTACTGCTTCACTGCCATCACGAGCCATGGGGATGACAGCTGAACAGGGGGATGTTCAGCAAGCCCCCACACAATGGCTGTTCCCACTCATACTTCAGGCAGAACTCACCCACAGTGGTTTGCAGCCACAATCCTTGGAGCACATCAATGCCCAGAATATATTCAGGAATGGTGGACACATAAACAGTATATTCACAGGGGGGCAATCACCAATACTCAGGGGAAGCCGCACAGTCTTCATCTTTACACTGTGCCCTCCTATAACCATCACTAGAGGCCTCAAGCCCCAGAGACTTGTCAGGGTTTCCATACAGCAGTGTACATTCTGCCCTTATGTCTACTAGAGCCAGTACCTGGTGGACATTTGTAGGGGACCAGTGGATAGCCAATTCCACATGCAGCCTCCAGTCCCTGTCCATCTCCTATGGATGTGTTCCTCAGCTCTCTCCCTATTTAAATTGCCAAAGGATAGCTCCTCCCTCTTCTCAAGGGGTTGGCACAGCCAGGTGGCCTTCCAGCTGGACAGGACAGGCCTCTTAGGTTGTGTCCCTAGCTTTTCCCTTTGCCTCCTTCTTCTGGGGCTGCAGGAAACGCTGGTCAGTTTGCAACTGTTTCTCGTTCTAAAAAGTAAGTGTTTGGCTTCCCATCAATTTTATTTTGATCTACTCCAGCCCCCAAAAGATCCACCCACATCTGGGTCCTGGTCACCCACACGGGGTTGCCTGACTGAGAGGCAGAAGGGGCTTGAGACACCGTGCAAACTTTCTACTGCTCCCGACTCTCTGCCTCTTCCAGATTTGCCACCATTATGGTGACGTCATTAATACAGCACCCAACATATGGGGCAAAAATAGCCATGAGAGATCTAAAAGAGGCAGAGGGGGCATGCTGCAGCACCAAACCCCTCATTCCTGCCATAAAGCATTCATTGTCAGGGCCATGAGTGTTAAGACTAAACATGGCCTGGCGCATGCCCAACTCCCATAGAATCTGCACTAAGTCTGCATAGGACTGTCATTGATTACAGTGTCTGGCACATCTCCTGCGTCTACCCAAACCATACGAATCACAGCCATGACCCATTCTAACAGAGAATGAGATCCCTGCCCCCTCCCGTTCCACTGGCTATTTTGCAGCTGCTGGCATAGGGAAGGTGAGTCATGATGGAAGCCAGCTTTTCCATCTCATTATCAGTGCACATGATACTATCCACTCCTAAATCCCAAAGGCAGAGGAGCCACACTGCCAAGGACTCCCCGGGCCTCTGTTGAGACTGCTTCACCCAATGGGCTAGTTTGGCCTGCATGTAGGGATGGTACGTTGAGTGCTCAAACCATCTGGGCGGGGCCAGCCAGATTCCCCCCCAGGAGTCATAGGCTGTTGGGATTTCATCTTCTGTATCACTACTGGGCAGGCCTGCAGGGAACTTGGTTCCCTTTCCCCACCTCTTCCTCCAAATCATTCACTGTGATGGGGGCAGGGGTCCCTTTGGCGCTGCTGTTCAGAGGTCTTCCTCCAGGGCACAGACCCAAGCCTCAAAGGCTTTCGCTCCCTCTTGGAGCTCTCATAACCACTGCCTCTTGAAGTGCAGTCTCCTCTCCCTCATGGAATTCTCATACCTTTGTCACATTGCAAGGACATCGTAGCTCACAAAGCTGTAAGAAACACCCACAATCCCTGCAGCCACCCAGGCACTTGGCTTCTTTAGGAACTCTCCTACCAGGGTCTCAGGTACGCCACAAACATCAGGCTAGTTGGGGTGGGGGGGTGGGGTCTGAGAGGAGGGCCCAAGCCACAAGGAGCCCTGCCACTGAATACCACATACTGGTGGCAGGACACCCCTCCAATCCCACTTCTGGGATTCCCGATGGCTCCATACCGTACTGCAACAAATCCTGTCAACTATACCAGTTGTCCTGCGGCTGTTCAAGGCCAAGCAGGTTCACACAGGATTTGGGCAGATGGAAGAAAATTCACGGAGCCATGGGGATATCTGACATGCCTATATTCTGGTGTGGGGCAATCCATACGGGCCACAGCCGTGAGTCCCACAGCGGGAAGTCCCAACTCCCTTACATACTAAGTGCACACAAAGCTGGCAAGGTGCCAATACTGACCTCCTACTTATATAACAGAGCTTCATTCTCTGCATGCAGGCCCTTACTCAAAGCCACACAAACACTGCTAAGGCACAGACATCTGGGTGAAGGAAGGAGCCTGACTGACTTCATTTTCCCTACAACTTGGCAGTGGACATGATGTATACCAACAGCTTGTACTTAGGGTTTGTTTATGCATGTGTTTCTAGGCATGTCCTTGCCTGTCTGTCTTGGCCTCTTTAGAAGCCATTGTTTTGGTCAGGATTTATAAAGATCTTACACTTGGTCCCTAGGAAATTGGCCCTTGGGTGAATTGACCTCCCTGGTTGTGGCCACTTCCAAGGGCTTTCTCACTGCCGGAGGCCACCAAAACAGGATCTGCAGAGAGGAGCCTGGCCACATGCCCCACCCTAGTAGTGCTAAAGCCACTGGGGACCTATAGGTAGTTGTTTGATCCCTCGGGATTGGTATCCTCCACTAGGGGCTGAAGGTGCTGTGTGAGGGGATTGCCCTGAGACACCTTCTGTTTTGGATCCCCTCACCCTTTTTAGTCTTGTCCCCAGGGAGGCACCATGACCCTGCTTAGTGCACACACAGGACCCAGCTCCTTGCCCATCCACTCACTACCCCAGGATCAGCTCAGAGGTCAATGTGAAGTCATGGCTGTGACAGAGGTCCAAGAGGGAGCTGTGTCGGCAGAACAAGACTTCCCTGGGAGATAGCACTGGCTGAGGTCTAGAGAGTGAGCCAGGGTCAGCAGATGAAGTAGAGAGGAAAGAGGACACAGCTCATGCAAAGACCTTGGGGTGTCTCCAGGAGCCAGGGAGAAGGCTGAGAGGAGGTCCCAATAGTCAAAAAGGGACTAGGAGCATGCAGGTGGACCTTTGTTCTCCCAAAGGCAGCCAGAGCTACTGAAGTGTGTTCCACAGAAGCTGGGGGTTGTGACTGGGGCCATAAGCTATCCCCTCTGGAAGGGTTGGAACATGAGCTGCTGCAGAAGCCAGGAGCAAGTGGTCACTGCTAGGCGAGGACATGGCATATGGGCTAGGACAGAGCAGAGGAATTTCTGTCAGGTTCACACCTTGATCTTGCCCAGGCAGCAGCTGGAAATGTGGAGCCATGACCTGAAGTGGAGAGCAGACATAAGAACTCAAGCTTCAGGGAGGAGTCAGGAGTCAAGATGCCCATCTTTCTCTTTACTTACTACTAAGAAAGGAGCTCTGAGCCTCTTCCCCAGTCTTCAAAGGGCCCTCAGCTCCTCAGGTGCCCTCTGTCCAGGCCCTGTCCCATTTGTCTGCCTGAGCACTTCAGTGGTAGCACCTAGATATGCCCTGCCCAGTTTTAGTGTACAGCATCAGCCCATGGAGGCCAGGGGTCTGTCCACTAGCACACAGCTGTCCTATCTCTTCCTCAGCAATCTGTCATAGCAGAACTAGTCTTACCATATGCCCCTTTGACACCATGAGCAAGCTGCATCTACTGCATGGGCCCTGCTGGAGGTGGGGGGTGGGGACAAGCCCCCTAAAGAAGGTGCTAAAAACTGCTATCCCTGCAGTTTCCTGGATGCAACCTCCTCAGGCTGGAGTAACCTCCATTGGTACCTCACCACCTTTGTCCTTTTCGGTGATATGCTCACCTCAAGGGCCCCTTACCCCTGGTCGAATCTGGACAATGCCAGCAGACCCCTCAAGATCCCTTGTGTCTCAAGGCTTTCCAAGAGTGCAGTGTGAGTGGTGGTGGATGAGCTGGGTGCTCTTATTGGGCTTAATGAGGAGGGGCAGTGTGAGTACACTTTCCTATTGCTGTCCAGGTGAGTGCTGGGGGTAGGGAAGGTCCAGCCTGGATCTTCTTCCCCAAAAGTAGTGTGTGAGGTCCAGTGGGCTCCTGTAGCCCACTCTCAAGAAATTCCAACCTGCCCATTCTAGGAGGGACCTGGTTCTCCTTGTTCTGAGGACCGCTCCACCATGCATAGCTAGCCAGCTCTGCCAGCCCTAGAGGAAGAGCCTCTAAGAATAGTGGACAGAACCACACACACCAGGCCTGTCACAGGAACATCTGGAGGCTGCCCCACAGCTCAGCGTCCTGGCACTGTGGAGCCACTCATAGCATGCTCTGCAGAACCATGGATCATGCTTGGTGCCTGTCACAGGGGAAGGGGAGGATGCAAAGCTTTCCTTGAGTCATTTCTCCCATCATAAGGACACTTCCTTGTGTACAGTGGGAAGGTGACTTCATGAGACATGCCCAGCTCTGTGGGACTGTAGCAGTTCTTGGAAGACAGTCCAAATTACAAATTATAGCTCACCCAGGGGATATGGGCTGGGGGGGTCTCCTGGTGCTTCTCAGGAGCCTGAGGTTGGGTGTGCCCTATGAGAGGCCCTGACCCAGGCCCGCCTATACAGCTTGCAGCCTGAGACAATGAGTGACTTCTGCTGAGTAGGCTCTTGGGCAGCACTCTGCCTGCCACTAGGAACAGCTCTTTAAACTACTGGTTCTAAGGGGCATGGGCTCTAGGGTTACCCTGCTCCATCCCCAGAAAGCCAGGTTTCTCCCCAGGTGTGAGCAGGCAGGAGAGCACATCGGAGGTTTGGGGGAAGGCCTCCGGAGGAAACCAGACCCTGGGCCTTTGGGAGGGCACCAAGGCTGGGCCCTGCAGGACACCATGGCACTACAGTGAGACTTGGGGTTCCAGCCTCCTTCCTCCTTCACCCCACAACAGACCCCTCGCATTCTGCATCCTCATCTTACCCCACTCCCTATCTCATTGCAGGAAGTTCTACTACATCACCCTGCTGCGAGACCCTGTGTCCCGCTACCTGAGTGAGTGGCGACATGTGCAGCGGGGGGCCACATGGAAGACCTCTCTGCATATGTGTGACGGGCGCACGCCCACACCCGAGGAGCTACCATCCTGCTACGAGGGCACAGACTGGTCTGGCTGTACACTGCAGGAGTTCATGGACTGCCCCTACAACCTGGCCAACAATCGCCAGGTGCGCATGCTGGCTGACCTGAGCCTGGTGGGCTGCTACAACCTGTCCTTCATTCCTGAGGGCAAGCGGGCCCAGCTACTCCTGGAGAGTGCCAAAAAGAACCTGCGAGGTATGGCCTTCTTTGGCCTGACAGAGTTCCAGCGCAAGACACAGTACCTGTTCGAGCGGACGTTCAACCTCAAGTTCATCCGACCCTTCATGCAGTACAACAGCACCAGGGCAGGCGGAGTGGAGGTAGATGAGGACACCATCCGGCGTATCGAGGAGCTCAATGACCTGGACATGCAGCTCTATGACTACGCCAAGGACCTGTTCCAGCAGCGCTACCAGTACAAGCGGCAGCTGGAGCGCAGGGAGCAGCGCCTCCGGAGCCGCGAGGAGCGTCTGCTACACCGAGCCAAAGAGGCGCTGCCACAGGAGGACACCGAGGAGCCAGGCCGGGTGCCCACAGAGGATTACATGAGCCACATCATCGAGAAGTGGTAGTGGCAGCCCCAGGGGAGCCCCTCAGGGGCAGTCAGGGGAGAAGAGGTGAAGTCAGACAGATGGCTCACAAGGGGCTGCCTGCCCAGTACTCCCAACAGGAAGAGTCTCAGACCTGCTTACCCAGAGGGTGGGTGCATCCTGAACAAAGACCAGGGATAGTCAGTGCTAGCCCAGTGGGACTGGTTCTCATGGTTTCTCCCAGGCCTGGGTCTGAGAAACCAACCTGTATCACCCACTGGCTCAGAAGAAAATGTTCTTGAAGGATGCCCCTCTCATGGCTGCACAGGTCAGGTGCAAGTGCCATCCCTGCTCTCCTGGCCCCCACCTCACTCATTGTCAAAACAGCTGAAAGTTTGAAGACAAAAAGACAGTGGAGCTGAGAGTGGAAAGTGGCCCTGCTAGACCAGGACTGTGTTCCACACCCACTGCATACATACCCACTCTCCTCGCATAGGCCAATGGGAGGTTCCTAAGGCTAAAGCGATCCCAGTGGCCCCTCAGCCTCCATTGGCCCCAATGCGCCAGGCCTATTTGAAGTCCCCCCTCCCTGGGAATGCAGCAGCCCTTTGAGGTGTTATCAGGAATTGAGCTCCGCAGCTGCCCATCTTTAGTGTCAGAGCTGCCCATCTGAAGCCAAGAAGACTAGTTCAACCTCTGGGAAGTTTCTTCCTCTCTCTGGCTTCCTGCTTTGGGTCAGGAGATTAGGACATCCCTCCTGGATCCCCACCCCCTTTTCCAAAGTCATCAGACTGAGGAGGCTGTGGAGAATGTCTCCAAGAGTGGGAAGGCTGAGTCTGAGCTGGCCTTTGGGGTGACCACCCAGTCAGATCAGCTCAGGCAGTAAGAGGTATTGTAACTGCAACCCCCCTGCCCTGTTCTCCTTTGTGACCCCTGGGACTTGTTAGTAGACTGCCCTGCCCTAAGCCCACAACTTGCACATTTATTCAGAGCCCCTACCCCACTGCTCCCACCATCCCATGTACAAAAGTCCAGTTAAGCCTCTGTTGGTGGAACACAGGTGCCCATGGCTGGTGGAACATGGCTGCCCATGAGCCATACCTAGAGGCCATGATGGTTCTGGATGGCCAGGAAAGGGAACTAGGGCTTTCAGATTCTCAGCTAGGGTTAGAGGAAATGGTTCTAGGTGGCTGGCTCTCTGATACCCACATTCACAGCCCTCCCCACCCTGGGTTCTCCTTGCATTTCCCTGCCCCACCCCCACCCCCCAAAGCTCATCAGGCCCTGTTTCCAGCAGCCTTGCAGATTGGAAGAGTTGAGTGGGAGCCCCACACTGAGGTAGACAGGTGCCCCATCTCTCCAAAAAAGAAAGGACACGTGCCCAGAGGACGCAAGCCTGCCTCAAGGAGGGCAATAAGGGTCATAGGCCTCACAGGCAGATCCTGCCAGTGGTTCCCTACCCCAACAGTCCCACCAGGGAGTGAGGATTGGGGGAGCAAGGAACCTTCTTTAGTACAGGAAAAGCTAAGTTGGTGTCAAATGAGGTAGCTGCCCAGGAGAAAGTGGCTTTAGTCTTTTGTTGTCTGGCTTTATTCCTTTCAGCTCCCTACACTGACCACTTCATCTTGTAGTCCAAAAGCAGAACAGTCAGCAGGTCAGGATGAGTATTGTGCCAGCCCAACTCAGGACCATCCCTGGGAGTGGGTGCATCATGCTGAGAATGCAAGCACCTATTTTAATGACTCTTTTAAAGGGAAATGAAGGACATGTAGAGGAGGAGGGTGTGTGTCTTCTGTGATGCTCAGCACTTGGGACATGCATGCTCCAGGCAGGACATGTTCATGAGAGCTCGAGAGGTGGCCAACTCCAGGGTATAAGTATCTGCTTGAGGCCTTGTAGTAGGTTTCCTGAGTGTGCAAGCCTGAGCATTGGATCTGTTCTGCATATATTGGAATGTTTTAACTTACAACCTGTTCCAGTTTGCATGGAAACACAAGTCTCTCCTAAGTTTCTTTGCTGCATCTGGAAAGAAGTCCTGTCTTGGGCCAGCACGAAGACTGAGATGTCCAGAGACATGCTAGTTGGCAGTTCCCCTCTACCCCTTCGGTCTCTAGTCTGGCACATCCCATGGAGGCTACCTGCTTTGGGGGGAAGTTTCCTTGTGCCTACATTGTCTCCTTCATTGCCAAGGGCTGGGCTCCACAGATGACATGGGGTGGACCCCACTCAGGGGCTCTTACCAGGGCTGAGAGTATAGAAGCAAACATGCAGTGAGTAAACCACTCATTCCCTACACAGGCCTGCAGTGTCCTTTCCCAGGGAAGGAACCAGGGACAACAGAACCATCCAAGTCTGTGAACTGTTGGGGAACTGAAAGTGTTTGATTTGAACCCAGGAGCATTTAAAGCTTTATTTATTTATAGCTTCTTATTAAAAAAAAAGTGTTGAGAAGAAATCTTTTGGTTATTCATACAAAAAAACCGAGTTGATGGAAAACAAGTTATAATCATCTAATTGTTTTTGTCTAGGGCAAGAGTGAATGTTAGCCGATGAAATAAACCCTGAAAAGGAGCCTCGGGTGTGCTGTGGTCTGTGATGACAGTAGTCTGCCCAGTGTGGTATAGCAGGGACCTTCAGTTTGATTTTCAAAATGTACATCTGTGAGCACAGGACTTGTTGCAGGAGCAGAGGACCTTCCCTCAGGTGCAGACAGCCCAAGGAGAAAACACTGTTTCACTGAGTAACGCTTTGTGAAAGTAAAAGGTGTGATTATCATGGCCCTAAAGAATAATTTATTGACCGTTAACCACAGTACTTGAAAAGATGAACCCAGCTGAGTGTTAGAATGAGAGAAATGCACACACCACATGCTTGCATTTTAAGCTTTTAAGTGGTTCATACCTCAAGGCCTAAAATGGTCACCTTCTCTTCCCCCTCACGGAATCTACATCTGGAATCTGTTGAGACTGTGCACATGGGAGAAAGAATTGGTGGGAGGGGCCAGGTGGCCATGCCACCTGCAGAAGGGGAAGGGCAGGCTCGCCAAGTGGACAAAGGTCAGAACAGAAACCAGGACCTGGTCACAGCCAATGCCCAGAGAGTGCCACTTCCTGGTCACTGGAACTCTCATACATGGGAGAGGCAGAGGAAGGCAGACAGGGCTGCCCCTTCAACCCTATCTTCCGATCCAAATATAGACAATGCTCTTTGCCATCTGGTCCCTGAGGGAGCATCCATTTAATAACAAAGTAGTCTTACAAGGGAGGAACACAGTGTGGAGAGACCTGCACAAAGAACCCTCTGGGGATACTTCAATGGGGCCTTTAGCCCACTCCTCCTTCAAGAACCGGTGATGGAGGTGCTCTCCACTCTGGTGGGGGTTGAGGGGGTAGGCTCCATCCAGCTCTATGAGGCCAAAGTGTGATTAGACAAGTGAAAACAGTCCTGAGAACACTTACCCCTTGAGGTGGGGATTTCATTCTACCTGTAGTAAAATGGAAGACTACTAGTAAGTCTGATTCTGAGACCCAGGAAACTCCCAGTCCCTGCCTGGCCCCTCACCTCATCCCTGCATTCACCTGTGCCAGCCCAGCCTGTTGGCCCCACCCACCCATCCATGTCCCTATGCCCTCTTGCACTGATAGGCAAGCCTGCTTGCTCCTTTGGTCTCAGGGTTTGGACAATTCTCCCTCCCTTTGTGGACAGCTGCCACCCAGGCCCATTCCAACTTATCTCTGCTTCTCTTACTATCCCTCTTCACACCCAACATTTCAGCTTCAACCAGCAATTGCTACTCCCTGGGGTGGGCCAACTACCTACATGCTTCCCTGGATCCTCACATCCAAAACCTTCACACAAACACTTGTCCTCACATGGTGCTCTGTGCCTAGTTCACTTCTCTCTTCCTAGGGCAAGTAGCCCTGACCTGACCTCCCTAGGCATGGTCCACTTTGCAGTGGCACAAAGAACAGTCCATCCTCTGGCCCTCATGCTCACAGCCCAGGGCACTCAGGCTCTCTGGGGGCTGCTGGCGGACCCTGAGGGAGAGAAGCTTGCAGTCGCCTCCAGGGCATGCACCTAATCTCAGGGACCTCCAAGATTAGGAGGCCTCTGGAGGGCACTGGATGCATCAATGTTTTGGGGACCTTTTGCCCAGCACCCTTTCTGGCTAACCAGGTCCCCTCTTTACATGTTCCTCTCCTATTGGACCAAGGTAGGCGCCTAGCCCCTTGACAAGGCCTGGCTTGGAGGACTTCACCTCCTTCCGTGGAGACCCTGCTGTTGGGAACCTGGCCTTGGCTCTTCACAGAGAAATCTTCCAGGAGTACAGCTTTGCTGTCAGATTCAGTTTTAGATTCCAGCTGGACCACTGACCTACTGTTGGCCCTGTTCTGTGAAATGGGAAGGTTGCTGTAAGGATTCATCTGCTTCTGGGGAACAAACAGACCTGGGCATGGCATACCTCATACTACCTTCATCTCCGTCTCCAACCCCAAACACAGGCTGCCACAAGCAGACTTGTTAAAAGCAGAGTCCTGACCTGGCTGGTGTGGCTCAGTGAATTGAGCATGGGCCTGCAAACCGAAAGGTGGCCGGCTCAATTCCCAGTCAGGGCACATGCCTGGGTTGCAGGCCAGGTCACCCATTGGGGGAGTGCAAGAGGCAATCAACTGATGTTTCTCTCACACATCAATGTTTCTCTCCCTCTCTTTCTCCCTCTTTTCCCCTCTCTCTAAAAAAATAAATGAATAGAAACTTAAAAAAGAAAAACTTTAAAAACAAGTTGTGCTAAAAAAAAAAAAATGGCAGAGTCCTGACCCTGCCTATGACTAACCAAGTCACACCCACTGAACTCCTTAGTTCACTGCCCACTGGTGGAGCAAAGCCATGTGGGCCCAGACTCTCCTATGGGCGCACCTAAAGACTATCCTCTTTCTTCCCCCTCCCCCCTCAAAAGACCATGGCAACCTTTGAAGTCCCCAGCCTGCCAGCCCCATCTATCTCTACCTGGTCAGTGCCATCTTGTTAGGGTGGGTTACTCACCCTACCTTTTCTCCCATCGGACAAATATACAAAGAACCCTTCTGGCCCCATGCCAGCTAGGCCTCCCACTCCGATCCACCCAGGCTTGGGGCTTCAGGTGGGACCTGGGTTCCTGGGCAGGCCCAGTGGAGGGGTCTGAATATACATGGCACTGCCCAGACTCTTCCCAAAACGTGCCCTTTTTAAAGAAAGTCCTTTAAAGAAACTGCTCACATTCTGACTTTGTCTTATTCCCTCTGGACTGTGATTGATTTTCCTTAATCTGTCAGTTCAATTTAATAGTCTCTGCTGATTACAACCAAGATGTTAGGGGTTCCCCTATATTCTCTGGGTGGCATCAGGCCCAGGGGACGATCCTGTTTTCCAGTGATGGCTGGCAGGGTGCTCACACATGGCTCCCTCTGCCATCCCCCCGCCACCTTGTCAAGAAGGCCATCAGACCCTGGCCAAAACAACCAGGCTTTGTTCTCACTGACTCCACTGCAGAGTGTTTAGGGCACAGAACTCAATGCCACTCTCTCAGCTTGGGAGAGGCACAGATATCCCTCTGGGGGCTAGCCTGTTCCCTCTGATGCTCTACTGAGGATCCCTTACCTCAATTCTCTTGGCCCTGCTACCCCTTTCTCTAACGCCACTCCCTTTCACAGGTCCCTCTCCTCAACCCCTCAGGCATGGGGTTGTTAACCTCACCCCAGACAGTTCCCCACTCACCAGCCATGGGAGGCTGGCTCTGTTTAATTTGCCACACAGCTATTGTCACACAGCTGCAAATGGGCCAGGCATGGTTTCTCCTTTTCTTAGACCATCCGCACTGTTTCCAAGGCCTGACCCTGGCAAAGGCCAAGGATGTACAGCAGTGAGGCCTAGGGAACCCCCCTCACACCAGTTTTCTACCATCCCCTCTGATGGGCCATTCTCACTGGCCCCATCCTCCTGTCCTGCTCTGAGGCTCATATGAAACCTGGGATCTCTCTGTGAAAAGAAGCCTAGGGACTGTGGGAAACACTTAAAAAGCTGAGATTTCAAGAAGAGGACTCTCCAGAACTTGTGAGAGCCAGCCTGGCTCCTCCAGTCTCAGCTGGCTGGCAGGCAGTGCTGCTTTGTTCTGGATGGTGCTGCCCTTCCCCAGAAGCCTCAAGGCTGGATCCAGGGCTCCCAGGGCATTATGAGCTTAGTGCTTGCCCAGAGCCATCTCAGGGGACAGACCTGTGATATGACAGACACACACAGGGGTGCTTGCTCTAAGGGTCCCTGGGCTCTGGCAGGATGGGCTTCCAGCTTGAATAACACATGGTTATTTGGGAAGCAACTTAAAGCACAGTTCAGCTTTGTGCTCATGGAACATGTAGAGACATGCTGCAGGGGCATGGCAGAATCTGCCTATTCTCAGTTGGCACTCACTGCACACAGGAAGTTTTTCACTTCAAGATATTTAAAACTCGGACATCACAGCAGAGCCTGCTAGTTGTCCCTTGATACTTGTCTAACCCTCCTTTCTTCACCTACCAATGGGAACACAGCGAGCCAAAGTCAATTAAGACTCCATACACTTCCCAGCCCCTCACAGTGAGATGTGCCTAAACCACCAAAATCCAGCCAATGGTGTGTTAAGAGTAGGTAACACATGCAGCTTTGGAAAACCATCCTGAATGAGAAGTGGGCCCTTCTTCCTCTTATCCTGCTAGGGATGTTCTGCTTCAAGATTGCCCACCTGTTGCTCCAGGCTCCATTCATAGGATGAAAGGGTGCTTTTTTCTGTGTACTCTTGTGTATGTACCTTTTGAATTTTGAAGTGTGAATGAATTACCTATGCAAAACAGCTGAAAATAAACACAAAGCAAAATGGAAGATAAATGCTAAATTTATGACAGTAATTTTGTCAGAATTTACAGAACAGGGGGAAGGGTGGGACTTGGGCTGGAGGAATAAGGGAACTTCAACTTTATCTGTAACATTTTACCTGTTATAGTTAGAAAACTGGCAAATAAAAGAATAATTGTCACTTCTGGGTGGTGGGTCCATGAGGGTTTGTCATGTTATTCTTTATACAGTTCTGTATGGTTTTATGTTTCTCAAAATAAAAATTATTACTAAAAGAGCCAGCAAGTGTTGAAGCTGAAGCTTCAACTCAGGCTTCAGGATACTGAAACAGAGGGAACCAGCCAGACAAGACCAGGAACTCCCAGGCTGAGATGTGGGGCTGGGGGACTGGCTTTGAGCATTCGTTTCCTGTCATTTTGCTGGATGAATCATAGAGCAATGAGGCATCCCTCAGCATGAGCCCAGCCTCCCCACACATCTGTTTTGTCTCCTTCACCAGAGGCCCAAAAGAAGGTGGAAATAACAGGTTCCCCATTTGGCCTTTCTTTCCACCTGAATCTGGGACTCCTCATTACTGACACTTGTCCCAGGCTTATTCCAAGCAGTGGGGATAAGAGCTCTGGCTCCCTACATAGCCTTTTCTGACACCACTCAGCAAGGATATTGGGGCCTGTGGAATCTAGGATCCGCACTTGACCTTTGCCAGTGGGAGGTAGGAGCTGTGGTATCTGCCTACAGTAGAGCAGTCATTGCCTAGGAATTTTCTGTTTGGTCTTTTGGCTAAGAGAGCATGCTTTATTGGGGCTTTTCTGTTTATTCCCATTGGCATTTCTAGGTTGCTGGCTGCTTCTGCTCCAATTCTGGGACACATGAGGCAAAAGGAAAACCCAGGATCTCACATCATATCATTCCTTGGGTTTCAAGGTCTCTCATTGGTCCATCTTCTTTTCGCTATCTTTTAGAAGATGATGATAGATAGATGATAGATAACATATGTTACATATATTGTATTATAAATAGGTAGATATTCTATCCAGATATATAAATATCTATATATTTCTATCTCTATCTCTATAAGATATCCAGGGTTTTCCATAGTAGTTAGCAGGAGGAATAGGGAAAAGTATGTCTATTTCACATTCCCAAAAGCAGAAGTTGCTTCTCTAGAAAAATTTTATTTTAACCAAGATGCTTTTGGATATGATTATTCTTAACCCAGGACAGACACCAACATTTCCTTCAATAAGCTTAAGGGAGGCTCCATGCTGAAGGACCTCAGGCAGTGTCTTGAGAAAGTTGATGTGAGGACAAAACACCTCCTCAATGCTCTCACCTTCTGCCAAAAAACCTCAACTCAGACTGTGCCCTCTTGAGGCTAAATATTTCTGAGTTTCCCCAGCAAGAAGGAAAGCAAGACATCCCTGACCCAGTGCCATCTGGTTGAGGGCCCAGGTGAGAAGCCAGACCTTTTCAGCTCATTTAGGGGATCCACTTGTTGAAGGCCATTATGAGCTGTATGTGGCTGGCTTTCCCTGCATGGAGCTTGTTTTCTGTTTAGGGCTTGGCCTGCTGCAGGGCCTTGTCAGAGGAAGTCAAAGACAGGAGTACACACCAAGCCAGGAAGTAGGGTCCTCTAGTCTCCTGCCTCAGCCCTGACTCTGCTCATATTCTAATGGATCAGGAAGGAAGGTGCTCCTGTGGTGCCCCCACTACCCTCAGGCCATTCCTCATATGCTCTCCTTTCACTTACCCTTGACCATCTGACCTGAACATACCAGCCTGGGAACTGGTGTGAAATTCTACCTCCAGCTCCTCCACATGCCAGTTTGGGGGCAAAAACGCTTACTCTCCTTCAGTGTGTGTTTCTACTGTAAAGGAGTATTCAGATGAGATTTGAGATACAGACAGGCTTTAGCTGTCTGGGCCACCCTGTGAGATGGTGCCTGTAGTTGGTGAAGCAGTGGCTCCAGGATAGAATAGGATAAGTATCCTGGGTTCTCAGGGGTATTGACTCCCAGTTGCCCAGTAAGACCCGCTAGATAAGCCGCCTTCCTTGGCCTTCTTCACATCCTCATGTACAAACTTGAGCTTCCAGAATCCCCTCCTGAATACTCTGCTTGCTGGTGAATCCTTGCTCTGCATCTGTTTCTGGGGGAAAAACAAACCGAGAGACCCTGATTCCAGGGCAGCCACCAGGAGTTCTCTTTCCATAATGCATCTCCCTTGATGGAGCCACAGCAGGACTGAGGGGAGGCAAGCCAGCTTTTCTCATACTCTCAGCCTGAGGGTCAGGCCTGCAAAGTAGCCAGAGGTCTGGCACTGCCAATATGACCAGCCAACATGGCTCCAGGGGCGACTTCAGAATAGAGCCCCATGGGTTCTCTCTGTTCATAGCCACATTACAAAAGCACCCCCTTCTGTAACCCAGCTTATTCAGTCCAGGCCTCAAGGGGAAAATAAATGTAGAGGGTGAAGGGTGGGACAAAACAAGCCTGGTTATACCCACTAGAAAAAGCTATTCTTCCCTTAGGCCAGTCCACTGAAAGAAGACGTGCCTTGTAGAAGGGCAGACAATAGCCATGCACTCATGTTATGTGCAAATGCTATATACATTGCATGCTTCATGCTTTATATATTAAACACTATGCATAGCATGTGCTGTTACATGCTACATGTATTAGATGCTGTGCATGTTATATGCCATACATGTGTGGCTGATGTATGTGTTAGAAGCTATGCATGTTATATACTGTGTGTACCTACAGCATGTACTGTTATGTGTTAAATGCTCTATGTATTATATGTTGCATGCTGTACTTATTTTGTGAATAATATACTAATGTAATTCACTGCATGCTGTATATTACATGCCATGCAAGTTATACCCGGTGTGCTGCATGTTATATGCATGTGCTGTGTGTGCCAAACATTGCGTGTTGTGTTTTGCACTGTGTGTTCCATATTGTATGTGTTCCACTCTATACATGTTATATACCATGTGTGTTACCTACAACTCCTCACAGACACTGGTCAGTTGAGTCTTCCAGGAGGAGGTGACTTCTCTAGCTCTAGGTGCCCTTTACTCCCAGCTATAGTTGCTGCTAAAGAACCCAGGCCAGGCTCAGAGCCTTTTAGGAGGGAAGACTGTGCTACTAGCTGGCCCTGAAGAGCACATGGCCTGCAGTGAGGGACCTTAGTGCTTTTTTATATCTGTGTCATATTAATGTATCATCATTTCTTTATCCATTCTCCCACTGTTGGACATTGAGTTGCTTCAAATTTTTAGCTATTTATAAATAGAGTTGCTATTAAATTATTTATGTGGACATATATTTTTTATTTCTCTTGGGTAAATACCAAAGAGTGGAATTTCTGGTCCATATAAAAGTATATTTTAAGTTTATAACAAACTTCCAGTTTTTCAAAGTATTTGAACTCCCACAGCAGTGGACAACATTTCCATTGCTCCACATCTTCGCCAACTTTGTTGATGTCGATCTTCAATTTCAGTCATTCCAGTAGTTGAACAGTAGTTTATTGAATAAAATAATTTCATTTATTATAATATTGATGAGAAGAAAATCGATTCTTAGCTGGGACCACTGTCTGTGTGGAATATACTTGTTCTACACATGTCTGTATTGGTTTTCTCCAAGGACTCTGGTTTCCTCCAACATCCCAAAGACATGTATGTGAAGTGGACTGGTGGGTCTGCATTGTCTCAGGTGAGTGAGTGAGTGTAAGTGTGTATGTGTTTGTGAGTTTGTGTGTATGGTTGTGCATGTATTTGTGTGTATGAGTACATTTGTGTTATGTATGCGTGTGCATGTTTGCGAGCATGTATGTTTGCCTGTGTGTGTTTGTGAATGTGCGTGCGAATGTGTGGTATGTGCATGTGTGTGTGTATGCGTATGTGGGTGTTTGTGTGTGTATGTGAGCAAGTGTTTATGTGTGTATATGTGTGTGCCTCGCATCCTGAGCTGCTAGTACAGCCTCTAGCCACCTGGGATCCTGAACTGGAAAGTCATTCTTATTTGTTTTTATTAATTTTTCTTAAATGTATGTATAGCATACACTTATTTTGAGGTTCAATATTAGTAGTGTCATGCATCTTAATTTAGAAGTTCAATTTTTGTAATCAGAAATATGCCATAGGAACTTAACTCTTTTTTATATTAATTAGCCTATGGGAGAACTGATTTTGTTAGACTTTGTTTAGCTTAAAGTTACAGTCTCCAAGAATCTATCAACATTAAGTGAGGTCTTGTTGTATCTCATGTGATTTTTAATTTTTATTACCCAGATAAGTAGTGATATTAAGTACCCTTTTGTATGCTTATGTGTATTTGGATATCTCTTTTTGTGAAATATGTCTTTTGCTCAATTTTTTAAAAATTGGGTTGTCTTTCTCTTACTAATTTGTAGGAATCCTTTATATATAGTCTTGACAGGAACTCTTTGTCAGATGCATGTATTTTGAATACCTTCTCCCAGTCTTTGGCTTGACTCCCTTGATGAATTCTTTTGATGAAAAGTTCTCAATTTTAATAAAACCTACATAAGTAATTTTGTTTGTTTTGTGGTTAGTTTTTACGTCCTTTTTTGACAAATAAATGAAACTATTCACATTACATAAGACTTCCAGGAGGCCTCCCGACAAGGATTGGTAGTTCCCTTCACTTTTCTCTATCCTGCTGCCTAGAACACAAATATGATGGTTGGTACAAAGCACTCATCTTAGACAATGAGGTGATCTTGGAAATGGAAGCCACAAAATAAAAAGAGCCTGAGACATCATGAGGACACCATACTGGTCCTAAAACCATCTACTTTTATAACAGGATGCAGCCAGAACCCCTCCTCCCCAAGAGGGATTTGTAATGGGCTCCAGAACTCGGGTGTCCAGGAAATACAGGATGTCCTCACCCCCACAAGTCTGAACTGGGGAATGGGACATATAGAGCAGGGCCATTGAGAGTTATTTTGTATATCAACAGTTTTGCAAATAACTGCAAAAATGGTCATTTAACATATCTATAACTTTTGACTGGTTTCATAGATATATTAAGTAGCTGTGGCCAAGCTCAGAGCCCAGGAGACAGGAGTGACTTCGACCTAGAACACAACTGGGAGGCAATTCCCCCTGGTTACAGCAACTGTGTGAGAGCTTGGAGATGGTTGGTTCCACCACACGGGGCCACACCTGCCCCAACTTATTATGGTGGCCCAGAAAAGCTGGAAAAAAAAAAAATAGGGGAATGCTGGCAGGTGTAGCCAATTGTGGGAGGAGTCAGAAATGGGGATGCAGAGGGAGATTTGCGCTGGAATTTAAACCCAGGTGTGGCATCCATGCAGGAGGATCAGGCAGTTTGGGGTGGAACCACACAGTTTTGGGGGCTAATCCCATGGTTTTGGGCTCCCTTCACCACACAGCTTAGGAAGCAGGAAAGCAACATGTAGCAGTGATGCAGAGCTCTCTCAGCAGTTTGCAAGAATGCAGGAGAGACGTTGAGGGAAAGAAAGGGGTAAAGGGACTCTTGCTGGTGGGCCATGAGAAGGTGTCATGCAGGTTTGGATTAAGAACCGGAGGTTGTGGCAGAGACACAGCTGATGGTGTTGGGAACCACAGAAGGCCTGCCAGCTGAGCACAGATTACTGGGAAGAACTGGGGGCTACCTGAGCCACAGACTTCTATTTCTTTTCCTGAGATACAGTACCCAGGACCAGGCAAAGGGGGAAGGAAGGACTGTGTGTTTGTGGGTGTTTTAAGGAACTTTGGGATTTTAATAAAGACATTAAGTCATTACTCTAAATCTGTATTACCTTCAAATAAATAGTTCCTTTCCTATACACCAAACTCTAGCATTGATAGCCATAATTCTGTGGCAGCGGGCAAGGTGAACCTAGTATAGAGGGACCCTGGGAGAGGTGGGATCCATTCGGTATCTTGTCCCCCTTGCCCCCACAGAACCATTCTGTAACACTTTTAGACTTCTTTTATATGAGACAGAAATAAACTTCTATCTTATATAAGCCTCTATTTTTCCAGGACTTTGTTCCTCAGAGCTAAACCTAATCATAATTGATATATAAATAAAGATAAGTTAGCAGACTCACTAATTATTCTGCTGTTTTCCCTTTACTTTCAAAATTTCTCTAAGTCAGCATATCTTAATTTTCATTGTCCATCAGAGTCACTAGTAGGCTTATGAAAGTGGGAATGCCCATGATTTAGGTTGGGCCTGAGTGGGAGGCCCAGGAAACCCATTTCTCAGATAGAATGCAATCTCCCCAGAGGATGCTCCAAGGGCTGTCAAGGCTGAAAAATGGTGCTTCGAATCAATGTTTTATTTTTGGTCTGAAAGTGTGGGCATAGGCCTGGAGAACATGGTGGAGAGGTAGGCGGGAGCAGAGCCCAGTTCTCCCTGTGCCCAGCTAGAACACCTAGCGATCTTCTGAGAAACAGAGTGAACAGCCAACAGAATCTCAGCTTTTTTGTCCTCTGCAAAAAAAAATTGCAGAGGACATTGAAAAATAGATGGTGAGGAGATTGTGCTGGGACACCAAAGTCCCTGGGATCTGCGAGGGGACCAAGCCCGGTGCCTGCCACAGGATACGGGGAGGAGAGTTAGAGCACCAGCTCCCTCCCCTACCAGAGAAGGGAGGGCAGTCTGGCACCAGGAGGGACCTGGATGCTGGAATTCGCTGGGGGGAATAGAGAGGAAGTGGGAGACACACAGAGGCAGTACAAATCCATTGGGACTGTGGGCACTGGCACCAGAGAAATTGAGGTGCCAGGCGACACCTGGAGAAGGGAGGAGTTGGGCCCTGACAGACCCTAACTCAGATAGTCTCCCAACTGGCTGGAAAGTTGGGCTATGTGAAAAGCCGTGGGCTTGTTAAGAACGGTGGGCAGCTGCTTTGTAAGGAACTCTCAGCAGCAGCTGGCGCTCCTAGAGACTGAATAGCTCTGCAACTATGCGCCCCCAGCTTGTCTCAGGCTTCGCACCCGAGATTGACTCACACTGAGCGCCCAAGACTGAGTGGCTGATTTGAGCCTGGTAGCTCACGGAGGAACAGGGCAAGGGGAGACCAGGAAATTGGGACCCAGACATGGTCCCCATCCTCTCAAAACCATAGGAAAGGAGAAAAGCAAAGCCTAGCCCGCTCTTCTGAGGCATCTAGAAAGACCAGCAGAACTCGTTGAACAAGTTTGAAGTCAGCAGGAGGCTTATTTATTTTTTTTCTTTTTGGATACTCTCTCTTTCTTTTGCCTTTTTTTCTTCTTCCCCCCAAGTGATAAGACGTGGACATACAAAGGGTCCAGAGACAGATCGAAAGGGGGAGCACAAGGCTAACCCTCAGAAACTAAGAAACTGAGACAAATGTCACTCTGCTGTCCCATAGAGCTGGCATTTTATTGTTTATGTGTATTATCTTTTCATTATTTTTACCACTTTTATTTTATTAGTATTTTTTATTATTCTGCCTTATGTTTAGTTTTCCTCGTTTTATTTCTCTGTTTAATTGCATTGTTTGACTTGTTTTCCTTATTCTCTTTATTGTATTTTAATTTTCCTTCTTTCACTTCACCCATGTTCCAATAACACACAACTCTTGATCATGTACTTTCTATTCTGGTTATCCAAATTATATATTTCTTGACACATTACTGTTGTTCCACTACTGTTGTAAATAATTGTTGTTCCATAGAATTGTATGTACTACACAGCAACCCACCCTGATCTTAGCCCACATCACTTCAATCCTAAGCATTATTATTCTTGTGGTTAACTATATTCTATCTCACACTATGCCTACTTTCCATCATTTGGTCTCACTATATCTCATCATCTAACCTTGCACATGCACTGTTTTCTGGGTCAGCTCACAATCATCCTCCCCTCTAACAAGAGTTTTATCTCTCTTGACTTCCAGCCAACAAGGAGGCATAGGTAGACATACTGTGCCTCCTCGCACAACCAAAACAAGGACAACAACTTAAAAACAAAAAACAACAGAACTGACAGAAAATCGAACTGTATGGAAATCCGACAACCAAGGAGATAAAGAAGAAACATTCATCTAGACTGGTAGGAGGGGCAGAGACAGGCAGCCGGGCGGAGAGGACTCATGGCAAGGCAGCGGCTGGCGAACTCAGTAAGGCGGCGGATTGTGAGCATGGGGGGCAAAGCTGCAGCTGGCCGGTGAGGCAGCAGCTAGTACACCAGGTGACAGACCATAAAACCCAGAGTTCCAGTGTGTGGAAATAAAGCCGCAAATCACTCCTTGAAAACACCTGTGGGGGTAGAGGCAGCAGCAAGAGAACCTCCCAGCCTCACAGGAGAGTTCACTGGAGAGATCCACAGGGGCCTAGAAAGTACACAAACCCACCCACTTGGGAAGCAGCACCAGAAAGGCCCAATTTGATTGTGGGTAGCGGAGGGAGTGACTGAAAACTGGCAGACAGTGAAGCAAGCACCATTGATCCCTATTGGATCCCTCCCTCACATACAGCATCACAGTGCAGCAAGGAGCATCACCCCACGCTGGTGAATACCTAGGGCTCTGCCCCTTTACATAACAGGTGTGCCAAGACCAAAAAAAATGGCCCAAATGAAAGACAGATAAAAGCTCCAGAAATAATACAATGAAGAGACAAAGAGATAGCCAACCTATCAGATGCACAGTTCAAAACACTGGTAATCAGGTGGCTCACAAAATTGGTTAAATTTGGTCACAAATTAGGTGAGAAAATGAAGGCTATGCTAAGAGAAACAAAGGAAAATGTGCAGGGAACCAATAGTGATGGGAAGGAAACTGGGACTAAAATCAACAGTGTGGACCAGAAGGAAGAAAGAAACATCCAACCAGAAAAGAATGAAGAAACAAGAATTCAAAAAAATTAGGACAGGCTTAGGAACCTCCAGGACATCTTGAAATATTTCAACATCCGAATTATAGGGGTGCCAGAAGGAGAAGAGGAAGAACAAAAGATTGAAAACTTATTTGAACAAATAATGAAGGAGAACTTCCCTAATTCGGCAAAGGAAATAGACTTCCAGGAAGTCCAGGAAGCTCAGAGAGTCCCAAAGAAGCTGGACCCAAGGAGGAACACACCAAGGTACATCATAATTACATTTCCCAAGATTAAAGACAAGGAGAGAATCTTAGAAGCAGCAAGAGAAAAGGACACAGTTACCTACATAGGAGTTCCCATTAGACTGTCAGCTGACTTCTCAAAAGAGACCTTACAGGTAAGAAGGAGCTCGAAAGAAGTATTCCAAGTCATGAAAGGCAAGGACCTACATCCAAGATTCCTGTATCCAGCAAAGCTATCATTTAGAATGGAAAGGCAGATAAAGTGCTTCTCAGATAAGGTCAAGTTAAAGGAGTTCATCATCACCAAGCCCTTATTATAAGAAATGTTAAAGGGACTTATCTAAGAAAAAGAAGATAAAAAAATAGGAACAGTAAAAACGACGGCAAACTCACAGTGATTAACAACCATACCTAAAACAAAAACAAAAGCAAATTAAGCCAACAACTAGAACAGGAACAGAACCACAGAAATGGAGATCACATGGAGGGTTATCAACAGGGGAGGGGGAGGGGGAGAGAGGGGGGAAAGGTACAGAGAATAAGTAGCATAAATGGTAGGTAGAAAATAGACAGGGGGAGGGTTAGAATAGTATAGGAAATGTAGAAGCCAAAGAACAAACAAAATTAAAAATTAAAAATTAAACTATCATATGATCTAGCAATCCCTCTTCTGGGTATTTATCTGAAAGAAATAAAATCACTATCTTGAAGAGAATTCCACACCCTATGTTCACTGCAGCATTATTCACAGTAGCCAAGACATGGGAACAACTTGAGCGTCCATTGATGGATGAATAAAGAAAATGTGACATGTAAAAAAAAAAAAAAAAAAGTCTTATCTCTCTTTCGCCTTTTATAAAAAGTGGCTAGTTGGGTGAAATATCACAGTTAACACAATGCTTATCCAAAGAATCTCCTATCTCTTCTCTACTTGGTGGTATTTTAAATCCCATAAAATACTCTTCCACTGTCTTAATCCATTTTGCCTATACCCTGCCACTGATCACATACAAGAATAGGTGGGAGCTGTGAACATCAGTATACCTGCTGCAGGAGAAAAACCACCAACAAACGAACCTTTTGGTGAAAAGGTAAAAATCAAAGTACAAAAGAGAGCCCACACAAACAGAAGAAAGGGAAA
This sequence comes from Desmodus rotundus, assembly GCF_022682495.2. Taxonomy (NCBI): domain Eukaryota; kingdom Metazoa; phylum Chordata; class Mammalia; order Chiroptera; family Phyllostomidae; genus Desmodus; species Desmodus rotundus. The sequence continues at coordinate 108,135,651 of NC_071388.1, forward strand.
GCCTAGAGTGTCCAGACAAGGAGATCACAGAGACCTCACCACTGAACCCCACAGAATTCCTAACATAGAAGTTCACCCTTCAAAGAAAGCTAGCAAAGCAAATCATCAGGAAGCACAGAAACAAACAAAAAGTGTCATCTAAAATGGGGAGGAAAAAATGAACATGCAATTAAAAGGAATGGAAGACTCCCCAATAAAATAGTTAAACGAAATGGAGATAACCAAACTATCAGATATAGAATTCAAAATAATGGTTATAAAGATGCTCAAGGAACTCACAGACAACATCAAGGAACTGAGTGAGAACTACATAGCATGAAAAGGAAATAGAAACTATAAACAAAAACCAGGAAGGAATGAACAATAAAATCTTGGAAATAAAAACACATTGGAAGGAATTAGAGAAGGCTGGATGAAGCAGAGGATCAAATCAGTGAGCTAGAGGACAAGGGAGAAAAAAACACCCAAAGGGAGCAAGAAAAGGAAAAGAGACTCGGGAAAAATGAAGAGGTGGTAAGGGAGCTGCACGACAATATGAAACATAGTAATATCTGTATAATAGGGATACCAGAAGAAGAAGAGCAAGGGGTAGAAAACCTGTTTGAAAAAGTAATGAAGGAAAACTTCCCTAGTTTGAGGGGAGAAAAAGTCACACAAATCCAGGAAACACAGAGAGTCCCAATCAAGAGAAACCCAAAGAGGCCCACTTCAAGACACATCATAATTAAAATGGCAAAATTCCAAGACAAAGAGAGAATCTTAAAGGCAGCAAGGAAAACAGGAAGTAGCATACAAGGGAGCCCAAATAAGACTAGCAGCTGCTTTCTCAAAGGAAATGCTGAGAAGGGAATGACAAGAAATATTCTTTTTTTTAAATGTATTTATTGATTATGCTATTAAAGTTGTCCCATTTCCGCCCCTCACTCCACTCCATGCTGCCCCCCCCAACACATTCCCCTCCTATAGTTCATGTCCATGGGTCATATTTATAAGTTCTTTGTCTTCTACATTTCCTACTCTATTCTTACCCTCCCCCTGTCTATTTTCCACCTATCATCTATGCTACTTATTCTCTGTACCTTTCCCCACCTCTCCCTCTCCCACTCCCCTATTGACAACCCTCCATGTGATCTCCATCTCTATGGTTCTGTTCCTGTTCTAGTTCTTTGCCTAGTTTGCTCTTGTTTTGGTTTTAGGTGTGGTCGTTAATAACTGTGAGTTTGCTGTCATTCTTACTGTTCCTATTTTTTTTTTATCTTCTTTTTCTTAGATAAGTCCCTTTAACATTTCATATAATAAGGGCTTGGTGATGATGAACTCCTTTAATTTGACCTTATCTGAGAAGCACTTTATCTTCCCTTCCATTCTAAATGATAGCTTTGCTGGATACAGTAATCTGGGATGTAGGTCCTTGCCTTTCATGACTTGGAATACTTCTTGCCAGCCCCTTCTTGCCTGTAAGGTCTCTTTGGAGAAATCAGCTGACAGTCTTATGGGAAGTCCTCTGTAGGTAACTGTGTTCTTTTCTCTTCCTGCTTCTAAGATGCTCTCCTTCTGTTTCATCTTGGGGAATGTAATTATGATGTGCCTTGGTGTGTTCCTCCTTGGGTCCAGCTTCTTTGGGACTCTCTGAGCTTCCTGGACCTCCTGGAAGTCTATTTCCTCTGCCAGATGAGGGAAGTTCTCCTTCATTATTTGTTCAAATAAGTTTTCAATTTTTTGTTCTTCCTCTTCTCCTTCTGGCACCCCTATAATTCGGATGTTGGAATGTTTCAAGATGTCCTGGAGGTTCCTAAGCCTCTCCTAATTTTTTTGAATTCTTGTTTCTTCATTCTTTTCTGGTTAGATGTTTCTTTCTTCCTTCTGGTCCACACCATTGGTTTGAGTCCCAGTTTCCTCGGCATCACTATTGGTTCCCTGTACATTTTCCTTTGTTTCTCTGAGCATAGGCTTCATTTTATCATCTACTTTTCTAACAAATTCAACCAATTCTGTGAGCGTCTTAATAACCAATGTTTTGAACTGTGCATCTGAGAGGTTGGCTATCTCTTCCTCATTTAGTTGTATTTTTTCTGGAGCTTTGAAGTGTTCTGTCATTTGGGCCGTGTTTTTTTTTTTTTTTGTCTTGGCGTGTCTGTTACTTAAGGGGGCAGAGCCTTAGGTGTTCCCTGGGGCGGGGTAACGCTGGTTGCTGCGCTGTGACACTGTACGTGGGGGAGGGGCCGAGAGGGAGCAATGGCACCCGCTCCACTCTCCACCAGATTTCAGTCTTTCACTCTGGTACCCACAATCAAATTGGGCCCCTCTGGTGCTGGTTCCCAAGTGGGTGGGCTTGTGCACGCTCTAGGCCCCTGTGGGTCTCTCCAATGACCTCTCCTATGAGGCTGGGAGTCTCTCCTGCTGCCGCCCCAACCTCCACGAGCATTTTCAATCTGAGGTTTGAGGCTTTATTTCCCCACGCTGGAGCCCAGGGTTGTGTGGTCTGCTTCGCTCCCCTCCGTTCATCCCGGTTTATCTGTGCACGAGTGTGGGGACACCGGGTACTACCCGCTGCTCTGCCTGCCCCATTCTCTGCCATTCTGAGTCCGGCCCTCTCGGTTTATCTGTGCGCGAATGTAGGGCCGCAGGGTCTGCTAGTGGTCAGACTGCCTGCCCCGTTCGTCCCACACTCCACCAGTCTCGGTCCTGCCATGGCCAGGCGAGTCCTCTCCGCCCCGGTGCCCGTCTCCACCCCTCCTACCGGTCTGGATGTATGTTTCTCTTTTATCTACTTGGTGTCGGACTTCCTTGCCATTTGATTTTCTGTCAGTTCTGGTTTTGCGAGGAGGCGCAGTGTGTCTACCTACGTCGCCATCTTGGTTCTCAAGAAATATTCTAAGTAATGAGAACCAGAGGCCTGAAACAAAGACTACATTACCCAGCAAGGCTATCAATTAAAATGGAGGGCAAATAAGGAGCTTCCTGGACAAAAGAAGACTCAGAGAATATAACTTCTCCAAACCAGCTCTGCAAGAGATGCTAAAGGGTCTACTCTAAGAACAGGAACCAAAAACAGGGAGAGAGAGAGGGACACAGGTACAAAATAATGGCAATGAATAAGTACCTATCAATAATAACCTTAAATGAAAATGGATTAAATGCCCCAATCAAAAGAGACAGAATAGCTGAACGGATAAGAAAACATGACCCACACATACGCTGCCTACAAGAAACCCACCTCGGGACAAAAGACCTACACAGACTGAAAAAGTAAAGGGCTGGAAACAATTTTTCCAAGCAAATGGATAAGAAAAAAGCCAGGGTAGCTATATTCATATCAGACAAAATAGACTTCAAAAAAAGGGCCATAAAAAGAGACCTAGAAAGTCACTTCATAATACTGAAGATAAGAATCAATTAAGAAGACAAACATTGTAAATATACACACACCCAACATAGGAGCACCCAAATACATAAAGAAAATATTGGAGACTTCAAGAAAGATATTGACAGCAACACAATTATAGTAGGGGATTTCAATACCCCACTGTCAAAAATGGATAGATCTTCCAAGCAAAATATCAACAAAGATATTGTGGCATTGAACAATGTCCTAGATCAAAGGAACTTAACTGATATATATAGAGAGAGCCTTTCATCCCAAAGAGGCAAAATACACATTATTTTCAAATATGCTTGGAAATTTTTCAAAGACCACATGATGGGGCACAAAACAAGCTTCAACAAATTCAAGAAAATTGAAAATGGATCAAGCATTTTCTCTGACCACAAGGGACTGAAACTAGAAACCAACCTCAAGGAAAAAAACTCAAAAACACTCAAACTCATGGAGATTGAATAGCATGCTACTAAACAACGAATGGGTCAAAAATGAGATCAAGGAAGAAAAAAAAAACTTTCTGGACACAAATGAGAATGAACTCACAACAACCCAAAACTTATGGGACATGGTGAAGGCAGTCCTGAGAGGAAAGTTCATAGAGATACAGGCCTACCTAAAAAAGATAGAAACATTTCAAATAAACAACCTAACCCTACACCTAGAACTAGAACAACAACAACAAAGACAGCCCAGAGCAAGTGGAAGGTAGGAAATAACCAAGATCACAGCAGAATTAAATGATATAGAGAATAAAAGCACAATTCCAAGGATCAATAAATACAGGAGCTGGTTCTTTGAAAAGATAAACAAAATTGACAAGTTTTAAGCAGACTCATCAAGAAAAAAAGAGAGAGGATCCAAATAAACACAATCACAAATGAAAGAGGAGAGATTACAATTGATACCACAGAAATACAAAGGATTGTAAGAAATTACTACGAAGAACTGTATGCCAAGAAATTTGAAAACCTAGGTGAAATGGACACATTTCTAGAAAAATATAATCTTCCAAAACTGAATGAAGAAGAAGCAGAAAGACTGAACAGACCAATAACAGCAGATGAAACTGAAGCAGTAGTCAAAGACTCCCAACACACAAAAACTCTGGACAAGACAGTTTCACAGGAGAATTGTACAAAGCATGTAAGGAAGAGCTAACCCCTATCCTTCACAGATTATTCAAAAAATCCAAGAAGATGGAAGACTACCAAAGTCTTTTTATGAAGCCAGCATCATCCTAATCCCAAAACCAGATAAAGACACAACAAAGAAAGAAAACTTTAGGCCAATATTGCTGATGAACATGGATGCTAAAATCCTCAACCAAATATTGGCAAACCGCATCCAGCAATACATTTAGATGATCATACACCATGACCAAGGGGGATTCATCCCAGGGATGCAAGGATGGTACAATATTTGGAAATCAATAAAGGTAATACATCACAAAACAAAAGGAAAGACAAAAATAACATGATCATATCAATAGATGCAGAAAAAGCATTTGATAAGATACAGCACTGATTTATGATAAAAAACCCAGCAAAGTGGGAATAGAGGGAGCATTCCTCAACATAATAAAGGCCATATATGAGACACCTACAGCCAACATCATACTCAATAGACAAAAAACTAAAATCTTGCCCACTAAGATCAGGATCAAGACAAGGTGTCCCTTTTCACCACTTCTGTTCAACATAGTATTGGAAGTCCTAGCCATAGCAATCAGACAAGAAAAGGAAATAAAAGGCATCCAAATTGGAAAGGAGGAAACAAAACTGTCACTGTTTGCAGATGACATGATAGTGTACATGGAAAATCCTATAGACTCCACCAAAAAACTACTCAACCTAATAAATGAATTTGGCAAAACAGCTGGATACAAAGTCAATACTCAGAAATCAAAGGCATTTTTGCATACCAACAATGAAACACCAATTCAAAATTACCTATGCACCCCAATGTTCATAGCAGCACAATTTACAATAGCCAAGTGCAGTAAACAGTCTAAGTGCCCATCAGTAAATGAGTGGATCAAAAGACTGTGGTACATTTACACAGTGGAATTATATGCAGCAGAAAGAAAGAAGGAGCTCCTACCTTTTGCGACAGCATGGATGGAAGTGGAGAGCATTATACTAACTGAAATAAGCCAGACGGTAAAAGACAAATACCATATGATATCACCATTAACAGGAACCTAATGAACAAAACGAATAAGCAAGCAATGTATAACCAAAGACATTGAAATTGAGAACAGGCTGACAGTGACCAGAGTGGAAAGAGGAGGGGATAATGGGGAAAAGGGTGATGGGTTTACAGGAAAAACTATAAAGAACACATGAACAATAACAAGGGGCAGGGGTGGGAACAAGGGAGGGATGTGGGGAGAAAAGGCAGAAATCTGTTCTTGAAGAACAATAAAAAATGTTAAAAAATAATAATAAATTTGGGGGAAAAAAGAAAGTGGGCATAATGACTAGATGGCTGAGCTTTGCCCTCTGGTGAGAATGGAGCAACAGAAAAAGATTTGTGAGATACCAGTAGATTGAAATATAAGTCAAACCTGCAAGCCAGGAAAGCAAACAAAGTATTTTATTTAGATGTATATGCAGTACAAGACGTACAACCCCTGGGCTCAGGTCCAGGAAGAATTATCCTGGGCTGTAACTTCTGTTAGCCTCATTCCTCCTCTGAAATATGAGTCTATTATAAATAGCACCTGCCTGGCCACAGATTACTGAGGATCAAATAAAATATTAGATTGTGAAGGGCCTTATATGTCACTTCCATGCAAATTTTCAGCATCTCAGTGACTCAGGCACTAAAATATTCTGTTCAGCTGTGCAGCGTTCTGAAGGGCCATGGGCACAGCCTCGCTATCCTCAGAGATTTGCATTGAGCCACCAGAGCAAGGTCCAGGCTCCCCCACCCCTGGAGCAGCTGTCTATATTGTCTTTTGGACCTGGATGCCTCAGGGAATCAAGTGAAAACTGTTGACCTTTTCCCTGAAAAAAGAAAAAATATGTATACAGACTCAGGGTTCACTGCCACCAAGAAGCCCACTATGAACTTAAAGTGAGCACTCCTGTTCCACAGTATGTCACTTCCATTCAGGACCACAGATACCAGATAGCAGCCAGTCCAGGCAGTGGGACAACCTGTTAACTAGAGTATGGCAGAGAATAAACCAGTGAGTGATAAGTCCTTTGAACTGGGACTACTCAGGGACACCTTGGGGCCTATGTCCTGGATACTCACCTTTAACAGGAGGCAGCTCTCCACCTTTGATGCCTGTTACAGACAGAATTGTGTCCCCCCAAAATCCGTATGTTGAAACCCTACCCCCTCAATATGACCATCATACTAGGACATAGGGTCTTTAAGGAGGTAATTAAGTTTAAATGAGTTCATAAAGGGGAGGGGTCTAATCCAATGTGATTGATGTCCCTATAAGAAGAGAAAGAGATGCCAGGCATGCATATACCCAGAGGAAAGGCCATGTGAGGACACAGTGAGAAGGCATCCAACTACATTCCAAAAGACAGGTCTCAGGAGAAACCAAACCTGCCCACATTGAACTTTCCAACTCCAGAACTGTGAGAAATAAATTTCTGCCACTTAAGCTACCTAATCTCTGGCATTTTGTTATGGCAGCCTGATCAAAGTGAAACAGTACCTGTATAGACTGAGGTTCACTCCACACAGCTGGGGTGGGGCTGGGAGGCAGGTGAGTGAGGTGTACACGAAGTGCAGCCCCATCACACAGCTGGGCTTTCCCTCCTGCCCACTAGCCTGGAAGAACAGGATCCCTTCAGCACTGCCAGCCCCAAATCAAGCCCCTTTTCTCCATCACCCCGCCCATAACATCTGTTCAGGTTCTAGGACCCTTTGTCCAATTTTGGGACCACCATCTCTTCTCTGATATTTTTAAAGATTTTATTTATTTATAGAGAGGAGAAGGGAGGAAGAAATCGAGGGAAAGAAACACCAGTGAGTGGTTGACTCTCACGCACCCACCGCATCACTGGGGATCAGGCCTGCAACCCAGGCATGTGCCCTAGACTGGGAATTGAACTGGTAATCCTTTGGTTCGCAGGCCAACACTTAATCCACTGAGCCACACCAGCCAGGGCTCTTCTCTGATTTTAAAAGGTAGATTTACTTAATAAATTTCACCCAGAAGGAGAATAAATCCCATTATAGAAATAAATGGAGATAACCTAGAGGAGGTGATGGAAGATGGTGGCAAGGTAGATGGGAGCTGAGCCCACTTGCTCATGCATCCAGCTGGGACACCTGGCCAGTCTTCCAAGGAACGGAGTGAAGAGCAAACAGAATCCCCATGGATGTGGAGTTTGGAAGGCAAAAGTTGTGGAGGATGTTTAAAAACTGATGGTAGGGAAATTTTGTAGGACAAGGGGAAGGTCCCTGGGGCCTGCGTTGGAGACCAGGGCTGCCTCAGGAGCTTTGGAGGGGAGCCAGGTCAGTGACTGTAGCTTGGCAGCTCCCTCCACTCCCAGAGCCGGTAAGTCACAGACCAGCACCAGGAGAGATCTGGATGCTTAAAGTTGCTGGGAGGATAAAGACAGTCAGGGACACACAGACAGCTATGTACTCAGGCTGGGACTGTGGTCCCAGCTGGGAGAATACCAGAGAAATTGGGGAATCAGGTGACACCTGGAGGTGAGAGAAGAGATGGGCCATGACTGGCCAGACCCAGATGGTCTCTGGACTGGTTAGAGTGTTGGTCTGCATGTAAAGTCAGGCACTTGTTAGGAACTGCCAGCCACGACCAAGGGGAATTCACTCAAAAAGGGTTCTCAGCCACTGTACAAGGACCTCTGCTATACAGCAGCTGGGCCAGCAAGAGGCACGATTTGCTCCCACTCAGGGCGCCCCATGGATTAATCAGGGGCTTGGAAAGGTAGCTGCACCCAGAGAAACTCAATTCAATAGGGAAACTGAACTACCCTGAAGGGACTTTGCATGCACACAGCACCCAGGCCAATGGCGAGGGAGGAGGGGGGGTGCGATTTGCTCCCACTCAGTGCACCTCAAGGACTGATCAAAGGGTTGTAGAGCAAGGTGGATTGTAATCACTGGCCTGGCACAAATGCTCCAAGTGGACAATGTGGACTGCACAGTACCCTGGTGCCATGGGCTGGAAACTGAGCACCTATGAATGTTGTGGCCCAGACCAAGCCCCTTTCCATGCAGAAGCACAGGAAAGGGAAAAAGCTGAGACCAGCCCCTCTTTGCCAGTCACATCCAGGAAGACCAGCAGAACCCACTTGGCAGGTTTAAAGTCAGCAAGAGGCTTTTTGTTGTTGTTGTATTTCTTTTTTCAAGGGTAAGACAATAAGACCTGGAGCCACAAGAAGACCAAAGACAGATCCAGAAAGAAGTCAGAAGGCTAACACCAACAGCTAAATCAAATTTCACGTTCCTATCCTTCAGAATTCTCATTTTATTTAATATTTTAATTTTTATAATTGTTTATGATATTACAGTTGTCCCACTTCTTTTCTACTCTTTATTACCTTCTGCACCTGCACACCCTCCTCCCAACAGCAGTCCCTCTCTTACTTCATGTCCATGGGTTGTACGTATAAGTTCTTTGCCTTCCCCATTTCCTATACTATTCTTAACCTTGCCCTATTTTGAACCTAACATTTAACCTCCTTATTCCCTGTAATTTCTCTCTAATTCTCCTTTCTCCCCCTCCCTACTGATAACCCTCCATGTGATCTCCATTTCTGTGACTCTGTTTCTGTTCTAGTTTTTGCTTAGTTTGGTTTTGTTTTTCCTTTTGTGTTTTTTAGGTTCAGTTCTTCATAGTTGTGAGTTTGTTGTCATTTTACTGTTCATAGTTTTTGACCTTCTTCTCTTTCTTAGATAAGTCCCTATAACACTTCGTATAATAAGGGTTGGGTGATGATGAACTCTTTTAACCTGACCTTATCTGAGAAGCACTTTATCTGCCCTTCTATTCTAAATGATAGCTTTGCTGGATAGAGCAATCTTGGATGTAGGTCCTTGCCTTTCATGACTTCAAATACTTCTTTCCAGCCCCTTCTTGCCTGCAAGGTTTCTTTGAGAAATCAGCTGATAGTCTAATGGGGAATCCTTTGTAGGTAGCTGTCTCCTTTTCTCTTGCTGCTTGTAAGATTATCTCCTTATCTTTAATCTTGACTAATGTAATTATGATGTGCCTTGATGTGATCCTACTTGGGTCCAACTTCTTTGGGACTCTCTGAGCTTTCTGGACTTCCTGAAAGTCTATTTCCTTTGCCAAATTGGGGAAGTTCTCCATTATTTTTTTAAACAAAATTTTCCATTTCTTGCTCTTCCTCTTCTCCTTCTGGCACCCCTATGATTTGGATGTTGGAATGTTTTAAGTTGTCCCAGGGGTTCCTAAGCCTCTCCTTATTTTTCTGAATTCTTGTTACTTCATTCTGTTCTTATGGAATGTTTATTTCTTCCTTCTGCTCCAAATGTTCTATTTGATTCCTGGTTTCCTTCCAGCACTGTTGGTGCCCTACATATTTTTCTTTATTTCACTTTGCATACTTTTCCTCTGTTTTGCAATGATACTCAACCATTTCTGTGGGCATCCTGATTACCAGTGTTTTGAACTCTGCATCTGATAGGTTGGCTATCTTTTCATCACTTAGTTTATTTTTGGAGTTTTGATCTGTTCTTTCATTTGTACCATATTTTTTGTCTCGGCACAGCTAAGGGGAAGAGCCTTAGGTATTTCCCAGGGCACTTGGCTATTTTGTGGTGCTGTATGTGGGGGAGGGGTCTGAGAGGGAACAATGCTGCTTGTTCAGCTCTCAGCCAGCTTTCAGTCACATCCTTCACTACCCACAAGCAAATTGGGCCCTTCTGGTGATGATTCCCAGCTGGGTGGGTTTGTGTATGTCCTAGGACTGTGTGGGTCTCTCCAACAAACACTCCTGTGAGGCTGGGAGTTTCTCCTGCCACTGAAACACCCACATGTTTTTACAGACAGAGGTTTTGAGGCTTTCTTTTCCCAATCCGGAACCAAGGGTTATGTGGTCTGTCTCGCTCCCCAGTTGTTGCTCCCAGTTTATCCACACAGAAATGTGGCACTGCCTGGTCTGCTAGCCACTGCCTCGCCTACCCAGATGTGACCACCACCTTGCCATGTGTCCTCTCAACCCCAGCTGCCCATCTCTGCCCTCCTACCAGTGTGAATGAATGTTTCTTCTTAAACTCCTTGGTTGTTGGACTTACATACAGTTCTGCCAGCTCTGTTGTTTTTTGTTTTTAATTTGATGTTGTACTTCTATTGGTTGAGCAAGGAGGCAACATGTATCTATCTACGCATCCATCTTGGCTGAAAGTCTATTATTTTTATTTATTTTGTATTATTTTTTTATTTATCTTTCTGTTCAGTTTTCCTTGATTTTTTGTTTGTTTGATTTCATTGTTTGATTTGTTTTCTTTATTCTCCCTTTCATATTGCATTTTAATTTTTCTTCTTTCACTTCACTCATATTCCAATAACACACTACTCTTGGCATTTCACATTTTATTCTTTTTATTCAGATTATATAGTTCTTATCATATTATTGTTATTCCAAATCCCTGACTACACCCTTCCCTGGTCTAAATCCATTTTGCCATCTCCTGAGCTTTATAACTGTTGTGGCTAACTTTATTTTCTCACACACCATGTCAAGTTCCTATCCCTTACTCTCGCTATATCTCACCATCTAACCTCGCATAAGCACTCTGCTTTCTAAAGTCAGCTCACACAATCTTGTTCCCTCTAAAAAGAGTCTTGCCCCTTTTTCACCTCTTATAAAAAGTGGCTAGTTAGGTGAAATGTCATGGTTATTGCTGTACTTCTCCAAAAGATCTCCTATTTCTACTCTACTTGTTAGTACCTTAAATCCCATAGATTGCTCTCCTGCTGTCTTACTCCATTTCATCTTCGCCCTGCTGTTGATCACATACTAGACAAGGTGGGAGTTGTGAGTATCAGTACATGCACTGGAGGGGAGAACCCACCAACAAAGGAGCCACAAACAGGTAATGACCAAGTACACGAACAAAACTAACACAAATAGAAGAAAGGGCAATCCTAGAGCATCCAGACAAGGAGATCAAGGAAACAGCACCACTGGGTCCCACACAATTACTACCACAGAAGTTCACCCTATGAATACAGCTGGCAAAGCAGAGCTTCAGGAAACGCAGAAACAAATAATAAGAGTTACCTACAATTGGGGAAACAAAAAAGAACTCCCAAACAAAAAGAATGGAAGACTCCCCAGTAAAAGAGCGAGATAAAATGGAGGCAAGTAAACTATCACATATAGAATTCAAAATAATGTTTATAAGGATGCTCAAGGAACTCACAGACAACTGCAAGGAACTGAGCTGGAACTACAACAGTATGAAAAAGGACATGGAAATGATATCAAGAACCAGGAAGAAATGAAGAATACAATATATGAAAAAAAAATACACTAGATGGAATGACAAGCAGGCTGGATGAAGCAGAGGACTGAATAGTGAGCTGGAAGACAATGTAGAAAGAAATACCCAGGTACAGCAGCTGCACAGAAAAGGACTAAAAAAATATGCAGATAGCTTAAGGGAACTGCAAGACAACATGAAACGTAACAACATTTGAATCATAGGAATATCACAAGGAAAAGAAAAGGAGCAAGAGATAGAAACCCTGTTTGAAAAAATAATGACAGAAAACTTCCCAAACCTTGACAGGGGAAAAGCCACACAAGATAAGGAAGAAAGAGGGTCCTAATCAACACAAACCCAAAGAGGCCCACTCCAAGACACATCATAATTAAAATGCCAAGTTTTAAAGACAAAGAGAGAATCCTAAAAGCAGGAAGGGAGAAACAAGAAGTAACATACAAGGTAACTCTAATAAGGATAGCAGCTGATTTCTCAACAAAAACACTACAAGCCAGAAGGGAATGGCAAGAAATATTTTGAGTAATGAAAATCAAAGGTCTCCAACCAAGACTACCCTACCCTGGAAGGCTAAATAAGGAGTTTCCCAGACAAACGTAGCCTGAAAGAATACACCTCCACCAAACCAGCACTCCAAGATATGCTAAAGGGACTGCTTTAAGAAGAGAAAAAGAGTGAGAGAGAGAGACAGGAACACAGGAACAAAGGGGGGGAAATTAATAAGTACCCATCAATAATAACATTAAATATTAATGGATTAAATGCTCCAAGCAAAAGACATAAGGTAACTGAGTGGATAAGAAAACATAACCTGCGCATATGCTGCCTACAAGAGTCCCACCTTAGAAAAACAAGCCTACACAGACTGAAAGTGAAGGGAGGGGAAAAAATATTCCAAGCAAATAGACATACAGAAAAAGAAAGCTGGGGTAGTAATACTTACATCAGACAAAATAGACTTCCAAACAAAGGCCATGAAAAGAGACATAGAAAACCCTGACTGGACTGGCTACGTGGATTGAGCACTGGCCTGCAAACCAAAGGGTCGCTGGTTCAATTCCCAGTCAGGACCCATGCCTGCTTGTAGGCAAGGTCCACAGTAGGAGGCATGTGAGAGACAACCATAAATTAATGTTTCTCTCCCTCTCTTTCTCCTTATCTTACCCTCTCTCAAAAAATAAATAAAATCTTTAAAAAAAGAGACACAGAAGGATACTTCACAATACTCAAGGGAAAAGTCTACCAAGAAGACATAAACATTACAAACACATATGCACCCAACATAGGAGCACCCAAACATATAAGGAAAATCTTGGAGGAATTCATGAAAGATACACAGCAACACATTTCTACTAGGGGATTTTAACATCCCACTGTCAACAAGGATTGATCTCCCAAACAAAATATCAACAAGGATATTGTGGCATCGAACAATGCCCTAGATCAAATGGACTTACCTGATATAAGGAACTTTTACCCAAAGAAACAAAATATACATTCTTTACAAATGAACATGGAACGTTTTCAAAGATAGACTTCATAACAGTACACAAACAAGCCTCAACAAATTCAAGAAAACAAATCATATCAAGCATTTTCTCAGACCATAAACTCCTAAAACTAGAAAACAATCAAAAGGAAAAAACTCAAAAACACTCAAATTCATTCAGATTGAATAGCATGCTATTAAAAAATGAATGGGTTATGAATGACATCAGGACTTCCAGCCAAGATGGAGGCATAGGTAGACACACTGTGCCTCCTTACACAATCAAAATAAAGACAACAACAAATTTTAAAGCAAAAAACAACCAGAAATGACAGAAAATCTAACTGTATGCAAGTCCAACGACCAAGGAGTTAAAGAAAAAACATTCAGACAAACTGGTAGGAGGGACAGAGACAGGCAGCCAGATGGAGAGGACTCACAGCAAGGCAGCAGCTGGAGGACCACGGTGGGCAAGGCAGTGGCTGGTGGACCAGGTGACACAGTGAACTGAGGACTGGGTGGTCCCACATTCACATGCAGATAAACTGGGAGGAACAACTGCGAGTGAGATAGACTGCACAATCCAGGGTTCTAGTATGGGGAGATAAAGCCTCAAAGTCTCTGATTGAAAATACCTGCGGGGTTTGAGGCAGCAGTGGAAAAACTCCCAGCCTCACAGGAGAGTTTGTTGGAGGGACCCACAGGGTCCTAGAACATACACAAACCAACCCTCCTAAGAATCAGCACCAGAAGGGTCCAAATTGACTGGGGGTAGCATGGGAAGTAACTGAAGGACAGCAGAGAGCAGAGCAAGCAACACTATTCCCTCTCAGACCCCTCCCCAACATACAGATGCACCAACATGGGTTGCCCCACCCTGGTGAACACCTAAGACTCCACCCCTCATAACAGGTGTGCCAAGACAAAAAAAAAAAGGCCCAATGAAAGAACAGATCAAAGCTCCAGAAAAAATACAACTAAGCAACGAAGAGATAGCCAACCTATCATATGCAGAGTTCAAAACACTGGTAATCAGGATGCTCACAGAAATGGTTGAGTATCATCGCAGAACAGAGGAAAAGTGAAGGCTAGAAAAGTGAAATAAAGGGAAATGTACAGGGAACCTACAGTGACAGGAAGGAAACCAGGACTCAAATCAACGGTTTGTAGCAGAAGAAAGAAAGAAACATTCAGTGAGAATACAATGAAGAAACAAGAATTCAAAAAATGAGGAGAGGCTTAGGAGCCTTCAGGGCAGTTTTAAATGTTCCAACATCTGAATCATAACGGTACCAGAAGGAGAAGAGGAAGAACAAAAAATTGAAAACTTATTTGAAAAATAATGGAGAACTTCACAATCTGGCAAAGGAAATAGACTTCCAGGAAGTCCAGGAAGCTCAGAGTCCCAAAGAAGTTGAACCCAAGGAAGCACACACCAAGGCACAACATAATTACATTACCCAAGATTAAAGATAAGGAGAGAATCTTACAAGCAGCAAGAGAAAAGGACACAGTTACCTACAAAGGAGTTCCCATTAGACTGTCAGCTGATTTCTCAAAAGAGACCTTACAGGTAAGAAGGGGCTGGAAAGAAGTATTTGAAGTCATGAAAGGCAAGGACCTACATCCAAGATTGCTCTATCCAGCAAAGCTATCATTTAGAATGGAAAGGCAGATAAAGTGCTTCTCAGATAAGGTCAAGTTCAAGGAGTTCATCATCACCAAGCCCTTATTATAGGAAATGTTAAAGGGACTTATCTAAGAAAAAGAAGATAAAAAAAATAGGAACAGTAAGAATGACAGCAAACTCACAGTTATTAACGACCACACCTAAAACAAAAACAAAAGTAAACTAAGCCAACAACTAGAACAGGAACAGAACCACAGAAATGGAGATCACATGGAGGGTTATCAACAGGGGAGTGGGAGAGGAAGAGAGGGGGGAAAGGTTCGGAGAATAAGAAGCATAAATGGTAGGTAGAAAATTGATGGGAAGGGTAAGAATAGTATAGGAAATGTAGAAGCCAAAGAACTTATATGACATATGGACATGAACTAAAGGGGGGGAATGCGGGTGGGAGGTGGTATGCAGGACAGAGGGGAATAAAGGGGGGAAACAGGACAACTGTAATAGGATAATCAATAAAATACATTAAAAAATGACATCAAGGAAGAAATCAAAAAGTTTCTGGAAACAAATGAAAATGAACACACAAATGTCCAGAACTTATGGAAGACAGCAAAGGCAGTCCTAAGAGGGAAGTCCATAGCAATACAGGCCTACCTAAAGTGGACAGAAGCATTTCCAATAAACAACCTAACCTAACATCTACAAGAACTGGAGGAACAACAACAAAGCCCACAATGAGTAGAAGGAAGGAAATAATCAAGATCA
This sequence comes from Desmodus rotundus, assembly GCF_022682495.2. Classification (NCBI taxonomy): domain Eukaryota; kingdom Metazoa; phylum Chordata; class Mammalia; order Chiroptera; family Phyllostomidae; genus Desmodus; species Desmodus rotundus. The sequence continues at coordinate 108,151,392 of NC_071388.1, forward strand.
CAGCAGAATTAAATGACATAGGGATTAAAAGAACAATGCAAAGGATCAATAAAACCAGGAACTGGTTCTTTGAAAGGATGAACAAAATCAACAAACCCTTAAGCAGATTCATCAAGAAAAAAAGGGAGATGAACCAAATAAATAAAATCAGAAATGAAAACGGAGAAATTACAACTGATACTACAGAAATACAAAGGATTGTAAGAAATTACTACTAGAAATTTTCCAAGAAATTTGAAAACCTAGGTGAAATGGACAAATTTCTAGAAAATATAATCTCCCAAAACTGAATGAAGAAGAAGCAGAAAGCTTGAACAGACAGGTAACAGCTGAGGAAATTGAAGCAATCATTTTTTTAAATCCTCGTACACAAAAGCCCTGGACTGGACAGTTTCAGTGGGGAAATTTAAAAAAACATTTAAGGAAGAGCTAATCCCTATCATTCGCACACTATTCAAAAAATCCAAAAAGAGGGAAGACTACCAACCTATCTTTAAGAGGCCACCATCATCCTAATCCCCAAACCAGACAAGGACACAACACAGAAAGAAAACTACAGGCCAATATTGGTGATGAACACAGATGTTAAAATCCTGAGCAAAATATTGGCAAACCACATCCAGTAATACATTAAAAAGATCATACACCATGATCAAGTGCAAGGGATGCAAGGTTGGTACAATATTCACAAATCAATAAAGGTAATACATCACACAAAAGGAAAGACAAAAATCACATGATATCAATAGATGTGGAAAAAGCATTTGATACTATACAGAACCCATATATGATAAAAACACTCAGCAAAGTGGGAGTAGAGCGAGCCATATATGTAATATACATGATAAAGGCCATATATGAAACACAGCCAACATCATACTCAATGGGCAAAAACTAAAAGCTTTCTCACTAAGATCAGGAATAAGACAAGGATGTCCACTTTCACCATTTCTGTTCAACATAGTATTGGAATTCCTAACCATAGCAAACAGAAAAGAAGAAGAAATAAAAGGCATCCAAATTAGAAAGGAAGAAACGAAACTGTCACTGTTTGCAGATGACATGATAGTGTACATAGAAAATCCTGTGAACTCCACCAAAAAACTACTCGACCTCATAAGTGAATTTGGCAAAAAACTGGATACAAAGTCAATATTCAGAAATCAAAGGCATTTTTGTACACTAACAATAAAATACCAGAAACAGAAATCAGGAAAAAAAATCCCATGTGATAAAGCAACAAGAAAAATAAAATACCTAGGAATAAACCTAACCAAGGAGGTAAAAGACCTGTACTCAGAAAACTACACAATGAAGAGAGAAATTAAGGAAGACACAACCAAATGGAAACATGTACCATGTTCATGGATCAGAAGAATTAACATCATCAAAATGTCCATACTACCCAAAGCAATTTATAGATTCAACACAATCCCTATTAACATACCAATGACATATTTCACAGATATAGAAGAAACATTTCAAATAGTTCTATGGAACCATAAATGACCCCAAGTAGCTGCAGCAATTTTGAGAAAGAAGAAAGTAGGAGGCATCACCATACCTGACATCAAACTACATTACAATGTCATAGTAATCAAAACAGTCTGGTACTGGCATAACAATGGACACATAGATCAATGGAAGAGAATAAAGAGCTCAGAAATAAACCCAAGTCTCTATGGACATTTATATTTGACAAAGGTGGCAGAAGCATAAAATGGAGTACAAATACCCTCTTCAACAAACAGTTTTGGGAGGTCTGGACAGCTACATGCAAAAAAACCAGGACACTCGACCACCAACTTAGACTGTACACAAAAATAAACTCAAGATGGATAAAAGACTTATATGTAAGTCATGATAACATAAAAGTCCTAGAGGAGAACATAGGAAAATCTCAGATATTCCACACAAAAATATTTTCACCAATATGTCCCCTAGAGCAAGGGACATAAAGGAAAGGATAAACAAGTAGGACTTTATCAAAATAAAAATCTTCTGCATGGCTAAAGAAAACACCAGCAAAATGGAAAGGGAACCAGCTATGTGGGAAAATATATTTGCAAGTGATCTCTAAAATACTGGTTTGGTCTCTAAGATATATAAAGAACTCACAGGACTCTACTCCAGGAAGAGAAATAACCCAATTAAAAAATGGGCAAAGGACTTGAACAGACACTTCTCCAAGGGAGACATAGAGAGGGTGTAGAGACATATGAAAGGATGCCCAGCATCACTAGACATCAGAGAGATGCAAATTAAAGCCACAATGAGATATCACTTTACACTGGTCAGAATGGCCATCATAAACAAATCAACAAACAAGTGCTGGCAAGGTTGTGGAGAAAAGGGATCCCCAGCACACTATTGGTGGGAATGCAGACTGGTGAGGCCACTGTGGAAAACAGTATGGAATTTCCTCACAAAACTGAAAATGGAACTGCCTTTTGACCCAGCAATTCCACTGCTGGGATTATACCCTAAGAATCCTGAAACACCAATTCAAAATTACCTATGCACCCCAATGTTCATAGCAGCACAATTTACAATAGGCAAACGTTGGAAGTAGCCTAAGTGCCCATCAGTAAATGAGTGGATCAAAAAACTGTGGTACATGTACACAGTGGAATATTATGCAGCAGAAAGAAAGGAGCTCCTAACCTTCACAACGGCATGAATGGATCTCAAGAGCAGTATGCTAATTGAAGTAAGCCAGGCAGTGAAAGACAAATATAATACAATCTTACCTATAAGTGGAACCTAATAAAAAAACAAATAAATAAGCAAATATAACCGGAGACATTGAAATAAAGAACAAACTAACAGTCGAGGGGAGTAGGAGGGGGATAGTGGGGGAAAATGGGGGAAGGGTCATCAAGAACATGTTTAAATGACACATGGACAAAGCCAAAGGGGGTAGGATGAAGGGTGGGAGGCAGGAATGGGTGGGGTGGGTGGGAGTTGTGGCAGGAAAATGAAGGCCACTGTACTTGAACTATGTTAAAAAAACATTAAAAATAAAAAGTAAAAAGTAGAAATTAAACAAAAAGAAGAGATCTACTTAGCCTGTATTTGTATGTTAAGCAGCATCACTGTGTAAATGGACATTTTTGTGGTGTTGATAACAATCTCTAGATGACTGCTCTCTGCTTCCCTTCTTTATTGACATATATATAAAGATATACCTTGGAGAACCAAGATGGCGGCGTAGGTAGACACACTGCGCCTCCTCGCACAACCAGAACTGACAGAGAATCGAACAGCAAGGGGGACCAACACCAAGAAAATAGAAAATAACCATTCATCCAGACTGGTAGGAGGGGCGGAGACGGGCACCGGGGTGGAGAGGACTCGCGTGGCTGTGGCGGGACTGAGACTGGCGGAGTGTGGGACAAATGGCGCAGACAGTCCGAGCACTAACAGACCCTGCGGCCCCACATCTGCGCAGATAAACCGAGAGGGCCGGACTCAGAGTGGCGGAGAGTGGGGCAGGCAGAGCAGCGGGTAGCACCCCGCGGCACCAAATTTGCCCACAGATAAACCTGACGAACGGCGGGGAGCAGACCACGTAACCCAGGGCTCTAGCTCCAGGAAATAAAGCCTGAAACCTCTGATTGAAAGCGCCCCTGGGGGTTGGGGCGGCAGCAGGAGAGACTCCCAGCCTCACAGGAGAGGTTGTTGGAGAGACCCACAGGGGCCTAGAGTGTGCACAGGCCCACTTACTCGGGAACCAGCACCAGAGGGGCCCAGTTTGATTGTGGGTAGCAGAGTGAAGGATTGAAATCCGGAGGAGAGTGAGGCGGGCGCCATTGCTCCCACTCGGCCCCTCCCCCTCGTACAGCCTCACAGCTCAGCGACCAGCGTTACCCAGCCCCGGTGAACACCTAAGGCTCCGCCCCTTAAAGTAACAGACGCGCCAAGACAAAAAAAAAAAAAAAAATGGCCCAAATGACAGAACACTTCAAAGCTCCAGAAAAAATACAACTAAGCGACGAAGAGATAGCCAACCTATCAGATGCACAGTTCAAAGCACTGGTTATCAATATGCTCACAGACTTGGTTGAATCTATTCGAAAAACAGATGAAAAAATGAAGCCTATGCTAGGAGAAACAAAGGAAAATGCACAGGGAACCAATAGTGATGAGAAAGAAACTGGGACTCAAATCAATGGTGTGGACCAGAAGGAAGAAACAAACATCCAAACAGAAAAGAATGAAGAAACAAGAACTTGGAAAAATGAGGAGAGGCTTAGGAACCTTCCGGACGCCTTGAAACGTTCCCACATCCGAATTATAGGGGTGCCAGAAGGAGAAGAGGAAGAACAAAAAATTGAAAACTTATTTGAACAAATAATGAAGGAGAACTTCCCTAATCTGGCAAAGGAAATAGACTTCCGGGAAGTCCAGGAAGCTCAGAGAGTCCCAAAGAAGCTGGACCCAAGGAGGAACACACCAAGGCACATCATAATTACATTACCCAAGATTAAATGCAAGGACCTACATCCAAGATTACTGTATCCAGCAAAGCTATCACTTAGAATGGAAGGGAAGATAAAGTGCTTCTCAGATAAGGTCAAGTTAAAGAAGCTCATCATCACCAAGCCCTTATTATATGAAATGTTAAAGGGAGTTACCTAAGAAAAAGAAGATCAAAAATTGGAACAGTAAAAATGACAGCAAACTCACAGTTATTAACGGCCACACATAAAACAAAAACGAGAGCAAACTAGGCAAACAACTAGAACATGAGGGTTGTCATTAAGGGAGTGGGAGGGGGAGAGAGGGGGAAAGGTACAGAGAATAAGTAGCATAGATGATAGGTGGAAAATAGACAGGGGGAGGGTAAAAATAGTGTAGGAAATGTAGAAGCCAAAGAACTTATAAGTATGACCTATGGACATGAACTATAGGGGGGGAATGTGGGAGGGAGGGGGATGGGCAGGATGGAGTGGAGTGGGGGGGGAAATGGGACAACTGTAATAGCATAATCAATAAATATATTAAAAAAAAAAAGATATACCTTTTCAAGAATTTCTTAGAGGACTCTCAATTGTTATGGAAATTTTCACATCTACATTTTTAGAAGTTTCACACTGATGTTTCCATTATTACTTAAGGAAAAAAATGACACTGGCTTGATTTTTTGTTGTTGTTATTCATTGTAGCTTTTTATTGAGAAATAAAATCAAACTTACAGAAAAGTTGGGGGGGAAAGAAATAAATGAAGACAGCCCAAATGAGAACAGGCAAAGGTTGTTTATTCAGAGGTTACTACACAGCAAGTGAGTCAACAACCATCATGTGTCTTCCAATAGAGACTCAAAGGCAACTAGAGTGAGAAAGCTTTACAGTGGGCAAAAGGAAGGCTTCAAGTGTGCCCTGATTAGAGTAAAAGCTAAGCATTGAATCTAGGTAGTGGGTGTATGCGTGTTAGTTTACCTAATTTCTCAACTTTGATAGAGATTAGAAAAAAATTCAGAAGAGCAAAAAATGCTAGATCTGCAGTTTCATTTAAATATAACACTGAATGACTATTGCAGAATATGAATCACTAGCTTGAATCAGAAAACCCACAACTTCACTTTTATTTACATGTGTACCTGTTTCTTTTTACAGAGCAGTGCCCAAGGGGCTGGGATCATCAGTCCATTGTGACCCATTCAAGCTGCACGGCCCTGCTGCCAGCCCTGCAGGAGTAACCACCCTGCCTCCTAGACCTGACATATTGCCACACACACAACTGAAAGCTGCAGGCAGCCTCCTGGGAGGCCAGTTGCAGTGCTTAGGCTTCCCAGCCCCAGGCCTCTCCCCACACAGCCACTCAGCCTCCCTCTGGGGTAGAAGTGACCTTCATTCCTTGGGGAAGTGTTCACTCCATCTCTACGCACAGCAGCCATGCCACAGTCAATAGTGGCCAACACAACACTCCCCCTGAATGCAGGACAGACACACGGGGCTGAGGAGTAACAAGGTGTCTGCATTTGTATTTCTTTCTAAGTGAATTAATCAACCAATCTGTCTAGCTTCAAAGCACAGCTAATCCCTCCTCACTCTCATCACCAGCACCCTGGTTCCTTAGATCATGGCAAGAGCCTCTTCCTTGGGTCTTGCCTCCCTCTGAACCATCCAAATGTCCTACCCACAGCAGCCAGAGAGACCCTGTCAAAACTGAGCCATTATTTCTCTGTTCAGGATCCTCCAGTGGCTGTGTGTGTCCCTCGGGGGAAAAGTCAAAGTATTAACCATGGCCTATAAAGCTGCATATTAGGGGTGATGAAATTACATCCCACGGGCCATATCTGGCCCACAGTCAATTTTTATTAAAAAATTATAATTAAATTTTAATTATAAATTTAATTATAATTAAAATTGAATGATTGTGATTAATTTATAATTAAAATAAATTTTAATTATAAATTAATCATAATTGTTTAATTATAATTAATTTAAATTTAAATTAAATTTATAATTTAAATTTTATGGTTTATTGGAACACAGCCACACATATCTGTTCACTACTATCTATGGCTGATTTCCTGCTAAAGCAGTTCATGTGTTGCCACCCAAGATGTTGCCACAAAGATATTCAAGTAGCTCCAGGGACAGGCACATTTAGAAAGCAACCACGGCCCCAGCCAACAGCCAGCACTACACTGCACTGCCAGCCATGAGTGCACCACCTTGGAATGGGTGTCTTCCAGCCTTGACTCTTCAGACGGCTGAGGCCCCAGCTGATAGCTGATACCAAGTGCCCAAATGAGTTTTTCTGAAAGTGCCTGACACACACACTCTGTGAGCATAAATATATACTTGTTTTCTGCCACTACATTTACAACAGAACTGCTTGTAATCCCATTCTGCCTTGTTAATATGGTAAACACACCTTTAGTTACATAAAAATATCTGTATGCGTATGTGTATGTAAATGTATATATGCATGTAGCACTATAGAAATGCATAAGAATGGGTTCGCTTTAATTTATTTTAATCCTCTTTCATTTCCTTCTTTGCTTGGTTCCACATCCACTTTTTTCTCATTTACATTTTGTCTCCCATGCACTCCATATTAATAACCTAATTTGTATTCCATAGATTCTTCCTATTTTACCTCCATACTCACATATAATAATAACATATGCATATTAATACCTAAGTACATCTATACACATGTGTAGGTAAAGGGTTTGGTTCATCTGCTTTACAAAGTGGGATCCTATTTTGCAATTTTCTGCATCTTGATTTTCCCAATGATATCTCATAGAAATCCCTATGAAATTTCCTACTGATGTGGTTTTTTGCAGCTGCCATACAGTTCCACATATGGATGGCTGTGATCTGCTCAGCTGTCCTCAGAGGTGAGCAGTCACTTTGCTCCCACTTCTGGGCAGTGCTACCTTCCCTGTGCACACAGCTTTACCCACTGTATTTTAATTCTACAATGATGGCTCAGAGAGCCAGAAAACAAATGTGGTTTTTTAAAATTAATTTATCTTTTTATTGTTGTTCAAATACAGTTGTCTCCATTTCACTCTACCTCGGCCTCCTGCCCTACCCATCCCTGCCTCCCATCCTCAAACCTAAACCCTTTGGTTTTGTCCATGTGTCCTTTATATATGTTCCTTGATGGACCTTCCCCTACTTTCCCCCCTTAGCCTTCTCTCCTCTCCCCTCTGGTTACTATCAGTTTGTTCTTTAATTCATTGTTTCTGGTTCTATTTTGCTTCCTTGACTGTTTTGTTGATAAAGTTCCATGTATAGGGTACATTACACAATGGAATAGTATGTAGCAGAAAGAAAGGAGCTCCTACCATTCATGACAGCATGGATGGAACTGGAGAGCATTCTTAAGTGAAATAAGCAAGGCAGTGAAAGACAAATACATTATGATCTCACCTATAAGTATAACCTAATCAACAAAACATACAAGCAAGCAAGAGAAATTGAAATTAAGAACAATCTGACAGTACCCAGAGGGGAGGTGGGAAAGGATAATGGGGGAAAAGGGAGGAAGGGTTTTCAGGAACAACTATAAAGGACACAAGGACAGAGAACCAAGATGGCGGCATAGGTAGACACACTGCACCCCCTCGCACAACCAGAACTGACAGAAAATCGAACGGCAAAGAAGTCCGACAAGGAAATAAAAAATAAACATTCATCCAGACAGGTAGGAGGGGTGGAGACGGGCACCGGGGAGGGGAGGACTCGCGTGGCCGTGGCGGGACCAAGACTGGCGGAGTGCGGGACGAACGGGGCAGGCAGTCTGACCACTAGCAGACCCTGCGGCCCTACATTCTCGCACAGATAAACCGGGACAAACGGCGGGGAGCGAAGCAGACCAAGCAAACCAGGGCACCAGCACGGGGAAATAAAGCCTCAAACCTCTGCCTGAAAAGGCCTGTGGAGGTTGGGGCAGCAGCAGGAGATACTCCCAGCCTCACAGGAGAGGTCGTTGGAGAGACCCACAGGGGCCTAGGGCGTGCACAAGCCCACCCACTCGGGAACCAGCACCAGAGGGGCCCAGTTTGATTGTGGGTAGTGCAGTGGAAGACTGGAGTCCGGTGGAGAGTGGAGCAGGCGCCATTGCTCCCTCTCAGCCCCTCTCCCACGTAGAGCGTCACAGCACAGCAACCAACGTTACCCCGCCCCGGGGAACACCTAAGGCTCCACCCCTTAAGTAACAGACACGCCAAGACAAAAAAAAAAAAAAAAAACACGGCCCAAATGACAGAACACTTCAAAGCTCCAGAAAAACTACAACTAAGTGAGGAAGAGATAGGCAACCTATCAGATGCACAGTTCAAAACACTGGTTATCAAGACGCTCACAGAATTGGTTGAATCTGTTCGAAAACCAGATGAAAAAATGAAGCCTATGCTAAGAGAAGCAAAGGAAAATGTACAGGGAACCAATAGTGATGGGAAGGAAACTGGGACTAAAATCAACGGTGTGGACCAGAAGGAAGAAAGAAACATCCAACCAGAAAAGAATGAAGAAACAAGAATTCAGAAATATGAGGAGAGGCTTAGGAACCTCCGGGACATCTTGAAACGTTCCAACATCCGAATTATAGGGGTGCCAGAAGGAGAAGAGGAAGAACAAAAAATTGAAAACTTATTTGAACAAATAATGAAGGAGAACTTCCCCAGTCTGGCAAAGGAAATAGACTTCCAGGAAGTCCAGGAAGCTCAGAGAGTCCCAAAGAAGCTGGACCCAAGGAGGAACACACCAAGGCACATCATAATTACATTACCTAAGATTAAAAGAAGCTGAGAATCTTAGAAGCAGCAAGAAATAAGGACACAGTTACCTACAAAGGAGTTCCCATAAAACTGTCAGCTGACTGCTGCAAAGAGACCTTACAGGCAAGAAGGGGCTGGCAAGAAGTATTCCAAGTCATGAAAGGCAAGGACCTACATCCAAGATTACTGTATCCAGCAAAGCTATCATTTAGAATGGAAGGGAAGATAAAGTGCTTCTCAGATAAGGTCAAATTAAAGAAGTTCATCATCACCAAGCCCTTATTATTTGAAATGTTAAAGGGAGTTACCTAAGAAAAAGAAGATCAAAAATATGAACAGTAAAAATGACAGCAAACTCAGTTTTTAACAACCACACCTAAAACCAAAACAAGAGCAAACTAGGCAAAGAACTAGAACAGGAACAGAACCATAGAGATGGAGATCACATGGAGGGTTGTCAATAGGGGAGTGGGAGGGGGAGAGGGGGGGAAAGGTACAGAGAATAAGTAGCATAGATGATAGGTGGAAAATAGACAGGGGGAGGGTAAGAATAGTGTAGGAAATGTAGAAGCCAAAGAACTTATAAGTATGACCCATGGACATGACCTATAGGGGGGGGAATGTGGGAAGGAGGGGGTGGGCAGGATGGAGTGGAGTGGGGGGGGGAATGGGACAACTGTAATAGCATAATCAATAAATATATTTTTTTAAAAAAGGACACATAGACAAAACCAAGGTGGAGTGAAAGCAGAGGAGGGAGGTGGGGATGGCTGGGGTGGGGAGGGAGTGGTGGAGGATAAATGCAGACAACTGTACTTGAACAACAATACAATAATTTTTTAAAAAAGAAACAGGTACTGGGTTTGAAATAAAGAATAAACTGACAGTGACCAGAGGGGAGGATGGAGGGTGATAATGGGAGAAGAAAGAGGAAGGAGCAAGAAAAGGAACAGGAATAAAGGACTCATGGCCTTGAACAATAGGGTGGGGGAGACTGACTGGGGGAGTGGAGGGGGAAGGGGTAGGGAAGAGCAAGGGGATAAAATGTGGGACAATTGTAACTGAACAATAATAAATATATAAAAAGATCCAAGAAACATTGTACATAGGATAATGACACCACAATATCCTTCAAAGTAGGCACCTTGGGACACTCATAGTTCTCCCAGTGTCTCTTCCACTGTTCAAAACACTGCAAAATCCTTTGTTGGAATCTTCATCAGCTGCCCCATCATATTTTCCTGAATAGTGGAATGAATTTTGCATGACACACTTCATGCCAAGATCCTGTGTCAAAATCTTGGATACAGTAGTTTTTAGAATTCCCAGATCAGGTTCTATTTCTTGCACTCTCAGTTGCCAATATTTGTTGATTGCAGCCCATACACGTTCAAAATTCTCAGGGTTTCTGCGTGTTACAGGCCTTCTAGAACATGAGTCATTTTCAACAGATTCTCAACCATCTTTGAAGCATTTGTGCCACACTTTTATTTCCTCTGCACTCATTGCATCATCCCCAAAGCCTTCTGAATCATCCAAATAGTTTTTGTGGAGGAATGTTCAGGCTTAATGCAAAATTTGATGCAGTTTACTTGGTCTCTTCACTCAGTCATTTCGAATGCAAAAACTACACAGTACATATGCTCACTCAACAGCATCTACCACTCCCACTAATTAGTACCAAAAAATCGCCATTGTTCACATATGCACATTCCAGTCCACTCTCCTTGGCTGCCAGGTTACATCAATGTGCTAACCATTCTTATTATATTAAAAATGGTGGACTTTTTTCAGACAGACTGGTATCCACTCATCTGATGGACACCGGGTTGTTGCCAAATCTTGGCTATTGTGAATAAAGCTGCAATAAATATAGGAGTGCATATATAATTTTTAAAATTTATTTTGTTTTATTGTTGTTCAATTACAGTTGTCCACATTTGCCCCCAATTACTCTACCCCATGCTACCAACCCTCACCATCCACATTAAATGCTTCCCTACCCATTGTCTTAGTCCATGGGTTTATTGTACATGTTCCTTGAAGACCCTTCCCCTTCTTTCCTCCATTTTCCCCCTCCTCCCTCCCCACAGGTTACTGTCAGTTTGTTCTTTATTTCAATGTCTCTCCTTATATTTTGCTCATATGTTTGTCTTGTTGATTAGGTTTCACTTATAGGTGAGATCATATGGTATTTGTCTTTCACCACCTGGCTTATTTCACTTAGCATAATGCTCTCCAGATCTATCCATGGTGTTGTGAAGGGTAGCAGTTCCTTCTTCCTTTCTGCTGTGTAGGATTCCATTGTGTAAATGTACAAGAGTTTTTTGAAACACTGATTTACTGATAGACATTAGGCTGTTTCCAGCATTTGGCTATTGTAAATTGTGCTGCAATGAACATTAGGGTGACTATATTCTTTTTTTTAAATATATTTATTGATTATGCTATTACAGTTGTCCCATTTCCCCACCCCCTCACTCTACTCCATCCTGCCCACCCCGTCCCTCCCACATTCCCCCCCTATACTCATATTGGATTATCCAGTCACAAAGTAAACAATTGGTGAGAGAATATCTGTATATTTATACAGATATTAGTACCATTGCAAAGTCAATCAGGCCACCAGGTATAATTCTCCAGATTGAATAAAACAATGGTTTTCATTTGACATCCTTTTATGTTTGCAGTGTTTACCCTGGACTCATGAGGATCATGTTTTTTTGTTGTTATTTTTTTAAACTTTTAAGAATTTCTCAGCTACCCATTATTCCCTAATCTGCAGAGTTGCAGAATGAAACAAATAGGCTACAGGCTTCCACTGGTCTCTAGGTCCAGGCATAAAGGCTTGGAGTATCAAAAACATAAGGAAAAGTACTTGGTTGACCTAATGAGCCTATAAATTATTATAGGGCAAGAGAAATTGTATCTTTTGACAAAAGGTTATTAAAATTAGGCTTACCCTTTTATGAGTGGAGGAAGAACAGGAGGAGGTCTTAAAGAAAGGTCAAAAGGAAGAAGGCCAGTACAAAAGGAAGGCTTTGCCTTACATTAGAGACTGTATATGAAGGTTGAAAACCAACAAAGAAAAAAATGATTCCAATATTTGGGCTGCCTCAGGGATAGTATCTGTCAAATTTATTTTTCCCTGTGATTGCACCATACTTTCCCATTTTCTTATATTTTTAAAAAACTTTTTATTGACAAATGGACACTCTGGGTGTCACAATAAGTTAACTCTGCAAATCCAATTCTCTCAGTTCTTGGGAATTGGTGATTTTGGCTTGTTGAGGGTGGAGCCATGATTTGTGATTTTCCCAAAATATTATTACAAAATATGCACTCCTGCATTCCTTGATGTACTTCCTTAAGTTTCTGTTCAATTATCCTGAGAACAATTTCTTTGTCTCCAACAAGAAAAACAAAGGGTCCTGTCTCTTTAAATCTGCTGAAGACACAAGGGTAAGCCACTCTACCAAGGGCCAAAAACCAGTGGCAGTTCCTCGGGCATCACTAGACCAGCCCACATACACAAATCCAAGTATTTTGAGGATAAGGTCACACTGTCCACTTACACCAGCCAGCTACTCCAAGAACATTGGCTGCTGCTCCCTTAACTGATGTGGTAATAAGAAATGGTGATAAGAAATAGGTACTTGAGTCAGAAGGGAAGATGGCAGTGAGGTAGGTGGAAGAGGAGCGCACTTTCCCTGTGCACAGGTGGAACACCTAGCCGATCTTCTGAGGAACAGTGAACAGCCAACAGAATCCCAGCATATATGAAGGTTGGAGGCCAAAATTGTAGAGGACATTGAATAATCAGATGGTAAGGAGATTGCTTTGGGACAGTAAGGTCCCTGAGGCCAGCATAGAGATGAGGGCGGCTGTAGCCCCAGGCCCAGCGCCCGCCAGGCCAACCACAGGATTCTTGGAAGAGAGCCAAATTAATAGCACTCTCCCCTGCCAAACAGGGAGGATAGAGAGGCACCAGGATGGACCTGGATGCTTGAAGTCACTGTGGGGAAAACAGCGAAGTGGCAGACACTCAGGGGTGGTTTGCATGCGCTGAGACTGGGGACACCGGCTAGGTCATTACCAGAGAAACTGGGGAGCTGGGTGATGCCCGGAGAAGGGAGAGTTGGGCTGTGTGAGAGGTCAGGCACTTGTTAAGAGTGGCAGCCTTGAACAGAAAGATTTTGTTCATAAAAAAGCTTCTTGGTGGCTGTTTAGGGAACTCTTCCACCGCGGCTGCTCCCACCACCTCAGCTGCAACCCCCCAGCCACTGCAGCCATGACATTTGAGGTGACCTGGACACCAAAGGAGCAGAGGCCCTGCCCCCATCACCACTGCAGCCTCAGCAACTGTAGTGCCAACCCTTGCCTCTACCACCAATGCTCCCGTCCCTGCTACCACAACCGTGGCTGCCCCGTCTACACTTCAGGGGCAGAGGCCGCACACCTGCCCCAGCTGCAGCAGTGCAGGGCCAGAATGGCTCACTAAGAGGGAGGAGGAGAACCCCCGCAGAGGAGAGCAGCAGGGCTCAGGGACTTAGCAGCCTCCAGAAAGACTTAACTCAGTGGGGGAGCTGCACTACCCTGAAGGCACTTTGAGAGTGCCTAACAACCTAGGACAGCAAAGAGCAGGAAGGGGGTGTGTGAGTTGCCCCTAATTGGTGCACCTCAAGGACAGCACAACTGATGGTTTGAAGGTGCTGGCCTGGCACAAAAGGACATTTGGGGCCCAGCAGCAAACTGAGGAACTGGGCTGGAGGCTGGGCAACTGTGAAGAGTGTGGCCCAGACCTGGCCCCCATCCTTGCAAAACTACATGAAGGGAAAAAGGAAAACCCAACCCCCATCAGCCTGCGGCAGCCAAGAAGACCAGCAGAACCCTTGGCCAGCTGGTTTAAAGTCAGTAGGAGGATTTTCTTTCTTTCTTTTTTCTTCTTTTTCCATCAAGTGAGACAATAAGACCTGGAGCTCTGAAAGGACCCACGTCAGACGGAAAGAGGGATCACAACAATAATCCCAACTACTGAGAAACTGAGATAAATTTCACTTTGCCATTCCAGGGAACTTGCATGTTATTGTTTTTTGTATTATTATTATTTTTTCATTATTTTTACTTCTTTTATTTTATTAGCATTTTCTTATTTCTCTTCTTTCTGTTTTCTCTGTTTAATTGCATTGTTAGACTGGTTTTCCTTGTTTTCTCTTTCATAGTGTATTTAATTTTCCTTGTTTCACTTCACTTGTGTTCCAATAGCACCCTACTCTAGGTTGTGTACTTCCTATTCTTGTTATTCAGATCACATAGATTCTGTCATATGATTGTTGTTCCATACAATTGTAAATACTACACAGCACCCCTCCCAGATATTAGCCCATTTCATTGTTTTCTAGAACTTTACTACTGTACTGGTGAACTCTTTCTCTCACACACTACGCCTATTTTCTATCCTTTACTCTCACTGTACCTCATAATTTGACCTCCCACAAGCTCACTGTTTTCAGGATTCACCTCACAATCCTTCCCCCCTCTAACAAGAGTCTTATCTTTTTTTCTACCCTTTCTAAAAAGTGGCTAGTTGGGTGAAATATCACGGTTAACACTATACTTATCCAAAAGGGCTCCTATCTCTTCTCTACAGGTCGGTATTTTAAATCCCATAGAATATACTCCCACTGTCTTAATCCATTTTGACTTCACCTTCCAATTGATCATGTAAAAGAGTAGGTGGGAGCTGTGAACACCAGTATACCTGTTGGAAGCAAGAACCCACCAACAAAGGAACCACCAACAGATAATAAAGGAAGAACGTGAAGGAGTGAATGGAAATCACACTAACCTCCACTCAGGACCAATCTGAAATTACAACTAAACAGTGGAGAACTTACCCAGAACAAACAACTGAACAATAGCAAGAGAGAAGCCTCAAAACCTCTGACAGATGGAGAACCGGCTTCAACACAACCTGTCCACACATGCACAACAACATACAAGACGTGGTGGGTGGAGTGATCCTCTGTTAACCTGCTGGAGGGAAGAACCCCCAAAGAAAGACCCAACAACAATCGAAACCCAAAGACATGCAGAGAGCCAACATAAACGACAGCACAAGAGCCTCAAGTTCAGGAGATCAAGAAGACTGCTCCACTGAATCTCACAGGTCTCCTACCATAGAAGTTCACACCACAGATGCAGGGAGTCAGAATAGATCAATTTAAGAAGCAGAGGCTAACAAGAAGAGTCTCACAAACAATGGGAATACAAAGGAACAAACCCCAAATGAGAGGAAAGGAGGAAGCCTCAGAAAGAATGCTAAATGAAATAGACGCAAGTCAACTATCAGATATTGAGTTCAAAGCAATGGTTATAAGGAACCTCAAAGAGCTCACAGAGAATTACCAAAACCTACAGGAAAACTATGATGAAATCACTGCAAACTATATCAACATGTAAAAGGAAAGAGAAATATCAACAAGGGCCAAAAGGAAAGGAAAAATACAATTTCTGAACTGAAGAACACAGTAGAAGGAATCAAAAGCAGGCTAGATGAAGGAGAAGATCGAATCAGCCAGCTGGAGGACGAGGTAGAAAAAAACACCCAAAAAAGAGCAAGAAAAGGAAAAAAGACTCAGAAAGAATGAAGAGGTGCTAAGGGGACTGCGGGACAACATGAAACGTAATTATATCTGTATAATAATGATACCAGAGGGAGAAAAAGAAGAGCAAGGGATAGAAAATCTGAAAAAGTAATGATGGAAAACTGTCCTAATTTGATGAAATAGTCACACAAATCCAGGAAACAAAGAGTCCCAATCAAGAGGAACCCAAACAGGCCCTCTTCATGACACACCATAATTAAAATGGTGAAATTCCAAGACAAAAAGAAAATCTTAAAGGCAGTAAGAGAAAAACAGGAAGTAACAATAAGGGAGCCCCGACAACACCAGCAGCTGACTCCTCAATTGAAACACTACAAGCCAGAAGAGACTGGCAAGGAATATTCCAAGTAGTGAAAAACAAAGGACTGAAACCAAGACTACTGTATCCAGCAAGGCTCTCAATTAAAATGGAAGGCGAAAAAAGGAGTTTCCCAGACAAAGGAAGCCTCAAAGACTACACCTCCTCCAAACCAGCACTGCAAGAGATGCTAAAGGGACTGCTTTAAGAAAAGGAAAAAAGAGTGAGAGAGAGAGGAACACAGGTACAAAGAAAGTAAAATGGTAATGAATAACTACCTATCAATAATAACCTTAAACATAAATGGATTAAATGTTCCAATCAAAAGACAGAGAATAGCTGATTGACTAAGAAATAATGATCCACACATATGCTGCCTACAAGAGACACACCTCAGGACAAAAGACCTACAGTGACTGAATGTGAATGACTAGAAACAAATATTCCAAGAAAATGGACAGGGAAAAAAAGCTGAGGTAGCAATACAGACAAAATAGACTGCAAAACAAGGGCCATAAAAGGACACCTAGAAGGTCACTTCATAATACTGAAGGGAAGAATCCATCAAGAAGACATAAACATTGTAAATATACATGTACCAAACATCGGAGCACCCAAATATATAAGGAAAATCTTGGAGGACTTCAAGAAAGATATTGACAGCAACGCAATTATAGTAGGGGATTTCAACACCCCACTGTCAAAAATGGATAGATCCACCAAACAAAATATCAAAAAGATATTGTGGAATTGAGCAATGTCCTAGATCAAATGGACTTAAATGATATATAGAGAGCCTTTCATCCCATAGAAGCAAAATACACATTCTTTCAAATGCACATGGAATATTTTCAAATATAGACCTCATAATAAGACACAAAACAAGCCTCAACAAATTCAAGAAAATTGAAATCATACCTATTATTTTCATGGACCATGAAACCATATCTACCACTTTTATGTACCATGTTCATGGATTAGAAGAATTAAGATCATGGAAATGGCCACACTATCCAAAGCAATTTACAGATTCAATGCAATCCCTTTTAAAGTACCCATGACATATTTCACAGATATAGAACAAACATTTCAAAAATTTACATAGAACCATAAACAACCCCGAATAGCTGCAGCAACTTTGAGAAGAACAAAGTAGGAGGGATCACAATACCTGTTATCAAACTGTATTACAAGGCCACTGTAATCAAAACAGCCAGATACTGCCATAAGAACAGACACATGGGCCGATGGAACAGAAGAGAACCCAGAAATAAACCCAAGTCTTTACGGTCAATTAATATTTGACAAAGGAGGCAGGAGCATAAAACGGAGTAAAAATAGCCTCTTCAACAAGTGGTGTTGGGAGATCTGAAGAGCTACATGCAAAAAAAAAATGAAACTTGATCAACAACTTACACCATACACAAAAATAAATTCAAGGTGGATATAAGATTTAAATATAAGTCGTAACACCATAAAAGTTCCAGAGGAGAACATAGGCAGGAAAATCTCAGATATTCCATGCAGCAATATTTTCATTGATATGTCCTCTAGAACAAGGGACATAAAGGAAAGAATAAACAAATCAGGCCTCATCAAAGTAAAAAACTTCTGCACAGCTAAAGAAAACAGCATTAAAATGAAAAGAGAACCAAGTGTATGGGAAAACATACTTGCCAGTGATACCTCAGACAAGGGTTCGATCTCCAAAATATATGAAGAACTCACAGGACTCCACTCCAGGAAGACAAACCACCCTATTAAAACATGGGCAAAAGACCTGAAGAAACATTTCTCCAAAGATGACATATACAGGGCCTAGAGACATATGAAAAGATGCTCAGTATTGCCATCAGAGAGATACAAATTAAAACCACAATGAGATACCACTTCACACCAGTGAGAATAGCCATCATAAAGAAATCAACAAACAACGAGTGTTGGAGAGGATGCTGAGAAAAAGGAACCCTAGAGCACTGTTGGTGGGAATGCAGACTGGTGCAGCCACTGTGGAAAACAGTATGGAATTTCCTCAGAAAACTAAAAATGGAACTGCCCTTTGACCCAGCAACTCCACTGCTGGGATTATACCCTAAGAGCCCTGAAACACCCATCCACAAGAACCTATGCACCCCAATGTTCATAGCAGCACAATTTACAATAGCCAAGGGCTGGAAGCAACCTAAGTGCCCATCAGTAAATGAGTGGATCAAAAAACTATGGTACATTCACACAATGGAATTCTACGCAGCAGAGAGAAAGAAGGCGTTCCTACCCTGTGTGACAGCATAGATGGAAGTGGAGAGCATTATGCTAACTGAAATAAGCCAGGTGGTGAAATACAAATACCATATGATCTCACCTGTAAGTAGAACCTAATCAACAAAAGAAAAAAGCAAGCAAAATATAACCAGAGACATTGAAATTAAGAACAATCTGACAATAACCAGAGGGGAGGTGGCAGCGGGTAATGGGGGGAAAGGTTTCAGGAACAACTATAAAGGACACATAGACAAAACCAAGGGGGTGTGGAATCGGGGGGGGGGAGGTGGGGATGGTTGAGGTGGGGTGGTGTGGGGGGTAAATGCAGACAACTGTACTTGAACAACAATAAAATAATTTAAAAAAGAAAAAGAAACAAGTACTTGGTTTGTGCATGCCACTCACATAAGATGTGGAGTCTCTCCATTCATGAAGCACTCCCCCTGTTGTTATAAGTGTGCAAACATGTTCCCAAGGTTCCAAAATCATTGATTCCAATTGCTCTTTCCAGCGTAGTGATTGACTTAGTGGAGTAAGTGACCCCAGATCTTTATAGTTGCCATTTTGCATGTTGCTACTCCTGCTCTGTATTTTGAAATAATCATTAGATGCACACATATTTAAGATTGTCAATGCCTTCTTAATTTATTGACTTTTATCACTATAGAATGTGCTTTTCTCTCTGGTTACACTTATTGTCTTAAAGTTCACTCTGTTTGATATTAACATAGCCACACGAGTTTTATTAGTAGTATTTATGTACTGTATTTTTGTTTTAACCTATTTATTGTGCATGTCTCATAAATTGCTTTCTAAAATACATCTGAAAATCTTAGCCTTTTATTGAATGTTTGCAACCATTAATATATGAAATTATTTTCAATTTAAAGTCCATTATTTATCCATTTGTTTACTGTTTATCTTCTGCATACTTTTTTCTTTGTTCCTCCTTTCCTGTTTCTATTGAGTTGATGGAGTTTTACTTTTTTTTATTAAAAAATTTAAGCATTCCTTTTCTCTTTATTTTTGGGGGCTATAACTGTATTTTTTTAAATGGTTGCTCTCAGGAAAACAATGCATTTCTTCAGGTCATCACAGTTTATCTTGCATTACCATCACACCAATTCACATGTAATATAGAACCTTGTAACTCCCATCCTTGGTGCAACTGACATACATTTTACTTTTACATATTATAAACCCCACAATATATGTGTAGGTTTTATTTTTGCATTACGCAATCAATAGTTACTTTAAGATAAAAGAGTATATGTACCCACATATTTACTATTTCCAGTAATCTTCATTCCTTCCTATAGATATCAATGTCTATCTGGCATTGCTTTCCTTTTAGCCTGACGAACTTTCACCATTTTTTTTTTTTTAGATTTTATTTATTTACTTCTTAGATAGAGGGAAAGGGATGGAGAAAGAGACAGAGAGAAAGATAAATGTGCACAAGATATCAATTGGTTGCCTCTTGCACGCCCCTAACTGGGGAACCTGGCTGGCAACCTAGGCATGTGCCCTGACTGGGAATCGAACCTGCGACCTTTTGGTTGGCAGACCAGTGCTCAATCCACTGAGCCACACTAGCCAGGGCAGTTTTACCATTTTTTAATGGTCCAGGTCTACATCAATGAATTCTCACAGAGTTCAGTTACTCTAAATTTTTACTTCATTTTCACTTTTGAAGAATATGTTCCCTGCATGTAGAATGTTAAGACAGCTTTTTCTTCTTTCAGCATTCTTAAAATGTTATTCTACTACCATCTGTTCTCTTTTTTCCTAATGAAACCTTGGCATTTGACTACATGTACGTTTGGCCTTCTCTATATGTATCTTGTTCTCGGGAAGTGGGTGGCATATGGTGAGGTCAGACACAGATCTAGAGAAAGAAAGCAGAAGAGTTTTACAGTTTTGTTATACTTACATTTTGATCCCACCACACAGGACCACTCAGAAAGAAGCACAAGGATTGCTCATGAGAAAATAGGCAAGGTAGAAACTGTGGGCAAGAGCCTTTCTTGTGGTTTTCCTAGGAATTAATGGGTGAGGCAGGGTAAAAGAAGGCTTAGGAGTGGCTACTTTGATCAATGCCAGTGGGCTCTGGGGCAGAAGAGCTGTCCCTGGTTGCCTTGTGTGATTAGGGCAAGTGTACGAGGTCTGTCCAGACAGTATCCAGTCATATAATATTAACAATAGAGACATTTAATTGAAGATGAAACAAGATACAAGAAACATTGTACATAGGACAATGATGCCTCAGTCGCCTTCGAAGTAGGCAGCTTGGGACCTCACACAGTTACCCTAATCACTACCAGCTGCCCCACCACATTTTCCTGAATCTCATAGATGATCTAAACTCTCTTCCCTTTCAAAGTTGATCTGAGTTTTGGGAAAAGCCAGAAGTTGCAGGGTGCCAAATCTGGGCTGTAGGGGGGATGAGTCACCTGGGTGATTTGATGTTTCACCAAAAAACTCTGCATGAGATATGATGCATGAGTGGGCATCCTATGTGGGTTTCATTGTTGTGATGAAGCTGCCAATCACCAGTTGCCCATAGCTGCAGCCTTCTGAATCATCTGAATGGTTTCCGTGGAGGAATGTTCAAGCTTAATGTAAAATCTGTTGCAGATTTGTTGCGCTACTCACTCAGTCATTTTGAATGCAATGGTCACACAGTACACATACTCACTCAATGGCATCTACTGCCTCCACTGATTAGTAAGTACAGTGAAGTTATCACTGTTCACACATGAGCATTCCAGTTCACTCTCCTTGGCTGCGAGGCTACATTGATGTCATGCAAACCATTCTCGTTATATTAACAATGGTGGGAGCTTCTCCAAACAGAACTCAGTATAGTGGCACAAAGCATGAGAATCAAATAAGTGAGGTGATTGAGGGTGTGGATTTAATCAGGTACTCAGGATAACTGGCCTGTAGCCAGGGCATCAAAGCGAGTGAAGACATAATTTTTAAGAAACCATATTACAGGATGTCATGGACTTTGTTGGATCCAAGTTGATATTTTTCATCACACTTGGAAAAATTTTGGACAGTATTTCTCCAAATACTTTTTCCTCCAAATATTGACTCCTTTGAACATATTTGTTGTGCTACTTGATACTGCCATAGTTTATTGCATCCATTTTTTAAAATTATTTTTTATTGTTGTTAAGTTACAGTTGTCCCCATTTTCCCCCATTGCTCTCCCCTGCACAATTCGACCCCTGCTCCCAAAGACAATCCCCACCCCATTGTCCTTGTCCATGGGTCCTTTGTACATGTTCCCCTTCTTTCTGCCGTTATCACACTCCCTCCTTCCCTCTGGTCACTGTCAATTTCCATGTTATTTTTTTAATCTTTTTTCCCCTTTGCCCTTCAATTTTTATCTTTTAAATTGTCTGCAAATTCACTGCTCCTTTCTTCTGCAGTGTTTAATCTTCTTTGAAGCTCACCCGTGAAGTTAGTTTTCAAAAATTTCATCTCTTTTAAATTACCCCATATATTTAGCCTCTGTATCTATCATTTCCTATAGATTCGTTAACATTTCTAATTATTTTTATTTTTTAAAAATAAGACTGCCACTTTTTGTTTTAGTGGAGATTTTTTATAAGTTTATTTAAGAAAAATTGGCAATATATGCCAACCAGCAATATACTAACTGCTCCCTTCTAATTCTTAATCAATTATTTCAACAACTTTGATTCTGTGGGTCTGTTTCTGTTGATTATTTTTTTGGTTGTGTGTCATACATTCCTACTTCTTTTTATGTCTCCTATTTCTGATTGTATGCTGAACACGGAACGACTCACTGTAGTGACTTGGATTCAGTCATTTTTTTCTCATGAAACTTATTGGGTTTTGTTTTAGTAGGCAGTTACTAGAAGATCATTTTGATTCTTTTAAAGACTTGATTTTAGGCTTTATTAGACTGGATCTATTTTAGTTTTGCCCTTAGACAAAGGGCCTAGACCTGAGTTTTGAGATATGGTTCTAATTCTAAAGTCCTTTAGGTATGGTCCTTTAGGTTTTCAACAGAAAGCCCAAAATGTTTACCAAGTCTCTCCAACTTGGTGGGACATAAGATTTCAAATTTTCCCTCCCCAGCACAGGACATCTCTGCTGAGCTTTTCCAGCCTTCCAGTTGTTGCTTTTTGGAATCCTGCCCTGTTCATCCATAATTTAGAGAGTCAGGCAGGATCTGGGGGAATAAGTAAGATACATTCAAGGCTCTGTGGCAGCCTTCTTTCTGGGATTTCCCTTCTAATTTCCAGCTGCTCAAACAGCCCCAAACTCTGACTTCGCTCTTCAGCCCAGTAAGTCTGCCACTTTTTGTTTTATTCCTGGTGGGCCATATAAGGAATAGTCACTTAATTGCAGATGTTATCCAATGTGTTTCTCTTCAAGTGCTTGAGCCTCCTCCAGCTTTTGTGGGTCTGTGGTTACTTTCCAGTGCATTTCAACAGTGTGAATAATTATTAGTAGGAGGGTTAGTCTGATATAAGGTGCTCTTGACATTACTGATTGCAAGACTGTAACCAGATGTTTAAAGGTTAAGATAAAATAAAATCCAACTTCATTTCTTTATCTGGGTGATACTTACACTAGTGTGTTCACTTTAAAAATCTATCAAGGTGCATGTTTTGTACTTGTGTCTACATTTGGTATAAATCAATAAAAAAAAGTTTATTACAAGAAATAAAACAATTTCATGTTGGCACCCAGGTAAAAACCCCTCAGGGGCTTTCTTGTGGCATGGGATCAAAACTAGACCTCCTCTTTGGGATCTCTCTCCTGGACATAACTTGGTTATATAAACTCACTTACAACTCCTTAAATGAGATATAATAGCTCTTGTTCCTTCCTCTATCCTTATCTCCCTCACCCTACATAGATAATGCCTACTTATTTTTCAGGCTTCAATTTAAACAGCCGCTCCTTATAGAAGCTTTTCCTGAACACTAAATCCCCTTCAACTACACCTTATGTGCCCTTGCTGTGTTCTCATAGCCAGAAGGTTCCCCTCCACAACCTTTACTTCTGCAAGAGCATGCATTACTCTAGCTTGCAGTGTCCTGTGAGAACCTGTCAGGAGAAACCACATCTCCAAATCTAGTCCCAGAGTAGGAGCTCAGAGATAGTGCAAAACGAACAAAGCCCATGCTATCCTTCCTGTTATGGTGCTGCTGAGGCAGCTTGCCTGCCAGACTCTGCCCAGGGCAGTTCTCCAAGACTGGGGGCCTAGGAGAGGCCTGGCTGCAACTGGACCCAGATCCATCACCACACAAGACATTCAGATAAAGGTCTCCTTCCTGTCTGGGACTGCTTCTTTTGTCAGATAAAGGGGTGGAACTTTGAGTTCTAACATTCTGCCATTCCTGAACTTAAAAGCTGAATGACCAGAAAGCTTTAGAGAAAAAAAGTTTATTGTGTTGACCAGACCTTATTTTCATTACAGTAGCAGGAAACTCATTCACAGTTCACTTTGGGTGCCAAGGGCTCTGCAGACATCTGAGCCCCAATGCTTATTTCCAAGCAAGGGCACCATCTAGACGTATGTGGCATTTAATAGAATTATAGTAAAATAGAATAGTTTTTATCAAGAGGGATTTTCTTTTTAGGTAGAATTTAGTTCTTAAATTCTAACATTTTTGTTTTTCCATGTTTACATTGTTATCACCAAGGAGAACTGGTTGGAAAACATGGTACTCGATGACTTTTTCTCAATTTGTTGACCTTAGGTTAACACTAAGGTCACTGACACTTTCTTTCTGAAGAGGAATTATGTCCATTGCTTTGGAAACCTAAATCATGACAAGTAAGGCAATGCCTTAGCTTATACCTTAATCTTTATCCTACTTAATTAAATCTTCCACATTTGGCTTTTACTGTTGCTAAGTAATTGGGAAAGACTCAAGAAATGGCCTCCAGCCTGCAAAATCATCACCAGAGAGTTTAAACTTTATGAACTACTTCTGGAGAGCATGCAGTTGTTTAAAACTGATTTTGTGGTTGGTTTTGTAAATTGTCAGCATACTGAGGGGGAGGGATCCTTTACTTAGTGCACTGTCTCACTGCCATCCCAAAGTGCACTTTCTATACCAGATCAAGAGATCAAAGACCAAATAATAAAAGAGAAACTGGTATCCTGCAGAGATACTTTGAAATATCAATGATGACTCCAGTTAATGAGTCTAATTGTCTTGAATTCAATCACATAATTACCAAAGTCCCGATGAAGATATCTCCTCACAACATCAAAACAGGGGAAACATGAATTTAAATTAAAAGTGTTATCCCACCAAACTAGACACATGGCAGCTATATTTAAGTTGATTAACTCTAACTATCCCCCAAATTTTCCCCTTTATAAAATCAAATATTTTTAAAACTAATTATAAAAATGACACAATGACATATAAATTTAAATAACTTGTACAATGCACTCTCCATTTGTGTTACCAAGGAAGTTTCCACTAGGTGGCTTTACCAAAACATTTATATTTCCCTGAAATCTGATACCATACTACTAACAGTTTATTCTGAAAAATGGACTAGATAGTCCCCTGTTACTCTTTAGTTGAATTATTTTTATTAATCATTCATGGAAATATTAGAAAAGGACTATTTTCAAGTCCTTATAGGGGACATGTTGGGGAAAAGGAATCATTTTATACTCCTTGTTATGAGGGTGGTATCTGACCAATTCCAAATTATGATATCAGTAAAGTCGAACTCCCAGCTACATGATACTGGGATCTCCTTCTCTTCTATCACTGGGCCTAGTCTCTTCCAAAAACTACACTGCCATCCCTAGCTTTCAGCCCTCCACCCAGGGACGTAGTCCCTGAAACCAGATTAAAGTTGTTCATCCAGGCAAAGGTTTAACAAGGTTCAAAATATGAGGAATTAAAGGACGGCAGAGTAAATTAAGCTCTATCCTTGGAAACTATTTCTTAGTATATAAAAAAATCTTTGTTTCTTCCAAGAACTGAGTTCACATAACACATAGGCTTACCACCATGCATGCACACTCAGTGGGTAGGCAAACATCTGTCTCCATTTGAAATGCCATTTTGACAGATTCAACACTTTATCAATCTTATGGAAAATAAACATGCTATCATTCTCAGTGTGTCAGTGTGTCAGTATTGAGTACAATTTTAAAACACACCATAGGAATGCCCCCACAACCCTAGCAGCAGGCTGTGTGCATGGGTTTTGATCTCAAACAAATACCACTGTTCATGGAACATAAAAAGTCACACTGTTCCATGGGTATTCTGGCATGTCACATTATTTTATATCATTCTGACACTGATTCAGAAAGAAAATTTTCTATTATGGCATAATGAGAGAGGAGAAAAACCATTACATCCAAATGGTGGTTTAAAACAATGCATTGTGATCAATTTCCAGAAGCTTGGATATTTCAATGTAATCAATCCTTGCATTTTGGAAAAAAAGTCTCTTCTACCTGTCTTTTCAGTCACAATTTGCTTTCACACAGTAGAGTCAACAGGCAAAGCTGATCAAAACCAAATTTTAGTGGTAACATCATTTCCTAGGGAGTAATTTTGAAAGATGTTTATGCCACATGAATCAAGAATTACTGGCAAGAGAAGGAGGACCCTAGGCCATTTCAGAAGCACACTGGGTCTTACATATTTAGATTAAACTATTAATAAGACCGCATTTGGGGTGGTTACAGATTAGGGCAATGGAGACACACATACCACACAGAGAACAGATTTCACATTGTACCTTACACGAAATATGCATAAGAGTCCTGGCAGAAAGACATAGAGAAAGGTGGTCTGGCTCATGTCTCAAGCGAACCAACATTTAAAAAGTGACTTTGGTATTTTCTGCTCAATCTCCCAGAAAATAAACTGGAAAAATGCACAATTCTGCCCATGGTTGTAGACAGAAATGGCAGCAGCAGAAGCCTTAGAAAACTTAAATAACTCAAAGATGAAGCCGCATAAACGTTTTTACTGTCATTTACTGTCAGTGAGGAGCTGGGCAGCAGGAACTCATGCAACAGCCTTTGTCAATAGCAATTATTTTAAGGGACTTTTTCAGTTGTGGATCAATTTATCTAATAATGTTCTGAGCTCTCTAATCAATTTTTAATGGAATTATGAAAGCAAAATCAAAAGCTCCATCAGAGTGCCTGAGAAACTCCTAAGCTAATTTTTGCATGTGAATATAGAAAAAATACATTACTTGAAATATGTCATAAGACTGATTTTTTTAAGAAGACTGCAAATCAATGTTACCTGGTTTAGAAGAGTGAGGATTTAGCTGTCCATTTGCACCCGTCCTATTTTTACAAAGCAGGCAAACATGAGAGTTCAGTTTGGGTCCTGCTGCTGCCTCTGGGAAGGTGAGTGGAGGACCTGGGACTTCGCACCCCAAAGGCCAGCCACACACCAGAATGCTCCTCATGGGAGCCTCCCAGCATTGCCCGTTCACCAGGAAACAATGCTCCAGAAGGCCATTCTGGGTAGAAACATAGAAAGCCATGCCTAAGGACTAATGTGACTTCAAGATGTAACTGTGTAGAGTCAGGATTGGTGGAGTGCTGAATTTCTGCAAGCCAAAGGTCAACCACAGCTTGAAGCTAAAAGAAATATGGAACAGTGTAAAAACCACATGAATTACATTGTTCAAACCCCTGCTTCTCTCAGAACTCGGAGTCTTTTGTAGAGAAAAGTCAAAGCCAACTTCCTTATGTCTGAGAGAGAAAAATCCTTGGAGGAGGAAAGGTAGCCCTGAGGCTCCATGATATGTCACTAGGTTTATTATGGCTATATCCAGTAAAGAAATCAATAACGACAGTTCTTTAGAAAGTGGAAAGAAAAAGCAAATACTTTAACAAATAGAAAAATTTACAAAATAATTACCTAAAATATTCAGTGAAGTTGGGTGGGGAGTTAGAATAATGTTTTCATTTCAAATTAGTCACAATGGTGCTGATGGTTAATAAGAAGGAACAGCAAACTTCCAGTTTTCCTCATCTTCCCTGCAACAACCCAGAGCCCTCCTGCTCCTGATATTTCCCATACCCTCTCCCTAACCCACCCTCATCCTGCCCATAATTTACTTATCCTGAGCCAACCCTAAAGACACAAACTGACGGCTGGGTCTCAGTTCAACAGTGAACTAATGTAAGGGGAAGAATGCAGGAAGGGCACAGGAACGCACTGGCGTAAACCTCAAGGTGTGTAGACGCTGAACAAAGCTCCTGCCAGCCCAACTCAAAGTGGCACCTGCACACAATGCACACTGCAGACTGACTCTGCTGCCAGTCAGTGGAGGCGAGGAAGAATGTGGTGGCTCTGGCTGGTTGGTTCCCATGACAGTGTGCTACACAGTGTGCTCTTGGGTGGGGGTACACAGGACTTGTTTTGCTCCCACTGCCTTTGCCGTTTTCCCTTTGGGTTAGAAGACTGCTCTTTACAGTGTCCCCAAAGATCAGCCACTCACTGTGCTCCGACGTACAAATCCAAGAAAGCCTCAAAGACCCGCACGCAGCCCTCCAATGTGCAGGAGTCGAAAGTCAAATGCTCAGCATCAAAAGGATCTGGGCACACGTGCCCAGCCAATTCATCAGCAGTTGTATAGACAGATCAGAAAAAACTAGCTTTTAATATAAAAGGTGTTTTTCAAATGGTGCAATTTCCTATCCTTGTGTGGAGATCATAATTCTTCATGTCTCTGAGGTCCTATAGAAAAAGAGAATAATTGAAGAGAAAGTGGGCTGTCCTCAAGTTATAAAAACATAGACTGGGCATTTTCTAGTAAAGTAACCTATTATTTGTGCCCATATTGGCATTTTATCTCTCTTTTAAAATTTTTACAAGCTTTGGTTTGGTCTGCTTTAAAGCAAAAATAAAATAAAGAAGATATTTTTATTTATACGTGGAAATTACCTACACATCCCTACTTAATGTGAACTGTTTGCAAAGTACAGTACTCATTTCCAGTAAAATGTACATTTTTAGTCAGGATTCTTCTTTTTCTTAATTTAATAGCATATAAACATATTCCTATGTAGTTCACTCACCATTCTCTATGCTTTTATGTTTAAATTGCTTCCAACACTTTTGGTTTGTAAGTATTAGTAAAATAAACATTTCTTCATGTATATAACTTTTTTTCATTTGTTGAGTTAAGGTAAATTTTTGAGAGAAATTTTTGAGGTATAAACATTTTAACTGTGCCTGATGACTGATTTACAGCTTTTTAACAAGGACTGCTATAATACACAGGAAGGCCCAGGGAGTTTTACCACCATCTCCCCAACAACGGCCTCATCAATATGAATATTTTCCTTTGTAGTGCATATTAATGATGAACTACTTTAATCTCATTACTATATCCTCAAATTCATTTATTAATTATGTTTTCCTCTTATTTGAACAGTATGTCTACATTCTTCACTCAGCTATGAAAATTCTTGAGGTTTTACTAATGAATTTAAACTAATAATTTTTATGGTAAATATCCAAACTTTTAGCTGTGATATTTAATATCATGATAGAGTCTTCAGGATATATAAGTGAATCACTCAAGAGCCATGTTCTGTGATTGCTTTTTTAAAATTAGTTTTGAGCTGAATAAATGTTAAATAGAGTTCCGCTTATTAATATAAAAGGTCACTTTTGTATTCTACTGATCTTTCTCCAAATGGCTACCATTAAAGATATAGCCATAGTAGTAAAAGCACTATATGCAGACATAGTCCTCTCTATTCTTAGCCTAAATTAAATACAAACACATTTGTCAATCCTGAATGTGTTCATTTACTAGTGTCTGGACATATTTAATGAAAAACTAAGGAATCTGGCAAGAGATCCCAATAAAATGTCATGCTTAGTTTTTATTTATGTACCACAAAACTCATGAACCTAAAATAACAATCACAATGAAAGCACCCTTTCTCAAAAAAAAAAAAAAAGGAAACAAAAGAAAAGGGCAGCGCCATGGCTAGTTGCTCAGTGATTGAGAGAGAGCCTACAAACCAAGGGGTCGCTGGTTCGATTTCTAATCGGGGCACATGCCTGGGTTGCGAGCCAGGCCCCCAGTAGGGGGCGTGTGAGAGGCAACCACACATTGATGTTTCTCTCCCTCTCTTTCTCCCTCCTTTCCCCTCTCTAAAAATATATAAATAAAATCTTTAAAAATATTAAAAATTAAAAAAAAGAAAAGAGCAGCAACTACATTAGCAAATACTATTGTTTATAGGCCAAACTAAAAAAGGAAAGTGAAAAATATACACTGGATAAAGTCAGGAGGGAAAATTATTAAGTGATTCTTCTTTTCCTTTTATTCATTATTATGTCATTTTTACAACAAACAGAAATCAGTACTGCAAAGAAGTACTTAACTCAAAGCAAAAATTTGTCCTCACCTTCTTGGCGTGGCTCTTTTGTCATCTTCTCCTTGTACAGTATTCCTGCTTCTTTCTCCCTCTGAAAGCGAATCTGTAGTTGCTTGATCTCTTGATCGTAGTCCTGCCACTCTGGAACAATGCGAACAGCTGCTTCTAGCTTGGGCTCTTTAGTCATGGGATTATTACACTGTGAAAACCAAAATGGCATACTTCAGCTGAGTTGAAGAAAGGGTACATTATATGGAATTCAAAGGTGTTTCTGTTTCAAGTCCTAACTGGACAAAAAGAATACCATCTATTTTTGGTTGAGGAACCAAAAGATAGATTAGCAGAAGCAAAAGTAGTACTTCCGCTGACTGTAAATAGTGAACACAGCCCCATCAGACACTAGAGGACTGGCTTTCTGCTGCAAGCACAGAGAGATATCTGCTTACTGTAAGATGTTCTATAGTCCCTAGGCTATACAATTGCAGAGAAAGACTACACAAGAATCTGTGTATAATAATTATCTAGTGACACACCCGCCTGGAATAAGACAACAAGAAGCTCAGACAGCTCACCAAATCAATCGTTTTTGCCCTTTTCTTAGAGGCGTCATCACACCACGTTTCACACCAAAGCCATTCTTGAGGGAGTGATTTAATTGGCACCTGATGGATCATGTTATTGGGCAAATCCTATTTGGTAAAAGTAAATACATAGATAAATAAATGCATAGTAAATTAGTGATGTTAGCTGTTCATAACATAACATGTGCCAGTTACAAATTTTTAGAAATGTAAAAGTCCTTACCAAAAACCGTAGAGAAGCTACAATATTTTGGTTTTTTGAAAACCACAAAGTTTAGAGGACCCATAAAACATCTACCCATAATAAGCACCTGAAAATCTTCAACTTAACACTCTCAAATAGCCTGTACCTAGACTGTCCACCATGAGGGCAATTCTAAAAGAAAAATACTACTGCCTTTTAAAGTCAACTAAAAATAGACTTTGGTTCTTATATTTCAGTTTTGCTTTTTAAAAGAAACTCTGAATTCATCTTGTCCACTGAGGCCTGATCCCAAATGGATGAAGCCTGCATGTTTTCTAGCCAACTGTCCTCTATGCTTTGAAGCTTTTTTCTCAGGAAAACTTTTGAGTTTGACACAATAGAATGTTTCATTGTCCTAAAACACAGCAATATGAGCCAGCAATTCCACTTCTGGGTATGTACACAAAAGAACTGAAAGTAGGGACACAGAAAGACACTTGTACACCAGTGTTCACAGAGGCGTTATTCACAATAGTCAAAAGATGGAAATAAACCAAATGTCCATCAACAAATGAATGGGTAAACAAAATATGGTATATACATACAATGAAATATTATTCAGTCTTAACAGGAAGAAAATTCTGATACATGCTACAACATGAATGAACCTTGAAAACATGTTAAGTGAAATAAACCAGACACAAAAAGAAAAATATTGTATGATTCCAAAAGTACTTAGAACAGGCAAATTCATATAGACAGAAAATAGAATAGAGGTTACCAGGGCCTGGAGGAGGAGGAAAGGGGTGGTGCACAGTTTCTGTTTGGAATACTAAAAAGTTCTGGAGATGGACAGTTACACATTATGAATGTACTTAATGCCACTGAACTATACAATTAAATGGTAAATTTTATGTTACATATATTTTACCACAATTAAATTTGTTATTAATGAACTCACACTATGGGAAATTAAAGGATATTCTTCAGGCAGATAGAAAATGACTCTTTACCGAAGCCCACAAATACAGGGAAGAATGCATCTAATCAAAAGGGTAACTATATGAGTAAATCTAAATCTAAAGAGATACTGATTGTACTAAACAAGAATAATAACTTCTTCTGAGGTTTATAATATAGATCTAAACAGATCTATATTTAGATCTATACAGATCTAAAATACAAGGCAACAAGGCATTTAGGTTGGGACAAATGGGCAAGTTAACGAGTTCTCAGGCAGTGCTACTCAAAATATGGTATGCAAACTTGCAGCAAGGAGCTTGAGAGGAATGAAGGTTCTTGGGCCCAACAATTTATTTACTGAATCATCCTGTGCAAATGGGGCCCAGATATTAATGCCTTGATAAGTTCTCCAGGTGATTCTTTTATGTATGCCAAAATTTGAGAAGTGTTCTTCTGATGGTTTTACACTATGTGGTAGGTGGATAAAATATACCAATTAATATTAGCCTTTGCAAAGTCATAAATGCATACTATAATTGTGAGAATAATCATTAAAAAGAACTGTAAAAAAAGAGCAAAGTCCCCTTATCAGGCCTTTGACATTTTTCACTGGCATGTCTTCATCTGAGGACAGATAAAAATGTCACAGTAAAAAAGTATATAGCTTAAGCTAATTGAGAGAAATGAAATTATAAAAACTCAATCTCAAAAAAAAAACTAAGGAGAAAAAAACTATAGAACATGTGTAATAAGTAGGATTAATACAGAAAAGCCAAACTTAGGGAAATTACATTAACTATAAATTAGCTAAATGTTCAAATTAAATGACTGTCACACCCAATAAAAAAACAAACAGATACAAGGCATTCATAAGAAACAGAACCAAAACATAAGGATAGAGAAACAAATCAACAAACAAGTGTTAAAGAGGATGCTGAGAAAAGGGAACCCTAGTGCACTGTTCGTAGGAATGCAGACTGGTGAGGCCACTGTGGAAAACAGTATGGAATTGCCTCAGAAAACTAAAAATGGAACTGCCTTTTGACCCAGCAATTCCACTGCTGGGATTATACCCTAAGAGCCCTGAAACACCCATCCACAAGAACCTATGCACCCCAATGTTCACAGCAGCACAATTTACAATAACCAAGTAGTGGAAGCAACCTAAGTGCCCATCGGTAAATGAGTGGATCCAAAAACTATGGTACATTCACACAATGGAATTCTACGCAGCAGAGAGAAAGAAGGAGCTCTTACCCTTTGTGACAGCATGGATGCAAGTGAAGAGCATTATGCTAAGTGAAATAAACCAGGTGGTGAGGAACAAATACCATATGATCTCACCTTGAACTGGAACATAATCAACAAAAGAAAAAAGCAAACAAAATATAACAAGAGACATTGAAATTAAGAACAATCTAACAATAGCCAGAAGGAAGGGAGGAGCAGAAAGTGGGAAGAAGGGTTTTCAGTAACTACTATAAAGGACTCGTGGACAAAAGCAAGGCGGAGGGTGGAAGCAAGGGAAGGAGGTGGTTTTGGCTGGGGTGGCGGGGAGTGATGGGGGGAAAATGCAGACAACTGTAATTGAACAACAATAAAGTAATTTTAAAAAAAGATTGAAAATAGAACGATTTAAACATATATAATGTAACACTAACCGAAAGGAAAGGTAATGTAGCTGCACTAATATTAGAAGAAGAACACTCTAAGGCCCAAAAAGGAAAAAAAAAAAGGTATAACCAGAGATAATAAAAGGTTAATTTGTCAGAAATACTCATTTAACTTCTAAGTTTCTAGCCACTCAATAACATGGTCTTAAAACACATAAAACAAAATTTGACAAAACCAAAAACAAGATTTTACAGTAATTAAATTTAACACAATTATCTTAGTAACGAATAGAAAAGAGACAAAAAACACATAACATATTGCCAAACATAAATGAACACATATAGAAAAATATTACACCTAACAAGTACAGAATATAAAGCCAGATGAAATGTTTACCAAAACTGACCATATGTGAGTCAAAAAGCAAATCTCAAAAATCTTCAATGCCTGAAATCACACAGAATTCATTCTCAGATAATAGAATGTGATAGAAATTAGTAACAAAAACATAAATGGAGGCCCTCTCCATTTCAGCATTTTGTCAGAGTTTCCGCACCGGAAGAGGAGTTCCTGCTGATTTCTGTGGGGGCAGCATCCGGATGGTGAGCTGTTCACAGGATCCTGCCTGGTAGCCCACCACACAGGATGTGCACTCACTCTCTGAGCAGTACGGGAAGGGGCTGGGATGGAGCTGGAATGGGGCCTCATTAAGAGGCTTTGTGCAGAGGCCAAGAAGGCAGGGGATGACACCATCCGCACCTGCACCGCTACCACTCAGATGGGGGGAAACATCACTGAGAAGCCAGCATGGCTCAGAGCAAAGTCCCATTATCAGGCCTTTGACATTTGTCACTGGCATGTCTTCATCTGAGGACAGATAAAAATGTCACACATACAAATACAAAATTCTTTCTGATAAAGAAACATAACACTGTCCCAACAGAGGAATGAACAGAGAAGAATATAACACATCATTTTCTGACACAACATGGTATAACCATCGCTGAAAGTGTTAACCAAAAAAAAATAAAATAAAAATAGGTGCTTACTTGATCAAGATTTGAAAGGCTGTTAGGATCCTGACTTAGACCTTGGTATTGTCCTCTGAGTCTGTCACCAGCAGCTATCTTCCTAAACTTCTTCAGATCAACAACATACAGTGCACTGGATAGAGAAGATCCATCTGTTATAACCATGGTTTACAGCATAAAAAGGAAGAGCACTTTATAATGGAACAGGTTACTAGGCAAACATTCTGGCTTTTCTTTGAAAAAGTGAGCCTAGGTCTGATGGTGGACCTCAGGGTCAGTATTATGCTACTTCCTGAAATGACTAAGAAAATTACTACAAAACCCATATTCTGCCACTACAAGCTCGGTTTGTCACTCTTCCTTATTTAATTGCCTTCCAAAAGAAATAATATAATTTCTGACAAAAGACTTCTAGCCAATGTCAACAGATTGGGTATTAAAAGCTATAGTAATTACTAAATAACCATTAGTCAAAAATATCCTGATAATGTTTTAAATGTTACAGGGGAAAAAGACAAGTGTTATTTTTTAGACCAAAAACATGAAGTTTAATACCGATATCACCATATGCCGATGTTTATGTCTGTATATGTTGCTTCCTACAGGTCTCCAACCCTACAAATCTACCAAATCACACTTTGCCCGGAGAGGATCATATAGTATTCATTAGAAACGTATTAAACACATACATTTGGTTTGACATAGAAGTTAAACTTCTGGAAATTTATCCTACAGGTATACTGAAATATACAAGATAATGTATTTAATTATTCAGTGCAACAATGTATGTCAGAGCAAAAGACCGTAAATATAATAACACTACTGGAATAATATGTAGATGTAAAAAGGCATAAGGTCTCTCTGTACATATAATAAGATTTACTAGAGACATTAAGTTTAAAAAACCAAGGAATAAAACTATAAGTAGGATGGCATATTTTATGTAAAAAAGAATTCATATTTTGTGCAAAAAGGAAGTCATAGTTGTTTATGTAGGAATTAAAAACACTCTGTGGGACATACAGTAAATTAGCAGAGGAAGTTATCTGTTGTGGAACGAAAACAAGGTGGAAGAGAGACAAGATTTGAGATTTTTTTTCACTGTGTAGTTTTTATGATTTTTTTATTTATGAACTGTATTAATGTATTACCTATTTGTTTTAAATATACAATATTAATTTAAAGAAAAGAAAATTTTAAAAAACAGTGTTAGGAGCAGTTTCTTTTCAGTACCTGATATGGTACTTCCGCCCAGCTAAGTGACTGGCCCAGTACCCTGATTTCCAGAACCTGTAGCCATCCATTTCTTTTCGGCTATCACAGAAAGGAGTATAACCATAAGGGGCACCATCCAAATTGAAATCTCTTAACTCTTTCAGATCTGTTCGTACGATCTGGAGAAAAGATCATAAGTCATTTGTTAAACAACCACGCAGATAGCAGTTTCCTGAAAAATAGAGAGTACCTCACTGAAGGAATCCTGGAGGGCAGCAAGGTATTTAATGGCACAGGCTCCAGAAGGAGACCCAGTCTGAACCTGAATTCCTCCACTGATTAGCTGACTGCCCTCACTAACAGGTAAGACACTTAGCTTCGTGCTTGGCACACAGTAGTCTTAAATAGTCAAAAAGAGTAGAAATAAATTTATATCGCTTAGCCTCTCCGTGACCCAGTTTCCTCATCTATAAAATGGGGATCTCACAGGGCTGTTGGGAGGTTTATGTGAGTTAATACATGGACATATGTGAAACAATGCCCATTTTAGTTTGTATGTGAAATTAATTAAGAGAAAAAACTGCATACATGATATTGGGTTGGCCAAAAAGTCTGTTTAGATTTTTCTGTAAAATAAAAGACACATTTTTCACTTACACCAATAATTTTATTTACTTGGATATTTTTAGTATGTTGGCTATCTCCTATGTAGTATAACATTGAATGTCCTCAATTAATGCTTCAATTTGATAGCTATCAACTTCAACTGGTCTACCTGACTGTGGAGCACTGTCCAGGGAGAAATCTCTAGCACGAAACTTCGCAAACCAATTTTGACATGTTGGATCAATCACAGCACCTTCTCCATATACTGCACAAGTCATTTTTTGCATTTCAGTTGCATTTTTACCTTTCTTGAAAAAATAAAGCATAATAAGACAAAAATGTTGCTTATTTTCTTCCATCTTCAATATTAAAATGGCTACACAAAAATCACCGATTTTGATGTTCTTTTTGTATTTATTTCTATTTTTAAACGATTTTATTTATTTATTTTTAAAGAGAGGGGAAGGGAGGGAGAAAGAGAGGAAGAGAAACATCAATGTGTGGTTGCCACTCCCATGCCCCCTACTGGGGACCTGGCTCACAACCCAAGCATGTGCCCTAACTGGGAATTGGACCAGCGACCCTTTGGTTCCCAGGCTGGCACTCAATCCACTGAGCCACACCAGCCAGGGCTGATGTTCTTTTTTTTAAATGCACAGTTATATGACAGCTGTCACAATACAATCTAACGAAATTGTTCTGAATGAACTAAGTGTTACTAGAGCCATCTTGCAGGGAAAAAACCACATGAACTTTCTGGCCAACCCAATATAATGACAACTATGTAAAGAAACAGAGAAGAAAATACAAAAAGGAGATACATCAAATGCAAATTTTAAAGGTGATCACATCTGGATGATACCTTTCCATAGATTCTAAATAATGTAAAATAAGCATGTATTTTTCCATAGCTGGAAAAATAAAATCATTCAAAAAGGAAAAAAAAGTCTAATGCCTTCAATACAAACCGTTTAAATGTAGCCTTTAAAAGCTTACCTGATCAGCATCTACAAACAAGAATTTGTCAACAACCAGTGGGAAGAGCACATCCAGGAAAAGGATCTTGTAACCCCAGATGATGCGTTGTTTTTCAGTCTGTTGATGAAGCCACCGGGGCCATTTGTACTGAACAAGCTCATACTGGAAATTGTATTTGTTTGCCATGTAAGGTATAAACTCCTATTTTTAGATGCAGGGAACAACAAACAATCATTTACTTTGCAAAGAAAATGGACTTCATAATCATAAGACAACTATCATGATTATGGCACAAGTAAAACATATTTACCATAACAATGGTCTAATAAAATTTGACCATTGACTCACTTGTGACTACATAAAAAGGAACATATAAACTTTTGCCAAATCCTCATTTCTTTATGACTTCTGAGTACTACATGAAATGGCAGAAATCTTTTTTTTCCTCTAAATTTTTTTTTCTTTTCTTATTTTCTTTTTTTTTAAATATTTTTTTTCTTTTATAAACCCTTGTGTCGAGGGGGCTGACTTTCAGTAGATCGCAGTGAGGGAGCTGCTCTGCTAAGTATAAAACCCTGACCCGGAAGCAGGTCCTCTATGAATAGTTTAACGCCAGGTTCCCTACATGTGGTGCATGACGGACGAGCGGGCGGCCTCCTTTCCAGCAGCAGCAATCTTTAAGTAAAGGATTTTAGGTAACTAATTTTCATTTGTGTATGTGCATTTAAGAGAAATAAACTTCATTTGTCTAAACTTGATCAGTAAAACATTTTGAGCTTGATTTTTAAGCCTATCTCTCAGCCAGGTCTAACCCAAGGGATGATAGGGCAAACCCAAACTGAACATATGTATTGCCATTAAGTCTTTGCTATTCTAAATACAAGTACCTTCAGGGGACCAGATGTGAATTAGTTATATAGAAGAGAAATTACTGAGTACATTAAAAGTTGTTTAGTAAATTCTACAGAGTAATAACGATAAAAAAAGATGCAAATAAATCAATTTAGGTGACAAATACTAACATATAAATAAAGCAGAAAACTTTCCAAGTATGTTTTTGTTTTATACAGATGAAGGATTACTTCTATGGATCACTGGGTAGTTGCTCATGATAGAACTAATCATCTTTCTTAGTGAAAACCAGCATCACATTTTCTAATTAAACTAGGACATGCATGCCCAGAAGAAAAGAATGTTATTTCATCAAAGCAAACAATACGGACTCTCCTCCTACTCTTCAAATAGGACATAATTTTGTGTTCAGTTTTATAGTAACTATTCCCCCCAAAATGGATCAGTATGGAAGAGTAATCAACATAGAAATATACAACTGAATTAGCATAATTTAATAAAGGGAAAATTTAAAAATTATACAGATAACACGGAAGTAGTAAAAAGTACATTCTACAGCACATATGTCCTTAATCTAAGAATGTTTTCCTTTTCCCTAAGGAACAAACCTTAAATGTGGGGGACAAATAATTCTTCAGAAACCAAAATTTCACAGGAGTCTTGGTATTCTTCAGTACTGATAACATCATTATGCTGTCAAAGAAAAGCAAATAATATGAATAATCTCCCAATACATTTTTATTTCAACAAAATCAAGCAGTCAATTACAAGATCACTAAATGTTCTTTAAGGCAGAGCTAACTGATGGCTTAATTGGGGCAAGGGAGACCCTCAGTAATGGAAAATTGCACTTATTCCTTCTTGTAAATATATCACTGAATGAGAAAGGAGTATTTCTCACATACAAAAATATACCTAACTGATAAGGCAAATGTTTTAATTATGTTACATCTTCAAATACTGTTTCATGAACTGATATTAATTATGATACAAATTAATAACGGAGGTTGTGGTTTACTGCCTACATCACTGTAACAAGAAAGTCTGTAAAGCCATAGCAGCTTTGTGGAACTGGCCTGCCTCCCACAGCCTGTACTGGAGACCTCTGCCAAGGAGAAAGTAAAGAAATGGCAAATGGTTAGTTTCAGGAGTCCCTATTTTGAAAACAAACAAAAACGCTTTTTGAGTAAAGGAATTTAATTCATTTGTTACTAACGTACGACATTACTATTTTAGGTCAGATATTATTTCTTAGAAATAGGAGGTCTAAAACATGAGTAAAATGACATTTTGATTATTTGCTATACTAGATTTGTAGTGGGAGATTAAAAGTAATAACAGTCCTGGCTTAGGAAAGTCACTCCCAGGCAAAGGCACCTTCCTCATCACTGACCACAAGGCACTCCTGAGAGTCTTTCCCCCTGGCAACCATTGCATCAACCAGCCCCAGCCAGTGGCCTCTCCTTGACCCTGGCTGTGTGATGTCAGGCAAATCCCTTCACCCTGATTCTCTGTCTATAAAACAGAGCTGCTCCTATATGACAACTAAGATCACCCCCACCCCGCCCCAGCTCTAAAATCCTATGAATCTTTAGAAGGCGGGTCCATGGTGCTGTTCCACTTTGATTCTCTATATTAACCTCTTAATTTGTAGTTTAAGCAATGCTTGGAGACCAATTAAACACCACTATTTATAATGTGTACACATTGATATTAAAAATTTATATCCCTGTCATATCCACACAGATGCATTTACTATATAGCTTGAGTTCATGCTGTTAGCCGTACCAAAATAAATATTTATGGTAATCTATTCATAACCCTCAGAGTGCTTCAAATACACAGAAGTATAATGGGAGAATCCATAAAACATCCTCTCTCTAAAAAAGAACACTGACAAATTCATTTGCCTATATTGAAATAATCAACATGACTAACCGAAGAAATCGCTCATAGAGATGGCCAGATGCCACAGAGAAAATATTAATGATGTCATCTTTGTCTTGCTTCGCTGCCTCAGTGCTCTGTCCTCCCGTGAAGCCCCTATAACAACAAAGGTAAGACACACAG
Organism: Desmodus rotundus; assembly: GCF_022682495.2. Taxonomy (NCBI): domain Eukaryota; kingdom Metazoa; phylum Chordata; class Mammalia; order Chiroptera; family Phyllostomidae; genus Desmodus; species Desmodus rotundus. Next base: position 108,191,357 of record NC_071388.1, read on the forward strand.
CCCTTGTAGGAGAGAGTTCAAAAGACAGTGTCTTCCCATCCCTGCTCCTTCCCTAGAAACCAGTGTAGAGGACCAGGTGCCAAGTGTCCCTTACACTGTGAGGGGAGAGAGAGCACATGGCCAAGATACCACCCCACAGGGGAACGAATTTGGGAAAAGGGTGAACAAAGGCTTTTCCACAGAATGCAGGGAGTACAATGGAGAGTCAACAGAGTAATGATCAGTCAGGCCTCCAAAGAGCAGGCACAACCAAGAGTCAACAAATGGAGGAGAAGGAACTTCACTGTGTGGGGACATTAACTTTTTGTTATCAGTAGGAAATATTCGTGCACCCTAAATTTAAGGGCAATTTTTGGCTGCACAGGGCTCCAAATCTGAAAGGCCCAAGACAGAATCATTATGCTCAAAAGAAGGGAGAGATGCTGCTTATATAACAATGTTTCCTAAAAATAATACTTTTTTATTATGCCAATATACCATTTGAAGGAGTCCCAAAATCCAGACTCATTCTCATTAGTTCCATCACTCAGTAAGTCTTCATTCACCATGTCCGTCTTCTTCTGAACCTGTAATCACATATGATGAATCTTATTCCTCCTGTTGGGTTTAATAGGCATTAAACTGGTTTTCACTGTGGGTAGTGCCAACAATAGGGAACTAATTCTCATGCAAGCATGTACAACCCACTCAGAGGCCAGATATATTCAACAGAAGTATCTTCATCATATCATATAAAACCTTAAGTAAGAAGACAGCAATCTCTTTTAATTAGACAATAACTGTTTTCAGTTTGAAAAATGTACAAAAAACCTCAAACAATTGTGAAATATAGTCTGAGTAAAAATACAAGTATAATTCACTAAGCTAACACAGTAAGTTCTAGGGTATAAGTGCAGCCTACATGAGTTCTGTTAGGAAGAAGTCATTTCATGTCACAGTCTTTTTTCAGGATTTAATAGTACAGAGCCAGGAGAATCTTCTCTATGGCACAGGGGCCATTTTTTCAGCTCAACCATGTGTGGTCTGTGTTAGGTTTTACCATGTGTAAAAATTGTGGGCTCAGTTCCTGACCACCACAATCAAGTGAGTAGCTCAATAAAGTGAGTCAAAATCTTTTTTACTGGTGGAGGATCTTCCTTCAATTTGTAAAAAACGCAACATCTGTGAAGCACAAGAAAGCAAAGTGCAATAAAACGAGGTATGTCTGTATTTACTCTATAATACCTTTTGATAACTTTTGAATTTAAGGCACTAAGAACTTTAAAATTCTGAGAATAGAAGTGAGAAGAAATTAAATGAGCTACCATTTATAAATGTTGGTAAAATTTTCATTGGCATTCTCCTCAATTTTCTGAGAATAGTCATTGATAACAATGTAAATTGTGGTTACATAAGAATACAATACCTATGAAAACATTTTTTCTAAAATGAGACTTGTTTTGCTCATTGAGGTTACCCAAAAGGTGTACTCTCTGAGCTGAGGCCACAAATGCATATTTAGAAAAGACATTTTGCATTTAAAACAGCGGTTTTTTATACACTACAGTGAAATTCCAAAGACGAATTGAAGTCTTGGGCTTTTTCTTTCCCCCTCAGCTTTACTGAGATTTAATTGACAAATAACATTGTATAAATTTAAGGTATACAGCATGATGATTCTGTGTACTCATATATTGTGAAATGATTATCACAATAGCATTATTATTGGAGTTAACCAATCCATCCCCTCACAAAGTTTGGGGCTGGTTTCAAGACATATTTTTAGATAATAGCTACTGAATACCAAAATACTGCTACTTTTACCAACTCTAAAAGATCAGTTGCCTTATATACCAAACTCACCTTCACTTTAATAATTTTGCTCTTGAAGTTATTGAGGACAACAACAACTTCACCAGCATCAGGTGGGGAGTCTGTCCCGTCATGGCTTAGAGAGAAAAGGGAGAAAGTCAAGATGGACGTTACATATCACAGCTCTCACATAAAGTAAGTGCTCTGACATCAATCCACTATATTTGTCCATCATTTTATCATAAAGGAGTTTCTCAGAACAAATTAATGTTTCACAACCTGCAGGAAGCTCCTTCAAGGTACAGAAAAGCACTTGTCAAAAATCTCTATCCTTTAAACATTGAGAATTCCAGTCAGTCACAGCCCAAACTTCCTTCTTGAGTTCCCTGAAATTACCTTTCACAGAGTGAGAGAGTGCCAGTGCTGACAAGTGCATCATGGATACTTAACCACCATCTATGAGCACAAGGTATGAGCCAAGTCCAGGACCTTCAGTGAAGGAGTGCCTGGACCATGGGCCACTCTGCACAATCACCAGAAACATACTCCTTCTTCTTTTCAGTGGTCAAGTAGCAAAGCATGGCTCTACCTCAGAGTTTCTTAAAGGCATCTACTCTGTTCTGCCTGGAGGCACATGAGCCAGTCTAGGCCCTGCACTCAATCTGGTGTCCACACTCTGGAGGAAGACCTATCACAAGCTCTATTTGCAGGCAGACAGTGCAGAAGAGGCAAAACATTTCCCTATGAATGAACTGTAACACCTAAAATTTCTAACCACTGATTTTCAAGGTGTCAGCTGCAGAAAGCGATCAAAGAACATAGATTCACTGTTATCCCACAGACAGTAGGATTCTCAGTCAAAGGTAAGATTCTGAAGGGAGCACAGGAGACACTCTAGAGGCTGGGAATATCCAACAGGAAGCACAGGAGGCAGGGAGCCCTAGGCAGCAGGAAGAGAGAAGGTTACCACACTCCTCGGGAATGAGGAGAGTGGCCAGAGAAAGGACACATGGAAGAAAAATGGTTTAGAAGAACAGATAAACTTCTTATGACAAATTAAAATTCTGCAAAACCCTATTGGGAATAACATCATTTGGAGGAAAATCTGTTTACGATGAAGATGTTATTACAAGATGAAAGTCTTCTATTTCCTGGGTAAGAAACATGCAAGAATTCACATGGCTTTCACATGTCAGGTAAGATCTTATGGAGCTAAAATGAAGACACAGCAAGACGGTGTTTAAACAACTCTAATGGAAATCATTCCCTAAATAACTTGACACAAAGTCTTTTCACATAGCTTACAACTAATTTAAACTGTATTAAGCAGAATGTAGACCATACCTTTATAAAGGTAGTGTAATTTTTTTATTTATAACAAAACTTAGAAGTGAAAACCTGGCTCCTGACAAAATGCACCGGGAGTCCTTACTCACAACCAGGAAGGACTACAGACCAGGAAGGACCAGCATGAGCACCAAGGTTTCATGGCTTAAGCGCACAAAAACTGCTCACCTGCAACTCACTCAGGGTTAAGAAATAAACTAGGCAGAAAGTCTGACTGTTCTTTATTTCCTTTCTCCTTTCTTAAAATGACTCAATTTCTCATCTGCCTATGGTTTTCATCACGGTAACAGATGATCTGATTGTGGAATACTGGTAGCAGAAAGGAATGACTGAAAGATGAAACATGAAGGCCCCATTTTTTCCTCTCCCTCTCCAGCCTGCGCCAGGTGCCCTGAAAGGTCATGCGGAATGACATGATGCAAGAGCTAGCAGTCACCATGGCAATGTGGGAGCAAACAGAGGCCAAATGCAGGGTAGTCAACCCACTCATGAAGCTGGCTGTGCACTTGACCCAGGACAAGGCCCTTTGGCAAGAGGGGTTAAGGCTTGGTCCCTGGCCAGGAAGCCTAGCTTCTGAAATGGCATCTAAGGGCTGCCTCTGAAGTTGAGTTGGTGGGCAAATTCCTCCAGGGCCAGATTGCACCACTTGTATCCCGTGCCACTCAAACCTTCAAGAAGAATGTCTGGGCAGAGATGTGAGAGACAGAACAGTCAAGTCTCTGCCTGGCATCCCAGAGAGTCCCTGGTGGGGCAGATTTGGCCTTGTCTGAGAACTGGGCCGGGTGGTGGGGCATGGTATTGCAGCTACAGGTGCTGTGGATGTAATTATGATGAGACTGACTGATCCCAAGATTTCATCTGTGAAGTTACAGACCCTTTGTCCGTGCCCCTGCCTGCTGGGCTGAAGACTCTCTGGAACAGTCAGAGGAGAAGTGTGGCTGCGAGAAACTGCAGAAACAGCTGCCACTGATGGCTGGTATGATGATCAGCATCCTGAGGAGGATCTGCAGCACAAAGTGACTTTGTGGCCAAGGTGTATGACCCCAGATTGCCTAACTCTGAAGGTACATGAGATGCCTGGGTTGACGAGTTCACAAGACCCGTAAAGACATGTAATCTTGGTAAGGAGTTGGAACCAGCCGGGTCAGCCTACAGAGTTATAGGCAGAGCTGGAGGAGATGGCCCAATGGGATGCCGAGGCTCCCCCCTGGGTTTCTGACCATCGTGACCTCACTGATGTGTCCTATGATAACGGTGCCAAACTGAAGAGGCCCCTTTGTGACCACCCCCAGCTTTTCGTGGAAGGGCTGTGGTGACTTCAGGAGGATCCTGCCGGGTACTATTCTGCTTTCTGAGGTGGCAGTGCAGCAGGACCTTAAGCACATGCCTGCCAGGATCTGGGTACCAGCCAGGCAGAGAATGAACAAGAACTATTAGCTATCAACACACTGAAGAAGTATCTGGAGGTAAAGCCAGATAGCTGGACAGCATGGATCTCACTGGCTGCATCGACAGGCCTGTGACAGCCTGCAAGATAGGCTGCACTACACAATGGCCTATGCCCATCTGGTGGTGCCAGGGAAGGGGCTAGTGGCACAGGACTGGGCCTCAGCAAAAGCATCCTGGAATCTCTGTTGTCTGATTCCCTGTTTCTTGAGGTGAAAGAGCACTTCCTGGTAGCTGAGTGCCTGGACCCTACATCCACTCACACTGATGTGCATTGTGGGTAGGGGGTCCTTTTCAAGCGGAATGAGGAGTGTGACAAGTGGTGGACTCTTTCACAGCTACCCTCAACATTTGTCCCAATGACTATCTGTTGTGGAATAAACTAGGGGCCACCCTGACGAATGGAAACCAGAGTGAGGAAGTAGTAGTGCATACCATTGTGCCCCCAAACTACAGCCTGGCTAGATACGGTCCCACTATAACCTGGTCATCAGCTGCATCAACTTTGGGCTCACCAGGAGGCTTTGGAACACTTTTTGGAGGCCTTGAACATGGAGAGGAAAAGCCAGGGCCCTTGGGGTGAAGGGGGTGCCATGTTAGAGAACATCTGGAGCACACTGTGTTTGGCACTATGTTAAGCCAGAGTGATGCCTACGGTGTTGCTCATGCCCAGGATTGGTCTACCCTCTTAGCTACGTTTGGCCTGCCCCAGTGACAGTGGGGATCTGCTGCCCTGTGAGTGTCTGCCTGGAAGAAACCCCACTCTGGTTGTGCCTCCTTCTCCCCAAATAGGCCTAATAAGGGGATGAATGATGACCCCTAAAACACTAAAAGTGTTTTACACTTTAGCTAAAAGTGTTTACAGCCTCTCAGGAGTGGTCTCAATGTAGGAGTGGGTAATCTGTCTTCTAGTTCCTACATAATCATAGGAAAATGAGCTGTGTTGTCTCTGAGTCCCTTGGCAATTCAAGGGCTGCACATCCAGCTACAAATCTCTCTGCTCATCATGCCCTTTTGTGGTGCTGCTCTTCGGGTAGGACCCAGAGATAGAGTGTAACTGTCATCAGCTGACATTTCTGATAGGGTCTGTCATATCTGTAATGTCTGTTCTTTCCCCCTCTTTTGCTAGGAATTGATAACAGCATAGCTTCCTTGGGCAGCTGTGTGTGTGGGGGGTTCTACGATGTACCTCTGTGATGACTAAATCTAGTCTGGGGTGTGTCAGGATTGGCTGAGCAGAGCTGAGTTTTGGTGGGATACTCACAGTTCTGTCATTCTCAGACCTCTCCTAGCTGTCACTTGATTTCCCTGGGTGTGATGCTGCCTGCAGGAATGCTCTCATAATTATCTAAGGTCCTCATGAACACCATGGTCAATTGCTACAGAGAGTATTTGGGTGTGGAGTAGGAGGAAAGCTCATTTGTGAAATGAGCCTAGAAGGGACCAGATGGGATCAGATCAAGGGCTCTGTTCTGGGGCCTTTGGTGGAAGGGCAGAGCAGTGGAAGCGAGGGATGCGGTGAACACAACAGGCTCTCCCTCCTCTTAAAAAGACCTGCAAGTAGAAATTGAGCTAAGTCTTTTAGAGAGTTGGTTTGGAAATTGCTATCTTGACAAACTCCTAGCAAAGAGGGAATTTAGTGTTATCTTAAGCCTTTTCTATATCCTTGAAATGTTTCTAGGGGAGGGTGTCATAAAATCTTCTTCCCCTACAGTATCTCTGCAAGGTGAAGATTGAGGAAAGATGAGGGGGCAATTTGGATTCTTCTCTACCGTCCCCTGCGTGGGGGAGCTACACTAACCCCTAGAAGTAACTGCTGAGCCTCTTGTCTTGTCTTTAGTATCTTTAGCAGCTAATGAACAGACTTTCCTTTTTATTTATTTTTTATTTTTTTATGAATTTATCGATAAGTTTTTATTAAAATAAATACCTTTCTTTCTGTATAATTTCTATACAACTTCTTTATTCCTTTTTAAAAATTACTTTATTGTTGTTCAGTTACAGTTGTCTGCATTTTCCCCCCACGACTCCCCCCAACCCCAGCCAATCCCACATCCCTCCCTTGCTTCCACCCCCCGCCCTTGGTTTTGTCCATGTGTCCTTTATAGTAGGCTCCTGAAAACCCTTCCCCACACTGTCCCCTCCTCCCTCCCCTCCGGTTATTGTTAGATTGTTCTTAATTTCAATGTCTCTGGTTATATTTTATTTGCTTTTTTCTTTTCTTGATTATGTTCCAGTTCAAGGTAAGATCATACAGTATTTGTCCCTTACCACCTGGCTTATTTCACTTAGCATAATGGTGTCCAGTTCCATCAGAGACTTCTCTTTTTAAACTACCATGGTCCCAATGATTTAATAAAACTGTAAAATATTTGTATAAAGAACAAATGGAACTGACATTGGTCTTGAAACCTGACCATACTTATTATAGTTGCATAGTATTACTATCTAATTATACCTCATAATTATCCCATGTTTAATTTCCAGGAAAAGCAATGTTTCATCACACATATGACTATAAATTAAATTCTTATTCCCGGGCTAACTGCCAGTGTAGTATGAAACTCAAGCTGATTTTCATAGCAAAATGCTCTGAAAAAAAAAATGCACCTGCATCACTTAATCCTACCTATAGATTCTATAAATGTCTTCAGAACGTCCCTTCCTTAGTCTGAGAATCCAAGCTCCTGGGTTGGCTTTTAACTGAAAGTAACCCTAGAACAAGAAGAAAAGACAAATTTTAGTACTCTTTGAAACATCAAAATGCTGTTTCTGAGGGACAGTTATTTCCTTTTTGAAATATTAGTCATCTGTATCTTAAATAAGATAGTTAACAAATCAATGCAACTAGAAAAAAATCTACATATTAGAAACACTAGCAACACACAGGCCAGTCAAGCCAAGAAACCTGCCCTTCAGCCGTACTTCAGTGAAGAATCAATGTTAATGTGTGAGGAAGCTGCAAAACCTCTGATGAAAAGAAAAATGTTGTCGCCTCATAAGCATTGCATTTTCAGGGGCCAATTTGGTTCAGAGCAGAAGATTCTAAAGTGTTTTCTTTTAAGGTGACATGTAATTACAATCTATAAGTTTAAACTTAGAATTTTTATCATAAGTTAGTCATAAATTTTCATCTCACTCATGTTCAGAATGCTAATTGCTCCATTACAAATTATGGTACCCAAATTAACATGACTCAATATCACCATCTAATGTACTAATTATTTACCAGATTGGCCATAACAATGGTATCCACAATCACTGGGTTGGTTGAAGTTCCTAATGTAAACTGTAGTCCTCGTGGAGGCTGGCCTGTGGTGATATCATAGCAGTGACCTTCTAGTAAGAGGTACTCCAGCTCATACTCAGCAGCCACTATGCCGTCCACCTGCAATGTCACAATTAAATCACTTGAAGACTACTTAGCACTAAAAAGAAACAAACTACAAGCAACAACATGGATGAATCCCAAATGGATTATGCAAAGTAAATGAAGTGAATAAAGGGTGACATGCCATATGATCACATTTATAAGAAATTTGAGAAAAAGCAAAACTATAGTGACAGAAAGTAGATTAATAGTTGCCTGGAGAATGGACATTGCCTGCAAAGGGTCACAGGTGAATTCTCTGTAACTTGATTGTGCTTATAGTTAAAAACAGTATACAATTTTTAAAACTCAAGTGGGTTGAGAAGAAAGTAAAGAAAAAGGACATAAAAATAATAAGGAGGTTACTCCAAAAGTACAGATGAGAAGATAAGACTCTAATATAGAAAGACAGTATAGGAAAAAACATGTAAAAGAAACTGTCAAGAAATAGATGTAAAAGCTAAATAATGGAGAAAATAGAACAGCCAATCCTACAAGGATTAATTTACATGAGATAACAGAGAAACAATGAGAAAAATCCAAGAAACATCAGAGAAAAATGCAAATTCATCTTGGTCTACAAAATATGGCTGAAATACTACTGTTCTAAATGCAAATGTCCAAAATATACTAATGACTCCACAATAGCATAGAGCCATCCATGTTCTATGCCGACTGAAGTAGTTCTCACTGATTCCTTGCAGAAAACTTAACCGCAATGTCTTAGGGCAGCTTGGATTTAGCTAATTAAAGAGTTTCTATCTCAAGCTTGGCTTTGTAACCCCAGCTAATGCTAATAATGTACTATTTGGCACTTATTAGGTTACTACATTGTTAATCTAAAGTCCAAAAGTATAATAATAACAGCTAAAAGGTAAACCTCCACCCACTCACCAAGTCTCAGGTGCAGTAGTTATAGTGGAAAGCACAGAAACTAGAGAAAGCCTAAAAAAGAGCAGCAAAAGCTCTGAAGATAGTAAAGAAACCCTGCTTTGCATCTGAATTCTATACTTCCTTATACTGTTCTTAGTGCTTTTAAAAAATTTTTTTAAAAAGACTTTATTTACTTAGTTTTAGAGAGGAGAAGGGAGGGAGAGAAACATCAATGTCTGGTTGTCTCTCATGTGCCCCCTACTGGGGACCCAGCCTGTAACCCAGGCATGTGCCCTGATTGGGAATGGAACCAGTGACCCTTTGGTTTGCAGGCAGGCATTCAATCCACTGAGCCACACAAGCCAGGGCTGTATTTAATGCTTTTTGTAGCTATTTTATAATTTCTTCAACAAAACAACTTTTGTTGTTTTGTTTTTCCTTGAGGGCAAAGACTGTATTTCCTATTTCTTAAAAATATGGTGGATGGGGCTGTGGGCGGGGAAAGGTAAGGTGTATACACACACTCTTCCCTAATGTAGCACCTAAAGGATCCTTCTTAAAAAAACTAGAGTTATTTAACCTAATAAAAAAAAAAAAAGACTGAAAAATACTTTAAAACTATTTTAAGTTCCTGGTCTCCCAATTCCTAAGAAGACATAACCAGGAAACAGGCTTCAATTGCAGCAGGAGATATTTAGGATAGACACAGAGACAAATCCTTAAAAAGGGTGCTCGGAGAAGCGGTAAGCTCATTGAAAACAAAAGCCCATATCTTTTGACTGCTTTGTTAAAACACTCTAGGGATAGAGAATGAGGGCTACGAAGTGACATCAATGAGCTTTCTACCTTTGAAATTGGATTAGGGGGAATGGATCAATAACCTTAGAGACTCAAAATACAGTTATATGGAAATAAATGAAAAAAAGAACAAAAAACAGAAAAATTAATGAAGCCAAAAGCTGGTTCTTCAAATATATCAACAACTTGACAAACTTGTAGCTAGAATGACTAGGAAATAAAAAGAAGAGCCAACTTACCGAAACCTGCAAGGAAACAGGAGCATAACTACTAAAATTAAAGAAGCTATAAAGAAAAAGTAGTGACTGATGCATGATGGCAGAAGTGAATGGAAGTCACACTAACCAAAACCCAGGGCCAATCTGGAACTACAGCTAAATTGTGGAGAAATCAGCCAGAACAACCTCAGACTGACAGGAGAATCAGCGTGAGCTCAACCTAACTGGTAAGGAGTGAGGTGGAGACTGGAGAAGGCTGGCTGGGTGCCCACAGGCAGCAGGGTCAGCGGGATACTTAAACAGCCGGCTGGGTCTACCTGAGAGGAGTGGGGTCTAAACCCGAAGCTGGGATCCCCAGCCTAGAGCACCAGAGCCCAAAAAGTACACAGATAACAATCATCAGCAAAAACAGGCACGGTTGCTCTCTGCCAGAGACAGACGGCTGGAGACAGACACACAGAGCTGTTAAAAGGGCCAACACACAAATTTTCATTTCAAACCACTTACACTGGGCTCCAGTAAAGGCAGGGGCAGAGCGGGATAGAGACCCCTGAGGAGACACTGGGGATGTAAGCTTTGGGGAGAGAACTGAAAGAGTAGACCCCAGAATCCCACTGCTGAGTCATCACACATACTGCACCAGCTGTCCTGCTCAGGCACACCACTCTTCTCCAGGCAGCAGCAGCCTGAGGGGAAACAATAGCCCAAACACCAGGAGGAATTCTGCCCCACCCTATGGTGCTTAAGCCTCACTGCTGAGTGCAGAGTGACTAGGTTAACAACTGAAGGAGACAGCCACAGACAGTAGATCCCCTGGAAGTCTCCAACAGGCTGCCTAAGGTCAGATGGGGTCAACATCTGACATCACCAGAGGGGACCCAGAAAGAAAAAATAGTGGTAAATACTAGAGGCTCCCGAGACGAAATCCACAGTGGTCTTCTCCAGGATTTGCAATATTTTATTTCCTGCACAGCTTTTTAACATTCATTTCGGGCCCATCAAGTTTGTGCAATTAAGTCACTAAATTTTATACTATAGTTTATTTCAATTCATATATTTTGCCCCTCCCTTCTCCTACCCCATTTTACCTTCCTCTCTCCTCTCATTATTTTCATTTTAAACTTTGTTATGTCTCTTGCTACAACTTGTTTCCACCCCGCACTCTTACTATTTCTCCCCTGCCCAACCTCACAAAATCAATTTTCTTGTCAATGGTCATCTCACATCATTTTTCCTGCTCTTAAAATACCTGCATTCTCTCTCTACCTTTAACAATCTTTGCTAGTTGATTGTGAGTAGGGTTTTGTTGTTGCCTTTTTTTCAATTTTATCTCTAGATCTTCACTAGTTTTGTACTTTAAGTCTTAAATTTTACCAATCACCTCTCCTACTCTTTCCTGGAACTCAAATTTTTATTTTTGCTGTGTCTTTGCCTCTTTTCTTTTTTCTCTCTCTCTTCTTTTTCTCCTTCACCCTGCCCTTTTATTTTTCTTTATTATCCCTTTTTTGTTTTCCATTTCATCTGAAATTATAATTTTTCCATGTCTTACCTTGGTTTTCGTTTCTCACTCTGAGTATTCTCTCTCCCGCTATCATTTCAAAATCACTTCCCATTCCTCTAGAAATCTCTTAAGCTTTTCTTTCTATCTCCCCCCTGCCCTTATTCCATTCCCACCTATATTAATTTTAGCTCATTAGTTATTAGTAAAGCTGTGGTGGATCTTTCTCCCCAATTTGGCTCATATTATTTTTTTAAACAAATTATCAGCTCTTAACTTTTTTTTTTGTTAAGATTTCATTTGTTTATTGTTAGAGAGAGGGGAAGGGAGGGAGAGAGGGAGAGAAACACCAGTTTGTGGTTGGATGCTTCTCGCGTGCCCCCATTGGGGACCTGTCTGCAACTCAGGCATGTACCCAACTGGGAATCAAACCATTGACCCTTTGGTGTTCAGACTGGCACTCAATCCACTGAGCCACAATAGCCAAGGCTATATTTTTATTATTTATTCACTTTTTTTTCTGTCCTTTTTCTTTCTCTTCCTCACCTTACCTTAATTTCTGTTTAAATCTAATAGTATGTGCATCCTTTCTCATATACCTAACCACATTCTTCATTCCTTTTATTCATGATATAAATTTTACTTTCTCTCTTCAAATTGCTACAATGTCCAACACTTTATTAGTGCTCCTCCCTCTACTCTCTCAAAATCATTTTAATTTCAGTAGGTCATTTCATATTCACTCCCTTTCTTATAATAGTCTTAATCTCTTTATTCCCTTATCAATACTAGTGCATTTGCTGTTGGTAGTGGGATTGTGGGGAGGAGTTATTTTTGCAGGTGTTTCTCAGGATTTGTGGGTTTTCTACTGGCAGCACTTACAAAACAGCATGAAAGATGTGGCGGGCAGAGTAAATCTCAGTCAACCAGCTGGATGGAAGGACCTACCAAAAAATGACCCAACAACAATCAAAACCCAATTACATCCAGAGAGCCAACATAAATGGCATAAAGGGCATCCAAAGAGCATCCAGTTCAACATCAAGGAAACTGCACCACTGAATCCCACAGGTTTCCTACCATACAAGTTCACACCACAAAGTCAGGGAGTCAAAACAGATCAATTTTAGAAGCAGAAGCAAACAAGAAGAGTCTCAAAAATAATGGGAAGACAACGACACAACCCCTAGTTGAACAGAAAGGAGGAATCCTCAGAAAGAGTGCTAAATGAAATGTAATAATATCCGTATAATTATTATTATATGGAAAAGACTGCAACATGAAATGTAATAATATCTGTATAATATGTGTACCAGAAGTAGAAGAGAAACAAGGGACAGAAAACCTGTTTGAAAAATAATGATGAAACCTTCAACAATTTGATGAGATAAAAAGTTACACAAGTCCAGGAAGCACAGAAAGTCCCAATCAAGATGAACCCAAAGAGGACTACTCCAAGACACATCATAATTAAAATGACAAAATTCCAAGACAAAGAGAGAATCTTAAAGGCAGCAAGGGAAAAACAGGAAGTAACATGCAAGGGAGCCCCGATAAGGCTAGCAGCTGACTTCCCAATGGAAACACTATAAGCCAGAAGGAATTTGCAAGAAATATTCCAAGTAATGAAAAGCAAAGGCCAGCAACCAAGGCTACTCTATCCAGCAAGGCTCTCAATTAAAATAAAGGCGAAATAAGGAGTTTCCCAGACAAAAGAAGGCTAAAAGAATATACCTCCAGCAAACAAGCAATGCAGATAATAATGAACAAGTACATATCTATAATAATCTTAAATATAAATGGATTAAATGCTTCAATCAAAAGACATAGAGTAGCTGAATAGATAAGAAAACGTGACCCACACATATGGGTGTGCCTAAAAACGACCCACCTCAGAACAAAAGACCTACACAGACTGAAAGTGTAGGACTAGAAACAAATATTCCAAGCAATTGGACAGGAAAGAAGGGCCAGAGTTGCAATACTTATCAAAGAAAATAGACTTCAAACCAAAGGCCATTGAAGGAGACACAGAAGGACACTTCATAATATTCAATGGAAGAATCCATCAAGAAGAATAAATATTGTAAACATATTTCCACCCAACACAGGAGCATCCAAATATATAAGAAAAATCTTGGAGGACTTCAAAAAAGATATAGACAGCAACATAATTATACTAGGGTATTTAACTCCCCACTGTTAAAAATGGATACATCTTCCAAACAAAATATCAACAAGAATACTGTGGAACTGAATGACCCATTAGAGCAAATGGACTTAAGAGGAATATATACAAACATTTATCCCAAAGAAACAAAATACACATTTTTTTTCAAATACACATGGACCATTTTAAAGATAGACCACAAGATAGGACACAAAACAAGCCTCAACAAATTCAAGAAATTTGAAATCATATCAAGCATTTTCTCGGACCACAAGGGCTTGAAACAGAAGCTAACCTCAGGTAGAAAACTCAAAAACATTCATATTCATGGAGACTGAATAGCATGCCATTAAACAATCAATGGTCGTTTATGGTTCCATATAAATTTCTGAAATGTTCGTTCTATATCTGTGAAATATGTCATGGGTACTCTAATAGGGATTGCATTGAATCTGTAAATTGCTTTAGGTAGTATGGCCATTTTGATGATGTTAATTCTTCCAATCCATGAGCATGGTACATGCTTCCATTTGTTTGTGTCTTCCTTAATTTCTTTCTTCAACGTTGTGTAGTTTTCCGAGTATAGGTCTTTTACCTCCTTGGTTAGGTTTATTCCTAGGTACTTTATTTTTCTTGTTGCTATATCAAATGGGATTTTTTTCCTGATTTCTGCTTCTGCAGTTTCGTTGTTGGTGTACAGGAATGCCTTTGATTTCTGAGTATTGACTTTGTATCCAGCTGTTTTGCCAAATTCGTTTATTAGGTCGAGTAGTTTTTTGGTGGAGTCTATAGGATTTTCCATGTACACTATCATGTCATCTGCAAACAGTGACAGTTTCATTTCCTCCTTTCCAATTTGGATGCCTTTTCTTTTTCTTGTCTGATTGCTGTGGCTAGGACTTCCAATATTATGTTGAATAGGAGTGGCGAGAGAGGGCATCCTTGTCTTGTTCCTGATCTTAGTGGGAAAGCTCTAAGTTTTTGTCCATTGAGTAGGATTATACCCTAAGAACCCTGAAACACCAATCCAAAAGAATCTGTGCACCCCAATGTTTATAGCAGCACAATTTACAATAGCCAAGTACTGGAAGCAACCTAAGTGCCCATCAGCAAACGAGTGGATCCAAAAACTATGGTATATTTACACAATAGAATTCTAAGCAGCAGAGAAAAAGGAGCTTATACCCTTTGCAACAGCATGGATGAAACTGGAGAGCATTATGCTAAGTGAAATAAGCCAGGTGGTGAGGGACAAATACCGTATGATCTCACCTTTAACTGGAACATAATCAACAAAAGAAAAAAGCAAACAAAATACAACCGGAGACATTGAGGTTGTGAACAGTCTAGCAGTGGCCAGGGGGGAGTGGGGTGGGGACAGTGGGAAGAGGGGATTGCAGGAACTATTATAAAGGACACATGGACAAAATCGGGGGGGATGGTGGGGGAGGGAGGTGGGTCCAGCTGGGGTCGGGGGGAGGGAAGGGGAGAAAAGGAATACAACTGTAATTGAATAACAATAAAAATTAAAAAAAAACAATCAATGGGTTAATAATGAGATTGAGGAAGAAATCAAAAACTTTCTGGAAACAAATCAAAATGAACACATGACACTCCATAAACAATGGGACACAGCGAAGGCAGTTCTGAGTGGGAACTTCATTGCAACATAGCCTACCTAGAAAAGATACAAATATTTCAAATAAACAACTTAACCCTACATCTACAAGAACTGGAACATCAATAACAAACAAAGCCCAGAGTGAGTAAAATGAAGGAAATAAGCAAGATCAGAGCAGAATTAAAAAAACAGAGAGAGTAAAAGAAAGATTCTAAGGAACAGTAAATCCAGGAGCTGCTTTTCTGAAAAGATAAACAAAATCAAAAAGCCTTTAAGCAGATACATCAAGAAAAAAAGAGGACCGAAATTAAAAAATAATAAGAAATGAAAGAGGAGAGGTCTTTTGCCCATTTTTAATTGCGCTATTTCTTTTCCTAGAGTGGAGTCATGTGAGTTCTTTATATACTTTGGAGATCAAACCCTGGTCCATGGTATCATTTGGAAATATATTTTCCCATACAGTTGGTTCCCTTTTCATTTTGTTGATATTTTGGTTAGACATGCAGAAATTTTTCATTTTGATGAAGTCCTTCATTAGTCCTTCACCAGGACTCATCAAGAAAAAAAGAGAAAGGACTCAAGTAAATAAAATAAAAAATGAAAGAAGAGACATTACAACTTATACCTCAGAAATACAAAGGATAGTAGGAAATTACTACGAACAACTATATGCTAAGTAATTTGAAAACCTGGGTGAAATGGACAAATTTCTAGAAAAACATAATCTTCTAAAACTGAATGAAGAAGTAGAAAGCCTGAAGAGACCTATACTGCTGATAAAACTGAAGCTATAATAAAAAAAATTCCCAACACACAAAAACCCTGGATGGATGGTTTTTGCAAAACATTTAAGGAAGAGCTAATTCCTATCCTTTAGAGACTTTTCCAAAAAGCCAAGAAGAGGCAAGACTACCAAACTCTTTTTATGAAGTCAGCATCATCCTAATCCCAAAACCTCAGAAAGACAAAACAAAGAAAAAAAATACAGACCAAATTGCTGATAAATGTTTAAGACATTTATTTATGTTTAAATCTATGTTTAAGATACTAAAATCCTCAACAAAATATTGGCAAAAGGCATCCAGCAATACATTTAAAAGATCATACAACATGATCAAGTAGGATTCACCCCAAGTAAGCAAGGATGTTATAATATTTGCAAACCAATAAACATAACACATCATATAATCCAAAGGGACACAAAAATCCCATGATCATATCAATATATTTGGAAAAACCATTTGATAAGGTACAGCACCCATTTATGATAAAAACACTCAGCAAAGTAGGAGTAGAGGGAGCATACCTCAACATAATAAAGGCCATATACAAGAAACCTACACCAACATCATTCCCACCAGTGAAAAACGAAAAGCTTTCCCACTAAGATCAGGAACAAGAGAAGGATATCCATTTTCACCACATCTATTCAAAATAGTATTGGAAGTCCTAGCCATAGTAATCAGGCAAGGAAAGGAAATAAAAGGCATCCAAGTTGTAAAGGAGGAAGTAAAGCTGTCACTCTTTGGAACTCTATAGGAACTCTATAGGAGTTGGAACTCTATAGGAAGATGGCGGAGAGATAGGTGGGAGCAGAGTCCAGTTCCCCCTGCACATAGGTGGAACACCTAGCCAATCTTCTGAGGCAGAGTGAACAGCCAAAGGTATCTCAGCATATATGAAGGTTGGAGGCCAAAACTTCAGAGGACATTGAAAAATCAGATGGTAAGGAGATTGCTTCAGGACAATCAGGTCCCTGGGACTAGCGTGGGGACCAGGACAGCTACATCCCCAGGCCCGGCGTCCGCCGGGTCTGCTGCAGGATTCTGGGGAGAGAGCCAGGTCAATGGCTTCCACCCCTGCCAAATAGGGAGGTTTTAGCAGCACCAGGATGGACCTTCACGCTTGAAGTCACTGAGGGGAATGAGGTAAAGTTGCAAATACACAGGTGCAGTATGCACCCGCAGCGACTGTGGATGCTGGCTGGGAAGAGTTGCGCTATGATGGACTCTGATCTGGATAGTCTCCAGTCTGGTTGGAGAGTTGGGGTGTGTGAGAGGCCAGCTGCTTGTTTGGAGTGGCAGGCTTGAACAGGAGGAATTTTTCAAAAAGAAAAATAAGAGGCACTTGGTGGCTGTTTAGGGAATTTTCTGGCAGCAGCTGCCCCACCTCCCCCAGCAGCACCAGAACAGCCTCCGCCACCA
This sequence comes from Desmodus rotundus, assembly GCF_022682495.2. Classification (NCBI taxonomy): domain Eukaryota; kingdom Metazoa; phylum Chordata; class Mammalia; order Chiroptera; family Phyllostomidae; genus Desmodus; species Desmodus rotundus. Next base: position 108,208,693 of record NC_071388.1, read on the forward strand.
GCAGTGGACCCGCCTCTACTGCCAGGACCACAGTTGTGCCCATACCCTACCCGGCCCCAGCAGCGGCCCAGTGGTATGCCACTGACCCTGATGCCCCCCATCCTCCCATGCCACGTGCCTAACTCCGCTGCCCAGAGGCATGGCCACCTGAACCAACCACCCCTGACACAGCACCAGAGAAGGCCTGGCAGCCCTGTCCTCCACTGCAGCCGCAGTGGCACCCCCACCCTGCGGTAGGCCAAATGGCTCGCCAAGAGGAAGTTGGACACACCCACGCAGAGGAGAGCAGCAGAGCTCAAGAAGTCAGCAATCTCCAGAAAAATTTAACTCACTGGGGGAGCCAAACTACCCTGAAGAGACTCTGAGAGTCCCTAGCATCTAGGACAGCAAAGAGCAAGAAGGTGGTATGTGAGCTGCCCCTACTTGGTGCACCTAAAGGACAGCACAACTGGTGGACTGAAGGTGTAGGCCAGGCACAGAAGGGCGCAGGGGCCTGGCAGCCAATGGAGGAACTAGGCTGGAGGCTGGGCAACTGCGAACAGTGTGGCTCAGACCTGGCCCCCATCCCCACAAAACACCAGGAAGGGAGAAAAGCGAAACCAACTGGCACTCAGCCTGCTGCAGCCAGGAACACCAGCAGAACTGGCTTGGCCAGTTTAAAGCCAGCAGGAGGCTTTTTTTTTTTCTTCCCTTCTTCCTTTGTTTCTTTTCCTTTTTTATTCCTAAATTCCCACAAGTGAGGATTACTGGCAAGATGGAGGCTTAGGTAGACACACTATGCCTCCTCCCACAACCAAAAGAAGGACAACAACAAATTCAAAACCAAAAAAGAACCAGAAGTGACAGAAAATCAAATTGTATGGAAGTTCAACCACCAAAGAGTTAAAAAAAAAAAAGACACATTCATCCAAACCGGTACATGGGGCAGAGACAACTCCCACCAAGGCTGGCCACCAAGCTAGGCGGCTGGTAGACTAGGCGGTCCCACATTCATGTGCAGATAAATAGGGAGGAACAACTGGGAAGCAAGATAGACTGCGCATCCCAGGGTTCCAGTATGGGGAAATAAAGCCTCAAAACCTCTGCAGTAAAAACCAACAGGGGTTGTGGCAACAGGCGAAATTCCCAGCCTCACAGGAGTATGTTAGAGGGACCCAAAGGGTTCTACAATGTACACAAGCCCATCCACCTGGGAATCAGCACCAGAAGGGCCCAATATAATTGTGGGTAGCAGGGAAGTGACTGAAAACTGGCAGAGTGGAGCAAGAGGCACTGTTCCGTCTTGGACCCCTGCCCCTCATACCGCATCACAGGGCGGCAACATGGGTTGCCCTGACCTGGTGAACAGGTAACGCTCTAATCTTTACTATGTAACAGGAGCGCTGAACAAAAATAAAAATTGGCCCAAAGGAAAGAACAAATCAAAGCTCCAGAAAAAAACACAAATACTCAACAAAGAAATAGCCAACCTATGATATGCACAGATTAAAACACTGGTGATCAGGATGCTAACAGAACTGCTTGAATATGGTGGCAAATGACAGGAAAAAATGAAGGCTATGAAAAGTGAAATAAAGGAAAATGTACAGGGAACCTACAGTGACTAGAAGGAAAGCAAGACTCAAATCAACTGTTTGGAGCAAAATAAAGAAACATTCAACCAGAAACAGAATGAAGAAACAAAATTTTAAAATATGAGGAAAAGCTTAGGAACCTCCAGGACATCTTGAAACATTCCAACATCTGAATCACAGGGGTGCCAGAGGAGAAGAGGAAGACCAAGATATTGAAAACTTATTTGCAAAAATAATGAAGGAGAAATTCCTTAATCTGGCAAAGGAAACAGACTTTCAGGAAGTCCAGGAAGCTCAGAGAGTCCCAAAGAAGATGGATCCAAGGAGGAACATACCAAGGCACATCACACGCCAAGATTAAAAGTAAGGAGAGAATCTTAAAAGCAGCAAGAGAAAAGGAGACAGTCACCTACAAAAGAGTTCCCATTGGACTATCAGCTGATTTCTCAAAAGAAACCTTGCAGGCAAGAAGGGACTGGACAGAAGTATTCAAAGTCATGAAAGGCAAGAACCTACATCCAAGATTCCTCTATCCAGCAAAGCTATCATTTAGAATGGAAGGGCAGATAAAGTGCTTCCCAGATGAGGTCAAGTTAGAGAAGTTCATCATCAAAAGCCCTTATATAAAATTTTAAAGGGACTTGTTTGAGGACAAGAAGAAGATCAAAACTATGATCAGCAAAATGAAAACAAAATCACAACTATCAACAATGGAATCTAAAAAAAAAAAACCAAACACCAAACTGAGCAAACAAGTAGAACAGGAACAGAATCACAGAAATGGAGATCACATGGAAGGTTATAAGCAGGGGAATAGGAGAGGGAGAGGGGGGAAAGGTACAGAGAATAAGTAGCATAAATGGTAGGTAGAAAACAGACAGGGGAAGGTTAAGAATAGTATAGGAAATGTAGAAGCCAAAGAACTTATATGTACAACCCATGGACATGAACTAAAGGAGGGGAATGTGGGTGGGAGGGGGTGTATATGGTGAAGGGGAATAAAGGGGGGGAAATGGGACAACTGCAATAGCATAATCAATAAAATACATAAAAAGTAAAGATAAATGTATAAATAAATAAAAATAAATTCCAGGTGAGACAATAAAACCTGGAGCTGTGAAAGAACCAGAGTTAGATCCAAAGAGGGGTCACCCCAACAACTGAGACAGTGAAACAAATTTCACGTTGCTATTCAAGAGAACTTGCAAGTTACTGTATATTTATATTATTATTATTTCTTCAGTATTTTTACATCTTTTATTTTATGAGTATTTTTTGTTTCTCTTCTTTCTGTTCAGTTTTCTTCACTTTGTTGGTTTAATTGAATTGTTTGACTGGTTTTCCTAGTTCTCTCTTTCATAGTGTATTTTTAATTTTCCTTCTTTCACTTCACTTGTGTTCCAATAGCACACTACTCTAGGTTGTATACTTCCTATTCTGCTTATTCAGATCACATAGATTCTGTCATATAATTGTTGTTCCAGTGTTATGGTAAATAATTATTGTTACATACAAGTGTAAATATTGCACAGCACCCCTTCCGAATCTTAGCCCAGTTCACTGTCTTCTGGAATTTTATGACTGTTGTGGTTAACTCTATTCTCTGGCACACTACGTCTATTTTCTATTCCTGTACTCTCACTATATCTCATAATCTGACCTCCCTAAACTCACTGCTTTCTAGATCCAACTCACAATCCTTGCCCACCCAACAAGAGTCTTATCTTTTTTCCGCCCTTTTAAGAAGTGACTAGTAAGGTGAAATATCATGGTTAACACTTATATGCATCCAGAGGATCTCCTATCTCTTCTCTACAGTTTGGTACTTTAAATACCATAGAATACAATCCCCCTGTCTTAATCCATTTTGCTTTCCCCCTCAAGTGATCATATAGAAGAACAGGTGGGAGCTGCGAACACCAGGATACCCGCTGTAAGAAAGAACCCACCAACAAGGAACCACCAAAAGATAATATAGAAGAAGGTGAAGGAGTGAGTGGAAGTCACACTAACCTCAACCCAAGACCAATCTGGAAATACAACTAAATGGTGGAGAAATTACCCAGAACAAACAAGTGAACAATAGTGAGAGAGAAGCCACAAAACATCATACACATAGAGGAACCAGCTTCAACACAACCTGTCCACACATGCACAACACGACACAAGACGTGGTGGACTGAGTGACACTCAGTTAACCAGCTGGAGGGAAGAACCCACCAAAGAAAGACCCAACAACAATTAAACCCCAACACATACAGAGAGCCAACATAAATGACAGAACAAGACCAACGAGCTCAGGAGATCAAGGAGACTGTACCACTGAATCTCACAGGTCTTCTGCCATAGAGGTACACACCATAAACCCAGGGAGTCAAAAAAGATCAATTTGAAAAGCAGAGGTTAACAAGAAGAGTCTCACAAACAATAGGAAGACAAAGAAACAATCCCCAAATGGAAGGAAAAAAAGAAAGCCTCAGAAAGAATGCTAAGTGAAATAGAGGTGAGTCAACTATCAGATATGGAGTTCAAAGCAATGGTCAGTGAGCTCACAGAGAATTACCAAACACTACAAGGACTAATTGCATATAATGTCAACATGAAAAAAGAAATAGAAACTACCAACAACAGCCAAGAGGAAATGAAGAATACAGTTTCTGAGTTGAAGAACAGAGTAGAAGGAATCGAAAGCATGCTAGATGAAGCAGATCCTGATCAGCGAGCTGGAGGAGAAGGCAGAAAAAACACCCAGAAAAAGCAAGAAAAGGGAAAGAGACTCAGAAAGAATGAAGATTGGTTAAGGGAACTGCAGCACAACATAAAATGTAATAATATCCATATAATAGGGATTCCAGAAGAAAAGGAAGAGCAAGGGATACAAAATGTATTTGAAGAAGTAATGATGGAAAACTTCCCTAATTTGATGAGAGAAAAGGGACAAATCCAGGAAACACAGACAGTCCCAATCAAGGGAATCCAAAGGGCCACTTCGAGACACATCGTAATGGAAATGGCAAAATTCCATGACAAAGAATATTAAAGGCAGCAAGGGAGAAACAGGAAGTAACATAAACGGGAGTCCCAATAAGACTAGCAGCTAACTTCTCAATGGAGATGCTTCAAGCCAAAAGAGATCTGGCAAGAAATGTTCCAAGTAATGAAAACCAAAGGCCTGAAACCAAGACTACTCTATTCGGCAAGGCTCTCAAGAAAAATGGCAGGGCTAACAGGAAGCTACTCTGACAAAACAAGCCTCAAAGTATACACCTCCTCCCAACCAGCTCTACAAGAGATGTTAAAGAGTCTGCTTTAAGAACACAAAGAAAAACAGTGAGAGAGAGAAACACAGGTACAAAAAAATGGCAATGAATAAGTACCTATCAATAATAATCTGAAATGTAAATAGATTACATACTCCATCAAAAGATGCAGAATAATAGGTAAATGGATAAGAAAGAATTAACCACACATATACTGCCTACAAGAGACCCACCTCAGAACAAAAGACCTACACAACTGAAAGTGAAGGGCTAGAAACAAATATTCCAAGGAAATGGACAGGAAAAAAAAGCCAAAGTACCAATACTCATATCAGACAAAACAGACTTCAAGAAAACGGCCATAAAAGGAGACCCAGAAGGTCACTTCATAATACTCAAGGAAAGAATCCATTGAAGTTATAAACATATATGCACAGAACACCCAACACAGAAGCACCCAAATACATAAAGAAAATCTCAGAGGACTTCAAGAAAGATATAAACAGCAACACATTTGTACAAGGGGATTTTAACAGCCCACTGTCAAAAATGGATAATCCTCCAAAGAAAATATAAACAAACATATTACAGCATAGAAAAATGTCCTATATCAAATGGATTTAACTGATATATAGAGAGTCTTTTATCCCAAAGAAGCAAAATACACACTCTTTTCAAATGCACAGGGAACATTTTCAAACATAGACTACATGATAGGACACAAAAAAAAGCCTCAACAAATTCAAGAAAATTGAAATTATTTCAAGCACATTTCCTGACCACAAGGGACTGAAACTACAAACCAACCTCAAGGAATAAAACACAAAACATTAAAACTCATGGAGATTGAATAGCATGCTATTAAACAATGAATGGGGTGGCTTCCAGCAAAGATGGAGGCGTAGGTAGACACACTGTGCCTCCTCGCACAACCAAAAGAAGGATAACAACAATTTAAAAACAAAAAAAACCCCAGAACTGACAGAAAATCGAACTGCATGTGGGTCCGACAAACAAGGAGAGAAAAAAGAAACATTCATCCAGACCAGTAGGAGGGGCAGAGACGGGCAACCGGGGTGGAGAGAACTCGCACCAACGTGGCCGCTGGTGGACCCAGCAAGGTGGCGGATTGTGGAGCAGGGCAGGCAGTGGGGCCCCACATTCGCACATACATAGACCGGGAGGAACAGCAGGGGAGCTAAACAGACCACACAAACACAGGGCTACAGCACGGGGAAATAAAGCCTCAAACCACTGATTGAAAACACCCGTGGGGGATGAGGCCACAGCGGGAGAAATTCCCAGCCTCACAGGAGAGTTCATTGGAGAGACACACCGGGGCCTAGTGTGTGCACAAGCCCACCCAATCGGAAAACAGCACCAGAAGGGACCAGTTTGATTGTAGGTAGCAGAGGGAGTGACTGAAATCCGGCAGAGATTGGAGCAGGCGCCATTGATACCGCTCAGCTCCTTCCCCATGTACAGCATCCCATGGTCCCAGCTTAGCGACCAGCTTTACGCCACCCCAGTGAACACCTAAGGCTCCGCCCCGTTACATAACAGGCGCACCAAGACAAAAAAAATGGCCCAAATGAAAGAACAGATCAAAGCTCCAGAAATAATACAACTAAGCAACGAAGACATAGCCAACCTATCAGATGCATAGTTCAAAACACTGGTAATTAGGATACTCACAGAATTGGTTGAACTTGGTCGCAAATTGGATGAAAAAATGAAGGCTATGCTAAGAGAAACAAAGTAAAATGTACACGTATCCAGTAGTGATGGGAAGGAAACTGGGACTAAAATCAACAATTTGGAGCAGAAGGAAGAAAGAAACATCCAACCAAAAGAGAATGAAGACACCAGAATTCAAAAAAATGAGGAGAGGCTTAGGAACGTCCAGGACATCTTGAAACGTTCCAACATCCGAATTATAGGGGTACCAGAAGGAGAAGAGGAAGAACAAAAAGTTGAAAACTTACTAGAACAAATAATGAAGGAGAACTTCCCTAATCTGACAAAGGAAATAGACTTCCAGGAAGTCCAGGAAGCTCAGAGAGTCCCAAAGAAGCTGGACCAAAGGAGGAACACACCAAGGCACATCATAATTCCATTAGCCAAGATGAAACAGAAGGAGAGAATCTTAGAAGCAGCAAGAGAAAAGGAGACAGTTACCTACAAAGGGGTTCCCATAAGACTGTCAGCTGATTTCTCCAAAGAGACCTTACAGGCAAGAATCTACATCCAAGATTCCTCTATCCAGCAAAGCTATCATTTAGAATGGAAGGGCAGATAAAGTGCTTCTCAGATAAGGTCAAGTTCAAGGAGTTCATCATCACCAAGCCCTCATTATATTAAATGTTGAAGGGATTTATCTAAGAAAAAGAAGATAAAAAATAGGAACAATAAAAACGACAGCAAACTCACAGTTATTAACAACCACACCTAAAACGAAAACAAAAGCAAACTAAGCAAACAACTAGAACAGGAATAGAACCACAGAAATGGAGATCACATGAAGGGTTATCAACAGGGGAGTGGGAGGGACGTGTGGGGGGGAAAGGTACAGAGAATAAGTAGCATAAATGGTAGGTAGAAAATAGACATGGGGAGGGTAAGAATAGTATAGGAAATGTAGAAGCCAAAGAACTTATATGTATGACCCATGGACATGAAGTATGGGGGGGGGAATGTGGGAGGGAGGGGTGAGCAGGATGGAGTGAAGTGAAGGGGGGGAAATGGGACAACCATAATAGCATAATCAATAAATATGTTAAAAAAAAACAATGAATGGCTCAAAACTAAGATCAAGGAAAATATCAAAAAGTTTCTGGAAATAAATGAAAATGAACTCACAACAACCCAAAACTTATGGGACACAGTGAAGGCAGTCCTGAGAGGGAAGTTCATAGCAATAAAGGCCTACCTAAAAAGGATAGAAACATTTCAAATAAACAACCTAACCCTACATCTATAAGAACTCAAGGAACAACAACAAAGACAGCCTGGAGCAAGTGGAAGGAGGAAATAACAAAGATCAGAGCAGAATTGAAGGACAAAGACAAAAAGCACTATTCTGAGGATCAATAAATCCAAGAGCTGCTTCTTTGAAAAGATAAACAAATCAACAAGCCTTTGAGCAGATTCATCAGGAAGAAAAGAGAAGAGGACCCAAAGAAACATAATCAGAAATCAAAGAGGACAGACTACAGCTGATACAACAGACACGGAAAGGATTGTAAGAAATTACAACAAAGAACTATATGCCAAGAAATTTGAAAACCTAGGTAAAATGGACAAATTTCTAGAAAAAAATAATCTTCCTAAACTGAATAAAGAAGAAACAGAAAGCCTGAACAGACCCATATCAGGCGATGAAAATGAAGAAGTAACCAAAAAACTCCCAACAGACATGAACCCTGGACCAGATGGTTTCACAGGAGAATTTTACAAAGCATTAAAGGAAAAGCTAACCCCCATCCTTCACAGATTATTCCAAAATATCCAAGAAAATGGAAGACTCCCAAACTCTTTTCATGATGCCAGCATGATCCTAATCCGAAAAACAGATAGAGACATAACAAAGAAAGAAAACCTCAGGCCAATATCACTGACAAACATATATGCTAAAATTCTGCACAACATACTGACAAACTGTACCCAGCAAGCAATACATTAAAAAGATCATACACCATGATCATGCGGGATTCATCCCAGGGATGCAAGGATGGTACAATATTCACAAATCAATAAACGTAATACATCACAAAAAAAAAGACAAAAATCACATGATCATAGTAATAGATTCAGGAAAAGCATTTGATAAGGTACAGCACCCATTAATTAGACAAAAACAGAGGGAGCATTCCTCAACATAAGAAAGGCCATATAGGAGAGAACTACAGCCAACATCATACTCAACAGGCAAAAAATAGGATCTTTCCCACTAAGATCAGGAACAAGACAAGGATGCCTACTTTCACCACTCCTATTTACATAGTATTGGAAGTCCTAGCGACAGCAATCAAACAAGAAAAAGAAGTAAAAGGCATCCAAATTGGAAAGGAGAAAGCAAAAATCTCATTGATGCAGATGACATAATAGGTTACATAGAAAATCCTATAGACTCCACCCAAAAACTACTTGACCTAATAAGTGAATTTTACAAAACAGCAGGGTACAAAGTCAATATTCAGAAATCAAAGGCAGTTTGGTACACCAACAATGAAATATCAGGAACAGACTTTCAGGAAAAAAATCCCATTTCATATAGCAACAAGAAAAATAAAATACCTAGGAATAAACCTAACCGAGGAGGTAACAGGCCTGTACTCAGAAAACTACACAACACTGAAGAAAGAAATTGAGGAAGACAGAAACAAATGGAAGCATATACATTGATTATGGATGGAAAGAATTAATATCATCAAAAAAATGTCCATACTACCCAAAGTGATTTATAGATTCAACACAATTCCCATTAAAGTACCAATGACATATTTCACAGATTAGAACAAACACTTCAGAAATTTATATAGAACCATAAACAACCCTGCATAGCCACGGCAATTTTAAGAAGGAAGAACAAAGTAGAAGGGATGACAATACCTGATATAAAACTGTATTACAAGGCCACTGTAATCAAAACAGCTTGGTACTGCCATAAGAACAGACACATAGGCCAATGGAACAGAATACAGAGCCCAGAAATAAACCCAAGTCTCTACGCTCAATTAATATTTGACAATGGGGGCAGGAGCATAAAATAGAGTAAAAATAGCCTCTTCAACAAATGGTGTTGGAAGATATATACAGCTACGTGCAAAAAAATGAAACTCGATCACCAACTTACACCATACACAAAAATAAATTCAAGGTGGAGAAAAGACTTAAATATAAGTTGTGACACCATAAAAGTCCTAGAGGAAAACATTGGCAGGAAAATCTCAGACATTCCACACAGCAACATCTTCACTGATATGTCCCCTGGAGCAAGGGACATAAAGGAAAGAATAAACAAATGGGACCTCATCAAAATCAAAAGAGAACCAACCGTACGGGAAAACATATTTGCCAATGATACTTCAGACAAGGGTTTGATCTTCAAAATATATAAAGAACTCACACAACTCCACTCTGAGAAGACGAGCAATCCAATTAAAAAATGAGCAAAGGACTTGAACAGACACTTCTCCAAGGAGGACATACAGAGGGTCCAGAGACATATGAAAGGATGCTCAGTATTGCTAGCCATCAGAGAGATGCAAATCAAAACCACAATGAGATATCATTTCACACCAGTGAGAATGGCCATCATAAGCAAAGCAACAAACAACAAGTTTGGAGAAGTTGTGGAGCAAAGGGAACCCTAGTGCACTGTTGGTGGGATTCCAGACTGGTGCGACCACTATGGAAAACAGTATGGAATTTCCTCACAAAACTAAAAATGGAACTTTCTTTTGACCTAGCAATTCCACTACCGAGATTATATCCTAAGAAACCTGAAACACCAATCCTAAAGAACCTGTGCACCCCAATGTTCATAGCAGCACAATTTACAATAGCCAAGTGCTGGAAGCACTTAAGTGCCCATCAGTACACGTATGGATCAAAAAACTATGGTACATTTATGCAATGGAATAGTACGCGGCAGAAAGATAGGAACTCCTACCCTTTGTGACAGCATGGATGGAACTGGTGAACATTATGCTAAGTGAAATAAGCCAGACAGTGAGGGACAAATACCATATGATCTCACCTTCACTGGAACCTCATCAACAAAAGAAAAAAACAAGGAAAATATAACCAGAGACATTGAAATTAAGAACAGTCTGACAGTAACCAGAGGGGAGGTGGGAGGGGGTAATCAGGGTAGGAGGGAAGAGTTTTCAGGAACAACTATAACTGACACATGGACAAAACCAAGGGGGCATGGAGGCAAGGGAGGGAAGGAGGTTTGGGTGGGGTGCGGGGGCATTGGTGGGGGGTAAATGCAGACAACTGTAATTGAACCACAATAATTTTTTTAAATAAATAATATTTACGCAAGGGTATAAATATGCAAAAAAAAAAAAAAAGACCTAAATATAAGAGTTTAAAACTTTGAAAGTCTTAGAGGAAAAGATAGAAGCAAATCATTGTGGGATTAAACAATGATTTCTTAACGTAGAACACCAAAATCACATTCAACAAAAGAAAAAAAAAAGAGGTAAATTAGACTCCATCAAATTTGAAAAATTTGTGCTTCAGAGGACATTATCCAGAAAGTGGAAAGACAACCCATGGAATGAACAAAACTTATTTGCCAATAATATATTTGATAAGGGACTCATATCTAAACTATATGAAGAACTCTTACAACAAAAAGACAAGGAAATTTAAAAAATAGTCAAAAAATTTAAATAGACATTTCTCCAAAGATGGTATACATATGGCCAATAAACGCATAAAAAAAACATCCTTAACCTCATTTGTCATTGGGTCTTGAGTGGAAAATGGTCAGTCACTTTCGAAAACACTTCAGCAATCCCTCAAGAGGTCAAACATAGAATTATCATATGATCTAACAATTCCACTCCTAAGTTATACCCAGGAGAAATAAAAGTATATCTATAAAAATTTGTACATGAATGTTCATAGCAGCATTAATCAGAAAAAAGTAGAAACACCAAAATGTCTATCAATGAATGGATAAACAATGTAGCATATCCATACTATGGAATATCTATCTGGCAATAAAAAGGAATTAAGTACAAATGCGTGTTACAAGAAGGATGAATGTTAAAAATAATTTAAGTGAAAGAAGACAGTCATAAAAATATATGATTCTACTTAGATGAAATGTCAGAACAGCAAGTCTATAGAGACAGCAAGTAGATTAGTGGTGGCCAGGAAGAATGGAGAATGATTGCGAATGGGTGTGGAGTTTCTTTAAGAGGTGATGGAAACATTCTAAAATTAGACAATGATGATGGTTACACAACTTTGTGAATTTATTAAAACTACTGTACTGTACACTTTAAAAGGGTGAATTTTATGTTATATGAATTAGATCTCAATATAGCTATTATTTTTAAAAGTAAAATTATACCTGAATATTGATGTTGCAAAGGGTTGCCTAGACTGTGATCCAGTCTGCTTAATCAGAGACTATGACCACTACATCTAAAGCAAGTTCTATACATGATTAGGTACTTGGAAGCAATGATATTCTTACCTCTTCTAAATAAATATTATCCAGATCATACGGTGTTCTGACAGACTCTACCATCCAACTCTCAGGTGTGTTCAAATTCAGAGTGAACAAAGGAGAGTGAGGCATATCCAAAAATTTGGCTATTGGACCCTTTGCAAAACTATTGTCTGAAGTGAAAGAAATCTCTGGTTCTAAAACGTAACGGTAAAAGCTGAAATTAAAAAGGAAAATGTTAGTTTTGTTTTGCTTTTTTTAAAACACAACCACAGTTCTTGAGATCACAGGCCTCCATACAGGTAAACAACTGACTTATAACAAACTAGATTTGGAAGGATTTCCTTCCATATTGGGAAAGTGTTTCTAAAACCGTCTGTTGACTTAACAAAACCTCTGTGGTTGTCGCAGATGTAAGAGAAAAGCCAGAGGGATAGGACTCGGAGGAAGGTCACCCCTTCCTGTACTGTTGTCAGTGGATGCTGTTGGGGGTCTCAGACATTTCCTGAGTATTTGCCTCCCTCATTTTTCTCCTACAAAGTCCTAAATGGCAATTGGGTTCTCAGACAAGTCCTGAAAACACTATATTCAATAGTTTAAACATTTCTCCTGTACAAGGACAATAGTGGAAGCTGGGAACCTTTTTGTCCCTTTCAAAACTGTTTAAATTCACTGAGAATCTAACCTATGGAACACAGCACATTTGTAAATTAGTAATTTCCCATAGCTCCAACATGTGCTATGCTATCACTATTAACTGCTTTTTATATCTTTTTTCATAAAGGACCATTTCACAACTTAGAGAGCAAGCCTATCCTCCTTTTCAAGATACATGCTAATGGGCCTCATCAAGTTTCATCTGATACACTTATTCCAACCTGAAATAACTGGTTTTGTGATTTTTTTAGATAAAAAAAGAACAGACAAGTCTTTCCACACCACAGCACATTTTAACTAACATGGTAATTTTAATAGCTACACTGATCCAAATGCTCTACAATTAGGGAACTACATAATTCTGACCAAAAAGAAAGAAAAGTACAAGTGCAAGGAGCTTGGGTTAATGCTACCTAAACACTTCCATGCCCACAGAAAGCTCTCAGAACTTCTGATTAGAGCAGAAATTTAGCAAAATTAAACATTCAGTAAATGATCTTTTCAAATATGATGACCCATCTATAAACCCAGCTTTCACATTTTTTTCCAACTGTTGATTTCTTACACAGTTTACTTTACCTTTTCAAAGGCATGTCAGAAAGTTTAGATTGGCAGTTCATAAACACTCTTAAATTCATGTTGATCAGCTGAGTTAATACCTAAAGGAGTAAACCAGATGAAAAAACATAAATTAATCACTTGACACTGAGTTAAGAGAGAAATCGTTTCTTAATATCAAGAAAAGGTATAGATATACTCTAATGCACAATCTAAATCACATACATATCACTTGGCCAAAGCATGTCAAGTAGGCCATTGGAGATCACTGCCCTTCACACATGTGGTGAAGCAGTAGATGATAATGGGGAGCTGTCTACACAAGGAAAAGTTTAAAGATTCAACAGTGCAGCTTCCATACTATGGTATGAAAACAAACACACATATAAATATCCATAAAAAAGGTTAGTTAACATACTTCATTAAAGCTTTTGTCTTAGAAAAAAAATACAATGCAAAACCAAAAGCTGAAGCAACTGTGTTTTAGGCAGAGCTCTTTTCAATTTCCTCAAAATTCTAATATCTTACACATATTTAAAAGACATGCTATTTATAAAAGAGGAAAGTGACAAAGCAGAATTCTTTTACCTTTTTTACCTATTCACCATTATAAATTAAAATATGGCATAAATCAACTTAATTCAAAGGCATTTTACTTTAAATAAGGATATATTTTTTTTTCATTACATGAGCTAACCAAGAAAACCTGTACCAACTAAGGTTATAAAGCTGTTTTCAGAGCCATTACCAATCTTTATGAAGACATTAGCTCTCCCAGGATGCCTTACAGGGCTTTCCAATGCCCTTTGAAAATAACTAAGGGAATATTGGCCATCTCAGAATCACAGGGCATGTGATCGCTTCAGATAAAGATGATGTATACTGCCTCTGCGGCTGTCCCTACCAAGAGCAATGGGGCAAGTCTCTGTGATTCTCTGGTGACAGGGTCAATGACAGCCACGACATCAAAGTATGTCTCTCCTTCTTTCGGTCTCAGTTTAATTGCACTACAGAGAACAACAGATAAAACATTAGCTGGAGGAAAACAAGAAACAAAGTTAATTTGTTTTTGTGGCAGTGGGGGGAAGAATGCAGTCCAGTATAACTTATCAGCCCACTTAGAATATCAAAATAAACTTTAGCCCTAGAACAGTAAGGCTACATGGTGTTCAAGTATGTGATTATGTCTATCTCACAGTTCACAAAACCCTCTAAAGACTCAGGTTCACTGAAAATGGATTGAAAGATGTGTGCTGAGAGGAAATCCAGCTTCAAATTGTATTTACCCAAAAACTGCTAAAAGCTTGTGATGTTTGTTTCTGACATTTAACAGATTATGTCAATTTTTATTTCTTGGCAAAAAAGGTATAAGAAAAAATAAAATCATTTTTTACATAATAAAAGGAATTTAAGAATATTACAGAATACTTGCAAAAGATAGAAAAGGAAAATAAATAATCATAAAATCTCACCATCTAAGGCAACTACTTTGGGGCATATCCTATGTAGTCCTTCTTACTAGCTGTACCTACAGAGTATTCAATTTCCTTCCTACCCCCACCACTTTATCATAAACATTCTCCCATGTTGTAACACATTAAACATCCCAAATATGAAGTAATCATCTACCAAGTAAATCTGCCATAGCTTACTTAAGCTATTCCTTATTGCTAGACATGTATATAACTCTCAATCTCTAAAATAACTTGGTACATCAGTTGTTTTCATACTTGGAAATTTCTTAAGAGTCAGCAAAGTCCTAGACCTGAGATTACTGAGTCATAGAATAAAATATGTTTGTGTCTAATATGTACTGTAAACCACGCTTCCTGAAGAACTAAACAAATTTATAAGGTCAAAAAAATAACTTCATATCTTGTCAGCATTAAGTTATATATATTTTATCTCTTCTTAATATGTGAAGAGCAATAGCAGTTAGGTTTCAGTGTGCACTTCTAGGATTTCTGAGGAGAGATGCATTTCCCTACATGCAGTACACTTTAAAAAGGAATACACTTTAAAGGGTTTAAAAATATATTCAATTTTCTAAAAACATTATAGCTTAAATCAATATTTACCACTCTGAGCAATATTTCAATGTACTTTCAATGCTAACCACTACTTTTCTGCAAGTAAAGCAGAACATAACTGATAAAAAACTGGGTAATTATAATTTAAATGGTGATGAGGTGCTTTGGGAATAACCATCAGAGTGGCTTTGTGATGACACTACAGCAGATGCTTTCACTCTGATACTTACTGTAATATAACAAAATGTGTTTATTCTAACACAACTGTTTTCAAAGTGTGTATCCAAACCAGCAGCATCGGCTTCACCTGGGAATTTGTGCAAACAAACTGTTGGGCCCTAATCCAAACTGACTGAATCAGAAACTCTGGGGTAAGTTAGGCCATCTGCATTTTAACAAACTCTCTAAGTAAAAATATGAGACCGGCTGCCCTCAGATAATTTGGACTTCTGTGTGACTCTAGAATTCTAGAAGGAAAATCACGTAAGAAAATAGCATGGTACAAAGTCTCACAAAGGGAACAAGAAGTAGAGCCTCAAAGAGTCCTTTAAGTCAGGCCTGCCCAGGCCAACAACTGGAACCTTGGCACTTTGGGGTACAGTTCTGTTTGACACGTTCACGTTCTGAGGCAGTATTCTAGATGATCCCCAACTGGCATACCCAGAAACTGACAATGGAGGTCTTTTAATCACCTCCAATCTCTATGAAAAGAAAAAGAGAGCAAGACAAAAATCAAGAAAAGAAAAATACTGGTGTGGAAATGGAGAGCAATATAAACTAACATTATCGTCTTTTAATATACTCACTGCATTTGGTCAGAAAAAACACCAGAATAGAGCCAAAAATGACAGAGAAAGGAACAATATTTGGGATTCATACACATTTTTGTGAGGTAAGTACAGCAAATGTCAAAGAATGCAGTGCTTCACCAATCTTAATGTACACAGGAATCACCCGGGGTAACCTCGTTACAATGGAGATGCTGATTCAGGAAGTCTGGGTTGGGGCCAGAAACAGAATTTCCACAATCTCCCAAATGATATCATGCTGCTGTTCCAGGAACCACACTTTAAGGGCAAGGGTATGCACATCAATAATTCATATTAGAAAAAATAAGTAATTTCTGATATAAATCAAGCAAATACTCATGTAATCTAACACAATGCCAATAAGAAGAGTTTCTCTAATTATAATTTGTATCATAATAGAATTTGTAATTAGAGTATTTTAATTACATAGGACTCATGGAGAAAGGGGTATTCTAGAAAAGCAAGAGTTCTTGCTCAGGATTCACTCTCTTGGCCATGATGTCTGGTCAATTAGGAAATATGTTTCCTGTGGCAGGAACGAGATAATGAGTTATTTCCTGAAAGTATACAGAGTAATGAGAGGAAGGAGCCACATAAGTTTTCACTCATTGGTAACATAAGAAATTAGGAGACAGCAAGGATGTATCTGGAGAACATTACGCTAAGTGAAATAAGCCAAATGAAAGACAAATACCATTTGTCTCACCTATAAGTGGAACCTAATCAACAAAACAAACAAGCAAGCAAAATATAACCAAAGACATTGAAATGAAGAACAAACTGAAAGTAACCAGAGGGGAGTTGGGAGGGGATAACAGGGGTTAAAAGGGGGAAGGGTTTTCAGAAACATCTCTAAAGAACACATGGACAAAACCAAAGAAGGGTAGGATCAAGGGTGGGAAGTGGTGATGGCTAGGGTGGAAGGGAGTAGTGGTGGGTGGGGGAGGAAATGGAGACCACTGTACTTGAACAACAATAAAAAATATTCAAAAGACTCTGATTATATTTTGTTTGCTTTTTTCTTTTGTTGATTATGTTCTAGTTAAAGGTGAGGTGGGGGGAAGGGCGGGGAGAAAATACAGACAACTGTAATTTAACAACGATAAAATAATTTTAAAAATATATTCAAAAGAAATTAGGAGACATGGCCAAAGAAAAAGAAGAGGTCTCCATTCTAGCTTGGAACTGTCAAACAGTCTATTCAAATCTGATCTCCACAAGGACTGGCATGAGAAAGCACAAGTCAACTGAACTAAAGTTCAATCTACCCCAGACTAATTAAATCACAATCACACAGGGGCACCACGCAGGCTTCTATATCTAACACTTGCCTGACGATTCTAATGTGCAATTAAAGTGTATACACATTCAATAAGGCAAGGGCTACATAGACTAACACAGGGGTTTTTCCTAAAGACAAGTTAATATTAAACTAACCATGAGGAAACAACCCAGACTGTGAAACATTCAACAAGACAATTGGTCTGGACTCTTGAAAAAGTCAATGTCATTAGAGACAGACAGAAAAGAAGAAAAGCAAGTAACTGTTCCAGATTAAAGGACACTGACCATAACAAGTAACAAAATAGCTGTAAAAGGTCATTAGTAGGGCAACAGAGAAATTTCAATATTAACAAGTATTATTTAATACTATTATGTTACCATTAAATTGCTGAAGTATGCTAATAAATACTGTGTGGAGAAACTCCTATTACTTAGGAGATATATGCTGAAGAATTTAGGCTTAATGTATAACTACATCTGCAATACAGTTCCAAATGGTTCTGAAAATATGTGAATACATGTGTATTTGTATGCAAACATACAAATATACATTATATGTACTATACATACATACACACACAGATGGCAGATAAATGTGACATTTGTTAACAAGTGGTGAATCTAGGTTAAACATACTTAGGTGTTCATTATAAAAGTCAACTATTCTCTAGGTTTGAAACTTTTCAAAATAAAAATCTGGAAATAAAAGGCAAAGACTTCTTCATAATGCTACATTTATTTTATTTTATTGAAAACAAAAACAGTTTTCAATTAAAGATGAACTAGACAAGTGTTCTAATAACCTCTATTTATTCTTGGGTATCAGAAAATTATAGCTGGTCTGCTTCATGAAATGCTTTCTGGGTTTTTAAAAATATTTTATTTAATTTTAGACAGAGGGGAAGGGAGGGAGAAAGAGAGGGAGAGAAACATCAATGTGTGGTTGCCTCTCCCACGCCCCACACCAGGGAACCTGACCTGCAACCCAGGCATGTGCCCTGACTGGGAATCAAACCAGCGACCCTTTGGTTCACAGGCCAGCACTCAATCCACTGAGCCACGCCAGCTAGGGCAAAATGCTTTCTGTTTTCTAAAAGTGTGCACTGAAAACTATTTCAGATGTATTTTAAAATAAATGTAAACTATTATAAAACTGAGATCTGTATGAGTTTTATTTTTTTATTTTTATTTTTTAAAGATTTTATTTATTTATTTTTAGAGAATGGGGAAGGAAGGGAGAAAGTGAGGGAGAGAAACATCAATTCATGGTTGGTTGCCTCTTGCATGCCCCCCACTGGGGACCTAGTCTGCAACTCAGGCATGTGCTCCAACTGGGAATCGAACCAGTGACCCTTTGGTTCTCAGGGTGGAACTCAATCCATTGAGCAACACCAGCTGGGGCTGTAGGAGTTTTAAATAAGAATATGAATATATATATGAAAACCACATGCCAGACAAATTTTCCATTCATATAAGAATTTATAAACACACTTTATATCACAGGTGGCAAACACAAGGATGAATCTGGCCCTCCAACTTGTTTTATCCGGTCCGGCACCTTGTTTCTACCCAGTGGCAGCACCAAGCTCCTTGCCCCTAGTTAAGGAGAAGTTACATTTATACAGTCCTAAAATTACATTTGGCCCTTTGAAGGCAACCGCAAGGCCAAAGTGGCCCCTGGTGAAAGTGAGTTTGACACCCCTGCTTTATATGAAAAAATAAACAATCTGAGGTGAAGACGGCCTGAAGATTTACTATACAAGATGGCCTTCAGGCAGCTGCACCCAGTGCACGGCCTCAGTGCCACCCAGACGCTGTGCACTGGCCCCCAGCTGCTCTCTATGCATAAACTCACAGAGAAACACAAGTGGATAACAACAGAAAATAGTACTGGAACAGTGGGAATCAGCAATTTTGCATAGGAAGCTTTGAGGGATATTGTTTACTATAGTTTGCCTGAAGTTGAAACAAAATTGAACAAACAAGAGAAGTTTGATGCTTTGCAAAGTGTGAAAGTTGCTCATGAACCCTATTATCCTGTGTCAGAAGTAACTGAAATTAATGAAGCTCTTGCAGAAAATCCAGGCCCAGTCAAAAAATCCTGTTATGAAGATGGCTGGCTAATCAAGATTACACTGAGTGGCCCATCAGAACTAGAGGAACTAATGAGTGAAGAAACATATGATAAACACATAAAATCTATTAGGGAGTGAAAAATGGAACCGCCTAAATAAAGTAGTCTGAAACAACTTAATCTAGCATAAATTGTCAAATCAGTGATGAATAGAAGATTTAAAACAGCAATTTTTAGTAATAACAATGGAAAAAGAAACTACTTAGAACAGTGCTACTGGAGGAAAATACCCCTTAACTTTCTAGTAATTGCAAATAAACACATCACGCATCTTTTTCTCAACACCCTATGGTTATTAGGCTAGGCTACAGTTATAACATTCAAAACTCCTGAAATTATCTGTGGCAAAATCTAGTTACAAAAATTATGTAATTCAAGGATAACATTGTTATTTTAAGCCTTATATAACACTGTAACTTGCTTAGATCCATTTCTGAATTTGGGACAAAATACTTAATGATCTTTCCATTGGAAATTACTGGCAGTGGAGTAAAGGTTTTTATTAGTTGTACAATGTCAGATGATAAACAAAACTATGTCAATTTTATAACATACCATATTTGCTCGTGCTATTTTTATACAGGAAATCAACAGTCTCATAGGAAAACAATTTAATAATAAAACATTCAACTTCCTCATTAAAAGAAGAGTTTAATGTTCAAGAATACACACAAATTCAACATTATTTCTATACCTGTGTCTGTCTTCAAAAAACTGGTACTCAATTCTGGCATCTCCTTTAGGTTGAGCTGACAGAAGAGCATCTACTTTCATTACCAAGTCACTTGCCCTGAAAGACATGGTTGGTAACAATTCAGTATCTCTTTAACCTGAAGGTTTTTCCAATTATTGCTGAATATAATATAATCTGCCAAAGGAGGATTACTAATAAGTAATTATTAGTAATTAACTGCTGAATACTAACAAGATAATTTAAAGAAACCATGAACTTGGTACCAACAGACATAAGAAAAGTACTGATTTTGAGAATGATTAGTTTTATAAGTTTAGGAAAGGTACTGATTTTTCCATATGTGAAATGGGGACGATGCCAACTTCACACGTAAATACTGCAGCGCCTAAACATAAAGCATCTAGCTCAGGGTCCGCCCCATGGCAGACAGTCAGTCAGCGTTATTTACATTCTCTCACCTCTTCGTAATAACTTTAGTACTTTTTATGATTGTTAGAGTAATAATTCATTGGAAAACATTCAGGGAAAAAACATAAGGAGAATTCTGAGACACAAACAATACCATTATCAAGAAATAAGCACTAAACATTTGGTTTATTATTTGTATATATTTTAAAAATACATATGAGGTCTGTCCAGAAGGTATTCAGCTATGTAATATGAAAAATAGAGACATTTATTGAAGAAGATACAAAAAACATTTACATAGAACAATGATGCTTCAGTCCCCTTCAAAGTAGCCAGCTTGGGACCTCACGCAATTCTCCCAATCACCATCAGCTAGCTGCCCCACCATATTTTCCTTAATCTCATCATTGCTCTGAAATCTCTTCCCTTTCAACAGTGATTTGAGTTTGGGAAAAGCCAGAAGTCAAAGGGCACCAAATCTGGGCTGAAGGAGGCTTAAGTCACCTGGGTGATTTGATGTTTCGCCAAAGAACTCTTCACGAGACATGATGCATAAGTGGGTGCATTGTTGTGATGAAGCTGCCAATCACCGGTTGCCCATAGCTACGGCCTTCTGAATCATCCAAATAGTTTCCACAGAGGAATGTTCAAACTTAATGTAAAATTTGATGCAGATTTGTTGCTCTACTCACTCAGTCATTTTTAATATAATAGCCACATAGTACACATGCTCACTCAACAATGTCTACTGCCCCCATGGACTAGTACAGTGAAGTCGTGATTGTTCATGCATGCACATTCCAGTCCATTTTCCTGGGTTGCCAGGTTACTCTGATGTCACGCAAACTATTCGCATTAACAGTGGCTGGACATTTTCCAGACATACCTCATACATACACACATACCTGTGTGTATACACACATATGTATATGTACACACATATATATGTATTCATATATATATACACATACACACATACACACAAAAGTGGGATTATACTACCTGGTAACCAGTGTTTTCATTTAACAATATATTATCAACATCCTTTTGTTGGTAAACATGTATAGGAGCCTATCAATATTATCAATGACTACATAATATTAGATTTTGTGGTTCACCATAATCTATTAAACCAATCAGCTATTGAACATCTCAATTGTTTCCTATTCCACTATTAAAATCAACACTTTGGTGAACAACCAAGAAAAGCATTTCTGCTTTCCCCCCCCATTCTAAAGTTGATTTCTAACCAAGGAAGATTTTGAACTAAATCATGAGATTTTAAATAATGTCTTCACCTGCTGAACCAAGGACTAAATTCCAAGAATTCTGAGAACACATGCACTAGAATCAAGCCTTTACATTTTCTATTGAACCAAACATCAACAATAAATTGGCTCAATTAGTACTTCTCAATACTAACTCTAATTACATACATACTCTAAATACTAACTCTAAGTACAGGCCACTTGTTTCCTGGGATGTGTCAACATAGTCACAAACATGTCAAGGGACACTTGGTTCTGTGAAGGGCCAAGCAGACCAACAAGAAATTTCATAAAGGCTCCCAGCTTGGCCTCTCTTAGGTATTTCCAAGCCCAGCACAGGTTGCAGCCATCTACAGATCACTTTGTAGGTTATGCCAGGTGGCCCTGGACAGGGTACAGGTGGCATCTGATCTTAGCATACACCTCCAGCTAGGCCCCAGAGACAGAGCACTCGGTGTTCAGTTTCAGACCACACAAGATCACACCCAAATACTACAAGTGACACACTCAAGGGTTGAACTCATTGGGCATTGGAGCCCTGCTGAAATGTGTACTGCTCCACTGGGTCAGCTCCTGCACAACAGCTCCTCCAGTATGATTGCAACCAGTTCTTGAAGCCAATCAGCGTAAGGATAAATCCCTCCCATTTACAGGTCACCAGCAATCAGGGTTCAATTTTAACAAGAGGGTCCACACAGCTCTGACCAGGGGTACACCTGACTACCCAACACAGGTGACCACAGAGGCTCCATCACTGGGTCCTACAGGATTCCAACTACATAAGGCCACTCTACCAAGACAAGGAGACGTAGCAGCTCTGATACATGGGAACAAACACAGGAACACATCCAAAGTTAGGAGACAGAGAAATGTGTCCAAATGGACATTATAGAACAATGTTCCAGAAAAAAAGACTAAAAAAAAGGAGACAAGTAATCTACCAGATTCGAAACACTGGTTATGAGGATGCTCAGTGATCTCAGTGAGAACTTCAACAAAAATGAAATGTAAAAATGAAGGTAGAAATCATAAAAAACATCCAGCCAGAAATGAAAAATACAATAACTGAAATGAAGAACACATTACAGGGAATTAACAGAAGAACAGATAAAGGAGAGAAGCACATCAGCAATTTGGAAGATAAGTAAGTAGAAAACACCCAATTAAAGCAGGAAAAAAACCTAAAAGAAAGATTATAATTTAAGGAGCCTCTGGGACAACATCAAGTGTGACAACATTCATATCATGGGGGTAACAGAAACAAAAAAGAAATCAAGGAAATGAAAACCTTTTTGAAGAAATAATGACTGAAAATGTTTCAAATCTGGTGAAGGAAAAAGACACACAGACCAGGAAGCAGAGTCCCAAATAACATGAACCTAAATAAGCCCATACCAAGACAGACCATAATAAAAATGACAAAGGTAAAAGACAAAGAATCTTAAAAGCAGCAAGAGAAAAGCAGTGAGTTACATCCAAGCAAACTACCATGAGACTATAAGGGCTGATTACTCGACAAACTTTGCAGAAGAAGTGATTGGCACAAATTATTCAAAGTGATGAAAAGCAGGGACCTACAACCAAGGTTACTCTCCCCAGAAAAGCTATCATTTAAAACTAAAGGAAAGATCAAGAACTTTCCAGAGAAGAAAAAGATAAAGTAGTTCATCACCACCAAACCACTATTACGAGAAATATTAAAATGCCTTAAGAGGAAGATAAAAGTAACGAAAGTAATGAAAGTAATGGCATATCTATCAATAATCACTTTAATGTAAATGGAATAAATTCGCCAATCAAAAAGACAGAGGGGGGCTGAATGGATTAAAAAAATGACCCATATATGTGCTGTCCATAAGAGACCCACTTCAGATCAAAAGATACAAAGAGAGTGAAAGTAAAGGAATAATAAAATATATTTCAAGTAAATGGGAATTTTAAAAGCTGGGCAGTAATGCATATATCAAATAAAGTAGACTTTATCACAATAAGAGACAAAAAAGGACATTACCAAATGATAAAGGAATCAATCCAACAATAGGATATAACTCTTATAAACATTTATGCACCCAATATAGGAGCACCTAAATATGTGAAGTAAATCTTGATGAATATAAAGAGAGAGATCGACAGTAATACTATCCAAGTAAGGAATTTACACATCAGTGACACCACTGGAGAGATCTTCTGGAAACTAAATCAACAAGAAAATAGTAGACTTATATGACATATGAGCCTAGATGGATTTAATTGGTATTTTCAAAGTATTTTACCCCAACAGAGTAGAATACACATTTTTTTTTTCTACCTTTGAAAAGGTAGATTTCCTAGGATAGGCAACATATAAGGCCAGTAAGAAGTCTCAGGAAATTTAAGAAGGCTGAAAACATATCAAAGTCTTCTCCAACCACAATGGTATGAAACTAGAAATCAAAAAACACAGAAACACATGGAGTTAAATAACATGTTACTAAAAAATAAATGAGTTAACAGTAAGATCAAGGAAAAAAATCAAAAAGATACATAGAGAAAAATTAAAATGAAAACACAACTTAGAAGCTATGGGATACAGCAAAAGTACTCCTAAGAGGGCAGTTCATAGCAATACAGCCCTATTTCAAGAACCAACAAAGAGCAAAAATAAACAATCTAACCTTCCACCTAAACGAACTAGAAAAAGAACAAAACACAAAGCCCAAAATGAATAAAGGAAGGAAATAATAAAGATCAGAGTGGAAATGAAGGAAATAATAAAGATCATAGTGGAAATAAACAAAATAAAGTCTGAAAAAACAACAATACAAAAGACCAATGAAACCAAAAGGAGGTTCTTTACAGAGATAAACAAGATTGATAAACTTTTAACCAGACTCACAAAGATTAAAGAAAACAGAAACCAGAGTTACAGCCAAGATGGAGGCATAGGTAAAAAACCTTCACTTCCTCGCACAACCAAAAGCAGGATAACAACCAATCTAAAAATAATAAACAACCAGAAGTGCCAGAAAATCAAACTGTATGGAACTCCGACAACCAGGAATTAAAGAAACAGTCAACCAGACCAACCAGACCAGTAGAAGGGAGACAAAAGAGATGGGGCAATAAAGGCAGATAGGGAGAACCCCCAGCAAAGCAGCAGGCCTCGAGGGCAGGGCTGGCTGAAAGGACCCCAGGCAAGGTGGGGGCTGCTGAGAGATCCCAGGGGAAGTCAGCAGACCGCAGGGGTGGGGCTGGCGGAACAGGAAACTGAGACTCAGAGCTGACTGTGGACTACAACAGGGGTTGCCACGGTAGGAGAACCTGCCAGCTGGGGGTGCTGCTAGGAAGTGGAGCTATAGCCTAACAAGCGAGCTGCATTGTTCCCTCTCTGGCCCCTCCCCCAAAGACAGTGCCACAATGCAGTAAAGAGGGTTGCCCTGCCCTGGAGAATACCTAAGGCCCCACTCCCTTACAAATTAACAGGTGCGCCAAGACAAAGAAATAGGGCCCAAATGAAAGAACAGAGCAAAACTGTAGAGAAAGAGCTAAGCGATGAGGAGATAGCCAACCTACCTGATGGAGAGTTCAAAACATTGGTGATCAAGATGCTCACAGAAATGATTGAGCTTGGTAGAAAAATGAAAGAACAAATGAAGGATACCCAAAGTGAAATAAAGCAAAATATTCAGGGAACCAACAGTAACAGGAGGGAAACCAGGACTCAAATCAAGGATTTGGAACAGAAAGAAGAAACAAACATTCAAACAGAACATAATGAAGAAACAAGAATCCAAAAAAATGAAGAGAGGCTTAGGAACCTCCAGGACAACTTTAAACATTCTAACATCCAAACCTTAATGGTGTCAGAAGGAGAAGAGGAAAGGCAAGAAATTGAAAACTTACTTGAAAAAATAATGAAGGGGAACTTCCCCAATCTAGCAAAGGAAATAGACTTCCAGGAAGTCCAGGAAGCTCAAAGAGTCCCAAAGAAGTTGGACCCAGGGAAGCACACACCAACGTACATCATAATTACATTACCCAAGATGAAAGATAAGGAAAGAATCTTAAAAGCAGCAAGAGAAAAGGAGATAGTCACCTACAAAGGAGTTCCCATTAGACAGACTATCAGCTGATTTCTCAAAACAAACCTTGCAGGCAAGAAGGGGTTGGAAAGTCATGAAAGGCAAGGACCTACATCCAAGATTGCTCTATCCAGCAAAGCTATCATTCAGAATGGAAGGGCAGATAAAGTGCTTCCCAGATAAGGTCCAGTTAAAGGAGTTCATCATCACCAAGCCCTTATTATATGAAATGTTAAAGGGACTTATCTAAGAAAATCAAAACTATGAACAGTAAAATGATAACATACTCACAGCTATAAACAACTGAACCTAATAAAGAACAAAAAACAAAACAAAACTAAGCAAAAACTAGAGCAGGAACAGAATCACAGAAATGGAGATCACATGGAGGGTTATCAGCAGGGAAGAAAAACGGGGAGAATGGTGGGAAATGTACAGAGAATAAGAAGCATAAATGGTAGGTACAAAATTAACAGGGGGAGGTTAAGAATAGTGTAGGAAATGGAGAAGCCAAAGAACTTATATGTACGACCCATGGACGTGAACTGAGGGCGGGAATTTTGGTGGGAGGTGGGTGCAGGGCGGAGGGGAATAAAAAGGAGAAGAATAATGGGATAACTATAGTAGGATAATCAATAAAACATATTAAGAAGAAAAAAGAGAAACTGTACTATTGGTGTGATTGCAGATAGGGAGAGCCACTGTGGAGTTATCTCAAAAAATTAAAAATGGAACGGCTTTTTTACCCAGCAATTCCACTTCTGGGAGTTTTTAAAGGAAACCCAAAACACTAATTTGAAAGAATATATACACCCCTATGTTCATTGCAGTCAACATTTGGAAGCAGCCCAAGTGTCCATCAGTAGATGAGTAGATAAAACAGCTATGGTATGTTTACACAATGGAATACTACTCAGCTGTAAAAAATGAGAGAAAGATTACTCTTTGCAATACCATGGTTGGACCCTGAGAACATTAGGATAAGTGAAATAAGCCAGTCAGAGAAAAGCATGTAACATGGTTTCACTCACATGTGGAATCTAATGAACAAACTGTACTAACAAGCAAAGTAGAGACAGACTCAAACATAGAGTGCAGGCTGACATTTCCAGGTTGGGGATTGTGGGGGTAGTGGAAGGATCAAGCAAAAAAGAAAAAGAACTCATGGACACAGACAGCAATGTGGTGATTGGGGTGGGTGGCTGGGGAGATGTGGAAGAAGGCAAAAGGAGGATAAATGGTAATTGAAAAAAATACAATACAAAATAAAGTATAAAAACAATCCTTTTTACACGTGCATAAAGAATATGAAGAAATAAATTCAACCAAGTAAAATTCCTGTACTCAAAAAATTATAAGACATGGATGGAACTGGAAAGCATTATGCTGAGCAAAATAAGCCAGGTGGTAAAAGACAAATACCATATGATCTCACCTTTAACAGCAACCTAATCAACAAAACAAACAAACAAACAAGCAAAATATAACCAAAGACACTGAAATTGAGAACAGGCTAACAGTGACCAGAGAGGAGAGGGGAGGGAATTTCAGGGGAAAAGGGTGAAGTGTTTGTAGGAACAATTATAAAGGACACATAGACAATAATAGGGGTGGGGGGGAGGTGGAAACGGGAGGGAGTTGGAGAGGGCTGGGGGTTGGGCTGGGGTGAGGGGAAAAGGCAGAGAACTGTACTTGAACAACAATAAAATTTTTAAAAAATTATAAGACATTGAAGAAAAGAATTAAAGATAGAAATAAATGGATACACATACTTTGCTCATGAATGGAAAGAATTCACGAAATTAAAATGTCTCTACTACCCAGGAATTCAACATGGCAGCGACCATGTTCCGGGCTTCACTGTGGGGCTGGAGAGTCGGTGTCAAGCTGGGCTATGGGCTACGGCTGCAGAGCCAGACCAAGGGACCTCCCAATTACCCCAGCTTCGTGGAGTCTGTGGATGAATACCAGTTTGTGGAGCACCTGTTACCCTCCACCAGCATCCCAAAGCCCCCAAAGCATCAACATTACCCTACTTCTAGTGGCTGGCAGCCCCCCAGAGACCCTGCACCCAGCCTGGCCTACTTTGTACGGCGCTCTCAGATGTACAACATCCCTGTCTATAAGGACATCACACATGGCAACCACCAGATAACTGTGATCCGGAAGGTAGAGGGAGATATTTGGGCCCTGCAGAAGGATGTGGAAGATTTTCTGAGCCCACTGCTGGGGAAGACGCCTATCACCCAGGTCAATGAGGTGACAGGCACTCTGCGGGTCAAGCGCTACTCTGACCAGCAACTAAAAGCCTGGCTCCTGGAGAAGGGTCTCTGGACCTAGCTGAGCAGCCTGCGTGACAGCATCTCCCACAGACTGGGGTCCAGGGGTCTCAGGAGGAGGGAGGTGGGTGCTGGAGCAATTAGGATGGGGGTGCAGAGACCCCGGCTAAGGGCTAGGGCAGGGTAGAGTGAGGGTCAAAGGTCTGGGTAGCTTGCCTGCATAAAGGGGGAAACAGGACCATCTGCACAGGTGCCGGCACTGGGGGAGGGGGAGCCTAACACTGGAGAGCCACTAGAGCAGGGGTGTCAAAGTCATTGTCCTCCGGGGCCACATCAGCCTTGAGGTTGCCTCCAAAGGGCCAAATGTAATTTCAGGACTCTATAAATGTAACTACTCCCTAACCGTTAAGCAAGAGCTCAGTGCTGATGCCGGGTAGAAACAAGGTGCCGGGCCAGATAAAAGAAGGTAGAGGACCATATTTGGGCCTTGTGCTTGCCACCTATGCATAAGAAACAGCCAAGCTAGTGGGGGGCATTAGTTGCTGTCCCCCACCACTACCACCCCTGATTTTGGTCTGTTCCTGCGGGTTTTTTTTTAATCCTCACCTGAGGACATGCTTATTGTTTTCAGAGAGAGGAAGGGAGAGAGAGGGAGAGGAACATTGATGTAAGAGAGGAACATCAATTGGGTTCATCTTGCATGTGTTCCAACGGGGGGCTGAACCCACAGCCTAGCCTAGGCATGTGCCCTGACCCAGAATTGAACCCACAACCTTTCAGTTTATTGTACCATCCTCCAACCAACGGAGCCACACCAGCTGCTTTTTCTTCATTGGGGCTCCTTGGGCTCCGCTATTCAAATTCTGGAGGTTGTTGACTGCCCATCTGGTGAAAGCAGTAGCACAACCAAGTTCAGGGAACGGCAACACAGGACAGACCCATTGGGCATCTGCCTTCCTGGGCCCTCAGGACTCCCTGCTGCAAACGTTCTCAAGCCCTTGATCTAGGCCAGACTGGGCTTGTTGGAGGTGACGGAGAATACAGATGAATGACATGGGTCTAGGAGTCTTCAGTTCCAAGTGCAGTGCTGGGCACAAGGGCTTGCCCCTGTCAGCCCCAGGGCTCATTCTTTCTACCCACAGTGAGGTAGAAGGCCCACTCACTTCTGCTCCATTTCAGACCAGAGTTGAGCCTGATTGGGTTTCCAGCTGGAGGAATCTGAATGATAAGCTGTAGCTGGTCTGCCCACAAGGGGGTGCTTGGGAGCTCCCAGCAGTCCAGCACAGGGCCTGCTTCCCAGTTGGCTGACCTGGTATCAATGGTGGATAGGGGGATTGCAGGCAGGAGGATGCTGGCCTTTTGTCCCTGCCATCCCACCCCACCCCCAGCCAGTGAACTTCACCCTTGGCCTGCCACAAGGACCAAAGCCCTGAGTTGCCACCCCTATCCCAGCATCAGACTGGCTAAGACAGGGTTCAGAGCCTGGTTCCCCTGCTAGGTCTCTAACCTTTTTGTGGCTCAGTTTATGTGTAGTACGGGTATATCTTTCAGACGAGATCAGACGTGTTCAGGGTGGTATGGCCGTAGACAGCATGGGTATATCTTTCTAATAGTGTGACTACAATGTGCCCAAGGACAGGGCTGGCTTGTGTAAATAAACCCTCCCTCCTAGAGTCCAGGCCAGGAGTCTACAGCCTGAGTGAGGAGGAGCCCAGCTCACTGACCCTGACACCAGCTCTACCAATTGTTAATGTGAGTTTTTATTTGGCTGTATATACAATTCAAGCTATTAAAATTTATACATATTTACAATTTTTTTAAAAAATGTCTCTACTACCCAAAGCAATGTATAGACATAACACTATTCCAATTGAGATAACAATGGCATATGGCATATTTCACAAAACCAGAACAAATATTTCAAAAATTTACATGGAATCACAAAAGACCTCTAATAGCCACAGCAATCTTGAGAAAGAAGAACAAAGTTGGAGAAATCACACTACCTAATATGAAACTATACTACAAGGCCATAGTAATTAAAACAGTTTGGTACTGGCATAAAAAACAGAAATACAAATCAATGAAACAGAGCCCAGAAATAAACACATACCCTTATGGTCAATTAGTATTTGACAAAGGAGGTAAGAACACAGAATGGAATAAAGACCTCCTATTAAAAAAATGTTGTTGGGAAAATTGGACAGATAACATGCAAAAAAATAAAACTAAACCACCTACCAACACCATACAAGAATAACCTCAAAATGGTTTAAAGACTTATGTGTAAGACAAAAAGCATAAAAGTAGAAAAAAACATAGGCAGTAGTGTCTGTCACATGGTTCTTGGTATGTTTCCTTTTACTGATATAACTCCTTTGGCTAGGAAAAAAATACATAACTTGGAGTATATCAAAATAAAAAGCTTTGCACAGCAGAGGATTCTGTCAACAAAACAAAAAGGCAACCTACTGAAGACAACATATTCACCAATGATACAACTGATACAAGGGGTTTATACCCCAAATTTATAAAGAATTCACAGAACTGAATATAAAAAAACTAACAATCTGATTAAAAAATGGGCAGAGGACCTGAATACATACTATTCCGGAGAGGTCATCTGGATGATGAATAGACATATGAAAAGATGCTCAATGTCACTAATCATCAGAGAAATGCAAATTATTTTTTTAATATATTTATTGATTATGCTATTACATTTGTCCCATTCCCCCCCCTCACTCCACTCCGTCCTGCCCACCCCCTCCCTCCCACATTCCCCCAGTATAGTTCATGTCCATGGGTCATACATATAAGTTCTTTGGCTTCTACATTTCCTACACTATTCTTACTCTCCCCCTGTCTATTTTCCACCTATCATCTATGCTACTTATTCTCTGTACCTTCCCCCCCTCTCCCACTCCCACTCTCCTATTGACAACCCTCCATGTGATCTCCATCTCTATGGTTCTGTTCCTGTTCTAGTTGTTTGTCTAGTTTGCTCTTGTTTTTGTTTTAGGTGTGGTTGTTAATAACTGTGAGTTTGCTGTCATTTTTACTGTTCATATTTTTGATCTTCTTTTTCTTAGAAAAATCCCTTTAACATTTCATATAATAAGGGCTTGGTGATGATGAACTTCTTTAACTTGACCTTATCTGAGAAGCACTTTATCTTCCCTTCTGTTCTAAATGATAGCTTTGCTGGATACAGTAATCTTGGATGTAGGCCCTTGCCTTTCATGACTTGGAATACTTCTTGCCAGCCCCTTCTTGCCTGTAAGGTCTCTTTGGAGAAATCAGCTGACAGTCTTATGGGAACTCCTTTGTAAGTAACTGTGTCCTTTTGTCTTGCTGCTTCTAAGATTCTCTCCTTCTCTTTCATCTTGGGGAATGTAATGATGATGTGCCTTGGTGTGTTCCTCCTTGGGTCCAGCTTCTTTGGGACTCTCTGAGCTTCCTGGACTTCCTGGAAGTCTATTTCCTTTGCCAGACTGGGGAAGTTCTCCTTCATTATTTGTTCTAGTAAGTTTTCAACTTTTTGTTCTTCCTTTTCTCCTTCTGGCACCCCTATAATTTGGATGTTGGAACGTTTCAAGATGTCCTTGAGGTTCCTAAGCCTCTCCTCATTTTTCTGAATTCTTGTTTCTTCATTCTTTTCTGGTTGGATGTTTCTTTCTTCCTTCTGATCCACACCATTGATTTGAGTCCCAGTTTCCTTCGCATCACTAGTAGTTCCCTGTACATTTTCCTTTGCTTCTCTTAGCATAGGCTTCATTTTTTCATCTAGTTTTCAAACAAATTCAATCAATTCTGTGAGCTTCTTGATTACCAGTGTTTTGAACTGTGCATCTGATAGGTTGCCTATCTCTTCCTCGCTTAGTTGTATTTTTTCTGGAGTTTTGCAGTGTTCTGTCATTTGGGCCTTTTTTTTTTTGGTCTTGGCGAGTCTGTTACTTTAAGGGGTGGAGCCTTAGGTGTTCCCCAGGGCGGGGTAATGCTGGTCACTGCGCTGTGACGCTGTACGTGGGGGAGGGGCCAAGAGGGAGCAATGGCTCCCGCTCCCCTCTCCACCAGATTTCAGTCTTTTACTCCGCTACCCACAATCAAATTGGGCCCCTCTGGTGCTGGTTCCTGAGTGGGTGGGCTTGTGCACACTCTAGGCCCCTGTGGGTCTCCAACGACCTCTCCCGTGAGGCTGGGAGTCTCTCCTGCTGCCGCCCCAACCCCCACGGGTGCTTTCAATCAGAGGTTTGAGGCTTTATCTCCCCGCGCTGGAGCCCTGGGGTGTGTGGTCTGCTTTGCTCCCCTCCGTTCATCCCGGTTTATCTGTGCACCAGTGTGGGGCCGCGGGGTACTACCCCCGTTCTCAGCCACTCTGAGTCCAGCCCTCTCGGTTTATATGTGAGGCCGCTGGGTCTGCTAGTGGCCAGACTGCCCGCCCCGTTCGCCCCACACTCCGCCAGTCTCGGTCCCGCCCCTCCTACCGGTGTGGATGAATGTTTATTTTTTATTTCCTTGGTGTCGGACTTCCTTACCATTCGATTTTCTGTCAGTTCTGGTTGTGCGAGGAGGCGCAGTGTGTCTACCTACGCCTCCATCTTGGTTCTCTGAGAAATGCAAATTAAAACCACAATGATGGAAAAGGGAACCCTCGTGCATTTCTGGTGGGAATGCAGTTTGGTGCAGCCACTATTAAATTAAAAGTAGATCTACTGTATGATGCAGCAATTTCACTTCTGGGTATATACACAAAGAAACCCAAAACACTAATTGGAAAAGACAATGGACTTCTATGTTCAGTGCAGCATTATTTACAATAGCCAAGATATGATAAAGAAGATTTGGTATATAATAATATTGTAATAACTATGTATGGCACAGGTGGCAAAAACAAGGCCCACCGGCCGAATCCAGCCCTCAATCTTGTTTTATCTGGACTGGCACCTTGTTTCTACCTGGCAGCAGCGCCAAGCTCTTGATTAACTGTGAAGGAGTAGTTACATTCATACAGTCCTAAATTTACATTCAGCCCTTTGAAGGCAACCGCAAGGCTGGTGTGGCCCCCAGTGAAAATGAGTTTGACACCCCTGATGTACGGTGTCAGCTGGGTACTAGACTTAAGGGGGAAGGAAGATCACTTCCTTAAGTAATATAAATGTCTAATCACTATGTGGTACACCTGAAACTAATATAAAATAATACTGAATGTCAATAGCAACTGAAAAATTAAATTTAAAAAATAAATTAAAAGAATACAGATTAAAAATATATATAGCTGTTATGACATGAACAAATTTCTTCTATGTGTAACTTACACATCTGCTTCTATGCGAAGCTGTTGAATATGAGATTTAATTTTCTGTCCCGAAGTTTTTAAGATAACATTTTCTAGTAGGTGAAAATCATCTTGATTAAAGACTTCATTATCCTCCAGCGGCCCAATGATCTATAAAGAAGAGTAGGCTGGTCAGTGTGGAAATCTGCAAGCTGTGAAGAAGTCCTTTGTCGTCCTCAGGCTAGCTTATGAACCAAATCAAGTTAAAGACTCAAGACATGTTTAAGTCTGAACAGTCAATAAAAATGTAAAAATAAGACCCCAATGAACTCATAGTTATTAATTTACTTATCAATTCCTCAACTATGTAGAATGTAGCCTTGTATACTTCACACTATTTTTATAGTAACCAAAGTCTGAAGTAAAATAATTTAATTTTCATTAAGTCTCACTCAATATAAATAATAAAGTCAAAACAGAAATATAGCAGTTGATAAGAAAGATTTTATGCTATGTGCTAAGACTTTAAAGTTTGGAACGTCCACCACAGTCTTATTTTGAGATTTTATAAAATAGTGTGAACCTAACCCAATTGAATACATACAGATTGCACAAACTATAAGCATGGACCCCACAGGGAATGAATGCTTCACGTGTCATAGGCCTCACTTACGTGTTCTGAGAGCCACTGCATTCTCACCACCTTACACAATAGCAGGACAAAACTAAACACAGAACACATGTCAAAATGAGCACCTTCCTTTAAAATAATAGAGCAGAAACAATCATCACCACCACGTAAGCCCTAATCACCTCTGGAAAGAGTGGCTTTGTTTGAAGAGTTTACTACCTTCAGAGGAGAATGCTGCCAAGACTGTTCACTGATCTAATTTGAAGTCAAGCTTGTCTCAGGACAAGACCTCACCCTTCCATTGCTGATCACTGCCCTCTGTCCCTTCTTCAGCTTCAGGACATCCCTGCAGTACATGGCATGAGACAAAATGAAATCCATTTTGGAAGGCTCAAAGACCTCTTTAAAAAGACTGAAATCCATGCCCTAGGAAAGTAATTGTTATTAAGGAAAAGTAATTGTTATTAGATCATAAAAATGAATAATCGTAATAAATAAATTATAAAATGCTCTTTTAGTGGAAAGTCGTAACTAATTTTAATAATTAACATTATGATGTCTCCATTCTCCTTCCCATTTCCCCATCCTCTCACCAATCAAGTAATGCTTATTTCCTTTTCCTGTTCTTTTTTGTGATTCCTCAACTGACAAACTAGTGTTCATGATACCTTTATTCTGCATTTAAAAATCTGCCCTGGCTGGTGTAGCTCAGTGGATTGAGTGAGGGCTGCGAACCAAAGGGTCGCTGGTTCAATTCCCAGTCAGGGCACACGCCTGGGTTGTAGGCCAGGTCCCCAGTAGGGGCCACATGAGAGGCAACCACACATTGATGTTTCTCTCCCTTTCTCCCTCCCTTCCCCTCTCTCTAAAACTAAATAAATAAAATCCTGACAAGAAAAAAAAATCTCATTCCAAGTGAGAATCTTTTTTCTAACTAAAACATCAAGTCTACTCATCATTTTATAATAAATTTTAAGACTAAAAAACAGTAAAAATACGTTATGTACAAATGAATAGATATGGACTTACACTGAAAAAAGAAAGAAAACATCTACTAACTCATTAACTGGCTTAAATCTCAGTTTTTTGCTTTATCAATCAATACATAAATACTGTCTAATTTTAAAAACTACACAAAACAAATAGCTTGTGCTTAAAACATACATAAACTTTTGTCATGCACATCTTGAAACCTAGCAAGTTTAAAAGCAATCAAGGGAATGTGGCAGAACTGTTATTTCTTAGAAAGATTCTTCCAACCTAAAAAAAAAAAATTCCTGAGACTCAAAACTGCAATCACAAATCCTGATCAAGAATAGGACACTTCAGCCCATGAAAGTGAAGTTCTGTGGTAAATAACAGAGAGAAGCAGTTTCCTGCAGTGCTCAGAGACTCACCCCAACAGAGAACTCCCCAACATCAGCTCCTGCAGCCAGGGCCTCTGCAGTCTCCTCCTTGGCCATTTTTGTAATGAAGTTCTTAGCAGAGTTTGAGGTCTGTGTTTGGAGAGCTGCCCAGATTGCTCTGGAGATCTGAGTGTTCTCATAATTTATATCTTCACTAGGATTATTGATCATACTTATTCTAACATTGTTACTCGATTTCTATTTAGAAAATGGGAAATAAGGGTTATATGGCAGATGTTTTCAAGTTAAAAAGCGACATTTATATCAGTCATATTTTATAAAGAGAAAATACTACTGGTCTTAAAAGTCTTTGGTAGTTCTCCCCTGCATGCAGAATGAAATAAAAAATGCTATAACCAGGCATTCAAACCCCTACATGAATTGTCCCCTAGCCTACCTTTCCAACGTCATTTCTTACCACCTTATAAATACAGCATACATTATAAACCATCAGATTCCTACACTTCCCTCACATATTCTGTATTCTTCTAATACACATCATGCCCCACATTGTCAAGTAAACTCATCTTTGCTTGCTTAAGTCCCAAGCATTCTTCAGGGCTCTGCTCAAACCCTTCTTCATTCACATGGCCTTTCCACATTTCTAGTAAAAATTAGTCTCTCTCGGGGTAAAAAGACAAGAATCCATGTGAGAGAAGATATCTGGGACCCATAAAACCAAAAAGGGGCTCATATCAAGAACATAATAAACAGAAATTCATACTTATGTACATCTAAAGACATGTATAATATTCATGGCAGTATTCTTCACAATAGCCCCAAACTAGAAACAACCTAAATCTCCATCAAATACACTAAACAAACAAAACTTTGTTATATAGTTATATGATATAAAACTACACGATGAAAAAGAACTATTACTACTTGTGATTTCATGGATCTCAAAACTGTTGAGGAAAGAAACCAAACACAAATATGTATTATAAGAGTCCATTCAAATCAGTAATAAGTAGGCAAATCCTTCTATGATGTGAGAAGAGAGAAAGGCTAGGGGGTCCTGATGTAGCCACAAGCAGGTAAGGGCTTTCAGGAATCTGCATTCTCTTTGCTCTGGTGGTGATCACATGGGTATGTTCACTTTGAAATACTGTGTATCCTACAATTTGTGCACTTCTTTTGAACCTATATTTTACTTCAATTAAAGCATTTATTTAAAATATTCAACTCTCCCTTTCTGTTCTAATCTACTACAACTTGAGCATTAATCAATTTGAGTCAGAGTGCCTTACACATATATCTATCACCCTTTACTAGAACTACTCCTAATTTAACTTTGAATTAACCACAGCACCTAAGCTGTTCCCTTAGATAATAAGGCACTCAGTGCATCAATGATGTTGAAATCACTTGGATATGACAGTAATTCAGTAAGCCTCCCAGAGACACAGGATGCCAAGGGGAAGCATGAGGGATGTGAAATCTGCATGAAAAAGATACTCAGGAAAAGGAAATGGAACATCTCATTCTCTGACAATGACACTCTCCACCATCCCCCAGTGCCATTCACTCAAGTCCAGCGATAACATGATGCACAGCTTTCAGACCATCGCATCTGCACCCCTCTGCATGCCAAGACCTGTTTCTATCAAACTTGCACTCATGCTCCTGCATGGCATTCCCCCCACACCTGAACCTGTCTCAGTGTAAGGACCCTGCCTCTACCATACAATATTCGGCACAATCTTTGCAGCTTCTCTGCAGCAAGAACATGAGCAGTCATACAATAAAAACTTGTCTATGATGATCTCATTATTTTTTCCTCTAAAAGAATCTATCCCATTAAATAAAGCTAGACTATTGCAGTCTTCTCTGTTTTCTTATTGGCTGGCAAACATCTGAAGAAGCAATGCTCTTTTCCCTCAAAGACTAAGAAAGCAGGACCTGGCCTCCCCACCAGAACAAGAATATTAGCACACAGATGCTCATAAGGACAAAATGAAGTTTTAGACACTTGCCTGATGTTTAATAGCATCATACAATAATTGCCTTCCAGAAGGGCTATCAAAATCCCCAACAATCCAAAAAGTTACTGGCCTAATAAAAGAATCATCTGTAGAAAAATAAAACAACACATTGAGTTGGAGAGAAAAAAAGCACATTCTATGTTTCAATACTGTTAGTAAGCCAAATAATTTCTGTGAAACATGCAAAACATATAAAATTATAAGTTAAATAAAGATACAAGGCAAAAGTAGTGAAACTTTGATAGTAGAATGAAAGCAGGGTACCTTCCATGTGGCTTAATTATAAACTAGGGACATGCACTTACTAATTTTACTATGGTTTGGGCATCTGTTAGCATATAAAATGAAAAAGAGTCTTTGAACGTGTGGGTTACATAGTCTTTAATCATATTAATTTGTAACTTTCTGAAATATACTTCTTTGTAAATATTTATATAAAATTTATCTGAATAAATAAATTGTCCACTGCTACCCACAGGTTCCAGAAACATCCCAATAAAGGATCAATAAATTCTGAATTACAATGCCTGAAAAAAATAATTAAGAAAAGGAACAGAACATTCTGAAATTTGAAGTTACCATAGATTTCCTTGGAGGACATTCCTGGGCAAAGATAAAGGAAAAAAGAGTAGAAGAAAAGAAAATGTCATTTCGATAATTATTGCCTACTATCAAATTTTTAAATTTTTTATTGAATTTTTTTAATTACCATTTCCATTTGTCCCCCTTATACTCCCTTCCTCACTGCTGTCTACTATCAAATTTTAAATAATGCCTAACATGATCTATGCTTCTTTCTACTCCTTGGTTCCACTAGTGTTTAGCACTGTTCCAGTTGCCCTCAAAACCAGTTTCTTCAGTAATCAAATGGAGCAATGACTGTACTTAAATATACCTGGGAAACCAGACATTCTCTCTGGGAGATTACAGTGGGGATAAAAACACCTGCCTTAAATGACAGTCAGTGTTTTGAAAGGGTGACCACAGGGGAAAAGCATCTGTCTGCCATTAAAAGGATTATCATTTCACACAATCTTAGTCGAAATAAATAACTACAAAAAATTAATTTTGAAACTTACACAAGTATTTCCAGAACCAAGTTTACCTTTAAAAAATTAACCCAATGTTGTCACTGAAGTAGCAAGTCAAACCAATTTCCAACCAATTAATCCATTAACATTAAAAATGTTTTCCTGAGAACCAAGATGGCAGCATAGGTAGACACACTGCGCCTCCTCACACAACCAGAACTGACAGAAAATCAAACGGCAAGGAAGTCTGACACCAAGGAGATAAAAAATAAACATTCATCCAGACCGGTAGGAGGGGCTGAGATGGCAGCCTGGGCGGAGAGGACTCGCGTGGCTGTGGCGGGACCGAGACTGGCGGAGTGTGGGACAAAGAGGGCAGGAAGTCCGACCACTAGCCGACCCTGCGGCCCCACATTTGCACAGATAAACCGAGAGGGCCAGACTCAGAGTGGCGGAGAGAGGGGTAGGCAGAGAGGCGGGTAGCACCCTGGGGCCCCACATTCGCGCCTAGATAAACCAGGACGAATGGCGGGGAGCAAAGCAGACCACGCAACTCAAGGCTCCAGTGCGGGGAAATGAAACCTCAAACCTCTGAGTGAAAACACCCGTGGGGCGGCGGGGGAGACTCCCAGCCTCACAGGAGAGGTCGTTGGGGAGACCCACAGGGGCCTGGGGTGTACACGGGCCCGCCCACTGGGGAACCAGCACCAGGGGGGCCCAATTTGATTGTGGGTAGCGGAGGGAGTGACTGAAATCCAGCAGAGAGTGCAGCGGGCGCCATTACTCCCTCTAGGCCCCTCCCCCACGTACAGCATCACAGCACAGCTACCAGCGTTACCCCGCCCCGGGAACACCTAAAGCTCCGCCCCTTTAAGTAACAAAAGCACCAAGACCAAAAAAAAATGGCCCAAATGACAGAACACTTCAAAGCTCCAGAAATAATTCAACTAAGCAGCGAACAGATAGCCAACCTATCAGATGCACAGTTCAAAACACTGGTAATCAAGAAGCTCATAGAATTGGTTGAATTTGGTTGAAAACTAGATGAAAAAATGAAGGCTATGCTAAGAGAAGCAAAGGAAAATGAACAGGGAACCAATAGTGAGGCAAAGGAAACTGGGACTCAAATCAACGGTGTGGACCAGAAGGAAGAAAGAAACATCCAACCAGAAAAGAATGAAGAAAGAAGAATTCAGAAAAATGAGGAGAGGCTTAGGAACCTCCAGGACATCTTGAAACGTTCCAACATCCAAATTATAGGGGTGCCAGAAGGAGAAAAGGAAGAACAAAAAGTTGAAAACTTACTAGAACAAATAATGAAGAAGAACTTCCCCAGTCTGGCAAGGGAAATAGACTTCCAGGAGGTCCAGGAAGCTCAGAGAGTCCCAAAGAAGCTGGACCCAAGGAGGAACACACCAAGGCACATCATCATTACATTCCCCAAGATGAAAGAGAAGGAGAGAATCTTAGAAGCAGCAAGAGAAAAGGACACAGTCACCTACAAAGGGGTTCCCATAAGACTGTCAGCTGATTTCTCCAAAGAGACCTTACAGGCAAGAAGGGGCTGGCAAGAAGTATTCCAAGTCATGAAAGGCAAGGACCTACATCCAAGATTGCTCTATCCAGCAAAGCTATCATTTAGAATGAAAGGGAAGATAAAGTGCTTCTCAGATAAAGTCCAGTTCAAGGAGTTCATCATCACCAAGCCCTTATTATAGGAAATGTTAAAGGGACTTATCTAAGAAAAAGAAGATAAAAAAATATGAACAATAAGAATGACAGCAAACTCACAGTTGTTAACAACCACACCTAAAACCAAAACAAAAGCAAACTAAGCCAACAACTAGAACAGGAACAGAACCACAGATATGGAGATCACATGGAGGGTTATCAATAGGGGAGTGGGAGGGGGAGGGGGGGGAAAGGTACAGAGAATAAGTAGCATAAATGATGGGTGGAAAATAGACAGGGGGAGGGTAAGAATAGTGTAGGAAATGTAGAAGCCAAAGAACTTATAAGTATGACCCATGGACATGAACTATAGGCGTGGAATGTGGGAGGGAGGGGGTGGGCAGGATGGAGGGGAGTGAGGGGGGGGAAATGGGACAACTGTAATAGCATAATCAATAAATATATATATTTTTAAAAATGTTTTCCTATTTTGACCAATGAAAAAGTTTTCCTTTAATATTTAAATTTATAAAGACAGCATTTCAATTTTTAAAAACATATAAAGAATTAAATTATAAACAGGTATTTTCTATACTCAAATTATGAATAACTAATAAAATAAATTATGGTGTCTCTCTCCCAACAGATACTAATGTTTGAACTTTTTGCAAATATTAAAATAAAATGTGGAATCCAAGATAAGCCTAGAGTGTATTACCTTTCTTTGTCAGATAGTTCATACTATTGACTATAGCAGCGGTCTTGCCTTGAGAATCCAAGGCAGTAAATCTAGCATAATCATCCACAAAGAAGTTATCTGCAAAATATTGAAGTAGATTTATAATTAATATTCCTAAATTCAATCTAATGTTAATATTCAACTGATAATGTGGTATGACCAGAATACAAGTTTTATAAAAATGCATGAGTGACATATATTGCTTCATATTGATTCAACAATTTTACAATCCCATTGACCCCTACCCCATTAAACATATTTCAAGACACAGTTAATAAAAATGTACACATCTCATATAACTCTCATATATGTATGTGTCATTTTAATGGTTTGTATTTATTCTATTCCCACTTCCATTACTTTATAACTGGAGAATAATCTCTTTAAAATATCCCCTTAACTTTATCTCTCTCTTCCCTTGTCCATCCACCACAATAAGCCATTTCCTATCTAATTTGGAGGTAGGAGGGGTCAAGAATGTGAGGAAAAAATAAAATAAAACTCTCATTTTAATGTTTGCATGTGTCAGAAAATAGTATTATTTTTAGCCCTAACAGAAACAAAAG
The DNA here is from genome assembly GCF_022682495.2 of Desmodus rotundus. Lineage (NCBI taxonomy): Eukaryota > Metazoa > Chordata > Mammalia > Chiroptera > Phyllostomidae > Desmodus > Desmodus rotundus. The sequence continues at coordinate 108,250,208 of NC_071388.1, forward strand.
GTTATTTTCAGATACACAGCTTTTCTGATTAAATGTCCATGGGCAATGCTCTCATTAATCATTTCCCCCTCAGATTACTCTTGCTAAAATTCCAGTTTCATCAAGTCATTGCCTTGTTCTAAACTACCCAGTAATTTCTTCCTACCTAGAAAATGGACTCCAGCCTAGTAACATAAACCCTCTATCTCCAGCAATCTCCCCAATCCTATGCATTATGACACCCCAACACTAATGCCATTCTCTGTCCTCCAAGCACACTTTGCTTGACCGCCATCCCCTTTATTTGTCTATCCACTCACCTACCTAATACTTTCATTCAACAAAACTTACTAAGGGCCTACAATCCTTTCAGTCAGTATTCTAGTAAAGGAAAGCAATTGTAAATAAAACAGATTAGACAGATTATGGGCCAATTGTAAATGGCCCATAACATCATGTAAAGTTGGGGAGAAAGCACTATGGCCTTAAACTTAGCATTCTCTAAAAAAATTTGGGACAGCACAGGCCACAAGCAGCATATGTAATGAAGCTATGACCACTGGGTCAAAAGGATGCACCCTGCTCCTTCACTGATACCTCCAAATACTCACCCAACAGCCTTCAGCTTTGCCTCTGTGGACTAACACTGTTTCAAAGCTGATGACTGTAGCACCCAGTGGAGAAAGGTAGCCAAAACACAGAACTATTTTTATGCTCCTTAATCATGAGTACTCCAAAGATAACTATTAGCAGTTTAATTTAAAATGATGAAAACAACAAAAACTCACAATAAAAACAATACTGTTTGCCTTGCTCTATTAAAACTTCTGGTGAAAAGCTAAAACCTAGTGCAGAGAAACAACATAGCTCATATTCTGACTACTTTCTTTTTCAAATGTAAGCCCATAGTTGCATTTTCCTCTACCGAAAAGATATTCAGTTTCAAGTTAAATTAGCAGATAGTTGCCATAAGTAACAACCATAACTAGCCTACATATTCATTCTTCTAAACGACAAACAATATACTTGGTTTTGACCTCACCAATACATGATTCTTTTCTCCCCCAGTGAGATTTCCTGTGGTGATGTCTCCTCCCTATTTCCAGCTGTTTGCTAGCGCTCTTCAGAATCTCTCAGGAAGGTAAAAGGAACAAAATGCACCTGGGCTTCACCTATCTACCTCTTAAAACATAGTCTTGTGGAAACAACCCAAACATTCATCAACTAAGGCGTAGATAATCAAAATGTGGACTAATATTCCCTAGTAATATCCATACTATGGAATATTAATCAGTCATAAAAAGGAATGAACTACTACTGACACATTCTATAACATGGATGAGCCTGAAAAATATTATGCTAAGTGAAAGAAACCAGTCAAAAAAGTTCCCTTATATGAAATATTCAGAATAGAAAAATCCACAGAAACAGGAGTTAGATTAGTGGTTGTAGGAGGATAGGCAAAACGGAAAATGGAAAGTGACTACAAATGGGTATATCGTTTCTTTGGGGGTGATGATGATGTTCTAAAATTAGATAGTGGTAATAATCACACAACTTTGAAAATACACTAAAATTTGTACACTTTAAAATTGTGCACTTTAAAGGATTTAGTTTCATGGCATAACACTATTTCTCAATGAAGCTTTATTTTTCAGAATATCATTTTTATGTTCTCAGAGAAAAACTATCTAAAGTATTTGTTGACATTATTGCTGACTGATCCCAGAATGATGATGAAGAGAAGATAGCTGCTTAAGAGCTATGTAACTAAGAAAGTCAACAACACAGGTTATTTTGTTATCATCTAAGCTCATTAAAGTGGCAATTAAAAGGCACTGAATATTTTTCAAAATTTGGAAAAATTTTTCTACTTTTGGAGGATATTCTTTTGAATTTAGAAGCTTGTATTATGAACTCTAGATGCAATGAATTTAAACATAAAAATGTGTCACAATCTGGGGTTATCTTCTGAATATCACAATCTAGTAAATGCAAAGATTCTGAAGGACAAATCAAAAACAGCCCAAAGTTGTTCCTGAAATGCTCCTTACTGGTTACTGTTAAATCCAGGTATTCTCGCTCAGCTGTCAAAATTCTAGAATTGATTCGTGGAACAACATTCGGCTGATTCATGATATACTCTATAACATCTTGATCATGGGACAGTTCACCCTATAGAAAAAAAAGAAACAAGGTGAGTGGAGGATGAGTGCTAAACAAATCTGATCAATAATAATGTATTCAAAACTAAGAAATCTTAACTTTATATTATATTATCTTTTCATGTATCTGTAATAGCTAAAAACAGAAGTCCCCACATTATAGATCCCTGTCATTGCCAAGCACAGCTTGGTATATTATGCACAGTATCATGCTAACTCTTTCAACAATGTGAGGCAGACATTATTGAGATCCAGTTTAAAGATGAGGAAGCTGTGGCACAGAAGGTTAAACAGCTAACTCAAAGTCACAGAGCCAATAAGAATCGAATATAAAATACAAATCCACATTTTTTGATCTCCCCACATACTTCCCCAGAAATAAGCAAGCTCTTCAAATTAGTTAACACCATCAAAAATTTACTCTGAGATCTGTTTATTGTGAGTTTTTAAAAATAATTTTTATTAAATTTATTGGGGTGACATTGGTTAATAGGATCATATAGGTTTCAAGTGTACATTTCTGATACTAGATCTGTATATTGCACTGTGTGCCCACCACCTACAGCCAAATTATCTTCTGTCACCATATATTAGGCTTCCTCCACCCCCCATCTCTCCAACTGCCTTCCCTCTGGAAACTACTCAGGCATAAGAAAAGAGGAAATACTGTCATTGTTAACTTCTCTTAAAGAAGAAAGCTACATGCATTCCTTCAAGCAGCTAATATACTTTGTAATAAAAATTACCCCAAGCTTTTTTCAATTTCAGGCATCCAAGTAGCCCTATATTTCCAGAGTCACAATTACAGTGGGGGAAATAAAAGTCATTTATTATTTATTCTTCTCTTTTGTACCCACATATTATAGAAATACTTATATAGTTGAAAAACATGGGTTTGAACTACATGGGTCCAGGTTCCACAATATGTAATTTTTTTCACTAAATATTATAAATGTACCTTCTCTTCTTTATGATTTTCTTAACATTTTTTTCCTCTAGTTTATTATAAGGATACAGTATAAAACACATATGACATACAAAGTATGTATTAATCAACTTTTTATGTTATCAGTAAGGCTTCTGGTCAATAACAGTAGGCTATTACTAGGTAAGTTTTGGGGAGTCGAAAGTTATATGCAAATTTCTGACTATATGGGGGTCAGTGGCCTAACCCACAAATTGCTTAAGGGTCAACTGTAGTTTGTTGGGAAGGAAGGAAGGAAGGAAGGAAGGAAGGAAATGTACATATTTCAAGTAGGAAAAACTCAAGTGTTCCACACCTAGACATAATTATGAAACGTCAAAAGTGAAAGGGGATCCCAAAAGATCCTGAAACTAACCAAGAGAGGATCTTGAAAGGAGAAAGAGAGAAAAAACTCATCACACACACCCAATCCTGAATCAGAATGAAAAACCAGAGGTCAAAAGGCAATGGAAGAGTCACAGGTGGCAAGCAGTGGTACCTGCAGCAGAGTTTTAAGATGGGGACCTCCCAGGACATTAAGATTAAAAGAGCAAACAAAGTTCATCAGGCTGAGGAAATGCTCTTGGATGTGGTAGTCATGTGTGAAGGACTGTGTTCAGTACCAGGGCATCTTTTTGATGGTGGAAGGAATTGTGACTCAGTGCCAAGACCATGGTGTATTGGAAGATTTTTATAATTCAGTTAAGCCCATCCAATTATCAACAGCACCATCACAATGGTGAAGCCAGAAAAGTTCCCAAGCGGCAAAACTGAAATTTCTTTGAATTTCCTCTGCACAAGAAAGGTAACAAAGTTCTGTATGAGACATCATGGCATGTTTGTCAACATTCAGTACACCCTGTACTGTGACGTGAAGCAGCCTCTATTGGCTGAAGACTTGACAAAGACCTGCAAATTCATTGTTCACTCTGCTCCTCAGAAGGAGAAACTGACTCCAAGTCCTGTGAACTTCACTATCATACCTGAAACCTTACAGAATGTCAAAGAGAGAGCCTTGCTCCCCACATTTCTGATCAGAGGACATCTGAACTCGATCAACTGTGTCATCACACAGCCATTCACAGGTGAGCTGGTGGTGAAGGCCAACCTCAGGAGGACACAGCTGCAGCTGGCCTGCGTGGATATCTGTGGCTGTGCAGAAGGGTATTCCCATAATGCCACAGACATTCAGAATATTCATATGGTGATGGGGATGTTTGTTGGGGCCTCTCAGTCCCCACATACATGGTTTTCCCCTGGCTGTTCACCTGCCCCACACTGAAGACCACCAACTTTAAAGTAGAATTTGAGATTAACACATGGTTCTGCTTCACAGCAATCACTTCATGGAGAACTTCCCACTGATGCTCTGCAGAATGTAGCCTGGGAGGGGAGCTAGACTCCTTTTCTCAATTATTCTGTACCAGAAATGGACCTGACCCCTCAGATCACAGTCACCTTCTTCCTCATTTCCTCAAGGCTACTGCTCCCAGCAGGCACCTCAGACCTTTTCTTTGAAATTCATCAGGATTTCTTAATGCTATTGACAAGATCATTTCAGAAAGCAAAATTTCTTATGAGTCCTGACTTCTCTGCTGCTCTTTAGGGGTGGAGGGCAGTGGTAGGAGCAGTTTGAGCTTTGCTGGAAAGTGAAGTCCTAAGGACAGCAGGGAGCCCTCCACACCCAACTGATGATGTGGCTGAGACTGTGATGGCAGAGTCCCTGCAGAGCAGGGACAGGCATGCCCTGACTGATACGACTCAGTGGGTTGGGCATTATCCCACAAACCAAAGGGTCACCAGTTAGATTCCTAGTCAGGGCACATGTCTGGGTTGAGGACAAGGTCCCTGGTGAGGGGCATGTGAGAGGCAACCAATCAATGTTTCTCTCACACATCAATGCTTCTCTTCCTCTCTTTCTCTCCCCCTTACCCTCTCTCTAAAAATAAATAAATAAATCAAAAAAAAAAAAAAAAGGGGACAGGGACAGGTGTGATCCTTGCTAGTAACATCTGCAGACACTCTCCAAGGAGGAGTACAGAGTAGCCTCCACTGCAGAGTGGGGCATTTATCCCACTCTGCTGAATAGTTGTTCCACAACGTTTTCATTATAACTTTAAAACTTTTAGAAAATTGGAAGAAAGTGTTTCCTGCTGTCATAGGAGTGAGGGGATTTGGTCATAATGGCTGAAGTATTTCTGAAGTCTCAGGACCTGGTGTAATAGCGTGTGCCACCATATTCCCAGAATGTAGTTCAGTGCCAGGTTATATAAGGAGGCACAAATGTCTGGGCCTGGTGATGGGTGGGTTCTGAATAGCAGGAGGCTGGTACCCTAGCAGTAGGTGAAGAAGACCTGTCTACATTGCCTGATTCTGGAACAGTGTACTGGACTTGATGAACTTGGCCTCTCCCTGATCCACAAGGGACCTGTGTTCCAGCCAGGGGTCTGGGCCTCAAGAAACTTCTTCCTTAGCCCCACTTTGTGGTTCACAATATATGATGAGCCATTTCTTCCTTCCAAACCTGCCATTCTTTCCATCAGTCCACAATTAACAAGCCCTAAGAAATAAGCCCTGGGCTTTGCTTGCCACCTGGCCTTCCCTGCCAGTCCTCTCCCAGACAGGCTTGGGCAAGGCAGGCTCAGGCTGATGGCCATGGTCCCAGACAGTGTCTGGTGATGTGTGATGCTTATGGCAAACAATCCTGACTCAGACACAGCTCTATCCAAGGGCCTCAGTGGGGAAAGTGATACAACTTATTAGTCATTTAAAGGTTGGTTCCCACAGAATACATTTCTGGTTCATAAATTTCCTTTTATGCTCACATGACATTAATAATTTTCTATCTTTGATAAGGGATTTAAACTAAAGAAGCAGAAAACAAAGAGGCTAAACTTTTTGGAAAATTTCAAAAGTAGAAATAATTATTAATTAAAAAAGCTAAATAAGAATTTTGAGAAATGGTTTCACATGTATACTGCTATATAATTTCTTTAGTATACCCATTTTATGGATATAAATATGACAAGTACTCTCCTTAGGGGATAATTAGTACCTGAAGAGGAGCCATAGCCCAACTAATTTTACTATTTCCATCAACCCTGAGAGGCCCAGGCAAGGGCTACAAGCTGGACATTCCATCCCCTTTCTTCACCAGACACCTCCACCAGTGTCTGTTAAGGGAAACTCCGATATTTGGCTGCCTTGAACAGCAACCACCCCATGACTGCCCTAGCTGCAGCTGGGGGGTGTCTTCTGTCAAAGGTTCAGGATTGTCAGATTCTCCCATTTGAAAGAAGAGAGAAAGGGGAGGTGAAGGAAAGAGTCTGACCTATGAGTTTACTATTTTGGAAATGTCCATTTAAGTAGCAACACATTGTGGCTGTCAGAGCTCTATCAGGGACATGGCTCCAGTTCTCAGCCATGTTGTGAGCTCCAGAGAAGGTGGAGAGGTAAATCAGAAATAAAAAGAAAATGGAATTACACATTCAAATTCAATGAATATGAATATGTAATTCATACTACATATTCAAAGTGCTGAAAAGGTTGTCAACCAAAAATTCCATATCCAGGTAAATTATCATTAAAAAATGAAGGGTAAATAAACACATTCCCAGATTAAAAAAAGAAATGGAGAGAATTTTTCACTGACAGAACTAATCTGTAATAAATACTAAGGGGATTCCTTGCTAAAATGAAAGGACATAAGACAATAAGTCAAATCCACAGAAAAAATTAAGAGCACAAATAAATGTAACCACATAGGTAAATATAAAGAATATAAATATATTTTTTGGTCACAACTCTTTTTTATTTTACCTCACTTAAAAAACAACTATAAAAGGGAACAGTTACAAATCAATGCCAATGGGCATATAATGTGGAAAGATATAATCTGTACATCAATAGCAACATAAAGAGGCTAAATAAAGCTATAGAAAAACAAAGTTTTCCTATAGTATTGAAATTAAGTTGGTATAAAAAAATATAGCAACTATATAAATACTATATTAGAAAATTATACACTGTAGGATTTATCCCAGGAATTCAAAGGTAGGCCAACATAATATTCTATATTAATAAATAAAGGACAAAAACCAAATGATCATCTTAATAAACACAGAAAAGGTATTTGACAAAATCCAACAAACTTTCATGATGAAAAAATACTCAACAAACTAAGAATTGAAAAAAATTTTCATGAACCAATAAACACAATCTCTAAAAAACCAACAGCTAATATATCATACTTACTGGTAAAAGACTGAAAGTTCCCCCCTTAATATCAGGAACAAAGCAAGGATGATCACTCAACACTACTTCAATTCAGCATAGTACTAGAAGGCAGTCAATTAAGCAAAAAAAGAAAGAAGAGGTAAAAGATGCCAACTGAAAAAGAAGAATCAAAACTATCTCTACTTACAGAAGACATACTGGCAAGATGACAATATTTTCTATATAGGGAGTGTTAAAGAATCCACAAAATATTATTAGAACTAATGAACAAGTGGTACCTACACATAACATCAATATACAAAAGTCAAATGTATGCCTATTCACTAGCAATGAACTATCCAAAAATTAAATTTAAAAACAATTCCATTTACAGTAACTTCAAAAAGAATACCAAGAAATAAATTAAGAAAAAAAGTGTAAAACCTCACTTAGAACAGCAAAACGTCATTGAAAAACATAATACCAAAAAAATGAAAACACATCCTCTGTTCATGGATTGTAGGACTCAACATTGTTAACACATCAATACTGCCCAAATTGATCAACAGATTCTATGAAATTCCTATCAAAGTCCCAAGTAGCCTTTTGTTGCAGAAAGTGACAAGCTGTTGTTAAGATTCAAAAATTTTGGAGGGACTACCGGCCAAGATGGAGGCATAGATAGACACACTGTGCCTTCTTGCACAACCAAAAGAAGGACAACAATTTAAAAACAAAAAACAACCAGAACTGACAGAAAATTGAACTGTATGGAAGTCCGACAACCAAGGAGTTAAAGAAGACACATTCATCCAGACCAGTAGGAGGGGTGGAGACACGCAGCTGGGCAGAGAGGACTCAAGTCAACACAGTGGCTGGTGGACCCAGTGAGGTGGTGGATTGTGGAGCTGGGTGGGCAAGGCTGCAGCTAGTCAGCAAGGAGCAGCTGGCGGATCCCGCAAGGCGGTGGCTGGCGGATCCAGTGGACCACATTTGTGCTCAAATAAACCAGGAAGAACAAAGGGGGAGCGAAACAGACCACACACCCCAGGGCTCCAGTGAGGGGAAATAAAGGCTCAAACCACTGATTGAAAACCCCTTGGGGGTTGAGGCGGCAGTGGGAGAAACTCCCAGCGTCACAGGAGAGTTCGTTGGAGAGACCCACGGGGTCCTAGAATATACACAAACCACCCACACGGGAATCAGCACCAGAAGGGGCCACTTTGCTTGTGGGTAGTGGGGAAAGTGACTGAAAGACGGCAGAGAGTGGAGCAAGCACCATTGCTCCCTATCAGACCCCTTCCTCACATACGTCACAGCACAGCAATGTGGGTTGCCCCTCCTGGTGAACATCTAAGGCTCTGCCCCTTTATGTAACAGGCACACCAAGAAGAAGAAGAAAAAACAAACAAAAAAAGGCCCAAATGGAAGATCAGATCAAAGCTCCAGAAAAAATACAACTAAGCGATGAAGAGACAGCCAACCTATCAGATGCACAGATCAAAACACTGGTAATGAGGATGCTCACAGAATTGGCTGAATTTGGTCTCAAATTAGATGAAAAAATGAAGGCTATGCTAAGAGAAACAAAGGAAAATGTACAGGGAACCAATAATGATGGGAAGGAAACTGGGACTCAAATCAACAGTGTGGACCAGAAGGAAGAAAGAAACATCCAACCAGAAAAGAATGAAGAAACAAGAATGCACAAAAATGAGCAGAGGCTTAGGAACCTCCAGGACAACTTTAAACATTCCAACATCTGAATCATAGGGGTGCCAGAAGGAGAGAAGAACAAGAAATTGGAATTTTATTTGAAAAAATAATGAAGGAGAACTTCCCTAATCTGGCAAAGGAAATAGATTTCCAGGAAGTCCAGGAAGCTCAGAGAGTCCCAAACAAGTTGGACCCAAGGAAGCATACACCAAGGCACATCTTAATTCCATTCCCCAAGATGAAACAGAAGGAGAGAATCTTAGAAGCAGCAAGAGAAAAGAACACAGTTACCTACAAAGGAGTTCCCATTAGACTGTCAGCTGATTTCTCAAAGAAGACCTCACAGGCAAGAAGGAGCTGGCAAGAAGTATTCCAAGTCATGAAAGGCAAGGACCTACATCCAAGATTGCTCTATCCAGCAAAGCTATCATCTAGAATGGAAGGGCAGATAAAGTGCTTCTCAGATAAGGTCAAGTTAAAGGAGTTCATCATCACCAAGCCCTTATTATATGAAATGTTAAAGGGATTTATCTAAGAAAAAGAAGATAAAAAATATGAACAGTAAAATGACAGCAAACTCACAGTTAATATCAACCACACCTAAAACAAAAACAAAAGCAAACTAAGCCAACAACTAGAACAGGAACAGAACCACAGAAATGGAGATCACATGGAGGGTTATCAACAGGAGAGTGGGAAGGGGAGAGAGGGGGGGAAAGGTACAGAGAGTAAGAAGCTTAAATGGTAGGTAGAAAATAGACAGGGGGAGGGTAAGAATAGTATAGGAAATGTAGAAGCCAAAGAACTTATAAGTATGACCTATGGACATGAACTATAGCAGGGGAATGTGGGCGGGAAGGGGTGTGCAGGGCAGAGAGGAGTGAAGGGGTGAAAATGAGACAACTGTAATAGCGTAATTAATATATTAAAATTAAAAAGAAATTTACACAAGGAAAAAAAGATTCAAAAATTTTGGATGGATGAATGGAAGGAAGGAAGGAAAACAGGAAGGAAAGAAGGAAGGAAGGGAGGGAAAGACCCAAAGTTGGAAAATTCACACTTGATTATAACAATAATCAAGTCTATGATTCCATAAAAAAATATATACTGGTCAATGGAAAACAACAGTCAGTCCAAAGGTGTCATAACAATTTAATGAGGAAAGAGTATTATTTTCAATAAATGGTGCTGAGACAAATGATTATGCCAAAAGATACCCAGTTGCATGTCAAATTAGATATGGAAAAAACAGTGGACTCCTACCTCCACTGTACAGAAAAACTAACTAAAAATGGGTCAAGAGTTAAATGTTAAGAGAAAAGAACTATAAAATACAGAAGGAGCACTGACCAGGCAGTTCAGTTAGTTAGAGCAGAGTCCCCAATCCCCGGCCACGAAGCCACCACTCCCACTAGTTGTGGAATAATTGTCTTTCAAGAATCTGGTCCCAAGTACTGAAAAGATTAGGGAACACTAGGTTAGAGTGTTGTCCATATGCAAATATTGCAGGGTTGATCACCAATCAGGGCACATACAAGAATCAACTAATGAATGCATAAATAAGTGGAAGAACAAATCAATGTCTCTGTCCCTCTGTCTCTCCCTCTCTCCACCCACTCTCTCAATATCAACAAATAAAATTTTTTAAAAAATACTCAGAAGGAAACATAAATCTTTATGACCTAGAATTAAGCAATAGTTTCATATATATGATTTAAATAGCACAAGCAACAAAAGAAAAAAAAGTAAATTGGACCTAATCAAAATTTACAACTTTTGATCATTAAAGGACATCACCAAACAATGAAAAGACAGATCATAAAATGAGAGAAAATACATGAAAATGATACATGTAAATGATTCATATCCAAAATGCATAAACAACTCTTACAGCTCAAAAACAACAAAACAAACAACCCAATTAAACATGGGCAACTAATTTGAATAGACATTTCTGCAAAGAAAATATAAATGCTCAGTAAGCCCAGAAAACAATACCCAACATCATTTATGCTTTAGTAATGCAAACCAAAACCACAATAAGATACCAACCCCTAGGCTACATTTATTTATTTATTTTTCATGTCAAGTTTTTAATTAAAGCTATATATAAGATTACATTATTCCTGCATCTTTTCAATTGTTTCTTCCTTGTATTTGCCCTTTTCCTTTCGTAGTTGGTGAGATTTGGCTTTACGTTCAAGGATCTTTTTGTGGTCTTTGTCCAGTTTTAGTCTAGTGATAACCACCTTGCTGGGGTGAATGCCCACATGAACAGTTGTACCATTAGCTTTCTCCCGCTGCACTCATTCAACGTAGATGACGTATTTCTTCCTGTAAACCTGGACCACTTTGCCAATTTGCTGCCCTTCGTAATGTCTTCACACAACCTGAACTTCATCATCCTTTCGGATGGGCATGAATCCAACATTGTACTTCTGTCTCAGCTCTTTGGAAAGAGGAGAAGACATAATCTTCCTGCGAATGTGGAAGGTGCATTGAAATACCTTTTACGGTTCTTGCTCCAGTCAGAAGTCACAAAGGGATTGAACTTCATTTTGACCGCTGGGGCCTCAGCGATGGCCGCAAAAGGGAAGAGACCCAGAGGCTAATTCCCCACTAGACTACATTTAATGACACAGACAATACCAAGCTTTGGCTAGAATGTGGAGAAAGCAGAACCTGGATACACTTCTGGCATTACTGTTTAATGGTTCAGCTGCTTTGGAAAACAGTGCTACTTCCTCAAACAGTTATAATAAACAGGCAATTCTACTACTAGATATGTACCCAAGAAAATTTGTACATGACTATTTATAGCAGTATTATTCATAGTAGCCAAAACATGTAAATAACTGCAAATATGCATCATATAATAAATAGATAAACAAAAGGCACTACATCCATTCAAGGGACTATTATTGGGCCAAAAAAGGAATGAAGTACTGACACATGCTCCAACAAGGATAAACCTTGAAAGCATTATGCTAAGTGAAAGCAATCAGTCACAAAGGACCACATATTGTATCAATCCATTTATATAAAATGTCCAAACAAGCAAATCCATAGACAGAGAAAATAGATTCATGGCTGACAGGGATAAGATAAGGGAAAATGGAGAGTAGCTGCTACTAGGTGTCGGCTTTTTGGAGGGTGATGATAATGTTCTAAAATTAGACAGAAATGATACTTTCATAACTTTTTATACACTAAAAAACAATGAATAGCAGTCTACTTTAAAAGGCTGAATTTTATGGCATATAGGTTATAACTCAACAATAACTACATAATGAAATATTTTAACCATTTCCCAGTCAAAATCCTTACAAGTAGAACAAATGTCTCCCAGAATGACTACCTTCCTAACAATCTTTAAAATTTAATACTGAAACCAATAAAATTAGCAATTTAAAAAACAATATACAGAAAGTCTCATGAATATTTTCATTATAGCAAAACTTACTAGAAATCTGCAAACCAATTATGAATAATGTAGAGGAAACAGTGATACTTCAATAATTTTACTGCCTACTACATATGGAAACAAACCATTCTCTTTCAAAATCAGTCTTCAAATACCACTCACCAAATACACTGCTCTTTGGAAGAAGGTTGTGGTCTCCAGGATTTTGTGCATTGTGATGGTTTCCAACTCATCAGGATCTAGCTGTTCCTTTTCAAAGGGCATTCCATTGAACAGGACGACAGGCAACAGACCAACTCCAGTCTGTTCATAGTAACCTCTTGCTTCCTAAAACAAATGGACCACAAACAGCACATTTCTGTTCCTTGTAAGACAAATGAAACAAAGCATATTTTTCATACATATAAATTCTAACAAAAACTCAACAGAAATATGGTCACCAAGAAATAACTAAAGAAATTTATTTTAAAAAATATCACAGATGATTGCATAGTTAACATCCTATTGGGTAAATCTGAGATTAAATTACTGGGTTTTTATAAAAACACAAAACTTGGCAAATGAGGAAACGGTTTGGGGGTGGGGGTTGGAGCAATTTTAGGCATACCAAGCTACCAAACCTGAATTACACACACTACAGTCAAAACTATACACCAGACCTTTCTGCAGTGATGGAGATATTTCACTTTCCAGGTCCAATACAGCAGCTACTAACTACATGTAACAACTTGAAATTAATTACTTTCCATTTTAAAAGACACATGTGGCTACAGACTACTATAATGGGCAGTACGACAACAGAATGACATAAATTATTAGCACTCTTGGGCAGATAGCCTAAGAAGAAACACTTACACCCAATCTTAAATTAAATTAAATTAAAAACAGTCTATATTACTAAAAAAGAAATTCCACAGGCAGAAAAAACAAAGTCAGTGATTAAACAGTGCTCAAAAACCTCTCTACAATATACTGAGCTCAACCTTTCCCTTCTCCAGGATAAAAGAGGTCCCTTGGCAGGGAAATATCAGGCCAACAAAATGGCAAATATAACAGATAACTATATTTTTCCCTGTCAACACAGGTACATTCCCCAGATATCAACCACTGACCCAAGACTAAGTTTTCAGAGTTAAAACTATATTACTATGCAAGATATTAAGAGGTCCTTAGAACTTTCTTGTCAAACATCTCCTGAAATTTCCTGAAAGCAGCAGATATTTTTTAAATGTAAATGTTTTAGATAGCACAGAGAAGTACTTCAATTGGGTAACTAATACTAAATGGCAGCAAAACACTGCATAGTTCCTAATCAGATCGAGCCACAGTAGCAACTGATGGTACAGACCTATCTAAGGGACCAAAGAGGGCACAGACAGAAAGGCTTTCTGGTTTGATTTCTGCCTTTTCTCCAAAGCATTGTTTAAACTTTTAAAATTTACATTCCCAAAATTGTAACCACATTAATTCAATTCTTTGACATTTCAGCTGTTCAAAAGAGTTTGTAAAACCTCAATTTTAATATACTTTGAACTTTGAAAACCATTCCCCCAACAAAACGAAACCCACATTCTAACTGTAAGTAACAATATAAAGTAAGTAACATCGTTGGTCTCTGGAAATAGCAACTAAGTGAAAGTCAGGGAATGGGAGAAGGAGGTTTTGACTATCCACTTTCCCTTTCTACAGCTTGTAAACAGTTTATCAGACCAACTAACAAAAAATGCAGCCCAAATATCAAAGAATCAAGATTATTTTTTATATATTTTTAAAGATTTTATTTATTCATTTTTAGCGAAAAGGGAAGGGAGGGAGAGAGGGAGAGAAACATCAAGGTGTAGCTGCCTTTCACATGCCCACAACTGGGGACCTGGCCACAACCCAGGCATGTGCCCTGAACGGGAATTGAACCAGCAACTCTTTGGTTCGCAGGCCAGCACTCAATCCACTGAGCCACGCCAGCCAGGGCGCAAAGAATCAAGTTTAAAAATTATAATATGAGAATTTCCATCAACTGATCACAAAACATATTAATTATAAAAAATTTAAAAACATTACAGGAAAAGCTTTATGAATGAGTCACTCACAAATGACAATTGAGATTAATAAAGATTCAGGGTTAATATGCCAAATACAAAATGTATGCATTTGTAAGCTAGAACTTTTCTTAACTACTGTTATCTTGCTGGCTTTAAAAGATACATACCTATCAGAAGATACTCTCTTAAGTTTAAAAGTTCTACTTTAGAGACTTCCAGCCAAGATCGATGTGTAAGTAAATACACTTTGACTCCTCCCAAAACCAAAAGAAGGACAACAAATTAAAAAAAAAAAAAAAAAAAAGGAAACAACCAATTTAAAAACAAAAAGAAAGGGACAAGAACAAATTTAAAAACAAAACAAAAAACCAGAACTACCAAAAAATCGAACTGTATGAAGTCTGACAACCAAGAAGTTAAAGAAGAAACATTTATCCAGACTGGTAGGAGGAGTAGAGACAGGCAGCCAGAAACAGAGTATGCGCGTCAAGGCAATGGCTGGCAGACCAGGCAGTCCCACATTTGCATGCAGATAAACCAAGAGGAACAACCAGGGGGTGAGACAAACTGTGCAACCCAGGATGCCTATGTGGGGAAATAAAGCCTCAAAACCTCTGGTGGTAAAAACCTGTGGGGGTTGAGGCAGCACGAGAAACTCCTAGCCTCACAGGAGAGTTCGCTGGAGAGACCCACAGGGTCCAAGAACATATACAAACCCACACATCTGGGAAAAGAGCACCACAGGGTCCAATTTGCTTCTAGGTTGCAGGGGAAATGACTGAAAGCCGCCCAGAAGCCAGCAAGCAGCATTGTTCCCTTTCAGACCCCTCCCCCACACATAGCACAACAATACAGAAATGTGGGTTGCCCCACCTTGGCAAATAACTAAGGCTCCACCCCTGACAATGGAACAGCTACACCCAGACAAAGAAAAATGGCCCAAATGAAAGAACAGATCAAAGCTCCAAAAGTAGAACTAAGTGATGAAGAGTCAGCCAACCTATCAGATGCACAGTTCAAAACACTGGTAATCAGGATGCCCACAGAAATGGTTGAGTATGGTCACAAAATAGAGGAAGAGTGAAGGATATGCAAAGTGAAATAAAGAAAAATATACAGGGAACCAACATTGAAGGGAAGGAAACCAAGACTCAAATCAACGATTTGGAGCAGAAGGAAGAAATAAACATTCAAACAGAATAGGATGAAGAAATAAGAATCCAAAAAAATGAAGAGAGGCTTAGGAACCTCCAGGACATCTTTAAATATTCCAACATCCAAACCTTAATGGTGCCAGAAGGAGAAGAGGAAGAGCAAGAAATTGAAAACTTATTTGAAGAAATAATGAAGGAGAACTTCCCCAATCTGGCAAAGGAAATAGACTTCCAGGAAGTCCAGGAAGCTCAGAGTCCCAAAGAAGCTGGACCCAAGGAAGCACACACCAAGGCACATCATAATTACATTACCCAAGATGAAAGAGAAGGAGAGAATCTTAAAAGCAGCAAGAGAAAAGGAGACAGTCACCTACAAAGGAGTTCCCATTAGACAGACTATCAGCTGATTTCTCAAAACAAACCTTGCACGCAAGAAGGGGTTGGAAAGTCATGAAAGGCAAGGACCTACATCCAAGATTCCTCTATCCAGCAAAGCTATCATTCAGAATGGAAGAGCAGATAAAGTGCTTCCCAGATAAGGTCCAGTTCAAGGAGTTCATCATCACCAAGCCCTTATTATATGAAATGTTAAAGGGACTTATCTAAGAAATTGAAGAAGATCAAGAACTATGAACAGTAAAATGACAACAAAATCACAACTATCAACAAATGAACCTAAAAAAAACCAAAAACAAAAACAAACTAAGCAAACAATTAGAACAGGAACAGAATCACAGAAATGGAGATCACAGGGAGTGTTATCAGCAGCGAAGGGGAAGGGGAGAATGGAAGAAAAGGTACAGGGAATAAGAAGGATAAATGGTACGTACAAAATACACATAAGGAGGTAAAGAATAGTATAGGAAATGGAGAAGCCAAAGAACTTATATGTATGACCCATGGACATGAACTAAGGGGGGTGGGGGGATGCCAGTGAGAGGGTACAGGGAAGAGGGGAATAAAGGGGGAGAAATGGGACAACCATATAGCATAATCAATAAATTATACTGGAAAATATAAATAAATAAAAGTTCTACTTTAATTGCACTGTCCATTTTTAGAAATAATTACTTCTTTCAAATATCTGAGATAGAAGATATCATAACTTCAGATTTATAACAAAGGTACAAATACTTAAGTGTAATAATATTTGCTAAATGCACTCAGTTCTCCTTTTCAAAAAAATCTGTTTTCTTGGACATTTTGCATGGTGGTATGGCTCCTGCAAGTTAAAAAATATCTTACTAAATCATTAGATTCTTAGACCTTCAAGGAATCTCATAACATCCTTCTCTTGAGAGTGCATGTCTACTCAAATCATTAGAAAATTAAGTAGTATATACAAATAATATGATCTTGTATATGGGAATCAGTCACTAATCAGTACAAGTGAAGAAAATGGCCAAGTCTGGGAAATTCCTGGGTAGCTCTATCTGCGATACACCCATTTGATTCTTTGGCAAAAAAAGAAGATTTCAACACATAAAAGACAAAATGTAAAAATACCCTTTTTGCCAATTTGTCCACTGTATTCCATACTTTTCAAGCAAATACTTTTGATATAGCAATCATCCCAATAAAAGGGCAACATTAATATTCTCTTCAATAGGATAGAGAAAATCAGAATTAAACATTTTCCAAAAGTGAAATAGATAAAATTCCATTAATTTCCTCAAATCATTGTTATTCCCTAAGTGGTCCTTTATTCCTTTCATTTCACCTTTTCTTTTTGTACATACTACTATTCTTGCTGCTTGTGAAAATGTGAAAAAAAATCACTAGGCATCCATATCAATATTATTTTATTCAAAAAACCATAAAAGGTAAGTGACTGAACAGAATGCTGCAATATGATAGAACCATTTTCAGTGTAACCTGAGTAGATCTCATAACCAGCTTCAACTCAAAAGCCTAACCTGATATATCATAACACAAAGATATAGCACTAAAGTGAAGTAGTATCAGCATCATGGCGGAATAAGATGTCTTTCCTACAACAATTTGGCTCCATCCACACACAAAAGTGAGAGCTCTGGCATCCAGCACAATATGCCAAGTGACCCAGGCAGAGTTTGCCCACCAGTGCATCAAGTGATAAGCATACAGACTTCAGCCCTGGCTCTGGACCCTGCTTGGTCAATGAAGTAGCTCCAGCCCCTCTTGGCCACAGCCTGGGAACCCCTGGAAAAATATGTCTTAAGCAATCACTCATGGATATGAGAGCCTTCGTGGAAGTCCAGTTTTCCAGCAGAGATGTTCCAGGACACCACTGGAACAAAAAACTGCAAGTTTGGACACACTAAAGAGGGTAAGAGAAACAGTATGACTTTACCCATATCACCCCTCCCCCAAGGCAGTGCAGCTTAGGGTCCAAAGAGATCTTCTGTGCCCATAATTTCTTCTGCAGAGGAAAATGAGAGCAAATGAGTATGTAACTGGCTCCCCCAGCTCTCGGGGATACTGCCATAGAGGCTCATTTTTCTCTCACCCCATTCAGACTACTGAATTGTGAGCTGTACAACCAGGAGTGGAAAGAGGTTGGGAGGGCAGCAGACATTGCTTCATAGGGCAATTAATGGAGGCAGATCTTACTGACTATATCAAGATGTACACCCAATGAGCTACGAGGACATCTCACCCACAGATTTCCCCAAATGGCTCACAGCACTCGTGCTCCATGTACCTCACCCACACACACACCTACGCTATAGCCGGCTCCCAGCGTATACTCCTGACAGTGGCAGCAAGACTGAGTTTTGCCAGATGGATAGTGAGCCAGAAAGTGAGCCCAATTACGTGGGCCAGAAAGAGACAAAAAATTTGATCTTTAGTGCCACCTTAGGGTAAACCAAAAAAGGGGCTGGTCAGCATCCAACATTAGGCAGTGTAGAATCAAGAGAATTTATACAAACATCCTGAATTCTGTACAAGAGGTAACACGAATATGAAGTAGGTATATCCACAGACAGAATGCCTCAGAATTCCTAGAAGGCTTGAAGAAAGGTATTTCTCTCACAAAGTTATTTCTCTCCCAAAGGTATTTGGAAAAGACTAAAGGAAGTTATTGCTATTTCAAAGGCAAAGAAAGCAATGCAAAACTATAAGAAATACGAAAAATCCAGAAAGCACAACATCATCACAGAATCAAACTAATCTTCTAATAACTGATCCCAAAGACATGAAGACCTGTGATTTACCCAATGAATAATTCAAAATAGTTGTTTTAAGGAAACGCAATGAGCTACAAAAACACATAGAAAGAAAAATCAATAAAATAATGAAAACAATAGATAAACAAAATTAGAAGTTTAACAAAAACAGAGAAATCATAATAAGAGAACCAAAAAGAAATTATGGAGCTAAGAAATACAATGAATGAACTGAAAAATGAAATAGCATTAATATCAGATCAACCAGAAGAAAAAAATCTGAGTTAGAAGATAAGGACTTTGAAATTTTACAGTCTGAGAAGAATAAAGAAAATAGAATGAAAGAAATAAATGGTATATGGATAACTGCAAATTATTGAAGTGTCAGAAACAAGATGGAGAAGGGGCAGAGAGCTTATTTTAAAAAATGGTTGAGAACTTCTCAAATCTGGGAAGAGATCTGGATATCCAAGTTCATGAAGCTCATAAGTCACCAAACAAAATCAACTTAAGAGATCCTCTGCAACAGACATAATACTACAATAAAACTGTCAAAAGTCAAAGACAAAGAGAGAACATTAAAAGCAGCAAGAGAAAAGAACCTTGTAACTTACCAAGGAAGGTTATCAGCAGATTTCTCAGCAGAAATCTCGCAGGCTAGAAGACTGGAATGATATATTCAACTTGCTGAAAGGAAAAAAAAAAAAAAAAAAGCCTGCCTGCAAAAACACTCTACTGGCAAAGTTATCCTTTAGGAATGAAAAAGTAGAAGACTTTCCCAGACAAAAGTTGAGAATTCATCCCCACTAAACCTGCCTTACAAGAAATGTCAAGAAGAGTTCTTTAAGCCAAAATGAAAGGATGATAATCAGTAACATGAAAACATATAACACATTGGTAAGGTAAATGTTGGGAACCGCCCTGCCTGGTTTCAGAGGCTGTAACCCCTCATGGTTAAGGCTGAGTCAGAGTTGGGACCATAAGCCACTAAGGAGACAAAGCTTGTCTCCCTGGCAGGTGTACCACCTCTGCCCACTTCACCCTGCTTGGCCCTGAGCTTGGCCAGTTAGCCAATGACGGGTAAGAATCCTCAAGGGAGGATCAACCTAAGACAGGTTCTGGTCACGGAAGAGGCCCGCAGGGAAGGACTCAGGGGGCTGTGAAAAAGGGGGTGATGGACCCTTGCCCCTCGGCTTTGAAATAGCCTGAGTCCTCATTCTGTCTGCAAGAAGTCTCCTAATCTCTTGGCTGCCTTACTTTCCTTGCCTGACTTAAGCCTGAAGCAATAACAGAGGGCAGTGCAGTCCTGTGCTGGGAGGGGCGGATTCCCTGGGGAATCAGGCCTAAGAAAAATACATACATTCCTGTGAAACCTACTTAATTTGTACCCTCAGTTTAAGAGATAAGGGTCCAGACCTGAGATGAGTCTGGCGCCTAAAGTTTTATGGCCCTCTAACTAATTGGCTGTAACTCAGAATAAGCCCTCAGAGTTCTCTGTAAATCTTGTATTGTTTAACCCTTACTGGCTGACAATGATTGATGAGCTTTATCCATATTCCTATGCGAATGAACCTAATAAAAGCCCCTGCAGAGAGAGGCTCAGGGCCCTTCTCCCCTTCAGAGAAACGGCCACCTTTCCTCCCCAAGCAGATCATGTCTTGGTAGTCTTTTTCTTCTTCTGTGGCGGAACCTGGGGGGCTGCGTTAAAGCCCCCCGACAGGTAAATAGAGAGTGAAATTCGGAATATTGTAATACTGTAATATGGTGGTATGTTGACCACTTAACACTAGTATAAAAGTTAAGGGACAAGAGTATTAAAAATAACTACAGCTATAATTTGTTAATGAATACAAACTATAAGAAGAGGTAAATTGTTACACTGTTCTTAATTTCAATGTCTCTGATTATATTTTGTTTGCTTTTTTCTTTTGTTGATTATGCAGACAATTGTAACTGAATAAAAATTTTTTTTAATTTAAAAAAAAAGAAGAGGTAAATTGTGAAATCAAAAACAGGAAAAGGGATGGAATAAAAGGGTAGAGTTTTTGTATGTGACAAAAGATAAGTTTTTACCAAAGTAAAAGAGATTTATATAAGATGTTTTACATACCCTTGAATAGTAACCACAAAGCAAAAATCTACTGTAGACTCCCAAAAGATAAAGGAATCAAAGCATACCACTATGGAAAATCATCAACTCACCAAGGAAGGTAATAAAAAAGGAAGAAAGGAACAAGGGAACTATTAAACACCCACAATATAGCTAATAAGATGGCATCAGTACATCCCTCACCTAAGAGTAATTACTCTAAATGTAACTGTATTAAATACCCCAAACAGAAAATAAAGAATGACTAGATGTATTTCAAAAAAATAAAAACCCAAGTATATGAGCCTATAAGAGATTCACTGCAGCTTTAAGGACACACACAGGCTCAAAGTGAAGGGATGAAAAAAGATTCTATGGAAGTGGAAACCAAAAGAGAGCAGGGGTAGCTATACTTGTATCAGACAAAATAATAGTTTAAGCCAAAAACTGTAACAAGAGTAAAAAAGTCATTATACAATGATAGAGTTCAATTCATTTAAGAAAATATAACAATTGTAAATATATATGCACCCAACATCAAAGCACCTAAATATATTAAACAAATACTAATAGATCTCAAAAAAGGAATAGAAAACAACATTAGTAGGAGAGTTCAACATCTCACTGTCGACAAAGGATAAATAATCCTGACAGAACATCAGTAAGGAAACAGTGGGATTGATCCACACTTTAGACCAAATGGACTTACCAGACATTACATAATATTTTATCGAACAGAAGCAGAATACACACTCTTCCCAAGCACACGAGAAGCATTCTAGAAATCAACAGCAGGAGAAAAGCTGGAAAATTCACAAATATGTGGAAATTAAATGACTAATGAGTCAAAAAGAAATAAAAAAGATATAAAATATATTGAAACAAAAATGGAAACACCACATACCAAAACTTATGGGGTACCGCAAAATCAGTTCTAAGAGGGAAGTTTATAAGGATAAATGCTTACATTAAGAAAAGATAAAGATATCAAATAAACAATCTACCTTTACATGTCCAGGAACTAGACAAAGAAGAACAAACTAAGCCCAAAGTGGGCAGAAAGAAAAATTAAAAAATCATCAGGAAATAAAGATCAGCGCAAAAATAAAAGAAATGGACCCAGAAAAACAGTAAGAAAGATCAACAAAACTATATGCTGGTTTCCTGAAAAGATAAACAAAACTGACAAACCTTGAGATAGACTTAACTAAGAAAAAAAGAGAAAAAATATCAAATAAATAAAATCAAAAATGAAAGAAAAGAGATTACAACTGATAACAAAGAAATACAAAGGATCATAAAAGACTACTATAAACAAATATGCACAAAATGGACAACCTAGAAGACATAGAGAAAGTCCTTGAAACATACAACCTACTGCTTCATGAAGAAATAGAAAAGCTTAATAGACCAATGAGTAAGAAGTATGAATCAGTAACCAAAAACCTCCCAACAAAGAAAAGGACCACATGATTTCCCTGGAGAATTCTACCAAACATTTAAAGAAGAGTTGATGCCAATATTTCTCAAACTTATCCAAAAAATTGAAGAAAACAGAAGACTCCCAAAAATATTTTATGAGGCCAGCATTACCCTGACACCAGAGACAGACAAGGGCACTACAAGAAAAGAATACTACAGGCTGATATCCCTGATGAATGTTAATGCAAACATTCTCAACAAAATATTGGCAAATTATATTCAACAGTACATTAAAAGGGTCATACACTAAGATCAACTAGAATTTATCCCAAGGATGCAAGGATGACTCAACATATGCAAATCAATAAATGTGATGTACCGTATTAATAGAATGAAAGATAAGAATCATATGATCATCTCAACAGATGCAGAAAAAGCATTTGACAAAAAGTAATGAAAAATTGAGTATAGAAGGAACCTACCTAACATAATAAAGGCTATATATAACAAGCCCACAGTTAACATCATACTCAAAGGTACAAGACTAAAAAAAGTATTTCCTCTAAGATCAGGAAGAAAACAAAAGTACCCACTGTCACCGCTACTACTCAATATAGTTCTGAAAGTCCTAGCAAAAGCAATCAAGCAAGAAAAAGAAATAGAAGGAATCCACATCAGTAAGAAAGAAGTAAAAATAAACTGCCTTCATGGGCAGATGATATGGTCCTATATGTAGAATATCCTAAAGACTCCACCAAAAAAAACTATTAGAAATAATCAACCAATTCAGTGGGCAGATGATATGATCTTATATGTAGAATATCCTGAAGACTCCACCAAAAAAAACTATTAGAAATAATCAACCAATTCAGTAAACTTGCAGGAAAAATCAACATTCAAATCATTTGCCTTTCCATACACCAACAACAAAATATCTAGAGAAAAAAATCCCCACTCGCAATAGCATCAAACACAATAAAATAGTTGGGAATAAATATAACCAAGGAGGTAAAAGATTTGTACACTGAAAACTATACGACTTTGATTTAAAAAAAAGAAAGGGAGAGGGGGAGATGGTGGTGAGGTAGATGGGGGCTGAATCCACTTGCTCCCAGTTGAGAGGTGCACCCTGGGACACCTAGCCAATTTTCCGAGGAACACAATGAAGAGCCAACAGAATTCCTGCTGATATTAAGAAACCAAACATTGCAGAGCATGTCTAAAAACAGACAGTAAAGAGATTTGGTGCACCCACAGGACAGTCCCCCAGCCCTGCCCCACAGGCCATAGCTCCCACAGAAGCTTTGGCGGAGAGCTGGGTGAGTGATTGTGACTTTCCAGCTCCCTATCCTCCCAAACCTGCAAGTTCACAGACCCACTTCCTTCGGGAGAGACCTGCACGCTAAAAGTCGCTGAGGGGATTAGGACAAAGTAAGAGATACACAGCTGGTCGCATATCCTGGCTGGGGCTGTGATTGACAGCTAGAACAGTACCAGAGAAACTGGGGATCCAGATGACAACTGGAGATGGGAGAAGAGAAGGACCACGACTGGCCGTGACCCAGACAGTCTCTGGACTGGTAAGAAAATAGATCTGTGTGGAAAGCCGGGAGCTTGATAGGAACAGCATGCTGCAAACCAGGGGAATTCGCTCAAAAAAAAAAAAAAAAAAAAAAAAAAAAAAAGAGGCCTTCAGCCTCTGTGCAAGGGCCTCCAGCACTAAGTTACCAAGCTAGTAAGTAGAAGGTGGTGGGGGGTAGGGCTCAGGGGGCATGATTTGCTCCCACACAGGGCATCTCACGGATCAATCAAAGGGGAACACCAGAGACTCAGAGAGGTAGCAGTGCCCAGAGAGACTTAATTCAATAGGGCAACTTAAGTGCCCTGAAGGGATTTTGGGCATAGGCAGGCCCAGGCAAACAAAGAGGGAGGAGGAGGGGTGGGATTTGCTCCCACTCAGTGCACTCAGGGACTAATCAAAGGGTTGAGCAATGAGGTAGATTAGAGGCGCTGGCCTGGTGCATATATGCAGTGGACAATGTGAGCCACACAACACTCTGAGGGCATTGGCCTGAAACTGGGCACCCGTGAATACTGTAGCCCAGACCAAGCCGCAGTCAGGCAGAAACACAAGAAAGGGGTAAAAAATTAAAAAATGGTGCCCAGATCCCCCTGCCTGCAGTGTCCAGGAAAATAGCAAAATCCTCTTGGCAGGTTTAAAGTCAGCAAGAGACTTTTTTTTCCTCAGCATAAGACAAAAAGACCTGGAACTCTGAGAAGACCAAAGAGAGATCCAGAAACAAGGAAGAAGGCTAAAACCAAAACCTGAGACAAATTTCACTTCACTATGCTTCAGAACCTACATTTTATTTATATATATATTTTTTAATTTTTAATTTTTATTTTATTTCTCTACTTTTCATTATCTTTTTTTGGTTTTATTTCTTTGATTTCATTGTTTAATTGTTTTTCTTTACTCTCTCCTTCATACTGCATTTTAATTTTTCTTCTTTCACTTCACTCATATTCCAATAACACACTACTCTTGATCTATTACTTTTTATTCTTTTTATTCAGATTATATTTCCAAACATATTATTGTTATTCCATATCTAACACAGCACCCTACCCTGGTCTTACCCATCCATTTTGTCATCTTACTGAGCTTAATTAATGTTGTGGTCCACTTTATACTCTCACACACTACATCAATTTTCTATCCCTTACTCTCACTATATCTCACCATATAACCTACCATAAGTGCTCTGTTTTCTAAAGTCAACTCATTCTTTTTCCCTTCTAATAAGAGTCTTACCTATTTTTCACCTTTTATAAAAAGTGGCTACTTTGGTGAAATATCAGTTATTACTGTACTTCTTGAAAGGACTTCCTATCTGTTCTCTGCTTGTTAGTACTTTAAACCCCATAGAATACTCTCCCACTTTCTTCCTCTATTCTACCTTCGACCTGACACTGATCACATACAAGACAAGGAGTGAGATGTGAATATCGGTAAACCCACTGGAGGGGAGAATCCACCAAAAAGGAAGCCATCAACAAGTAAAGACCAAGTACAACAACAGAGTCCACACAGATGGAAGAAAGGACAAACCTAGAACATCCAGACAAGGAGATCAAAGAGACTGTACCACTGAGTCCCACAGAATGCCTACCACAGATCCACCGTACTAAGATAGCTAGCAAAGCAGAGCATCAGGAACTGTAGAAACAAACAAAAAGAGTCACCTTCAACACAGAGACAAAAAAGAACCCTCAATCAAAAGGCATGGAAGACTCTCGGTAAAAGAGCTAAATGAAATGGAGGAAAGCACTGTCACATATAGAATTCAAAAGAATGGTGATAGGGATGCTCAAGGAACTCAGACAACTACAAGGAACTACATGGGAACTAAAACAGTCTGAAAAAGGAAATAGAAACTATAACCAAGAACAAGGAAGAACTGAAAAATACAATTTCTGAAATAAAAAATACACAAGAAGGAAATCACAAGCAGGTTGGATGAAGCAGAGCACAGAATTAGTGAGCTGGAAGACCATACAGAAAGAAATACTGAGGTAGAGCCACTGCACAAAAAAATACTCAAAATATATGAATATAACTTCAGAGAATTGCAAGACAACATGAAACGCAACAATAATAGAATCATAAGAACACCAGAAGAAGAAGAAAAGGAACAAGGGACAGAAACCCTCTTGAAGAAAAGTGACAGAAAACTTCCCAAACCTGGAGAGGGGAAAAGCCACCCAAGTTCAGGAAGCAGAGGATACTAATCAAATGAACCCAAAGAGGATGACTCCAAGACAAATCAAATTAAAATGCCAAGTTTTTTTTTTAATTTTTATTGTTATTCAATTACAGTTGTATGCCTTTTCTACCCATCCCTGCACCCCACCCCAGCTGAACTCACCTCCCTCTCCCACCTCCACCCTCCCCCTTGATTTTGTCCATGGGTCCTTTATATTAGTTCCTGTAATCCCCTCTTCCCACTGACCCCACCCCACTCCCCCCCGGCTATTGTTAGATTGTTCTTAACTTCAATGTCTCTGGTATATTTTGTTTGCTTTTTTCTTCTATTGATTATGTTCCAGTTAAAGGTGAGATCATACGGTATTTGTCCCTCACCACCTGGCTTATTACACTTAGCATAATGCTCTCCAGTTCCATCCATGCTGTTGCAAAGGGTATAAGCTCCTTCTTTCTCTCTGCTGCGTAGAATTCCATTGTGTAAATATATCATAGTTTTTGGATCCACTCGTTTGCTGATGGGCACTTAGGTTGCTTCCAGTACTTGGCTATTGTAAATTGTGCTGCTATGAACATTGGGGTGCACAGATTCTTTTGGATTGGTGTTTCAGGGTTCTTAGGGTATAATCCCAGCAGCGTAATTGCTGGGTCAAAGGGCAGGTCCATTTTTAGTTTTCTGAGGAAATTCCATACTGTTTTCCACAGTGGCCTCACCAGTCTGCATTCCCACCAACAGTGCACTAGGGTTCCCTTTTCTCCGCATCCTCTCCAACATTTGTTTGTGGATTTGTTTATGTTGGCCACTCTGACTGGTGTGAGATGGTACCTCATTGTGGTTTTAATTTGCATCTCTCTGATGGCTAGTGATGCTGAGCATCTTTTCATATGTCTCTGGGCACTCTGTATGTCTTCCTTGGAGAAGTGTCTGTTCAAGTCCTTTGCCCATTTTTTAGTTGGGTTGTTTGTCTTCCTGGAGTGGAGTCGTGTGAGTTCTTTATATATTTTGGAGATCAGGCCCTTGTCTGAGGTATCATTGGCAAATATGTTTTCCCATACTGTTGGTTCTCTTTGAAATTTGGCACTGTTTTCTTTAGCCATGCAGAAGCTTTTTATTTTGATGAGGTCCCATTTCTTTATTCTTTCCTTTATGTCCCTTGCTTTAGGGGATGTGTCTGTGAGGATGTTGCTGCATGGAACGTCTGAGATTTTCCTGCCAATGTTTTCCTCGAGGACTTTTATGGTGTTATGACTTATATTTAAGTCTTTTATCCATCTTGAGTTTATTTTTGTGTGTGGCGTAAGTTGGTGATCGAGTTTCATTTTTTTTGCACGTAGCTGTCCAGATCTCCCAACACCATCTGTTGAAGAGGCTGTTTTTGCTCCATTGTATGCTCCTGCCTCCTTTGTCAAATATTAATTGACCGTAAAGACTTGAGTTTATTTCTGGGCTCTCTGTTCTGTTCCATTGGTCTATGTGCCTGTTTTTATGCCTGTACCAGGCCGTTTTGATGACAGTGGCCTTGTAATACAGTTTGATATCAGGTATTGTGATCCCTCCTGCTTTGTTCTTCTTTCTCAAACTTGCTGCAGCTATTCGGGGTCGTTTATGGTTCCATATGAATTTCTGAAATGTTTGTTCTATATCTGTGAAATATGTCATGGGTACTCTAATAGGGATTGTAAAATGCCAAGTTTTGAAGACACAGAGAGATTCTTAAAAGCAGTAAGGGAAAAACAAGAAGTAACATACAAGGGAACTCCGATAAGGCTAAGAGCCAATTTCTCAACAAAAACACTGCAATCCAGAAGGGAATGGCAAGAAATATTCCAAGTAATGAAAAGCAATGACCTGCAAACAAGACTACTCTATCCAACAAGGCTCTCAATGAAAATAGAAAGTGAAATAAGGAGTTTCACAGGCAAAAGGATGCTTAAAAATTACACCTCCAACAAATCAGCAATGCAAGACATGCTAAAAGGACTGCTATGAGAAGAGGAAGAAAAAGACAGAGAGAGGAACACAGGTACAATGGGGGGAAAATGAATAAATACCTATCAATAATAACCTTAAATATAAATTAATTAAATACACTCATTAAAAGACATAGGGCAGTTGAAAGGATAAGATAAAATGATCTGCACACCTGCTGCCTACAAGAGACCCACCTCAGAACAAAAGACCTACACAGACTGAAAGTAAAGGGTTGGAAAAAAATATTCTAACCAAATGGGCAGAAAAAAAATACTGGTGTAGCAAAACTCATATCAGAAAAAATAGACTTCAAAACAAGGGCCATAAAAAGAGACCCAGAAGGACACTTCTTTATAAACATATATTCACCCAACATAGGAGCACCCAAATACATAAGGAAAAATCCAGGAGGACTTCAAGAAAGATATAAACAGTAACACACTTATCCTGTAGGATTTTAATACCCCACTGTCAAAAATGGATATATCTTCTAAACAAAATATCAACAAAGAGATTCAGCATTGAACAATGCCCCATATCAAATGGACTTAACTGATATATATAGAACCTTTCATCGCAAAGAAGCAAAATACACGTTCTTTTCAAATGCACATGGAACATTTTCAAAGATAGACCACATGATAGGACACAAAACAAGCCTCATCAAATTCAAGAAAACTGAAATCATAACAAGCATTTTCTCTGACCACAAGGGACTGAAACTAAAAACCACCCTCAAGGAAAAAAACTCAAAAATATTCAAATTCATGGAGATTGAATAGCATGCTATTAAACAATGAATGGGTTAAGAATGAGATCAAGGAAGAAATCAAAAAGTTTCTGGAAACAAATGAAAATGAACTCACAACAGTCCAAAATTTATGGGGCACAGCAAAAGCAATCCTGAGAGGAAAGTTCATAGTAATAGAAGTCTACCTAAAAAAGATAAGAAACATTTCAAATAAACAACCTAACCCTCCATCTACAAGAATGGGAAGAACAACAACAAACAAAGCCCAGACAATGAAGGGCTGAGAAGCAGGCGACATGTCCCTCGTTTTGGAGAGCGAGGGTGGCCGAACCAGCTCCAGGTGCAACTCGGGTGTGGGTGTGGGTGCGGGCACGGCCAGAGGGGAGGCTATCAGGTGACCTCACAGAGCCACAGCCTCAGCTTCACATCAGAGAGATGGGCAAACAAGCGGATGTGCTCTCACGGCTGCCAGTGTCTCTGCTGAGGGCTAGAGAGCCATGAAGCCTCCAGGAGGAGCATCAAGCAATCTTTTTGGAAGTCCAGAAGAAGGTCTTCCTTCAAGCTGACCCAACAGGATAGCATCGAATATTTTGGGACCAACTGAAGAACCTCAAAACATTCCTAAGAGAACCAACCCCCCAGGGAGAAAAGGAAGTGGTATCTTTGAGGAATCAACACCTGTGCATAGTCCAGTGTCTGAACTCACCTGGTGGGAAGACTAGTAACATTTTGGGTCACCAGTGACCGCCACTTTACCCTTGGCACACCCAAACAAACCCAAGGACCACATACTCTTGTGTGAGGAAGACCAAAAATTGGACCTTAAAGGCACAACGAGCACCTTGCCCAGAGAAGAGCTGGGTGAGAAAGGTGGCTGGAGAGAAGCAGACCTTGCTCAGGAGCCCCAGCCAACGCCCACCATTGACAGCTGTGAGCCCAAATTGGGCCCACAGCCTTGATCTCACAACAAAGTACTGAATCCACCTGGAGGCGAATCCAGCATCTCCATCTACTAGAGAAGCTACTGCTTCCCCTGTAGCCAGATAAGAAACTCAAAAGATAGGATTTCAAATAGTTTCCTTTAGTCCAAAGGAAAGGGGCATGGGAGAAGGGTCTGCTGCTTATCTGAAGCCACTGCTCAGGTTCCACTGCCACCATGAGATCTGCAGAGGACCATGCCTTCCAGACTGCCAATAAACACATCTTTGTGGAGGAAATGTGACTCCTTGGTGAACACTCTAATTTTGGATGTGAGGAACTCTCAGATGGGCTATGTGGGGAGCTGGTGCAAGGCCACAGGAGCCTGATGAAGTGGGATATTCCATGTTCTGTGGCTTCAGCAGTCTGCCAGCCAGTGCTATCTAGAAATCACTTCACATAGTAGCAGAGTTTAAAGCCTTAGAAATCTAGAAACAATGCTGGACATAAACCAAAAAGTTGTTCAAACTCTTATGCTTTACGGAGAGACTTTTACCCTGATCCTCTGTGGTGATCTCACAGGAATCTGCCTTTCACTCACGAGGGACTTGGTCTTGGTCTATTCACAGACTGGTTTTGCTTGTGAATTGTTTCTTTTTTTCTCTCATCCCTAAGTCTTGGCCTTTGCCCTTTACCAGCAATGTGGACAGTTCCTCTATCTGCAAGACCCACTGACTTCTGCAAGACTAAAACTGTCCAGATACATCCAGGTAATTGGGTCATTTAAATCCTTCATGTGTCTTACTTTATTCCTGCTGATATTGGGTAGGAGATATGCTTGAGAACATTGGATTCTTAGGTTTTAATTCTTTAATAATACCTAAAGAGCTATTCTTAAACAGCAGCTTTGCGTAAATGACTAGTAACTGGTCTATTTGTGACACCTTTCTAGGAAAAAGTTACTCAGGTATACCAAAGTAAAAAAGTTTGCTTAGGCCACCCTTTATAAAGCTCTGCAGAATCTCTGGACTATATTCCTTTTCCAGAAGAGACTTGGAAACCATAGGCTAGGAGATTTACTAGTTTGGCAGCAAAGCCTCACCTGGCCAGTGGAGTTGCTTTACTTGGTCAGGCAGAAGTTTCTCACATTCAGCTTCTGAAGGGTATAGTCTCCACTCACTCATGCTGGACCAATAACTAACAGGGGAAAGGGTGTGGTTGTGGCTTTTGTTATGGGTGCCTACAGAGCAAATGCCAGGTGGTAAAAATGTCTTCATCATTCTTAAAATTGAGGAAATAAACATCTGTGTTTAATTATAATCACAGTGGCTGAGACACGAAGTGCCTGCAGGAGCTGCCTGCCAAACCCCACTTCTCACACCCAGCCCTTTGAGGAGATCTGCATGTGGTTTTGTCAACCAAAGAGTTTCCCTCCTTTCAGTTGTCCTGCTAACTGTGCAGCGAAGAAATACTCGTTCCATGTGACTTTATCAAGTACTTCCTGTCCATGCTTCAAATAGTCATTTTTTAAGAAATTTCTTTGGAATGCAGCTTTTTTTCCACATTAAAAAATGTCGTAAGTGGTGGTTAGCTTTGAAGGCCAAATACACTAATTTGTTTAACTTAAAATGAAATGTGCTAATGGCGGAAATGAGCTGCCATTTATAACTACATTTTTTTTCATATACAAGAAAATGATTTGTGAGTTCCAAATTGGGTTGCTAGGAAGAACCCTGATGTACTGCTGGCCCTTATGTTTTTACTCCCACTGTCAGCCGAATGACAGGAAGAACTCTAGCTCTGTCCCCTGGCAGGAATTTCTGGGGTGGAGATGGGGAAACCAAAGATGGGAAGAGAGGCCTGGGGGGGATGAGGGAAACATGAGCTACAGCAAGAGCCTCTAGGCAGCAGTGACAACTCCAGTCTTTTCTCCTCGTCTTTACCCCCTTTTCCTCCCTGGGGCCTTAGGCGTGGATTTCAAGTGTCTGCACAGTCTGGTCACTGGGAGAAGCAGAAGAGGAGTTTCTGCTTCTGTGAGGCCGATGGGGATGGTCATCTGCATTTGGAAAATGCTCTAGACATTAGAGCTGTCTGTATCTGGAAGATTGATTAACTATTAGCATCCTGTTCTCAACCTCTAAGCTGCATTGAGAAAATTACCAGTCTGTATTTTTATTAAGCCTTAAAACTTTATTTGCATTTGGTGCCAACTTTTTTCTAGAGCTGTATCAAAAACAACAAAACTGTACTTACATGACAATGTAATTTTGATAAGAATATTTTGTTATTTTCACAAGGCAGAACTGGGTACAACAGTTGAATTAAACTTAGTAATCATATAAGAAAAAAAGAAGAAGAAGACGAAGAACAAAGCCCAGAGCAAGTAGAAGGAAGAAAACAGAGAAATCATGGACATCACATGGAGGGATTTCAGTGGGAATGGAGGAATGGATGAGAAAAGATACAGGAAAGAAGAAGCATAATTAGTAGGCATAAAATAGATGGGGAGAGATAAAAATGGTATAGGAAACAGAGGATTCAAAGAATTTATATGTACAACCCATGGACATGAACTAAGGCGGGGGATGCTGGAGGGTTGGGGGGCAGGGCGGAGGGGGGATAAAGAGAGAAAAAATTGGGAAAACTAATAGGTAATCAATAAAAAAATACTTAAAAAATAAAGCAAATAGAAGAAAAAAGAATAAAAAACAGAATTCAGAAATAAAACCATGCAAATATTGTCAACTAATGTTGGCGAGGGAACCAAGAATACTCAATGGGGAAAAGATAGTCTCTTCAATAAATGGTATTGGGAAAACTGTTTAAAAACACACACAGGAAAATGAAAATGGACCCCCATCGTACACCACTCACAAAAATTAACAGAAAATAGATTAAATATGAAAACATAAGGCCTGGAGTTATAGTCAAGATGGCAGCATAGGTAAACACAGTTCACCTCCTCACATGTCAAAATTACAACTAAATTATACAACAACCATCACTCAGAACTGGGATAAATCGAGTTGAAAGGAAGTATGACAACTATGGAATTAAAGAAAACACATCCATCCAGACAGGTAGGAGGAGCAGAGACATAAAATGGGCTGCTACCACATACACATGGGTGGATAAAAATTCAGGAGGGTATCTTGGGAGCGAGGAATCCCAGCTCCACACCAGGCCTCCCAGCCCAGGTTACCAGTGCCAGGAAGATAAGTCCCCATAACGTGTGGCTGCAAAAAACAGCATAGATTGAGTCAGTGGGAGAAACTTCTGGAGTCCCAAGCAGGTCCTCTTAAAGAACCCACACACAAAGTTACTCAGACTCATTCCCTCTGAGCTCCAGGACCAGGGTAACAGCTTCAAAGGCACCAGTGGCATGCAGGGAGAACCTGAAGTATCTGGCATCAAGAATAGAGCTGAGGGACAGCTTTCTACCAGACAGAAAGGCAGGCAAAGCCACAAAGCCAGCAGGCAGGCGCTATATCTGAGACTCCATCAACCTGGCTCACACTGCACCACACTGAAGATCCCAGGGCTCTGTCCCACCTATCTTACACCTGTTAACAGTACCTTTTCCATATGAATGGCTGGTCTTGGTTCATGCTTCACAACTTCTTAAATCCTTTTAAACAAGCAATAGCTGGTCTCAGTGAGCCCCCAGCCCCCGAACCTCCTGGTAAGTAGCCCCAGGCACTGTACTAGGAACAGTCAGCCTAGATTCACAGCTTGGCTTCACCTGGGAATCTGCAAGCCCAGACAAGTAGGAGCAATCACAGATTTCTCTATAGCTCAGGCAGGGTGGCCTTGGGCAAAAAAAGGTAGAGGCTGACCTTGGCCTGCACCATCCAGGAAACCCCATGACCTGTGTACGAAGTGGACAGCTACAGGTCACATCAAAGCACCACCACCCTGCCCCTGCACAGCTGATCCTCCCTGGATGGTGGTCAAGGGTCACAGCCAATCCTTTCAACTGACTGGCCTGGGTAAATCCCTCCCATTGATCTGGTAACAGCAACCAAGGCTCAACTACAAGAGGAGAATGTGCACAGCCCAAACAAAGGACACTCCTTGAATACCCAGCTTGCGTGATAGGAGAGTCTGTGCCACAATTTACAGGGAAAAAACAGTAGAATGAATAAAGCTTAGACTCAGATCAACGATTTGGAACATAAGTAGGCAAAAAAAAAAAAAAAAAGCAGAAAAAAAATTTTAAAAGAGAGGATAGTATAAGCAGCCTCTGGGGAACTTCAAGTGTTCCAACATTCATATCAAGGGATGCCAGAAGGGGAAGAAAAATAATAAGAAATTGGAAAAGTATTTGAAAAAATAATGAAAGAAAACTTACCTAATTTGGTGAAGGAAATAGACACGCAAGTCTAGGAAGCACAGAGAGTCCCAAACAAGATGGATGCAAAGGGGCCCAATCCAAGACACATTATAATTCAAATGCCAAACATTCAAGATAAAGAGAGGGTCAAGGAAGATGGTGGCAAGATAGGTAGGAGCAGAGTCCACTTCCTCCTGGGCACCAGTGAAACACCTAGCTGGTCTTCTGAGGAACAGAACAAACAGCCAACGGTATTCCAGCACATATGAAGATTGGAGACCAAAAATTATAGAGGACATTGAAAAATCAGACAGTAAGAAGAGTCCTTAAGGACAATAAAGTCCCTGGGACCAGCCAAGGTACCAGGGCAGCTGAAGCCCCAGGCCAGATGCCTGCTGGGTCTGCGGCAAGATTATTGGGAGAGAGCCAAGCTGGGCTCTGTGAGACGCCAGGTGCTTGTTTGGATCTGGGGCTTAAATAGCAGGAATTCTTGAAAAGAAAAAGAGAAAAAAGAGGCACACAGCAGCTGTTTGGAGAATTCTCCACAGCAGCCGTGGCCTCTTACTCCCCCACTCCTGTAGCCCTGTACGCTGCACACCAGATCAGCAGCCGGCTGCCACAGATGCGCACATCCAAAGCACCAGTAGGTGTACGCGCCGATCAGTGCCCAGCTACCACGGGCACCACGCCGGAAGCCCTGGGTCCTCGTGTACCCCCATCAGCGATCAGTGGCCTGGCTGCCACGGGCGCCCAGGACTAAAGCACCAGGGATAGAACACCTCCCACCGAGCCCCCGCACAGAGACCTGCAGGGCCTACTGGCTCTCTAGGAGTAAGGCCAAATGCCTAGCAGAGGGGAACTACAAGGCTAGGGGAGATGGCAGGCAGAGAAAAGACTTCATTCAGTAAGGGGCTGAACTACCCTGAAGGGGCACTGAGAGTCCCTAGCAACTACAAGAGCAACGAACAAGATGGTAGAGTGTGAGATGCCCTTAATTGGTGCATCCCAAGGAGAGCGCAACTGGTGGACCAAAGGCCTAGGCGGGGAACACAAGGGCACTGAAGAACTGGACTGGAGGCTGGACAACAGCGAAGACTGAGGCTCAGTAAGGGAGAAAAGCGAAACCAATCCCTCCAGGCCTGACCGCAGACAGGATGACCAGCAGAACTAGCCTGACCAGTTTAAAGCCAGCAAAAGGCTTTTTTTTTTAATTCCTTATTCCTTCCAATCCTTTCCTTTTTTTTTTTTTCCTTCAACCGCCCTTCCTTCCTTTCCTTTTTTAATCCTTCTTCCTGACTTCTTTTATTTTTTTTAATTTTAATTTTTTTAATTCCTTCTTCCTTTCTTTCCTTTTCTATTCCTTTCTCCTTCCTTTCTTTTTTATTTTAATTTTTTAATTTCCTTCTACCTTTCTTCCCTTCTATCTTTTTTTTGGTCCTTTCTCCTTCCATCCTTTCCTTTATTATTCCTTCTTCCTTCCTTCCTTCCCTTTTCCTTTCTTTTTTTTTTTTTTTCCTCTTTTCCCCCAGGTCAGACAATAAAACCTGGAGCTGTGAAAAGACCAGAGTTAGACCCAAACAGGGATCATCCTAACAACAGAGACAGTGAAACAAATTTCAGCCTGCTACTCCAGAGAAATTGCAAGGTGGGAGCAGTTAAGACCAGTACACATGCTGGAAGAGGAAACCTACCAACACAGGAACCACCAACAGATAACAATGGAAGAAACTGAAGGAGGGAGTGGAAGCTACACTAACCTCAACCCAGGACTGATCTGGAAATACAACTAAATGGTGGAAAATTACTCAGAACAAACAACTGAACAAGGTCAAGAGAAAAGCCTCAAAACCTTGTACACATGGAAGAACCAGCTCCAACACAACCTGCCCACACCTGCACAACAGAAAACAAGAGGTGGTGGACAGACTGACCATCATGACCAGCTGATGGGAAGGACCCATCAAAGAAAGAACCAACAACAATCAAAAAACAAAGACATACACAGAGCCAACAGAAACCGCAGCCCAAGACCAGCAACCTCAGGAGATTAAGGAGATGGCACCACTGAATCCCGCAGGCATTCTACCATAGAAGTTCACACCATAAACCCCAGGAGTCAGAAGAGATCCATTTAAGAAGCAGAGGTTAACAAGAAGAGTCTCACAAACAATGGGAAGACAAAGAAACAATCCCCAAATGAAAGGAAAGGGGGAAGCCTCAAAAAGAATGCTGAATGAAACACAGGCAAGTCAACTATCAGATAATGAGTTCAAAGCAATTATTAACAAGAAGCTCAATGAGCTCACAGAGAATTACCAGAAACTACAGGGAAACCACAATGAACTCACTGCAAACTATATCAACATGAAAAAGGAAATAGAAACTATCAACAAGGGCCAAGAGGAAATGAAGAATACGATTTCTGAACTGAAGAACACAGTAGAAGGAATCAAAAGCAGGCTCACTGAAGCAGAGGATCGGATCAGTGAGCTGGAAGGCAAGGTAGAAAAAAACAACCAGAAAGACTAAGAAAAGGAAAAGAGGCTCAGAAAGAATTAAGAGGGATTAAGGGAAATGAAGAACAACATGAAACCATAAAAATATCCATATCATAGGGATACCACAAGCAGAAGAAGAGCAAGGGATACAAAACCTTGAAAAAGTAATGATGGGAAATTTCCCAAATTTGATGTGAGAAAAAGTCACACAAATCCAGGAAACTCAGAGACTCTCAAGCAAGAGGAACCCAAAGACGCCTACTTCAGGACACATCATAATTGAAATGGACAAAATTCCAAGAGGAAGACAGAATCTTAAAGGCAGCAAGGGAGAAACAAGAAGTAACATACAAGGGAGCCCCAATAAGATAAGCAGCTGACTTCTTAATGGAAACCCTCCAAGCCAGAAGAGAATGGCAAAACATATTCCAAGTAATGAGAACCAGAGGCCTGCAACCAAGGCTACTTCACCCAATTAGGCTCTCAATCAAGATAGAAGGCCAAATAAGGAGCTTCACAGACAAAAGAAGTCTAAAAGAATTCACTTCCAGCAAACCAACTCTGCAACAGATGCTAAAGGGACTGTTTTAAAAAAGGAAAAAAGAGTGAGAAAGAGAGGAACACAGGTACGAAAAAATGGCAGTGAATAAGAACCTATCAATAATAACCTTAAACGTATATGGATTAAATGCTCCAATCAAAAGACATAAAATAGTTGAATGGGTAAGAAATCATGACCCACACAATCATGCAGCCTACAAGACACCCAACTCCAATACAATAACTACACAGACTGAAAGTGAAGGGCTGGAAACAAATATTCCAAGC
This sequence comes from Desmodus rotundus, assembly GCF_022682495.2. NCBI lineage: Eukaryota > Metazoa > Chordata > Mammalia > Chiroptera > Phyllostomidae > Desmodus > Desmodus rotundus. The sequence goes on from NC_071388.1 coordinate 108,287,590, forward strand.
AAACGGACAGGAAAAAAAAGGCAGGGTAGCTATACTCATGTCAGACAAAATAGACTTCAAAAGAAGGGCCATAAAGAGAGACCAAGAAGGTCACTTCATAATACTCAAAGGAAGAATCCACCAAGAAGATATAAACTTTGTAAATATATATACTCCCAACATAGGAGCATTCAAATACATAAAGAAAATCTTGGAGGACTAGAAAAAAGATATTGAAAGCAACACATTTGGGGATTTTAACGCCCCACTGTCAAAAATGGACAGATCTTCCAAACAAAATATCAACAAAGATATTGTGGCATTGAATAATGCCCCAGATGAAATGGACTTAATTAATATGTATAGAGACTTTCATCCCAAGAAGCAAAATACACGTTCTTTTCAAATACACATGGAACATTTTCACAGGTAGAACACATGATAGCACATAAAACAAGCCTCAACAAGTTCAAGAAAATTGAAATCATAACAAGCATTTTCTCTGACCACAAGGGACTGAAACTAGAAACCAACGCCAAGGAAAAAACCCCAAACCACTCAAAATCATCGAGATTCAATAGTATGCTATTAAACAACGAATGGGTCAAGAACGAGATTATGGAAGAAATCAAAAAGTTTCTGGAAACAAACCAAAATGAACTCACAACTACCCAAAACTTATGGGACACAGTGAAGGCAGTCCTGACAGGGAAATTCATAGCAATACAGTACTAGCTGAAAAACACAGAAACATTTCAAATAAACAACCTAATCCTACACCTACAAGAATTCAAGGAACAACAACACAGACAGCCCAGAGCAAGCAGAAGGAAGGAAATAACCAAGATCAGAGCAGAGTTAAATGACATAGAGACTGAAAGCACAATTCTAAGGATCAATGAATCCAGGAGCTGGTTCTTTGAAAAGATAAACAAAATCAACAAGCCTTTAAGTAGGCTCATCACGAAAAAAAGAGAGAGGATCCAAATAAACACAATGAGAAATAAAAGAGGAGAGATTACAACTCATACCATAGAAATACAACGGACTGTAAGAAATTACTATGAAGAACTGTATGCCAAGAAATTTGAAAACCTAGGTGAATTTCACAAATTTCTAGAAAAATATAATCTTCCAAACTGAATGAAGAAGAAGAAGAAAACCTGAACAGACCAATAACAGCAGAAGAAATTGAAGCAGTCATCAAAAAACTCCCAACACACAAAAGCCCTGGACCAGATGGTTTCACAGGAGAATTCTACAAAGCATTTAAGGAAGAGCTAACCCTTATTCTTCACAGACTATTCGAAAAAATCCAAACTGATGGAAGACTCCCAAACTCTTTTTATGAAGCCACCATCATACTAATCCCAAAACCAGATAAACACATAACAAACAAAGAAAATTTCAGGACAATATTGCTGATGAGCATAGATGCTAAAATTCTCAACAAAATATTGGCAAACTGCATCCAGCAACACATTAAAAAGATCATACACCATGATCAAGGGGGATTCATCCCAGGGATGCAAGGATGGTACAATATTCGCAAATCAATAAACATAATACCTCACATAAACAAAAGCAAAGACAAAAACCACTTGATCATATCAATAGATGCGGAAAAAGCATTTGATAAGGTACAGCACCCATTTATGATAAAAACCCTCAACAAAGTGGGATTAGAGGGAGCATTCCTCAACAAAATAAAGGCCATATACGAGAGACCTACAACCAACATCATACTCAATGGACAAAAACTTAGAGCTTTCCCATTAAGATCAGGAACAAGACAAGGATGCCCTCTCTCACCACTCCTATTCAACACAGTATTGAAAGTCCCAGCCACAGCAATCAGACAAGAAAAAGCAATAAAAGGCATCCAAATTGGAAAGGAGGAAATGAAATTATCACTGTATGCAGATGACATGATAGTGTACATGGAAAATCCTATAGACTCCACCAAAAAACTACTCCACCTAATAAATGAATTTGGCAAAACACCTGGATACAAGGTCAATACTCAGAAATCAAAGGCATTCCTGTACACCAACATCGAAACTGCAGAAACACAAATCAGGAAAAAAATCCCATTTGATGTAGCAACAAGAATAAAAAGTACCTAGGAATAAACCTAATCAAGGAGGTAAAAGACGTGTACTCAGAAAACTATACAACACTGAAGAAAGACATTAAGGAAATCAGAAACAAATGGAAGCATGTACCATGCTCATGGATTGGAAGAATTAACATCATCAAAATGGCCATACTACCCAAAGCAATTTATAGATTCAATGCAATCCCTCTTAGAGTACCCATGACATATTTCACAGATATAGAACAAACATTTCAGAAATTTATATGGAACCATAAACGACCCCGAATAGCTGTAGCAATTTTGAGAAAGAAGAACAAAGCAGGAGGGATCACACTACCTGATATCAAACTGTATTACAAGGCCACTGTCATCAAAACGGCCTGGTACGGGCATAGAAACAGGCACATAGACCAATGGAACAGAACAGAGAGCCCAGAAAGAAACCCAAGTCTTTATGGACAATTAATATTTGACAAAGGAGGCAGGAGCATAAAATGAAGCAAAAATAACCTCTTCAACAAATGGTGTTGGGAGATCTGGACAGCTACATGCAAAAAAATGAAACTCAATCACCAACTTACGCCATACACGAAAATAAACTCAAGACGGATAAAAGACTTAAATATAAGTCATAACACCATAAAAGACCTAGAGGAAAACATTGTCAGGAAAATCTCAGACATTCCATGCAGCAACATCCTCACAGACATGTCCCCTAAAGCAAGAGACATAAAGGAAAGAATAAACAAATGGGACCTCATCAAAATAAAAAGCTTCTGCATGGCTAAAGAAAACAGCATTAAAATGAAAAGAGAACCAACAGTATGGGAAAACATATTTGCCAATGATACCTCAGACAAGGGCCTGATCTCCAAAATATATAAAGAACTCACACGACTCCACTCCAGGAAGACAAACAACCCAACTAAAAAATGGGCAAAGGACTTGAACAGACACTTCTCCAAGGAAGACATACAGAGAGCCCAGAGACATATGAAAAGATGCTCAGCATCACTAGCCATCAGAGAGATGCAAATTAAAACCACAATGAGGTACCATCTCACACCAGTCAGAGTGGCCAACATAAACAAATCCACAAACAAATGTTGGAGAGGATGCGGAGAAAAGGGAACCCTAGTGCACTGTTGGTGGGAATGCAGACTGGTGAGGCCACTGTGGAAAACAGTATGGAATTTCCTCAGAAAACTAAAAATGGACCTGCCCTTTGACCCAGCAATTCTGCTGCTGGGATTATACCTAAGAACCCTGAAACACCAATCCAAAAGTACCTATGCACTCCAATGTTTATAGCAGCACAATTTACAATAGCCAAGTACTGGAAGCAACCTAGGTGCCCATCAGTAAATGAATGGATCCAAAAACTATACTACATGTACCCAATGGAATTCTATGCAGCAGAAAGAAAGAAGGAGCTCCTACCCTTTGCGACAGCATGGATAGAACTGGAGAGTATTATGCTAAGCGAAATAAGCCAAGTGGTGAAAGATAAATACCATATGATCTCACCTTTAACAGGAACCTAATCAACAAAACAAACAAACAAGCCAACTATAACCAAAGACACTGAAATTAAGAACTGGCTAACAGTGACCAGAGGGGAGAGGGGAGGGAATTTCAGAGCAAAGGGTGAAGGGTGTGTAGGAACAATTATAAAGGACACATGGACAATAACAGGGGGCTATGGCGGGATGGAAACGGGAGGGAGGTGGGGAGGGCTGTGGATTGGGCTGGGGTGGGGGGAAAAGGCAGGGAATTGTACTTGAATAACAATAAAATTGGAGGAAAAAAAAAGATAAACAGAGAATCTTAACTGCAGCAAGAGAAAAGCTGATAATTACCTACAAAGGAGTTCTCATAACACTGTCAGCTGATTTGTCAAAAGAAACTTTGCAGGCTAGAAGGAACTGGAAAGAAATATTCAAAGTCTTGAATAGCAGGGACCTTCAGCCAGGATTGCTCTACCCAGCAATGATATCATTCAGAACAAAACGGCAGATAAATAGCTTCCCAGACAAGAAAAAGCGAAATGAGTTCACCATCACCAAACCATTATTATATGAAATGTTAATGGGGCTCATTTAAGAAAAAGAAGATCAAAACTATGAACTATAAAGTGGTCAGAAAGGGAACAATCTGCTTGGTTGGCTCTCGCCCTATTTCCATACACTTCCCATACTTCCCATATACAACTGGCACCCTTCTATCTGTTGCCCTGTTGCTGAATCCCAAAATGGGTGCATTTGTGTATGTTCTAGGACCATGCAGGTCTTTTAAACAGACCAGCCGCTCCTGAGAGACTGGCAGTTTCTTCCACTACCTCAACCCCCACTGGGTTTTACAGCCAGAAGTTACGAGGCTTTATTTTTCTGGCGCTGGAACCCTGGGCTACATGGTACAGCCTGGGGTTGGTATTGCTAGCTCCCCAGGTGTCCCTCACAGTTTTTGTCAGCCACACGTGAATGTGGGACTACCCGTTCCACCAGCCACTGCCACTGCCTCACCACTGCCTCAATGCTACCACCTTGTCTCTGCCACACCATGTCCTCTCCACCCCAGCTCCACCCCTCCTAGCCGTCTGGATGAATATTTCTTCTTTAAATCCTTGGTTGTTAGACTTCCATACAGTTCAATTTTCTGGCAATGTAGTTGTCTTTAGTTTTGAAGTTAGTTTGATCCTTGTTATGGTTGTGAGAGGAGGCAAAGCATGTCTACCTACACCTCCATCTAGACTGAAGTCCAATACATCAAAGACTTTCTATAAGCATGCTCAGTTCCTACACTGGTTAGCTACTCTCTAGGATGTCTGCAACCCCATACATTTGCTCCCCTCATTTGAGCTGTATGTTTACCATATATCAGTGTGTCTGTCCCCAACTACCTATTTTTCTTAGTAAAACAATATAATCTAATATTGTACACCCAATAAAATGTGAGTGCAAATAGAAAAAGTTGGGCTCCGCAAGAAAACAAATTGAAAGACTAGAAAAACTGAAAAAGGTAAAAAACTAAAAACAGCTGATATTGAAGTAGATGTGGACAACTACAAAAAAGGAAGGAAGGTTATGAAAATCTCAAAGGATTCTGTACCCAGATGAAAGAGAAATTAGAAAAAATTCATTTTGAGTATGAATTTCTAAAGAAATGATAGCTAATTTCTTTACAAATAGAAAAGCCGAAGGCCTTGTCCTTCACTTGAAAAAAGGAATAAAGTTGTTAAACAAATACCCTTTTACTGTTTTAAATTAAAATATTTTAGAAATATACTTTGATTCATTGCCATAACATTTATATTCAAGAAACCAACCACCTCATTCCTACCTGCAATAGGCAGGAGCCCTTTACTATACTTAATATAGCTCAAGAAACACTACTATCTTTAAATGAAATTTTAAAAATATGTCTCTAAATCCACATTTTGTAATTCTGTTCATTACGTTTCTTAAGATTTCAGTCTTGATCCTGAACAACTATAAACAATACACATTAAGCTATACCTGGTATTCTAGCAATCATACATCATACTTCCAATAGATTGTACCCGGAACATATTAGGTCTGTCCAGAAGGTATCCAGCCATGTAATATGAGAAATAGAGACATTTATTGAGGAAGTTACAAGATACAAGAAACACTGTACATAGGACAATGACACCTTTGGTCCCCTTCACAGTAGGCACTCTGGGATGTCACAGTTTTCCCAGTCACCATCAGATGCCCTGTCATATTTTCCTGAGTCTTGTTGATGGTCTGAAATCTCTTCCCTTTCAAAGGCGATTTGATTTTGGGGAAAACCCAGAAGTCATAGGGTGCCAAATCTGGGCTGGGTTGGACGGGCTGAGTCACCTGGGTGATTTGGTGTTTCTGCAAAACTCTCTGCATGAGACGGGATGCATGAGTGGATGCATTGTTGTGATGAATCTGCCAATTACCAGTTGCCAATAGCTGTGGCCTTCTGCATCATCCAAATAGTTGCATGGAAGAACATTCAGGATTAACGCAAAATTTGATGCAGATTCATTGCTCTACTAACTCATTTTGAATGGGACTCCACAGAGTTACACACGCTCACTCAATGGTGTCTACCACTCCCACTGATTAGTAGCATGAAGTTGTCATTTTTCACACATGCACATTCCAGTCTACTCTCCTAAGCTGCCAGGTAATATTGATGTCATGTAACCTGTTCTCATTGTACTAACAATGGCTGGACTTTTTCTGGACAGAACTCATGTATCACACAGGTACTATCATTGCTCTATGTGAAAAGAAATGGCTTTTCAAGTTAATACTTAATATGCCAGTTAGACATCAATGATATCTTCGCAAAACTGAAATATAAACTACATTTGCAAACACATAAAAGTGATCTGGTTTTCAAAATGTTTAAATGCTAAGTACCTAAATATCAATACATTAACCACCACCACCAATAACAACAAACTCAAAAAAAAAAAGAAGATAAGAAAAGTACAGTGTTGCAGTGAAATGAGAAGTGTGAAAGAATATCTACCTTCCGATTCTGATCATAAGCAGAATCAATCCCCAAAATACTATTCACTTCCACGTATGGATATTTCTTCTCCAGGACACTGACCACATGTTCAACTTTTACGTTTTCTCCAGTCCTTACTTTGTTATATATCTGAAGAAAGAAAAACCAGTTAAACAACAAGAATTTTAAATTCAAAAACCACAGTGTTTATAACAAAGATTTTTTTTTAAATATACTTATTGATTATGCTATTAGAGTTGTCCCATTTCCCGCCCCTTCACTCTACTCCATCCCGGCCACTCCCTCCCTCCCACATTCTGCCCCTATACTTCATGTCCACGGATCATACTTATAAGTTCTTTGGCTTCTACATTTCCTATACTATTCTTACCCTCCCCCTGTCTATTTTCTACCCACCATTTATGCTACTTATTCTCTGTACCTTTCCCCCCTCTATCCCCCTCCCACTCCCCTGTTGATAACCCTCCATGTGATCTCCATTTCTGTGGTTCTGTTCCTGTTCTAGTTGTTGGCTTAGTTTGCTTTTCTTTTTGTTTTAGGTGTGGTCGTTAATAACTGTTGAGTTTGCTGTCATTTTTACTGTTCCTATTTTTTATCTTCTTTTTCTTAGATAAATCCATTTAACATTTCCTATAATAAGGGCTTGGTGATGATGAATTCCTTGAACTTGACCTTATCTGAGAAGCACTTTATCTGCCCTTCCATTCTAAATGATAGCTTTCCTGGATACAGTAATCTTAGATGTAGGTCCTTGCCTTTCATGACTTGGAATACTTCTTGCCAGCCCCTTCTTGCCTGTAAGGTCTCTTTGCAGCAGTCAGCTGACAGTTTTATGGGAACTCCTTTGTAGGTAACTGTGTCCTTATTTCTTGCTGCTTCTAAGATTCTCAGCTTCTTTTAATCTTAGGTAATGTAATTATGATGTGCCTTGGTGTGTTCCTCCTTGGGTCCAGCTTCTTTGGGACTCTCTGAGCTTCCTGGACTTCCTGGAAGTCTATTTCCTTTGCCAGACTGGGGAAGTTCTCCTTCATTATTTGTTCAGATAAGTCTTAAATTTCTTGTTCTTCCTCTTCTCCTTCTGGCACCCCTATAATTTGGATGTTGGAATGTTTCAAGATATCCTGGAGGTTCCTAAGCCTCTCCTCATTTTTCTGAATTCTTGTTTCTTCATTCTTTTCTGGTTGGATGTTTCTTTCTTCCTTCTGGTCCACACCGTTGATTTGAGTCCCAGTTTCCTTCCCATCACTATTGGTTCCCTGTACATTTTCCTTTGTTTCTCTTAGCATAGCCTTCATTTCTTCATGTAATTTGCGACCAAATTCAACCAATTCTGTGAGCATCCTAATTACCAGTGTTTTCAACTGTGCATCTGATAGGTTTGCTATCTGTTCGCTGCTTATTTCTGGAGCTTTGATCTGTTCTTCCATTTAAGCTTTTTTTTTTTTTTTTTTTTTTTTTGGTCTCAGTGTGCCTGTGAAGTAAAGGGGTGAAGCCTTAGGTGTTCCCTGGGGCGGGGTAATGCTGGTCACTGCGCTGTGAGGCTGTATGTGGGGGAGGGGCCGAGAGGGAGCAAAGGCGCTTGCTCCACTCTATGCTGGGTTTCAGTCACTCCCTCTGCTACCTGCAATCAAACTGGGCCCCTCTGGCGCTGATTCCTGAGTGGGTGGGCTTGTGCACGCTCTAGGCCCCTGTGGGTCTCTCCAACGACCTCTCCTGTGAGGCTGGGAGTTTCACCTGCTGCCTCTTCAACCCCCACTTGTTTTCAGTCAGAGGTTTGAGGCTTTATTTCCCGGAGCTGGAGCCCTGGGTTGCATGGTCTGTTTTGCTCCCCCGCAGTTTCTCCGGTTCATCTATGCACGAATGTGGGGTGCGGGGTCTGCTAGCGATCTCGCACTGCCTGCCCCGTTGGTCCCCCAATCCACCACGTCTCTGGATCGGGCAGCGTTGCCCCGAGTCCTGTGCACCCTAGCTGCCCATCTCCGCCTCTCCTCCCAGTCTGGACGAATGTTTCTTCTTTATCTCCTTGGTTGTCGGACTTCCGTGCAGTTCGATTTTCTGTTATTTCTGGGGGAGGGGGGGTTGTTTTTAAATTGTTGTTGTCCTTCTCTTGGTTGTGCAAGGAAGTGCAGTGTGTCTACCTACGCCTCCATCTTGGTTCTCACAAAAGATTTCTAAATGTAGAGGAAACCATGACCATTTTTCTTTAAAAGTCAAATGGGGTCAAATGGAAATAGCAATTCTCTTTTCCATATACCTCAAAGATGCCTTTTTATGTTAGAAACTACATATTGCTAAAATGACCCAATCAGTTCATATTCATATTGTCCCAAGTGCAAAACTCTATTAAATTTTTAAAGATCTGAAAATTTATTAGTATTCCTTGAAATAAGATCTCATGTCCTTGATGTTTAGAGGAAACAAGCTGCAAAATATATTATGGCATAATCCCTGTTTTTAAAAAGCAGACTAAAAAAACCCACAAAACCATGTCTATGATATATGGTTAAATAGCCACAAGGATACAATGTGACCTTGTAATGGTCGTTAACTTAAGACACAGGATTAGGGAAGGGAGAAAAAATTTTTAACTGATACACTTTAATATTTGAAAAAAATTTGTAACAAAATTTTATTTTACTTTTGCAATTAAAACAAAAAGAAATGAAAATTCATATTATCCTTTCCTTCAAATATCTATGAGGGGGGAAAATTTTTTTTAATAATATATTTTATTGATTATGCTATTACTTGTCCCATTTTTCCCCCTCTATTCCCCTCCGCCCTGCACACACCCTCCTACCCACATCCCCCCCCTTTAGTTCATGTCCATGAGTCATACTTATAAGTTCTTTGGCTTCTACATTTCCCATACTATTCTTACACTCCCCCTGTCTATTTTCTACCCACCATTTATGCTACTTATTCTCTGTACCTTTCCCCCCTCTCTCCCCCTCCCACTCCCCTGTTGATAACCCTCCATGTGATCTCCATTTCTGTGATTCTTTCCTGTTCTAGTTGTTTGCTTAGTTTGCTTTTCGTTTTGTTTTAGGTGTGTTTGTTAATAACTGTTGAGTTTGCTGTCATTTTTACTGTTCCTATTTTTTATCTTCTTTTTCTTAGATAAATCCATTTAACATTTCCTATAATAAGGGCTTGGTGATGATGAACTCCTTGAACTTGACCTTATCTGAGAAGCACTTTATCTGCCCTTCCATTCTAAATGATAGCTTTGCTGGATACAGTAATCTTGGATGTAGGCCCTTGCCTTTCATGACTTGGAATACTTCTTGCCAGCCCCTTCTTGCCTGTAAGGTCTCTTTGCAGCAGTCAGCTGACAGTTTTATGGGAACTCCTTTGTAGGTAACTGTGTCCTTATTTCTTGCTGCTTCTAAGATTCTCAGCTTCTTTTAATCTTAGGTAATGTAATTATGATGTGCCTTGGTGTGTTCCTCCTTGGGTCCAGCTTCTTTGGGACTCTCTGAGCTTCCTGGACTTCCTGGAAGTCTATTTCCTTTGCCAGACTGGGGAAGTTCTCCTTCATTATTTGTTCAAATAAGTTTTCAATTTTTTGTTCTTCCTCTTCTCCTTCTGGCACCCCTATAATTCGGATGTTGGAACGTTTCAAGATGTCCCGGAGGTTCCTAAGCCTCTCCTCATTTTTCCGAATTCTTGTTTCTTCATTCTTTTCTGGTTGGATGTTTCTTTCTTCCTTCTGGTCCACACCGTTGATTTGAGTCCCAGTTTCCTTCCCATCACTATTGGTTCCCTGTACATTTTCCTTTGCTTCTCTTAGCATAGGCTTCATTTTTTCATCTGGTTTTCGAACAGATTCAACCAATTCTGTGAGCATCTTGATTACCAGTGTTTTGAACTGTGCATCTGATAGGTTGCCTATCTCTTCCTCACTTAGTTGTATTTTTTTCTGGAGCTTTGAAGTGTTCTGTTATTTGGGCCAATTTTTTTTTTTTTTTTTTTTTTTTGTCTTGGCATGCCTGAGCCACAAAAGGTTAAGTTCCTAAGGCAGTTTCTGCTGAAAGGACCAATGCGCCCAACTGTCTCGGAACGTGCAGGTAAAAATGCTGGAAGAACTTGTCCCCGTGTAAAAAGTCTACCCACATCCATACAATTGTGGTTCCTCGGAAAAAAGTATGTTCTCGGTGGAAGGGATCACTGGCCTTTTATTTCCAAGTTTTCCGCCTGCTGCATTCCTTCCTTCCGGGGAAAAATTTTTAAAAGCAGACTTTAAAATACTTACTATCCTCAGCAACTTCTTTTGAACTTATTTCATTCTCCCTAGTCTTAATGCTAACTCCCACCATTATCATTGCTCAAGAGATCACAGCAATAGCTCATGAACTGGTATCCCTGCCACTTTCTTTACCTTCATCAGATTCATTTCTATACATGCATCAGAATGATGTTTTTAATTGGAGTTTAAATTCTGTGAACTAGACATCTGTTACCTAGTCTAATGGCTTCAATGATCAGGGTCCCCTCTCCACTCTGCTCTCACTCAAGCCATACTAATAGCTTAGAATCACTACCTCTGATTTTGTAGCCATTGTTCCACTGACTCCAGTTTTTCCTCCAACACTCAGCTGGGACAACTTCCCACTCCATAAAACATGCCCATGGCCATCCATAGTGGTCTGAGATCCTAGTGCTGCTATAGCCAGGTGTGCTTCCAACACTATATTAAAACATCTCTTTGGAGGTGTCCCCAGTAGATCTCTAAGGACACAGGTGATATCTTACTCTTCTTTGTATCCCACATATCTAATACCAGGTCTGGTAAATGGTGGGTCTTTGGAAAATGTTAGCCAAATAAATAATGCATTTTATCTATTAAAAAAATACCCCTGACTGAATTATAAAAAATAAACATAACAAACATAGTAAATAGCACACTGACTTCATGTTTATAGGTAAGATAAAGGTGGTGAAAATCAATTCCCTCAAAGATGGCTTTCCAATAATTATCACTAATCTGTAAACAAAAGAATTGTTACTTCTTCTGAATATAATTTTAAATGTATTGAATGTGAAGTATTTTATATTTAAAAATAGCAAAAAATAAGGACAGTTATTTGTTTGAATTTGAGCAATATCTTAAACATACACAAAAATTGGACATTTTTAAATTTTCAGTTAAAATGGAGAAAACAGACAATAAGAATTTTATGACTTGAATAGTAAACTGAATCCTAATGAAAATATCATGATGGTCTTAAAGGGGGAAAAAAGCAAACATTTTTTAGACAAGTTGAGAACATAACATTCACCAAAAGACATTAATTAGTAATTTCAAATCACCAGAAGGCAGAAGACTAATTAATATACATTAGTAGGGCTCCCAAGGAAGATTGTCTTAGCTAAAATCACAGCAATCTATTATTAACATCAATGAATCAATAAAAGCAACTCCTGAAATATAAAACACAAAGTTTGTGTGAATAATTTCTTACTTTTTTCTCTTTACAGAACTGCTGAATCCCTTTACCACATATTGATTCTTAAAGTAAGTTAGACTTAAAAAATTATTTGCCATTTTGAATGAAAACATACATGTGTCAGAGTTTGGAAGGCGTGATAACCATCCACTTCTTGGGCAACATAATTATATGCTCTCATAATAGCCACACCAGCATCTTTCATCCCATCCGCATCTTCAGAATCAGTAACCACAAAGATTAAACCAATTCTGAGGGAAAGAAGAAAAAATTTAAAAAACATTTCAAAGAATGCAACAGGTTAACGAACACCTATGTTCACTGCAGTGCTATTTACAACAGCTAAGCTATGGAAACAGCTCAAGTGCCCATCAATAGACAAGTGGATAAAAGAGCTGTGTTACATTTACACAATGGAATACTACTCAGCCACAAAAAAAAAGTGAATTACCATTTGCAACAGTATAAATGGATCTATAGAATCCACATGAAGTAAGTCAGACAGAGAAGGACAAATACCCTATTATTTCAATTATAAGTACAATCTAAAGAACAAAATAAATGAATAAACAAAACTGAAAAGACTGATGGTTGCCAGAAGAGAAGGGGTTGGGGGACTAGGTAAAAAACGATGAAGGGATTCAGAAGTACAGATTGGTAGTTACAGAACAGTCATGGAAATGTAAAGTACAGCACAGGATACATAGTGAATAATATTGTAATAACTATATATGGGCCAGGTGGGACTGAAAATATCAGGGGAACATGTTGTGAAGTATATGATTGTCTAACCACTATGCTGTACACCTGAAACTAATACAAAATAATATTGAATGTAAACTGTGATTGAAAAGATTTTTTAAAAAGAATGCAACCAGGAAAAAGTACCCCACACAAATATTTTAGCTAACAGACAGAAACCATTCACAACTGAAAAACACAGTTCACGACCTCCTCTATTAATATGGTTGGCAAAGGCATTCATCACATATAGAATAAAAAGCAGGTTCCCAAAGGTGGCTTAGACTTTCATCTGTTAAAGCAAGCTGTTTCCACATTGTGGAATGAGACCTTTACTGACATGATGGGTATTACTATAGTTTTACATAACGATTTTATTCTGTTATAAGCAAAAATTAGGAAACGTGAAAATTTTCAGAATGTGAAAATACATAAAAAAGGGAGACGGATTTTCAGATGTAACATAGGCAATATAAGAATCATGAGTAAATGAAAAAGCACTAAAAACATCCACTATCATCCTTCACCAAAAAGCTACAAATAAGGTTAGAGTGTATTACATTTTTTAATTTTAAATGAAGGAATAAAGCACAAAGGTGTACCAAAACACATCTAAAGGCTAGGGGGAAGAAAACTTGCACTGTCCAATACAGGCCAGTAACTACCATATTTGGATCAAAAGCTATTAAATAGAGAAAGGACAGTCTTTTCAATAAATAGTGCTGAAACAACTGAACATCCACATGCAAAATACTAAATCTAAGCAGAGATTTGTAACCTTCACAAAAATGAACTCAAAGTGGATCATATATAAAAATGCAAAATACAGAAATATCAAATTTCTAGAAAATAAAATAGGAGAAAATTTAGGTGATCTGGAGTTTGTCAATGACTTTTAGATCTAACAAAAAGAGCACGACCCATGACAAAAAAATAATTGATAATTTGGACTTCGTTTAAATTAAGAACTTCTGCTCTACAAAAGAAACTGTTAAGAAAATAAAGACAAGCCACAGACTGGCAGAAAATCTGTGTAAAACACATATCTGATAGAGAACTAATATCCAGAATATACAAAGATCTGTTAAAACTCACAATAAAAAATACAGTTACAAAAGGGCAAAAATTCTGAATAGGTACCTCACCAAACAAGGCATACAGTTGGCAGATAAATATGTAAAAAAAGATGCTCAACATCACATATCATTAAGCAATTTCAAATTAAAGCCATAATGAGACATAACTATTAGAATGGCTAAAATAGAAAACACTGACAACACCAAATGCTGGTGAGGGTGTGGAGCAACAAGAACTCTCATTCATTGCTGGTGGGAATGCATAATGGTACAACCACTTTGAAAGACAGTTTGGCAGTTTCTTATAAAACTAAACATAATTTTACAATTAGATAAAGCAATCGTGCTCCTGAATATTTACCCAAATGAACTGAAAACTATCACACCAAATGCTGAAGACAGCTGTTTATAGCAGTTTTACTGCCCAAACTTGTAAGTAACCAAGATGTCTGTCAACAGATGAGTGCATTAAAAAAATAAAAAACAAACAAAAAATACCCATGGTACATCCATATAACAGAGCATTATTCAGTCAGAAAAAGAAATAAGCTATTAAGCACAAAAAGACATGGACAAATCTTAAACGCAAACAAAGTGAAAGACAATCTGAAGAAGTTATATAGGTGAGGGAACACCCCAAGAAATGGGAATTAATTTATTAAAAATTGTGTATTTATTCTTACATGTTTAAACTTTAGTCACCTTCAAAGTGCTCTCCATTTGATGCAATACACACCTATCAAGACATTTTTTCCACTGTTCAAAACAGTTTTTGAACTCAACAATTTTGATGCCTTTTAGTGCTTCTGCCATTTTTTGTTTCACCTGTTCCACATTGGCAAAGAGTTTCCCTTTGAGGACTTTTTTCATCCAGGGAAACAAAAATAATGTCACTTGTAGCAGAGATCAGGTGAATAGGGAGGGTGGGGCACATAGGTCATGCTGTTTTAGGTCTGCTGAACACTCAGCACAATGTGGGCAGGTGCACTCCTAAATCACCTGTCATGAAATGGCAAATGCATTGAGTCTTCAAAAAAAAACTCACTGAAGCCAAACTCAGCCTCTCACAACAATGCCAGCTAGTACACTGATACAGATAGGCTACTAGAACACTGACCTAATGGAGAAGCATATACTACAAGGGGCCTGGCCTCCAGAAGATAATTCTGTTTTGGGGGGTACCCCCTTGTATGCTGTAATTCTGAAAAAAGGCAAAACCACAGAGACAGTTATATGATCTCACCTTTAACTGGAACATAATCAATAGAAGAAAAAAGCAAACAAAATATAACCAGAGACATTGAAGTTAAGAACAATCTAACAATAGCCAAGGCGGGGGGGGGGGGGGTGGGGGCGGGCACAGGGGGAAGAGGGGATTACAGGAACTACTATAAAGGACACATGGACAAAACCAAGGGGGAGGGTGGAGGTGGGGGAGGGAGGTGGGTTCACCTGGGGTGGGGTGGAGGGATGGGGAGAAAAGGCATACAACTGTAATTGAATAACAATAAAAATTAAAAAAAAAAAAAAAAGATCTGTGGTTGTCAGGGGATTATAGGGAATGAGGGTGGGAGGGACAAATAGGTGAAGAAGAAGGGATTTTTAGGGCAGTGAAACTAATCTATATGAATTTGTAATGGTGGAAGTATGTCCTTATACATTTGTCAGGACCCGTATAGTATAAAACTCAAACAATGAACCCTAATGTAAACTATGGACTTTTAATAATAACATTATCAATACAGGTTAATTAATTTTTAAAAATCTATAGCCTAAATGTAGAAGAAGAAAATTAAAACATATATTAAACATCAAGTTCTCAGGAGGTTTATGCATAATGTGTGCATATGTGGATGGGGTTGGCGAGAGGGTTTGTTTTTAGATGATAACTCTCTTTGTTTTTTAAAATCCCACTATGACAGAAATCATGAGTAGACTCCAGGCAAAAACAACCTAAATATTATTTCTCATGAAAACAAAAATAAGGACTAGGGCCTAATTATCTCCTCACAAAATATCTCCCCTTCCCGAGTTTCCAACTTCTATAAAGAGTATGAGTTTTTGGTAGCTACACTGTTTCTCCCATTCCCTCATCAAGTATCACTAGGGAGTCTCTCAGATTTGTCCCCTCCTCTCCTTGACCAGATCAACAACTCAGTGTATGTGCCGTATCAACTCAAAGACTAAAGCAACAGCCTGTCTGTTTTGAGGCTCTCTACCAACTGTTGACAACACGCCTCTCTATTGCCTGTGAGTTAAGTGTCTTCCTCTCACTTACCACTGCAATCTGAAGACCACGTTCCTTTTTTTTTTGTCCCTCAGTGCAATTCAATAAATTAGTGCCCACTATGTACCAAGAGCCAACTTCTTCTGTGTTCTTATATTTCCCTTTTAATCAAAACATAGCTCTGGCTGTAATCCAGTAGTTTACTCCTCCATCTAACCAGTATTCATGTTTTAAATGAAAAATTTCATTAAACTCAATGTCCTGGCTGGTGGGGCTCAGTGGATTAAGTGCAGGCCTGCAAACCAAAGGGTTACCAGTTCGATTCCCAGTCAGGGCACATGCTTCGGTTATGGGCCAGGTCCCTAGTTGGGGACACGTGAGAGGCAACCACACATGGATGTTTCTCTCCCTCTCTTTCTCCCTCCCTTCCCCATTCTAAAAATAAATAAATAAAATCTTTTTAAAACTTTTTATTAAACTCAAAATCTCTGCTATTCTATCAATAAAAACCCTCCATTTTCTTCAAAGCCTATCTGAAATTCAACTTTTCCATGAAACCTTCGTCATGCCCAAATATCTCAGTCTAAAACCTTTTCTTTCCTTGAAATTCGAAAGAACTTACAATTAATCTCCACAGAAAATGACAATAGACTTTGTGATACAGACATTCACTGAGAAAAATTCCCTTTCACTGGAAAGCAGGCTCAGACCACAAACTATGTTTGTACAAGTTCCTTATTAATAATTCAATGGTGGACATAACCTAATAGTAGATTAAATATCTTCTTTTTTTAAAGTATCTGAAAATATGCATGGTATTTTTTCCAAGAAGGTAGAATTGTGCCTTATATAGCATTGCAGAATTTAGCTCAGTTGCTGGGTATGCAACACACAGTAACATTTGTTAGCTAAAGAGTTCTTTTCTTGTTTCCATTTCTTCTAAGAATTCAAACTTTGTCAACATGTAAAATTACCAGATATTATTCAGAACATAAGTGAGAATATCTTAACACATATGTAAAATCTTAAAACATTGTTCTTCAAAGACACAGTGGAATCCCAGCCACTCAAGTACCCTGTTGGTATATTTGGCAACACAAATGAAATAAGTGTGTCTGTTTGCATGTACAAAATGCTATATACTATACTTTTAGTCCTTGACAGTCTAACAAACGTTGTTGGCAAAGCTCTCTAAGTCCACTGAAAATGAAAATAGGCTTTGTGATACAGACATTCACTTAGGAAAATTCCCTTTCACTGGAAATGGCAAGCTCAGACCACAAACTATTTTTGTACAACTTCCTTATTAATAATTCAATGGTAGTAAGCTTCTATTTCTGAGAATCAAATTCTTTACCCCAAAAGAAACTGGCCTCATACTGAGCAAAAGATAAAGCTGACGTTAACAATAACCACTATTAATTATCCTACAATTCAGTAGTACCATAATTGAGTTTAAGAATGACAAAAAAACCTTCAGCTTAATTAGATATCTCATCAAACCAATACCAGTATTACCTCAGTGGTATATGATTACTAAGGAACATCTCAGCTGTACTAATCAACTCTGCTGTGGTCTCATGAGCAGGATCAACTATGAAAACCTGTAGGGGAAAGAAAAAGGAACACATGAAATGGCATCTATTAAAATGTTCTCCAAATAGGCCTGTCTTTCCCACCTCTGGACCTTTGCTGGTGTCCTTCCTTTTGCCTGGAATGCCTGTCCTCTTCTGCCTAGACAGTTTTTACATATCTTTTAATACCCCACCCAAATGTCACCTGCTCCCACTACCATCCCCTGCCAGCCGCATCCTGCCTGTTCCTCATTCAGTGGCTCTGTGCACGCTGGCAGTACAGCCCTAAGCACCCTGCAGCTTATTTCTCAGTGGTCACCCAGCTATCTTGCATGATCAGCACTTCATGCATGTACCAGTCAGTCCTTACCACAGGTTACTCTGCACATGCTGTTAGAATTATCTCTGTTCTATAGACGAGGAGCCCAAGGCTCAGAAGGGTTAGCAGCTTACCCAGGATAGAGCCAGAAATCAACCCAGGCTTGTGTGAAGCCCAAACACTGTCCTCCTGCTCTCCCCCATCTCTCAGATGTGACCCTTTGCAGGGTCAGGGACCCTGTCTCATTTACCTTTATGTGTTTTGGGCCCAGCACAAAATAAATGCTATGAAACTGAAAAAATTAACATTAAAATTAAATAAATAAATAAACAACATGTCCCTGGGCCAATAGAAATACCCTTAATCTTTACACTTGAAGGCCATATTTTTCCAGCTATTCCTGAACCACATAAGACAAGAATCATATTACTAGCAGTAACCCTCCCTTTAGTTCAAAGAATGTGGCATTAAAAGGATACAGGGTATTCTTATGGTCTATGCTAGTGAAAGGGGAGTTATAGTCCAGATTGCTAACTCCTACTCTGTTACTACACTTTAAAAAACCCAAGTTTTATTAATGCTCCCACACTAAAAATTCACATTAGATTTCTAAGGATCTCTGAATTCAGAATTCATTTAGAATTCAATTTTTATTTTTTTATTTTTCCAAGTCAAAATTTTATTATTTTTAAAGTATATTTTATTAATTTTGCTATTACAGTTTTCTCAATTTTTCCCCCTTTATCTCCGCTCCGCCCTACACCCCCCAACCATCCAGCATGCCCCCTCCCTTAGGTTCATGTCCATGTTTGTACAAGTTCTTTGAGTTCTCTGTTTCCTATACAATTTTTGACCTCTCTCTGTCTATTTTATGCCTACCAATCATGCTTCTTATTCCCTCTACCTTTTCCCACCTATTCCTCCCTTCCCCCTCCCCACTGAAATCCCTCCATGTGATGTCCATTTCTCTGATTCTGTTCCTGTTCTAGCTGTTTGCTTCGTTTTTGTTTTCTTTTTCCTTTTTTGGCGGGGGTGGGGGGTTCATTTGTTGATAGTTGTGAGTTTGTTGTCATTTTACTGTTCATAGTGTTGATTTTCTTTTTCTTAGATAAGTCTCTTTAACATTTCATATAATAAGACCTTGCTGCTGATGAACTCCTTTAACTTGACCTTATCTGAGAAGCACTTTATCTGCCCTCCCATTTTAATGATAGCTTTGCAGGATAGAGGAATCTTGGATGTAAGGTCCTTGCCTTTCATGACTTCAAATACTTCTTTCCAGCCCCTTCTTGCCTGCAATGTTTCTTCTGAGAAATCAGTTGACAATCTTATGAGCACTCCTTTGTAGGTGACACTTTCCTTTCCTCTTGCTGCTTTTAAGATTCTCTCCTTATCTTTAATCTTGGGTAACTAAATGATTATGTGCCTTGGTGTGTTCCTCTTTGGGTCCAACTTCTTTGGGACTCCTTGGCCTTCCTGGACTCCCTGAAAGTCTATTTCTTTTGCCAGATTAGGGAAGTTTTCCTTCATTATTTGTTCATATAAGTTTTCAATTTCTTGCTGTTGTTCTTCTCCTTCTGGCACCCCTATAATTCAGATATAGGAAAGTTTAAAGTTGTGCCAGAGGTTCCTAAGTCTCTCTTTACTTTTTTGAATTCTTGTTTCTTCATTCTGTTCCGGTTAGATGTGTACTTCTTTGTTTTGTTCCAAATCATTGCTTTGAGTCCTGGTTTCCTTCCTGTCACTGTTGGTGCCCTGAATATTTTGCTTTATTTCATTCTGGGTATCTTTCATTTGTTCTTTCATTTTTCGGTCAAGCCCAAGCAGTTCTGTGAGCATTTTGATTACTAGGACTTTAAATTCTCCATCAGATAGATTGGCTATCTCCTCATCACTTAGCTCTCTTTCTAAAGTTTTGCTTTGTTCTTTCATTTGGGCCTTATTTCTTTGTCTCTGCGCACCTGTTAAGTTGTAAGGGAGCAAGGCCTCAGGTATTCACCAGGGCAGGGCCACTGTCCTTGCTTCACTGCAGCGCTGCCTGTGGGGGAGGGGCCAGAGAGGGAACAGTGCAGTTCTAGCCCCACTTTCCAATGAACTCTCCTGTGAGACTGGGAATTTCTCCCACCCTGGCAACCACCGTAGTCCACAGTCAGCTCTGAGTCTCAGTTTCCCGTTCAACCAGCCCTGCCCGCACAGTGCGCCACCTCGCTGAGGGTTCTCTCTGTCCACTGCCTTACCATCCAGTTGCTCTGATTGACTGTTTCTTTAATTCATTGGTTGTCGGAGTTCCTCACAGTTTGATTTTCTGGCACTTCTTGTGTTGATTGATTTTAGATCGGTTGTTATCCTGCTTTTGGTTGTGCAAGGAAGCAAAGGGTTTCTACCTATGCCTCCATCTTGGCTGGAACTTAGATTTCAATTTTTAGACAATAATAGCTATCATTAAGTTTTCATGTGCTTTAAAAAATATTATCTCACTTAACAAAGTTCAGATATATGGTAAGGAGAAACACTGAAATTTTAACTGGGAAAGAAAAGAGGTTTCAAGAGTAAAAAAAGTATAGATGACAGTGTCCCTTGAAAGTACTGTGGAAGCCAGCCTTGGCACTAACCTGCCCTTTATCTCTTTAGGAGCTAATAAGGCAAGAGAAAGAAATGAGAGGGAAATAGAGGGCCAACTAAGAACCCTCTAGTTAAAGCAATGAAATAAGAAATAACAAGTAGAAGGTGACATAAAGATTCACTTAAAGGAATAAATTCAACTATTAAATTTTAGGGATTAAGATATTCAAGAAAAACAGCAGCAGCATAAGTTAAAAAGGAGAACTATCTTAAAACTAAAATAACACCGTCTAAATCTTCAGGTTAAGGATGAGAAGCATTTGCTAACACACTGACATCTCACAGCCCTACAAATAACTAATACATTTCAAAATCCTTCAAGTGTGAATATGGTGCTAGAAATAGACTATATTTAATAGTGGTAGTTATGGGGAGAAGTGGTTGGTAAAGGAGAGAAGTGAACATTCTAGACATGACAAAAAGCTAGGATAGAAGGCAAGGCAGACACAGCACTCACATCCAGACAGTAAGGAGTTTTACTCACCATGTTATGCAAGTTTTTCCTTATCTGCCGGATAACACCAGGAAAGGTGGGTCGAAGCAACTCTTGTAGACTGGAAGGCCATGAATTATATCTGGCGTCAACCTCCAGATTGTTGATCCACTAGAAAAACAAAACAGAACAAAACAGAACCTGGTACATATATTTTAGTCACCATTAGTGAAATTTGCAGAAAAAAAATTAGAAGACTTTAAATTAGTTTAAGAAGAATTACACTGGAACAGACCATTTTCAAAAATATAAACATCAAGTAGAAAAATGAGTGACTAAAACATAAGCCAAGAATAAAATATACTTGCAACCTACAAAAGTGATGAAGGACTAGCATCAAGAATATGTATAGAAATGTTAACATATCAATACAAAAGGCAAGCAATATATGAGAAATGGAAATTAGTGAAGAATATGAATAAGAAATTTACAGAAGAAATTCAAATGGGAAATTAACACAAGGAAAGATGTACATTGGCACTAGTTATCTGAGAAATATAAACTGAAAGCACAATAAAATTTCACACTCATTAAACTGAAAAAAATTTTAAAGTTCATCAAGATTCAAGTGTAGGCAAGGATATAGAGCACTGAGAATTCTCAACCAATACCAGTGTCTGAAACAGTCACTTTAGAAAAGACCTAATAATGTTGAAGAATTTATTACTATTCTACTATTAAATACTCCAGTTCTAGTTCTAACCCATATAAAGTCTACATGCATGCACAAAGAGAGAGGTACAAAAAGAGCCATTATAGTACTGCTTATAACAGCAAAAATTACATACCACTTAATGCCCATAAAGAAAGCTATGGATAGCGAAATGATATGTACCATTCATACAAAAAGGGCAGGGTGGAATAGTATTAGTATATTACCTTGCTCATGTAAACAGAGTATTTCTGGAAGGATATACAAGTAACTGATAATACCTGTTGCCTCTGGGGAGAAAAACTGAACAGTTGGGTGACAAGACTTCAATATAAACTCCTTTGTATGTCATAAATTTTAAATTTTGAATATGTAAAAGATTTTTTAAAAATCAATAAAATATAAAACCTCATCTGACAAAACTAGATCTATATGTATCAACCTACATAAGTCTTGAAACAATTGTTGAATAATGAAGGAAACTGATAAAGGATACTGATAATGCATTTTTCAAAAATTTTAAACATGTAATAGGGAATAAAATAATAAAATAAGGGACAGAAGGAATGCACAACAACTTCAGAACAGAAATTACCTGCAGGGAGGAGGGAGTGGAACTGGGAGAGATACAAAGAGGGTTTTGAAACATTATTTTCTTCCAAGTAAACAAGACATCTGACACAAAATAAATGTTAACATTTAGTAAGTATGATGATGGTTTGTTAATTATGTTAATCTGGTTAAACATTATTGTTAAAGATGTTAACCTATGTTAAACGTGGTTGTTAATTATGTTAATCCCTTTACTCTTTGTAATTAAAAACATTTTGACAGAAAAGTAAATAACAGGTATTCACCAAAATAGCAGTTACATCACCAGGTGACAACTCAAATAATGACCATCTAGGTTCTACATTATATCTTATTCAAAAAAATGTCCCTAAAATAAATGCAGAATGGAAACAAAAGACAAAAAAGGACTGGATTGCCAAGGATGGGTAAGCATATCTCCAACGCTGATCTCATTTTCACCATGACTACCCTAGATAGCTCAATTCCCACCACTCTCTTGTACAGATATGAAGACAAAGGCCCAGAGGCATCATATAGAAGATATTAACCTACATAAATCCTTCCCAACATAAAATATCAAATTTCATTTAAGGAAGTTTATTAGCTAAAAAATATTTCTAAACAAAATCACCCAAGACTTGTACGCAACTGAGAAAATACAAACGAAATACTCTTTCCTAAGACATGCTCCACTGAATCAGAGGGAGATACAAAAGTAGAAAAATCACCATCTTAACCATATTAAACATAATAACTGAACTGTTTGGAGGATTTCAGAGCCTAATTTATTACACACACATAGTCCCATATAAGCAGTTGTGGTAAATCTTTGATGCGAACAAAAGAGATGGCAGTAATAACTTACCTCTTATAAAAGACAAGTGAGAAAACCCTAATAAAATACCTGGCTAGATGCCCCTGGACACTCTAACAGAATACCTACCAAAATAGCAGGACTCCTGATATCTACAGCATAGTCAGCGTCAGAGGGCTGGATGTTCAGTTTCAAAACGTTATGCAGAGAAAGACCTTCTATTCCCAATCTATGTAGACCTTCCATGACCCGAGCTTCATTTCTCAATATATCAAACAGACTGAAAAAAAAAAATAGGTATTTAGTAGAAAAAGATTTTTTTAAAATCCTTTCCATTAAAAAAATGTTGTCAGTTCAAACTTTATTTCCTATCAAACTAGTTCAGAAATCAACAAAAGGGCACTCTTTCCTCTGCTTCATCTTATTGAAGTATATAGAACAAAGCAGATAAGACTTACTTCTTGGTTCATGTTTATTTATACTTACCAACACATACATTTGTATAGAAATTATCTCTAATATAAACATACAATTTGAGGATGATAATACTACTAAATCTGGGTTTTACATTGTACATTTTTAAAAACACTACAGTAATCTCTCTGTGTTACTGCTTACAACTGCACATGAATCTACACTTATTTCCAAAGAGCTTATGAGGAAAACCCCCAAAAAAGGAATACTAGATTACATGTGTTTAACATATGTTTCAATATGAGTATCAATTTCCATAGGCACACACACATATGACCACAGAAAAAGGTCTAGAAGAAGTCACACCCAACACGCCCTGGCTGGTGTGGCTCAGTAGAGTAAGTGACGGCCTGCGAATGAATCAAAGGGTCGCTGATTTGATTCCCAGTCAGGGCACATGCTGGTTTGCAGGACAGGTTCCCAGTAGGGGATGCACAAGAGGCAACCACACACTGATGTTTCTCTCCCTCTCTTTCTCCCTCCCTTCTCCTCCCCTCTCTAAAAGTAAATAAATAAAATCTTAAAAAAATAAAAGAAGTCACACCCAATAGAGGTGCTAGGAGTTTGGTGGGGGGTGGGAGGGGGTGTTGCTGGTGAAGAAGTAAGAAGACAGGATAAAGACTTTTCTTTTTAGTTCCTTGATTTCTCTGTATTATTTAAAATTGTTTTTAATGAGCAAGTACTCAGTGTGTAATACTCTAAAAAATTTAAAATATACATTTTTAATAAAAAAAGAAAAACAAATATGGGAAATCTTTTAAAGTGTCCTTTGCTAATTATTCATTAGCTCTGTTTTAAAGCAGTATGTGAACGTAAAGCTCAATATCACACTGGGGAAACTATTTCTGCTGAAACACCAGCAATAGCTTTTGTCTTTACTATTATGAAGCCACAGTGTCAACTTTGTCAATTTTAATTCCAAGGATAAAACTTAAATTCCACCTGACCGTCCAACCCCTCCAAAAATTCATGAGAACTATTTAGAGCAATTTAGCCCTAAATCACATTTTAACAAAAAAAAAAAAAAAGTATGTATTCAAAAAATATATGTAAGATAGAACACCTTCTGAAACAGCAGAGGCTGCAATTGGAATAACCCTACTTCACCCTGTTCCCAGAGCAAAAGAAGCTGCTCTTTTCTGTTTTCCTAGTTAACAGGAAAACTACAGCTTCTAAAAGGGCATTCTTGAAAGACACCTGAGCCTTAAATGACCAGGGCCTTAAATATACATTATGATAAAAAAAAAAAAAGGGCAAAGTGTCATCCTACTCATTCCAGTCAGAACACAGACCTTACTTAAATGCACTCCCCCTGAGCCTGGTGAGCCATCAGGCTTGGCAACATGCCACATCAAGGAGAACAATCTGAATGCACCACAAGGAACTATACATTATAAAAACTTTTCAGAGAATGGGAAATATTATCCATACCTGAATATATCCTGCGTATCTAAATCAATATGAAGTCCATTGATGAACAGTGCTGAATCTCCAGGCTGTAATCCTAAAGTTCCCTTGAAATACTAAAATATTTTTAAAATGATTAAGGCACAGGAAGAGAATGTTTAACTGAAATTTACATGTTTCTGGCTTTAATATGTGTACAAACGTTGGTATCCTCTAATGTACCATACTAAACCCTAAGGCTGGGTGAAGATTTCCTTTTATGCACTCCCATTCGGATTTACTACACTCTCTAGTGAAACTGCTGGTTTATGTGGCATACACCCCTCCTCCCTTCCGCCTCCCTCCCTCCCCTCAACATTAATTAATGTAACTGTTTCCTATCATGGGGGGAGGGGGAGGGCAGTAAATTAGCCAAGTACTGAGAGTCACTTTTTCTAATAGAGGACTTCTGTTACTTTTGCCTGCATGTGATGCCAAACGAGGTAGTGACAGCATCAATAACAGCTAAGTCTTCTTGATAAAGCCCAGGGATTTATCAAAAGGGTTTCAAAACCCCACACCTCCCTTCAACTTTCAAACTAAGGCACACCAAGGAACTTTGAATTGCTGTACTAAGAACAGCACCTACATGCAATCTACCTACCCAAGACCTGGCCTCCACGGGGGACAGGGGAGCACTTCCTTCAACTACTGCTCCCTGAGACTGTTGGGCCACCCTGGTTCTCACAGGGCTGGGAGAGGAAGGACAGGGACTTCTGAGCTCCCTCCTTTTTCCCAGCAGTCAGTAGACTAAGAGAAATAAACTTTAAGATCTAATATTGCATGGGAGAAACATAAAACAAAACAAAACAATGAGAAAGCCATGGCTTGTGCTTCTTTGCACTGCCACGATTAAATGTCAAGCAAGGTTAAGGGAATAATGAAGATCTGTATCAATTAGAATTAAAATTTCTTACATGGAACAGAAAAACTTCATGTCCTCTAACTCCCAGGCAGCAAGTACAAAACCCTTTGACTATAAGAACAATGGACTCTGACCTGTTAAACACAGCTCACATTTATTTGTAGATCTGGATGTTGGTAACATAGGTGGGTTTACTTTCTGAAATTCATCACACTAAAATTTTGTGCATTTTTATATGTGTTTTATATTGTATTTTATACTTTAATAAAATATTTTACTCAAAAAAAAAAAAAAAAGAAAAATTCAGGATGTACTGCCCTGACTGGTGTTGCTCAGTGGGTTGGGTGTCATTCCACAAACCAAAAGGTTGCCAGTTCGACTACCAGTCAGGGCATGTGCCTGAGTTGTGAGCCAGGACCCCAGCTGGGGGCATGTGAGAGGTGACCAATTGATGTTTCTCTCTCACATCGTTTTTCCCTCTCTGTCTCCCTCCCTTCCTCTTTCTCTAAAAATTAAATAAATAAAAACTTTTTTAAAAATTCAGGATATACCAAGATATGACCTGTATAATTTAATGTTTTATCTTCCTGGGGGTGAGGGAGCCCTAATAGTAGATTGAACATAAGCACTTTTTCTTCCCTTTTGAAACTTTCTTGAAATGTCTGTTGTTTTTTATATAGGGACTCTCTTAAAGTTATAAATCCACAACAACAACAAGAACAGAAAATAAAAAGGGCAACTAACTTTGGAAGCTGAAAAGAGACATGTGAATAGCAGTATCCTAGTAATCCTGAGAAATCTGAATGCTAGGTTGACAGTGGAAAAAGCCAACAGAAACACCAGTAATTGAGAACACAAAGAATGTATGTGTAAGTGGTAATCATTAGCTAAAAATGAGTTCTGACAGAAAAGCCTTTTTAAGATAACAACACTTAGATTTCCCTGACTCCACATAGCAGGTAACTGGTGTCATAAATCCCTCTACTCCAAAAAAATGGAGGCTCATCCTAGAAAGAGTAAAACAGAGAATCTGGGAACTATGAGAAATGAAACACAAATAAGGTTGGGAATCCCACACTGAAAATAGGATACTGAGTGGAAGTACTGAGGGCTCTTCCACACTGGACCTCTACCACTCTGGCAGCCTGACTTCATCTTCTAGACAGAAGACTAGAAGATCCTTTTCTGGAGACTAAACAGCTCAAAGGAAAAGGTTTAAAGATACTGTCGCCAGGGCCCCGGCTGGGCAGCTAAGTTGGTTGGAGCATCGTCCCATACACCAAAAGGCTGCAGGTTTGATCACTGGTCAGGGTACATACCTAGGCCGCGGGTTCGAATCTCAGTCAGGGTTTATATGGGAGGCAACTGATCAATGTTTCTCTCTCTCTCCACCCCCTTCTCTCTCTAAAATCTATAAACATATCCTTGGGTGAGGCTTTAAAAGAAAAAGATATTGTCACCGGCGTTCCCTTAAAAGAGGCCATTCCAGGATAGCCTACAGTCAAAAACCCTTATCTTAGGGTTTCCACTCAGCTCTTGACTACCTCATTCTTCAATATAAGCAGCGTGTCACCAATCACCAGACATCCTGAAAAGCCTCTAACATTAAAGATAAGAGATAAAAACTAAAAGAAAGGATGCTTAAGAGGAAACAGACTATGCGAAGAAAATATAAATATACACCATTGCTATCTTCAGAAAGACATGAGAACCCCTTAAAAAAAGAATACAAGAACAACAATAACCCTTGGAAATTAAAAACGTGACAATTACACAAAAAATCTCAAATGACAAATTGAAAATCCTTCCCAGAATATTTAAAGGTAAAAGACAAAAGAATTGGAAAATAGGAAAACAATGTCCCCAAACTAAAGAAAATGATTTTTCAAGCACTCTCTCAGCTGGGAGCACACCCATGCCTCTCTTCCTTCACGAGCATGCATCTTGTAAACTCTAAGGGTCCCCACAACACTTGCAACCAGGGGAGCAATGAGCAGGTGCAGCTCCTCTCAGGCTAATCACTTGTACATGTCTCTAAGGCCCCCTTTTTTCGGACTTTCCAGTGAGCCAAAGCAGCCTCACCTAGGCTCATGTCTTTCCTTTAATATTTCCAGAGAGTCGGAGTAGCCTCACCTACACTTTCTCCTATTGCCTTTTCTATCCTGTTTCACTGTCCCCAGCTTTAATAAACATGCTCTCAAAAAAAAAAAAAAGAAATGATTTTGCAGATATAAAGGGCCTACCAACCATCCAACAGTACAGAGACTTTTTTAAATGACATATAATTGTGAAATTTCAGATTACTAGGGTAAAAGAAAAGATCCTAAATGATTCTAGAAATAAAAACAAGATCTCATACAAAGGCTTCACTTCTCAATAGCCACAATGGAAATCAAAATTATAAGTAGCAATGACTTCAAATTTCTAAATTGCTTCCAATCTAAAATTCTATACCCAGCCAAGCTATTAATTAAAAAAATGGAAAATTGATTTCTCAGAGTCTGAAATTCGCCTTGCATGCAACTTTTCTCACGAAGAATGATGACTTTGGGTCAAGAACCAAGATGGCAGAGGATGAAGTGGAAGCTACACTAACCTTCAACCAGGACCAATCTGGAACTACAACTAAATTGTGAAGAAATCATCCAAAAGCACCAACTAAATAACAGTTGGAGAGAAGCCTTATAAACAAGGACACATAGAAAAAAAACACTTCACCACACACTGGAAGGGAGTGTGGAGGAGGTGTGACTGGATTAGCTGGGCTCCCATGGGTGGCAGCTGAAGTGCCAGAGGGATATTTCAGCAGCCAGGGGTTTCCCCTGAAAAATGTGGGGTCTAAAGCTGGGCTCTCAAGCCTAAAGCACCAGAGCCTGGAAAAGAACCCAAATAACAAATGGCTGTGAAAAGCAGCAGGGTTTCTATCCTCCAGAAAGACAGGGCTGGAGATGCAGAAAACCTCTTAAAGTGCCAACACAGAAAATTTGGTTTGCAGCCACTTATCCTGGGCTCTGGCAGAGAAAGGGTAGAGTGCACTACAGAAGCATGAGGAGAGTCTGGGATTGGTGGTTCAAGGGAGAGAACTAAATAAATAGCCACCAGGATCCCTGGGCTGAGTTCAGCCCCATACTGCAGAGCACTCCCCTCAAAGCGACATCAGCCTAAAGAGAAACAAGAGCCCCATGAACAAAAATTACTCTGCCCCACCCTGTGAGCTTAAGCTGGGCTGCTATGTACACCTTGAGGCTATATCACTGATTAAGTTTAACAACTAAACTGGAACTCTGGGAGCTCTGAGACTTTAGCTGATGGTACTCTAGGTGCTGGTTAAAGCCAGACTTGGTGTGCAGCCTGGTTCTTTCTGAACAAAAACAGGCCCAGCAGAGGGAACCACACTCTGTGGATCACTGATTGCTCAAAACAGGTTGCCTAGGACCAGTCACGAGCAACATATGACAAAGACCTACAACAGAGTCTTTACAGATGTACTTAATACATAAAAACAAATACAAAGCAGCCAAAATGGGCAGACAAATAAACAGATCCCAAAGGAAAGAACAAGAAAATTCTCCATAAGAAGAACTAAATGGCTCAGTGGACTGAGCTCCAGAAAGTAAACCAAAAGGTCACCAATTCTATTCGCAGTCAGGGCACGTGCCTAGGACCTGGGGCCAGGTCCCCAGTAGAGGGTTTGCCAGAGGCAGCCACACATTGATGTTTCTCTCCCTCTCTTTCTCCTTCCTTGCCCTCTCTCTAAAAGTAAATAAATAAAATCTTTAAAACAAAAAAGAAGAACTGGATGAATGGAGGCAAGCAATTTATCAGACAGATAGTTTAGAGTATGATTATAAAGACATTCAACAGCATGAAAAAAGACATAGAAAGCATAAAAAAGAACCAGTCAGAAATAAGGAATGCAATGTCTCAAATAAATAATACACTGGAAGGAAGGAACAGTAGCTTAGATGAAGCAGAGGATCGATTCAGCGATTTGGAAAAAAAGGTAGAAAAAAACAACCAGGCAGAGCAGCAAAAAGAAAAAAAAGAATTTTTAAAAAATGAGGAGAGCTGAAAAACACTTTGAACAACATGAAGTTTAACAAAATCTGCATCATGGGAATACCAGGAGAAAAGAGCGAACAAGTAATCAAAAGCCTATTCGAAGAAATAATGACCAAAAACTTCCTTAATCTGGTGAAGAAAAAGACACATTTTCCAGGAAGTGAAGAGTCCCAAACAAGTTGGATCCTAAGAAGGCTACTCCAACACATCATAACTAAAATGGCAAGGCTTAAAGAAAAGGAGAGAATCCTAAAAACCACAAGAGAAAGCAGGTAGTTACATACAAAGGAACACCAATTAGATTGTCATCTGATTTCTCAACAAAAACATGTCAAGCAACATATGACTGATGTGAAATATTCAAGGTGATAAAAAGCATGTATCTACAACCAGGGCTACTTTAACTAGCAAGGCCATCATTTAAAATCAAATGAGTGACATCTGGCCAAGATGGAGGCTCAAGTTTACCTCCTTGCACAACCAAAAGAAGGATAACAACAAATTTAAAAACAAAATACAAACACAACTGCCAGAAAATCGAACTGTATAGAAGTCCAACAACCAAGGAGTTAAAGAAGAAACATTCATCCAGACAAGTAGGAGGGGCGGAGATGGGCAGCAGGGTGGAGAGGACTTGCAGCAAGGCAAGATGGTGGCTCAAGGAGCAGGCAGTCCCACATTTGCGTGTGGATAAACCAGGAGGAACAACTGGGGAGCAAGACAGAATGCTCAACCCAGAGTTCCAGCATGGGGAAATAAAGCCTCAAAATCTCTGACTGAAAAAACCTGTGGGGGTTACGACAGAGGGAGAAACTCCCAGCCTCACAGGAGAGTTTGTTGGAGAAACACACAGGCTCCTTAAAAATACACAAAACCACCCATCCGGGAATCAGCACCAGAAGAACCCAATTTGAATCTGGGTAGCTGGGGAAGTGACTGAAAGCCTCCAAGAACTGAGCAAGCAGCATTGTTCCCTCTAGGCCGCTTCCCCCACATTCAGCACCACAATGCAGCTGACAAGGGTTTCCCTGCCCTGGCAAATACCTAAGGCTCCACCCCTTACTATTTAATAGGTGCACCGAGACAAAAAAAATGGCCCAAATGAAAGAAGAGATCGAAGCTCCAGAAAAAAATACAACTAAGTAATGAAAAGATAGCCAACCTATCAGATGAACAGTTCAAAACACTGGTAATCAGGATGCTCACAGAATTGGTTGAGTATGGTCGCAAAAGAGAGGAAAGAGTGAAAGCTATGAAAAGTGAATTAAAGGAAAATGCACAAGGAACTAACAGTGAAGGGAAGGAAATCAGGAATCAGATCAATGGTTTGGAGAAGGAAGAGATAAATATTCAACCAGAACAGAATGAAGAAACAAGAATTCAAAAATATGAGGACAGGCTCAGGAACCTCCAGGAGAACTTTAAATGTTCTAACATTGCAATTATAGGGGTGCCAGAAGGAGAAGAAGAGCAAAAAATTAAAAACTTATCTGAAAAAATAATGAAGAACTTCCCCAATCTGGCAAAGGAAATAGACTTGTAGGAAGTTCAGGAAGCTGAGAATCCCAACAAAGTTGGACCCAAGGAAGCACACACCAAGGCACACCATAATTACATTAGCCAAGATTAAAGATAAGGAGAGAATCTTAAAAGCAGCAAGAGGAAAGGAGACAGTTACCTACAAAGGAGTGCCCATGAGACTATCAGCTGATTTCTCCAAAGAAACCTTGCAGGCAAGAAGGGGCTGGAAAGAAGTATTCCAAGTCATGAAAGGCAAGGACCTACATCCAAGATTACTCTATCCAGCAAAGCTATCATTTAGAATGGTAGGGCAGACAAAGTGCTTCCCAGATAAGATAAAGGAGTTCATCATCACCAAGCCCTTATTACATGAAATGTTAAATGACAACAAACTCACAACTATCAGTAAATGAATATAAAAAAAAAAAAAACCCAAAACTAAGCAAACAACTAGAACAGGAACAGAATCACAGAAATGGAGATCACATAGAGGATTATCAGCGGGGAGGGGGAAGGGACAGAATGGGGGAGAAAGGTACAGGGAATAAGAAGCATAAATGGTAGGTACAAAATAGACGGGGAGGTTAAGGATAGTATGGGAAATGGAGAAGCCAAAGAACTTATATGTTCAACCCATGGATATGAACTAAGGGGGGGAATGCTGGTGGAAGGGGGTGCAGGGCAGACGGGACTAAAGGGGAGAAAAAAATGGGATAATTGTAATAGCATAATCAATAAAATATAAAGTGCTTCCCAAATAAGGTCAAGTTAAAGGAGTTCATCAGCAGCAAGGTCTTATTATATGAAATGTTAAAGGGACTTATCGAAGGAAAAGAAGAAGATCAAGAACTAAGATCAGTAAAATGACAACAAACCAACAACTACCAACAAGTGAACCTAAAAAAGTAAAACTAAGCAAACAACTAGAACAGCAACAGAATCACAAATGGAGATCACCAGGAGGGTTATCAGCGGAGAGGGGCAGGGGAGAGAATGGGGAAAAAGTACAGGGAATAAGAAGAATAAATAGTAGGTACAAAACAGACAGGGGAAGGTTAAGAATAGTATAGCAAATGGAGAAGCCAAAGACCTTTTATGTACGACCCCCAAGGACATGAACTAAGGGAGGTGGGGAATGCAGGTGGGAGGGTGTGCAGGGCAAAAGGCTATAAAAGGGGGAAAAATTGGACAACTGTAATAGCATAATCAATAAAATATATTTTTAATTAATTAATTAATTAAAATCAAGGGAGAAATAAGGATCTTCCTAGACAAGAAAAAACTGAAGGAGTTTGTTAACACCAAACCAGTACTGCAACAAATGTTAAAGGGCTCACTTTATGAGGAAGAAGAAAAAGACAAAGAAAAAATAAAAGCAGAGGAAAATAGACTAACAATAAAATGGCACTAAATACACATGTACAATAACCACCTTAAATATAAATGGCTTAAATACTCCAACCAAAAGACATAGTGTAGCTGATGGACAAGAAAACAGGAACCATATGTATGCTGCCTACAAGATACTCCACCTCAGATGGAAAGACACAGCCAGATTAAAGTAATTGGAAGCAATTACTTTATATTTCATACAAATGGAAAGGGAAAAAAGATGGGGTAGCAGTACTTATATCCAACAAAATATACTTTAAAACCAAGGCTATAGTAAGAGACAAAGAAGGGCACTACATATTGATAAAGGTAACAATCCAACAAGAAGTAAACATTTATGCACCCAACATAGTGGAACCTAAATATATAAAGCAAATCCTCATGGACATAAGGGAGAGATCAACAGAAATGCAGTCATAGTGGGGACTTGAACATCCCATTGACTTCAAAGGATACATCTTCCTGACAGAAATTCAACAAGGAGACAGTGGCCTTCAACAACACACTACATCAAATGGTTTAATTGATATATTCAGAGCATTTCACCCCCAAAGTAGCTGAATATACATACTTTTCAAGTACACATGGAATGTTTTCTAGGATAGACCATATTCTAGGACACAAAACAAATCTCAATAAACGTAAGAAGATTGAAGTCATATCAAGCATCTTCTCTGACCACAATGCTATGAAACTAGAAATCAATCAAAAGAAGAACACTGAAAACACACAAAGACATAGAAGCTAAAGAACATGTTATTAAACAATGAATGGCTCAATAATGAGATCAAGGAAGAAATCAAAACATACCTGGAAACAAATGAAAATGAGGACACAACAATCCAAAATCTATGGGACATAGGGAAAGCAATTGTAAGAGGGACAGGCCTATCTCAAAAAAACAAGAAAAAGCTCAACTAAACAATCTAATCTAACACTTACAGGAACCTGAAAAAGAACAACAAACAAAACCCACAGTGTGAAGAAGGAAGGAAATAATAAAGATCAGAGCAGAAATAAACAAAATAAAGTCTTAGAAAAAGATAGAAAAGATCAATGAATCCCAGAGTTAGTTATTTGAAAAGATAAACAAGACTGACAACACTTTCACCAGATCCATCAAGAAAAAAAGAGAGAGGACTCAAATACATAAAATCAGAAACGGAAGAGGAGATATAACGACTGACACCAAAGATATACAAAGTACTGTAAAAAAATTATGAACAACTATATGCCAGCCAACTAGACAAACTGGACTAAATGGATAAATTCCTGGAAAAATACAATCTTCCAAAACTAAATCAAGAAGAATCAGAAAATCTGAATAAACAGATTACACCTAGTGAAATTGAAGCAGTCATCAAAAAAGTCCCAAGAAACAAAGCCTGGGATCTGATGGCTTCCCAGGCAAATTTGACTGAATGTTTCAAGAACTAACACCTATTCTTCTTGAACTCTTTCCAAAAATTCAAGAGGAGGGAAAGCTCCCAAACTCATTTCCAAGGCCAGCATTATCCTAATTTCAAAACCAGATAAAGACACTAAAAAAAATGAAAATTAAAGGCCAATATCTCTGATGAACATAGATGCTAAAATCCTCAACAAAATATTAGCAAACCAAATACAGCAATGCATCAAAAAGATCATACAACATGATCAAGTAGGATTTATTCCAGGAATGTGAGGTTGGTACAACATTCACAAATTAATAAATGTGATTCACCACATTAACAAAAGGAAGGATAAAAAACACATGATCATATCAATAGATGCAGAAAAGGCATTTGATAAAATCCAGCACCCATTTATGATAAGAACTCTCACCAAAGTGGGAATAGAGGGAATACACCTAAACATAATTAGGCCATTTATGACAAACCCACTGCCAGCATCACACTCAATGGGCAAAAACCACAAGAACTCCCCTTAAGATTGGGTACATGACAGGGATGTCTGTTTTCACTTCTCTTATTAAACACAGTACTGGAAGCCCTAGCCACAGCAATCAGACAAGAACAAGAAATAAAAGACATCATAATTGGAAAGGAAAAAGTAAAACTGTCTCTATTTGCAGATGACATGATACTGTACATGCAGAACCCCAAAGATTCCACCAAAAAACTGCTAGAAGTGATAAATGAGTTCAGCAAAGTAGCAAGATAGAAAATTAATATCCGGAAATCAGCTGTTATTTTTATTTGCCAATAACAAACTAACTGAAAGGGAAATTAAGAAAACAATCCCATTCACAAATTGCTTCAAAAAGAAATGAAATACCTAGGAATAAACCTAACCAAAGATGTAAAAGACCTGTACTCAAAAAATTATAAGACACTGAAGAAAGACACAAAAGTGAAGAAGACACAAAATAAGTGGAAGCACACATTGTGTTCATGGATAAAAAGAATTGACATCATTAAAATGTCCATACTACCCAAAGCAATATATAGATTCAACACAATTCCTATTAAGATTTCAATGACATTTTCCATGAACTAGAAAAAATATTCCAAAAATTTATATGGAACCAAAAAACACCCTGAATAGTAAAAGTGATCTAGAAAAAGAAGAACAAAGTTGGAAGAATGACACTACCTAATGTCAAAATATACCATGAGACCACAGAAATCAAAACAGCATGGTACTGGCATAAAAACAGACACAAAGATCAATGGAACAGAATAGAGACCCCTAAAATAAACCCACACCTTTACAGTCAATTAATATTCAGCAGAGGAAGCAAGCACTTACAGTGGGCTAAAGATACTTGATTCAATAAATGGTATTGTGAAAACTGGACAGATTATGTGCAGAAAAATGAAACTAGACCACCTTCTTACACCACACACAAGAATAAATTCAAAATGGATTAAAGACTTAAATATTAGACCCAAAACCACAAAAATCCTAGAAGAAAACCCAGGCAGCAAAATCTCAGACAGCTCATAGCAATATTTTATCAGATACATCTCCCCAGGCAAGGGAAACAAAAGAAAAAGTAAACAAATGGGACTACATCAAACTAAAAAGGTTTTGCACAGCAAAGGAAATCATCAACAAAATAAAAAGACAACCCACAGAATGGGACAACACATTTGCCAATACATCTAACAAGATGTTAATCGCCAAAGTTCATAAAGAATTTACAAAACTCAACACCAAAAAAACGAACAACCCAAATAAAAATGGGCAAAGGACTTGAATACACACTTCTCCAAAGAGGACATACAGATGGCCAATAGACATACGAAAAGATGCTCAATGTCACTAATGATCACAGAAATGCAAATTAAACCCACAATTAGATATCACCTCACACCTGTCAGAATGGCTATCATCAATAAATCAACAAACAGTGTTGGTGGGTATGTGGAAAAAGGGGAACCCTTTTGCACTGTTGGTGGGAATGCAGACTGCTGCAGCTACTATGGAAAGCAGTATGGAAATGCCTCAAAAAATTAAAGATGAATCTGCCTTTTGACCAGCCCTCCCACTTCTGGGAGTATGTCCGAAGGAACACAAAATCTAACCCAAAAGAACATAAGAATCCCAATGTTCATTGTATCATTATTTACAATTGCCAAGATATAGCCCAAGTGTCCATCAGTAGATAAGTGGATAAAACAACTATGGAACATTTACACAATGGAATACTACTCAGCCACAAAAAAAGAAGAAAATTTGATCCTTCGTGACACTATGGATGAACCTGGAGAACATTATGACAACTGAAGTAAACCAATCAGAGAAAGACAAATACCATTTGATTTCAGTCCTATGTGCAATATAATCTACAAACTGAAGTAACATGGAAAATAGAGACAGAATCATAGATGAAGAGCAGGATGGCAGCTAACGGGGGCACAGAGGTTAAGGGGTGAAGGGATTGAGCAAAAAGAAAAGAGGACCATGGACAACAATTTGGTGATTGCAGGGGAAGGGGGGCAGGTAGTATAAGGGGACTAAATGGTAATGGAAAAAAAAGACAATAAATTTTTTTTTTAAAAGAATGATTTGCTGTACCAAAATAGAAAAATAAACCAAAAACAAAGAAGACCTGGAATTCAAGGAATCAGAGATCCAACAAGAGGCTAAAGGGAGGTCCCCAGGATACTTGCTATGTACTAGATATAAACAACCAATCCATAAAGGAGATCAAAAACTGATAAAATCAATATATAACAATACAGGGAAAGTAAAGAGTTTGGGAAAGTGCCGACATGGAGTTGTTTCAGACATGCATGGGAGGGGGCAGTGAAAATTAAACTTCATCTTTATAACAGGAAGTCAATAAACAAGGTTTGAAGCTCAAAAATAAAGTACCAATTTAAGCGTGTTACAAGTCTGAAGAATCAGCTAAGAGTTGGAAGCAGATGTTTCTGGGAAAAGGGATGCAACATGGAGTAATATATGTTAGGGGGAGCTCTTTTTGTTAATAAACAGGTGGCACCATTTGGTGCTATAAATTATATTCATAATTCTACTTTGATCAAAAACTAAAAACATAAAAAAGATTACAGAAATGAATCAAAATCCCACCATCTTTGATCAAGTAAGATTAAAACTATTAATGTCACTGATTTAACTCATATTTACTCATCTTTAAAGATGTAATACAAAACAGAAAAGCCACTATTTTCCATTGGTTATTACCTTCTGATTTTCTTCCACTTCGGTTCTAAGTTCTGAACTCACAGCAGTTTTTGTTATACCTCTAAGGAAGTAAAAACATTATCAGTGCTTGGGTTAATATTTGATGTCAACATCTTTAATTTCCCTGTATTTAAGTATGAAATTATAAATTGCTTAATAAATTACAAAAACCCAATGAAAAAAACTTTAAACTTTTATAATTGATAAATATATTTCTCCTCTCTGCTGTGTATTTTTTTTTTATGATTATAAGATACAATACCAAGGAAAAGTAGTAGTAATGGCAGCACTTTAGTGCAAGTGCAGTTATTTCCAAGATCTTAGTTAAGTATATGTAACTCTATTCCTGTATATGATCTCTACAGCTCACAGGTTAGACAATAATGTTAAATAAATTAAGGCAACAGACTGCTCATTGTATTTAAGAACTTGTGGTGACGATGGAATAAAGGAGAACATACTACATGATTTATAAGTCCTGTGTCAGAAGTATTTTCAAGATTGATCAAATAAAGAAATTCTAAAAATTTGGCTTTTAAAACAATTTTGCCTTGCATTAGAGATGTGGAGGACAATTATACAATTGAAAGCAATACCAGAAAACTATATGCAAAATCTTACTCTGTCATTATGAACAAGTCAGCCTCTATAAACCATTTTCTTCAACAAGATTAAATAAGATGACATACATGAAACTCTTCAGAAAGAAAAACATTACTATCCATGTGAGACCCTAGAATGGCTATGTGTGATATGTTAGATTTTGTTAACTCATCCAATCCAGAAAAGCAGGTATCATTATATTTCTATTTCACTGCTTAGGAAAGTGTTTATTTACAAAGTTCATACAACTAGGAAGTGTGGTGCCAGGTATACAACTAAAATGGGTCTCATCAACTACACAATGCAGAATCTTGCCACCTTCTCAGAAGGAGAGTATCATTAGCTGTATGGTGTTAGTAGTAAGAAAACTTTCTTTTTCTAAGCACTTGTGTATTTTAATTGCTTCACTTTGGATACAAACATGAAGATAATTAGGAATATGTTCAGGAGATGAATGCCTCAAAACCTTATTATTCTGTATTACCTGGCTTTGGTAGGAAAATTTTGACTAAGATCCTTCATAACCACCAAAGCTAATTCAATAGGAGCAGCCAATATTCGGGCAGCAGTCTGGAAACTTAGATCTGTAACAATGTCAAATACAATATAAAGTATATTAATACAACACAATAAGAAATAGGAAAAAAGCACATTTATCTCCCACTATTTTCTTGTTAACTAAGAATGCCTTCGAATGCAACCTTTCCAAAGAGTGCCCATCGTTTAATTTCAGGTTTTATTGATTCCTCAGACCCTACGGTGTTTTTTATAACCATTTTTTGATCCATCTGCATAAAACAATAGGGCATACATGTAAACAGCGCAGGATAAATCCATCTCAAATCCTTTTCCTTCTGAATTTACAACAAACCTCAAAGTATAATGAAAGTCTTTAGTAAATTATATTGGAAAAAAAATACTTGATAAATAGTTCTTTGTACAAGAAATCAAACATACATTCTCCCACACCGACAGGACTCTGACATTTGATAGATACATTGGTTAGTTAAACGTATAGAGATACATGAAGACCAAGATAAATATGTTTGTATACTATAAGCTTATGCATTTGGTCATACAAAGAAAGGTCTGGCACTCATTTACATGTATTACTTCTCCATTCTGTTATCTGTCTATAAAAGGAGTTTTGTTTTATTTCATAGTTAAATTTTTTATAGTTTATACTAAACAGACGTCCCATTATTTCCCCCATCTCTCCCCTCTATCCAACCCACCACCGTCATCCCTAGTCAATGCCCACACTGTTGTCCATGTCCATGGGTCTTTCATGAATGTTGGTTGACTAACACCTTCACCTTCTTTCAACTGGTCCCCACCTCCCGCTTCCTCTCTTACAGCTGTCGGTCTATTCCATGATTCCATGCCTCTGGTTCCATTTTGCTCATTAGTTTATTTTCTTTATTAGATTCCTCTTGTGAGATCATGATACGTGTCTTTCATCTACTGACTTATTTCACTTAGCATAATAGTTTGCAGTTCCATCCATGCTATAGCAAAAAGCAGGAATTCCTTCTTTTTCTGCTGCACAGCATTTCATTGTGTAAATGTACCTCGATTTTTTCTAATCCACTCCTCTACTGATGTGCACTTGGGCTGTTTCCAGCACTTGGCTATTGTAAATAATGCTGCTATGAACAAAGCAGTGCCTAATTCTTTTGAATTGGTGATTAGAATCCTTAGTGGACAGTACCAGCAGTGGGATTGCTGGAACAAAAGGCAGTCCCACAGTGGCTATACCAGTCTGCATTCCCACCAACAGTGTACTAGAAACGATTCCCTTTTCTCCACATCCTTGCCAGTGTTTGTTGTTTGTTGATTCATTAATGATAGCCATTTTGGCAGGTGTGAGGAGATATCTCTCTGTGGTTTTGATTTGCATCTCTCGAATTGCTAGTGATGTTGAGCATCTTTTTATATGTCTATGCACCATCTCCATGTCCTCTTCGGAGAAGTGTCTATTCAGGTACTTTGCCCATTTGTTAATTGGATTAATTGTCTTCCTGGTGTTGAGTCATATGAGTTCTTTATATACTCTGGAAATTAAACCCTTGTCCAAAGTATCATTGGCAAATATGTTCTCCAATACAGTTGGTTCTCTTTTCATTTTCATAATGGTTTATTCAGCCATGCAAAAGCTTTTTAATTTCATGCAGAACCATTTGTTTATTTATTCTTTTGTTCCCTTGCCCTAGGAGATTTATTGGCAAAAAAAGTGCTGCGTGAGATATCTGAAATTTTACTGCCTATGTTTTCCCCAAGGATTTTTATAGTATCACAACTTATATTTAAGTATTTTAAACATTTTGAGTTTATTCTGGTGTATGGCGTGAGTTGGTGACCTAATTTCATTTTTTGAATGTACTAGTCCAGTTCTCCCCACACCAATTAATGAAAAGACTGTCTAACTTCCATTGTATGCTTGTGCACCCTTTGTCAAATATTAATTGACCCTAAAGACATGAGTTTCTATCTGAGCTCTCTATTCTGTTCCATTGATCTATGTGTCTGTTTTAATGCCAGTACTAGACTGTTTTGATTATAGGGGTCTCATAGCATAGTTTGATATCACGAATTGTGATCTCTCCAACTTTGTTCTTCTTTCTCAGTACTGTTGAGACTATATGGGGTCCTTTTTGGTTCCGTATACATTTTTAGAATATTTATTCTAGATCTGTGAAATATGCCACTGGAATTTTATCAGGAATTGCATTGAATCTATAGATTGCTTTGGGTAGTATGCACATTTTAATGATGTTAATTCTTCCAATCCATGAATATAGTCTATGCTTCCATTTATTAGTATCTTCCTCAATTTCTTTCTTCAGTGTTCTATAGTTTTTGGAGTACAGGTCTTTTAATACCTTGGTTAAATTTATTCCTCGGTACTTTATTTTGTTCATGTTGCTATAGATCTTTTTCTTCTTCTGACAGTTCATTGTTGGTGTACATAAAGGCCATCAATTTCTGAGTACTGACTTTGTAACCCACTACTTTGCCAAATTCAAATATTAAGTCAAGTAGTTTTTTGGAGGAACTTATAGGGTTTTCTATGTACACTATCTTGTTGTCTGCAAATAATGACAGTTTCACTTCTTCCTTTCCAATTTGGATGCTTTTTCTTTCTTCTTCTTGTGTGATCCCTGTAGCCAGGACTTCCAGTACTATGTTGAATAAGAAAGGTGAAAGTAGACACCCTTGTCTTGTTTCTGATCTTAAGGGAAATGCTTGTAGTTTTTGCCCATGAATGTGTTGTTGGCAGTAGTTTTTTGTATATGGCCTTTATTACGTTGAGGTACTCTCCCTCTATTTCCACCTTGCTGAGAGTTTTTATCATAAATGGGTGCTGGATTTTATTAAATGCTTTCTCTGCATCTATAGATATGATCATGTGGTTTTCGTCCTTCATTTTGTTTATGTGATGTATCACATTTATTGATTTGCAAATATTGTACCATCTTTACATCCCTAGGATAAATCACACTTGATCATGGTGTATGATCTTTTTAAGGTATTGCTGGATCCACTTTGCTAGTATTTTGTCGTAGCATCTATGTTCATCAGGTAGTTTTGGGATCAGGATAATACTGGCCTCATAAAGAGTTTAGGAGTTTTCCCTCTTCTTCAAATTTTTGTAGTTTTGAGAAGGGTAGGTGTTAGTTCTTCTTTTAATGTTTGGTAAATTTTGCCTGGCTTTTGTGAGCCAGGATTTTTTTTTTGATTACTGCTTCAATTTCTCTAGTTGTTATAGGTCTATTCAGGTTTTCTGCTTCTTCCTGATTCTGTTTAGAAGACTGTATGTTTCTAGAATTTCTCCATTTCACCTAGGTTTTCCAATTTCTTAGCATACAGTTGTTCTTAGTAATTTCTTACAATCCTTTGTATTTCTGTGGTATCATTTGCTACTTCTCTTTCATTTCTCATTTTATTTGGGTCTTCTCTTCTTTTTTTTTCTTTCTGAGTCTGGTAAGGGATTGTCATTTTTGTTTATCTATTCAAAGAACCAGGTCCTGGATTCAGTGATCCTTTGAATTGTTTTTTTTAGTCTCTATGTCATTTAATTCTGCTCTGATCTTGATGATTTCCTCCCTTCTACTAACTCTGGGCTTCACTGGTCATTTTTCCTCTAATTCTTTTAGATGTTAGGGTTCATCTTAACTGGGATTCTCTGTGCCTCCTGAACCTATGACTCTCTCCCTCACCAAATATGGATAATTCCTGTTATTATTTCTTTAAACAAGTTTTCTATCCATCGTTCCCTTTGTTTTCCTGGTATCCGTATGGTGTAATTCTGTTATATTTCATGTTGTCCCAATGCCCCCTTAAACTATCCTCATTCTTCTCGAGTCTTTTTTCATTTTGTTGCTCTGACTGGGTGTTTTTTTCCACCTTGTCTTCCAACTTGCCGGTTTGATACTCTGCTTCATCTGGCCTGCTTTTAATTCCTTCCAGTGTATTCTTCATTGCAGGTATTGCATTCTTTATTTCCAACTGGTTCTTATTCTAGGTTTCTATGTCCTTTTTCATAAAAATGTAATTCCAACTAAGTTCCGGGTGGTTCTAAATTCCCTGAGAATCCTTATAACTATTACTTTGAACTGTATGTCTCATAAATTGCTTGCCACAATTTCACTTTGCTCTTTTTTGAAGATTCCTCCTTTCCTTTCATTAGGGTGTTGTTTTTTATTTGTCTCGCCATTTTAGTTGTCTGTTTGTGTTTATTTCTATGTATTAGATTGATCTGCTTTGACTCTCTGTCTTGTGGAGTGGCCTTATATGTTAGGAGTTCCAGTGTTGGAACCCAGTGGTGCAGACTCCTGATCTCCTGATTTGGATGCTCAAGGAATGTCTTTAGTGGGGGTTATGTGGACTCTCCGGTTGTATTTCAGTCCTGGTTGTTATTGCCACATTCACTCATTGGGAACTCCCTTCTGGCTGGCGCAGTAAGACACTCAAGCCCTACCACATCTTGTATGCTGTTGTATATGTGCTGGCAGATTGAGG
Organism: Desmodus rotundus; assembly: GCF_022682495.2. Taxonomy (NCBI): domain Eukaryota; kingdom Metazoa; phylum Chordata; class Mammalia; order Chiroptera; family Phyllostomidae; genus Desmodus; species Desmodus rotundus. Next base: position 108,330,779 of record NC_071388.1, read on the forward strand.
CAAAACAGCACAAGAACACCACCCAAACATGCAAACCCTTCCCCTCACCACAACAGTAATAATATCAATGACCAGAAAGCAAAGAATAAAAGTGGGAAGATAAATAGAATAGTACATAAAAAGGAAAAGGAAAAAGAATATGAGAAAACCAAAGGAAAGAAAAGTAATTTTGAGAGGAGACGGGGAAGAGAATAATAATTAATGAATTGAAAGAGGAAAACAGGGAAAAGGAACACAGAGAAAGTAACGTAAATAATAAAAGTAGAGAGGAAAAGGACAATGGAGTTAATCAAAGCTAAGAGTAAAATAGGTGATAAGAAAGCAAAAATAAAAGAAAAAAATAAATACGAAAATAATAAGAAGGCTGTGAAAAGGAAAAAACAGCAAAAATAATGAAAAAGAAACAAGTGGATTGGTCTCAGCAGAGTTTAGTGCCCATCTTCTCATTTCTCCCTTTAGATGACAATCTAATGTCTGATTCTGGTGTGAGCCAATGTTACATACTCTCCACATATGGCCCTTGGCAGCCTTTTAAAAGCTACAAGCCATTCACATTCTGTGGCTGATTCTTCCAGGCTTGGCTGTTCCCAGGGTGGGCCAAGTTGGACTACAAAGCTGGCTTGTATAAGCATTGGGTCCCAGGGTATATCAGTAAATGTCCCAAGTCACCTCAGGATCTTCCTCGGCCTTGAGAGGGCTTCTGTGTGTCAGTTGGATCCGTAGGGACACACAGAGGAAGCAACTGATGGATGTTTCTCTCTCACACTGCCAATTCTCTTCTGTCTGTCTGTCTCACAAACACACAAATCAATAGAATATATCCTGTATGAATCCTCTTTTCAAGTCTCATAGCATCCTGATGGGATAGGGGAAGGGAGGCAAGAGCCCAGCAGCAAAACAATAACATGGGATGATGATATAGCACCTGTGCCACTCCTTCAGGTGAGTTTCAGACTCAGGCTCCTACCACTCCACTCCTAGGGAGGCCTCCACACCCAGTGCCACCCTCACCTCTCTGCCTCAGCACTCCTGGCTCTTCAACCGTTCCACAGTCAGACTCTGTCCAACTCATAGTTCCAGCAGCACCCAAGGCTGAGGAGGCAACAGCCCCCTCCCTAACAAATATGCAGTCCCCAGACCATGGCTCCCAGGGGTAGGTCACGCGGCCCGGATTTGCACAAAAGGCCCACTGGCAAGGCTGGTCACCAAGGTGCAGCCACTCCTTTGACTTCTTCCTGACGATTTTTAAAATTTCACAACATGGCACAAGCTCCAAACCTGTTCCACGCAAAACCACCAGCCAGACAGTGGTGGTGGCAGCTCTTCCAGGAGAGCCCAGACCACCTGTCCCTGAGTGCTCACACAGATGGATAGACACTGCACACTACACAAATGCATGCACACACCAGCACACATGCTCACTCACACATGCTTTCACACACGCTCCAACGGTTTTTCAAGTTGATTGCTCTGTAGTTTAACAGCAAGTCCAGTCAAGTGCTGGGAGCAAGCAGACTGAGATTACAGCTACTCTGTGGCCATCCTGGATCCCCAAGAGGGACTTCTGTTCTGATTAATCAGAATTAGTCACTCTATCTTTAAAATCTGTGATAACCTTCAAATCATGTGAATCAATACAATTACATTCAAATTCTATCTTTTTGTAATACCACAAAATTTAGTGAAAAAGTAGGCCAGTGATTACTCTACATTTTTATTTTTATTACCTTGCAATTGCCAAACTTTTAAAGGTGCCATTTCATTCGTGCTCTCCACAAGATGCTTTCTAAGTTCTTTCAACTGTCCCTTCAGGTCAGGATGCAGGTCCCTTGAAGAAACAAAAAATAAGTCACTTACATGTGTCTTTTCTTTCTCAAAGCCACTCCGAAGTTGGTTCCATTTTTATCTTCATGATTTTCCTATATTACCATTATGAAAATTCCTACATATAGGAAAAAAATTAAAGTATAATTATTTTTCTTAAAAAGTAAATTGATATAGAAAAGTGTAAGTTAATTTTAAAAACTCTAAGATTCACCAATTAAATCATAAATCAGTACAACAGTGATTCTCTAGGTTATAACAGGGAGAGGGAGTGAGAAGATGGTGGCGAGATAGGTGGGAGCAGAGTCCACTTCCCCTCAACGCCAGTGAAACACCTAGCTGATCTGAGGAGCAGAGCGAACAGCCAACGGTATTCCAGCATATATGAAGATCGGAGACCAAAGATAGAGGACATTGAAAGATCTGACGGTAAGAAGAGTGCTTAAGGACAATAGGTCCCCGGGACCTGCACGGGGACCAGGGCGGCTGAAACCCCAGCCCGGGCGCAGGGTCTGCTACAGGATTCTTGGGAGAGAGCCAGGCTGGGCTCTGTGAGCAGCCAGGTGCTTGTTTAAAACCAGCAGAAGACTTTTTTTTTTTCTTTCCTCCTTCCCCCCTGAATTCTTTCTTCCTTTCTGTCCTTCTTGGTTTTTTTTCTTCCTTCCTCCTTCCATCCATTACCTTTTTTATTCCTTCTTCCTGCCTTCTTTTATTTATTCTTTTGTTTTAATTTTTGTTAAAATTCCTTCTTATCTTGCTTACGATCTTTCTTTCCTCCTTCTTCCTTCCTACCTTTCCTTTTCTATTCCCTTTTTCCCTCCGTACCTTCTTTTTTTCTTTTTTTTTTTTTTTCTCCCCTTCCTCGTTTTCCCACAGGTGACACAAGAAAGCCTGGAACACTGAAAAGAGCAGAGTTAGAGCGTTACACCCATAAACGTCAGATCAAGACCAGTGAGCACAGGAGATTAAGGAGACAGCACCATTGAATCCCATTGGCATTCTACCATAGAAGTTCATACCATAAACCCAGGGAGTCAGAACACATCAATTTAAGAAGCACAGGCTAATAAGCAGAGTCTCACAAACAATGGGAATACAAAGAAACAATCCCCAAATGAAAGGAAAGGAGGAAGCCTCAGAAAGAATGCTAACTGAAAAAGAGGCAAGTCAACTATCAGATACTGAGTTCAAAGCAATGGTTATCAGAAAGCTCACTGAGCTCTCTGAGCTCAAAGAGAACTACCAGAAACTACAGGTAAACTACAATGAACTCACTGCAAACTATATGAACATGAAAAAGGAAATAGAAACTATCAACAAGGGCGAAGAGGAAATGAAGAATACAATTTCTGAATTGAAGAACACAGTAGAAGGAATGAAAAGCAGACTTGATGAAGCAGAGGATCGGATCAGCAAGCTGGAGGACAAAGTACAAAAAAAAACACCCAGAAAGAGCAAGAAAAGGAAAAGAGGCTAAGAAAGAATGAAGAGGGATTAAGGGAAATGCAGTAAAACATGAAACGTAACAATATCCGTATAATAGGAATACCAGAGGAGAAGAAGAAGAGCAAGGGATAGAAAACCTGTTTGAAAAAGTAATGATGGAAAATTTCCCTAATCTCATGAGGGAAAAAGTCACCCAAATCCAGGAAACACAGAGAGTCCCAAGCAAGAGGCACCCAAAGAAGCCCACTGCAAGAAACATAATAATTAAAATGGCAAAATTCCAAGACAAAGAGAGGATCTTAAAGGCAGCAAGGGAGAAACAGGAAGTAACATACAAGGGAGCCCCAATAAGGTTAGCAACTGACTTCTCAATGGAAACGCTCCAAGCCAGAAGAGAATGGCAAAAAATATTCCAAGAAATGAGAACCAGAGGCCTGCAACCAAGACTACTTTACCCAGCAAGGATCTCAGTCAAGATAGGAGGCCAAATAAAGAGTTTCCCAGACAAAAGAAGTCTAAACGAATACACTTCCACCAAACCAGCTCTGCAAGAGATGCTAAAGGGACTGCTTTAAGGAAAGGAAGGAAAAGAGAAAGACAGAGGAACACAGGTAGGAAAAAATGGCAATGAATAACTACCTATCGATAATAACCTTAAATGTAAATGGATTAAATGCTCCAATCAAAAGACATAGAATAGCTGAATGGATACGAAAACATGACCCACACATATGCTGCCTACAAGAGACCCATCTCAGGACAAAAGACTTACACAGACTGAAAGTGAAGGGCTGGAAACAAATTTTCCAAGCAAACGGACAGGGAAAAAAAGCAGGGGTAGCAATACTCATATCAGACAAAATAGACTTCCAAAAAGGGCCATAAAGAGAGACCCAGAAGGTCACTTGATAATACTCAAAGGAAGAATCCACCAAGAAGACATAAACATTGTAAATATATATGCACCCAACATAGGAGCACCCAAATACATAAAGAAAATCTTGGAGGACTTCAAAAAAGATATTGACAGCAACACAATTATAGTAGGGGACTTTAACACCCCACTATCAAAAATGGACAGGTCTTCCAAACAAAATATCAACAAGGATATTGTGTCACTTAAACATACCCTAGAGGAAATGGACTTAACTGATATATACAGAGCTTTTCATCCCATAGAAGCAAAATACTTCATTCTTTTCAAGTGTCCATGGAAGTTTTTCAAAGATAGACCACATGATAGGACACAAAGCAGGCCTCCCCAAATTCAAGAAAATTGAAATCATATCAAGCATTTTCTCTGACCACAAGGGACTGAAACTAGAAACCAACCCCAAAGGAAAAAACCCAAAACACTCACAATCATGGAGACTAAATAGCATGCTATTAAACAACGAATGGGTCGAGAACGAGATTAGGGAAGAAATCAAAAACTTTCTGGAAACAAATGAAAATGAACCCACAACAACCCAAAACCTATGGGACACAGCAAAGGCAGTCCTGAGAGGGAAGTTCATAGCAATACAGGTCTACCTTAAAAAGAGAGAAGCATTTCAAACAAACTACCTAACCCTTCGCCTACAAGAACTCGAGGAACAACAACAAAGACAGCCCAGAGAAAGCAGAAGGAAGGAAATAACCAAGATCAGAGCAGAGTTAAATGACATAGAGACTGAAAGCACAATTCTAAGGATCAATGAATCCAGGAGCTGGTTCTTTGAAAAGATAAACAAAATCGACAAGCCTTTAAGTAGGCTCATCAAGAAAAAAAGAGAGAGGATCCAAATAAACACAATGAAAAATAAAAGAGGAGAGATTACAACTGATACCACAGAAATACAAAGGATTGTAAGAAATTACTATGAAGAACTGTATGCCAAGAAATTTGAAAACCTAGGTGAAATGGTCACATTTCTAGAAAAACATAATCTTCCAAAACTGAATGAAGAAGAAGCAGAAAACCTGAACAGACCAATAAGAGCAAACGAAATTGAAGCAGTCATCAAAAAACTCCCAACACAGAAAAGCCCTGGACCAGATGGTTTCACAGGAGAATTCTACAAAGCATTTAAGGAAGAGCTAACCCCTATCCTTCACAGACTATTCGAAAAAATCCAAACTGATGGAAGACTCCCAAACTCTTTTTATGAAGCCAGCATCATACTAATCCCAAAACCAGATAAAGACACGATGAAAAAAGAAAACTTCAGGCCAATATCGCTGATGAACATAGACGCTAAAATTTTCAACAAAATATTGGCAAACCGCATCCAGCAATACATTAAAAAGATCATACACCATGATCAAGTGGGATTCATCCCAGGGATGCAAGGATGGTACAATATTTGCAAATCAATAAACATAATACATCACATCAACAACAGCAAAGACAAAAATCACATAAACATATCAATAGATGCGGAAAAAGCATTTGGTAAGATACAGCACCCATTTCTGATAAAAATACTCAGCAAAGTGGGAATAGAGGGAGCATTCCTCAACATAATAAAGGCCATATATGAGACACCTACAGCCAACATCATACTCAATGGACAGAAACGTAGAGCCTTCCCACTAAGATCAGGAACAAGACAAGGATGCCCTCTCTCACCACTCATACTCAACATAGTATTGGAAGTCCAAGCCACAGCAATCAGACAAGAAAAAGAAATAAAAGGCATCCAAATTGGAATGGAGGAAATGCAACTGTCACTGTTTGCAGATGACATGATAGTGTACATGGAAAATCCTATAGACTCTACCAAAAATTACTCAACCTAATAAATGAATTTGGCAAAACAGCTGGATACAAAGTCAATACTCAGAAATCAAAGGCCTTCCTGTACACCAACAACGAAACTGTAGAAACAGAAATCAGGAAAAAAATCCCATTTGATATAGCAACAAGAAAAATAAAGTACCTAGGAATAAACCTGACCAAGGAGGTAAAAGACTTGTACTCAGAAAACTATACCACACTGAAGAAAGAAATTAAGGAAGACACAAACAAATGGAAGCACGTACCATGCTCATGGATTGGAAGAATTAACATAATCAAAATGGCCATACTACCCAAAGCGATTTATAGATTCAATGCAATCCCTCTTAGAGTACCCATGACATATTTCACAGATATTGAACAAACATTTCAGAAATTTATATATAACCATAAACGACCCCGAATGGCTGCAGCAATTTTGAGAAAGAAGAACAAAGCAGGTGGGATCACAATACCTGATATCAAACTGTATTACAAGGCCACTGTAATCAAAACGGCCTGGTACAGGCATAAAAACAGGCACATAGACCAATGGAAAAGAACAGAGACCCCAGAAATAAACTCAAGTCTTTACGGTCAATTAATATTTGGGAAAGGAGGCAGGAGCATAAAATGGAGCAAAAACAGCCTCTTCAACAAATGGTGTTGGGAGATCTGGTCAGCTACATGCAAAAAAATGAAACTTAATCACCAACTTACGTCATACACAAAAATAAACTCAAGATGGATAAAAGACTTAAATATAAGTCGTAACACCATAAAAGTACTTGAGGAAAACATTGGCAGGACAATCTCAGACATTCCACGCAGCGACATCCTCACAGACATGTCCCCTAAAGCACGGGACATAAAGGAAAGAATAAACAAATGGGACCTCATCAAAATAAAAAGCTTCTGCCTGGCTAAAGAAAACAGCACCAAATTACAAAGAGAACCAACAGTATGGGAAAACATATTTGCCAATGATACCTCAGACAAGGGCCTGATCTCCAAAATATATAAAGAACTCACACAACTCCACTCCAGGGAGACAAACAACCCAATTAAAAAACGGGCAAAGGACTTGAACATACACTTCTCCAAGGAAGACATACAGAGAGCCCAGAGACATATGAAAAGATGCTCAGCATCACTAGCCATCAGAGACATGCCAATTAAAACCACAATGAGGTACCATCTCACACCAGTCAGAGTGGCCAACATAAACATATCCACAAACAAATGTTGGAGAGGATGCGGAGAAAAGGGAACCCTAGTGCACTGTTGGTGGGAATGCAGACTGGTGAGGCCACTGTGGAAAACAGTATGGAATTTCCTCAGAAAACTAAAAATGGACCTGCCCTTTGACCCAGCAATTACGCTGCTGGGATTATACCCTAAGAACCCTGAAACACCAATCCAGAAGAACCTGTGCACCCCAATGTTCATAGCAGCACAATTTACAATAGCCAAGTACTGGAAGCAACCTAAGTGCCCATCAGCACACGACTGGACCCAAACACTATGATATATTTACACAATGGAATTCTACGCAGCAGAGAAAAAGAAGGAGCTTATACCCTTTGCAACAGCATGGATGAAACTGGAGAGCATTATGCTAAGTGAAATAAGCCAGGCGGTGAGGGACAAATACCATATGATCTCACCTTTAACTGGAACATAATCAATAGAAGAAAAAAGCAAACAAAATATACCAGAGACATTGAAGTTAAGAACAATCTAACAATAGCCAGCGGGGAGTGGGGTGGGGACAGTGGGAAGAGGGGATTACAGGAACTAATATAAAGGACACCTGGACAAAATCAAGGGGGAGGGTGGAGGTGGGGGAGGGAGGTGGGTTCAGCTGGGGTGGGGTGGAGGGATGGGGAGAAAAGGCATACAACTGTAATTGAATAACAATAAAAATTTTTAAAAATAAATAAATAAATAAAATAAGAGGGAGAGGAACGGAAGTGGAAGTAGGGAACAAAGGGGACCCCTTCTCTACCTATACTGTTTCACTCAACGTGTTCCTTCCTTCCTTACTTTTTTTAAGTAAATGCACATATAGAGTGGGAAAAAAAACTTCATAAATAGTTCTTTGGTACAGAAATGCAAGTGTGATAGCAGCATTCAATTTTGGGTGGCCCATGGGTATGTTATATGAGGCAGACACTGAAAAACGCAGAACTTATTTTTCTTTAACAGACTTATCAACTTTATTTTATTTAGCCCTATGCATTTTAATTGTTTTTTTGAAACTAGTTTAAGACTAAGAAGGTTCATAAGTAGCACGGAGAGATTTTATGCTCCATTGGCCCAGCTTTCCTAGCCTTAACATCTCACACAACCACAGTCCTTTGTCAAAGCAGGAAACTGGCATTAAGATAATGCTCTTACACTGCAGACTTACTCAGGTTTTGCCAGCTTTTTTTTCTTTGTTTGTTTTTACCCACCTCCCTCCACCGCCTCCACCCTTCCCCTTGATTTTGTCCATGTGTCCTTCATAGTAGTTCCTTTAATCCCCTCTCCTCACTGTCCCCTCCCCACTCCCCTCTGGCTATTATTACAATGTTCTTAATTTCAATTTCTCTGGTTATACTTTGTTTGCTTTTTTCTTTTGTTGATTATGTTCCAGTTAAAGGTGAGATCATATGGTATTTGTCCCTCACCGCCTGGCTTATTTCACTTAGCATAATGCTCTCAAATTCCGTCCATGCCACTGCAAAGGGTATCAGCTCCTTCTTTCTCTCTGCTGCATAGAATTCCATTGTGTAAATGTACCATAATTTTTTGATCCACTCATTTGCTGATGGACACTTAGGCTGCCCCTACATGCTCATAAATCCTTTGGTCACGTGAATACAATTCAAACTAACCAAGATTGTTTTGTTTAGTTTCATCTTGAAATATAGCACTCTATTTAAAGCTAGTACAACAGAAGTTGTATGAAGAAGAGATGTATCATTTACACGGAGACAGACGGCTGATAGAATCATTCTATTCTTTCAAATGCTGGAATGTCAAATTTTTGTTTTTTATATATTTTTAATTTTTCAACCACAATTTACATTCAATACTATTGTTCACCAGTTTCAGATGTACAGCATCAAAATTTCTTAAACACAACATGCAGAAAGTAGGATATTTACTCAGGTCTTTACCACCCAACCAATCCACTTCCAATCAGTCACTACAAACTCTCCTTCATGATAAAAATATTAAAAAAATGGTCCAATTACTTTAGGTAGCTAAATAACTATATGAATGTACAAAAAGGATAAATGTCTTCAATACCCTACATACTACCTTATGCTATAAATACAAGAAATCATAATGCTACCCCAAAATCAAACTTAAACACATGACTATTTAAAGGAATTCTGGAATCCTGGGGCCAAAAAAAAAAAAAAAAAAAAAAAAAGGAATCTGTTCTCATATGACTGAAGCCAAAACGGATTTTAAGCAAAAAGAAATGTACATAAGCACACCATGAACACAACATGCCCACAGTAATTTAACATGGACGAAGTCATCTCTGCTGAATTGTTTAGTCTGATTAAGGCATTTCATTCAGCCAAACATTAAAGCAAGTATATGAAACTAAGACTACACATATTATTTCTATATGATACCTTCCTTTTAAAAAAAAAAAAAAACACACTATAGACATCCTAATTAATATTTTCAGATAAAGCATAATTCAGGGCTCTGAACAATTATGAAATCATATCAGAAGTAACTGCAACTTTTAAAAGAGCTAAGAAGACTTCTCAACTGTAAAATCCTATGCTACTTTTGTGAAATGGTTATGAAATTTTCTTCAAAACAAAACCATTTTCTATCTTTTTCCTTATAGAGTAAATACTAATAAAAGGTATAAAGTCTACACATTCTGCTACACCTCTTTTGTCTTTTTTTCAGACTATGTTTAGCACAAGTAAATAAATGAAGCTATGACTTAAGTTAGAGGCTATGACTTCTCTAACTTAAAATACATTTGATTTTTTCAGGAAAACACTGTCTGAAGCAGTTAGCTTTCTCCTATTATGTGAATCAAAAAATGGCTTGTATACTTCGTGGCATCAATTGCAAAGCCCAGAAAAGAAAATCAATTTAAGCCACAAACAGGTAATTACAGTATCATTTAAGAATATGTGCTCAAATTACACTAAGTGAAATAAACCAGGCAGTGAGGGACAAATACCATATGATCTCACCTTTAACTGGAACATAATCAACAGAAGAAAAACGCAAACAAAATATAACCAGAGACATTGAAGTTAAGAACAATCTAACAATAGCCAGAGGGGAGCGGGGAAGGGATAGTGGGGAGAAGGGTTTTCAGGAACTAATATAAAGGACACATGGACAAAACCAAGGGGGAGGGTAGCATCAGGGGAGGGAGGTGTGTTTTTCTGGGATGGGGTAGAGAAGTGGGGAGAAAATGCAGACAACTATAATTGAACAACAATAAAATAATTACAAAATTAAAAAAAAAAGAGTATGTGCTCAAAATGACTGGAGATCACAAACTGTCCTATAATTAAGTGGTCATCTCTTCATATCAGATGACACATATGAAATATTGTTGGGAGCTCTGTAACTTACACAACAATGAAAAAGATGATGTTCATAGTGTGAGGAAGCCTGAAGGTTTACAGTAATACCATTTCCAAAAAGTACATACATACCTTAATTTTCCAAAAAGAAATCCTTGAACTTCATCAATAGGATCATTTTCACCAATCACCGTGGTGTTTACTTCAGTACCTGTAAAAGCACAACAAACACATGTCTAATCACTCAGATTAGAAATAAAAACATTATTAATTTGATAAGTCTGAGTAATATTTTTTAAAAAAATTAGAAACACCTGAAATTATGATACCATTTAAAATGTAGGAATACCTGCCCTGGCTGGTATGGCTCAATGGATAGAATGCCAGCCTGCAAACCAGGGGATCGCTGGTTCTATTCCCAGTGCCTGGGTTGTGGGCCAGGTACCCAGTTGGGGGCACGCAAGAAGCAACCACACATTGATGTTTCTCTCCCTCTCTTTCTCCTCCCCTTCCCCTCTTTCTAAAAATAGATAAATAAAATAAAATAAAATCCTTTTTAAAAAAATGTTGAATGCCTAATTTTGCAATGGTAATGAACAGAGAGAAAAAATGTATTTATAAGACATCTTATGTTCCTGAATAAAAAATACATTTTTACCCCTTAAACTTTGGAAAACAACATGTTAAAAGTTTCAAAGTTAATACCTTTAATATTATGAACAATAGATTTTTCAACATCAAAATTCTAAAGAATATGCGTCCAGACAACTTAACCCTAAATAGAATTACTGAGAACTATAATGTGTTACTAGGCTATCTTCCATGTACCCAAGCCCATCCTTTTTATCATTAAAATGAGCTTTTATTTCAAAAGAAATAAAAAAGACTGTATATAAAAGCTGTGGTTGAAATAATAAATTCAAAACCCTATAGTATGATAACGAGTATCTATAGAAAAGTCTTCCAAGCATAGAAAATAATAAAAAGCATTAAATTGTTCATTAATTTTAGGATAGTTTAAGATTTCGTGTTGGACCGCAATTAATGGCTATTTGTGAACTACATACATCAACAACAATAGCTACTTAATTTACTGAACATTTTTTCTTCAAAAAAATCTGTGCTAATTCCTTTACCAATACATTTATTTTCTCCTCAAAAATACTTTAAAGATTTTATTTGCTTAATTTTTAGAGAGGGGGAGGAGGGAGAAAGAGAAGGAGAGAAACATCAATGTGTGGTTGCTTCCCGTGCTCCTCCCAAAGGGGCCAGACCCACAACTCAGGCATGTGCCCTAGACCAGGAATGGAACTTGTGCCCTTTTGATTCACAGGCCAGCACTCGATGAGGGAGCCGCATCACCAGGGCTCTTCACAAATACTTTAAAAGGCATATGTCATTATCTGTACTCTACACAGAAAAACATTAGGACATAGAGAATTTGGTTAATGTCACCAACTCAGATGTAACAGAACAAGCATTCAAACACAAGTTCATCAGATTCCTAAATCGATTCTTTTTTTTTTTAGCCCTGTCTGGTGTAGCTCAGTGGATTGAGCCTGGGCCTGAGAACCAAAGGGTCACCAGTTCAATTCCCAGTCAGGGCACAGGCCTGAGTTGCAGGCCAGGTCCCCAATAGGAGAGGCATGAGAAGCAACCACACATTGATTTTTCTCTCCCATTCTTTCTCCTTCCCTTCCCTACCCTCTAAAAATAAATAAAATGTTTTTTTAAAATCTATTCCTTTTATTAAGGAAACAAGTTCCCCTTTAACTCAAATATTTTTAAAAAAACACAAAAACAAAAACACTTTGGTCTAATTTACAAATTCACCTTTCACCTGAGTATCATCCTTGGCCTTGTACTCAGTGCTCTTAATGGCCAGTTCCACACCATAGCCAGAGAGATAAACAGGCTCTTTTCTGGGATTCTGCAAACAGAACAAGTATTCAAACATTACTACTGAGCTCTTTACGTGTCACATTATACAGAACATGACCATGTTAATGTCTTGTATCCAACAACTAGGATTTTAAGTGTTATTTAAACTGCTGTTTTATTACAGTCCCAATTTACCACCATTGCTCTCCCCTGCTCCACCCAACCCCACTCCCATAGTCAATACCCACCCTGTTTTCCATATCCATGGGTTTTTATACTTGTTCTTTAACTGAGCCCTTCCCCATCTTTTTTTCAGATTTTTTCATTGTTGTTCAATTACTCTTGTCCCCATTTTCTCCCATTACTCTTCCCTGCCCTCCCCTCCCCACCTTCTACATTAAATACTCCCTGTTGCTGTATCTTTGTCCACAGGTACTTTATACATGTTCCTGGACAACCCTTCCCTTTCTTTCCCCTGTTATCCCCCCCCACTCCCCACGACTGGTTATTGTTAAGTTTGTTCTTCATTTCCATGTCTCTGGTTATATTTTGCTCACTTGTTTGTTTTACTAGTTTAGTTGTTTGTTTGTGTATTAGGTTCCATTTAAAGGTGAGATCATGTGGTATTTGTCTTTTGCCACCTGGCTTATTTCACTTAGCACAATACCCTCCAGTTCCATCCATGCTTTCTCGACAGGTAGGAGTTCCTTCTTTCTTTCTGCTGCATTTACACAATGGAATACAACACCTAGGATTATGTACTCAAAATACACTTAAAATTCCATGGGAATCCTAGCCTCCTTCACATTTTATATACACATGTATGAGAATGGGGATTCCAAGTTAGAAGCAAAACCAGGTGAAGGGTCCTGGCCAAGTGGCTCAGCTGGTTGGAGTGCCCTCCCATGCACCAAAGGGTTTCGGGTTTGGTCCCTGGTCCCTTGGTCAGGGTGTGAATGGGAGGCAACTCATTAATGTTTCTCTCTCACAACGATGTTTCTCTCTCTCTCTCCCCCTTCCTACCTCTCTAAAATCAATAATCATATCCTTGGGTAGAGGATTAGATAGCAATAATATTAATAATACTAAAAACAGATGAAGGAAAATAGTCAAAAGAGCAAAAGTAGCCAAACCATGTAACAAAATGGAGAAACTAAAAAAGAGTTCCAGAACCTACGTAGCAGTGTTGAAAATTAGTGTGGTTTCAAACCCACAAGTGCTTTGTTGGGACCATGGGTGTAAATACGTGTTTATATTTTTTATTGAATTCAAATGTCTTACGTCAGGGTTTGAGCTGATCAAATGTCACAGGCTTATCACCACCCTGAACGAGGACGGCCCTGTAGACATTTTAATCTTTGATAACAGAAACAGTCTGTGCACAAAGGAAAGGAAAGCAGTTGTCAAAAATTAGATATTAATAAATTGTTTTCTGCTCATAAAAGTTGTCATCCAAAATTTTTATTTTACTTGCATGGACTTAGCACCCAACATTTATCTAGCTTATTAGGACACAGAAATTTTAGGCTAAAAATCTTTAAATATAAATAATTTAAAAGCTAATTATTATACAAGGATATAAAAGCTTCATTTTCAATGAATTCTGCCTGACTTTACCTTTTGAAATCCTTCCTTTTCTATATTATGAAAAGTTTTCAAAAAGGAAATAAAAAAATAAAGGCTTGGAAAAGAACAGAATTAAACAATCAGATCAATATTATGTGACCATATTAAATCTGGACCAAATTATTTTTCTCACTCGAGGAAACGTTTATTGAATTTTTTCATTGTTTTCATTTTTATTTTTCTATTGTTGTTCAGTTGCAGTTGTCCCACATTTTCCCCATTGCTCTCCCCTATCCCAACCTCCCCACTCTCACCATCAATCCCCCCCCACATTGTCCATGACTTCTCTATTCATGTTCCTTTGTTTTGCCCTTCCCCTTCGTTCACCCATTATCCCCCTCACTCCCCCACTCTAGTCACTGTCAGTTTGTTCTTTATTCCAAGTCTCTGGTTCTATTTTGCTGATTAGACTCCACTTAAAGATGAGATCATATCATATTTGTCTTTCACTGCCTGGCTTACTTCACTTAGCATATACTCTCCTGCTCCATTCATGTTATCATGAAGGGTAGGATTTCCTTCTTTCCTACTGCTGCACAGTATTCCATTGTGTAAATGTAGCAGTTTTTTGATCCATTCATTTACTGATGAGCATTTAGGCTGTTTCCAGCACTTGGCTATTGTAAATAACATAGGGGTGCATAGTTTCTTTCAAATTGGTGATTCAGGATTCTTAGTATATAATCCCAGCAGTGGAATTGCCAGGTCAAAAGGCAGTTCCATCTTTAATTTTTTTAGGAAATTGCATACTGTTTTCCACAGTGGCTACACTAGTCTACATTCCTACCAACAGTGTAAGAGGGTTCCCTTTTCTCTACAACCTCACCAGCACTTGTTTGTTGATTTATTTGATAGCCATTCGGACTTGTGTGAAGTGGTATCTCATTGTGGTTTAAATTTGCATCTTTCTAAAGGCTAGTGATGTTGAGCATTTTTTCATGTGTCTATGCAACCTCTGTATATCCTCCTTGGAGAAGTGTCTGTTCAAGTCCTTTGCCCATTTTTTAGATTGTATGTCTCCTTATTGTAGAGTCATGTGAGTTCTTTATATATTTTGGAGATCAAACCCTTGTCCAAGGTATCTTTGGCAAGTATATTTTCCCATATGGTTGGTTCCCTTTTCATTTTGTTGATGTTTTCTTTAGCCACACAGCTTTTTAGTTTAATGTAGCACCATTTGTTTATTCTTTCCTTTATATCCCAAGCCCTGGGGCATGTATCAGTGAAAATGTTGCTGTGTGGAATATCTGAGATTTTTCCTGCCTATGTTCTCCTCTAGGACTTTTATGGGGTCATGAATTTAAGTCTTTAATTTTGGTGCACGATATAAGTTGGTGATCTAGTTTCATTTTTTTTCCATGTCCTTGTCCAGATCTTCCAACACCATTTATTGAGGTGGGTCTCTTGTAGACAGCATATGTGTGGGTCATGTTTTCCAATCCACTCAGCTACCCTATGTCTTTTCTTGGAGCATTTAATCCATTTACATTTATGGTTACTAGTGATAGGTACTTAGTCACTGGCATTATTTCCTTTCGTGCCTGTGTGCCTCTCTCTCACTCTAAACATCATCTTCTTCAAGCAGTTCATTTAGCATTTCTTGCAATGCTGGTTTAGTGGAGGTATATTCTTGTAACCTCCTTTTGTCTGGGACACTCCTTATTTTGCCTTCCATTCTAATTGAGAGCCTTGCTGGGTAAAGTAGTCTTGCTTGCAGGCCTTTGCTTTTCATGGCTCAATATATCTCTTGCCATTACCTTCTGGCTTGCAGTGCTTCTGTTCAGAAATCAGCTGCTAGCCTTATGAGAGCTTCCTTGTATGTTACACCATCTATTTCCTCCTTGCTTCATTTAAGATTCTCTCTGTCTTTAAAATTTGACATTTTAATTATGATGTGTTGTGGAGTGGGCCTCTTTCGGTTCATCTTGATCAGGACCCTCTGTGCTTCCTGAATTTGCATGGCTTTTCCCCTCTCCAGGTTAGGGAAATTTTCTGTCATTCCTTTTTCAAAGAGGTTTTCTATCCCTTGCTTCTTTTCTTCTCCTTCTGGTATCCCTATGATGTGAATATTGTTGCGTTTCATGTAGTCCTGCAGTTCCCTTAAGATAGCCTCATACTTTTTGAGTCTTTTTTTCCTTGTGTTGCTCTGCCTGGGTATTTCTTTCTACCTTGTCTTCCAGCTCGCTAATTCGGTCCTCTGCTTCATCCAGCCTGCTTATAATTCCTTCTAGTGTATTTTTTATCAGATATTGTATTCTTCATTTCTTTCTGGATCTTTTTTATAGCTCCTATTTCTTTTTTCTTGCTGTTGAGGTTCCCACTCAATTCCTTGTAGTAGTTTGAGTTCCTTGAGCATCCCTATCACCATTCTGTTAGATTGCTTGCCTCCATTTCATTTAGCTCTTTTACTGGTGGTTCTTCCATTCCTTTCGACTGAGGGTTGTTTTCTTTGTCTCCCCATTTTTAGTGACTTTCTTTTGTTTCTGTGTCTCAGGGTGTTCTGCTTTGTTTGCCTATCTTCGTGGGGTGGACCTCTGTGGTAGGAGTTCTGTGGTACTCAGTGGTGCAGTCTCTTTGATCTCCTCCTCTGGATGCTCTAGGGTTGCAACAAGACAAGGAGGTCAAAGAGACTGTTTGTGTGGGCTCTCTTGTTGTACTTGGGCTTTATTTGTTTATGGCTTCTTCATTGGTGTGTTCTCCCCTCCAGTGGGCTTACTGGTAGTTACAACTCCCACCTTGTCTTGTGTGCTGTTGCACAGCTGTTAGTAAACAAAGTAGTATTACCAGACAACCAAACCTATGCCATCAAAAGAACCCCCCATCACAGTAGCAATCTCCAATGCAATCAAGCAGAGATTATTAAAGGTGAAGAGAGATTACAAATATTGTAAGATATTACAAAGGGCATATGAGATCACTAAACAAGGAGGAAATGTTTTGAGTGGAAAGAGGGAGGAGAATTAATAAGAGTAGGGATATAACTGCGGTGAAAAAAGGGAGAGAACAAAATTTAAAACATAAGTAAGACACGGAAGGGTGATGGAAACAATCAGTAAGAAAATGGAAGATTATATTATGAGGTTTGAAGTAAAGTTAAAAAGGTATTGGACCAACAGAAGCAAAACTGCAGAAAAACCACAGCAGAGTTGATAGCAATGACAGCATTAATCTGGGCCAAATTAAATATAATTTACGTGGTTCATTTTGAAACAAGATATAAACTCTATTAAACATTTTTTTAAAAGGTCTTATTTATTTATTTTTAGAGAGGGGAAGGGAGGGAAGGAGAAAGGGAAATATCAATGTATGGTTGCCTCCAGCACCCCTCACTGAGGATCTGGCCCACAACCTACGCCTGTGCCCTAGACTGGGAATCAAACAGGCGACCCTTTGGTTTACAGGCTGACACTCAATCCACTGAGCCACACCAGCCAGGGCTATTAAACTCTTTTAAATCGTAATTGTTTTACATTTCTTCAGATAGGTGAGTAAAGTACCTCATATGTGCAAATAACATTTTATGAAAAGGTACTTCACTTCTCAAGCAACTAGTTCAAATAATTCTAAACTAATTCCATAAGAGGGGCAAATTATTAGCTTATGTGTTATGAGCATGCTGGACAAAAGAAAATTTAAAACAATCATAAAACAAATCAATACTTACAGATATATAATGTCTGAATATGTAATTGAGTTTGCCTGAATTGCTTTTTGATATAAGCCGGCGGTGGAAATTATAAAATGCCTCATAACCGATCTCAGAGTAGAAAATCACCACTGGACTCTCAGGATTAGATGAGGGGTATCTGTGATCACCTTTAAACAATAAGGGTTTGGGTCTGAAAATGAATGCAGATGTTAATTAATAACTCTTACCAATTCCTACAGAAGGGGGGAAAGCCAGAAAAAAATATATACATCCAGATCTCATAGTACAAAACTTTAATAAATTATTCTACTATATAGAATTACCTTTTTATCTGAAAACACAAGTACAAATAATGCAAAAAAGCAGAGAAATACTTCAAGCATATAACGTGCCATAACAGTATCTATCATTTTTACCACTATTATCTTCCTATTAATAGTTTAACATTTATGTTTTCCTCATAAATTTTAAAACTTAACCCCCAAAAACACTTCTTTAAGAACACCAAGATATTAATATATTTTAATACATAGACTTTATAACCTACCAATCTCTCTTAATGAGTTATACCTCCATGCACTAAAGAAAAATGACTCTAGTAGAAACAAACCTACCTGCATAAATTTATAACCATAGAAAGAAGTCAAAAATGATATAACACAAACCATTAAAAATAGTTATCACCTCTCAGAAGAGGATACACTGTCACTGTTTTCTTTATAAAATCTGCATTATTATTATAATAAATTAATAAAACAATTTTTAAGTTAATAAAGTCTGTAGTCCCTAAAGAAGCACTTTATCACATAGCTACCTCAAGCCCGATATGGCTAGAATGCACATTGGGTATTTTTGTTGTCACCTTGAGTAAGAAGCACTCATGTCATTTGGTGAGCAGAGAACAAGTGCTGGGCAGATAATCTAACTAAAGAACTAGCCCCACTGAAAACACCCTTAGCACTTCTGATACAGCAGGACACCACCACAAAGAATGATCACTGCTATCCTTATGAATATAAGGCCAGTAGAGGGGGTACTTAGGGTAATGCCCTAGCCAGAGAGAAGGAGGTAGTTCTATTACATTGGGTTGGCCAAACAGTCCGTATGATTTTTTCTGTTAAATAAAAGACATATTTTACATTTTCACCAATAACTTTACTGATTTGGATGTATTGAGTACATCAGCTATCTCCCACATGGTAGAATATTGATTGTTCTCAATTAATGTCTCAATTTGATTGGAATAAACTTCACCTGATCTACCCGATTGTGAAGCATCATCCAGCAAGTAATCTCCACCAAGAAATTTTGCAAACCACTTTTGACACATTCCATCAGTCACAGCACCTACTCCATACACTGTACAAATCAGGTTTTTTTGCATTTCACTTGCATTTTTACCTTTCTTGAAATAATAAAACATAATGTGCCAAAAATGTTGCATATTTTCATCCATCTTCAATATTAAAATGGTTCACAAAAATTCACCAATTTTGATGGGGGTTTTTTAATGTGTGCTGATATGCCAGTTGTCACAATACAAACTAACAAAACTGTTTCGAATGAAGTTAAAGACAACTAAGCACAACTACAGCCATCTTATGGAAAAAAACAAACAAATTTTATGGCCAACCCAATATTTATACACTAAAGTAAATCGACCTGTAAGCAAAAAGCCAGACTATTAATCATCAATTTAATACTCATATTCACCTAAAATTATCCTTTAAATAGTTTTCTTTGTTTGAAACTAACACTATCCTGAGAAACCATTATTATTAATATAATCACTTCAGGCACTGGCTTTAATACACAGTGTACATTTTTTTAATATACCTTATTGATTATGCTATTATGGTTGTCCCTTTTCCGCCCCTTCACTCAACTCCATCCTGCACACCCCCTCCCACCGCCATCTCCCCGCTATAGTTCATGTCCATGGGTCATACTTATAAGTTCTTTGGCTTCTACATTTCCTACACTATTCTTACCCTTCCCCTCTCTATTTTCCACCTAACATCTATGCTACTTATTGTCTGTACTCTTCCCCCCTGTCCCCCTCCGACTCCCTTATTGACAACCCTCCATGTGATCTCCATCTCTATGGTTCTGTTCCTGTTCTAGTTGTTTGCCTAGTTTGTTCTTGTTTTTGTTTTAGGTGTGGTCGTTAATAACTATGAGTTTGCTATCATTTTTACTGTTCCTATTTTTGATCTTCTTTTTCTTAGGTAAGTCCCTTTAACATTTCATATAATAAGGGCTTGGTGATGATGAACTCCTTTAACTTGACCTTATCTGGGAAGCACTCTATCTGCCTATCCATTCTAAATGATAGCTTTGCTGGATAGAGGAATCTTGGACGTAGGAATACTTCTTTCCAACCCCTTCTAGCCTCCAAGATTTCTTTTGAGAAATCAGCAGATAGTCTTAAGGGAATTCCTGTGTAGGTAACTGTATCCTTTTCTCTTGCTGCATTTAAGATTCTCTCCTTATGTTTCATCTTGGGAAATGTAATTATGATGTGCCTTGGTGTGTTCCTCCTTGGGTCCAGCTTCTTTGGGACTCTCTGAGCTTCCTGGACTTCCTGAAAGTTTGTTTCCTTTGCCATATTGAGGAAGTTCTCCTTCATTATTTTTTCAAACAAGTTTTCAATTTCTTGCTCTTCCTCTTCTCCTTCTGGCACCCCTAGAACCAATGTTGGAAAGTTTAAAGTTGTCCTGGAGGTTCCTAAGCCTCTCCTCATTTCCGTGAATTCCTGTTTCTTCATTTTGTTCTGGTTGAATGTTTTTTTCTTCCTTCTGCTCCAAACCCTTGTTTTGAGACCTGGTTTCCTCCCTGTCACTGTTGCTTCCCTATAGATTTTTCTTTATTTCACATAATGCAATCTTCATAGCCGCCTGGGTCTTTTTTAGGCAGTGAGTTCCTGGAGCATCCTGATAACCAGTGTTTCAAACTGTGCATCTGATAGGTTGCCTAACTCTTCATCACTTAGTTGTATTTTTTCTGGAGCTTTGATCTGTTCTTTCATTTGGGCCATTTTTTGGTCTCAGTGCACCTATTACATAGTAAGGGGCGGAGCCTTAGGTATTTGCCATGGCAGGGAAACCCATGTCAGCTGTGTTGTGGCACTGCATGTGGGAGAAGGGTCAGAGAGGGAACAGTGCAGCTTTCTCAGCTCTGCCAGTTATCAGTCACTTTCCCCGCTACCCACAATCAAATTGGGCCCTTCTGGTGCTGATTCCCAGTGGGTGGGTTTGTGTATGTTCTAGGACCCTGTGGGTCTCTCCAACAAACTCTCCTGTGAGGCTGGGAGTTTCTCCTACTGATGCCTCAACCCCTACAGGTGTTTTCAGTCAGAGGCTTTGCAGCTTTATTTCCCTGAAATAAACCCTGGGTCTTGCAGTCTGTCTCGCTCCCCAGTTGTTCCTCCCAGTTTATCTGCATGCAAATGTGGGACCACCGAGTCCGCAAGCCACTGCCTCGCCTGGTCCACCATCCACTGCCTTGCCTGCCCCAGTACTCCAGCCACTGCCTTGCTGTGAGTCCTCTCTACCCAGCTTCCTATCTCCACCCCTTCTACCAGTCTGAATGAATGTTTCTTCTTTAACTCCTTGGTTGTTGGATTTCCATACAGTTCAATTTTCTGTCAGTTCTGATTGTTTTTGTTTTTAAATTTGTTGTTGGGCTTCTTTTAGTTGTGCAAGGAGACACAGTATGACTACCTACACCTCCATCTTGGCCGGAAGTCTACACAGAGTATTCTTTACTCAACTGATGACAAAGTCTATGCTATTTCTCAGACACAGTCATTAGTAAATAACAGTAACATTAAGTACTCTTATTATGTCCTTTTTAAAATGAGATGAGAAATGAAAGGTTAAGTAATCTACCTAAGTTCACAAAACATTTTAGGCAATGGAGCTGGAATTCAAATCTAGGAAATCTGGTTCCAGAATCCATACCCTAGATCACTATACCTACAGGCTACGTAACCCATTAAAAAATCAGAAAGTAGACTTCATATAGAAGAAACCCCAATGAACACATGATATTTATAGAAAGAAATAGACAACCTACCTTTCAGGTGCTGTTAGTAGAAGAGTCTCAAGAGTATCAAAATCACAGGTCTTCCTTCCATGCACTGAAAAAAATGAATTACATCCTTCTGGTGGAGGTTCATCAGTAGCTATCTGTCATTTAAGACAATATTTTTTTTAAATAATTTCTAACCAAAACAAGATAAAGAATGTTATGAACATTCTAAGAAGGTAATAAAATGATAACAAAACATCAATAAAAGCAAAAATTAACATCTACTGAATACCCATTATGTGACAGGAAGTAGGAGCTTTCCTTGTATGATTTCATTTAGCTCCTCCCAATGTAACCCTACAGGGAAGGTGTTAATATCTCCAAAACAGAGCATTAAAATTCTATCTTAGAAGATATCAAAGGACGGACGTCCAGGCAATACAGTAGAAAATGAAGCTTACAAATGTCAGTTTTAAGTGCCAAAGTATAAGAATACAGTCCTAATTCAATATGAAAATTAAGTACAATATGCAAATTAACATAAAGTGTTTACATTAATCTAGGCAACATACACATACTTTCAGTTTAAGATGTTAACTAAACTCATGTGACAAATATGCTTTTTGTATTCCAAGAACATTATAGAGCAAATGCAGAGTCCTAAGGGTAATCTAATAGTCACTAAAAGTTTTAAGTCTTTATTTTTTTAAGATTTTATTTATTTATTTTTTAGTTAAGGGGGACAGGAGGAAAAGAGGGAGAGAAACATAGATGTGTGAGAGAACCATCATCAATCAGTTGCCTCCTGCATGCCCCCAACTGGGGACCTGGCACACAACCCAGCCATGTGCCCTGACTGGAAACCGAACCGGCAACTCTACAGTTTGCAGGACAACACCCAACCCATTGAGCCACACCAGCCAGGGCTTAAATCTTCACTTTAGATACTGTTATTTCTAGCACAGGTTAGTAGGCAATCTTTCATATGTTCAAACACTGGAAACTTTGGTTGTTACCAAACCAGCGGGCTTGCAAACAAGAAGCCAACAATTTTATGAATGTTTTAAGTGAACAACTTACACCCCCCTCCCCAGGGATGAATAAACCCTAAGAATGTGTGAGCACTCACAACTATCACAACTATAGCTGAATAGTGTTCATGCCGTTCTTCTGAAATGAGATCTCAAAGCAGTATAGTTCAAAGTAAAAGATTTTGGCAAAAAAAATGGCATATGCACAATTTCTCCACCAATTCGTGTGTCAACCATTTAGATAACTTTTCCATTTGCAAAAATGCAGTAGAAAACTGGACACCATGTTTCATTATCTGTTAATAATATTCACAATTACAGCAGCTACAGCTCAAGAAAGAGGATCACCAATGCTGCCCAGAGCCAGTTTATACTGAAATTAAGTTCTTTACACCAAGCAAATGGTTGTCCACAACCACTGGCTAGTGTACAGATGAACTAAAATTTCTAGATTTGGGGACAAACAAATGCTGCTCTGATCATCTGCACTGCTTCTTCTGTTCCTCTATTCATGCTTACAAACCTGTAGGGGTTTGGACCTGTTGACCCTGCCCACTTGAAGCTGTCTGCTATGCTGCCTGCTGCTTAAACATTGTCCAATCAAATGTGTAGCCATACTGGTGATTCAGGGTCCTGAAAAGAACGGCTTCCTCAGATACATTTAACACGGGGCTTTCGAAAGCACAGCCCACAACAATAGTTTAAGTTCATGGCAAATTCTGCAAGAAACCCCTTACGTAAAACTTCAACAGCAGAGGACATCTTTTCACTAATTATTTTCACACTTTGGTTTCCTTGTTGCAGCCTTTATCCTTGCCATGGCAGGGACTAAATACATCAAAACATAACCTACTGATTCCATGTCAGCTCGCAACAAGCTGTTCATTACCAAGATGTGCACCAATGCTAACTTATCCAGCAGTGCCAATGAGTTTTATCTTCTCTGTAATGGTGTATGTTGCCTTGTCCTGTTGGTCTCTGTACTTTTGACCAAACCAAAATCAATAAGCAATAACTTATTACAGTGATGCCCAATACCCATTAGGAAGTTATCTGATTTAATGTCTCTCTATATAAAATTCTATGTGTGCACATATTCAATTCTACTGACCATCTATATGGGCAGTTAACATAAGTTCGGTTTTCATTGTGAACCTTATTGAAAAGAAATTGAAGAAGGTCTTCCAGGCTGGTTCCAACAAGATCCATGACTAGCAAGCACATTGTATGCTTTTTCCTGACCATACATGGAGGATACCAAGCCCACCTTGAAGAATCTTATAGCGCTCGCTTTCCAACAACAACTGGGGATGCCTGGCCTTGAGACTCTGGCTTAACAGCCACTTCCTTGTCATTCGTGATGCTAATCACCAGATAAATGTCCCCAAAGGAGCCAGACCCAATCTTCCATACTACTTTATATTTCATTCCAACAATGAATTATGAAGACAGAAGCTGGGGCCAAAGCCCAACACCTCCAAAGGGAGGAAGGAGGCCTCTGGGCCTATCCCCAGAGTGATGCTGGGAGGACAGCAGCAGGAAATGGAAAATGTTGGCTCTTGGCATTACAGGGCCCAGAATCAACTAAGCGGGGCCTGATCACCACCAATCAGTCAGGTTTCTTTATGCCAGACCACAGTTTGTGAGGTATTCTTGCATGTTCCATGCTGAGCCATTTATTTCTGAGTGACTTCGAGGGCTGGAAAAGAGGCGTGGTGAGTTAGAGCAGCTACACTGTGACACCACTGCACCAGTCTGGCCTGCAGGAACCTCTGCCACTCTGCCAACTGGGCCATCTTGTTACTCTGGCTCCAGTTCAATACACCCTTATTCTCACAGATGATTACTGCAGGCACAGAAATCTTCTACACCTGCACTTCTAATATGGTAGCCACCTGAAATATGGCTGACGCAGTTGAAGAGCTAAATTTTTTATTTCAAGTAATTTCAATTGATTTAAAGTTAAGTAGCCATATATGGCTAGTGGCCACCACATTGGAATATTGGACAGCATAGCTATAGTCCATAAAAACATATCAGAAATACATAGTCAGGACACAGATAAAAATGTAACCTACTATTTCAAGTAAGTAAAAATACATTAAGGAAATTATGTAAGATGTAAAGAATAACCTAAGTCAAAATCAGAGAAACACAGAAATGAGATAAATAAGCTCAACAAAAAATTATAAGAAAAATCATTTTAGAAATTAAGACTAGATTTTGAGGGAGAACCAAGATGGTGGCATAGGTAGACACACCACGCCTCCTGGCACAACCAGAACTGACAGAAAATCGAACGGCAAGGAAGTCCGAAACATATATCCAGACCAGTAGGAGGGGCGGAGATGGCACCGGGGCAGAGAGGACTCCTGTGGCCGTGGCGGGACAGAGAATGGCAGAGGGTGGGATGAGCGGAGCAGGCAGTCTGACCACTGGCAGACCCTGCGGCCCCACATTCGCGCACAGATAAACCCAGAGGGCCGGACTCAGAGAGGCGGAGAACAGGGCAGGCAGAGCTGCGGGTAGCACCCCGCAGCCCCACACTCCAGGGAGAACCGCGGGGAGCGTAGCAGACCATGTAACCCAGGGTTCCAGCGCAGGGAAATAAAGCCTCAAACCTCTGATTGAAAACGCCCATGGGAGTTGGGGAGGCAGAGGGGAGACTCCCAGCCTCACAGGAGAGGTCATTGCAGAGACCCACAGGGGCCTAGGGCATGCACAAGCCCACCCACTCAGGAACGAGCACCAGAGGGGCCCAGTTTCATTGTGGGTAGCGGAGTGAAAGATCGAGGTCCGGTGGAGCGGGCGCCATTGCTCCCTCTCAGCACCTCCCCCACGTACGGTGTCACAGCGCAGTGACCAGCGTTACCCTGCCCCGGAACACCTAAGGCTCCACCCCTTAAAGTAACAGACACGCCAAGACAAAAAAAAAAAAAAAAAAAAAAAAAGGCCCAAATGACAGAACACTTCAAAGCTCCAGAAAAAATACAACTAAGCCAGGAAGAGATAGCCAACCCATCAGATGCACAGTTCAAAACACTGGTTATTAAGACGCTCACAGAATTGGTTGAATTTGTTCAAAAAGTAGATGAAAAAATGAAGCCTATGCTAAGAGAAACAAAGGAAAATGTACAGGGAACCAATAGTGATGCGAAGGGAACTGGGACTCAAATCAACGGTGTGGACCAGAAGGAAGAAAGAAACATCCAACCAGAAAAGAAAGAAGAAACAAGAATTCGGAAAAATGAGGAGAGGCATAGGAACCTCCAGGACACCTTGAAACGTTCCAACATCTGAATTATAGGGGTGCCATAAGGAGAAGAGGAAGAGCAAACAATTGAAAACTTATTTTTGTTCATAATGAAGGAGAACTTCCCCAGTCTGGCAAAGGATATAGACTTCCAGGAAGTCCAGGAAGCTCAGAGAGTCCCAAAGAAGCTGGACCCAAGGAGGAACACACCAAGGCACATCATAATTACATTACCTAAGATGAAACAGAAGGAGAGAATCTTGGAAGCAGCAAGAGAAAAGAACACAGTTACCTACAAAGGACTTCCCATAAGACTGTCAGCTGATTTCTCAAAAGAGACCTTACAGGCAAGAAGGGGCTGGCAAGAAGTATTCCAAGTCATGAAAGGCAAGGACCTATATCCAAGATTACTGTATCCAGCAAAGCTATCATTTAGAATGGAAGGGAAGATAAAGTGCTTCTCAGATAAGGTCAAATTAAAGGAGTTCATCATCACCAAGCCCTTATTATATGAAATGTTAAAGGGACTTATCTAAGAAAAAGAAGATAAAAAAAATAGGAACAGTAAGAATGACAGCAAACTCACTGTTATAAACAACCACACCTAAAACCAAAACAAAAGAAAACTAAGCCAACAACTAGAACAGAAACAGAACCACAGAAATGGAGATCACATGGAGGGTTATCAATAGGGGATTGGGAGGGGGAGAGAGGGGGGAAAGGTACAGAGAATAAGTAGCATAAATGATAGGTGGAAAATAAACAGGGGGAGGGTAAGAATAGTGTAGGAAATGTAGAAGCCAAAGAACTTATAAGTATGACCCATGGATATGAACTATACTGGGGGAATGTGGGAGCGAGGGGGTGGGCACGATGGAGTTGAGTGAAGGGGCAGAAATGGGACAACTGTAATAGCATAATCAATAAATATATCAAAAAATTTTGAAAAAAACAAAAAAAAAGAAATTAAGACTAAACTGGAATAAGCACAAAACAAACATAAGTAATGATTTAAGATAAATAGGAAAGGAGGAAAAATTTTTCAATCAATCAATTAATCAATAAGAGACTCAAGAGAAAGTAACAAGTAATGAAGCTAGGTAAAGAAAATTCAACATATAGATAATACCAATTCCAAAACAAGGAACAGAACAAATTTAAGTTTTTAAAGAAACTTTTTGGAAACAAACCTAAAAAAATTTGAAACTCTATATTAAAAAGCATACGGTAGCCCTGGCCAGTATGGCTCAGTTGTTTGAGTGTCATCCTGTACACCAAACGGTTGCAGGTTCAATTCCAGGTCAGGTCACATGCCTTGGTTGTGGGTTTGGTCCCTGGTGGGAGCACATACAAAGTGCATCCAACAGATGTTTCTCTCTTACATCAATATCTCTCTCCCTCTCTTTCTCCCTCCCTTCCCTCTCTCTAAAATCAATAACCATGTCCTCGGGTGAGGATTTTTAAAAAAATACTGTATATCTAAAAATTCTGACCCAGAACAATTACTTCTATGCTATATTCTAGTAAACTATGACTTTAAATAAAAAGAAAAAATACATGAGGCTTCTAGACAAAAAGAGCAAGAGACTTTTAAGGGAAAAAAATAATACTGTCATCTTTCTGCAAGAAAGACTTATATACTGAACGCAAATGAAATAATATCTTTAAGATAGTCAAAAAAGGAAAATTTGAACCAAGTATTTTATATCCAGACTGCTATATAAACATGCAGAACCTGAAGAAATACTGTTTCCATGAGCCCTTCCTGAGGAACCTACCAGTCTGCAGCGTCAGAAAAGCCAACTGACTAGAGACATTTGGCAAAAGGGCTGGTAGTGAGCATTAAAGATATAATTTACAGAACCAAAACTAAATGAAGATTGAAGAGAATATAACATGAAATGAAGCATCTATGCTCTAGGTAGAATATACTCATTTTTTAGCAGGTGGGAATGAAGAATAGGGATCACTAAGTCAAAGAAAAATTTTTTTACTGTTTTCAGTAAATGTTATTGTGGCAATAATATGATATTGTTACTAATGTACTGTGTATGTAATGTAGATAAAACAAATAAGTACTATTGAGATAGTCTAATTCTATCATCCCTTTAAATCCATGAGAACTAAAATTCTCAATGTGGAAGAGACATACATGTAACAAAGTAGTCCTTATTTAAGTTGAAAATATTAGTATGAACTCATGAAGTATTTCATCTTTACATAGCTTTGTATATTTGGTCTTTGGATAGATATGTACAGTTTTTTCCTATCTCTGCCCACTTACAAGGCCTAAGAACAATTAACAACCCACTGGCAATGAATATCCCTAATGCCTAGATGTGTTCTTAAACTACTAACCCCCACCCCACCCCTTTAATGAGCCTCTTAGAACAGCAATTTTCAACCTTTTATATCTCATGGCACACATAAACTAATTACTAAAATTATATGGCACATCAAAAAATATATTTTTTCCAATCTGACAAAAATAGGTATAATTTTGATTCATTCACACAGGACAGTTATTGTTGTGTTGGCTATTGCCATTTTTTTATTTGACAATCTAAGGGAAAAGAGGTCAGTGCCTTTGACTAAATAGTCAAGTACTGCATGTTTTAAAAATTCTTGCAGCGCACCAGTGTGCCATGGCACACAGACTGAAAATTGCTAAGAACATAGCAGATCACTATCTGGGGCTACAGATGTAGAAAATGAACCTGAAACCAGTTAGCAAAGAAGCAATGAAAACTACTAGGGTAGTATCAAAAAACTCAGAAGTCTCACACTTCCTGATTTCCCAAACTAGTACAAAGTTAGCAATCGAAACAATATGTACTAACCTAAGTATTGTACAAACATGTAAACCAATGGAACAGAATACAGAGCACAGAAATAAATGCCCATATACACAGTCAATTGATTTTCAACAACGTCAAAACCATTAAATGGAAAAAGGACAGACTTTAAAAATGATGAAGGGAAAACTGATTATCTATATGTAAAAGAATGAAGTTGGACTCTAACTCTATACCGTAGTCAAAAATTAATCAAAATGGCTCAAAGACTTAATTTAAGAGCTAATACTACAGAATTCCTTGAAAAAACATAGGAAAGCTTCATGACATTGGATTGAGTGATGATTACTTAGATATAACACCAAAAGCACAGGCAACAAAAGAATAAATTGGACTTCATCAAAATTAAAAACCTCTGTGTATAAATGGACACTATCAACAGTGTGAAAAGGAAATCCATGGGATGGGAGAAAATATTCAGAAAGTATGTATCTGGTAAGTGACTAATATCCAGAGTATATAATGAATTCCTACAACTAAACAACAACAACAACAACAACCAGTCCAATTCAAAAATGGGTAAAGGTCTTATATAGACATATCTCCAAAGGAGATATCAAGATGGCCAATAGGCATATGAAAAGATGCTCCATATCATTTGTCATCAGGAAAAAGAAAATCAAAACCACAAGATACTAAATGTTCAAAAGCATGCTAGTGAATCAAACTCATTCAGAAGTGTCTCACCCACTAGGATAGCCATTATTAAAAAAATAAAATAACAAGTGTTGGCAAGAATGTGGAGAAACTGGAATCCTGGTGCATTAATGGTGCAGCTCCTTTGGGAAAGACTTTGTCAGTTCCTCAAAATGTTACAAAGAAGTACCATATGATCCATGAATTATACTCCCATGTACATAACAAAAAGAACTGAAAGCAGAGATTAAACCAGATACTTGTACACCAATATTTCATAGCAGCATTATTTTTCACAACAGCCAAAAGGCAAGAACCTATCCAAATGTCCATCAGCTGAGGAATGGGTAAACAAAATGTGTTATATGCATACAATAGACTATTACTCTGCCATGAAAAGAAATGAAATTCTTATACACACTACAGCATGGATGAACCTGAAAACCATTATGCTATAATAAGCCTGATGAAAAAAGAGAATGTATGATTCCACTTTTAGCTAGTATCTAGGATGGGCAAATTCAGAGACAGAAAGTAGAATGGTGATTGCCAGGGACTGGAGGGAAGATGAAGG
Organism: Desmodus rotundus; assembly: GCF_022682495.2. Classification (NCBI taxonomy): domain Eukaryota; kingdom Metazoa; phylum Chordata; class Mammalia; order Chiroptera; family Phyllostomidae; genus Desmodus; species Desmodus rotundus. The sequence continues at coordinate 108,360,906 of NC_071388.1, forward strand.
GAATAAGGAATTATTTGATGGGTACAGAGTTTCACTTTTACAAGATAAAAGTAGTTCTGGAGATAGAGGTGGTGATGACTGTGCAACAATATAAATGTATTAAATACCACTGAACTGAACACTTAAAATGGATATAAAGATAAGTTTTACTTTACGTATATTTTACCTCAATAAAAAAAAGTTAAAAAACTAACTGGTCAAAAAAAGGATCATAGTGAATCAGTTGCATTTTTATATACCAATAATCAACTATTAGGAAGGGAAACTAAGAAAACAATCGCATTTACAACTGCATCAAAAAACATGGAATACTAAGAAATAAATTTAACCAAGGGGGTAAAAGACCTGTAATCAGAAAATTATAAGGCAATGAAAAGAAATTGAAAATACAAATACATAGAAACACATATTGTGCTGATGGATAGGAAGAATTAACATTGTTAAAATGACTATACTACCAGAAGCAATCTATACAGTCAATGCAATTCTTAACAAAATAACAATGATGTATTTCACAGAACTAGAAAAAGTAATTCAAAAATTTACATGGAATCACAAAAGACCCTGAATAACCACAGCAATCTTGAGAAAGAAGAACAAAGTTGGAAGAATCACATCACCTGGTATCAAACTATACTACAAGACCACAGTAATCAAAACACCCTGGTACTGGCATAAAAACAGACATATAGATCAGCAGAACAGAACAGAGAGCCCAGGAATAAACCCATGACTATAGTCAATTGATATTGGACAAAGGAGGCAAGAACAAATAATAGGGTAAAGACAGTCTACTCAATAAGTGGTGTTGGGAAAATTGGACAGATACATGCAAAAATAGTGAAACTAGACCACCTTCTTATGCCATATACAAGAATAAACTCAAAATGGATTAAAGACTTCAATGTGAGACTCAATACCATAAAAATTATAGTAGAAAACACAGGCAGTAAAACATTGTTTCTCTTTGTAATATTTTTTCTGATTTATCTCCTCAGGCAAGGGGAAAAAATAAAAAATAAAAATATGAGACTATATCAAACTAAAAAGTTTTTGCACAGCAAAGGAAACCATCAACAAAATGAAAAGACAACCCACTGAATGGGAGAACACACTCACCAATAATACATCTAATAAGGTGTTAATATCCAGAAATTATGAAGAACTCATACAGCTCAACACCAGAAAACAAACAATCCAATTAAAAAATGGGCAAAGGACCTGAATGGATACTTCTCGAAAGAGGACAAATGGTCAATAAATATATGAAATGATGCTCAATATCATTAATCATCAGATAAATTCATATTAAAACCACAATGCAATATCACCTCACACCTGTCGGAATGGCTATCATCAATAAATCAACAAACAAGTGTTGCTGAGGATGTGAAGAAAGGGAACCTTCATGCACTGTTGGTGGGAATGAAGACTGGTGTAGCCACTGTGGAAAACATGGAGGTTCCTCAAAAAATTGAAAATGGAACTGTCTTATGACCCAGCAATCCCACTTCTGGGAATATATCCTAAGACTCCTGAAACACCAATTCAAAACAGTATGTGCACCTCTATGTTCATTGCAGCATTATTTACAATAGTCAAGCTATGGAAGCAATGCAAGTGCCCCTCAATAAAAGAGTGGATAAAAAAGCTGTGGTACATATTTCCAATGGATAATTCCAATGAATTCCAATTCCAATGAATATCACTTAGCCATTAAAAAGAACAAAATCTTACCATTTGCGGACAGCAAGGATGGACCTACATACAGGGTATTAGGCTAAGTGAAATAGAGTCAGTCAGAGAAAGCAAATATCACATGATTTTACTTATATGTGGAATCTAAAGAACAATATAAATAAATAAACAAAAGCAGAGATACAGAGAAGAGACTGATGGCTGCCTGAGGGGAAGGCTATTTGGAGGACTGGGTGAAAAAGGTGAGAAGTACAAATTGGTAGTTACAACATAGTCATGGGGATGTAAAGTACAAAATAGGAAACATAGTCAATAATATTGTTGTAACTATGTATGGTGTCAGGTGTATACTGGAAACATAATGGGGAACACTTTGTAAAGTATGTAAATTGGCTAACCACTATGGTATACACCTGAAACTAATACCAAATAATATTAAATGTAAACTGCAATTTTTAAATTTTTTAAATAAAAAATAAAAAGAATTCAAAATAAAATACATGTTATATTGATCAAAGTCACCCAAACAAACTTAATTTTTAAAAAAATATATGTTCTTCCAAGAAAAAAAAAAAGGATGCTAGTGAATCAAACTGGTTTAGAAACCTAGTAAATAAAAGGAAAGAATCAAACATGTATTCTGCCTGCTCTATGTGAACAGTACCACAACACAGTACTAGATAAGGAGGGTATGTGCTTTTTTACATACATGTTCCAAGAACAAATGAAAAAGAGATAACACAATCAGAGATTCCCCACTTTATAATCCTCAAGAATGAATGGATTAAGCTTAGAGCATCAATGGCTGCTAAATTAAAGCGAAGAAACCAGATATTAGGTGCCTTCTCATGGAATAACAGAACGCTACCTGCAGACTTGCCAAACAAATGAAACATAGTTCTGATCAAGCCTCTGGATCCAGCTACCAATTTACAGGGGACAGAGGACAGAGGAATAAATTGAACCACATCGTGAACAGGTGATCAACAAAATGTAGATTGTGAAAAAATTTACAGGGCAAACAGTCCAAGTTACTCGACAAAAAAGAAAGGAAATGAGAAAGAAACTATAAATTATCAAAAAATTTTTAAATGGGCAAGACTAAACTCTATTTTGTGGAGATGCACTCTTGGACAATAAAATGATAAACACAGCAAGTGATATGAACCAAAATCAAGAAAGTGGTTCCTTTGGGAGGGCTAATGTCAGCTATGATAGGGACAGAGCACATGAAGGCCTTGCGAGGTGTCTAAATTCTAGGTCTTTAACTGGGTGAAAATTATAAGAGGAATTTTGTAACTTTGTAATAATTCATTATTATATTCCTTGTCAGGGATTTTCTATACCTGTATTACTTTATAATAAAAAATGGTTTTAAAGTTAACATTTCTTTTATAACAAATACAATTGGCATACACACCTTTGATTCTCTTGCTCTTTTTACAATAGGAGTTTTTTCAACTCAAAATCCAACAAGGTCCAAAATTGCATTAAGTTGGCACATTTTTAAAGTCTCTTTCATTTTCCTTTTAACTTATTTGAAGAGATAAAATCATTTTACTACAAAATCTCCTCCATGCTGGATTTTCCTGACTGTACCCTTGTAATACTGCCTCACATTCCTCCCCCTATCTCCTATTTCCTGTGAACTGCTTTGAGATCTATCTACAGGCTATCATCAAGTCAGGGTCAATTGGTTTAGCAAGACTGTACCTCCTAGGCTGTGTTGGATATGAAGTTTGGTAGTCTCTTTTTTGTATGCATATTATTTTTTTATTTCTTAGATGGAAGTAAGTACAAATTATATTTTTATAATCTGTGGTTTGAAGACTGAACATCAACTTTGCTTGTTCTTTATAAACAAATTATAAATCCTAGAAAATTTTGGGCGGAAAAGTTACAGTTCTGTAATACAATGCCAGGACAACTGCAATATATTCAATTAGCATGTTATACAGCCCTTAAAAAATATTGTTATGTGTAAGCACTGAACTCACCTGCTGGAAGGCTTGAATTGTAGCAGAGTAGGAATGGAGAGAGAGACTAAATTTCAACAAATTCTGCTGTAGAGGTGACAGAAACTGAAATGCAGCTTCCAATATTGCATGATAATAGGAATAATCAGTACCTATCAAGAAAGAACATTAACCAAAATAATCATTTATGGCTAGAGATATCCAAATAAGATAGTTTGTAAACTATAAAGTTATGGGTTACAAAGGCATATGATAGCAAAATTTTACCACCATACTGTCTTGAACTGTTGTCAAACGCTTAGAATTCCCTAGAGTGCACCATGCAATTGGACATTTCCTCCCCTCTTTCCTCTGTCCACTCTTCCCTCCCCATAGACTGCTAGTCACCTACTCCAGGGTGGCACCCCCAACCCCCACCCCATGCCTCAATGGATCATGTACATCTCTTCTTTCCTCTTCATAATACTTCTTGCTTACCTCTTTCACTCATCACATCATTTACTAAATCATTTCTTCACCATCTATTCCTCCCCAAATAGACTTTGAGCCCCCACAGGCAGAAACTATTACTTATTTATCTTTGTATTCCCAGAGCCTGGCACATGGTATCTACTCAAATAACCCAACACAACTGAGTAATGTGATAAGGAGGTACCAGGTATTAAAGGATAATGATGCAACTGTACTTTGAGGTAAAGCATTTAAACAAACAATTGGAACAAATTATCTAAGGGAAAAAAACACATGTGCCAGTATGAAAAAATTCCAAGGATATATTGTTAAATGAAAAGGACAAAGTACAAAACAATGCATATACTAAACTATCCTTTTTTACTGTAAGAAAGAAAGAGAAATAAGAATACATATGTATGTATCTGTTGTAAAAAAAAAACACTGAAGGCTAAATAAATTAAATGGTTATAAAAAAACAAACAGAAGAAACAAAGAAGGGAGGCAACAAGATTTTCTAAGTACAGACTTGTATATAACTTTCTAAAAGAAACCATCAACATTTTAAAAAAGCAAAACATAAAAGGTTCTATACTACATTATCATCTTCTAAGTAACAAAAAAAAAAGGTCAGAATGAAATACTGCAAAATTTTGCCAGAATGTTAATGGTAAATATCTTTGGGTAGTAGGGCTAGAGATTATATTCTAGTTCAAATAAAATGGCTAACATACTTTTATGATCACTTCCAAGAATTCATACTCATGTAATTCTAACCAAGTGCACATTATCATTTATATTGAAGACATCTCATTTATATGTCAGAGTTCAAATTCATTATAAAGCCCACTTTAATAAATTTGTTTCAGGAAATCATAAACTAAAAGGATTTTTTTTGGATAACTCAAACAATTCTAGTTGACTCTAAATTACATAACTAAAACCTAAAGATGCTTGTTCAAAACCTTTATGTACTCATATCACAAAAAATTCGGACATAACTTTTTTAATACATAGTATTAAAATCAAAGTTAAAAATCAGTTCAGTTCAATATTAACATCAGTCACAAAATTTTCACAAATTTCCTCTTCAATAAGGACTTAAGCCCGTATATCAAGGTTTTAGCTGTTCATGTATCATCATCTTTGACTATTAATATTTATACTCTATATAGCTTACACTGAATTAGAAAATGTCTACGAAAACACATCATAATCTATAAACAAAAGAGAGACTACACCGTAATTAATTTGATACCTTCACAATCAAGCTGTGGGTGCCTGGTGGGCATAATAAAAAACACCTTGATGGCACTAACTTAAAATAAAAAATTTAACAGATAACAGATCAGTTATGTAATTGATCCATAACAAAAAAAGAGTCAATCAAATCTGATGGTTATTAAGTTAATACTAAATTATTTTAAATAAATTTAACTCCCACACAATATTCACACTTTTTATTTCCTTTTTTAAAATATTTTATTTATTTATATTTTTAGAAAGAGGGGAAGAGAGAGAGAAAAAGATGGAGAAAAACACCAGTGTGAGAGAGAAATATCAATTGATTGCCTCTAGCTTGCCCTCAACCAGGGACCTGGCCCACAGCACAGGCATGTGCCTTGACTGGAATCAAACCAGCAACTTTCAGTTTGCAGGACTACACCCAACCCACTGAGCAACACCAGTCAGGGCTATTTATACATTTTTAATTAAAAAACTCAAAAAAAAAAATCAAAAATACCCTGGCTGGTGTGGCTCTGTGGATTGAGCACCAGCCTGCAAACCAAAGGATTGCCAGTTCGATTCCTAGTCAGGGCCTGGGTTGCGGGCCAGGTCCCCAGTTGGGAGTGCGCAAGTAGCAACCACACATTGATGTTTCTCTCCCTCTTTCTCCCTCTCTTCCCCTCTCTCTAAAAATAAATAAATACAAAAAAAAACAAGGAGGTAAAAGTCAAGGATAGCGATTATAGCCAAATTTATAAATTACTTCAAAATAATTCTTAGGCTATGTTGGCTCTGCTGGCTGCCATCATAACTCTAGTCATTAAAAGTGTATCCCCTTAACTGCCATGCCACACATGCTCTGAAAGACAACATTTTTTTCCAGTATTTTCCCAGACAAAGAAGCACTGGCTTCAATTTACCATGATGATCTGACGATCCAATATTCTGACTGGCTTCTACAAAATTCCAAAACTTCTCTTGACTCTCTTCTGCTAAAAACTCACTGGGAGAAAAGGGAGACATATCAGAAATAAAACAACTTAATAAAAATCTTCTAACGTAAGCTCTATTAGCAGGTTTTTAAGTTTCCAAATGTCCATAGTTTGACTTTCAATTTATAAAACATATTATACAAGCATGCATAGTATATACTTATATATATATATATATATTTAAATCCTCACCTAAGGACATGTTTATTGATTTTAAAGGGAGAGGAAGGGAGAGAGAGAAAAACATCAATGTGAGAGAGAAAAATCTATTGGTTGCCTCCCATACACACTTTGACCAGGGATCAAACCAGCAATCTTTTATTGTACAGGATGATGCTCCAACCAACTGAGCCAAGCAAATCTTATTAGCTAATTAGCTATTAATAACTTAATAGTTTAATGGGTATTCCTTTAAAAATGCTACAATAATAAAAATGTTGTAACAACAGAGAAGTCTCAATATAAAGAAGGCTAATGAAATCCCATTCATAAAATACTATTACTAGCAGAAACAGAATTAGAAATTGAAAATTCTAGCACTAGTTCTGCTCACTTCTTTTCTCAAAGACTTTAAAAAGAATGAAAAATATGTTTTACCTAATGGTTTCCTAAGGAAAAAATAAATCCTAGAAAAATTTCTAGGAGATTAAAGGCAACATGGTATAATCTTTCAATATCCATTAATTCAAATTTTCAAGATCACCAAATTTTTGTTTAAAGTTAACAATGACTTAGTAAAATCAGGTCTTAGAATTTAATGCCATTTTCATTTTATTTCTTTTTTTTTAACTTAACACTACTGACCTAAAATAATGACTATGTTAAATTTCCCTTCATTTGAGAGTCATTTATCCCTAAAAGAAAATGCATGTACTAATTGAATGACTCACATAAATTGGTTCCCTTGTCCTCAGCTTATCTTGCCAAAGGAAGACTTGCCCCTTATTTGTTAACACTAAGGTGTACAAGTCTCACTCTACTTCACAGGTAGCTACAGAAATATGGAAAGAATAAGAAACATTTCCTAGTAGTGCACAGCTTCTCTAAAATTGGGTTTCTGAAAATACCCATTATAATAATGTATTAAATTATTTGGAGCCTCCTAGTGTGTGGCATTTTTCTACGCTTTCTAGTAACTTCCTATCAACCTTATAATAGTTTATATGTCTAAGAAGACAGGTGCACTAAGATAGGAACTAAGATATTTAGATTATGATATGCAAATAAAAACTAAATTTCTAAATTAACACTTCACTCACAAGATAAGCTAGCAGAGGGGGAAAGAAATACACTGATCAACTGTATGATGAGAACAAGGATTCACTGAGGCTAAGACCCTCCTATAAAGGTCAAACACAAATAAATATATACTTATCAGATAATTACAGAAAAACTCCTTGAACAATATTCTTTTTCATTCCACAGCAAAAATAAGTCTTACAACATCTGAATTTAAAAACGTCTTTAAAAAATTAATTATTAGACCTGCTGAACTAACTCAGGGAAGAACAACACAAGATACTATTCAAAGGAATGCTGCCACTTATTTACAGTATGTAAGTTTGTTTGATTTTTGTTTTAAATTGCTTTTTAGCTTCTAATACCTATTCCACTGAGTAAAGAAAAAATCTATAGTTAGGCCGATGAAATTATATGATATCTGGGATCTGCTTTAAAATATTGCAGCAGGGAGAGAGAGGGTAATAGTGGTGGTAGTGATGGTTAGTAAACTTGATCATTATAAAGACTGGGTGGCAGGTAGAAGGAAACCGATTATACCATTTATTCCACTTATAAACGTTTTGAAAATATTATTAATAAATAGATTTTAATCTTTGGCCAAGAAGAAAAAAGCTAGAAACAACCCAAATATCTACCAGACAGCATAAGTCTGCTAGTAAACTTGTTTTCTTAGATTTCCAAAGTTATTGCGAGAGATCAGAGTTGGTCTCTCTTCTATACAGAACTAGAAAGAAAAGGGAAATGAGTATTTAAGGTAGGTCTACTACATAAGAGACACTATACATAGCATATTCACCCATGTCTCAAATCCTCACAGCAACCCTGCAATTCAGAAAGGTTACTAACTTGCTTAAAGGAACAGAATTAACAAGTAGAAAATCTAGAATGTAAGCTCCTATCGCCTTGATTTATTTTTACCTATCATGCTGTACTCTTGAGCCATTATATTATCTAGCACTCAATAAATGATTATAAGTTTTCATTTTTAGTGGTATTTTATTTACATAACATTGTTAGTAAATATAGCTATTCAAAACATATCTGGAGATTTACCTCAATTAAATATATATCACTTCAGGGATAACTACCAAGCATCATTGGTATCAAGCCTGCTCTTAAAATATACATGAAAATAGTTTTAGTCCGAAGGGCTGGATGCAAGGAAAGTAAAAGGTCTATTGTGGCTGCATGTATCAATATGTGGAGAAAGAATCTGTCCCTTCACCCTCAGCCACGTGGACAGTGTTACAACCCAACATCAGAGCATGCCATGGACCTAAGAGGGGCGAATCTGGTGTTAGCTAGCTCTGGAGGTGAATATGGAGTGGTTTCAAATAAGCACAGCTCATTTGTGAGTTGCCTACATGCCCCACTACTTCAGCAAACAGTCTGCAAATAGCTAAAGAAGAGGACTAAAAACAGTGAACCAAAATGGCATATGTCCAGGATACCATGAAAAGATGAGATGTTTGTGATGGATCAGCTGATGAAGTATCCAATACTCACTTCAGACATCAAAAAAACTAAAAAAAATTGATCAATTAAAGCTGACAATTTTAGCATACTTCCTCTAAAGTCCACAGCTATATGCCATAACAATCTTCTAAAACAATGCACAAAAACCAAGGAATTAGTGTGAGAATAAAGAAATATAATTCAGTTAAGAATATTAAGCAGAGTATTATAAAACATCTGTTAGAATTAAATGTACAAAAGTACTTAGAAAGTGTTAGTAAATCTCAATAACCTATATTTACTTCAGATAAATCATCAAAAATAATTAGCAAAAACGGGGTGGGGGAAAAGGTTAGTTATTAGAGTCCTGGCTCTGACAGTCTAGAATCTCAAAAGACCTTTAGTCACTTCAGTTTAACAACTACCCTATACCTAATAATGTTCTTATATCCGAGGAGTGAACCCTACTTATCAAGTTAGTTATTGTAACATCACTATGAAATACGAGCATTTTATTGATGAGAAAAGGGAGGCACAGAGAAGTGACAGAACAAAGACTGCTAGCAGAAAGTCTTTCCGGCTCCCCAGCAAGTGAAGATCACTTTCTCTCTAGTCAGTGCCAAATGAGACTTCTTTTTCAGGAGATGCAATTATTCATATGTACAACAAACATAAAACTTTCCATTCACACTGTTTTAGGGCTGAAGGGGAAAATGATAGAAGATGAAATTCTAAGCTGAAGATAAAGTTAACTGAAGTAACGCAACACTTCAAATTTTTAGCACTAACAGATTTGGAGACTTAACAAGCACTTGTAATTCAACCTACCTAATTTACACTTTACAAAGACTCTGTGCAAGTCCTAGGAATATGTCATCTGAGATACAGTAAGTTTCCACCAATAAACATTTAAAAATTGACAAAAAGAGAGGTATTTGGTTATAAGTAATAAGCACACCTGGAATACAAAATTTCCAAAGAAATCATTGACCGTATTGTATTTTGTTAATTTTTAGACACTATCCAAGGTGCAAGATGGTGGGCAAGTGAATGGAAGTCACACTAACCTCCTCCCAGGACCAATCTGGAATTACAACTAAATTGTGGAGAAATTACCCAGATCAAACAACTGAACAATACCAAGAGAGAAGCCTTATAACCTCTGACAGTCAGAAGAATCAGGTAAGCTCAACCTAACTGGTAAGGAGTGAGGTGGAGACTGGAGAAGGCTGGCTGGGTGCCCACAGGCAGCAGGGTCAGCGGGATACTTAAACAGCCGGCTGGGTCTACCTGAGAGGAGTGGGGTCTAAACCCGAAGCTGGGATCCCCAGCCTAGAGCACCAGAGCCCAAAAAGTACACAGATAACAATCATCAGCGAAAACAGGCACGGTTGCTCTCTGCCAGAGACAGATGGCTGGAGACAGACACACAGAGCTGTTAAAAGGGCCAACACACAAATTTTCATTTCAAACCACTTACACTGGGCTCCAGTAAAGGCAGGGGCAGAGCGGGATAGAGACCCCTGAGGAGACACTGGGGATGTAAGCTTTGGGGAGAGAACTGAAAGAGTAGACCCCAGAATCCCACTGCTGAGTCATCACACATACTGCACCAGCCGCCCTGCTCAGGCACACCACTCTTCTCCAGGCAGCAGCAGCCTGAGGGGAAACAATAGCCCAAACACCAGGAGGAATTCTGCCCCACCCTATGGTGCTTAAGCCTCACTGCTGAGTGCAGAGTGACTAGGTTAACAACTGAAGGAGACAGCCACAGACAGTAGATCCCCTGGAAGTCTCCAACAGGCTGCCTAAGGTCAGATGGGGTCAACATCTGACATCACCAGAGGGGACCCAGAAAGAAAAAATAGTGGTATATACCAGAGGCTCCCAAGACGAAATCCACAGTGGTCTTCTCCAGGATTTGCAATATTTTCTTTCCTGCACAGCTTTTTCACATTCATTTCTGGTCCATAAAGTTTGTGCAAAATTAAGTCACTATATCTTATACTATAGTTTATTTCAATTCACATAGTTTCCCCTCTCTTCTCTTACCCCATTTTACCATCTTCTTTCTTCTCATTATTTTCATTTTAAACTTTGTCTTCCCTCTTGCTACAACTTGTTTCCATTCGGCAGTCTATTTCTCCCCTGTCCAACCTCACAAAATCAATTTTCTTGTCAATGGTCATCTCACATCCTTATCCCCCTGCTCTTAAAATACCTGTGTTCTCTTTCCAACTATAGGAGTCTTTTCTATTTAGTTGGGGATAGGGTCATCGTTACTGCCTTTTTTCAATTCTATCTCTAGATCTTCACTAATTTTGTATTTCAAATCTCAAATTTTACCACTCCCTCTCCTACTCTTTTTTGCGTCTGAAATTTTTAATTTTGCTCTATCTTAGCCTCTTTTGTTCCCTTTCTTCTTTTTCTCTTTCAACCTGCCGTTTTATTTTTTTAATTGTATTTTATTGATTGTGCTATTACATTTTTCCAAATTTTTTCCCCTTTATCCCCCCCCACTACACCCTTCAACCCTACAGCATTCCCTGCCCCTTTGTTCACGTCCATGGGTTGTACATATAAGTTATTTGAGTTCTTTGTTTCCTATACCATTTTGACCTCTCCACATCTATTTAATGCCTACCAATTATGCTTCTTCTTCCCTGTACCTTTTCCCACCTATTCCTCCCCTCTACCTCCCCACTGAAAACCCTCCATATGATGTCCATTTTTCTGATTCTGTTCCTGTTCCAGTTGATTGCTTAGTTTTTGTTTTCGTTGTTTTTCGTTTTTTTAGTATATCTGTTGATAGTTGTGAGTTTGTTGTCATTATGTTGTTCATATTTTTGATCTTCCTTTTCTTAGATAAGTCCCTTTAATGTTTAATATAATAAGGGTTCGGTGATCATGAACTCCTTTAACTTGACCTTATCTGAGAAGCACTTTATCTACCCTTCCATTCTAAATGATAGCTTTGTTGGATAGAGTATCTTTGGATGTAGGTCCTTCCCTTCATGACTTCAAACACTTCTTTCCAGCCCCTTCTTGCCTGCAACATTTCTTTTGAGAAATCAGCTGATAGCCTTAGGGCATTATTTTGTGGGTAACTCTTCCCTTTCCTCTTGCTGCTTTTAAGGTTGTCTCTCTGTCTTTAATCTTGGGTAACTTAATGATGATGTGCCTTGGTATGTTCCTCTTTAGGTCCAACTTCTTTGGGACTCTTTGGACTTCCTGGACTCCCTGAAAGTCTATTTCCTTCACCAGATTGGGGAAGTTTTCCTTCGTTATTTGTTCAAATAAGTTTCAATTTCTTGCTGTTGTTCTTCTCCTTCTGGCACCCCTATAATTAGAATATTGGAATGTTTCAGGTTGTCCCAGAGATTCCTCAGCCTCTCTTCATGTTTTTGGATTCTTGTTTCTTCATTCTGTTCTGCTTGGATGTTTATTTCTTCCTTTGGTTCCAAATCATTGCTTTGAGTCCTGGTTTCCTTCCTGTCACTGTTGGTTCCCCGAATATTTTGCTTTATTTCATTCTGGGTATCTTTCATTTGTTCTTTCATTTTTTCGACCAAGCTCAATCAGTTCTGTGAGCATTTTGATTACCAGGGTTTTAAATTCCCCATCATATAGGTTGGCTATATACTCCTCACTTAACTCTCTCTCTAAGATTTTGCTCTGTTATTTCATTTTGGCCCTATTTCTTTGCCTGGGACCCCTGATAAGTTGTAAGAGGTGGGGTGTTTGGTATTCACCCAGGCAGGGCAAACCTCCTTGCTGCCCTTTGGCGCTACCTGTGGGGGATGGGCCAGAGAAAGAACAATGCAGCTCGCCTGCTCTCTAGCACACTTTTCAACAAACTCTCGTGTGAGAATAGGAGTTTCTCCCACCTCAGCAACCGCCATAGTCCACAGTCACCACTGAATCTTGGTTTCCCCTTCAGTCAGCCCCTCCCTCGCAGCCTGCTGCCTGACCTTAGGCAGCCCTGCCCACCCGGTCCACCACCTCACTGTAGTTTTTCTGAGTCAGCCTATGCCACTTTACCGGTCTGGTTGTTCTGTATGGCTGTTTCTTTACTTCCATGGTTGCTGGAGTTCCCTGCAGTTTGATTTTCTGGCACTTCTGGTTGTTTATTGATTTTAGATTGGTTGTTTTTCACCTTTTGGTTGTGCAAGGAAGCAAAGGGTTTCTACCTATACCTCCATCTTGGTCGGAACCTCCTTATGTTTCTTTATTATCCTTTTTTCCTTTTTTATTTTTCTTTCCGCCTAAATCATAATTTTTCTCTGTCTTAGCCTGCTTTTCGTTCCTCATTCTTAGTATTCATCACCGTCTATCATTTCAAAATTACTTGCCATTTCTCTAGACATCTCTTAACCTTTCTGTCTTTCTTCCCTCGTATTCCTATCCTACCTATATTACTTTTAGCTCATTTGTTGTTGATAGTGCTGTAGTGGACCTTTCTCTCCAATTTGGCCCCTATACTTTTATTATTTATTTCCTTTTTCCTTCATTTTTTCAATCCCTTACTTTATTTTAATTTCTTTTTAAACCTAATAAGACTAGCAACTGAATTCTCAACTACACGCTTTGTTCTCATACTCCATTCCACCTTCTTCATTCCATTTTTCATTCATGATGTAAATTTTACTTTCTCACTTCGAACTGCTCTGACTCCCAACTCTTCTTAGTCCTCCTCCGTCTACCTCTCAAAATCATTTTTCCTTCAGTAGCTCATCATATCTTTCCTCTCCATTCTTGTACTTGTCTTAATCTCTTTATAACCTTATTAATACTGGTTCATTTGCTGTTGATAGTGAAATTGCAGGGGGAAGTTATTTTTGTGGGTATGGGTTTGTTTCCCGGGCTTTGTGGGATTTCTTCTTCCAGCACCTGCACAACAGCATAAAAGACTTGAAGGGCATGGGGACCCTCAATCAACCAGGTAGAGGGAACAACCCACCAAAGAAAGACCCAACAACAATCAAAACCCAACTGAATCCAGAGAACCAACATAAATAGCATAAAGGGCATTCCAAGAGCATCAATCTCGGGAGATAAAGGAAACTGCACCACTGAATCTCACAGGTCTCCTACCATAGAAGTTCACACGACAAAGTCAGAGAGTTCAAACAGATCAATTTAAGAAGCAAAAACAAACAAGAAGAGTCTGAAAAATAATGGTAAGACAAAAAAACAACCCTCAATCTAATGGAAAGGATGAATCATCACAAAGAGTGCACAATGAAATAGAGGCAAGTCAACTATCAGACGCTGTGTTCAAAACAATAAAAAGGAAGCTCAATGCACACACTGAGAACTACCAAAAACTTACTGGTCTGGTTGTTCTGTATGACTGTTTCTTTAATTCCATGATTGTCAGAGTCCCAAAAACTACACGGAAGCTACAAGGTACTTACTGAAAACTATGTCAGCATGAAAAAAGGACATAGAAAGTATCAACAACAGTGAATAGGAAATGACGAATACATTTTATGAATTGAAGAACATTGCAGAAGTAATCAAAATCACACTAGATGAAGCAGAGGATAGAATCAGGGAGCTGGAGGACAAGGTAACAAACAACTCCCAGAAAGAAAAAGAAAAGGAAAAAAGACTAAACACGAACAAAGAGGGAACTGCAGTTAGGGGAACTGCAGGACAACATGAAACCATAAAAATATCCATATAACAGGAATACCAGAAGGAGAAGAAGAAGAGCAAGAAACAGAAAATCTGTTTCAAAAAGTAATGAAGCAAAACTTCCCTAATTTGATTAGAGAAAAAGTCAAACAACTCCAGGAACACAGAAGCTCCCAATCAAGAGGACCCAAAGAGGCCACTCCAAGATACATCATAAATAAAATGGCAAAATTCAAAGACAAGCAGCTAATCTTTAAGGCAGCAAGGGAGAAACAGGAAGTAATATACAAGGAAGCCCTGATGAGTCTGGGAGCTCACTTCTTAACAGGAACAACAAGCTAGGAGGGAATGGCAAAAAATATTCCAAAGAATGAAAAGCAAAGTCTGCAACCAAGACTACTCTACTACACAAGAATCTCAATTAAAATGGGAGGCAAAATAAGGAGTTTTGCAGACAAAATAAGTCTGAAAGAATTCATGTCCACCAAACCAGCATTGCAAGATATGCTTGCAATAAGGGACTGCTCTAAGAAAATAAAGAGAGAGAGGAACACAGGTACAAAGGGGGGAAGTGGCAATGAATGAGTACCTATCAATAATAACCTTAAATATACATGGACTAAATGCTCTAATCAAAAGACAAAGAATAGCTGAATGGTTAAGAAAACATGCACCACACATATGCTGCCTAAAAGAGACCCCTCTCCAATAAAATACCTACACAGACTGAGAGTAAAAGGTTGGAAAAAGGAGAACCAAGATGGCGGCGTAGGTAGACACACTGCGCCTCCTCGCACAAC
The DNA here is from genome assembly GCF_022682495.2 of Desmodus rotundus. Classification (NCBI taxonomy): domain Eukaryota; kingdom Metazoa; phylum Chordata; class Mammalia; order Chiroptera; family Phyllostomidae; genus Desmodus; species Desmodus rotundus. The sequence goes on from NC_071388.1 coordinate 108,376,386, forward strand.
CAGAACTGACAGAGAATCGAACAGCAAGGGGGACCAACACCAAGAAAATAGAAAATAACCATTCATCCAGACTGGTAGGAGGGGCGGAGACGGGCACCGGGGTGGAGAGGACTCGCGTGGCTGTGGCAGGACTGAGACTGGCGGAGTGTGGGACAAATGGCGCAGGCAGTCCGAGCACTAGCAGACCCTGCGGCCCCACATCTGCGCAGATAAACCGAGAGGGCCGGACTCAGAGTGGCGGAGAGTGGGGCAGGCAGAGCGGCGGGTAGCACCCCGCGCGGCACCAAATTCGCCCACAGATAAACCTGACGAACGGCGGGCAACAAAGCAGACTGTGCAACCCAGGGCTCCAGCTCCGGGAAATAAAGCCTCAAACCTCTGATTGAAAGCGCCCCTGAGGGTTGGGGCGGCAGCAGGAGAGACTCCCAGCCTCACAGAAGAGGTTGTTGGAGAGACCCACAAGGGCCTAGAGTGTGCACAGGCCCACTTACTCGGGAACCAGCACCAGAGTGGCCCAGTTTGATTGTGGGTATCGGAGTGAAAGATTGAAATCCGGAGGAGAGTGAGGCGGGCGCCATTGCTCCCACTCGGCCCCTCCCCCACGTATAGCGTCACAGCGCAGCGACCAGCGTTACCCCGCCCTGGTGAACACCTAAGGCTCCGCCCCTTAAAGTAACAGACGTGCCAAGACAAAAAAAAAAAAAAAATGGCCCAAATGACAGAACACTTCAAAGCTCCAGAAAAAATACAACTAAGCGACGAAGAGATAGCCAACCTATCGAATGCACAGTTCAAAGCACTGGTTATCAATATGCTCACAGACTTGGTTGAATCTATTCGAAAAACAGATGAAAAAATGAAGCCTATGCTAAGAGAAACGAAGGAAAATGTACAGGGAACCAATAGTGATGAGAAGGAAACTGGGACTCAAATCAATGGTGTGGACCAGAAGGAAGAAACAAACATCCAACCAGAAAAGAATGAAGAAACAAGAACTTGGAAAAATGAGGAGACGCTTAGGAACCTCCCGGACGCCTTGAAACGTTCCCACATCCAAATTATAGGGGTGCCAGAAGGAGAAGAGGAAGAACAAAAAATTGAAAACTTATTTGAACAAATAATGAAGGAGAACTTCCCTAATCTGGCAAAGGAAATAGACTTCCGGGAAGTCCAGGAAGCTCAGAGAGTCCCAAAGAAGCTGGACCCAAGGAGGAACACACCAAGGCACATCATAATTACATTACCCAAGATTAAATGCAAGGACCTACATCCAAGATTACTGTATCCAGCAAAGCTATCACTTAGAATGGAAGGGAAGATAAAGTGCTTCTCAGATAAGGTCAAGTTAAAGAAGCTCATCATCACCAAGCCCTTATTATATGAAATGTTAAAGGGAGTTACCTAAGAAAAAGAAGATCAAAAATTGGAACAGTAAAAATGACAGGAAACTCACAGTTATTAATGGCCACACATAAAACAAAAATGAGAGCAAACTAGGCAAACAACTAGAACATGAGGGTTGTCATTAAGGGAGTGGGAGGGGGAGAGAGGGGGAAAGGTACAGAGAATAAGTAGCATAGATGATAGGTGGAAAATACACAGGGGGAGGGTAAAAATAGTGTAGGAAATGTAGAAGCCAAAGAACTTATAAGTATGACCTATGGACATGAACTATAGGGGGGGAATGTGGGAGGGACGGGGGTGGGCAGGATGGAGTGGAGTGGGGGGGGAAATGGGACAACTGTAATAGCATAATCAATAAATATATTTAAAAAAAAAAAAAAAAAAAAAAGGTTGGAAAAAAATATTCCAAGCGGAGCTTATGGGCCAACATGGAGGCATAGGTGGACATACTGAGCCTCCTCACACAACCAAAAGGACAACAACAACTTAAAAACAAAAACAACCAGAACTGACAGAAAATCGAACTGTGTGGAAGTCCGACTACCAAGGAGATAAAGAAGAAACATTCATCCAGAATGGGAGGAGGGGAAGAGACAGGCAGCCGAGGCGGAGAGGACTCGCACCAACATGGCGGCTGGCAGACCCAGCAAGGTGGCGGATTGTGGAACTGGGCAGGCAGTGCAGCAGCTAGCGGACCCCACAGCCCCACATTTGTGCATAGATTGACCCGGAGGAACAGCAGGGGAGACAAACAGACCATGCAACCCAGGGCTCCAGCGTGGGGAAATAAAGCCTCAAACCTCTGATTGAAAACACCCATGGGGGTTGAGGCGGCAGCAGGAGAAACTCCCAGCCTCACAAGAGAGTTCGTTGGAGAGACCCACAGGAGCCTAGAGCGTGCACAAACCCACCCACTCAGGAATCAGCACCAGAAGGATACAGTTTGATTGTGGGTAGCAGAGGGAGTAACTCAAATTTGGCAGAGAGTGGAGCAGGCGCCATTGATCCCCCATGGCCTCCCCCCAGGTACAGCGTCACAGTGCAGCAACCAGCGTTGCCCGGCCCTGGTGAACACTTAAGGCTCCGCCCCATTATGTAACAGCAGTGCCAAGACCAAAAAAAAAAAAAAAAAAAAAAAATGGCCAAAATGAAAGAACAAGTCAAAGCGCTAGAAAAAATGTAACTAAGCAACGAAGAGATAGCCAACCTAACAGATGCACAGTTCAAAACACTGGTAATCAGGAAGCTCACAGAATTAGGTGAATTTGGTCGTAAATTACATGAAAAAATGAAGGCTATGCAAAGAGAAACAAAGGAAAATGTACAGGGAACCAATAGTGATGGGAAGGAAACTGGGACTCAAATCAACGGTGTGGACCAGAAGGAAGAAAGAAACATCCAACCAGAAGAGAATGAAGACACAAGAATTCAAAAAAATGAGGAGAGGCTTAGGAACCTCCAGGACATCTTTAAATATTCCAACATCCAAACCTTAATGGTGCCAGAAGGAGAAGAGGAAGAGCAAGAAATTGAAAACTTATTTGAACAAGTAATGAAGGAGAAGTTCCCTAATCAGGCAAAGGAAATAGACTTCCAGGAAGTCCAGGAAGCTCAGAGTCCCAAAGAAGCTGGACCCAAGGAGGAACACACAAAGGCACATCATAATTACATTTCCCAAGATTAAAGATAAGGAGAGAATCTTAGAAGCAGCAAGAAATAAGGACACAGTTACCTACAAAGGAGTTCCCATGAGACTGTCAGCTGATTTCTCAAAAGAGACCTTACAGGAAGAAGGGGCTGGAAAGAAGTATTCCAAGTCATGAAAAGCAAGGACCTACATCCAAGATTACTGTATCCAGCAAAGCTATCATTTAGAATGGAAGGGAAGATAAAGTGCTTCTCAGATAAGGTCAAGTTCAAGAGGTTCATCATCACCAAGCCCTTATTATATGAAATGTTAAAGGGAGTTACCTAAGACAAAGAAGATCAAAAATAGGAACAGTAAAAATGACAGCAAACTCACAGTTATTAACAACCACACCTAAAATGAAAACAAAAGCAAACTAAGCCAACAACTAGAACAGGAACAGAACCACAGAAATGGAGATCACATGGAGGGTTATCAATAGGGGAGTGGGAGGGGGAGGGGGGGAGGTACAGAGAATAAGCAGCATAAATGGTAGGTAGAAAATAGACAGGGGGAGGGTAAGAAGAGTGTAGGAAATGTAGAAGCCAAAGAACTTATCTGTATGACCCATGGACAAGAACTATAGAGGGGGAATGTGGGAGGGAGGGGGTGGGCAGGATGGAGTGAAGTGAAGGGGGGGAAATGGGACAACTGTAATAGCATAATCAATAAATATATAAAAAATTAAAAAAAATAAAAAATATTCCAAGCAACTGGAGAGCAAAAAAACACAGTGTAGCAATACTTATACCAGACAAAACAGACTTCAAAACAAAGGCAATAAAAAGAGACACAGGAGAACACTTCATAACACTCAAAGGAAGAATCCATAAAGACATGAACATTATAAACATATATGCACCCACAATGGAGCACCGGTATATATAAGGAAAATCTTGGTGGACTTCAAGAAGATATAAATAGCAACACATTTATACTAAGGGATTTTAACACCTCACTTTCGAAAATGGATAGCTCTTCCAAACAAAATATCAACAAGGACACTGTGCCATTGAATAATACCCTAGATCAAATGGACTGAATTTATATATATAGAACATTTCATCCCAAAAAAGAAATATATACATTCTTTTCAAATGTACATGGAACAATTTCAAATACAGGTCACACAATATGACATAAAACTAGCATCAACAAATTCAAGAAAACTGAAATCATATCAAGCATTTTCTCTAACCACAAGGGATTGAAACTAGAAACAAACCTCAAGGAAAAAACTCAAAAACTCTCAAAACTCATGGAGATTGAATAGCATGCTATTAAACAATAAATGTGTCAAGAATGAGAACAAGGAAGAAATCAAAAAGTTTCTGGACACAAATGAAAATGAACTCACAACACTTACAGGACCCAAAACTTATGGGACACAGCAAAGGCAGTCCTGAGAGGGAAATTCATAGCAATATAGGCCTACCTAAAAGAGTTAGAAACAGTTCAAATAAACAACCTAACCTTCCAACTATAAGAACTGGAGGAACAACAACAAACAAAGCCCAGAGCTAGTAGAAAGAAAGAAATAACCAAGTGCAGGGCAGAAATAAATATCATAGAGTCTAAAAGAACAATTCAAAGAATCAATAAATCCAGGAGCTGTTTCTTTGAAAAGATAAAGAAAACCGACAAGCCTTTAAGCAGACTCATTAGGAATAAAAGGGAAAGGACTCAAATATATAAAATCAGAAATGAAAGATGAGAGATTAAAACTGATACCAGAGAAATACAAAGGATGGTGAAACATTACTATGAACTATATGCCAAGAAACGTGAAAACCTGGGTGAAATGGACAAATTTCTAGAAAAATATTATCTTCCAAACTGAATGAAGTAGAAACAGAAAGCCTGAAAAGACTGGTAACAGCTGACGAAATTGAAGCCATAGTAAAAATTCTCCCAGCACAGAAAAGCCCTGACTGGACAGTTTCACAGGAGAATTTTATAAAACATTTAAAAAAAGACTTAACCCCTATCCTTCTCAGACTATTCCAGAAAATACAAGAAGTGGGAATACTCCCAAACTGTTTTTATGAAGCCAGCATCATCCTAATCCCAAAACCAGATAAAGATAGAACAGAGAAAGAAAACTGTAAACCAGTATCACTGATGAACATATACACTAAAATCTTCAACAAAATATTGGCAAACCACATCCAGCAATACTTCAAAAAGAGCATACACCATGATCAAGTGGAATTCATCCCAGGGATGGAAGGATGGTACAACATTCACAAATCAATAAACATAATATATCACATAAACAAAAGGAAAGACAAAAATCACATGATAATCATAGCAATCGATGCAAAAAAAAAAAAGCATTTGATAAGGTACAGGACCATTTATGATAAAAAACACTCGGTAAAGTGGGAGAAGAGGGAACATTCCTCAACATCATAAAGGCCATATACGAGAAACCTACAGGGAACATCATACTCAATGAGGAAAAACTAAAAACTTTCCCACAAAGATCAGGAACAAGACAAGGTTGTCCACTTTCACAACTTCTATTTAATATAGTATTGGAAGTCCTAGCCACAACAATCAGACAAGAGAAAGAAATAAAAGGCATCCAAATTGGAAAGGAGGAAGTAAACTGTGATTGTTTGCAGATGACATAAAAGTGTATATGGAAAATCCCCTAGACTCCACCGAAAAACTACTCGACCTTATGAGTGAATTTTGCAAAGCAGCAGGATAAAACTCTATATTCAGAAATCGAACGCATTTTTGTATACCAACAACAAAATATCAGAAAAATTATCAGGAAAAATATCCCATATCTTATAGCAACAAGAAAAATAAAGTATCTGGGAATAAACCTAACCAAGGACATAAAAGACCAATAATCAGAAAACTACACAACAATGAAGGAAGAAATTAAGGAAGACACAAACAAATGGAAGCATATACGTTGTTTATGGGTTGGAAGAATTAACATCTTCAAAATGTCCATACTACCCAAAGCGATACACAGATTCTACACAATCCCTATTAAAATGCCAATGAAATATTTCACAGATATAGAACCAACACTTCAAAAATTTATGTGGAACCATAAATGACCCTGAATAGCTGCAGAAATTTTGAGAAAAAAGAACTAGGTGAGAGATCACAATACCTGATATCAAACTACACTTTAAAGCCACTCTCATCAAAATAGTCTGGTACTGCCATAAGAACAGATACATAGATCAACGTAACAGAATAGAGAGCCCAGAAATAAGCCCATGTCTCTATGGTCAATTAATATTCAACAAAGGGGGCGAAAAATAAAATGGAGTAAAAATAGCCTCTTCAACAAATGATGTTGGGAGAACTGAACAGCTACATGCAGCAAAATGAAACTTGACCAACTTACACCATACACAAAAATAAACTCAAGGTGGATAAAAGACTTAAATAAAAGTGTGGCACCATAAATGTCCTAGAGGAGAACATAAGCAGGAAAGTCTCAGATATTCCACGCACCAATATTTTCACTGATATGTCCCCTAGAGCAAGGCACTTAAAGGAAAGAATAAACAAATGGGACTTCATCAAAATAAAAAGCTTCTGCAGAGCTACAGAAAACAGCATTAAAATGAAAAGAGAACCAACCGCATGGGAAAACATATTTGCCAGTGATACCTCAGACAAGGGTTTGATCTCCAAAAGATATAAGGAACTCACACAACTCCACTCCAGGAATTCAAACAATCTAATTAATAAATGGTCAAAGAACCTGAACAGACACTTCTCCAAGGAGGACATACAGAGGGCCCAGAGACATATGAAAGGATGCTCAGCATCACCAGCCATCAGAGAGATGCAAATTAAAAATGCAATGAGATTCCACTTCACAGCGATCAGAATGGCCATCATAAACAAATCAACAAACAACAAGTGCCGGTGAGGGTGTGGAGAAAAGGGAATCCTAGTGCACTCTCGGTGGGAATACAGACTGGTGCAGCCACTGTGGAAAACAGTACGGAATCCCCTCAAAAAACTAAAAATGAAATTGTATTTTGACCTGGCAATTCCATTGTTCGGATTATACCCTAAGAATCCTGAAACACCAATTGAAAAGAATCTATGCACCCCAATGTCATAGCAGCACAATTTACAATAGCCAAGTGCTAGTAGTAACCTAAGTGCCCATCAGTAAGTGAGTGGATCAAAAAACTGTGGTACATTTACACAATGTAATACTATGCAGCAGAAAGAAAGGAGCTCCTACCCTTCACAACAGCATGGATGGAACTGGAGAGCATTATGCTAAAGGAAATATGCCAGGTAGTGAAAGACAAATACCATATGATCTGACATATAAGTGGAAACTAATCAACACAACAAACAAGCAAGCAAAATATAACCAGAGACACTGAAATAAGGAACAAAGTGACAGTGACCAGAGGGGAAGGAGAAGGGGGGTAATAGGGGAAAGAAGGGTAAGGGTTGTCAAGGAACATGTATAAAGGACCCATGGACAAAGCCAAAGCGGGGTTAGGACTGAGGGTGGGAAGTGGGTTTGGGTGCAATGGGGGATTATGGTGGCAGGAAAATGGAGACAACTTACTTTGAACAACAATAAAAATAAATAAATAAATTTTAAAAAAAGGAATTATCAATTTGGAGACATGTCATTGTTTTCTGAAACACTAAAAATGAAAAGATGCTACCAATTCTGATTATAAGATAACATCTTGATTTAATTTGAATATATCCTGCTCTTCAGAAAATGTTCAAATGTAGAACGAGTACATCTTAGAAGAGATAAAATGTGGCCATCTCCTCTGCTTCCCTTATGCACTCTCTTGGGTTCTTCTCCCAAGTTTTTAGGAGGAGCATGTGCTCTTTAATCACACCTGTCTAAGCTCTTCCTCTTCCTTTTAAATAAGTAAATAGGAAATTTGGTTTAAGTGCAACTCTCTCTTCCCCTATTACCACATATACTTTTCCTGGAAGATAACATAATAATTTAATCAGTTCAATATATTTATCTAAATAAATCTTAAATATCACTATGAATCAATACAGTACAATCCTATGTTACTTAACACAGAGTTTATGTTCTAAAAGCACAGAGCACACTGAAAGAGGCTCTAACTAAATGCATTTGATGATGATAATCTCACTTCATAAAAAGCTCCTGAATATTCACTAGCAAAGTGTGTATTTTGCTCAAACATGTGAAAGAAAAAAATGTCTTCTTACCTGGCTTCTAACAACAATGGAGTGGAAAACCATTTCGTCATAAGAGAGGTTGTAATGGCTTTTGAATCTGCCTTTACTGAAGTAAACAGCCACAGTCCAGTGAATAAAATCAAAAGTCCCATTTTACAACAAATCCCTAAAAAAGAAAAAGAAAGTTTTGCTACAAGGAAATATTTAAACCTGAATCTTAATACTTAGAGGCACAAAATAACATGACAGCACCTAACATGTAGATAATTCAACAGATATTTTCTGAGTGATGGACACATACTAAGGTTGTATAGATCATTGTGTACCCTCTCTCCTACAGGTCATTTCCTGAGGCATGTGTACTACACAGAGGTACGAAAGTCAGTTGGTGACACAACAGGTAGACACAACCATACTTTATAAAGCAAAAGAGTAAATAAAGCTGAGACAGATGAAAATGTAACTGAGGGGTGTTACAGATTGACTTATGCCCCCCCCCCCAAAAGATATGTTGAAGTCCTAATCCCCTGTAGCTTAGAATGTGAATTTATTTGGAAATAGGGTCTTTACAGAAGTAACCAACTTAAAATGAGGTCATTCGGGTAGGCTCTAACCCAGTATGACTGGTGTTATAAAAAAAGAGGATATTTGGGCACAGAGACAGATTGTATGAAGGCACAGGGAGAACACCAGGTAAAGACGGAGGCAGACACTGGAATTACACTGTAAGCCAAGAACACGTGGGGCTACCAGAAGCTGGAAGAGGCAAAAAAAGATCATGCCTACAGTCTTCAGGGTGAACATGGTCCTGAGACACATTGATTATAATTTCTAGCCTGCAAAACTGTAAGACAATAAATTTTTGTTGTTCTAAGCCACCTGGTTTGTGGTACTTTGTTATGGGAGCCCTAGAAGCTAATATGATGGGTCTCAATATAAATTCAAAATAGGTTCTGAAAGAAGGAAATACAAGAACTCACCTACAAAATAAAGAAGTTGAGGTCACTGGCAAATTGGCATGGCCAAAAAATGCAGACCTCCTAAACTCTCAGCAGTAGCGGCAGCCTCCCCAAACACTCTGAGATCCTCACGGTGTGCAGATCATTTCAGATAAAGGTCTCCAACTGCAGACTTCTTTGATCTGATTTTCCATCCCAGAAGTCTGTCTAACAGAACCCTAATCAGACTCCCCCTGGGCTATATAAAAATCAACATCCAAGTTCCATCTATTTTAATGAGAACTCAAGGTAGATGTGAATATGTAGCAAACACTAAACCAAACTTGTGCTTCTGAACCTTAACACCTGGAAAGGCTCTCCCCAATTCCTCAATACTAGCTATAAAATCTGTTGTTGGGGTAGACAGTCCCTATTGCAGGGAACCAGTCAGTATCTTCCTTTTAGAAAAAGCATTATCGTTTATGTCAGCATCCTGTTCATATAACACACTATCTCTAAAGGGCAATGGTCAAAAGCAAAATAAATTATACCAAATAGAAAAGTTACTTTCTTTTTTTTAAATCCTCATGTAAGGACATCTTTTCATTGCTTTTAGAGAGAGAAGAAGGGAGAGAGAGAAACATCGATGTGAGAGAAAAGAACTGACTGGTTGCCTCCCCTACGTGCCCAGACCAGGGACCGCAGAAGTCCAACCTGGGATGGAACCCCCAACTAAGGCATGTGCCCCAAACAAGAAACAAACCCTCAATCTTTCAGTTACAGGCCAACACTCCAACCAACTGAGCCACACTGGTCAGGGCTAGAGAAGTTGCTTTTATGTGAGTTTTAAGTTCAGGTTCCATCAGCTTCTTTGGAAACAGAAAATTAATATGAACATCCCATTTATAAATAAGTATTTTTTTTAAATCAACATCTGCAAAGACTAGGGCTGACCAAATTACACTTTTTGATAGTGAAATCTGCTAATAGCAATAGGGAGTAGGGGTGTGCAGAGTGGATAATGCAGGGCCCTTTCTGAATCTAGCAGAAGTTACTAACATTTCCCGTAGAGGTGCAAGGAAGGGCCCAAACCTTTACATACCACCTAAGAACTCTCTTAGGACTATTAAAAGACAACCTCCCTGATAGGCCCATGGGCTGCAATGTCAGAAATCCGCCCACATGCTAGAACAAACACGGTTATGGAAATGAGAAGACATTTTATTAGAGTCAGGAACCTGTGATAAATTCCTGAGTTTGCTACTTACTAGCAGTTTAACCACAAGCATATCACCATAACTTCTCTGGCCCTTAGTCTCCCAGACTCTAAAATAGGAGTAACAGTAACTGCCACAGCAGGTCACTATGAAAATGAAAAGGCAATATGAAAATCACTTCATAAACTGCCAAGTACTATACCAGAATTGTTCTAGTAAAATATACCATAAGGGAAAAAAAACTAAAAACTATCTTCGAAATTATAGAGTAATACATTCACCATTATTACATGTCCTCAAAAATATGCCTTGGAAACCTAAACTCTGTGGCTAGAGAAAAAAAAGAATTAAGAAAAAGAAATCCTCCCCAAAGTCACTAAGTGTCTAAACTGTCCAGAGTATATAAACTATACTGAAGCAAAATTATGCTATGGCCATGTTTATGACTTTTCCTGAAGAGGCCTAGATGTGTAATTCTGCCCAAGTAAATGATTCCAGATGAGAAACTGGATATCACTGCATAGTGGAGTTCCAGGGAACTGAGAGTGACAACAGGCCCCTGCGGAAACATTAGCATTTAATGAGCAATTACTCTGGGCAGAGCACTATGTCAGATGCTTTGCATACACGTTACCTAGTTGTTCCACACAAGAAATTGCAGTTCCTTGTGTGCAGGTACATGTATTGTTTCCTTAGCAAAGAGCAGTGCCTGGGAAACAGTAGATACTCTATGAGTACGCCGTGTAATGGATCCACCACTATCATTCCTGCTTAAAAACAGGGAAATGGAAACTCAGAGAGGCTGAGTAACTCATTCAACGAATCTACAGCAATGCTTTGAACTCACATCTGCCTGTTTTTACAAGTTCTATAATATCATGCTCTCTCCCCTGGTTCCCTGGCTTTACAATGAGTAAAAATTCAAACTGTGCAAAGTTACACTGTGCAAAATGCTTTCTTGCGAGAACCAAGGCAAGTCCAAGGGTTTTCTAGGGACAGAGTCCTTGGGTACACAGGAGGCTGAGACAGGGACAGTTTCAACCTGAAACCAAGGTTGTGGATCTGAAGTTGGGACCAAAGCAAACAATCCAACTAGCCTGACAGATTCATACTTACAGTGGCTCTGGAACATAGGAAGTTCTCAAAATAAAATAAATAAATACAGGTTTCATTCATTAAGAGATATAAACAAAAGAAACTGAAAAGAAAGGAGTGTGGCACCAAAAGCAAAGACAAAGACAAAGAAATAGAGCTACAGAGAGATTTCTTGGGCAAGGTATACACCACTTAGAGAAGAGAAAGGGAGGAAAGCTATACATTAAAGAAGAGCTTTCCGCTCTGGATGGTGTGGCCCATGGATTGAAAACCAATCTGCACTCAATCTTATGATGTTCCTGTCACCTTCCCTTTAATAAGTAGCAAAGGTCTCCAACAGCTTAGTAAGCCCATCGATAATATCACTAGATAGGTTGCCAGGGCATGCCCTGGCCAAGTTACCACTTTATTGCGTCACAACTACACCCTCTGACATGAGCCTGCCTGCAAATCTGCACATTAGGAACAAGGTATACCTCTTGTCTGGTTGTTCTTGAAATTCCTGGGAGGCAAGTCCAGGAAGCTCAGAGAGTCCCAAAGAAGCTGGACCCAAGGAGGAACACACCAAAGCACATCATAATTACATTACCCAAGATGAAACAGGAGACAATCTTAGAAGCAGCAAGAGAAAAGGACACAGTCACCTACAAAGGGGTTCCCATAAGACTGTCAGCTGATTTCTCAAAAGAGACCTTACAGGCAAGAAGGGGCTGGAAAGAAGTATTCCAAGTCATGAAAGGCAAGGACCTACATCCAAGATTGCTCTATACAGCAAAGCTATCATTTAGAATGGAAGGGAAGATAAAGTGCTTCTCAGATAAGGTCAAGTTAAAGGAGTTCATCATCACCAAGCCCTTATTATATGAAATGTTAAAGGGACTTACCTAAGAAAAAGAAGATAAAAAATATGAACAGTAAAAATGACAGCAAACTCACAGTTATTAACAACCACACCTAAAACAAAAACAAAAGCAAATGAAGCAAACAACTAGAACAGGAACAGAACCTCAGAAATGGAGATCACATGGAGGGTTATCAACAGGGGAGTGGGAGGGGGAGGGGGGGGAAGGTACAGAGAATAAGTAGCATAAACGATAGGTGGAAAATAGACAGGGGGAGGGTAAGAATAGTGTAGGAAATGTAGAAGCCAAAGAACTTATAAGTATGACCCATGGATATGAACTATACTGGGGGAATGTGGGAGGGAGGGGGTGAGCAGGATGGAGTTGAGTGGGGGGGGGGGGGCGGGAATGGGACAACTGTAATAGCATAATCAATAAATATATATATATATAAAAAAAGAAAACCAGTCTGCAAATCAAAGGGTCACCAGCTGGATTCCCACTCAGGGCACAATGCCTGGGTTGAGGGCCAGGTCCCCAGCAGGGGGTGTGCGAGTGGCAACCACACATTGACGTTTCCCTCTTTCTCCCTCCCTTCCCCTCTGTCTAAAAATAAATAAATAAAATCTTTTAAAAAAAAAGAAGAAAAAGAAGAACTTTCCAACCTTCACCCCACTTCCTTGATTCCACAGGTAATACCAGAGGAAAAGGTTGTCTAGAGAGCCAAAGGTAAGAACCTCACTGAAGGGGACTTTTGTTTGAGGATGCCTTCATTTTACCAGGTCCCTTATCATTCTGACACTACTGGTCTTTCAATGTTGCTTATAAAAATGAATAGCCTGAAAAATAATAGCTATCAGAATCTGCAATCTCTGGGGCATGACCATAGGCATAATGCTTGTGGCATGATGGATAAACAAAAAGCACTCTTTAAAAAGTTCTAGGCCCCAATGTATCATCTATAAAATCTAATCTAGGGCCCATTTTCCTCAGTTTAAATTAAAGACACTATCTCTAGCTCATTGATCTACTGTAAGATGTTAGAAATACTACGAAATTATAGTATAGGAAATGTAGAAGCCAAAGAACTTAACTGTATGACCCATGGACATGAACTAAAGGGGGGGAATGTGGGTGGGAGGGGGTGTGCAGGGCGGAGGGGAATAGAGGGGGGAAAATGGGACAACTAATAGCATAATCAACAAAATATATTATTTTAAAAAATTAAAAAAAGAAATATTAAGAAATTATAACATGGAAAGTGCTTTTCACTTTTTTGGAAAACAGAAAAGACATAAAATTCTAAGTCACTGCCAACTTTTTCTTCTTCCATTTTTAAACTGAAGATACTAGCTAACAAACTCTTAAAAGACAACTCATACCCTACCCTGAAAGTTTATAGATGGCCATCTGGGCTTCAATATATATGATAATAGTGAGGAAAAATATTAGGAAGTACCCTTCTTTAGACATAAATTTCATTCTCAAATAATTAAACTTAATATACATACATACCTATCATAAAACCATTTGTTGCAAACCATATAAATCTAATTTATTTTATATATATTTATTTATTTATCCTCACTGAGGACATTTTTTTCATTGCTTTGAGAGAAAGAGGGAGAGGGAGATACAGAAACATCCACTGGTTGCCTTGTTGCACATACCCAAACCAGGGATAGAACTCACAACCTGGTTATGTGCTTGTACCGGAAATCAAACCTCTGACCTGTCCATACACGGGACAACTCTCCAACCAACTGAGCCACACCGGCCAGGAAAAAAATCTAGTTTCTGATACAAGCAGTTTCTACTCATCAGATGTGAAAATGATCACAGTAACTGCAGGAAAAAAAATCTAATCGAATTTTCTCCACAGTTCAGTTTATTCCCAAGTTAAATGTGTGTGGTAAAGGTGGCATGCCACTGTACAAAGCAATGTTCATTTCCTTTAATAAACATGAGTTTTAGCTAAGTTTATCAAAAACAAGCCAAATAGAAAGGCTACAATCATGCCGAATTTTGTGGTGGTGTTAAATAGCTATTTAAAATGTTTTCAAACCCCACACTAAAATTAGCCTGCAAATGCATTAGGAATGTTTCCAAAATAGTGTAGCACAGTAACTCATAAGACTTTAGAACTTCAAATGAACAAAATATGCTATTACTCCAATCTGGCAAGATATGTAAAACAATCTTAGAGATTCTAAGCCAATAACAAGAACAGTTCACATCCATAACTTGTAGGCCATATCTACAGACTTTATTCTTCTGCCAAGTCACACACTGAAAGTGAAACCGGATCACCCAATTTTCAACCAACAGATCCTCGTATAAATGAAAATGGCAACCAATATGCACCTCCCAAACTCATTTTAGGAAAGATTAAAATCTATAAAAAGAACAAGTTGTTCTCCAATCGGAGTCCTGCAAACTGCTGTTTCTCAGCCTACTAGAGGCCACGCTTGGTCTACATTCATATTAGGGCGCTTGGACAAAAAAGTCTCAAAGCTCTTCACTGAAGGCTCAAAACGACTAAAGAGATCCCGTGGCCACGCTAGCAGAAACTATACTTTGTACAGCAGATCACTGAGGGACAGCTCCGGACTCTCGCAAAACAAAAAAACAAACAAAAAACAACCACGGGAGGGGAAACTGAGTCATGGAAGAAGCAGCTCAGGTGACAGGGTCACAGCGTCGCCTCGTGCCCGATACCCTCTTCTCGTCCACGAGACCTCCCCACGCTCCTCCAGCGGTACCTGTCACCTGCTGCGCAGCCGTCACACACGCACGGCTCCCGTCCCCTTCCTGCTCAAGCAGCGGTGGTTCTCAGTCCGCGACGGCGCGGGCGACCACAGGGCGGGGTTGGGGGGCGGTGGCGGAGACCGCGCCTTTGAGGAGCCAACACGCGCCTTTCCGCGGCTACGCTCGGCAACTGGCCTTGCTGAGCAATAGCCCAGCTGCCAACCGCCCTTCACTTCCGCTTCCCATTAGCGGATCGGAGGACTTCCTCCTACCGAGTCGTGGCTGGCGGAGCCCAGAGCGTCAGAAGGCCACCATCTTATACCCGAGGAGGCTCCGCCTCTTTTCTTGCTTCTGGTAGTTCAGCAGGGTTCTTGGGTGTGTGGGGAAGACGCTGAGACCCGTAAGCTTTACCAGATGGTGAGGCCTAATGGAAGTGTGTTTCAGCCCGGACTGGAAACTCAGCTGGTTAGAGCGTCCTCGGTTAGGAAGTCCCCTGGATACACCAAGACTGCCTGATGGACCCTCAGTCATAGCACACAGAAGAATCAACCAATGAATGCCTAAGTTGAAGAACAAATCGGTGCCTCCCTCTCTCTCTGTCTGTCTCTCTCTGTCTCTGTTTCAGTGAAAGGCCGCCACTTCAATTCCCGCTTATGACACATCCCTGGGCTGAGGGTTTGATCACCGTCTGGGCCTGATCGAATGAGACGATGTTTCCCTCGCTCCCTCTCTTCTCTCTAAAAATCAGTAAAAGTTAAGTGTGTTTTGTTATCAGGAACACCTGCTTTAGGGGGCTCCCTCTCTTCTTGTCTTGCTGGCAAGAGACAAAGAGTGTAGTGGAAATGTGGTAGCAACTTTATGAAATACACTTGAGCAGGAAGTCTGCAAACAGGCACCCAACTAGTCTGAGTGCCCTGCCTATTGAGGTTTTAGGGGATTTATGGTTGGAGCAAGCTTTTATGCTCCCCTTCCTCCTCTCTACTCTAGACTTTGGGATTAAGATAGAGTTTTAAAGGCTTCCTTTCCCATATAATATAAAGGATACACACAGAATTTCAAAGGCTCCCCTCCTCCCGTGTTTATCCTGGTCTCTTGTGATCTTCAGAATCCTGGTAATCTTAATCTGACCCAGCTCCGGACTGATGAATTAATGTCTCCCTTCCCCTCCCTGCCTTGGTTTGCTATCTGTTCTGCCTAACAGGTTTCATTGTTCTTTCTGATTTGGACTGTGAGGCACCTCATAGTGTACTTCCTTAAATCATCCTATTAAAAGCACCACTGTGTGATAGAGAACAAAATGACGGTGTTTCCCAAACCATAAATTTTAGTAGCTTGTGTCTAAGGGAAAGGAAGATTGTAAAATTTATGAAAAATCTTAAAAATTTTAATTTTATACTATGGCTTATTTTTATGCTGGCAGTGGCAATTTAATCTGAAAGCGTTACTTTGTTCTTTGAATTACTTATTTTTTCATTTGAAATTATAAATCACTAGGTAAAATTGTTTGAGAATATGTGATACTGGGCAGATCATTTTACCCACCCCAAAATGAATATATCTTTAGAGGGTGTTGTCAGGATGGGCAGGGATATTCGCCTGGCAGCCTGAGCCGGAGGGGAACCACCAATGATGGATTACCGCTTTGTTCCAGGAGACCGATCCCTAGCCCCTGAGGGGAGCCAACCAGAATTTGGTGCATAAAACCCCGCCATATTCCCTGCTTGCTCGCGACTTCCTCGGCCCTGCTCTGCGGACCGGAGAATCTCGCCCGGGTGCTCAAACCTCAATAAAACTTTGTACTGCCTAATTTTGTGGCTGATTGGCATTTCTTCCTCGGCGGAGCCTAAGAAAACCTTTCAGGTGTGTTTTTAACTATTGAGTCAAAGTGAACTAAAACCCAAAATACATTAAAAAGTACATAAAAAGTGTAATATTTTGACTGACTTTTGTTTTTATAACAAACAGCCCTTCCCCTGTGAATACCAGAACAAGGACTAAAAACACTTTCCTTAACCTATTAGCTATATGCCTGTACTGTGTTTAAGAACTTCAGAGCTAACTATTGGTTTTTTGTTCCTTCGCAGAACAAAAGGAGTTAAAATAACTTTAAGGAATGAAAATAAACATTTTAAATTTGTTTCTTGAGTGAACTTTTGTGTTAATAGCTTTCAACTATGTGTTTTACAGTGGTCTTTAAATAACTTCAGGTGATGCCTCCAATAAAAAAGGAATTGTTTTTTAATTCACCACATTACAGAGTTGATTTTTTTACCTTTTTTTTTTTTTTTTTGGCTTTAATTTGGTCTTCTGGTCTGTGATACAGAAACACCACTGCTGACCCTGAGAAAGGCTCCTTGTAGTTAATTGGGCCCAAAATCAAAATCAGAGTCTAGTAGTGGTTGTTTTATGGGGGTCTCTCATAACTTACCCATTCTAGGTAAACTACACACAGGGCTGCCCAGATGGCTGCCCTGTGTTCCTGCTGTCTGAGCAACCCTTATAAAGGAGTTCCTGGAATCCTATTTTGACCAATGGGACTGAGACCTTCCTGATCCAATTGGAGCTGTGTAACCCATTTTCAATGACCAATCACAGCTGCTCCGAAACGACCAATCAGAATACATGGAGCCAGCCAATGATGACAGTGCTATTTCGATGAATCTGTGAGGCTTTGGAGTCCTTTGAATGGAAAGGGGCCAATCAGGGACTGGGGCAGTAACTTCTCTCTGTATAAGCCAGCCTCCCCTTTGTCTCAGTGGAGTGCATGTTCTGGACAGTTTCCTCAAACTCAAGTGTAACCCTAGAACAGCAACAATGAAGCAGGCAACACTTCAGCTACTCCACTAGAATAAGGTCTCACCCCTTCACTAAACACCAGAATGAGAAGGAACTCTTGGTGGCAGAGACCATTTGTTGACACCACAAATATTTGCTTAGTTATCAATATTACATACAACCAAGAGCAGAGCTCCCAAGGAAGTTGAGTTTCTCTTTTTATAAACCTTTCTCAGAAAATTCGGTGCTGTATTTTCTTTGAGTGGAGACACTTAGTATTTTCAACTTTTTATTTTGAAATAATTACAGAACCACAAGAAGTTACAAACATAGTACAGAGAGTACCCTTCAGTGCTTTCCCCTAATGATTTTATCTCAATTATAGTACAACATCAAAATCCAAAAACTGAAATTAGTACAATGTTTGTGTGGAATTCTATCATTTTATCACATGAGTAGATTTGTGTAACCACCACCAAAATCAAGATACAGGACTATTCCAACACCACAAAGATCTCCATTGGGTTTACGGGGAAGAAGGGACAAGTAATTGTAGCAGAGACGATTTTTAGGATACTGAAACTATTCTGATATACTAGGGTGGATACATTTGTCAAAAACAAGAGTGAACCCAAACGTAAACTATGGACTTTGGGTGATGATTTGTCCTTTAGTTGTAACAAATGTACCTCTCCGATAGAGGATGTTGATATTGAAGGAGGCTATGCAGGGCAGGGTATAGAACTTTTTTCCCCTTTAATTAAATACTTTTGAATTTAATTGTTGTTCAAGAAAAGTTTTCTGCCTTTTTGCCCCACACCTCCCTACCACCCCAGCCATCCCCACCTCCCTCCCCTTGTATTTGTCCATGTGTCCTTTATAATAATAGTTCCTGCAAACCCTTCACCCTTTTGCCCTCATTATCCCCTCCACTCTCCCTTCTGGTTACTGTCAGTTTGTTCTTAATTTTAATGCCATTGGTTATATTTTGTTTGCTTGTTTGCTTGTTTGTTATAAATATATTTTATTGATTATGTTATTACAGTTGTCCCATTTTCCTGTGTTTATTCCCCTCCGCCCTGTACACCCACTCCCACCCTCATCCCCCCACCCCCGCCCCGTTTAGTTCATGTCCTAGGGTCGTACATATAAGTTCATTGGCTTCTACTTTAACAACACTAGTCTTAATCTCCACC
The DNA here is from genome assembly GCF_022682495.2 of Desmodus rotundus. Taxonomy (NCBI): domain Eukaryota; kingdom Metazoa; phylum Chordata; class Mammalia; order Chiroptera; family Phyllostomidae; genus Desmodus; species Desmodus rotundus. Next base: position 108,395,469 of record NC_071388.1, read on the forward strand.
TGTCTATTTTCTACCTACCATTTATGCTACTTATTCTCTGTATCTTTCCCCCCCATTCTTCCCCTCCACTCCCCCACTGATAACCCTCCATGACATCTCCATTTCTGTGATTATGTTCCTGTTCTAGTTGTTTGATTAGTTTCTTTTTGTTTTTTGTTTTTTGTTTTTTACTAGGTTTGGTTTTTAATAGCTATGAGTTCGTTGTCATTTTAACATTCATATTTTTTATCTTATTTTTCAAAGATAATTCCCTTTAACATTTCATATAATAAGGTTGGTGATGATGAACTCCTTTAACTTGACCTTATCTGGGGAGCACTTTATCTGCCCATCCATTCTAAATGATAGCTTTGCTGGATAGAGGAATCTTGGTCGTAGGAATACTTCTTTCCAGCCCCTTCATGACTCCAAGATTCCTTTGAGAAATTAGCTGATAGTCTTAAGGGAATTCCTGTGTAGGTAACTGTATCCTTTTCTCTTGCTGCATTTAAGATTGTCTCCTTATGTTTCATCTTGGGAAATGTAATTGTGATGTACCTTGGTGTGTTCCTCCTTGGGTCCAACTTCTTTGGAACTCTTTGAGATTTCTGGACTTCCTGAAAGTCTATTTCCTTTGCCAGATTGGGGAAGTTCTCCTTCATTATTTTTGCAAATATGTTTTCAATTTCTTGGTCTTCCTCTTCTTCTGGCACCTGTATGATTTGGATGTTGGAACGTTTAAAGTTGTCCTGGATGTTCCTAAGCCTCTCCTTATTTTCTTGAATTCTTATTTCTTCATTCTGTTCTGGTTGAATATTTCTTTCTTCCTTCTGCTCCAAACCCTTGATTTGAGACCTGGTTTCCTGCCCGTCACTGTTACTTCCCTGTAGATTTTTCTTTATTTCATATAATGCAACCTTCATTGCCACCTGGGTCTTTTTTATGCTGTTGAACTACCCAGTGAATTCCTGGCACATCCTGATTACCAGTGTTTTGAACTCTGCATCTGCTGGTTAGCTATCTTTTCATCACTTAGTTGTATTTTTTCTGGAGCTTTGATATGTTCTTTCATTTCGGCTTCTTTCTTCTTCTTCTTTTTTTTTTTTTTTTTTTTTTTTTGGTCTGAGTGCGCCTGTTAGGTAGTAAGGGGCAGAACCTTAGGTATTCGCCAGGGTGGGGCAACCCACGTGGCTATGCTATGACTCTGTATGTGGGGGAGGGGTCAGAGATCGAAAAATGCCACTTGTTCAGATCTGCCGGTTTTCAGTCATTGCCCCGGCTACCCACAATCAAATTGGGCCCTTCTGGTGCTGATACCCAGGTGTGTAGGCCAGTGTACACTCTAGGACCCTGTGGGTCTCTTCAATGAACTCTCCTGTGAGGCTGGGAGTTTCTCCCACTGCTGCCTCAACCCCAACAATGTGTTTACAGTCAGAGGTTTTGAGGTCTTACTTCCCCACAATGGAACCCTACGTTGCATGGTCTGTCTTGCTCCCCAGTTATTCCTCCCGGTTTATCTGCGTGAGAATGTGGGACTGTCCAGTCTGCAAGCCACTGCCTCACCCAGGATGCCAGCCGCCACCTTGACCACCCCAGTCCTCAAGCCAGGCTTCTTATCTCCGCCCTTCCTACCAGTCTGAATGAATATTTCTTCTTTAACTCCTTGGTGTCTAACTTCCATACAGTTCAACATTCTGTCAGTTGTGATTGTTTTTCGTTTTTAAATTTGTTGTTATCCTTTTGGTTGTTCAAGGAGGCACAGTGTGTCTACCTACAACTCCATCTTGGCTGGCAGTCATTGTTTTGTTGATTAGGTCCCTCTTAATGGTGAGATCATATGGTATTTGTCTCTCACCGCCTGGCTTATTGCACTAAGCATAATGCTCTCCAGTTCCATCCATGCTGTGGCAAAGAGTACGAACTCCTTCTTTCTTTCTGCTGCATAGAATTTCATTGTGGAAATGTACTATACTTTTTTGATCCATTTATTTATTCATGGGCACTTAGGTTGCTTCCAGCATTTGGCTATTGCACATTGTGCTGCTATGAACATTGGTGTGCATAGGTTATTTTGGATTGGTATTTCAGGGTTATTAGGATACAACCCCAGCAGTGGAATTGACAGGGGGAAAGGCAATTACATTTTTAGTTTTCTTAGGAAATTCCATACTGTTTTCCATAGTGGTTGCACCAGTCTGTAATCCCACCAACAGTACACTAGGGTCCCCTTTTCTCCGCAACCTCTCCAACACTTGTTGTTTGTTGCTTTAGTTATGATGGCCATTCTGACCAGTGTGAGGTGATATCTCATTGTGGTTTTAATTTGCATCTCTCTGATGGCTAGTGATAGAGGGCATCTTTTCATGTCTTTGGACCCTCTGTATGTCCTCCTTGGAGAAGTGTCTGTTCATGTCCTTTGCCCATTTTTTAATCGGATTGCTTGTCTTCTTAGACTGGAGTCGTGTAAGTTCTTTACATATTTTGGAGATCAAACCCTTGTCCGAGGTACCATTGGCAAATATGTTTTCCCATACAGTTGGTTCTCTTTTCATTTTAATGTGGTTTTCGTAACCCTTGCAGAAGGTTTTTATTTTGATGAGGTCCCATTTGTTTATTCTTTCCTTTATGTCCCTTGCTGTAGGGGACATATCAGTGAAAATATTGCTGTGTGGAATATCTGGACTTTCCTGCCTATGTTCCCCTGGAGGACTTTCATGGTGTCATGACTTATATTTAAGTCATTTATCCACCTTGAATTTATTTTTTTGTATACTGAAAGTTGGTGATCAAGTTTCATTTATTTGCATGTAGGTGTTCAATTCTCGCAACACCATTTGTTGAAGAGGCTATTTTTGCTCCATTTTATGCTGCTGCCCCCTATGTCAAATATTAATTAACTGTAAAGGCTTGGATTTATTTCTGGGGTCTCTATTCTGTTCTATGGACCTATGTGTCTGTTCTCATGCCAGTACCAGGCTGTTTTGATTATAGTGGCCTTGTAATACAGCTTGATATCAGGTATTGTGATTCCTCCTACTTTGTTCTTCTTTCTCAAAATTGCTGCAGCTATTTGGGATCATTTATGGTTCCATATAAATTTTTGAAGTGTTGGTTCTATATCTGTGAAATATGCCATTGGTACTTGAATAGGTATTGCATTGAATCTATAAATTTCTTTGGGTAGTATGGACATTTTGATGATGTTAATTCTTCCAATCCATGAACACAGCATATGCTTCCATTTGTTTGCATCTTCCTTAATTTCTCTCTTCAATGTTGTATAGTTTTGTGAGTACAAGTCTTTTACCTCCTTGGTTAGGTTTATTCTTAGGTAATTTATTTTTCTTGTTGGTATTTCAAATGAGATTTTTTTTTCCTGATTTCTGTTTCTGGTATTTCATTGTTGGTATACAAAAATGCCTTTGATTTCTGAATATTGACTTTGTATCCAGCTGTTTTGCCAAATTCATTTATTAGGTCGAGTAGTTTTTTGGTGGAGTCTATAGGATTTTCTATGTACATTATCCTGTCATCTGCAAACAATGAGTTTTCTTTCCTCTTTTCCCATTTGGATGCCTTTTATTTCCTTTTCTTGGCTGACTGCTATGGCTAGAACTTCCAATACTATGTTGAATAGAAGTGGTGAAAGTGGACAACCTTGTCTTGTTCCTGATCTTAGTGGAAAAGTTTTTAGTTTTTCCTCATTGAGTATGTTGTTGGCTGTAGATCTCTAGTATGTGGCCTTTCTTAGGTTGAGAAATGCTCCCTCTATTCCCACTTTGCTGAGTGTTTTTATCATAAATGGGTGCTGTGCCTTATCAAATGCTTTTTCCGCATATGATCATGTGATTTTTGTCTTCCCTTTTGTTTATGTGATGTATTACGTTTATTGATATGCAAATGTTTGACCATCCTTGCATCCCCGGGATGAATCCACTTGGTCATGGTGTATGATCTTTTTAATGTATTGCTGGATGTGGTTTGCCAGTATTTTGTTGAGGATTTTAGCACCTATGTTCATCAGCAATATAGGCCTGAAGTTTTCTTTCTTTGTTATGTCTCTATCTGCTTTCGGGATTAAGATGATGCTGGCTTCATAAAAAGAGTTTGGGAGTCTTCCATTAGGAGTTTGGGAGTTTGAATTTTTTTGAATAGTCTGAGAAAGATAGGGGTTAGCTCTTCCTTAAATGCTTGTAGAATTCTCCTGGGAAACCATCTGCTTCAAAGCTTTTGTGTGCTGGGAGTTTTTGATTACTGCTTCAATTTCATCAGCTGTTATTGGTCCTTTCAGCCTTTCTGCTTCCTCTTCATTCAGGTTTGGAAGATTATATTTTTCTAGAAATTTGTCAATTTCACCTAGGTTTTCAAATTTCTTGGCATATAGTTCTTTGTAGTAATTTCTTACAATCCTTTGTATTTCTGTGGTATCATTTGTAATCTCTCCTCTTTCATTTCTGATTGTGTTTATTTGGGTCCTCTCACACTTTTTTTCTTGATGAGTCTGCTTAAAAGCTTGTCGATTTTGTTTATCTTTTCAAAGAACCAGCTTCTGGATTTATTGGTTCTCAGAATTGTGCTTTTAGTATCTATGTCGATTAATTCTGCTCTGATCTTGGTTATTTTCTTCCTTCTACTTGCTCTAGGCTCTCTTCGTTGTTCTTCCTCCAGCTGTTGTAAGTGTAAGGTTAGGTCATTTATTTGAAATACTTCTATCTTTTTTAGGTAGGCCTGTATCACTATGAACTTCCCTCTCAGGATTGCCTTCTTATAATTTTGGTGGCTGTGAGTTCATTTTCATTTGTTTCCAGAAACTTTTTGATTTCTTCCCTAACCTTGTTCTTTTTTGTTTGTTTGAATTTTTATTGTTATTCAATTACAGTTGTATGCCTTTTCTCCCCATCCCTCCACCCCACCCCAGCCAAATCCCCTCCCTCCCCCACCTCCACCCTCCCTCTTAATTTTGTCCATGTGTCCTTTACAGTAGTTCCTATAATCCCCTCTCCTTACTGTCCCCTCCCCACTCCCCACTGGCTATTGTTAGATTGTTCTTAACTTCAATGCAAACAAAATGTAACCAGAGACATTGAAGTTAAGAACAACCTAACCTTGTTCTTGACCCATTCATTGTTTAATAGCATGCTATTCAATCTTCCTGGCTTTGATTGTTTTTGAGTTTTTCCTTGAGGTTGGTTTCTAGTTTCAGTCCCTTGTGGTCAGAGAAAATGCTTGATATGATTTCAATTTTCTTGAATTTGAGGAGGCTTGTTTTGCGTCCTGTCATGTGGTCTATCTTTGAAAATGTTCCACGTGCATTTGAAAAGAATGTGTATTTTGCTTCTTTGGGACGAAAGGCTCTATATATGTCAGTTAGTTCCACTAGACCTAGGGCATTGTCAAGCCACAATATGTTTGTTGATATTTTGTTTGGAAGATCTATCCATTTTGGACAGTGGGGTGTTGAAATCCCATGCTATGATTGTGTTCCTGTCAATATATGTTTTGAAGTCCTCCAAGATTTTCTTTATGTATTTGGATGCTCCTATGTTGGGTGTATAAATATTTACAACGTTTATGTCTTCTTGATGGATTCTTCCTTTGAGTAGTATGAAGTGACCTTCTGGGTCTCTTTTTATGACCCTTTTTTTTTAAGTCTCTTTTGTCTGATATAAGTATTGCTACCCCGGCTTTTTTTTTTTTTTTTTTTTTTTTTTACCTGTCCATTTGTTTGGAATATTTGTTTCTAGCTCTTCAATTTCAGTCTATGTAGGTCTTTTATTCTGAGGTGGGTCTCTTGTAGCAGCATATGTGTGGGTCATGATTTCTTATCCATTCAGCTATTTTATGTCTTTTGATTGGAGGATTTAATCTGTTTATATTTAAGGTTATTATTGATAGGTGTATATTCATTGCCATTTTTTCATACCTGTTTTTCTCTCTCCCTCCCTCTCTCTCTCTCTCTCACTCACTCACTCTTTTTCTTCCTTTTCTTAAAGCAGTCCCTTTAGCATCTCTTGCAGAGCTGGTTTGGAGGAGATGTATTCTTCAGATTTCTTTTGTCTGGGAAACTCCTTATTTGGCCTTCCATTTTAATTGAGAGCCTTGCTGGATAAACTAGTCTTGGTTGCAGGCCTTTGGTTTTCAATACTTGGAATATCCCTTGCCATTCTCTCTGGCTTGGAGCATTTCCATTGAGAAGTCAGCTGCTAGTCTTATTGGGGCTCCCTTGTATGTTACTTCCTGTTTCCCCGTTGTTGCCTTTAAGATTCTCTCTTTGTCTTGGAATTTTGCAATTTCAATTATCATGTGTCTTGAAGTGGGCCTCTTTGGGTTCCTCTTGATTGGGACTCTCTGTGTTTCCTGAATTTGTGTGATTTTTTTCTCTCATCAAATTAGGGAAGTATTCCATCATTACTTTTTCAAACAGATTTTCTATCCCTTGTTCTTCTTCTTCTCCTTCCAGTATCCCTATTATACGGATATTGTGACGTTTCATGATGTCCTACAGCTCCCTTACCACCTGCTTGTTCTTTCTCAGTCTCTTTTCCTTTTCTTGCTCTTTCTGGGTGTTTTTTTCTACTTTGTCCTCCAATTTGCTGATTCGATCATCTACTTCATGCAGCCTGCTTTTAATTCCTTCTAATGTGTTTTTAATATCTGATATTTTATTGTTAATTTCTTCCTGATTTTTGTTTATAATTTCTATTTTCCTTTTCATGCTGATGTAGTTCTCTTTCAGTTCCTTGTAGTTGTCTGTGAGTTGTTTGAGCATCTTTATAACCATTAATTTGAATTCCATATCTGATAGTCTGGTTACCTCCATTTTGTTTAGCTCTTTTAGTGGGGAGTCTTCTGTTCCTTTTGATTGCATGTTCTTTTTTTGTCTCCCCATTTTAGGTGACTCTTTTTGTTTGTTTCTGTGCTTCCTGATATTTTGCTTTGTTAACTCTCTTTGTAGGGTGAACTTCTGTGGTAGCAATTCTGTGGGGTTCAGTTGTGTGGTCTCTTTGATCTCCTTGTCTGGATGCTCTAGGTTTGCCCTTTCTTCTGTTTGTGGGGGCTCTGTTGTTTTTCTTGGGTTTTTACCTTTTGGTGGTTCCCTTGTTGGTGGTTTTTCTCCTCCAACAGGTATACTGATGTTCCCAGATCCCACCTATTCTCTTATGTGATTAGTGGTAATGGGTAGGCAAAATGGATTAGGACAGTGGGAGAGTATTTTACGGGACTTAAGCTACCAGCAAGTACTGAAGTGACAAGAGACTCTTTGGATAAATATAGCAGTTAACTGTGATATTTCACCCAACTAGTTACTTTTTATAAAAGGTGAAAGAGCTCTAAGACTCTCGGTAGAGGGGAGGAGGATTGTGAGCTGAATTCAGAAAACAGAGTGCTTGTGCAAGTTTAGATGATGAGATATAGTGAGATTAAATATTGGAAAATAGGCATAGTGTGAGACAGAATACAGTTAACCACAACGATAATAAACCTCAGGATTAAAGTGAAGTGGGCTAAGATCATGGAGGGTTGCTGTGTAGTATGTACAATTGTACGGGACAATTATTTACAATAGTACTGGAACAACAATAATATGACAAGAAATATATGATTTGGATAAGCAGAATAGAAAGTACACAATCAAGAGTAGTGTATTATTGGAACAGGAGTGGAGTGAAATAAGGAAAATTAAAATACAATAAACGGAGGATAAAGAAAACCAGTCAATCAATGCAATTAAACAGAGAAATATAACAAGGAAGTCTAAACACAAGGAAGAGAAATAAAAAAAAATACTAATAAAATAAAAGTGGTAAAAAATAATGACAAGATAGATATGATGGACATAAACAATAAAATGCCAGCTCTATGGGATGGGAAAGTGATATTTATCTCAGTTTGTAAGTTTTGGGGGTTAGCCTTGTGTTCCCTCTTTGGTCTGTCTCTGGACGCTTTGTAACTCCAAGTCTTATTGTCTCACTTGTGGGAAGAAAGAGAAAGGGAAAAAAGTGAGAGGATCTAAAAAGAAAAATAAAGATAAAAAATAAGCCTCCTGCTGACTTTAAATCTGTTCAGCAAGTTCTGTTGGTCTTCCTAGATGGCACAGAAAGAGGGGGCCTGGGCTTCACTTTTCTCCCTTCCTATGGTTTTGAGAGGATGGGGACCAAGTCTGGGTTGCAATATTCCCAGTTCCCTGGCCTCCAGCCCAGGTCCTGCATGAGCTGCCAAGTTCAAATCAGCCACTCATCTGCTCACAGCATAAGTCAATATACAATGCAGAGTCCAAGACAAGGGGGGCACATGGTTTTGCTCAGCCACTCACTCTGGGCACATGCTGCTGAAATTACCCTCAGGGCGAGGCAGCCACTGCTGGGGAGTTCCCTACAAAGCAGCTGCCCGCAGTTCTTAACAAGCCCAGAGCTTTTCACACAGCCCAACTTTCCAATCAGTCCAGAGACTATCCAAGTCAAGGTCCCACACGGCCCAACTCCTCCTTTCTCCAGGTGTCGCCCGGCACCCCAATTTCTCTCGTGCCAGCGTCCACATTCCCAGCAGATGTATACTGCTTCTGTGTGTCTCCCACTTCATCTCTATTGCCCCCAGCAACTTCCAGCATCCAGGCCCCTCCTGGTGCTGGGCTGCCCTCCCTGCTCTGGTAGGGGAGGGAGCTGGTATCCTAACTCTCCTCCCCATATTATGTGGCAGGTGCGGGGCCAGGGGGCTGCAGCAGCCCTGGTCCCTGCACAGATTCCAGGGACCTTACCATCCCAGTGCAATCTCCACACCATCTACTTTTCAATGTCCTCTGCAATTTTTTGCCTCCCAACTTCATATAAGCTGGAGTTCCATTGGCTGTTCACTCTGTTCCTCAGAAGATCAGCTAGGTGTTGCAGCTGGGCACAGGAAGAACTGGGCTTTGTTCCCACCTACCTCGCTGCCATCTTCCTGCTACATTTTTTTTCTTCTTCTTCTTAAAGAAGACCATTTAACATTTCATATAATACTGGTTTGGTGGTAATGTGTTCCTTTAGTTTTTTCTTGTATGGGAAGCTCTATCTGCCTTTCGATTCTAAATGATAGGTTTGCTGGGTAGAATAATCTTGGTTGTAGGTACTTGCTTTTCATCACTTTAAATAGTTTTTGCCAACTCCTCTAGCCTGAAAAGTTGTGTTTTTTTTTGAGAAATCAGCTGACTATGGGTACTTCCTTGTAGGTAATTAACTGCATTTTTCTTGTTGGTTTTAAGATTCTCTCTTTGTCCTTAGCCATTAAAATTTTAATTATGTGTCTTGGGGTGTGAGCCGCTTTGAGTTCATCTTGTTTGGGATTCTCTGCACTTCCTGGACTTCTAGTCCATTTCCTTCAACAAGTTAGGGAAGTTTTCTTTCATTATTTTTTCAAATAGGTTTCCAATTTCTTGCTCTTGTCCTTCCAGTATGCCATGATGAGAATTTTGGTATGCTTAAAGTTGTCCTAGAGGCTCCTTACACTATACTCACTTTTTAAAATTCTTTTTTCTACTTGTTTTTCTGATTGGTTGTTTTTTGCTACCTTTTATTCCAAATCGCTGATTTGTTTCTCAGCTTCACCCACTCTACTGTTGATTCTTTAAATCGTTCTTCATTTCAGTTAGTGTATCCTTTATTTCTAACTGGCTGCTTCTTATGGTTTCCATGTCCTTTTTTATGCTATTGAAGTTCTGAGTTCCTCTCGTCTTCCCCTAAGTTCACTGAGCATCCTAATAACCAGTGTTTTGAAACCTTCATCAAGTAGCTTGCTTGTCTCCATTTTGTTTAGATATTTTTCTGGTATTTTTGTTCAGTTCTTTCATCTGGGCCATGTTTTTTTGTCTCCTCATTTTGGCAGCCTCCCTGTGTTTGTTTCTATGTATTAGGTAGAGCTCCTACATCTCCCAAGCTTGGTAGACTGGCCTAATGTAGTAAGTGTCCTATAGGGCCCAGTGACATAGTCTCTTCTTTTACTCAAGTTGAGCCTTGATTGCTCTTAGCACATCCAAGGTCAGCCACCATCTGTGTTCTGTCTGGGATCACACAGCGTAAGCTACAAAGTGATCTTCAAATGACTGTTTCTTGTGCTGGGCTTGGAGATGCCCGGGCAAGGCCCAGTTGTGAACCAAGGCCAGCTGCTGCTACTGCCAGGCCTGGGGCAACTTTGTGAGAAGTACAGGTCCGCTGAAGCCAGATGCTGCTTGTTTGAGAGAATTTCTTGGAATTTGAAGCAAGGGCCAAGACAAGCCATTTTGGTTTCCAAAAGCCACTGGAAACAGCTTGGGTTGGCCCACAGGCTGGGTGGGGCAGGGCCTCAGGAAATTATCAGGGTGGGTCAAATAGTGTGAGCTAGGTAGGTGGAATCTCAGATATGGAGCCCCACTGCTGGCTCTGAGGCTCTGTTGGAGGAGGGCTCAGAAAAGAAGAGTGGCATCTGCCAGCACTTCTAAGAGAAAGCTGCTCCCCAGATCTTGACCTGATGCTAGGCAATTCAATCCCCTCTATGTCCCTGGTGTCTTTCAACCTACTGCCCCTGTGCTGGATCTCAGAGCAAGTGAGTCTCAGTAAGTCTGTGCATGAGCCATTTAAGAGAAATTTCCAGGGATTCCAGCAGCTTCTGTCTTCCAAAGCCTCAATCCCTACTGGTTTTTACAGCTAGAAGTTATGGAGAATTTTCTTCTGGCCCTGGAACCCTCGGCTGGGGCGCTTGTTGTGGGGCTGGGGTCCTCTTCTCCTGACATATCCCTGCTGAGTTTTATCTACCACATGTGGGTGTGGAACCAGCTTGTTCCACATCTCCACCCCTCCTACCAGTCATGATGTAGTCTGTCTTTAATTCCATAATTGTAGGACTTCCATTCAGCTCAATTTTTGATGGTTCAGAATGATTGCCGCATCATCTTGATGTGGTTGTGCAAGGAGACAAGCTGTGTTTACTTACACTGTCATCTTGACCGGAATTATCCCGCTAACTCAGGCTTAAGTGGTGTTTGTCCATCTTTCACCTACCGCCTGTTGAATGGATGGCCCCTTGTTGTTCCTGCTTCTACATGCTGTTACTGGCTGCCCATTGTCACTGGCTGCACCTTTTTGTCTTATGGCTTCAGCTTATTGCTGGCTCAGCTTTTTTTATGGCTTTCATGGGGCTGAGGCTTTTTAGCTTCTACTTTTTAAAAACTGTCTACATCACTTTCAAAGTCTGGAGAGAATTGAAAAGGTTGGTTAGCTGCTTTCCTTCTAATGTGTACAGAACTTTCCTTTCAGACAGCCTACAGAATAGCTGCCCTACAGATGTCATCCTACACTTGGTGTATTCTTCAGCTATTGCTATATAGCAAACCACCACAAACTTAGCAGCTCAGAACAAAACACTTTTATCTCACATATTTGGGGGCTCTGGAATTCAGGGCTATATCATAGCTCAGTCCTCTGCTCAGGTATCACAGGCTGCAGTTATGGTGTCAGATAGACTAGGTTCTCTTCTGGAAGCTTGACTAAGGAAGAATCAGCTTCCAAGCTCACGCAAATTGTTCGCAGAATGAATTTCCTTAATGCGGAAAACTGAGGGTCCAGCTTCTTGCAGGTGTTTAGCCGGAGGCCACCCTCAACTCCTGGAGTTTTCTTATAGTTCCTACAGGCCATCTGCAGTTCCTTGCCATGTAAGCCACATAGCTGTTTCATCAGGCCAGCTAGAGATGTCTCTAGAGTCTGGCAGCACGACAGAGTCTAATATAATGTAACATAGTCAAGGAAGAAGTGATATCCCATCATTTTTGCTGCATTCTTTTGGTTAGAAGTGTTACCAGAAAGGGACCTGGCCCTGAGTGGGTCTGCCTAGGGCTGGTCTGTAATGTCTGGGTTTTTGACTTCATGTAGCAAAAATTTCACAAGTTCAGGTGACTGTGAGGGTATATTTATTGAAGCTGGGGACAGTGAAACAAGAAAGGGCTTAGGGTAGAAGAAGAAACAAGGGAGAGCCTAAGCTGGGCTGCCTTAGTTCACTGGGAAGTGAAAGAAAAGGGCGTTGGGGACAGGTTCAGGGAATTGCCTGGGACCAAATAATTGCTCTCTTGGTTGCAAGCTTGTGGGGACCCTTAGAATGTAGGAGATGTGTGCCTGTGGGTGACGAAGTAGGGGAAGGAAAGGGGTCAGGGAATGGTGCTGGCTGCTCCCCCAAGGGAGTTCATGCACTGGGTCCTTCCATGTCTCTCTTGCAGGTGGGAATCTTGGGGGAGTTCTCAGTGGAGGGTTTCAGCAGAATAGTCATCAGTTTTCCAGGTATGGTCTTTCAAGGCCACGGTGTCTACTGATTGGTCAGTACCAGGGCAGGAGGTCATTAGTCATTGTAGCTGGCCCTGATGTTGCCCACCTGGTTTTGCTGCTTTTCCGGGAGCTGAAATACAACTGAGACCTGGATGTTATCTCTAGGGAGGTGACCTTCTGTATCTCTGTAAATTGCTTGGCCAGTTCATTCAGCCATCTGCCTCAGATTCCCTATTTCACTTGTCGTGGCTTACTGGCATATTTCAGAAAAAAATTACAGGTCCTGCCCACATTCAAGGAAAAGGAATTGTACAAGGGCACATACACCAGGAGAGGGTCATGAGAGGTCATCCTACACTCTGTCTGCCACACCGAACATAGGTGCATTTAGGGTAGGGACAGTGGTACAGAATGTGGTGACTGGAGGAGAATGATGCTGAGTTTGGCTTGGGTAATAAACAGAGGAAGATTTTGAACACAGCAGATATAAGCAAGTTCAAAGCTTCATATCCCTTATGTATAGCTCATTTAATCTACACAATCAGATTGAGATAAGTAATGTTATTCTCATTTTATGAATGAGTGAATGGGAAGACACTAAGATTTCCCTGGCTAGGGAGTTGGACCTAAAGGAAACACAAAAAGTTATTTGCCTTTTTCGGTAGATAAGGCAAGATAAGGTTTTGGTAGATATCCACTGAACAGATGTGGTGTCTTTTGGTGTCTTTGCTCAATGTTGTGTGCACAACATCGTTCTCAAGATTCCACAATATTCAAAAGACCCTGAAACTGGCTGGGAGCTTGAATATTTGAGAAGGTGGAAGTTTCTTCCTGGCCACCAAGTTCAGTGGATGGCAATTCTAAGACCTAGCAACACAACCATGGGTGAAACATCTATTTTCCTTCAAGTGTGAGGAACTGGACACTTGGGTGAATATAGCAATAGAGACTATCTGTCCCTAGTAACTGAGGCAAACTCAGATTTTGTCCATTTGCTATGATGTGTTTGTAATTATACTCAGTAAATATTTATTAAATCCTTCCTGTTGATGGGAGATACAAAGATGAGTTATCTCTCCACCTACTACAAACTAGACAAAGTAATGCTATAACAGAGATACTGAAGAAGTTCCATGGAATTATCCTGCAGAGTTTGGAAAGGAGAGGGCAAGGAAGGTTTCTTTAAAAGTATAAATAATTTTCTTTTGTGGACCCTGAAAAAAGAAGATACCTACTAAGAAAGGCTCCTCTTGGTTAACTAGGCTCAATTTCAAAAATAAAAAACAAAACAAAACAAAAACAAAGCCTAGCAGCCACTTCTATACTGGGCCTCTCACACACTTCAGGTAGAGGCCCACACTGAATTATCTGCTTCCGCACTATGCTGCCTGCCTGCCTGCCACCTGAGTCAGCTCTCATAAAGGAGTTCCTGGATTACTAAATATTTCAAACATTAGGAATGAGGCTTTACCTATCTAAATGTAGCTGCACAGCTACTTCCCCATCAATATTTTTACCAACCAATCAGAGCAGCTCCTTTCTGACCAAACAGGACAGTGCCTTTCAGACCAAACTGTGAGAATTTGGAGTCTTAATTTGCATGAGAATGGACCAATTAGGGACCAAGGGTGGGGACTTTCATCTATACAAGCCAGCTCCCCTCTGGCTTTCAGGGCACACTTTCCCTTTCCTCTGGAAGACTGATTTTCTGACTGAGCTGAAATACCTAAGATGTTTTGTTTGAGCAGACCAACCCAAACCAGAGCAGACTGGCACAGAATGGAAGAGAGAGGAGCAGACCAGCAGGGAGCAGAGCTGTCTAGTTGGAGAAGGCCTGGACCCAGGGCTGCCTAGTCCCAGAGTTGTTCTACATACATGCTGTTTTCGCAGCCCTGCTGTGTCACAATTGAGCTGTTTTGCAGTAAATAGTTTCCTTTTCACCACACCCCAAATTGGGGATTCCTGTTGGTATTGAATTGTCACCGATGACCACTGATTGCCAATTTCTAGGTGGGCATTGTGGAGTTGGTAGTACTCTACCAGATGATTGCTGAAGGTTGAAGCCTATAGAAGGCACTTCAGGCTTGGGCAAAAACCCTGGAGACAAACCGTGTAGAGAATTAGTGGCAGTATTGTTGAAAGAGGATCCAATGTTTGGATAATTCAGAGGGACTAAATTATTAAGGCCTTTTGAGTACTGCGGTTAGAGGTTTAGAGTATATTGTAAGGTTATTAGAACATTGTGCATGGGAAGCACTCATATTAATGCTTTAGAAAAACTGTAGAGGACAGACTGGGGGTAGAGAGTGGTGGCAACACTACTGTAATTCATACAAGAAATAATGCAAGCCTGATCCCAAGTTATGGAAGGGACTGGAAAAGGCATAGAGAGATACACATGGTGACTTTGGAATGTGAAAGAGTGGAAACAAAAATAAAACTAAAGGCAGAGAAAAGTGGACTTCCAGTCAAGATGGAGGCATAGGTAAACATGCTTCCTCTCCACACACAACTGAGCAAAAATTACAAGTAGATGCAATACAAATATCACCCAGATTTATCAGAAAATAAAGTTGTATGAAAGTCCAACAACCAAGGATTTAAAGAAGACACATTCATCCAGATGGGTAGGAGGGGCAGAAACGCAGCGACACAGACACATAGTGGAGTCCCACATTTATGTGTGGTGGATAAAATCATGAAGGATACTTCAGAAGCAAGCAATCACAGCCCCAGACTAGACAACCCAGTCCAGGGTTCCAGCACCAGAAAGGTAAGTCTCCATTACTTCTGGCTATAAAAAACAGTAGAGGTTGGGGCAGTGGAAGAAACTACAGGTTTCTCAGGAGATTCCTCTTAAAAGGGCCCGCAAAGGTCTCAGGATTTACGCAGACCCACTGCCTCTAGGATTCAGCACCAGGGCAACAGCTAGAAGGGCACAAGGGGCATATGTGAAGAAGGGGAGAAAGTGAAGTGATGAAACAGGGTGAGTGCCAGGAGACAGCTTCTTCCCAGGCAATCTCCAGAGGCCAGGTAGTGGCACTGTCCCCTCTCTGGGCCTCCCACACGAAGAGCCACAAAGAAGTGAAAGAGGTTGGCCCACCCTGGTGATTACCTAAGGCTCCGCATCATACAATTTACAGGTGTCTTTTCTACAACCGGCCATTCTACTAAGTCAGGCAGTAAAAGTAGCTCTACCTAATACACAAAAAGAAACACAGGGAGGCTGCCAAGTTGAAGAGACAAAGAAATATGGCCCAAATAAAAAAACAAAACAAAACTCCAGGAAAAGAACTAAATGAAATGGTGATAAGATACCTGAGAGATGCAGAGTTCAAAACACTGGTTATCAGGGTGCTCACAGAAATCATTTAGTACTGCAACAGCATAAAAAAAAGACCCAGGCAAAAATGAAGGTGGCGTTAAGTGAAATAAGGAAAAATCTATAGGGAACCAACAGTGGAGGGCATGAAGCTGAGAATCAAATCAATGATTTGGAACATAAGGAAGAAAAAACATTCAACAGTAAGAAGAGTAAGAAGAAAAAAGAATGAAAAAAAAAAAAAAAACGAGGATAGGCTTAGGAACCTCTGGGACATCTTTAAATGTACCAACATCTGAATTACAGGGTACCAGAGGGAGAAGAGAAAGAGCAAGAAATTGAAAACTTATTTGAAAAAATAATGAAAGAAAACTTCCCTAATTTGGTGAAGGAAATAGCATACAAGTCCAAGAAACACAGAGACACCCAAACGAGTTGGACCCAAAGATGACCACATCAAGACGCATGCCAAAGTTTAAAGATAAAGGGAGAATGTTAAAAGCAGCAAGAGAAAAAGCAGAGAGTAACCTAAAAAGGAGTTCCTATAAGACTTTCAGATGATTTCTCAAGAAACTTTGCAGGCTAACAGGCAGTGGCAAGAAGCATTCAAAGTGATGAAAAGCCATGACCTACAACCTAGATTACTCTATCCAGCAAAGCTATCTTTTAGAATGGAAGGGCAGATAAAGTGCTTCCCAGACAAGGTAAAACTAAAGGAGTTCATCATCACCGAACCATTATTATATGAAATGTTAACGTGACGTATATAAGAAAAAGAAGATCCAAACTATGAACATTAAAATGGCAACAAATTCACAACTATCAACAACTAAATCTAAAAAACAAACTGAGCAAACAAGCAGAACAGGAACAGAACCATAGATATGGAGATGATTTGGAGGGTTACCAGCTGGTAGGGGGAAGGGGAAGAGCGGGGGTGGGGTGGGAGGAAAGGTGCAGGGATTAAGAAGTACAAATTGGTAGGTACAAAATAGACAGGAGGATGTTAAGAATAGTGTAGGAAATGGAGTAGCCATAGAACTTATATGCATGACCCATGGACGTGGACTAAGGGAGGGGATTGCTGAAAGGAATGGGGGTACAGGACCAAGCAAAGGGGAAAACTGGGACAACTGTAATAGTATAATCAATAAAATATATATTTTTTAAAAAACTA
This sequence comes from Desmodus rotundus, assembly GCF_022682495.2. Taxonomy (NCBI): domain Eukaryota; kingdom Metazoa; phylum Chordata; class Mammalia; order Chiroptera; family Phyllostomidae; genus Desmodus; species Desmodus rotundus. The sequence continues at coordinate 108,412,210 of NC_071388.1, forward strand.
AAGGCAGAGAGGATGGTGATGATATTAACCAAAGCCAGAAATCAGTTGGAACAGAGATTAGGCAAATCAATGAAATGTTCAAAATGTTAAATTTCAGGGGCTTGTAAAGCATCTATGTCGACTGTTTTGATAGTAGATGGAACTGCAGGTGTCCAACCACTCCAAGAGAGGTATCGTGCAGATAAAATTGATTCTTTCAAGAATGATAATTAAAACTGAGAGTACATTTAACCAGTTAGGAAGATAGTATAGCATTAAAAGAGGGTTGGAGCCTTGGCAAGTGCTTTACAGTATTTGTGAAGCAGGAGGTATAGTGGAGATTGATAAGCATGAGTATAACCAGGAGAAAGGGTTGTTATAGAGGCCAAAGGAAGAACGTTTTAAGGAGGAATTATCATCAATAAGCTAGACAAGATGAGAACAAATGATGGACCACTGGGGGAAGTTGCGTAGGTCACCAGCAAATTTCTGTGGCAGGAGCAGAATCCATCAAGTGTGGAGACTGCCTAGAAGAGAGAGAAGGCGGAAGTATGTTACAGCAGTACTTTCAGAGGATTTGTTTGACAAGGGAAGAAAGTGAGAAAGGAAAAAGCCTTGAGAAAAGAGGAGGAGTATTTGAGACTCATCCTAGCAAGCAGTTATCTTACACAGCTTTCTATAATAGGAAAAAGGGATTTGAGCCTTGTTTATTTCTTAACTACTCACAAATCTCCAGGTCTAAATTACCACCCGGGAAGGGAGGAGAGGGCGGGCAGGATAGAAATTTGTTTATTATCAAGCCCAAATCTTGCTCCACCAGCTTTGGGTAAGACTTCTACCAGTGTATAAACTCTGACTTTCCACTCCTTACCTACTGCCCCAACAACACGACACCATCCCCGTTCGCTTCTTTGTAATCTGAGAAAATTAAGCAGGTCCACAGTGCCCAAGTCCAGTGCCAGGAACCGGTCTCAGAGTTCGCCTGCTTTAACCAGGGGTGCTTGGCTCTGGGGTTCGCAAACCCGACAGTTTCCCCAGCTCGACGCTCCGGTCCTCCCACGATGCTCAGGCTTTGCCTTCTGTGGCCTTCGGTGACGACCACGGAGCGCGGGAAAGCAAGCCTCGTCGGGATAACTTTCACCCTTATGACCTTTTCGCCTGCTGCAGCAGGCCTCCATTATCCTATTCCCGCGCGGTACTTACAACGGGAAAATGAAAGCCAGGGCCTTTAGCAGAAGCCAAGGGGCGTGACCCACTCTTCTGACTACGCCCCGGGAAAGAGAAGAGCCAAATATCGACAGAAAAGAGGAGTTGCCTAGCGGACTCGACGGAATGCCCCGCCCAAACTCGCCTCCTAGCGCCTGGGACTACATTTCCTAAGGGCCTCCGCGGCTCCAAGGAACCGACCCATCCGCTCTCCCGCTCACCCTGGCGGTGACTGGCTTCCCGGAGGAGGGCGGGGTTTGCCCCAGCCAATAGAGGAGGGGCTTGTCACGGCGGCGGAAGCCGCGGCGCTGGGCTGAGTGGTGGAAAGCAGGGTGGTCGCAACCCGGCGGCGGCGGCGGCGGCAGCAGTGGGTCCGAATCCGAGAACATTGGCCTCACAGGCTGAGAGCGCACGGGAACGAGCTCGAGGCGGTGGGGGGGAGCCACTCGGCGCAGCGCCCAGGTAATGGCGGGACAGGACCCCGGGAATGGAGGGGAGGAGACGAGGGGGCGGGGCGGTGGAGTCGGGCTGCAACGTTCCTCCTGCTGCGTGTCCCCCGGGAAGGACCGGCCGTGCCACATCTTCCGCGCCTCAGATACAGGCTCTGTGGCGAGCTGGGCACGGCATTTGAGCTGGCGGCAGGGGCCAGGTGTCCTGCAGCAAGGAAGGGAGAGACGCTAGATTGATTCAGTCAGGTATGGGCCTTCGTGGGGAAGCGGAGCGGCCGGGGCGGGAGGCGGGCAGGCAGCCGGAGAGTTTGACTCTCTAAGCAGTTTAAAGTGACTCTCCACATCCGGGCCCTGCGCCCGCAGCTTTTAGACCCCTATGGAGGCGGAGCCGGCCGGCTCTCCGCCCATCCTCTCCTGGAACGTTAGTCCTTCACTGCCATTGGCTCTTTATCGAGAGGGTTGGAACTTCACGGCGAGGTTAGCGCCTGTTTGGCTAGAAGTCGGCAGGAGGGTGGGGCGGGATCAGAGCGCAGGTAGCGTTGGATTGGGGCCAGCCGTCGACTGAGGCGCCTGTCGTGGGGCCAGTGGGCGGGCGGGGGAATTAGGGGCAGGTTCGTACCCACCGGCGTCCGGGGGTACCGGTGAGCTGGCGAAAGGCTGAACCGAGGTGCCCTCCGAGTCCTGTCCTATACTCTGGAGGCCCCCGCCGCCACCGAGATGCGCCCTCCGTGGCATCTCCAGCCCGGCGAGATGGGAACTGCGGGTGGTGGCGGCAGGTAAAGAGACCCACGGTTTGTCCTGGGGCTCCGGAGAACGCATCTTCCCCGCCCCCAGACGTAGTCTCAGACCCTAGGTGACTGGAAACCTATTTTCTTATCTCAGCGGGGGGTCTTTGGGGTGGGGTGGGGTTGCGACGAATGGGTCGTCCTTAAAGGGGAAGGTGGAGGTAGATTTAAGAGAAGGCGGTGAAGGTCTCGGGTCATTTTGGCCCGGTGGGGGTCTGAAAGGAGGAGAAGGGAATCCGTAAATGGAGGCCTGTGCAGAAAAAAGCATTCGAGAATTCCTTTTGGATTAGGTCTTAGTATAAGGTTTCTGACTCTTAGGACAGGACGACTCTCCTCTGATTCCTCCTAAGACATACTGATGACAGTGCTGTTCACCTTGAAGTGAGGGTTAAGCCTTTCAAAGGGATTTGAAAATTTTTTCATAAAATTTTACACAGATATATATTTATTGTGTTCATGTATTGTAGCTATTGTACAGGATTCAATGTTGACTTCTGGTGTGGCAACCCACGAGTATTTATCGAGGGTCAGTATCCCCCAACACCAAATAAACGATGTTACTATTAATTGAACTTATGTACTTCCAGAAATTACAGAATTGATATCATTTGTGCACTGTATATTGATCACCAGTAATTTAGATAAATGACGCTGCTTTTGCTTCTGAGGAAAAATAGAAGTACTAAAGATGCTTTCATTTTTCACTGTAGATTCTAACCTCAGAATCCAGTAGTAACTCTATGTCTATACGCACTGCAGGTGGAAATGAGTTCTCAGCAGTTTCCTCGGTTAGGAACTCCTTCCACTGGACTAAGCCAGGCTCCTTCACAGATTGCAAACAGTGGTTCTGCAGGACTGATAAACCCAGCAGCTGCAGGTGAGATCTGTGATATTCCTCTATGTTGTTTCCTGATTTAAGAGTATTGCCAGTTTTCTAATTAGCAAATTCCTTCTGGGATTTTAGTAAATGCTAGGTTATCAAATTTAAAAAAAAGATATAATTCTTGTTTAAATTTAAACAACACTTTTCCTGTTTTAATCACTTCAGTCACATGTACTAGAGTGTAAATGAAAGTTACAGTAAAACATGCCTACAAGAATTATTTTTAAAATGTATTAATATCTTCTCATTTAGTTAAGGCCCAGAGATATGGTAGTAAGAGCCCAATGGTGTGTAAGGCATAGAACTTGCTTTAGAGACCAGAGAAGCTGCTAAACCTCCTACCTACAATATGCAGGACAGTCCCTCACAACAAAGAATCCAGTTGAATTAACAGTGGTGAAGTTGAAGAACTCCGAATAGTTTCGTTCTCTCTAGAATCCAAAAAACAAAAACAAAAAAAAGTACTGCAAAGTGGAAAAAAGTGCTCCCTTTTCTATTTCTTTTTCTTCACTATCATATTGCTATGTTCATTATCATGGTAAATGGTAACACTGTATACTCGTTGCTCAAACCAGGAACTCAGGCACCATCTTTAATTACCCTCTCTGTCTCTTGCCTATGAGCTGTGACCCTTTTTCTAATGTTCCAGCCTCATTTTCCATTGCTTTGCTTCCCTTCTGCCAACTCAGTTTTTGTTAAAAACGTATTTCAGTTATGTTTAGTCTTGAAGTAACTTTAAGCTTCTCTATGCCTCCTGCATAATAGTAGCTACTCATAATTTCCAAAGCCATGGTAAAAAGTTCTTACCTCTCTTGACCTTGAGAATTTATACACACATTCTGTTACTTTGGCCACAATCTTCCTTCTACCTTTCCACACTCATTCATCTGGGTAATTCCTGTTCTTGAGGTTTTGAGTTAGAAGTCACTTCTCTAGAAGCCTTTGCTGACTCCCATCATCCACAATTGAGGGTAGGGCACCCTAGAATGAAAGCCAGGATCATGTCTGTCTTAATACACTTTTGTATGTTTTATACTTGCTGCAGTGCAGGGCACGAAGTAGTGGTCAATGTGTTCTTGTAGAGCCACTTAAAAATGCCTTACTCCTTAAATTTTGACACTGTTTTGACCTTGGTGTAAGTTCACAACTTACACCAAGAATAACTTAACTTATTTTAAGAATAACTTAAAAGAGCATAGCTAAGAAGAATATTTTTGGACATCTCTTCTTTATAAGGAATAATATTGCTTATTTTAAAGGTTGTCAGCAATAATTGCCCTCAACTTTTGTTGAGAAGAAAATCATTGACTTAGACCAAAATTGTCTATAATTACACTTCTGATAGTGTTTTCTCCTCAGTTACTCAAAAAATAAAATAAAATAAAAATAAAGTCCCTGTAAGCAGGACTTCCTATTGCTCTTATTAGAAGTAGTTGTTTAGGAGCTTGAGTGTATCAGAACTTCAAATACACGATCCAAGTTCAGAAGTAAAGATTACAACAATTCTCTACTTTAAGATTCTTCTATGGTAAAAATAAACTGAAATTGAGAACTCCAAATGTGTGGAAGGAAATAATAAATGATTCTAAGAATAGCTTAATGGGAGATAGTACATTATATGATTTTTTTTAATCCCCGCAGAGGATATTTTATTGATTTAATTTTTTATTTGGGAGAAAGGTTTTTTTTTAAGTTATTTTTATTTTACTTCTTCCCATTACCATTTATCCCCCTTATATACTCCACCCCCCACAGTCACCATACTATTGTCCATGAGTCCTTTTTCCTTTTTGCTCAATCCCTCTACCCCTTATCCCCCGCACTGCCCTGCCCAGATCTATCCGCCTCCTCTATGAGTCTGTTTCTACTTGTTATGTATTCATAGACTCCACATATGGATGAAATCATACGGTATTTGTTTTTTGCTGACTGGCTTATTTTGTTTCTTACAATGTTCTCCAGATCCATCCATACTGTTGCAGAGGGTAAAGTTTTCTTCCTTTTTTATGGCCGAGTAGCATTCCATTGTGTAACTGTCCCATAGTTTTATCCACTCATCCACTGATGGACACTTGGGCTACTTCCATATCTTGGCTATTATAAATAACACTGCAACAAATATAGGGGTGCATATATACTTTCAAAGTAGTGTTTTGGGTTTCTTTGAGTAACTTCCCAGAAATGGAATTGCTGAGTCATAAGGCAGTCCCATTTTTCATTTTTTGAAGTACCTCCATCCTGAGTTCCACAATGGCTGCACCAATTTCCATTCTCACTTACAGTGCACAAGGGTTCCTCTTTTAGTACATCCTTGCCAGCACTTATTGTTTGTTGATTTATTGATGATAGCCACTCTGACTGGTGTGAGGCGGTATCTCATTGTGGTATTAATTTTCACTGACGTTGAGCATCCTTTCTCATATATCTATTGGCCATCTGTATGTCCTCTTTGGAGAAGTGTCTATTCAGATCCTTTGCTCATTTTTTAACAGGATTGTTTGTATCTGGTATTGAGTTTTATAAGTTCTTCATACATTTTTCATATTAACCCCTTATCAGCAAATATATTCTCCTATTCGGCAGGTTGTCTTCTTATTTTGTTGATGGTTTCCTTTGCTGTGCAAAAACTTTAGTTTGATGTAGTCCCATTTGTTTTTTTTTTTCTTTTGTCTTTTAATATAACCTGATTTTGAAGTGTATTTTGTCAGATCCAAGTATTGCTACCCCAGCTTTTTTCCCTTTTCCATTTGCATGAAATATCTTTATCCATCCCTTTACTTTTAGTCTGTATGTATCTTTTGTTCTGAGGTGGGTCTTTTGGAGACAGTATATATATGGGTCTTGTTTTCTTATTTATTCAGCTACCCTAGGTCTTTTGATGGCACATTTAAGCCTTTGTATTTAAAGTGATTATTGATAGATACATATTCATTGCCATTTTATTTTTAACTATTTTCCTTCTTAGGAAAAGCAAGTCCTTTAACATTTGTTGCAATACTGTTTTGGTGGTAATGAACTTCTTTAGTTTTTTCTTGTCTGAGAAGCTCTTTACTTCTTCAATTTTAAATGATAGACTTGCTGGGTAAAGCAACCTTGGCTGTAGGTCTTTGCTTTTCATCACCTTGATATGTAATCCCTTCTGGCCCGAAATGTTTCTGCTGATAAATCAGATGACAGTCTGATAAGAGGCTACTTTGTAGATAACTAACTTTTCTCTCTTGTGGCTTTTAAGATTCTCTCTTGTCTTTAAGCTTTGCCATTTTGATTATGATGTGTCTTGGTGTGGTCTTCTTTGAGACTCTCTGTACTTCCTGGACTTACTTGTGTGTCTTTTTCCTTCACCAGGTTAGGGAAGTCTTGGGTCATTATTCAGATAGGTTCTCGATCCCTTGCTCACTCTTCCCCTCTGGTATTTCCATGATGCGGATGTTGTTATGCTTTATGTTGTCCCAAATGTTTCTTAAACTCTCCTCATTTTTTAAAATTCTTTTTTCTTTTTGCTGCTCTGCTTGTTTTTTTTTTTTTGTTTTTTTTTTTACCTTGTCTTCCAAATTGCTGATTTGTTCCTCTGCATTATCTAACCATTCTTAATTACATCCAATGTATTATTTATTTCAGATATTGTATTCTTTATTTCTGTCTGGTGCTTTTTTTCCTTGTTCCTATGTCCTTTTCATGCTGTTGAATAGCCTCATAATCATTACTCTAAACTGTGTATCTCATAAATTGCTTGCCTCCATTTCATTTTGTTCTACTTCCGGAGAATTCTCTTATTCTTTCATTTGGGGCCTGTTTCTTTGTTGTCCCGTTTTGGCTATGTTTTTGTATTTGTTTGTATATATTACGTGGATTGGCAAAAACTCTGGAGTAGACCATGTCAGATGCTGCCTGTGACTGTTGGTTGGCAACCTTTTTGGAGTTACTAGCGATCCATAGCTTGTGGCTCCCTCTGCTGGGCCTGGGTGTGTGCAGAAAGAAGCTGTTTATTGATTTGAGAGAAGAAGGGGACAAGGGGAGGGGGGGAGAGAGAGAGAAAGAGAAAGAAACATCTATCGGAGAGAGAAACATCAATTGGGTGCCTCCTACTTGCATCCCAAGTAGGAATTGAACCCGCAATCTAGGTGTGTGCCCTGGCCAGGAATTGAACCTGTAATGTTGTTGGTATATGGGATGACATTCCAGACAACAGTCTGCATTATATAATAACTTAATGAAATTGTCAAAAATCAGAATCTTCCTGAACAAGTAGATTTGGGGGAAAGTTATGAAATCTTCATTTCCGTTAGAATTTTAATTAGGGGAAAATCTGTTTGGACAATGGGGATGGTTAAAGATGAAATAATAATGGAAAAACAGATGTAAAACTTTTTATTCATAAACAACATGTTCATGTGTACAGAAAACCCTAAACAATGTTTATAAGAAGCTGTTAGAATAAATTAAATTAGTAATGGTTGCAGGATAACAGTTTAATATACAAAAATAAATTCTGTTTACTAGAGATGAACATGAATTTGTTTAAAGATTTTACTTACTTATTTTTAGAGAGACAGGAAGGAGAAACATCAATGTGTGGTTGCTTCTCATGCGCTCCCTACTGGGGGCCTGGCCCACAACCCAGTCATGTGCCCTGATTGGGAATCAAACCGGCGACACTTTGATTTGCAGGCCCACGCTCAATGCACTGAACCACACCAGCCAAGGCGAAAAATGAAATTTTAAAAATGTCCCTTATAGTGGCATAAAAAAAATGGCCCATATAAAACTTAGGGACATAGTAACAAAATATGTGTGAGACCTGGGGTTAGAAAACTATATAAAACATTACTGAGAGAAATTAAGGACCAAGATAAATGAAAAGATCTGTCAAGTTCATGGATTAGAAAACACAGTCGTTGGGTTTTTTTTTTTTTAATTATTTAATTATTTTTAGAGAGGGGAAGGGTGGGAGAAAGAGGGAGAGAAACATCAATGTGTGGTTGCCACTTGAGTTGCCCCCTACTGGAGACCTCTGGCTCACAAGCCAGGCATGTGCCCTGACTGGGAATTGAACCGGCAATCCTTTGGTTCACAGTCTGGTGCTCAGTCCATGGAGCCACACCAGCTAGGGTGAAAACTCAGTTGTTGTTTTTTTAAGATAATCAGTTTCACTAAAGGGATCTATAGATTCGAAGAAATTCTAATCAAAATCCCATCAGGCTCTTGTAAAAATTGACAGCCTGAATCTAAAATTAATGTGGAAAGCAATAGACCTGGAATAGCTAAAGCAGTTTTGACCAAAAAAAGAAAGAAAGAAGAAAGAAAGAAATTTGGAGGACTCTGCTGCCTTACTTCAAGACTTGCTATAAAGCTACACTGATCAAGATAGTGTGATTTCGGCATAAATATAGAAATATAAATCATTGGAACAAAGTAGAGGATCCAGAAATAGACCCACACATAATGATCAATTGATTTTTGACAAAAGTATATAGGTAATTTAGTAGGGGACTGATAGTCTTTTCTACCAAATAGTGATAGAACATGAGAATATCCATATAGAAGAAAATGAACCTTGACCTTTACCTTCATCATACATGAAAGTTAACTCAAAATGTATCATCACAGGCCTAACATAAAAATTAAAATTTCTAAAACAAAACATTGGAGAGGGCTGGGGTGGTGGGGAGGGGTTGGGGGGAAAGGTAGAAAACTATACTTGAACAACAATAAAAAAAAATGTTAAAAAAAACATTGGAGAAACTCTTTGCAACCTTAGAGAAAGCAAAAGTTGCCTAAGTCACAAAAAATAGGAGTTATAAAGAAGCACTGATACATTAAAAATGACTGCTTGTCAAGACACCATTAAAAAAATAAAAAGGCAGCCCTGGCTGGTGTGCTCAGTGCATTGAGGGCCGGCCTGCGAACCAAAGGGTCACAGCGAACCCGGTCAGGGCACATGCTTGGGTTGTGGGCCAGTTCCCCACTAGGGGGTGTGTGAGAGGCAACTACACATGGATGTTTCTCTCCATTCCTTTCTCTTTCCCCTCCCCTCTTTCTAAATATAAATGAATAATATAAAAAAAAAAAACCAAAAAACAGACGGGCATGTCACAGACTAAGAGAAGTCATTTGCAATAAATGTATCTGCAAAAGACTTACAATCTTTGTATATAAAGAAATCTTATAACTCAATAGTAAAAAGACAAAGACAAAGAGCCCTATATATATTTTTTGTAATGGTCAAAATATTTGAATAGGCACTTCACCAAAGACCCTAATTTAAATGCCAAATAAGCACATAAAAAAGACACTCAACAGAATTAACCCTCAGGGCAGTTCAAATTAAAACCAGAGGGAGAAACTACTACACATCCACTAGAATGACTAAAATTAAAACACCAACAATACCAAGGTTTGATGTGTCTGTGAAGCAAGTAGAATTCATACATTGTTGGTAGAAATGTAAAATAATCCACAAATTTACTATACAAGCTAGTAATATCCATAGGTATTTACCCAAGAAAATGAAAATATGTCTTATATACAAAGACATACCCTTCAGTGTTCATAGAACCATTATTCATAATAGTCAAAAACTGGAAAAAAGATAAGCAGTTTGGTTTATCCATACGATGGAATACTAAGCAATGAAAAAAGAACGAATTTACCAGTATATACAACAACATGGATGAACCTCAGAAACATGCTAAGAGAAAAGTCAGATACAGGGACCACATACTGTACGATTCTATTTATATGCAATTCCAGAAAAGACAAAGCTGTGATGATAGAAGCAGATCAGTGGTTTGTACGGAGCAGGTGTGGGAGGAAGGGAATTAATTCACTGCAAAGGGGCATGAATGAACTTGTTAGAATAAAGGGAAACGTTCTATATCATGATTGTGGTGTGGTCTGTGTACTCTTATGAAAGTTTAATTTTATGCAAGGAATTGTAGATTTTATGTGTAAATTGAACCTCAGTAAAGCTAATTAAAAAATGGATGAAAGATACAAACATACACTTCACAAAGGAAGATGTATATGAATAGCTTATGATCACATAAAAAAGTTCAACATTTCTAATCATCATGGAAATGCTCATTAAAACCACAATGAGATACCCAAGTACACACCACCTAGAATGTCTGTGTATCAAGAATTGGTGAAGATGAGGAACAACTGAGACTCTATAATACATTGCTGGTGTGAACAAAATATCTTACAACTACTTGGAAAAGTGCTCTGGCCGTTTTATAAAAATTAAATATTTAGCCCTGGCTGGTGTGACTTGGATTGAGTGCCACCTTGTGAACCAAAGGGTGACCCCTTCGCTTCCCAGTCTAGGGCACTTGCCTGTGTTGCAGGTCAGGTCCCCAGAAAGAGGCACATAAGAGGTAACCAACCATTGATGTTTCTTACCCTCTCTTTCTTCCTTCCCTTCTCTAAAAATGTATAAATAAAATCTTTCAAAAAAAAGAAAGGAAGAAAATTAAACATTTATCCAACCATTCTGTTCCTAGGTTGTTGGTGAGAGTATTTGTAAGAAAAAAAAATCATTGTGCTCTCTACTCTTACAGTAGCCATTTTGTTGTATGTAAATTATAACTCAATAAGGTAGTTTTAAAAATCAAAATTAAAAAAAAATGAATAACGTAGGAGAGAAGTCAATATATAGCAGAATATTAAATATACATTGATCTTTTTACCTAGCAGTTGTACTTTGGGGACTTTTTTCTTGAGATCATTGAACAAGGACTCAAAGTACATATGGATATTCATCCCAGAGATTTTGTTAAGCAAAAATTTGGAAATAACCGAAAAGCTCATCAGTGGTATAAAAAGCAATACCATATCTGTGCAGTGGGATTCCATTTAGCATTTTAAATGATGCAGCATATACTCTATATCACTCAGCAATTGTACTTCTAGGTATATATTCAACATAAATAGGTCATAGGTTCACTAAAAGACTTGTGCAAGAATATTAGTGATAGCATTCACAAGAGCAAAAACTGAAAACTAGCTAAATGCATATTAACAATAAAATGAATAATTTTGGTTTATGCTATGGCAAACTATATTGTGTTTGAAAGATCAATAGCTACCTGCAATAACATGGATGAATCTCATATCTGTAAGTGAAAACAGCAAGACATAACAGGCGGGTAACATTTGAGTCTGTTTATATAAAGTTCAAAAATAGACTGTAGTAATCTATAGTATTAGAAGTTGGTGAATATATTTGGGAGGGCTAGGGACTGGAATCAGGCTGAACAGAGGATTTCTGGGGAACCAGGAGTGTTTCGCTTCTTGACCAGGGTGCTAGTTTCTCAGTTTGTATTCAGTTTGTGAAAGTTCATTGAGCTATACAGTCAATATTTGTGTGCTCATCTTTATGAAGGTTTTAGTTAAGTTAAATAAATAAAAGCCCACCCAAATTAAAAATTGAGAAGCATCCGAAGGTTTTACCAATGTTAACTGCTTGTACCTTCGGGAATAGTTTTACTTCCTTTATAGTTTTCCAAATAATTAAAAATTTATTTCAAAAATATAATCTTTATGCTCAGAAAAAGAATGTTAGTATTATTTTGAAAAATGATTGACAAGACTGAAGTAATATTTTTACAAACTCCTTTCATTACATTAGTTTCTTTTTTAACTTATTTTTATTATTTATTTATTTATTCTTTTAGACAGAGGGGAAGGGAGTGAGAAAGAGAGGAAGAGAAACATCAGTGTACAGTTGCCTCTTACGTGGTCCCCACTAGGGACCTGGCCCACAACCCAGGCATGTGTCCCTGACTGGGAATGGAACTGGCGACCCTTTGGTTCACAGGCCTGGCACTCAATCCACTGAGCCACACTAGCCAGGGCCTTAATTTTTAAATAAGTTATGAAATAGTATACAGGGAAAAGTCTCTCTCCCATCCCTGTCCCCCTGTCCTTCACTTTCTTTCCCTTCAGGCAAGCAACATATTTTTGGAGATATGTTATCTATATACAAATATAAGTACATATATGTATATGTGTATTTTATTTACTTTTTCACTGTTTTCTACCTTGCTTTTTTTAACCTTTCATAATATATGTTACAGATTTTTCAATAAGAGTACCTAAAAGACTTCCTTGTTTTATTTTTATACCTGCATGGTAGTCCGTTGTGGGAATATACCATAATGTATATAGCCCTTCTCCTGTTGATGGACATGGAGGTTTTTTCAGTTTCTTAAGTAGTATAAAAATGCTGAAACAAAAACCTTGTATATAAGTCATTTTACACATATGCTATTTATCTATGGTATACACACAAGTGGAATTGTTGAACCTCAAAGGGTGTGTGCTTTGTAATAATGATAGAAATTGCCTTGTTCACCCTATAGGGATTTGGACTGAAATTTGTTTTGAAAAATATGTTCTTGGACTTAAGAACTATACTTAGATTATCTTTTTAATATTAGGTTTTTATAATTTTTTTAAATATGTATTTCAAATGAAATTGTCTTATATCTTATATTGCGCTTTCAACAATTTAGGCTCATTTTACATAGTTGCCAGGTCCTTTATTTGTAGGAGAGGGAAAGCCACAGTATGTAAAACAAGTCCTGCGTTTCACAGGTATGGCTCTTGGATTTGATGTCTATCAGGGGACTCTAATGCCTAAATTCTCTTTGTTAAGAAAATCTTGCAAGGAAATGGTCAGTTTATTAACCCTGAAACTTAGCGGCAGATGCTACTCTTGTATGTGCTGTTAATTAATATTGGAAGCATATGACATACTCTTTTATTTACCCTTAATGTCTTCACTAGTCAACGATGAACCTAGTCGAGATGCTGAAGTTACTGCCAGGGAGCACATTGGTTCCAGCAGCTCCCTCCAGTCTCGTGAAGAGAAGCAAGAGCCTGTTGTTGTAAGGCCTTATCCACAGGTGCAGATGTTGTCTACACACCACGCTGTTGCATCAGGCACCCCTGTCACCGTGACAGCCTCACCAGCACATCTGACACCTGCAGTGCCACTCTCATTTTCAGAGGGACTTATGAAGGTAATGCAGAGGTTTAAAATTCACATTGAACTACTGCTAAAGACTGGCTATAATATTTCTGACAATTTTCACAAAGTCTTAGGCTGTCCTAGGATCATAGTTTGTTTTGTTTTGATCTATCAGTTCAGCTCTTCTCTGTAATTCAGAGGTCTGCCATTCTACAGTGTCTAGTCTTATGCTGCTGGGCGGTTGGTAATCACAGGGTCTTTTCTAATATCCATTTGACATTGATAAAGTAATGAGCCTGCTAACTCAGCTTTTATCTTGGGGTGGTACTCTTCTCCAAGGTTTTATTTTAATGGTTTCCTGATTTGGGGGTATTTTAGACTATTGCCTTGTGTATTACCTGTGGTTATATTTCAGTTGTTTGGGAGTTTTTTTTATTTCTGCCCAAACATCGGAGAGGCAGCATTATATAGAAGAATGTTGCCTGTGAGCCATACAGATCTGAGCTTTATTCCTAGTTCCAGTTGTTACTGTTTGTGTGGCCTTGAGTAGGTGACTTGGACTTGTTTTGCATTTTTCCTCATCTGTACAATGGAAATGCTAATACATTAATGGAAAAGCCATGATGATGAGAGATAAAACAAATAAAGCTTCTGACATCTTTCCTGGCACTCACCAGGTTTGGTTTGCGTACTTTTGACATCAGAATAAAATGCATCACTAGTAAAAAGCTATTGCTATGTTTCATGTGGTTTTCTGTTTGCAGCCGCCTCCGAAGCCCACCATGCCTAGCCGTCCCATTGCTCCTGCTCCACCTTCTACCTTGTCACTTTCCCCCAAGGTTCCAGGGCAGGTTACCGTTACCATGGAGAGTAGCATCCCTCAAGCTTCAGCCATTCCTGTGGCAACAATCAGTGGACAACAGGTTTTTTTTTCCTCTTAATTTGCTGATTTTCAAACTAAGTTGCTAAACTGTTGTTGTTTATTGAGTGCCAGGAGTACATAAGGCGCTGTACTTGTTACCCAACCCATCCAGTGCGGGGGATCCTACCACTCACCACCTATCAGGCAAATCTCCAAAGATGGAGTTGGGTGAAAAAGAAAGTAATATTTTATTTAACAGTCATATAATTTGAAGTAATGGCAAGTTTCTGCCTAAAATATCTGGGTAATAAAAGTAAGGGGAAAGAAAAAGATGTGACATCAAAAATAGCTATTTAAATGTTTGTCATTACCACTACTACGTAAGTTCAAGAACTGAAAATAACAGAAGAACAAAAATCTGTTCCCAGTGCCAACTCTTATCATGAAGGTCTCTGCCAGCTCAGTTCCAAGTTGCACCAGGAACCTCTTTTCCCACCCCAAAGTATCATAAATGTAGGTGGCTTAGCTGGTCTCCAGTCACTGTCTAGTTCCAGACATCTTTTGGAGTCTGCACCTGCAGGCCTCCTCTCATAGGCCTATGCTGGCAACCATTGACACACCCCATCAGTGGGGGAGGGGAAGGAACAAACTAACTTTTTCCTTCCCAGTGTGCTCTATTTAAAAGTCTTCTATCAGAGCCCTTGCTGGTGTAGCTCAGTGGATTGAGTGCAGGCTGCAAATCAAAGGGTCTCTGATTCGATTCCCAGACAGGGATCATGCCTGGGTTGCAGGCCAGGTGCCCAGTGAGGGCACACGAGAGGCAACCACACATTGATATTTCTCTCCCTCTCTTTCTCCTTCCCTTCCCCTCTCTCTAAAAATAAATAAAATCTTTTTTAAAATTAAAAAAAAGTCTTCTCTCAGAATCCTGTGTGTGCAAAAAGTGGGAGTGTCCAGCTTTCCAACCAATGAGGGCCAGTGTCGGGCTTGTTTGCCTCTGTCTTCTTGCCACCATGTTTAGCAAGGGGGCAAAGTCACACATGTTCTGTACAAGCTCCCTTTTCCAGCAGCCCCTCCCTTCATAGGGAGAGCAAGCCCCTTCTAACCTTCAGTTTTGCCTTGGGGTTTTCTCCCTGCCCCCTGGCTTCTCTCTCAGCAGTTTGACCTGACCTCTCTATTACATACTAAATAAATTAAACCATCATTCATATCATTCATATATGCAAGGGTAAGACAGTAGATTTGAGAGAGAAGGACAGGAAATAAAACCAATATGCTCAGTGGTCTTTGTCATTTAGCCAGTAGGTATTGAGCGTCTCCTGTGTGTGAGGAACTATCCTCTGTAAGGTACAAATCTAGGTAATAAAGTCCATGTCCTTAAGTTCAAGTCCAGTTATGTTTGGTTATAGGATCAAAATTCTGGTGGGCCCAAAATTCTGGTTGGAGCAACATCCTATAAACTGTGGGTTTGATTCCCAGTCTGCGTTCATGCCTGGGTTATGGGTTCAGTTGCTGGTTGGGGCCAATACAGGAGGTAACCAATCAGTGTTTCCCTCTCACACTGATGTGTCTCTCCCTTCCTCCTCCTCAAAAAAAAAAAAAATCCTTGGATGAGGGGGAGGGGAAAAAAAAGGAATGGATGACTATAGGGGCATGCAAAGGAAATAGTGAGAATAGGAAAAAATAAGCTTTTGGCCAAGATAGAGAACAAGTGAAAGACTAATATTGAAGATGACAGTGCCTGAAAGTGGATAGTCAATTGTGTCATCTTTTACAGGGATCTCGCAACTAGCTCGTTGATATGTCCTCATAGTCACTTACCATATGCTTGCTGGCACAGATCATCATGCAATATGCTGTGTAAGAAAAGCTAAATGTCCTTTCCCTTGGGTTATTCACCATCTGAAAGGAATAACCTGACCCACATTTGGAGGCAACTGACTTCTAGAAGCAGCATCTAAGTACCAGTGGCTAAGACTAAGCACATAAGACAACATTGCATCCTGTTTGTTGCAGGGCCATCCCAGTAACCTGCATCATATCATGACCACAAACGTACAGATGTCTATTATCCGCAGCAGTGCTCCTGGGCCGCCTCTTCACATTGGAGCCTCTCATTTACCTCGAGGTAAAGACTACACGTTTTGTTCAAACTCTTAAGATGCAATATACATTTGGTAGAAGATAGAGTTACACAAAACGTATCCAGAATCAGCTTATTAAAGTTGCAGGACAGCAGAGATAAGACCAGTGTACATTTTTAGCACTATACAACAAGTGTGCATGTATGTGTGTAAACTGAAAGCAGTTCAAAGTTCTAGTGTGTCTAAAACTTCTTTTTAATGAGGAGCTCCTCAAGGCTATAATAGCCTAAACATGGTCCTCGTCTAAAAAAAAATTTTATTGTATTTTTTTCCATTACCATTTATCTCCCCTATACCCTCTTCACCTCCACCTATTCCCCCCTCCACGCCCTCAGTCATCACACTGTAGTCCATATCCATGAGTTCTTTCTCTTTTTTGCTTGATCCCTCCACCCCCTAACACCACTCAGAGCTGTCTTCATTTTTAATAAGCTGCAACTGTCAACATTCCATACATTTAAAATTAAGTAGTAACAGCTACTCAAAATTTTTTCACTCACATAGCAGTAAGATAAATTTGTTCTTACAATTAAGTTCTAATAGGCTGTGAGGTATTAAGTTTAACAAGTTATCTCAACTACTTGGTCAAAACTTGTTACCTTCTAGTGGAGAATATAAAATCATTGCTTACAAAATCAGATTAACAAATACAAAAAACAGGTTTACTTGGTCTCACAGTGAGGTTCACAGACAGAAGGGGTCTGTGTGAGATGAAAACCATTTTCTGTATATACTGAGACATGTTTTGCCTTTTTCACAGTGTTGACATTTGCACGGATGGTGCAGAGGCAGTGGTGGTTCAAGTGAGCTCTCACTGTCTGTAAGTTAAACTGTTGGAGCCTGGACTTGAACCAGGGCAGCAACACCACACTGGCTGTTCATCGTGTGCTTCACTGATACATACTTACAGTTACAAAAACAAAAAACAGCCAGTATTGAATGTTTTTGAAGAAGCGGTACGGACTAATAAACTTAAGTCTCAACCCTTCAGTGCACGTTTTCTTAATGGTCTATGTGATGAAATTAAGAGATACACAGAAAGCACTTCCACTGAATACTGACAATGAGTTTTAGAAATTCTGATCATTTTTCCAGAGAATGTAATGAGAACTATTTAAATTTTGAGTGTACTAATGAAAAAATTATTTTTCCAGGTGCAGCTGCTGCTGCTGTGATGTCTAGTTCTAAGGTAACCACAGTCCTGAGACCGACTTCCCAGTTGCCAAATGCTGCTACAGCTCAGCCAGCAGTCCAGCACATCATTCACCAGCCAATCCAGGTATGTCTGGCATCTGGGCAGTCAGCCGGTAAGGACGAAGTACCTACTCTTAGTCATTCATTCTGATAGGCACTGTGAGAGTCCTGTGACTTCAAGTGACTTTCAGTCTAGTTGCCAAGCTGTTGAGAAGGTTGAACTGTATACAGTGTCGTGTGATCCACTCTAGGAATTTAGAAGAGGTAGGAAGGGAAGGATGAGCATGGTAATGGGGGGTTTTGTTAGGATGAGCATGGTAATGGGGATTCAGAGAAAGTGAAGAGGTAGTGAGGGGACCAGTACTATGAACAGTGGCAAGGATTGGTTATATACAGTGTTTAGTAAAGGTTAGTTTGAACTGAGGGATTCTAATTTGGATAGGGGTTTATAAACCCCTAAATATTTCATGCACATATGTATACTTTGAGGAAGACAGTCCATGCCTTTCAACTTTGTTTCAGGTAAATTTGTGGCCTCAGTACTACTGAAGTATAATGTTATTACTTGATGATATTGTGGTGTCTATAAATTCAACACTCCTAAGATACGGAGTGTAAACTTGATTTTGTACATTGCAGAGAGCTAATAAGTTTTTGAATGCAGTAATGTATGATCAGAGAAAGGACTGTGAAAGATTAACTTAGCTGAATTACATGTAGGAGGTGGAAATTCAAATACCTTTGGGTACCAGACATATGTATCAAACAGCTGAGTTTAAGTAAAGGAAAGTACTGATTAGCACAGTGGGGGGTACATGTCCCAGCTAGAGCTTTCAAATTAAGACAAAACAAAAGCACCTGCTGGCTAACACAACACATTTGGAAACTGATTAGGCCCCCCAAGACAAGGAACCTCACTAGTGAGGAAAATAGTGCAACAGTCCTAGAATGAAACAAGTCTTAACAGTAGACACCATAGGTTTAAGAGGTTGAAAAGTGAAAAACAGAGATCAAGAATGGGCAGAGTTTGTAGATTTAACACATGTAACAAGGTCAGAAAAGAGGAACTACTAAGAACTCAGATGAATACAAGAATTAACAGTGTACAAGCAGGTGAAGCCCAGTGTGAAACTTACTTGTCAGGTAGAGATTTACACACAGTTATAGTGGTAAGGGAAATATTTCCATGTGAAAACGTCTGAAAACCATCTGGGCACCCTGAGTCTTCTGTTAGCAAAGAATACTATTATATTAGCATGTGTTTGCCTTTAGTATGCTGACCTAGATGGCCTGAGAGTTAACACCTAAGTAGGCCCTCTGTGTAAAACACTGGTTCTGTGGTAATTTAAAACATCTACACCAGGACCAACAACCTATCTGTGGGAATTCTAGATCTGAATGGGTAGATCCCGGTTCGTACTAACAGTAGGATGTAATTTTGTATCCAGTTACATTTGGAAAGAAGGGACCTGTGTGTTACTCATCCAAAATTAGATTTTTTTTTATAATTCTTTCTCTTGTTTTTATAACAGCCTATCCAAAGAGAGAATTCCTTAATAAGAATGGCAAGAATTTACTATCATTTGGACATTAACATACTTGTTTGAAGACCCAAGTTTCAAATTTTACTTTTAGTGATTGACTTACTAAATTTTGGTTTTTGTTTTAAATGAAATATTTTTTCTCTTCTCTTGGTAGTCTCGTCCACCTGTGACCACCTCTAACACCATCCCTCCTGCTGTGGTAGCGACTGTCTCAGCCACTAGAGCTCAGTCTCCAGTCATCACTACAACAGCAGCACATGCCACTGATTCAACACTTAGGTAGGTGTGGGGGTTTAATGATGGAGCCATCCTGCCATCATCCCATCTGTCCCTTTTTTCTTTCCTTCCTTTATTCCTTCATTTATAATACTTACTGAGTTCTTTTTTAAGTGCTCTATATGGTATTCTAGATACTAAGGATAAAACAAACATTCCTGCCCTAGAGTTTCTATTTTCAGGGTCTGGTGATATACAGGAAATACATATGTGTATATATGGAAACACACACGCGCGTGCACGCACACAGACACATACATACATACATAAACACACACGCACTTTTTTAAATGGTGAAGAGCATTTTGGGGGGAAAATCAGGTTGGGTGAATGGGATTTGGAGTGGCAGGGTAGGCAGTGCAGGAGCTTACATTTTTTTTTGTATAAGGTGATCAGGGAGGGTTTGTTGATAAGAATACATTTGAGCAAAAAATTAGAAGACATGATTAAGTGAGCCATGTGATTATCTGGAATAAGAGTATTCCACAGTGAGAAAAGTAAGTGCAAACTCCCTGAGACAGGATAGTGTTTGCCATGTAAAAGGAGCAGCAGGAGATTATTTTAGGAGGTTACAGGGTCCCCAGATCACGTGAGGCTTTACAGACCACACTCAGGAGTTTGTCTTCACTGGGGTACAGAGGGAGCCTTGGTGGAGTTTGAGCAGGGCTGTGCAATGATCTGAAGATTTAGTTGGATCATCCTGGTTGCTGGGTAGAATAGGCTGTAGAGAGGCAGAATTGGAAATAGAAGTTGTTTAGAAGGGCATGGCAAAAGTCCAGGAGAGACCATTGTTGGAGGTGGAAAGACATGGTTAGATTCTGAATAGAATTTTGAAGATAGTCGGGGATTTTGGAAGAATTGCATGGAGGGGTACTATGGGAGAAAGAAGAGAGTCAGGATTATGCTAGCACGAGTTGGGCTGTGCAGCTAGGAAGGTGGAGTTGTGTTAACTTGAGATGTAGAACAGTGGGAGGAAGTCTAGACTGTGATTCTGGGTGTTTTAAGCTTTTTCTGACTTTCAGACACCCAAGTTCAGATAGGCTAACATATGAGTCTGCAGTTCAGGGAAGAGTTCTAGAGGAGATAATTTAGGAAGACAATATAGATGGGAGAGAGATGTATGAGGGAGAAAATAGCTCCCAGTAGGAGAAGCAGTGTTCTTAGGAGCACCAAGATTCATTAGGACATGAAGGTAAGGATATACTCAGAAAATATGTTGAGGATACAGGGGATTGATGAATTGTAAATCCACTGGGTACAGTGGAAGGGTTGGGTGTTTGAAATGGGAAGATAGTATAATTAAGAGAGATCTTTCTATACAGGGATAAAGTCTGGTTGCTGAGGGATGGTCTCTGATGATGCTTATGAGTGACACTATTATGGATGAAGACATGGTGATATATGTCTTCATGATCCCCAAGCCATATAGTGGAGGTGAGGCTATGACAACATGGTTGGGAAAGGCAGCGGGATAATGAGTCTTTCCAGGAACACACAGTTTTCTGGTGGTCTTTCTTGATTCTGTAATTGGTTATGTGGATGCCAGAGAAAACATTTGGCAATAGAAACAAGAAGAGATTCACTAAACAAAAGAAGAGCTAGTAGGTATGAGGAATAGAGCTGTCAGAAACCAGAGACCCTCCACAAGACTTGATCACTAGTTGGAGGCAAGGCAGAACAGGGAGGAGTCTGAGATGCCACCTTGATTTCTTCCTTACTGGACCAAGTACATTGAAAGGACACAAGGGAAAGAAAGCATATTTTAGAAAGAAGGTAGTGTTTCTGGATACTGAGTTTCTCTCGAACTGTCAAATGGCTGTGATTAACAGGTGGTTGAAGAGATCATGGGTTTGGAAGTCATTGGCAGATGGTCTACAATTAAATCTCTGAGGTATCTTATTCCAGGGGAAATGAGTAGCGTCAAGAGAGGGCCTAGAACCAAACTCTGAAGAAAATGACATTTAAATGCAGAATGGTACCTAGGACTTACCTTTAACCATTAGCTCTATCATTTACTTGCTGTGTGACATTAAGCAAGTTTCTCAACTTCCCTGATTCTTAGTCCCCTCTTCAATAAAATGAGGACATTTTACTTTTTCGTAATTGAATTATTGTCTGATTTACAAGGAGATGTAACTTCCGAACATAAAATCCACTGTGTGTTGTCATTTTAACTTTAAATTATCTTTAAAAAGTTAGTAGATTCAGATGGTATGATGAAATTTCAAAAGGTGTAAGTGTGTATACAATGAAAAGTAGGGTTAGATTGTTTTTTTTAACCATGTTGTTATTGGAGTAGCTACCTTTTCCAGTATAATACTGAATTTTAAAATTAAAATAGATGTTTGAATTTTGTCAGAAATAGTTTCAGCATTCACTCATACAGCAAATACGTATGTACTTGTGTGCCAGTCAATGCTCTAGACACTAGAAATATGTTAGTGTTTAAACACACAAAAGCCCTCATGATCAGATGATTTTCCTGCTTATATAACTATGATAAATTCCTAATACCTAACTCCCTTTGAATTCTGGAGTTAGAACATTTAAATAGTCCATTTTCCGTAAAGCAATACTCAGTAGAAAAAAATTTCAAAGTGCCATCTCCCAGAAAACCCAGAATATTTTATTGAATTCTACCAAACTCCCAAAGACCAGATAACCAATGATAATTAAATTGACTCAAGGCATAGAAAAAAAAGGAAAGTTCCAATTTTTTTTTTTTTTTTAAGTGGAAGTTTCTTTTAAATAGATTCAATTCTTTCTGCCAGTTCTTTGAATTTTTTTTCCTCATTACTTGGTGGAATGAAATTCTCTATGACTTTCTTTAAGAGGGGCTTACAGGACTAATATTTTCAGTTTTCACATGCTTAAAACCATTTAACAGGTATCTTATCCTTAAGCAGTAGTTTGGCTGATAAAGAATTTGGTTTCTGTATTCTTTCCTTGAGTACTTTGTAGGGGTTTTTTTTCTCTGCTTTCTAGGGCTAGATAATGCTGTACAGAAGTCTGAGGTCAGCCAGATTTTTTTTTTTAACCCGTTAGAAGGATCTTGATATTTTTGCCCCTTGACCTAAGGTTCTTTATCATTGAATTTCAGCAGCTTTACTAGAATGTGTATTGTAGTGACCAGTATGTAACATTTTGTTCTGTAACATGGTGTATGCCTTTTTAATGTGCAACATATAACTATATGTATTAAAAGTTTGCTTGAATTTTATATTTATGTGTTTATTCCATTTGGAGGGGCATCCATTTATGCGTTTGTTGTCTTTTTTCAGGACTTGCTTATCTAATACTTTTAAACTGTTTTTCCCCTTTCTGCTTGCTTTTTTTCACAGTTTTCTCTGACCCCTATTAAGTTTTTAGCATTGTTTCTCAAGTTCTTTTAACTTTGCCTTCACTCCTGAAACAGCTGTTTTCCTTTTGAACAGAGATTTCTGTTGATCTCTGTGCATTTATTTTGTCTTCTACTGTTGTCATAACTCCCAGTGAACTCTTACATTGTTTTTTTGTGGTTTCGTATCATGGAAGCAGTCATGCGTTGCATCTTGAGTCTTGGAATCAATCTGGGTCCTGTTTCATGTCCAGCAGCCACTGTTAAAACGGGATTTCAGTCTCCTATGTCAGAGTATGGCCCTTACTCTGGAGAATTATACTTAATTGGGTTTTACCCCTTAAATTATAGCTACAGAAATCCTCTCTCCATTGCCTCCTGTGTCACTCAGTTATTACTAACTTTGGCAGTTCTGCTATCTATTCAGGTAGATATTCAGTGGGTTGAGTTTTGCCAAAGATGGAGGCTGCATTCTTATTTTTGGTTTTTCTTGTTACTGTTCTCTAAAAGGAGAAGGAAAAAATATCAAACCGGTAGTCTCTGCCTATAGTACTTCTTGTTGTCACTTCAAAGAGGTCAAACAAGAACCTGGCTGAACACTGGAGGTGGTCACAGTCCACTTGTAGTAAATTAACTCCTTATTTTCTGAGTATGTCCAGCTTCTAAAGCAGGTGTGTATCCCTTTGAGTCCATTAAAAAGAAAAAAAAATCAATGAGAGAAATAGGATCATGATTAAGACAATAAATATACTTGGGAGCACTTTCTAGCTGGCTGACCTTACTTCATCTTTTTGACCTTTTGGGGTGAGGGGTTGAGTTTCCACTAGGGACTGAAGATGTTTGATTTGTTCAAAATCCCTTTCTTTTTCTCACAGTTGCTGCAAATTTGGCTAGTGAGAACCCCATCAAACTGGCTCAGGTCCTTTTGCTAACTCCTGATAGTCTGTGTGTTTTCTTTTTTTTTAATACAGGATGAATCAGGCTCTTTTTTTACTTTCCCTGATTCCCTAATCTCTAATCTTGAAACTAGCCATTTCTCCAAGGATTCTTAGTTTGTGTACTAGAAATAGTATTTAGAACCCAAGACTTGGGTACTAGGGTACATGTTGCTTGCGAGGTGTCTCAGCTTTTGGGCTGTTTCTGTGGACAGAGCTAGTCAATATAGTAAAGACAGGTAACATTACAGGTTTTTCCTTGCTTTCTTAGATTTTGTGTTTGTGTATCTTTTGTCTTAAATTGAAAACCTTGTTTCCTGAAGACATTAATATACAACTACTTGGGTTTTGTTCATCCAGAATATTTTTAAAAAGTAGTTTCACAGTAAGAATGCAGAGTCCCAAGTTCACTTGGCATAAATTTAACCTCTTGATTTCTCTAGATTACTACTAACAGCAAGACTACTGAGTAAACTTTAAGATTTCTCCACATTCTGCCCTGGCTGCTGTGGCGCAGTGGATTGAATGAATGCCGGCCTGCAAACCAAAGGGTCTGGTCACTGGTTTGATTCCCAGTCAGGGCACATGCCTGGGTTGCAGACCAGGTCCCTGGTTGGGGGCGTGGAAGAGGCAACCACACATTGATGTTTCTCTCCCTCTCTTTCACCCTCCCTTCCCCTCTCTAAAATAAATAAATAAAATCTTTTAAAAAAAGAGAGAAAAAAGATTTCTTCACATTCTTTGTGTTCTCAGACTAGATTCCAGTAAGTAGAGGGAGAATGTTCAAAAGTCACTTGAAGTGACTCTTTTCCCTGTGAAACGTGACTTAACATCTTCTTTGTCCTAATTTATATTCATGTTTCCAAAATATAACTTGAAAAATGTATATAGTGAGGAGTGTCACTCTCATCTCCATTTTACAGATACCAATTACCCGTGTTCCTATCCTTTGCTTTCTAAAGTAACCTGTTAAGCCCTGACCAGCATAGCTCAGTGGGCATGAGTTGGGCATCATCTCGCAAAGCGAAAGGTTACTGTTTTGATTCCCAGTCAGAACACATGCCTGGGTTGCAGGCCTGGTCCCCAGTTAGGGGCGTGAGAGAGGCAGCCAATCGATGTTTCTCTCCCTCTCTCTCCCTTTCTTCCCCTCTGTCTAAAAAGAAATGAATCTTTTAAAAATAAATTAACCTGTTAATTTTTTATTGTTTCCAGTCAATGTTTATTACAATTTTATTGTTAGGATTATTTGTTTTCAATTTTAGTATTTGCTTTTTGAACTATTTAAACATGGACAATATTGATTTGGTTTAAAAATCAAAGCTAATGTAAAGATGGATTCACAAGTACCCCTGTTCCTTCCCAAGTTACCATCCGCTCTAGGTAGGCTGCCATTTTATTGTTATTTGTACTCTCAGTTCCTTTTCCCAAGAATAAGTATACACACAGATAAACACATACATTTTCCTTTTTTCCATTCCTTTGTTTCAGCATGTTATATTTATATATACAGTTTCTTACCTTGCATTTTTCTCTTAATATATTCTGTAGTTGACCATTACATGTTTGTGACGGTGTACCTTGAAGATATATTTGTGGAAGTGGTAGTGCTAGGTCAAAGAGTACATGGCTCAATTTTCTCATCTAAAAAATGGCAATAATATTACCTACTTCAGAGATCTTTATGAGGAGTAATGATATACTGTATGAAAAGTACTTAAAACATACCTGGCATGTAATGTGCATTATATGTATGAGGTGGGCAAGAGTAGGTTTACAGTTGTGAGTATGGAAATAATAGAAATAAATAATACAATAATTAATAAATGTTAATTATTTGCATAGTCACAACTATAAACCTACTTTTGCCTAACCCTATATATTAATACATTTTTAAAAGATTTTATTTATTTATGTATTTGTTTTAGAGAGGGAAAGAAGGGGTGGGGGAGAAAGCAAGGCAGAAAAACATCTGTGTGAGAGATAAATATTCATTGAACAGTATCCTCTCATGCGTGCCTGGATCAGGGACCGAACCTGCAACCCAGGCATGTTCCCTGACCAGGAGTTGAACTGGTGACCTTTTGCTTTACAGGACAGTGCCCAACCAATACCACACCAGTCAGGGCAATAACTTTTTTTTATTAGAGTAAATGAAAATCCAAGACAACTATAGTCTGTGTTTTGAAAAACACTTAAAAACATCTAAATACTTAATACAGGAAAGGGCAAATAAAGGTTTATAGTTGTTCATATTGAAATAACACAATAATTAGTAAATAATAATACAAGAATAAACTCTATTTTGCTTACTCACAACTGTAAACCTACTTTTGTCCCCACCATGTGTAAATACTCCTTTGGGGTACATTTTTGTGTGAGTTGTACCTCTTAAAATATAAATGTGTTGAAGTTTGAATTAAGGAGTGCCTTTCCAGGTGATACTATTGGCATTGTTCTTTGTTTAAAACTGTTTAGGCTTATTTATCCTAAAATTTGTCAGTATTTGAATTATGTATACATGCATCTCTCTTAGTGTTTTTATTTCAAATACAGGGAGTGCCTGGCTTTTTTGACACTGTACTTAGAACCCTATGTAGTCAACCATTAAGCATCCAGTCTGCAACAGTATGCTGTCTAACTCAGTGAGCTTCACCAAGTTCCGCAGTTGCACTGGTGGCCAAGCTTCTACTTTCCTCTGAGCTCGAATGGTATATGCCATTTAGTTCTGCAGGGAGAAAGCCAGCCATTATAAACTTTATTCACTGATAGCTCGTGGTCTGATTTTACAGCATTTTGAGAAGGGATCCTTATTGTTGAAAACCATTGCTTAGTTTGGACACATGAAGTCTTGGTCACATTTTTATCTTTACAACTCAATTGATCACATTTTCTTATCCCTACTTTATATTCACATATGTCCAAATACAAAAGCATAAAAAGGTATACAGTGAGGAGTATCACTCTTCTCTCTCCTCCATCTACCAGAAGTGTATGTTGCTTTTCCTTTTTAAGACAACCTGGTAATGGTTTTGTTTGTTTGGGTTTTTTAAATTTTTTAAATTCCCAACCCCCCCCACCCCCCCCCTGGGCCTCAGCGTGAACATATTGAGCATGATTTTTAAGTCATCCTCTCCTTCAGGGCCATAAGAGTTCTCATCATTGACCTAATTTTATTGATTATTCTATTACCATTGTCCTGATTTTTTTCTCCCTTTACCCCCCTGTACCCAGCACCCCCACTCCCTCAGGCAATCCGCACACCATTGTTCATGTCCATGGGTCATGCGTGTAAGTTCTTTGGCTACTCCATTTCTTATACTGTGTTTTATATCCCTGTGGCTATTCTGTAACTACCTATTTGTGCTTCTAATCCCCTCACATCTTCACTCATCCCCCTACAGCCCACTCCCTTCTAGCAGCCATCAAAATGCCCTCTATATCCATGATTCTGTCTCTGTTCTTTTTGTTTGCATAGTTTGGTTGGTTTTTAGATTCAGTTGTTCATTTATATTTTTTGTAATTTTATTGTTCATAGTTTTGATCATCTTCTTTTTCTTAAATAAATCCCTTTAACATTTCAGATAATAATGGTTTGGTGACAATGAACTCCTTTAGTTTTTCCTTGTCTGGGAAGCTCTTTATCTGCCCTTCGATTTTTAAATGATATTTTTGTTGGGTAGAGCAATCTTGGCCAACCTTGGTTCCTGCTTTTCATGACTTTCAATATTTCTTGCCAGTCCCTTCAGCCTGCAAAGTTTCTTTTGAGAAATTAGCTAATAGTCTTACGGGAACTCCCTTGTAGGTAACTAACTTCTTTTCTCTTGCTGCTTTTAAGATTCTCTTTTTATCTTTAACATTTGGCATCTTAATTATGTGTCTTGGAGTGGGCTTCTTTGCATCCATCCTATTTGAGACTCTCTGTGCTTCCTGGACTTGCATGTCTATTTCCTTCACTGAATTAGGTCGGTTTTCTTTCATTATTTTTTCAAATTTCTAAATTCTTGCTCTTTCTCTTCTCCTTCTTAGCACCCTTATGATGCAAATGTTGGTCTCTTAAAGTTTTCCCAGAAGCTTCTTACACTTTCCTCCTTTTTGACATACATTTTTCTTCTTGTTGTTCTGATTGGTTGTTTTTTGCTTACCTATGTTCGAAGTCATTGACTTGATTCTCGGCTTCATCTACTCTACTGTTGTTTCCCTGTGAATTGTTCTTTATTTTAATTACTGTATCCTTTATTTCTGAGTGGATCCTTTTTATTATGTTGAGGTCCTCTCTAAGTTCTTTGAGCATCCTTATAACTAGTGTTTTGTTTTGTTTTTTTATCATTCTTTTTTTGGTCATTTATTCATATTTTTAAATCTTTTCTTTAAAATATTTTTTTTGGTATTTTATTTATTTGGATACTTTCTTTTTTTAAAAAATGTATTTATTGATTATGCTATTACAGTTGTCCCATTTCCCCCCCCCACTCCACTCCATCCTGCCCACCCCCTCCCTCCCACATTCCCCCCCTATATATAGTTCATGTCCATGGGTCATACTTATAAGTTCTTTGGCTTCTACATTTCTTACACTATTCTTACCCTCCCCCTGTCTATTTTCCACCTATCATCTATGCTACTTATTCTCTGTACCTTTCCCCCCGTCCCCCTCCCCCTCCCACTCTCCTATTGACAACCCTCCATGTGATCTCCATCTCTATGGTTCTGTTCCTGTTCTAGTTGTTTGCCTAGTTTGCTCTTGTTTTTGTTTTAGGTGTGGTCGTTAGTAACTGTGAGTTTGCTGTCATTTTTACTGTTCCTACTTTTTATCTTCTTTTTCTTAGGTAACTCCCTTTAACATTTCATATAATAAGGGCTTGGTGATGATGAACTTCTTTAACTTGACCTTATCTGAGAAGCACTTTATCTGCCCTTCCATTCTAAATGATAGCTTTGCTGGATACAGTAATCTTGGATGTAGGTCCCTGCCTTTCATGACTTGGAATACTTCTTGCCAGCCCCTTCTTGCCTGTAAGGTCTCTTTGGAGAAATCAGCTGACAGTCTTATGGGAACTCCTTTGTAGGTAACTGTGTCCTTTTGTCTTGCTGCTTCTAAGATTCTCTCCTTCTATTTCATCTTGGGGAATGGAATTATGATGTGCCTTTGTGTGTTCCTCCTTGGGTTCAGCTTCCTTGGGACTCTCTGAGCTTCCTGGACTTCCTGGAAGTCTATTTCCTTGGCCATATGAGGAAAGTTCTCCTTCATTATTTGTTCAAATAAGTTTTCGATTTTTTGTTCTTCCTCTTCTCCTTCTGGCACCCCTATAATTTGGATGTTGGAATGTTTAAAGATGTCCTGGAGGTTCCTAAGCCTCTCCTCATTTTTCCAAATTCTTGTTTCTTCATTCTTTTCTGGTTGGATGTTTCTTTCTTCCTTCTGGTCCACACCGTTGATTTGAGTACCAGTTCCCTTTGCATCACTAGTAGATCCCTGTACATTTTCCTTTGTTTCTCTTAGCATAGGCTTCATATTTTCATCTAGTTTTTGAACAAATTCAACCAATTCTGTGAGCATCTTGATAACGGTGTTTTGAACTGTGCATTCAATAGGTTGGCTATCTCTTCGTTGCAAAGTTGTATTTTTTCTGGAGCTTTGCAGTGTTCTGTCATTTGGGCCTTTTTTTTTTTTTTTTTTTTTTTTTTTTGGTCTTGGAGCGTCTGTTACTTAAAGGGGCTGAGCCTTATGTGTTCAGCGGGGCAGGGGGCGGGGTAACGCTGGTCGCTGTGCTGTGACGCTGTACATGGGGGAGGGGCCAAGAGGGAGCAATGGCGCCCGCCCCACTCTCCACCGGACCTCAATCCTTCACTCCGCTACCCACAATCAAACCGGGCCCCTCTGGTGCTGCCTCCCGAGTGGGTGGGCTTGTGCATGCCCCAGGCCCCTGTGGGTCTCTCCAACAGTCTCTCCTGTGAGGCTGGGAGTCTTTCCTGCTGCCGCCCCAACCCCCGTGAGCGTTTTCAGTCAGAGGTTTGAGGCTTTATTTCCCCGAGCTGGAGCCCTGGGTTGCGTGGTCTGCTTTGCTCCCCACCGTTTGTCCAGTTTATCTGTGCGTGAGTGTGGGGCCGCGGTGTGCTACCCTCAGCTCTGCCTGCCCTGCTCTCCGCCACTCTGAGCCCAGCCCTCTCAGTTTATCTGTGCGTGAATGTGGGGCCGCAGGGTCTGCTAGTGGTCAGACTGCCTGCCCCGTTCGTCCCACACTCCGCCAGTCTCGGTCACGCCCCTCCTACAGGTGTGGATGAATGTTTATTTTTTATTTCCTTGGTGTTGGACTTCCTTGCTGTTCGATTTTGTCAGTTGTGGTTGTGCGAGGAGGCGCAGTGTGTCTACCTACACCGCCATCTTGGTTCTTCTTTACAACCAGTGTTTTGAACTCTGCATCTGATAGATTGCTTATCTCCATTTTGTTTAGCTCTTTTTGTGGAGTCTTGATCTGTTCTTTCCTTTGGGCCATGTGTTTTTGTCTCTTCATTTTGGAAGCCTCCCTGTGTTTGTGGTGCTTTGACTCCGTATCTTGGTAGTGTGGACTAATGTAGCAGGTGTCCTGTTGGATCCAGTGGCACAGACTTCCCTGTCACTCAAGCCCCCTGTCACTCAAGCCGAGTATTTGAGGTGTGCCCTTTGGGTGGGCTGAGTACACCCTGCTGTTGTAGTTGATCCTAGGTTGCTGTTGGCAGATCAGTGGGAGTGATTTATCCAGGCCAGTCAGCTCCAGGCCACTTAGCACCAACTTCCATCCTCCAGGGGGCATCTTCTGTGCAGGGCAGGGTGATGGTGCTCTGATGTTGTCTATGGCTGCCATTGGGTGGCGCTGGCCCTGGGGTTTCATGGATGGTGCAGGCCAAGGTCAGCCACCACCTATGTTTTGCCTGGGGCCATCCTACCTGAGCTGTAAAGCAATCTGAGATAGCTGCCACTTGTATTGGGCTTGGAGATTCCCGGGCGAAGCCAAGGTGTGAATCTAGGCTAGCTATTGCTAGTGCTGG
Source organism: Desmodus rotundus (assembly GCF_022682495.2). Classification (NCBI taxonomy): domain Eukaryota; kingdom Metazoa; phylum Chordata; class Mammalia; order Chiroptera; family Phyllostomidae; genus Desmodus; species Desmodus rotundus. The sequence continues at coordinate 108,442,803 of NC_071388.1, forward strand.
GCCTGGGGCTCACTGAAACCAACTATTGCTTATTTGATAGGATCTAAGAGTTGTGAAGCATGAGCCAAGACCAGCCCAGCCATTCATATGGAGAAGCAGCTTGGGTGGTCTGGTAAGATGGGTAGGGTGGACTCTCTGGGGATCTCGAAGGTGGGTAAAATGGTGTTAGACAGGTTAATGGAGTCTGAGATATGGTCCCAGCTTGCTGGCTCTGGGGTGATGGTTTAGAAAAGGGATAATGGAGTGAGTCTAAGTAAGATCGTGTATGGATTCTTTAAGAGGAACTGCTTGGGGTTCCAGCAATTTTTTCCACCGACTCAATCCCCACTGGTTTTAACAGCCAAAAGTTGTGGGGAGTTACCTTCCTGGCACTGTAACCCGGGGCCCCGGGGGAGCCTGGTGTTGGGCTGGGATGCCTCGCTCCTGAGATATCCCTTCTGAATTTTTATCCACCACACCAGTCCCTTCCACGTCTACATCCCTCCTGCCAGTCTGGATGGATGTGGTTTCTTTAATTCTGTGGATGTCAGATTTCCATTCAACCTGATTTCTGACGTTCCTGAGTAATGATCTTTCTATATTTTAGTTGTAATTTTGATGTGGTTGTGCGAAGAGGTGAGCCGTATCTGCCTATATCGCCATCTTGACTGGAAGTCTGAATGGTAATAGTTTTTTTAGGTATCCTAGTGTTTCTTAAATACAGCCAAATTCAAATGCAATTCTTAGTTTTATCTTTTCACACAAAAGAATGTTTAATTTCTATATTCTTTACTTTTTTTTTCACATAACAGCATATATCAAAAGCTTTTCATTTTAGTACATAATTTTAGTGTTCTTTTAGTTGAAACAATAGTGATCTATTGTGTAAATGTATTTATGGTTCCAGTACTTTACTATCATAAATAATATTGCAGTGAATAATCTTATACATGTATGTAGGTCATTATGCATGTGTGCAAGAATATCTATGGGATGAATTCTCAAAGTGATCAGACAGTATCCACTGTCTTAATTGCCTTCACTGAGGTTTATACTAATTTATACTCCCTCCAGAATGTTTAAAAGTGCCTATTTCCTTACAGATTGAATAGCAGAGAATGATGTCAATTTTGGGAAGGTATTTTTGCCAAGGTGATAGGTGAATTATGGTATCGCAGAGTATTTTAAATTGCATTTCTCTTCTTGTGAGTAAGAGTGAGTATCTTTTCTTTGTCAAGGGACTATTTGTGTTTTCTTTTTAGCAAACTATTTGTATTTTTCTGCCTATTTTTTATTGGGCTGCTATTTTTGATTTCTAGGAGCTCTCAGTATATATAGAAGATTATACTTTGTATAATTTGCTATGTAGGAGGTTTGCTTATTTGCTTACAGAGTCAGATTTACTGATTTTTTATAGCTTGTGGATTTTTAAAATCTTTTAATGCTTAGAAAGCACTTCCCTACTCCAAGATTATAAAAGAATTCTCTTATCTTTTTTCCATGTACTTCTAAATTTTCTGTTAAATCTTTGATCATTTTCATATTTGTCCTGATATACTGTGTGAGGTATGGATCCAATTGTATTTTTTCCAAATAGTTACATAATCTTCACAACATTATCTATTAGTCAGTCCTCACCCCTGACTTGAGATGCCAATTTTGTTGTACTGTCAAGTGTTCTTTCTCTTGTTGAGTTTCAGTAGCTTGCTGCCAGTTAATTTGACGTGCTGTCTGTGCTGATATCCTTTTCAGTCATTAGACAATCATAACTAACTTTTTATCCTTTGTTAATAAATGGTATAAAATTGTGAGGTGGGCGGGGGTCAGTACTTTAAGGTTCGTGGCTTAACCTGCTGTTAATCAAGGTTGTCTGTAATCTTTACTCCTAACAGTAAGAACCTTGGTGTGTTTTTTCAGCTTTGATCATAGAGTGAAGTGTGTTTATTACAATAATGCTTACTTGAGATTATTGTAGAGCATTGATTAACTATACAGAGGATACTGAGAATGACCTAGGTTTAATTTATTCAGTTCATGGTACATACTGATTGCTTTTTTTAAAATGAGGCTCATGGCAGTTTCAAAAGAGAAACTTGATGAGCCATTTACTTCACTGGTTCACCAGCAGACCTCACAGAACTCTGAAAAAATACAGATCTATGAGTCTGATCTAGTACAAGGTGGTAAGGGGCCTTGATGCCTGCATTGTGTCTGGAGACAGATTATAAATCATGTCTTTTCTATCTTTTCAGTCGACCGACTTTATCTATCCAGCATCCACCATCTGCAGCAATTAGTATTCAGCGTCCTACTCAGTCACGGGATGTAACAACAAGAATCACACTGCCTTCTCACCCTGGGTTAGGGACGCCAAAACAGCAGCTTCATACCATGGCTCAGGTATAACCAGAGATGAAGAACCATCTGTATGGTTCTTCTGTGGGTTAAAACCAGAATTATTTAGAAGTTGCTAAGAACCTGACAGTGTTGGTGGCAGTGATTGCTTTTAAACTGGATTGAGTGGGAACTGTTCTTGTTTATAACTGTGTTCTGGGTTTTTCTGCCACAGAAAACTATCTTCAGTACGGGCACACCAGTGGCTGCAGCGACAGTAGCACCTATTTTGGCAACAAACACCATTTCTTCAGCAACCACAGCTGGTAAGTCAGCCACCATACTCACTCTTTCTGTCATGGAAAAATGAAGCGTAAGTGGTAGGTTAATTTTTTATTTCTCAGCTTCAGTCAGAGAAAAAGAATAGACTATATAAATTCTCTTAACTTTTCCCAAGAGCTTTTCTCAGGTTTTTGAGAACCTGTAATATGTGCAGAGTGGCCATTGTTGACGAATTTTCTTTTTCTCTCCCATTTTAGGAACTGTGTCACACACACAAGCTCCCACAAGTACAATTGTTACTATGACAATGCCCTCACATTCATCCCATGCTACTGCTGTGACCACCTCAAACATCCCAGTTGGTAAGTGTTGTACACCCTTCAGATAGAAGCTTAAAAGGAATTTTTCAGCCCCTCTGACCAGCTTTTCTTATAGATGGATAGTATTGATTTTTTTTATTGTTGTTGATTTTCAAAGTAACAGTGAATTTACCTTTTAATATTATTTGTCATACAGATTTGCCATTGAAGGTAGGAGAAGAGAGAAAAATAATCTTTAAGAGCTTAAAGTAAACTTTAAGTCTACTTTTAACTTCCTCATTCATCAATCACTACCTCTTTTATGTGTACCTTTCTAAAGAAGTAAATCAACTTTACTGACATAGTTACACAAGAACAACAGGAGAAGAAAGAAGCAAAGATAATGGAATGGAGAGATTTTGTGTACAGATAGATTGTTTAGGAATAATCTTTGGGTGATGAAAAAGTGGGAAGATGGCTAAACCTCAAGTTGATTACCTAGGTTTTCATCTGAGTGCTGCTACTTCAAAACTGCCTCTAAAATTTGTTTATTCCCCCTTTAAATATGTGTATACTTTGAATATTTAAAAAAATCTTTGGCCCTGGTTGGGTAGCTTGGTTGTTTAGAACATCATCCCAATACTACCAAGGTTGTGGGTTGATTCCCAGTCAGGACACATACAAGAAGCAACCAATGAATGCATAAATAAGTGGAATAAGAAATCAACGTCTGTCTTTTTTCGTCTCTCTCCCCCTGCCACCCCTCTAAAAATCAGTCAGTAAGTAACTTTTGAAAGGTTTCTGGTAGCCAAACTTTAGTCATCAGGAATAGGTATTGGCAAACTTTCCACAGGACCAGATAGTAAATTAGGTTTTGCAGGCTTCAATAGGTCTGTGCCACAACTACTCACCAGTGGACTATATGTAAACAGATGGGCGTGTCTGTGTTTCATTAAGATTTTAAGGACACCAAAATTTGAATTTCATATAATTTTATGTGTCACGGTGCTTAGCTCACAGAAACAGATATCAGGCAGGATTTTGTCTCACAGGCTACAGGTTGCCAAGGTCCACCGTAGCAGCTGATATTTCACAGCTTCCAAGGCAGAGACCACAGCGTATGAGACTGCTCTGTTTAATCTACCAGCCACAAGTTTTAGTTTTTACCTTTGCCTCGGTTTGGTAATAATGAACATGTCATCTTACTGTTCTTTACTCCCAAAGATCTGGGATAGCTGCCATATTTTTAATATATTGTATTTTTAGAAGTAAGACTGCTTTTTGTCAGATGACACACTACATACTGAATTGTCAGAATCTGGTGACCGAGCACAGATTCCCTACCTGCTGTGTTCCAGCCCGAGGGTGGTCTCTTCATACTTTCCTTCTTTACCTGTGAGATAGACTGCATCTTAACAACCCACTTACTGAACTTTGAGGACAATTTGCACAATAATGGTTGGTCCCAGGAAACTTTTACTCTTCTTTTAGATAACTGGGTTATACTAGCCCTTAAATTGGTACTCAGCCCCCAAAAGACTTTTAGCAGAGCTTTAGCAGAGAGGACACTGCTGCTGGGTTTTTGCATATTACTGCTCACTACAGCTTGGCACCAGACATCTCTCATATGCCTAGGAAGTTAATTTCACTTCTGTAAAAAGAAGTTGGTTGTGTATGTGTGTAGTTTGAGCATTTTTGTTGCACTACTCTTGTTGCAATGCTCTTTTTCATTGATTATTCCATGTTGTCATGTCAAAGCAATTTCTGGCTATCCTTAGCATTGTCATCGGTTATTGTCAGTGCTGTAACATCAGAGCCAAACCCACTCTTTTAATTTTTACATTCTGGAGTCTCATTAGGGAGACTACAGCTGTGAAGAAAATCAGAACAGTTAAGAGGGGGCAGTGTACGTTATAGGAGCTCTCTGGTTTTGCCTCTCTGTGAAAAACTATTTCGAGATTAGTTCTTGTTAATGTCACTGTATCTTCTTAAGAAATCACACTTTTGGAAGTCAGCTCACTAAAAGTTCCAGGAGATTGAACTATGTTCATTCATTTTGCCTAGAACCACCAACTTTTTACTTGTCCTAAGTTACTGTATTCTCTATCTCCCCAGCTCATTTATCTTTGAATTTTAACCATTTACTGAATTCTAGATATGAAAATCATGTGATAAAAATGTCCAAACAGATTTAATATCTGTTGTGTAATGTGATTAGTTTCATCTAAGTTCCATCAGGTTTATGCTGTAGTTTTGTTTTCCTCTTTTATAGTAGCCTACTTTTTTGTTACATCATAATAGGATACCTGTATAGAAGTACTTCAGTTGAGAAGGGAGATGACATTTACCCTACAGCAGTGATCTTCAAGTTTGGGTATAGCAGATATATTAAAATCACCTAAGTGGTTTTTTCCAGGTGACACTTGCTTTTTCCAGGTGAGATTAAATATTGGATTCAGCCATCGTTACTAATAAGAATGTATTGGGTCAGGAAAAAAAGACTAATTAACAGTGAACCTAGAGTTTTCTTTTCTAATGGATACTCACTTCCAATGGAATACCATCCTCATTTTCTTATTGCTCTGGCCCACACATGATGGTGGTCTTAGAATTGTAGAGGCAAATAAATTTTGAATGTTATATTAAATTTGAAAACTATTTTGATTTTGCTGTAAAGTGTTAGATAAAATCAGGATATTCAAATTAAGTGATTTTTCTAGAGAAGCCTTCATATATGAGGAAACTGAGACTTGGAAATTTAAATGATATACTCAACACTAATTAGCAACATGTTACTAATTAGCTATGGACCCAATTACTTACAGAGTAGAATCTAAGGTCTTCGTCATTTCTGTATTTATATTTTCGTTGAATTTTTTTAATAAAAATTTTTCTTTAAAAAAGTGGCGGGGGGGAGCATGCTCAAAGAAGCCAGGTAAGGAGAAAGAGGTCTGGTTGGTGACATTTTTGTTACACTATTAATGTTGAACCCTGCATTAACAAATAATGGAATATATTAGTGGATTATGGACTGAAATAATTAGTTGAACCTTATGTTTTTATCTTTCTTTTTTTATTTTGATTAAAACTAAAAATCTAGACTTTCTTACAATTTGCATTCTTAATATTATTGTTGGCCACGAATGCTGTGGCTTGCCAGTAGAAGCATGTAAGCAGTAATGTAATTGGTTTACTTTTATAGCTAAGGTGGTGCCTCAGCAGATCACACACACTTCCCCTAGGATCCAGCCGGACTACCCCACAGAGAGGAGCAGCCTGATCCCCATCTCAGGGCATCGGGCCTCTCCAAATCCTGTGGCCATGGAAACTCGCAGTGACAACAGGTAGGAGGGAATTGCCAGTTACACTGCCTCATTGTGTCATTAATTGTTCTGAATTTTCAATAAAACAAAATGTCCCACAAATATGGCATATATTTACTTATTCTTACTTTCAAATTTTTCCCCTGAAAATAATTGTGTTCTTAGTTTTATGAAAAATGTCTGTATTTATTCAGCCATTCTCCTTTTTTTAGATGTTCTCTTAGTATATATTGTTTTATTTTGTGTATTTGTTTGTTTATTTTGAGAGTAAAGTTTGCAGCATTATGACGCTTTATCCCTAATTTTCATCCTTCCATTTTCATCTCTGAAGAACAAAGACATTCTCTTTTTTAACCACAATACCGTTCCTTATTCCTGGAATGATTTTTTTAGCTTTCAATTTTCTTTCACAATTTGACGTTTTTTAAGGATACAGGTAGACCAGATCTGTAGAATATTCTTCAATTTGGGTTTGTCAGATTGTTTGGACATAGTGATATTCAAGTTGTATTTTTTGAGTCAATACCACTTCAGTGATGCATTCTCACTTACACATCAGAGAGCTCATGCTATTCCTTTGTCCCATTGTGAATTATGTCAGCATTAAGTAACTTAGTGAAAGTGATGTTTGCCAGATTTTTCTACTGTAAAGGGGTATCTTCTCTGTAAATAAGTAATCTGTGTGGAAATACTTTGAGGTTATAAATATCCTGTTCCCCAATAAACTTGCACTCAGTAGTTTGTTGATGCTTCTTGGCTGAATCAATTGAGGATTGATCATTTATCATTTCTATTTATCATTTCTTTCACATTTATCAGTTGGCATTTTGATGTAAAGAAATTTTATCTATCCCCGTTTATTTTTGTGTATAGGCTTATGGATTTGGTTTTATTCGTTACTAAAATCTATTAACTGTCATCTGTTTTGATGCTCAAATTGTCTCTGGGTTGGTCTTTGGGAGCCCTTTCTGGCTAGTTCCTGTACTCTTGCCATGTCCTGGTCATTCTAGCACTTCCCACCACAGAATTTGCCAACTCCTGAACTTTGTCTGTTTGAATTCTGGAATCTGCCATTTCTCCAAATAGCGCTGGTTCCTTTTCATCATTTAGAAACTCAGATATAGGCAATTAGCTATGTTAATTGTTACTGGATTGTCATTTCTTCTAGACTCTTGGAGCAAGCAGAGGTAAGAAGTATGTAACATTTTAAAAACTCTTTAGTATACGCTGATACCTCTAGTTCAACCCCATTACCTCCCCCATTCCATATTTGCATTTCCCTTCTCCCACAGTCAGCACATGGTACAGTGCACATGAAGTCTTTTCAGGATTGGGTCATTTTTAAATGATCTTGTTTGATTATTATGGTGTACATAGAATGCATATAGGTTTTAATATATTGTGTGTCCATCATTTTTGCTGAACATGACTCATAGCTCTGAAAGTTTATAAATTCTTTCACATTTCCTATGTAGATGTTTATTTTATCTACAAATAGGATAGTTGTTTGAGAGACGAAAGACTTTTTTTCATTTCCATTTTGTATACCTATGTTTTTCTTGTTGGATAGAGCTTCTAATATAATGTGGAATATAGCAGAGATAGTGAGAGTCCTTGTCTTGTTCCTGACCTGAATGGGAATTCGTCTGAAATTTCATTATAAATTTTTATAGATACTGTTTGCAGTTTGAGGTACAAAGTTTGTTTCTCTTCCTGTTTTCGTAGACATTTATATCATAAATAAGTATTGAACACTATTAAATTTTTTTGTAAATCTTTTCAAAGTTTCAAGTGATTGTTCTTTTATAATTTTTTAATATGATCTGAACCATTAATAGAAATTCTGATGTTGAATCATTCCTATCTTTCTGTGATAAACTGTATTTGATCCTGATATACTTAATTTTATATAGTACTTAATTCAGTTTTGTTTAGAAATTTTGGTGTCAGAGTGAAATTTGCTTATAATCTTTTCTCATAATTCCCCTTGTCCAGTTTTGATGTCAAGGCTATATTAAGCTCAGAAAATAACTTAGGTCACTTTTCTTCTTTTTCTGGTCTCTGAATCAGTTTGTATAAGCTTGGGATTATCTCTTTTATGTATGTTTGATAAAATTTGTCAGTATAAGCAATCTGAGCTTAGACTCTTTCAAGTGGAATTAAGCAGGGAAGACCCTTCAATTACTGAGTTTTTTTAAGTAAGTTTTGCTAATTATTCCATATATGTTTTACATTTATTGATATAGTTAGTATTTATTAGTATTCATTTATTTAAAAGTGTTACTCTGTAGATTTGTTTCCTTTTATCTAATTGTTTGAGACACAATGGGAAATGTTGGTATGGCAGTTAAGAGTATGAAGAGGATCTGGGGGATAGGATCATTTGAAGGTAAAGAAGAAAATAGATCATTTCAGCTCATTATTATTTGTGTTCCATCTATAGACCGTCTGTTCCTGTTCAGTTCCAGTACTTTTTGCCAACATACCCACCTTCTGCATACCCACTGACTGCACACACATACACCCCAATCACCAGCTCTGTGTCCACCATTCGACAGTATCCAGGTATGAGCTCCACTGTTATGATGACTTTTAACATTTTAATATTTTCAAGCAATGAGATAGAAATCAGCCAGTGAGTATTTAGCATGGATTTAATCACTCCATCTTCTGTGTTCAAATTCAGATAAGCCCCACATCTGAAGCTTTAAGGTTTTAAATCACCATTTCCTTGTTCTGTGTGAAAAGGTTGTTGTTATTATTTTATTATTATTATTATTATTATTATTATTATTATTAGTGATTTTGCATGACTTGTCCCACCCTGAGGATAATTACGTTAACAATTTTTGTAATACCTTAAAAATATAGTACAAGTTACAACGAATAAAGCTGTGCTCTTACAGAGCTTCTATTGTTTTGTGGGATATCTGTTGTATTTTTAATGTTTGTCCATTTATGCTAAACACTCAACATTCTTCCTTATAAATAGGTTTCTTTTTGATAACGTAGAAAAAAAAACAATTCTTAAACTAGAGTGTTTGTGTAACATTTTCCTGTGGGACCGACCCTCAGCTCACTTTAGATGTAAGAAAGCCAGATTATCTAGCTCAGGGGTGTCAAACTTATTTTCACTGGGGGCCACATCAGCCTCCTGGTTGCCATCAAAGGGCCAAAATAATTTTAGGACTGTGTAAATGTAACTACTCCTTAACTCTTAAGGAGTTGAAATTACGTTCGGCTTTTTGAAGGCAACCGTGAGGCTGATGTGGTCCCCAGTGAAAATGAGTTTGATACCCCTGATCTAGCTTGTGGACATTGCCCTTCTGCTGTGCAAGTGACCATTGAGCATTTGAAGAGGGACCTGGCACAAAGGAAGAAATACGTTTTTTGTTTTACTTAATTAAAATTGGAGAAACTTCAGATTTGTTTGGAAAAACTTACTGATGAAACTACTCTTGAAATGTAGATTGTATGGAACCAAAATATTTTGCAAAACAAATATTTTTAAAAAATATTTAACATTTGAATTGAAGTGTGCCTTTAAGAACAAAATATACCCTGAAATTTGAAGATATAGTATAGAAAGAGAATGTAAAATATCTTAGTAAAAAATTTTATAGTGGTTAAACTTTGAAATGATAATATTTTAGATATACTGGATTAAATAAGGTGTCTTAAATATATATTAAAATTAATTTGATCTCTTATTTTTACTTTATTAATGTGGGTACAGAAAACTCTAAAATTGCTCGTATGACTTATATTTCCATTGGAGTGCTGGGCTTAAACTTTGAAACACTATTTTTAAAAAAATTTTTATTGTTATTCAATTACAGTTGTCTGCATTTTCTCCCCATCCCTCTACCCCACCCCAGCCAAACCTACCTCCCTCCCCCGCCTCCACCCTTCCCCTTGATTTTGTCCATGTGTCCTTTATAGTAGTTTCTGTAAACCCTTCTCCCCACTGCCCCCTCCCCACTCCCCTGTGGCTATTGTTAGATTATTCTTAACTTCAATGTCTCTGGTTATATTTTGTTTGCTTTTTTCTTTTGTTGATTATGTTCTGGTTAAAGGCGAGATCATATGGTATTTGTCCCTCACCACTGGGCTTATTTCACTTAGCATAATGCTCTCCAGTTCCATCCATGCTGTTGCAAAGGGTATAAACTCCTTCTTTCTCTCTGTTGCGTAGAATTCCATTGTGTAAATGTACCATAGTTTTTGGATCCACTCTTTGCTGATGGGCACCTAGGTTGCTTCCAGTACTTGGCTATAGTAAATTGTGCTGCTATGAACATTGGGGTGCACAGGTTCTTTTGGATTGGTGTTTCAGGGTTCTTAGGGTATAATAATCCCAGCAGTGGAATTGCTGGGTCAAAGGGCAGTTCCATTTTTAGTTTTCTGAGGAAATTCCATACTGTTTTCCACAGTGGCCTCACAAGTCTGCATTGAATCACTATATTTAAATAGTTTTAAAAACAGGTGCCTTCATTTCTGCATTGTTGTTTGTTTGTTTGTATGTTGACTTGTTTGGGGATTTTTTTTTTTTTTTGCGCAAAACTTTCCCCAAGTTTTATTTTAATTTTTATCTCTAATGTGAAAAAATAGCTGAATTGTGAGTATTCTGTCATGTTTTGCTGTACAATTTCAAAGGAAATTCATAACTGTATTTTTTTTTTATTAACAGTCTTATAGAGATAAAAATAATGTTTGATTGTTGCCAAAAATACCATGCTTATTGCTAAAAATACTTGTCTTTTTATCAGTGGCCACACTTACCATCACTTCATCTACTCCCTTGGCTTTCTATAACAAGGCATTCATTTTGCCTTTCTGCAAAAAGTAGCTCATGACCAATATTTATTTTTGAATACCAGCCAACTGAAAAGGATGTCTCTTGAGCTAGCATTATCATTTTATATACATGTTTATTGTAAAAATTCATTTTACTAGCACTATTAGAAGTGTCTATATTTCTACATTATTATTCTAGTAGCCCTGATAGATACTAAGACAGAAAAATGAACAGTGCAAGCAACAACAACACTTTATTTCTTTTAGTACCCATATGTACACCATTGTTGTTGCAGATGAGACACAACTGAAGGAAATACTAATGAATCAGCTTCCATTTTTCTGTTTTCAAGTGTTATGGATTCAATGGCTCACTTTAAATTATTTTAAAGCAGATTTTTTTCAAATCAAGAGGAAAACAGGAAAATTTGTATATAATAGACTCCTATGTTGCCAAATATGTGATTGCTATAATACATAGTTTACGATATTGTTCATGGTCTCTGGTTGCTTATAAAGATGGGATCTTGTTGGTCTATTACTTATTAGTTAAATGTAGATATGAATATATAATAATAAATATATATTCATTATCTAGTTTTTAAGTAATCCCTGTCAAATTATTCCTGAAATTTTATTTATTTCAGAGATGTTTTTCATTTCATTAATTCATTTATTCATTCATGCATTTGTTAATACCACAAATATTTATTGACACCCTACTATGTGTAAGGTCCTATGTCAGGCTTTGTTTTTAAAGCTTACTCTTAGACAGATCTTACTTTCAACAAGTTTAGAGTCTAATAGGCAAGTAAGACATCAAGAGATACTAAAATAGATTAAGTAATAATAAGTCCCTGAAGAGAGGCTTCAACAAAACCATGCTGCTTCTGAGGTAAGAGAGGTTATTTCTACATGAGATGGTAGGGTTGGAAGTCAAGGATGATTTTCCTAAAGGAAGTAGTATTTGGAAAGCATCTCTCAGAAAGGATAGGACAGAGCCATGGTGGGATTACAGAAAAGTACATTTCTGTACTTTTTGTCTGTGAATAAAGTATTAGCATAGAATATGTGCTTGGAACAGAGTTCATTTTGGCTGGAGTACAGTGTGAGTAAGGATACAGTTTTTTTAAGGCTGGATCTTGAAAAGGCTTGCAATAGTGACTAGACTGCATGGTCTGCCTCAGGCAAATGACCAAAGTTTGAACAGAAATAACAATGGTACACTTTTTAGGAAGAAACTAATAATGCTCTGTGGATTATTTATTTTACAGCAAGGAAATATAGCAGTGACTATAAATTTACACGTACTAATTTCTCACTATACTTTTCTCATTCATAAAAGAATTTATCTTTTCTCTATGGTTTATAAAACTTTCAATTACTTTTTTTTTAATTGAGGTATATTGACATATACCATATTAGATCCTGGTGTACAGTATAATGATTTGATAATTTCTTGTGATGAGAACTGTCTTAGCAACTTTCAAATATGCAACTCAGCCACCATGCTGTGCATTACATCCCCTTCACTTATTTATTTTATAACTGGAAGTTTGTACCTTTTGACCCTCTTCGCATATTTTTACTCATCCCACACTTTCCCCCAGTACCCCCTATCACCTCTGGCAATAATCAGTCTGTTCTGTCTATGAACTTGGTATGTTTTTGGTTTTTTCTTACATTTGTCACATGGTATTTGTCTTCTCTGTCTGACTTGTTTACTTACCATGATATTGTCAAGGACTCTCCTGTTACAAATTTCTTTTTTTATGGCTGAATAATGTTTTTGTGTCTGTGTGTCACATTTTCTTTATCCAGTTGTCCATCAGCAGACACTTAGGTTGTTTCCCTATCTTAGTTATTTTGAAACAGGAGGGTGCATATATCTTTTTCTGGGTTGTTTTGATAACTAAGAAGGAAAGTTACTGTTTTCTTTCTACAAATAGTGAGAAATTTCTTTTTTGTTGCTTCCTGAGTTTTTTTTTTTAAGATTTTATTTATTTATTTTTAGAGAGAGGGGAAGGGAGGAAAGAGAGGGAGAGAAACACTGATCAGTTGCCCCTTGTACACACCCCTTCTGGGGACCAAACCATAACCCAGGCATGTACCCTGACTGGGAACAAACTGGCAACCTTGTGCTTTGCAGGACAACACCCAACCAACTGAGCCACACTGGTCAGGTCTTTGTTTTTGTTTTCGATTGTGTTGTTTTTGAGTTTGTTTTTAATATGCACATAGGTGATATGTTTGCTGTATAGGAAAAAGGAAAGTTGCTTGTTCTCTCTTTTTATGGATATATTGAATTTAAAACTTATAAGCACTGTATTACAGAAGTGCTTATGATAGTGGTTCTATAAATTAAAACAAAATATTCTTGACTTGGGAACTATGGATGTATCCCAGAAGTTTTAGATGAATTATTTAGCACAGTTGCTTGGCTCACATTTGGAATTTAATACATACATTGCTTTTTTCTTGTTTTAATGCTATTTTTAGTAATCTGCAAAAAGATCATACATATCTAATTGGTAGGAAGTAACAGGAAAACCTCAATATATAGTTTTAAATAGTGCTCTTTTTTTAAACTTAGGATTTAGATCTCATTTAAACTTCTGTTTTAGTGTTTTTCTTATGTGAACTGTGTGATCAAAGCTAATGTTCTTGTAGTCAGTTTTTGCATCATTTTTAGTTTCAGCTCAAGCTCCAAATTCTGCCATAACAGCTCAGACTGGTGTTGGGGTGGCTTCTACAGTTCACCTAAACCCCATGCAGTTGATGACAGTGGATGCATCTCATGCTCGACACATTCAAGGGATCCAGCCTGCTCCTATCAGTACACAGGGGATACAGCCAGCCCCCATTGGGACCCCAGGAATACAGCCAGCACCAATTGGTACACAGGGAATTCACTCAGCAACCCCAATCAGTACACAAGGACTTCAGCCTGCATCAGTGGGTACTCAGCAGCCTCCGGCTGAAGGAAAGACTTCAGGTAATTTTACTTTTTTGCATGCAAGTTGGTGTGGAAAAAAGAGATAATAATGGGTTTTTTAATTCTGGATCTGCCACTTACTGGCTTGTGGTCTTGGGTAATTAATTTCTCTAAGCTTTCATTTTTGCTTTGTAACGTGAGATGCTTAGAATTTACCTGTCAGGCTCATGAGAAGTGCATACATACACAACCTTACAGCCATTTGCCACATGGTGAGAAGCATTCTGTAAATTAAAACTCTTAGTTGAAAGAGCAAATTCACCTTATAATAGTTTTCTCATTCCAGTTAAGATTTTGGGGAAGATTTTATGTAAACCTGTAAAATTAAGATAGACTGGAATGTTGGAACCATTTTTAGGATTGAAAGTGGTTTTATTTTACAAAAACTGGGAGATTTCTTAAAATCTCCCATGTACTTTATCTTACCTCATTATAGTAATTATGATTACAGAGAAAAGAAAATGGCTATTGATCATCAGTAGACTTAGTAACCTCTCCTACTTTGCCTTTTATCTTTTAGACAAATGAACATTATGTTCCCATTTCTTATCTTCTTAAAATTGGATAGTCACAACACAGGGATACGCTAATTCTTGTTTTATGAGACATTTTAGTGATGTTTCTTGCCTTCCTCCCTCTTTATTGCTTTTTCCTGACCCCACCCTGTCCTCCAGCAGTGGTGTTGGCTGATGGAGCCACAATTGTAGCCAACCCTATTAGCAACCCATTCAGTGCTTCTCCAGCAGCAACAACTGTGGTGCAGACCCACAGCCAGAGCGCTAGCACCAATGCTCCAGCCCAGGGCTCATCCCCCCGGCCAAGCATACTTCGGAAGAAACCTGCCACAGATGGGTGAGTAGACCCAGTGCTGCCAAATGAAACTGCTGGTTCTGAATATAGTTGGTATAATTGGGTTAGGCACTGCGTATGTCAACTCTAGTCAATTATGCCAATAGGTTTTCCAAGTGCTTATATCCACTTAAACCCTCACCACCTATGGGGATGATTACATTCATCATTACCAACTCTTGTTACTGGCACATTTTTTAAGTTTAGTCATTCTGTGTTTATAGTGGTGTATCCCATTAGTTTTGAGGGGGAGGGGGGGTTTGTTTTGTTTTGCTTCTGGAGTGTAGAGTGGAGTTCATCTTTTTTATTTCTTATGGAAAAGTTTTAACATAATAAAATTTTGTACATATCATTGTGTACCCATTATTCAGTTCCAGTTATCAACTTACCAGCTCATGGTCAATTGTATCTAGATGCCTGCCCACCCTTTTCCATCATGTTATCTTGAAGCAAATTCCAAACAGCACATTGTTTTCATTTGTATGTATTTCAGCATGTGTCTATTGAGAAATACATACCAAAAAATACAATATCCACTTAATATCAATTACCTAATCACTGTTCAAATTTCCAGTGATCTCAAGTGTCACACATTTTATTTTGTTTTATATTATTTAATTGAATTAGTATTCTGATAAGATGTACACATTATGATTAGTGGATATGTCTCTTAAGACTCTTCTAATATGTAGGTTTCCTCCATATCTTTTTTTCCTTGAAGTTTATTTGTTGAAGAAACTTGGTCTTTGGTCCTATAGTTTTTCCTCTTCCTCCTCTTTCTCTCTCTCCCTGGATTTTGTTGATTGCATCTCCCTTATATTGGCTTCCTGGGACTGCTATGACAGATTACCACAGACTGGGTGGCTAAGAACAACACTTATTCTCACAGTTCTGGTGGCTAGAAATCTGAAATTGAGGTGTTGACAGGGTTGGTTCCTTCTGAATGCTCTCCGGGAGAACTCATTCAGTGCCTCTCTCCTAACTTCTGGCAGCTATTGGCAACCCTTTGCATTTCCTGATTTTGCATTTTCTCACTCCAGTGTTCACATGACCTTCCTCTATGTCTTTGTCTCAGATTTCCCTCTCCTACCAGTTATTGGATTTAGGGCATACGGTAAATCTAGAATAATCTCAAGATCCTTACCTTAATTGCATTTGCAAAGACCCTATTTTTTTACATTCACAGGTGCCAGGGATTAGGATTTAACTATATCTTTTTAGGGAACACAATTAAACCTTGGTGTAGTTTCACTTGTTCTCTCCTCCATGCTTTCTCTGTGTTGTTACTTGAATCTTAAAGGCTTGATTAGATTCACTGTTTTTTTTTTTTTCTCACGAGTACTTCATAAGTCCATCATTTATTTATTATTTTACCAGGAGACATGTCTGATGGTCACCCTTTTTCAGATGTTAGCTGTCTTGAGGTTCAGTGTCTAGATTCATTAATCATTGGGCATTGTAACATGATACATTCTGGTTCTAGCCATTGTCTCTCAAACCCACTCTTGTCTGACATTTGTCCCCCCCTCTGCCAAAACTAAACATGTTAAGATCACTCATGACTTCTACATTGCTAAACCCAATGGTTAATTTTCAGTCTGAGCCATATGTGGTCTCTACTGTATGGCACAGTTGGTCACTAACTACCTTGATCAACATTTTTCACTTGGTTTCTAGTAATTGGCTCAAGTCAATATAAATGCATAGATATAATATGTTTATAAACACTTAATATAGGCTTAAGTTTTAATATTAAGTAGAAAGGTGATAAAGCACGCCAGAAAAAGCAAGTAGAAGAGTCACAGTGGTTGCTTTCTGGAGAGTGATGGGCAAGAAGTGGGGAGGAATAGGGAAGGGACCTGCTATATTTTGTTAAAAGCCTTTTAGTACTATTTGACTTTTTAAATATTGTGCCTATATTACTTTGATAATATTTTGAAAAATCATTAAAAATACTTAGCCAATGCGATACTTTTATTTTGCTATAGACTTGCCTAGGAAATGGATGTCTTGTACTTCTTATATTTTCATACCCTTAGACTGCTGGAGTGTTTTGGTTTGTCTTGTCTCTTTTCAGAATTGCAGTTCGAAAAACCCTCATTCCTCCTCAACCTCCTGAAGTGTCTAGCCCTCGAGTGGAAAGCTCTCTGCGGAGTACATCCGGGTCACCCAGGCCAGCAGGGTGAGCACAAAGATGTTAACTACTCTTGCCTCCAACTGCACATAATTGGGAAGGAAAGAGTCTAATCAACATGACCAATTTCACATAATTTGCTTATGTGCAATTTTTATATGCTATTCCTATGTACATGACCTGCACACATTTTTCAACCTCTCTGACACTCATTGCCTCATTTATGAAATGGGCATATGTGTAACATTTATTTCATCAGATACCTATGTATTCAAATGAAATGACTCGGCAAAAGTGCTTAGAATAGAACCTGTGTTGTAGTAAACACCCAGTTATTTTTGCTGTCATAAATGACACCATGGGAATAGTTAATACATGCTTTTTTCTTTATTCTTTATCATCTTAATTCCAAAAGTGAAATTATTTTGGATAAAAATGAGACAATATGAAAATATTTAAAGTCTAAAGTGAAAATCACTGTTCTATTCTTCACCTACTTTGTCAGTCTCACTCCCCAGAGTATCATTGATTGGTAAGAGTTTTGTTAAGTATCTTTCCACATCTTTTTCTACATACATGCACACATATATATAGATTGACAGACCCTTAAAAACAAGATCTTGCTGATTGATTTTTTTAACTTATGTCAGTAATAGCTTGCCATGTTAAAGTATTTAGATATACTTTATAAAACTTTATTCAAAAAAGAATTATGAATGCCTAGCATGTGCCAAGTGTCATTGTAGAATCTGGGGATACATAAGAGTGATTAAAACAGACAAACTGTTCTTCTTAGCTTACTTTCTAGTGATTAAAAAGTAATGGACAACTGTAATAGCATAAACAATAAAATATTTTAAAAAATAAATAATAAATATGTGAAGAAAAAAAGGCAGTGTAAAGTGAATATAAAGTAATAGGGGAAGTGCCCTGGCTGGTGTGGCTCAGTGGATTGAGTAATGACCTGCGAACCAAAAGGTCATCAGTGGTATTCCTGGTTAGAGCACATGCCTGGGTTGCAGGGCACATGCCAGGTCCCCAGTAGGGGGCACTCAAGAGGCAATCGCACATTGATGTTTCTCTTCTTCTCTTTCTCCCTCCTTTTCCCCTCTCTAAAAATAAATAAATAAAACCTTTAAAAATATGTTAAATAATAAAAATAAAGTGATGGGGAGGAGGTGATGTCTAATAAGAAGACTTATCTCAGCAGAGGTTTAAGAGCATGAAGGAGTAAGCCATATGCTCCCTGATCTTCTATAGTATCAGACAAAGGAAAGAGCAGGAACCAAGACTTCGATGTAGGAGTAGTTGGAGACATAACTTTGCACATTGCAGGAATGTGGGGGGAAAAAAAAAACATGGAAGCTGAAATTGTGCAAAGTGATCTTATTCAGTGGAGGAATGCAGTATTATTATGTGAGCTTTAAAAATATTTGTGAAAATATTAACTGTCAGTTTTATAAGGAAATGAAAAGTAGTGAAACTAATATTTACTTAGTACACTAATTCAGAACATTAGAAGTGTTGAGAATTCCAATGTTTTCTTTCTTAAAATGATTCGAGAGTAGTTGAAACAGGGCTAACCTTCTTCACATTGTGTAACTTAAAAGGCAAATCAAGAGCCCATTTATGCCTTGAGGAACTCTCATACTCCTAGGTTTGGATCTACTTCTGACATTTATTTTTTATTAAAGTATAGTTGGCATATAATATATTAGTTTTAGGTGTGCAACAGTGATTAGATGTTTATGTATCTTACATTGTGCTTACCGCATATTCACTATATACCCCTTTACCTTTTTTACCCATCCTTTCTGGCAGCCATCAGTTTGGGGTTTTCTTGTTTCTATAAGTCTCTTTGTTTTGTTTGTTCATTTGTTTTGATTTTGTTTAATGCCACATATAACTGAAATTATGCAGTATTTGGCTTTCTCTGACTTACTTCACTTAGTGTACCCTTTAGGTCCATGTGGTACATAGCAACATTTTGTTCTTTTTATTTCTGAATAATATTCCATTGTATGTATGTACCACATCTTCCTTATCCATTCATCTATTGATGGATACCTAGGTTACTTCCATATCTTGGCTATTTAAAGTAATGCTGCACTGAACTTTTCTTTTTAAATAAGTGAATTTTATTCCAGGCCAAAACCCCTCAACTTTGAACTAAATGCCATGACAGTTCCACCGCATAGGCTGGTAAAAGAGCCCATAGACAGGGTAAGATGTCCAAAGGAGGGTGGAGAGGGTGGGAACAACCACACACAAACTAAAGTGCAAAGCAATACAGAATGCCAGCAATGCCAGCTGGTCATCTCCTATCAGCTCTGGATCTCAATGGAAAGGAATTATGGCAGCAAGAGGGCAGAATGCCTCATTGTCCAAGCCCTCTCTCCAGGCAGAAACAAAGCCCTTGCACCCCATTGGACTGAATATATGGTCTCCCTCCGTCACAAGCAGGGGGATACTGTGGTGGCTGAAGTCTGGCGGGGGGCAGGGTGCATATATCTTTTCAAGTGTGTGTTTTCATTTCCTTCGAATAAATACCCATAAGTGGATTTCTCCACATCTTCACCCATACTTATTATTTATTGACTTTGATAATAGCCATTATGACAGGTGTGAGATGTTATCTCCTGGTTGCATTTCCCTGGTAATTACTGATGTTAAGCATCTTTTCATATGTCCGTCTGCATCTGTATGTCCTCTTTGAAATATCTCTTCATGTCCTCTGCCTAGCTTTTAATCAAATTGTTTATTTTTTTGTTACTGAGATACAAGTTTTTAATATATTTTAGATATTAATCCCATATTGCTCATATCATTTGCATATATATTCTCCCATTCAATAGGTTGTCTTCCATTTTGTGAAAAATTTCTCACACTGTGGAGAAACTTGTTTTATGTAGTTCCATTTCTTTTTTTTTTTTTTTTCTTCCATTTCTTTAGTTTTGCTTTTGTTTCCTTTGCTCAAGGGGACTACGTAAAAAGATATTACTAGGACTGATGTCAAAGAGGTTGCTGTCTGTTTTAGGCGTTTTATGGTTTCAGTTCTTAATTTCAGTCTTTAATTCATTTTGAGTTTATTTCTGTATATGGTGTAGAAGAGTAGTCCAGTTTCATTTTTTTGCATGTATCTCTCTGGTTTTCCCATCACTACTGTTCTTTTTTTTTTTTTTTTTTAATTAATTAATTTATTTTTATTCAGTTACAATTGTCTGCATTTTCTCCCTTTCCCTCCACCCCAAACCAGCCAGTCCCACCTCCCTCCCCCACCTCTACCCTCCCCCTTGATTTTGTCCTTGTGTCCTTTATAGTAGCTCCTATAGAGCCCTCTCTCCACTATCCTCTCCCCACTCCCCTGTGGCTGTTGTTACAATGTTCTTAATTTCAGTGTCTCTGGTTATATTTTGTTTGCTTTTTTCTTTTGTTGATTATGTTCCAGTTAGAGGTGAGATCATATGGTATTTGTCCCTCACCGCCTGGCTTATTTCACTTAGCATAATGCTCTCCAGTTCCATCCATGCCATTGCGAAGGGTCTAAGCTCCTTCTTTCTCTCTGCTGCGTAGAATTCCATTGTGTAAATGTACCATAATTTTTTGATCCACTCATTTGCTGATGGGCACTTAGTTCCAACACTACTTTTCAAAGACACTGTCATTTCTCCTTTATGTATTCTTGCCTCTTTTGTCCATATAAGTAAGAGTTTGTTTATGGACTCTTCTTTTCTCTTCTAGGGATCTATGTGTTTTTATGCCAGTACCATACTGTTTTGATTATTATAGCTTTGTAGTATAGTTTGAGATCATGGAGAATACTTACAACTTTGTTCTTTCTAAAGATTGCTTTGGCTGTCTGTGGTCTTTTGTGGTTCCATATAAATTTTGAATTATCTTTTCTAGATCTGAGAAGAACATCCTTGGTGTTTTGGTAGGGATTACATTGAATTTGTAGATTGCTTTGGGTAAAATGGACATTTTAACAATATTAATCCTTCCAGTCCATGAGCACAGTATATTCTTTCATTTATTTGTGTCTTTATTGTCTTTTTTCAGTATCTTACAATTTTCAGAATACAGATCTTTCACCTCCTTTGTTAAATTTATTCCTAGGTATTTTATTCTTTATGATGCAGTTGTAAATGGGAGTTTAACTTCTGATCATTCATTAATAGTGTACAGAAATGTGACATTTCTGTGTGTTACCTATGTATCCTGCTACTTTACTCAATTCATTTATTAATTCAAGTGATTTTTAGTTATGTGTCCTACATATTTTTGGTAGGGTTTTTTATACAGTATGTTATCTTAAAATAGTGACAGTTTTAACTTTTTCCTTTCCAATTTGGATGCCTTTTATTTCTTACCTTGTCTGATTGCTGTGGTGTGGCTAAGACTTCCAATACTATATTGAACATTGTGGTGAGAGTAAGCATCTTTGTCTTGTTCCTGATCTTAGAGGAAAGGCTTTGAGCTTTTCACCATTGACTATGCTATTAGCTGTGGGCTTGTCATGGCCTTTATTGTCTGGAGGTAAGCTCCTTTTATACCTTGAAATCCTCCAGATCATAGGATTGTTACTCTTTATTTTGTTGCCACAGTGTATCACCTTAATTGCTTTGGGAATATTAAAGCATTCCTCCATCCCTGGGATAAATCCACTTTATCATTGTGTATAATCTTTTTAATATATTGTTGAGTTTAGTTTGCAGGTACTTTGTTGGCAATTTTTAAATCTGTGTTCATCAGGGATATTAGCCTGTACTTTTTTTTGTAGTGTCCGTGTCTTGTTTTGGCATCATGGTAAGGCTGATCTTGTAAAATGAGTTTGGAAACATTCCTTCCTTTTCAGTTGTTTGGAATACTTTGAAAAGCATTGATGCTAATTTTTCTTTAAATAATTGTTAGACTTCACCTGTGAAGCCATCTACTCCTGAGCTTTTGTTTGTCGGGAGATTTTTGATTACTGCTTCAACTTCATTGCTAATAGTCTTGTTTGGATTTTCTGTTTCTTCCTGGTTTAGTATTCAAACATGGTATGTTTCTGGAAACTCTTCCATTTCTTCCAGGTGGTCCAATTTGTTGGCATATAATTGTTCATAGTATTGATTAACAGTTCTTTGTATTTCTGTGGCGTCAGTTGTAACCTCTCCTTTTTCATTTCTGATTTTCTTTTTTTCAATTTGGATTCTCCCTTTTTTATTGATGAGCCTAGCTAGAGGTTTGTCAGTTTTATTCATTCTTTCAAAGAACCAACTCTTGCTATCATTGATCTTTTTTATTGGGTTTTTTTTTTAGTCTCTATTTCTACTCTGATTTTCACTATTTCCTTCCTCTTGCTTACTTTGGGTTTTGTTTTTTCTTCTTTGTCTAGTACCTGTAGGTGTGAAGTTAAGTTATTTGAGATCTTACTGTTTGTTTTTTTTTCCATTACAGATGACATTCAGTAGTAGTTTCAGGTGGGATTTTTCTTCTTCATATAGGCTTGTATAGCTATGAACTTTCTTCTTGGAACTATGTTTGCTGCATCCCACGGATATTTTAAGTTTGTGTTTGCATTTGTTTCAAGGTATTTTTACATTTTCTGTTTGATTACATCTTTGATCCATTGGCTGTTGAGTAGCATGCTATTTAATCTCCACATGTTTGTGGTTTTTGTAGTTTTATTCCTGCAGTTGATTTCTAGTTTTACGCTATTGAGGGCAGAGAATATGCTCTATGTAGATTTTAATCTTGAATTTATTGAGGCTTATTTAATGGCCTAATGTGGTCTGTCCTGCAAAATGGTCCATGTGCACATGAGAAAAATATGTATCTTGAAGTTTGGGAATTAAATGTTCTATAAATATTTATTATGTGATCTGCTCTAATATGACATTAAAGCCATGCTTCCCTTATTAATTGTATGTGTGGAGATGTATGCATTGTGTTAAGGTATTAAATTCCCCACTTGTGTATTCTATCCCTTCACTTTCCACTTGTGTATTTTGATCTAAAATGAGTCTCTTATAGGCAACATATAGATTCGTGTTACAGTTTAGTACATTCATCTGCATTTAAAGTACTTATTGATTGCCATTTTGTTGTTTTCTGGTTATTTTTGTTTTTCTCTGTCCATTTTTTTTTTCTCTTGCTCTCTTTCCTTTTGATATGCTGATTTTCTATAATGTTTTGTCTGGGTTCCTTTCTCTTTACTTTTTGTGTATTTCTTCCAAGTTTGTGTAGGTTTGTGGTTACATGAGGTTTGTGTGTATCCACCTATATCTATAGCAGTTTGTTTTAAGCAGGTAAGCATTTAAGTTTCAAATGCATTCTAAAATTACTACATTTTTGTACCCCCTCCATGCTTTATGTTTTGATGTCTTTTTTGTGTCTTTTTGTTCTCTGTCACCTATTTCTTGTAGTTATAGTTAACTTTGCAACTTTTGTCTTGTACCCTGCATATTAGCTTTTGGATTAATCTTATTTATTATATATTTATTTGCTTTTACTAGTAAAATTTTTTCATTCCTCTATTTTCTTATGTCCTTTTCTGCATAAAGAAGACCTCTTGACATTTATTGTAATGCTGGTTTAGTGATGGTGAATTTCTTAATTTTTTCCTTGTCTGGGAAACTTCATCTCTTTTTCAGTTCTGAATGATAACCTTGCCAGGTAGGATATTTTAGGTTATAGGTTCCTTTCTTTCCACATTTCATATATTT
Source organism: Desmodus rotundus (assembly GCF_022682495.2). Taxonomy (NCBI): domain Eukaryota; kingdom Metazoa; phylum Chordata; class Mammalia; order Chiroptera; family Phyllostomidae; genus Desmodus; species Desmodus rotundus. The sequence goes on from NC_071388.1 coordinate 108,466,502, forward strand.
CCTGCCACAGTCCTCTGGCCTGAAAAATTGCTGCTGAGAAAAGCTCATGGCCTTATAGGGTTTTCTTTGTATGTGAGTTGTTTCTTTCTTGCTGCCTTCATGATTATTTCTTTATCCTTAACTTTGCCATTTTAATTCCTTATTTCTTGGTATGAGCCTCTTTGAGTTTGTCTTGTTTGGAATTCTCTGTGCTTATTGAACCTGGATATCTGTTCTCTTCCCCAGATTACAAAATAGCCTTATTTTTTTCAAATATATTTTCTTCCCCCGCCCTCCTCTTTTTTAATCTCTATTCCTGGAATCCCTATGATGTAAATGTTAGACCGTTTGATGTTGTTTTCCCAGAGGTTTCTATTTTTCTTTATTTGAGCATTAGATGCTTCTTTTTTAAAAAAATATATTTTATTGATTATGTTATTACAGTTGTCCCATTTTTTTTCTCCCCTTTATTCCCCTCCGCCCAGTACTCCACCTCCCACCAGCATTCCCCTACCTTAGTTCATGTCCATAGGTCATTCATATAAGATCTTTGGCATCTCCATTTCCCATACTATTCTTAACTGCCCCCTGTCTATTTTTTACCTGCCATTTATGTTACTTATTCCCTGTACCTTCTCCCCCATTTCCCTCCCCCCACCTCCCTGATGATAACCCTCCATGGGATCTCCATTTCTGTGATTCTTTTCCTATTCTAGTTGTTTGCTTAGTTTGTTTTTGTTTTTAGGTTCCATTCTTGATAGTCGTGAGTTTGTTGCCATTTTACTGATCGTATTTTTTATCGTCTTCTTTTCCTTAGATAAGTCCCTTTAACATTTCATATAATAAGGGCTTGGTGACGATGAACTCCTTTAACTTGACTTTATCTGGGAAGCACTTTATTTGCTCTCTGATTCTAAATGATAGCCTTGCTGGATAGAGTAATCTTGCAAGTAGATCCTTGCCTTTCATGACTTGGAATACTTCTTTTCAGCCCCTTCTTGCCTGCAAGGTTTCTTTTGAGAAATCAGCTGATAGTTTTATGGGAACTGCTTGGTATATAACTCCTTTCCTCCTGCTGCTTTTAAGATTCTCTCCTTATCTTTAATCTTGGATAATGAAATTATGATATGCCTTGGTGTGTGCTTCTTTGGGTCCAACTTCTTTGGGACTCACTGGCTTCCTGGACTTCCCAGAAGTCTATTTCCTTTGCCAGATTAGGGAATTTCTCCATTATTTGTTCAAATAAGTTTTTAATTTCTTGTTCTTCCACTTCTCCTTCCTGCACCCCTATTATTCGGATGTTGGAACATTTAAAGTTGTCCTGGAGGTTCCTAAGCCTCTTCTCACTTTTTAAAATTTTTGTTTCTTCATTGTGTACTGCTTGAATGTTTATTTATTCCTTCTGCTCCAAATCGTTGATTGGAGTCCCGGTTTCCTTCCCTTCACTGTTGGTTCCCTGTACATTTTCCTTTATTTCACTTTTCATTGCCTTCACTTTTTCCTCTAGTTTGTGACCATATTCAACCATTTCTGTGAGCATCCTGATTGCCAATGTTTTGAACTCTGCATTTGATAGGTTGGCTGTCTCTTCATTGCTTAGTTCTGTTTTCAGAGCTCTGATCTGCTCGTTCATTTGGGCCACATTTTTTTTTTGTCTGGGCCTGCCTGTTACGTAGTAAGGGGTGGAACCTTGTAGATTGGCCAGGGTAGGGCAGCCGACTTGGCTACGTGGTGGTGCTATATGTGGGGGAGAGGTCAGAGAGGGAACAGAGCCACTTGCTTGGTTCTTGGCTGCGTTTCAGTCAAATCCCCTGCTACCCATAAGCAAATTGGACCCTTCTGGTGCTGATTCCGAGGTGCGTGGGTTTGTGTACATTCTTTGACCCTGTGGGTCTCTCCAACACCCTTCCCTGTGAGGCTGGGAATTTCTCCCACCACCACAACCCCCACAGTTTTTTCAGTCAGAGATTTTGAGGCTTTTTTTCCCTGCACCAGAACCCTGGGTTGCACAGTCTGTCTAGCTCCCCAGAAAGAGCAAGAAAATATACTAATGTGTTTAGTGTTTACATGGATCATATGAGATCTGTAACAGAATATTTGACTGTGAACTTAAATTCCTTAATCGAATGACCTCAGCCCAATGAGGGAAAACACAAAGATGAGAAGACTACCAAGAGGAAATCATAAAACATAAAGAGATGACCTGTGTTGACACAATTCATTAAAGATCTAGAAGAAACCATCACAGAATTAAGCCAAAATTAAAAAAAGAAAATAATGTAGACATAGAGGGTAGAAATGAAAACAGTGAATAACATTTTAAAAGGAAAGGTAAGAACCATATAGAATGTAGTATGATATAAGATCAACATAGATATATCAACATCTCTGAAATCAACATATGACTTAAAATTGATAGCATGTTAATATTCTGTCATTAACTAATGGATCCTTTACTAGTACACAATATGGGTGTGTTCTGTAATTGTTGGCAACTTAGATTCATTAAAATATGGAAATAGAGTGGTGTTATGTGGAGATGGTAGTAGATAGGCTCATAGAGGGAGGAGACTTGTCAGTATATCTTTTGAAATGTGAAAATATTACTAATTCAAAACAAACAATAAAGGATAAGTGTTTTAAACAGACAACTAAAATTAAAAAGTAAATCTGCCTTGGCAGGATGGCTCAGTTAGTTGGAACATTGTCCTATACGCCGAAAGTTAGTACGTTTAATCCCCTGTCGGGGCACATACAGGAGGCAGTTGATCAGTGTTCCCTTTCACATAAATAAGCACATTCTCAGGTGAGGATTTGAAAAATAAATCTAAAAGCTGTCAAGATAAGTTTAAAAGTTGAGTTGTAAAGAAGTTACATAGTCCTACAAGGCTACTACTAATGTTTGCTTAGGTTTCCTCTGACAATCACTAATTTATCCTCAAAACACCACCAAACCTATAGAATGCTAGATACAGGCAGACCTTATCAGATCTCTTTCCCCTGGATGAGATCCGTCCTTGAAGCCTTTCTTCTTCCTGCTCCATTCTGCATTGGTTGCTCTGGACTTGATGCCCACCTACTATTCCTGGTGATTCCTTTCTTCATCATGCTCTAATTTCCCTTCAGCTAATCACCTGGAGCCCATTCACTTTGTTTTTCTTGATTTACTTTCTTGATTTTTTAGAGCACCTTTCATAACAAAGAAAGAGCACATACAGTGCCAATATTTGACACTTTTTATATAAGAAAAATGTATTTTACTCTCTTTAGTCTTTTTTCTCACTGTTGAGATTAAGTGAACTTACAGTTGTTTATTGAAGCTTTTTTATGATATCTGCATTAAAGTCCAGGTCAGCTAATTCTTACATCATCTCCTCAAGTTGTGGATTTCCTGACTTTTGATTAGATGAGTGATTATCTGTTTGTACCTGGACATTTTAGTATTATGAGACTGGAATTTATTTATATACCTTTTGTTTTAGTGATTCCGCTCTCAGCTACCCAGCTGGGGAAGGGAAAACATTGCCTTCTTACTGCCAATTGGGGATTGAAATCCAGGTTCCCTTTTTGGCCTCTTTTCATACCACTTTAGTAGTTGGGTGGAGGAGAGAGGATTTAGTTCCTTATTATAGCCTGACAAGTGTGAAGGTCTTGATTCTCCAAAGCTAGAGGGGTTGGGGTTGGGGCTACAATTGCAATGTGATATTTCACTGCAATATAATAGTTACTGTCTACAAATTTTTCATCTTGATAACCTTTCTTGGCTCCTTGGCTAGAGAGAAAGACTTTTGTTGAGGCTCATCTTCTCGGTGCCCTTTGACATTTCTGCATTGCCAGCTCATTGGCACACATTGTGGGACACAAGAGGCCAAAAAGAAACACAAGGAACTTGCTTCTGTGTCATTCCTCAGGTCCTGAGATTCCTAGCCAAGTATGTCTGCTCTTCACCTTTCACCAGCTTGTTTGCTTGTTTTATATATAGTACTCATACTCAATACTCACTATTTTTAGCTGTACTTAGCAGGAGGAATAGGCAAAAATGTCTATGCCATTTTTCTATAAACAAGTCCTACCCACACTCCTAAATGATATAATGGCTAGGAGAATTTTAAGTTGGAAATCTCTCTTTCTTTCTAGGTGACATCAACTTTCATCTTATAGCATTTTCTTTTTAAGGTTGTTTGGTTTTTTTAATTTAAGATTTTATTTATTTATCTTTAGAGGAGAAGGGAGAGAGAAATATCAATGTGTGGTCCCTTCTCACGCGCCCCCACTTGGGACCTGGCCTGCAACCCAGGCATGGGCCCTGACTAGGAATCAAACCAGTGACCCTTTGGTTCGCAGGCTGGCACTCAGTCCACTGAGCCACACCAGCCAGGGCTAAGGGTACACATTTGTAAACATTGCATTTGCAGCAATGTTAGATTCCAGAAGTATTTTTTTGTAAAATATACTGGAATATTATAGGAGTGGTGCCTCTGGGTAGAAGGCCGGATGTGGGAATTGGAGGGAAATTATTTTTAATTTGTATCCTTTTGTATCTTTGCTAGGTGCATGAGCTTCCTCTTTTACATCAAATAGGTATAAAGAAACTACATATGAAATATGAATACAGTTATAGTCAATAAAAAACCTAAGACAACATAGGCATTAAGGAATTCTGGGAGGAAAATGCAAAACAATGAAAATTGGTTGCTTTTTTGATGGTGTGGTTTTGATTTTTTTTAAATATGCTTGGTTTTCTAAATTAATTTTATCACTGCTTAGAAAAACATGGTGAGTTGGGGCAAAGAGGGTTTTTTTTTTTTTGGTTTTTTTTTTTAAATTATAAGAGAGAGTTTATTTAGAAAATTACAAAGGTAATACATGTGAGCCAGCTGGGCCATGTATGCTCAGGAAACAAGCTATAGAAGCCAAAGAAGGACCCTGGGAGCTTAGGAGAAGGAAGGCAAAGGTAATACACTTTGGAGGAAGAATAGGGGAACCGGTTAGGCAGGTGGGCTCCCGAGAGGGAGAGCACCAAGAAGGGCATATTTTTTAAATTATAATTTCCTTTAAAACTTTAAAGTTCAACTTCTAGAATCAATAAATATTTATTTTACATTTGCTATATTTTACAGGAAGAATTGGACAAATACCCATCATTAGAGGTACTGCAGGTTAAGTCAGTTTTCTGTTGTTTGTTACATTATCTTTGCTTTTGTGTTTCAGCGCCAAACCTAAGTCAGAAATCCATGTATCCATGGCCACTCCAGTCACTGTGTCCATGGAGACTGTGTCCAATCAAAATAATGATCAGCCCACCATTGCAGTTCCTCCCACCGCTCAGCAGCCTCCGCCAACCATTCCAACCATGATTGCTGCAGCTAGTCCCCCTTCACAACCAGCAGTCGCCCTCTCAGCCAATCCGGGAGCAGTTCCCATCACTCCACCCATCACTACTATTGCTGCTGCCACTCTGCCATCAGCAGCTGTGGGTGGCAATCCCTCCTCAATTTTGGTTCCTCCTGTGCCTGACATAAAAGTTAAAGAAGAAGTGGAACCAATGGACATTATGAGGCCAGTTTCTGGTAAGTTCATTCACAGAATGCTCTTCCCCCCCCCCCCCCCCCATATTTTATGTTTTATTCATTCATTCATTTTTAGAAAGAGGGGAAGGGAGGAGAAAGAGAAGGAGAGAAACATCAATGTAAGAGAGAAACATCAATTGGTTGCCCCTTGTGTGCATCCCTACCAGGGACCAAACTCACAACCCAGGCATGTTCCCTGACCTAAAAACCAACCACCAACCTTGGGCTTTGCAGGATGACGCCCAGCCACTGAGCCACCCCAGTCAGAACCAGAATACTTTTTATTGACAATTCCTTCTTCCCCTTTCCTAACCCACCTGAGAGCCAAAACTATTTCTCCTGAGAAATACTGACTTACCCATTCCCATTTTAAATTTGCATTTTATTAGTTTTTTGTAAATGGAAGGTCCTTTAGAAAACTAAAACTGTTTTGCTGGTTTTATAATTATTTTTATTTCGTAATCGTAATCAAGCAAGAGGCTATGCCCTAGCTGGTGTGGTTCAGTTCATTGAGTGCAGCCTGCAAACCAGAGAGTGGCCAGTTCAATTCCCAGTCAGGGCACATGCCTGGGTTGCAGACCAGGTCCCCATTAGGGGCCGTGTGAGAGACAACCCACACATTGATGTTTCTCTCTCACTCTCCCTTCTCCTCTGTCTAAAAATATATAAATAAATTATTACAAAATCATGCAAAGGATTAACGTTTCTTTTTATAATTTTATTTCTTACCACTATCATGAACAAAATTAATATTACCCCATGAATATTTATATATCCTCTAATACAGCTGCTTTTTATTTGTTCAGAAAATATTGCCATGTAAGAAATGGCAAGGTACAATCATAACTAAGTACTGATTATTTACAGTTTATTCCTTGCCAATTTTTGTTACCTTATTATGCAATAATAAAGTAAGATTTGTTGTTGAAAATACTGTTCTTGATAAACTTATATGTGATTAGTAAAATCAAAAAATATCCTTTACCCCTTTTCCTCTTCTTGACTGTAAACTTCCAATTTGTGAAAGGCAGGTCACTTTGGAAGGGTTTTTTTAAAAATAATTTATTGTGGATCTTCCTTTTTATAACTACAAAAGTAACATTCAGTGTAAGAAATTTATAAAATACAGACAAAGTAGAAAAAGCACAACTCCAACATCTGGGAGGTTACACTCTAGCAAGGGTAACGAACAGTAAAGTAAAGCAGGGACAAAATATAAGGGAAAGTTAGGGCTGGAGCTATGAGTTTTAAAAGACTTCTAAAGGAAAGACCTACTGAGAAAGTTATCTTTGAGTGGAAACATTAAACAGGTAAGTTCTTGGAAAGGGAAAAGAGCATTCCAGACAAAGAGTGAGAGCTCTAAAATAGCAGCATGCCTGCTGTGCTCAAAGAATAGCAGTGGCAGAAGTAGATGGAGCTAAGTGCATGAGGAAGTGGTAGAAGAGAAGGTCAGAGAAACAGGGTCAAGACTATGAGAGCCGCTGGGCCATTGTGAGAACATGGTCTTTATGGATGTCGGTGGGACCTCTTGGAGGGTTTTGAGCTGACAAGGGACTTGGGTTACTTTCATTTTTTACAGATTGGTCTGTCTGCTATGTATAGAAAAGGCTGTAGGAACAAAGATGGAATTGGGGAGACTAACTTAGAGGCCATTGAATTAATTGCAGGGAACCAAGAAGATTTCAGCCAGGGTAGTAGCAGCAGAAGTGGTATGAAGTGGTTGGGTTTTATTTTATTTTATTTTTTAAAACATTTTATTTATTTATTTTTAGATTGAGGAAGGGAGTGCGAAAGAGAGGAAGAGAAACATCAGTTTGTAATTGTGTCTCATGTGGCCCTACTGGGGGCCTGGCCTGCAACTCAGATATATGCCTTGACTGGCAATTAAATTGGTGACCCTTTGGTTCACAGGCTTGCACTCAATCCACTGAGACACACCAGTCAGGGCATGAAGTGGTTGGATTTTTATATAACATTTTTAAAGTACAACTGAGAGGATTTCTTTCAAGATTGGATGTCGAGGTGAGAGAACATTGTATCAGGGTCCATGACAACATTTTTGGGTTAGTAACTGGAAGCATGGAGTTGCCATCAGCTAAGATAGAGAAAGTTGTAGGAAGACCACATTTTATAGGGCAATAGCAGGAATTCGTTTTTGATATGGCGAGTTTGAGGTATCTGTTAGACTTCCAGATGAAGATGTCAGGTAGGTAGTTGGATCTATGAGCCTTGCTTTGGGAATAGAAAATGGAAGTTGCGGGCATAAATTAGGGGTTGTCATTAGTTATGTTTAATGTTTGTTACGTTTAATAATACATATTAATTATGTTTACAGCCATGGGTCTGGGTAAGATCACTTTCTGAGGATGGACAGGAAACAGAACCAAGCAAAGGAGACTGAATAGTAAAAGGGCTAGAGTGGTAAAAATAAAATTTAGAGTAGGTGGTGTCCTGGAAAACCAGGACAAAAATATTTCAGGGAAAAGGGGGAGTGATCAGCTGGATAACATGCTGTTGAAAGCTCAATTAAGATAAAGACTCATGAGTTCTAGCCAAGAAGAAGGTGTAGGTAGAAACACTTCGGTTCCTTGCACAACTAAAAGAAATACAACAACCAGTTTAAACACAATAAACAACCAGAACTGCCAAAATATCAAACTGCATGGAACTCCAACAACCAAGGTATTAAAAGAAACATTCATCCAGACCAAAAGGAGGGGCAGAGATGGCTAGCTCGGGGGACAGGATCCAAAGCAAGGTGGTGGACCGTGCGGGTGCAGGAGGTGGGGACTGTCTGACCAGGAAACGAAAGACCCAAAACCTCTGGCTGTAAAAATCTGTGGGGGTTTCGAAGGCTGAAGACACTTCCAGTCTCACAGGAGAGTTCGTTGGAGAGTCCCACAGGATCCTAGAACATACAAAAACCCACTCACCTGGAAATTGGCACCCGAAAGGGCACAATCCACTTTTGGGAAGTGAGGGAAGTGACAGAAAATGGGGCTAGAACACAGTGAGTGAGCAAGACGCATTGTTCCCTCTCTGACCCCTCCCCAGTAGACAGCGTCACAACGCAGCAAAGAGGGTTGTCCTGCCCTGGTGAATACTTAAGGTTCTGCCCCTTACTACGTAACAGGTGCCCCAAGACAAAGAAATATGGCCCCAATGAAGTAACAGATCAAAACTCCAGAAAAAGAGCTAAGCAACTAGGAGAGAGTCGACCTATGTGATGTGGAGTTCAAAACACTAGTAATCAGGGTGCTTTGAGCACAGTCACAAAAATGAAGAAAGAAATGAAGACTACCCAAAGTGAAATAAAGGAAAATATTCAGAGAACCAACAGTGACAGGAGGAAACCGGGACTCGAATCAACAGTTTATAACAGAAGAAAGAAACAAACATTCACCCGGAACAGGATGAAGAATTAAGACTTCAAAAAAATGAGGAGAGGCTTAGGATCCCCTGGGACAACACTAAACATTCCAACATCTGAATCATAGGGGTGTCAGTAGGAGAAGAGGAACAACAAAAAATTGAAAACTTATTTGAACAAATAATGAAGGAGAACTTCCCCAGTCTGGCAAAGGAAATAGACTTCCAGGAAGTCCAGGAAGCTCAGAGAGTCCCAAAGAAGCTGGACCCGAGGAGGAACACACCAAGGCACATCATAATTCCATTCCCCAAGATGAAACAGAAGGAGAGAATCTTAGAAGCAGAAAGAGGAAAGGAGACAGTTACCTACAAAGGGGTTCCCATAAGACTATCAGCTGATTTCTCAAAAGAAACCTTACTGGTTTCTTGAAGGGTCTTGAAGTTTTTGAAGTACAAGCACCTACATCCAAGATTCCTCTATCCAGCAAAGCTATCATTTAGAATGGGAGGGCAGATAAAGTGCTTCCCAGATGAGGTCAAGTGAAAGGAGTTCATCATCACCAAGCCCTTATTATATGAAATGTTAAAGGGACTTATCTAGAAAAGGAAGATCAAAAATGTGAACAATAAAATGACAACAAACGTGTCACGACTATCAACAACGGAACCTAGAAAACAAAAACTAAGCAAACTAGAACAGCAACAGTATCACAGAAATGGAGATCACATGGAGGGTTATCAGTGGGGAGGGTAAAGGAAAAATGGGAAAGGTTTAGGAAATAAGAAGCATAATTGGTTGGCATAAAATAGACAGGAGGAGATTAAGGTTAAGAATAGTATAGTATAGTAAAGAGAGAAGCCAAACAACTTACATATACAACACATGGACATGAACTAAGGAGGGGTGGGAATGGTGGTGGGAGCGGGGGTGGAAGGCAGATGGGGGAGACGGGAGAATTTAAATTGGGACAACTATAATAGCATAATCAATAAAACATACTTGATAAGGACTCATGCCCTGACCATGTGGTTAAGTTGGTTGGGCATCATCCTGGAGAGCAAAGGGTCACTGGTTCAGTTTCCAGTAAGGGCAGATGTGTGGGTTGTGGGTTTGATCCCTGGTCAGGGAGCATGTGAGAGGCAACTGATCTATGTTTCTCTCCCTGTCTTTCTCCCTGCTTTCCCTACTCTCAAGTTAAAATAAAAAAAAAAAAAAGCAAAAAACATGACTCTGACTCATGGATGGACCTAGAGCAGGGATGTCAAACTTACTTTCACCGGGGGCCACATCAGCCTCTTGGTTGCCTTCAAAGGGCCGAATGTAGGGCTCCTTGCCCCTAGTTATGCAGTCCTAAAATTACATTCGACCCATTGAAGGCAACTGTGAGGCTAATGTGGCCCCTGGTAAAAATGAGTTTGCCCCCCCCTACCTAGAGGGTATTATGCTAAGTGAAATAAGTCAATGAAAGACAAATATCATGATTTCACTTAAATGTTTAATCTGAAGAACAGTACAAAAGAGAAACAGCTTCACACATACAGAGAACAGACTGCTGGTACCAGAGGGAAACGGTTGGGGGACTGGATGCACAAGGTGAAAGGACTGAGAAGTACAGATTGGAAGTTACAAAATCGTCATAGGAATATAAATTAAAGCATAGGAAATATAGTCAATAATATAATAACTGTGTACAGCATAAATTGGGTACTGGAAATACCAGTGGGAACACTTTGTAAAGTATATATGCTTGTCTAACCACTGTGTTGTACACCTAAAACCAAAACAAAATAATATTGAACATAAACTGTAAAAATAAGGACTTGAGCAGTGATCATTGGATTTAGCAACATGAAGGCTGTGGAAATCTTAAGCAGTTTTTATGTAATGATATTGGTCAAAGTATGATTGGGAGTGGGTTCAAGAGCAAACTTGGAGAGAGGCTTGGAGACAATGAGTAGAAACAATATTTAAGGAATTTGTTACAAACGGAAGGAAAAAGGGCAATATTTAAGGGAAATGATGCCAAGAGAAAGTTATTTTTAAGATGGGACAAATAACATTTTCATGTGGGAATGATCTGGTAGAGGAAAGAATTGATGATGTAGGAAAGAGGTAAGAATTTCTGGAGCAATGTCTGAGGAGATGAGTGTGGGTGGGACCTATTATGTATCTGAAAGGAGAAAGGAGATACGTGGTCACAGGTAGGTAGATGAGGTTGCGGGAATTTATGGGCATTTTCTTCTAATTGTTCTTTCTTTTTTTTTTTAAGTAAAATTAAAGCCAGGTCATCAGTTGAGAGTCAGGCTGGTAAAGGAGATGCTGGAGGTGGGAGAAGGGAAGAGAGGGTGAAATGATCATGTGGAGAGAAAATGGACCTAACAGTTATGATAAGTTGTCCCACAGCAGTAAGTGCCTGCAGGAGGTTAGTGGGCATGTTAGCATGAGGCAGTTGGTGTTACTTTGTATCTTTCTTCTAGCAACATTCAGTTGCATAGATGTAGACCACTTGGAGAGTTGGATTTAACCTGTTGTGCTTTTGTTGAGTGCAGTAAAAGGAGAGAAGGGACAGTGGTGGAATAAAGTAAATTAAATTGTTGGTAGAATTAAATTTAAACAAATTTGTTGTAAATTAAATTTGTGTCTTCTCATCTCTAAATTGGGGATAATAAAATAATGCCTACTAATTTAGATTATTTTTAAGATTATATGATTTAATAGGTTAACTTCTAGTAATTAAATTAATGCTCAAAGGCTTGAAAAATAGTGGCTTGAACATGTAAGGTTTTATTGTCTCCCTTGGAGCAGATCCTGAGGGAGGCTGTCCGTAAAATCATTAGGGATCTAGGCTCCAACCACTCATACAATTTGATTCAAGATAACTGCTAGAACTGTAGCTATCACATCTCAGTTTCAGCGTCACAATAAGAAGACAACAAATCGAAAGCCATGCCTCCTTCTTTTAAGATAACTTTTTAGAAGTGCTACAGAATACTTCTATTTTTATTTCATATGGCCACACCTGTCAGGGAGCCTAGTAAATAGTGTTTGAGCTTAGGGGCAATGTGCCCATTAAAAGTGGGGCCACGTGCTAAGGAAGGTGAAGGTGAATTATTAGGAAGCAGTTGGCAACCTCCGCCACAATTAGTGTTTAGCACAATGCTGGGCACAAAGGAAAGTTCCATAAATGTTCCTCTTTTCTACCTACTCATTCTCATTGTATCAGAGGGAATCAGGGGAAGCTTTCCATTATATTTGGGTTCTCATACACGTGTGTGGTCTTTTTCCTATGACAGCAGTTCCTCCACTGGCTGCCAGCACTATATCACCATCTCTTGCATTGCTGGCTAACAACCTGTCCATGCCCACCAGTGACCTACCACCTGGTGCCTCCCCAAGGAAAAAGCCTCGAAAGCAACAGCATGTGATTTCTACAGAAGAAGGGGATATGATGGAGACAAACAGCACCGATGATGAAAAGTCTACCGCCAAGAGTCTTCTGATGAAGGCTGAGAAGCGCAAGTCTCCTCCCAAGGAGTATATTGGTAATGGTCATTGGGCTAACTATTGTCATGTGAAGCTTTCCCACTTCAATCAGGGGTCAGTCCCTGAAGCTGTTTATGTAGTCAGATTTCACTTATGGCTCACTTATTGGAACTGTACCTTGAGGATTGTGGTGAATATGTAGTAAGCTATTTAATGTTCTTTTTCTTTTCGTTTTGAATAGATGAAGAAGGTGTGAGGTATGTCCCAGTGCGTCCAAGACCTCCCATTACTTTGCTCCGTCACTATCGGAACCCCTGGAAAGCTGCTTACCACCACTTTCAGCGATACAGTGATGTCCGGGTCAAAGGTTAGCTTCCCCAAGAAACATCCAGTGTCAGTGCCTGAAATTGTTCTTTCACTTGCTTATATGACGATTACAGTAGAATACACAGACTCAGTTTTTCCTTGCTAAAAATCCCTGGTTTTGTTATAAAAACTTAGTGTTTAACTTAGGCAAAATGTACATTTGAGTATAAAATTCAGAAAATTATCTTTTGCCTGAGAAAGCTATGTGTACTTTATTGGAAATACATTCTGATGAATAAATGACATTTTTTTTAGTAAAATTCATGTGTTACCAGCTCCTCAAGAGGTGACAGGTGACCTCCTTTGCCTTCAGAGTAGTTGTGGAAGGAGCTGTACTAGATTATTTGACATAATCCATAATAGCTCCTAGGGTGCTCAAATGTGCCTACAGCATAAGCCCCAGGAAGTTTTATTTTCCAAAAGACTACCTTTTATTTAACATGTGTAACTCTTGGAATTGTCCAAGGCAAACCCTCAATAAATATTTTTGTTGTTGAACTTACTAACATTTTGATAAAGCCACGTGTGATAAAAATAGCTGATAGTACTTTTAAATATTTGTGCTGACAGACTATAAGTGTCATTAATCTCAAATACAGTCATTGCACAAAGATGTATATGTTTTCAAAGAGTTGGTCATATTTCCCATTCCTTCATATAAATTCTATTTGGTAACTTCTCTGAGCATTTCCTTGTAACCTCCAGATTAGTCAGAGGGCGGTACTGACTTCTGTCTATGAGAAGGGGCAGAGGTCCTGACAGTTAAATCTCTGAATGGGAGTGCAGAGGTGGTGACACTTTTCAACTTTCTTCCTCATGAGTACACCCTTAGGTTTGAAAAGTGGGTGAGATTTCCAAAGATCAGAGAATGCTAGCCTGTGGTAGAAGCAGAATATGTACCCACTAAACATCATTAAATGCCACAGGATTCCATATCATAGTAGTAAAATAGTTAAAGGTTTCCCTGGTAACATAAAGATTTTTATTGTTTATTAGGATTCATTCTTCATAACTATCAAGAAAGATGAAAACATTACATAACAAAACATCAGCATTGACAGCTGAAAACATCAATGATTCCTGAAGTCTTCTATTTGGATACATACATATTAATCACTTTTGCACCAAGTCTCTTGACTATTAAGATTTACTTGAACTGCTTTGCCTAAGTTTTAAAATTATATTCATAAAAATAAATAAACATGGAGTAATAAAAATTGGTCAGGTAATTCACAAGGTAGGAAAGAACGGAGAAGTAGGATCTAGAAGCACAGGAAAGAAACAGAAAACAAATAATGACACAGCAGACTTAATCTTATATGTCTTGACTGGTGGCTCAGTTGGTTAGAGTATCGTCCCACACACCAAAAGGTTTTAGGGTTCAATTCCTGGTCAGGGCACAGACCTAAGTTGCAGGTCTGATCCCCATCTAGGGTACATACTGGAGGCAACTGGTTCATTTTTCTCTCTCTTTCTCTCTCTCTTCCTCTTCCACCCTCTTCTTCCCCCTCCCTCTCCTTCCCCCTCCCTCCCTCCCTTCTTCTCTCTCTAAAATCAATGAACATATCCTCCAGTGAGGATTCTTTTAAAATTACCTTAAATGTGAGTAGTCTAAACATACCAATTAAAACACAGAATGGCAGAGTGGATGGAGAAAAAAGACCCACCTATATATTATCTATAAGAAACTCACTTTAAATAGAATGACATAGGTAGATTGACAGATGGAAAAATACATGCAATGCAAAAATTTTAAAATGAAGAGTAGCTATATTAACATCAAATAAAAGACTTCAGAGGAAAGAAAATTACTAGAGCCAAAGGAAGGCATTGCCAACTGTTAAAAAATGTAGAGGCAACAAAAACCAAGAGCTTCAGAATATACAAAGTAAAAAGAAAACAGAGCTGAAAGAAGAAACAGGCAAATATGCTGTGATAGTGAGAACTTCAACACCCCATTCTCAGCAGTTACAGAAGTTTTTGACAAAATCAGCAAGGATACCACAAACCAACATCTAATAAACACTTGAACACCAGCAGAAAATACATATTGTCTCAAGTATGTACACAACAGGTAAAAACAGGTGATATCTTGGATCAGAAAGCAAACCTCAACAGATTTAAAAGAGTTGAAATCATATAGAGTATCTTCATTTTCCGTAATGAAATCAAATTAGAAACCAATAACAGAGATAACCAAAAAAACCAACCCTCCAAACCATGGAAATTACACAACACATTTCTGTGTAATGGGTCAAAGAGGAATTCTCAAAAGAAATTTTTTAAACTAGATAAACTGAATCAAAATTAAAATAAAAAACAATCAAAATGTGTGAGGCAAATAAAGCTTTTGCCAACAGAGACATTTCTAGCACTAATTGCTTGCTTTAGAAAAGAGGAAATATTTCACTCAGAGTTCCTACATCAAAGCTGTAAAAAGAGCAGCATAAACTCAAAGGAAACACAGGGAAAGAAAAAGTAAAGATAACAGATATCAGTGAAATTGAAAATGGAATAAAATCAATAAAACAAAAGTTGGTTCTTTGAAAAATGAATAAAATTAAATCTCTAGCAAGACTTTAAAAAGATAAAAGAGAAAAGGCAAATTACAAATATCAGGAATGAAACAGCATATTATTACATATTGTGCAGCCATTAAAAGCAAAAGAAAATACTCCCTGACTGGTGTGGCTCAGTGGGTTGGGCATAGTCTCACAAACCTCTAGGGGTCTGCAGGTTGAATTCTTGGTCGGGGCACAAGTCAGGATTGTCGGTCAGGTCCCTGGTTGGGGGCGTGCGAGAGGCAATAGATCAGTGTTTTTCTGGCACATCAGTGTTTCTCTCCCTCTCTTTCTCCCTGCCTTCCCCTCTTTCTAAAAATGAATAAATAAAATCTTCTTTAAAAAGAATAAAAAATACTTCGAACACCTTTATGTTTATAAAGTCAGTCTCAGATAAAATGGACCAATTCCTTCAAAAACATAAACTACCAAAACTGCGCCGTAAGCAGACAATTTGAACAGTCCTTATATTATTAGGTAAGTTGAAATTATAGTTTAAAAGCTTCCAAACAAATTTCTAGGCTAAGATACATTTACTGGGAAATTCTACCAAATGTTTAAATGAACAGTCAACACAAATTCTTCACAATCTCTTTCAAAATACAGAATGGAACACTTTCAGATTCATTTTATGAAGTCAGTCTTTCCCTGATACAAAAACAAAAGCCAGAGAGAGCATAAATATAGAAAACTATAGATCCAGTATTCCTCATGAATATAGAAGCAAAAATACTGAACAAAATGTTAATAAATTGAATCCAGTAATATATAAATAGAATTTTACACCTTGGTAAGTGGGATTTGTTATAGCTATACAAATCTGATTTAATACTTGAAAATTCATTAATTCACCAATTATTAATAAGCTATATTAATTTTCTAGGGCTGCCATAACAAAGTACGAAAAACTGGAGAGCTTAAAATAATAGAAGTTTATCTCTCATAGTTCTGGAGGCTAGAAGTCCAAAATCAAGGTACCAGCAGGATCATACACTCTCTCTGAAGGTTGCCAGCAATCCCTGATAACATTGGGCCTGCAACTGCATCGCTCCTATTCTGCCTCCATATCCACGTAGAGTTAGTTCTTCCCTGTGTATCTTAACTGTTTCCCTCCTCATAAGACATTGGTCATTGGATCTAGGATTTCCCACCTTAATTCAGTGTAACTGCTACTTAACTTGATTACATCTACATCTATACCTACTTTCAAATAACATCACATTTTAGGTACCAAGGGTTAGGACTTCAACATGTCTTTTTGGGGGGCACACAGTAAAAGCTAAAGAGAAATTATATGATCATATTGATTGATGCAGGAAATTAACAAAACTATCACTTTCTTCTTAGAAAAACTTAAAAAATGGGAAGAGTCTTACTCAACTTGATTTAAAAAAAAAAAAAAAAAAAAAAAAAAAAAGTCTACAAAAAGCCCTGGCTGGTGTGGCTATGGATTGAGCACC
Source organism: Desmodus rotundus (assembly GCF_022682495.2). NCBI lineage: Eukaryota > Metazoa > Chordata > Mammalia > Chiroptera > Phyllostomidae > Desmodus > Desmodus rotundus. The sequence goes on from NC_071388.1 coordinate 108,483,291, forward strand.
AGCCTGTGAACCAAAGGGTCACTGGTTCAATTCCCAGTCAGAGCACAGCCTGGGTTGCAGGCCATGTGTTCCCCAGTACAGGGTGTGTGAGAGGCAACCACACACTGATGTTTGTCACACTCTCACTCTCCCTCCCTTCCCCTCTGTCTAAAAATACATAAGTGAAATCCTTAAAAAAACAATCTACAAAAACCTACAGCTAACATTATACTTAATGGTGAAAGATTGAATGCTTTCTACCTTAGATTAGAAAAAGACAAGGCTGTCCTCTCTCACCACTCTTAGTCAACACAGAAGATCGAACCACAGCTTAGGCAAGAAAAAGAAATAAAAGGTTATACAGGTTGGAAATAAATAAAACTGTCCTGTCCCTATTTGCGGATGACATTATGATGTACAGAGTAAATTTCAAGGAATTCTATGAAAAAAACTGGAACTAGTGAGTTCAGCAAAGTCACAGGATACAATATTCACACAAAAATCTGTTGTAATTTTAGATACTTGGAATGAGCTTACAAAAACTGAACAGAGACATACAATGTTCATGAATTATAGAACTCAATATAAACAAGTCAGTTCTCCCTACGTTAATCACTAGGTTTAATACAGTTCCTACCAAAATCACAGAAAGGCTTTTGTAGACATAGTAAAGCTTATTTTAAACTTCATTATATGGAAAGGCATAGGAGCTATAATAGATAAAATAATCATGAAAAATAGGAGAAATCATCCTTAGCAATAATTAAAGCCTATGATTTAGCTACAGTAATCACAATTGTACATATTTGTGGAGGGATAGACCTATAGATGACTATAATAGAATAGAAAACAAATAAATCCATGCAAATATGCTACACTGATTTTTGACCAAAGTGCAATAGTAACTCAGTAGAAGGAGAGTCTTTTAACAAATAGCGCTAGACATTCATTAGTAAACACACACACACACATCCTCAACCTAATTCTCCAGCCTTAGACAAAAATTAACTCAAAAGGGATAATAGATTTAAGTTTGAATGTAAAACTATAAAACTTACAGAATACCTCGTAGAAATTTTTCTGGGCCTAGGAATGATGAATAGTTCTTAGACATGGCACTAAAACACTATGTATAAAAGAAAAAAAATTAAAGTTGGGCCTCATAAAAGCTTTTTATCTGTGAAAAGTTTTTCATTATCCTGTTAAGAGAATGAAAAGACACGACAAAAACTGGGAGGAAATATTAGCAAACCTTGTATCTTACAAAGGACTCATATATGTTAGGAAACCTTAATACTTAACAGTAAATAAAAACAATAATCCACTGACAAAATGGGCAAAGGCATGAAGATGCATTGCCCCAAAGAGGATACACAGATGACAAGCACATGAGTTGTTCAAGGAAACATGAATTACAATCCTTAAGTATGGGCTGCACAGACTTTCTTCCAAAGTGTATTATGTGAAAAGAGTGTGGGGATAGGGGTAGTTTTAAAGTGGAGACACTTGACAAACACCACCTCACTTAGGTGATCAAGGTCAATATCAATAGTAATGATACTTTGAAGATATTATCAACTTTGACTTTTAATATTTTTATTATGATATATCCATTTGTGGTTATCCTTGCATTTATCATGCTTGGAGTTTCTTGAGCTTCCTGTATATATAGGTTATTGTTCCTTCAATAAACTTGAGAAGTTTTCAACCATTTTTTTAAAATTATTCTTCCTCCTCCCTTCTCTTTTCCTTATTGCACTCTTGTTACGTGTATGTTGATGCTCCTAATGGTGTCTCACATTTCTGAGGCCCTGTTCATTTTTCTCCTTTTTTCTCTCAGTTCTTGAGCTTCCATAATCTCTATCAGTCTGTCTTAAACTTTACAAATTCTCTTTTGTACCACTTCAGATCTGTTGATTCCCTCTACTGGATTTTAAATTTTTCATTTATTGCACTTTTCAACTGCAGAATTTGCACTTGGTTCTTTTTTATTTTTTTAATTTATTTTTCTTTGACATTCTTTCCTTAATGTAACATGATCATCATACCTTCTTTTACTTCTCCACTCATGCTTTGTTTTTATTCTGTGAATTTATTTATAATGGCTACTTTGAAAGCTTTTTCTAGTAAGTCTGACATCTGGTCATTCTCACAAGCAATTTCTGTTGCCTGCTTATTACCCATATATGACTCATACTTCCTGTTTCTTTTGCATAACTCATAATTTTTTGTAGAAAACTGGACATCTTATGTAATATATATTGTAGCACCTCTGAGTATTGCATCTCCATCCCACGTTTGTTATTGTTATTTGCTGCTCTATTTGCATAATAACTGGCTGGATTATTTTAGTGAAGTCTAACCACATCCACCCCCAAGAGTGAAGCCTCTGCTGTTGCTCCTCAGGAAGCCACAGTCATCCTGGGAAAGAAGAGCACTGGTAGGGCTCCTTCCACTCTTCCTGATTACACTAGCTGCTAAACCCCACTAATTGCTTGCCATTTGCTCTACTATAACACAGTACATACTGGAAGTTGCCCTGTAACAAAGTAAATTTCTCTGCAAACTAATCCAGTCAAATTGTAGCTCTTTGTTAGAATCTAATCTGAGGTTAGTGTGGGATATTTGTTCTACCCCCAGGAGAGCTTCTCCCAACTTTCATTCTTTGTTTTCTCCTGCAAACTAGCCAGCTCACAGTTTACATTGTTATCTTCATTAATGTACAAATTTCTTCTCAGTTGCCTCTCGCTACAACCTCCTTGTTCTTGGGAGCACCTTTATGTTTGAACTTCACCCTTTTACAAATAGTCAGTTCCTTTGGGAAGAGATTGAGCTACCTATTTTATGAACTGTTTCTTCCCCCAAGCAGAATCTCTTAACCAAGGGTTATGGAGATGGTTGTGGGGATACTGGTAACCTTCTCTCTGAGTAACACCCTGCTCTTTAAGAGGTGAGTACTCTGTGGAGAGAGAGAGAGAAGTAAGCGGCCTGAGATCCTCTTGGCTTGCCTCTCCTACCATGAAACCACCACTTCACAAGCCAGGAAAAGGGCCCCTGGCACCCCAGTTGTCCTCAGCATGTCTTGCCTGAGGTACAGTGTATTCCATGAGCGGGGGTTGAACAAAAGGGAGCCCCCACATCTCAATGGTACTTACCTGTGACCTAACCTCAGCAATAGGTAGCGGGAAGCAGGATGAGAAATGGTGGTGTCCTGCTCCTCCTAGGAAGAAAGCCCTTCACCTGGAGGAAAGGGAACACAGTTCAGCTTGCAGCATTCTGGAATGGAGTCTCTGCCTCACTCACTGAGCTGGGAAGGAGAAGGAAAAAGAATAATCTGTTCAAATACCACAGGCTTTGATGTCCTTACCACATTTTAGTAGATGTGCTTGAATAGATGTTTCTGCATTTGCTATTTGCCCTTAGGACCTTTTCGGAGTTTTAAATGGTTATTTTAAAATTTTTCACCAATCTCACTAGAGAGTAGGTTAGCAAGGCATGCTGAGTTACTCTGGAGAATAATCGCTAAATGTGATTTCATAGAAATGAAATAGACATTTATATGACCCACCAGTTACACTCCTGAAGATTTATCCCAAAAGAATGAAAACCTATGTCCACACAAAAATTTGTACACAGATGTTCATAGCAACTGTTTTTGTAATAGCCACAAACTAGAAACAAGGCAAATGATAGTCAATGGGACAATGGTTGGACAAACTGTGGTACTGTTAAATACTACTTAGGGATAAAAAGGAAAGAACTATTGGGCATTCAGCAGCTTCCATGGATCTCTTAAAGGGACACATACCATGTGATTCTGACCTATATAACATTCTTAAAATGACAAAATGAAACAAATAATGCCAGAGGTTAATGATGGGGAAGGGTGGTGTGACCATAATGGTGTAGCGTGATAGAGACCTTTGTGTTGATGCCCTAGTTCTGAATCTTGATTGTGGTGGTGGTCACATAAATCTACACACGTGATAAAATGACATAGAACTACACTACACTTTACATCAATGGAAATTTCCTGGGTTTGAGACTGTACTGCAGTTATATAAGATGTAATCAGTGGGGTAAATGACCTCTCTCTACTGTTTCTTTTAATAGAGAGATATAATTTACATATTAAAATGTATAATTTAGTGATTTCTAGTGTATTCACAGAGTTGTGCATCCATCATTACAGTTAGTTTAAAATTTTTCATTATTCCAATAAGAAACTCCATACCCCTTAGCCATCATCCCCAATCCTGCCATCTTCACTCCTCCATACACCTCAGCCCTAGGCAATCTCTGATCTACTTTCTGTCTCTATAGCTTTTCTGATGCTAGATGTTTCATGTGCATGGAATCATAATATGCAGTATTCTGTTACTGGCTTATTTCACTTAGCATGTTTTTAACATTTATGCATGTTGTAGCATGTATCAATACTTCATTCCTTTTTCTTGCCAAATATTCTACTTAATGAATACTAGCTTTTTTCCATTCATCATTTGATGGGCATTTGAGCTGCTTCCACGTTTTGGTTATTATGAAAATGATGCTACAAACGTTTGTGCAAATTTTTGTGTGGCTGTCTGTTTTCATTTCTTGTGGATATGTACCTAGGAATAGAGTTTCTGGGTGGTTTGGTAACTCTGTATCTAACATTCTGAGAACTGCTAGACTGCTTTCCAAAGCAAATACATTCAACTTTCCTATCAGCAATGCATGATGCTTCCAATTTCTCAACTTCCTCACCATACCTTACTGACTTTTTTATTATAGCGTGCTGGTGGGTGGGAAGTGGTACCTCAGTGTGGATTTTTTGTTTGATTTTAATTTATTGAGGCAACATTGGTCAGAAGAAACATACAGGTTTCAGGTGCACATTTCCATGATACAAATCTGTAACCTACATTGCGTGCCCGTTATCCAAAGTCAGACTGTCTTCTGTCACTACACACTAGGCGCCCTCCGCCCCTCCCCACAACCTCTCTACCCACTTCCCTCTGGTAACCACCACACTGCTATCTGTGTCCATGACATTCAGTTTTATATCCCACATATGAGTGAAATCATACGGTTCTGCGCTTTTTCTGACTGACTTATTTTGTTCAACATAATATTCTTGAGCTTCATCCAAGTTGTCGCAGTGGTAGTATTTTGTCTTGTCTTATAGGTTTCAAATCTTTGAACATTTAGTGGAATCCACTAGTGAAGCCCTCTGGTCCTGGTCCTACACTTTTGCTTTGGAGAAGGTTTTTGATGGCTGTTTCAATTTCCTCACTGCTGATCAGTCTATTCAGATTTAACATTTCTTCATGATTCAGTATAGGAAAGATATATTTCTAGGAAATTATCTGTTTCTTCTAGGTTATTGAATTTGGTGACATACAGTCTTTCATAGTACTCTCTTATGATCCTTTGTATTTCTGTGATGTCTGTGGTCGCTTCTCTGGTTTTGTTTATATAGGTCTTTTCTCTTTTTTCCTTAATGAGTCTAGCCATGGGTTGGTCAATTTTATCAGTCTTTGCAAAGAACTAGCTCTGCATTGTATTTTCTGAATAGTCTTTTTTTGTTACCTATTTCATTTGATTTTGCTCTAATTTTTATTATTTTCTTCTGACTTCGAGTTGCTTTTGTTCTTTTTCTAGTTCTTTAAGATGTAATGTTAGCTTGTTTACTGGCAATTTCTCTTATTTCTTGAGATAGGCCTGTAATGCTATAAATTTCCCTCTTTTTACTGCTTTTGCTGCATCCTAGAAGTTTTGATATGTTGTGTTATCATTCTCATTTGTCCCTATATAACTTTTGATCTCACCTTTCTCTTTTCTTTGACCCAGTCATTTTTTAATAGTATGTTGTTTAATCCCCACATATTTGTGGGTTTCTTTGTGATCATGGTATCTCCCCTGCCAGGTAAGTATTTATTTGTGGGTTTCTTTACTTCCTTTCTGTGCAGTTGGTTTCTAATTTCAAAGCATTGTGGTCAGGGACTATGCTTGGTATAATTTCAGTCTACTTGAATTTTTTGAGACTAGTTTTGTGACTTAACATATGGTTTATCCTTGAGACTGTTCCATGTGCACTGGAGAAGAATGTATAACTGGATGTTCTCTGTAAATGTCAATTATGTCCATTTGATCTAATGTGTCATTTAAGGCCAATATTCCTTTATTGATTTTCTGTTTGGATGATGTATCTAGAGCTGTCACTCAAGTATTAAGGTCCCCAACTATGATTGTGTTTTTGTCTGTTTCTCCCTTTAGTTCTGTTAGTAAATGCTTTATATATTTTGGTGTTCCCTGATTGAGTGTATGTATATTAAAAAGTGTTGTGTCTTCTTGATGTAGTGTCCCCTTTATCATTATAAAATGTCCATATTTATCTCTTATTATCATTGTTATCTTGAAATCTATTTTGTCAGATATAAATATGGCTACATCTGCTTTTCTGTGTATGTCATTTGCTTAGAGAATCATTTTCCACCATTTCTCTTTGAACCTAACTTTCTTTTTGCACCTTAGATGTGTCTACTGAAGGCAGCATACTGTTGGGTTTTGTTTGATCCAAACTGCTGCTCTGTGCCTCTTTATTGGGGAATTCAGTCCATTTACATTTAGTGTAATTATTGATGTGTGTGGATTTTTTAATAGCAACTTTATGTTTTGTTTTCTGGTAGCTCTGTGCCTACATTGGTTCTTTCCCTTTGTATTTCTGTCTGTTGTTTTTCTTTGGTGGTATTCCATACTTCTTTTTTATTATTATTACTACATTTTATTGGTTATGCTATTACCATTGTCCCGATTTTCCCCTTTGTCCCCCTCCACGCAGCACTACCCCATTTCTCAGGCAATCCCCATACCTTTGTTAATGTCCGTAGGTCATATGCATAAGTTCATTGGCCACTCCATTTCCTTTACTGTACTTTTATATCCCTGTGTTTATTCTGTAACTACCTATTTGTACTTAATCTCGTCACCTCCTCACACCTTCCCCTAAACCCCCCTCCGCCCTCCTATCTGGCATCCATCAAAATTATCTCCGTGGCCAATGTGTCTCTGTTCTTCTTGTTTGCTTAGTTTGTTTTTTAGATTCAATTGATGATATGTATTTATTGCCATTTTATTGTTCATAGTTTTTATCTTTTTCTTAAGTAAGCCCTTTTAACATTTCATATAATAATGGTTTGGTGATGATTAACTCCTTTAATATTTTCTTGTGTGGGAAGCTCTTTATTTGACCTTAATTCTAAATGGTATCTTTTCTAGGTAGAGTAGTCTTGGCTGTAGGTTCTTGCTCTTCATGACTTGGAATATTCCTAGCCAGTCCCTTCTAACCTTCAAATTTTGTTTTCAGAAGTCAGCTTACAGTCTTATGGGCACTCCCCTGTGGGTAACTAACTTCTCTCTTGCTACTTTTAAGGTTCTCTCTTTGTCTTTAACAACTGGCATTTGAATTATGATGTGCTTTGGAGTGAGCCTCTTTAAATCCATATTGTTTGGGACTGTGTGCTTTCTGGACTTATGTCTATTTCCTTCACCAAACTAAGGGAGTTTTCTTTCATTATTTTTTTCAAATAGATTACCAGTTTCTTGCACTTTCTCTTCTTCTGGCACCTTTGTAATGTAAATGTTGGAACACTTCAAGTTTTCCCAGAGGCTTCTTACACTGTCCTCTTTATTTTGGATTCTTCTTTCTTCTTGTTGTTATGATTGGTTGTATTTTTCATTCCTTTTGTTCCAAATCATTGATTTGATTCTCAGCTTCGTTCACCCTACTGTTGTTTCCATGTAAACTGTTATTTTAATTAGTGTATCCTTCATTTCTGAGTGGATCTTTTGTATTCTGTTGAGGTCCCCACTCAGCTCCTTGAGCATCCTTATAACCAGTGTTTTGAACTCTGCGTCTGACAGATTGCTTATTTCCATTTTGTTTAGTGCTTTTTGTGGAGTTTTGATCTGTTCTTTCATTTGGCCCATGTTTCTTTGTCTCCTCATTTTGGCAGCCTCCCTGTGTTTGTTTCTATGTGTTAGGCAGAGGTGCTATGACTCCATGTCCTGGTAGCATGACCTAATATAGTAGGTTTCCTATAGAGTTCAGTGGCACAGCATCCCCTATCACCCACGCTGGGTATGTGAAGTGTGCCCTTCGTGTGGGCTGAGTACACCCTCCTTTTGTAATTGAGCCTTGGTTGCTGTTGGCAGATCAGTGGGAGGGATTTACCCAGGCCGGTCATTTGCAAAGATTGGCTGTGACCACTGTCCACCAACCTCTGCTCTCTGTGGAGGATCAACTGTGCAGGGATAGGGTGGTGGTGCTCCGACATGTTCTGTGGCTTTCCACTGGATGGTGCTGGCCCTGGGGTTTCTTGGGTGGTGCAGGCCAAGGTCGGCTCAAACCTGTGTTTTGCCTGGGGCTGCCCTGCCTAAGCTTTGGACGTGTCTGAGATGACTGCTACTTGTGATGAGCTTGGAGATTCCCAGGCAAAGCCAAGCTGTGATGCAGGATGGCTGCTGCTTGTGCAGTGCCTGGGGCCACGGAGCAAGAGGTGCAGAGCCTGGGGTCTCACTGAGGCCAGCTGTTGCTTGTTTGAAAGGATTTAGGAAGTTACGAAGCATGAGCCGAGACTAGTCATTCGTATGGAAAAGCTACTGTTAACAGCTCTACGTTTTGTGGGATGGAGTCTTAGGGGATCTCCAGGAAGGGGCAAATAGGGTGAGGGAGATGACGGTATGGGGTCTCAGACCTGGCACCCACCTGTCCGCTCTTTGGCTCTCCCCACCTTTCTGTTTGGGAGTGAGCTACCCCCCAGCTCTCGCCTTGATGCCAGGTACTTCATATTGGCCCAGTATGCCTCCAGTGCCTTTCAAACTGCTGGCCCGGTGCTAGAGCTCAGAAGGAGTGAGTCTGGGTAAGATTGTGTATGGATTCTTTAAGAGAAACTGCTTGGAACTCTAGAAGTTTCTTCCACTGACTTAATCCCTGCTGTTTTTTGCAGCCAGAAGTTATGGGGACTTATCTTCCTGGCACTGGAACCCTGTGCTGGGAGGCCTGGTATGGGGCTGGGACTCCTCACTGCCAAGATAGCCAAATTTTTATCCACCACACATGGGTGTAGGACCAGCCCATTCCATATCTGCACCCCTCCTACTAGTCTAGATGGATGTAGTTTTTTTAATTCCTTAGTTGTCAAGACTTCCATTCAACTAGATTTCTGACATTTCTGAGTGTTGATTGTTCTATAATTTAATTTTAATTTTGATGTGGTTGTGCAAGGAGGCAAGTCGTGTTTGCCTTTGCCACCATCTTGACCAGAAGTGCCAGTGGTATTCCATACTTTTTCTGTTCTTTTTTTTAAAAACTATGTGTGTTGGGGGGGGGGGTACCATTAGTGTATGAAAAAGAAAGTATAAACACAGTACTTTTTCATCTTCTAAGTGCATCTGATCTTCATCCACCTTTTTTGTTTTTGTTATCACAAATTGCCCCTGTTTATACTGTGAGTTTGTTGGTGATCTTACTCAATGGTGTTGTGATCTTGAGTATTTCCTGCAATGGAGGTCTTCTGGTAATAAATTCCCTAATCTTCTGCATGTCTGGAAAAGTCTTTATTTCTCGTTCATATCTGAAGGGTAACTATGATGGATATATTATTCTTGGCTGGTAATTTCTTTCGGTAGTTTGAATATTTGGTTCCACTCTTTACTGGCTTGTAGAGTTTCTGCTTAGAAGTCTGAAGATAACCTAATGGGCTTTCTTTTATAGATTCTTCCTTTTTCTCCTTGGCTGTCTTGAGAATTCTTTCTTTGTCTTTAATTTTTGACAATTTTAATACAATGTACCTTGGAGACAACCTCGTTGGATTGAGGTAACTATGTTCTGTTTGCTTCTTGGATTCAAGCATCTAACTCTTTCTATGTGTTTGGGAAGGTCTCTAACTATTTGAAAAGGCTCTTCGTTTTCTTTTTCTTTCTTCTTCTGGTATGCCTTATTCTTCTGATAGAGTCAGATCTCGTAAAGCTTTTTTTTTTTTTTTTTTATGCTCCAGTCTCTTTCCCTCTGTGTCATTTCTAGATTTCCATCTTCAATATCACTTATTCTATCCATCAGATAGTCAGCTTTATTTCCTATGCTCACTAGTTCATTCTTGATCTCTTTTATTTAATTCATCCCCAGAATGTCTGTTTTGTTCTTTTTTAAAAGTTTCAATCTCACCCTGGCTGGTGTGGTTCAGTGGATTGAGCACCATCTTGTGAACCAAAGGTTGCCGGTTCAATTCCCAGTCAGGGCACATGCCTGGGTTGTGGACCAGGTCCCTGGTGGGCAACGCATTAGAGGCAACCACACATTGATGTTTCTCTCCCTCTCTCCCTTCCCCTCTCTATAAATAAATAAATAAAATCTTTTTTTTTTTTAATTTCAATCTCTTTGGTAAAATGCTCATTTTGTGCATTGATTTGTTTTCTGAGCTCATTAAACTTCCTGTATTTTCTTGCTTTAGTTTTTTTCAGAACTGCACTCTTGAATTCTCTGTCACATATTTCCATGTCTTTAAGTTTGTTTTCTAGAGATTTTTCATTCACTTCTGAGCTGCTTTGCTACCTTGGTTATTCATGATATTGAGGATTTCCTTCATTGTCTAGGCATCTATGAGTGACACTTAATGCAAAGAGATCTTTTATTATTTTCCAGTAGGTGGCACTGAATCAGGAGGGGATTTTTTTTTTTTTTTTTTTTTTTTTAGCTCTGTGAAATCCCAAAGCTAACCCCTTGACTGTCCTCAGTGTAGCTCTGATGCTTTAAGGTGGGATTGTTTGGGGAAACCCAGCCACCTTCTTTGTTTTGCCCTTTCTGTAATGGTAATCTCAAACCTCCACAGGGGTCCCCCACCAATGCATCCTAACCAGGGATCAGTCACAGAATGCACCCTTTATTCAGGAAAAATAATTATCCTGTAGTAACAGTTCTCCGGTTTGCAGATAGTGTGCTTCTCAACCCAATACCAAGAACAACAGAAGGTGAGTTTGGGGAGTCTACAAGGCAGCAGTGCTCCATGGCCTTGTTTCTCTTTCTCGACTGTCCACTGCCCAACAACTGTGGCCATACACCATGTTGTGTCCTTGCCAGGGTCTTTCAGCTCAACCACAGCTCACACTGCTCGCTCCTGCAGGAATGCCCACCAAGTGTCTCTGCTCCTCCCAGATGAAGGAAGTGCCAGCCACAACCAGCTTCCTCTCCTCTCTGGACTGAGCCCTGCTTTTGAGCCCCTGGCTCCATTGCTAGTCTGAGTTTTTCTCCCTTCTCACCTGTTCTGTTTGTTCCCACTTGCCCACCTTTAGATGCTTCAATGTGTGGATCTCTCAGGTGTGCCTGTGTGTTGAATAGGAAGTCCTTTGTTGAGTTATAGCTATTCAAATTGTTGAAATTTCAGGGTGTAAGAGACAAGGGCATCTCTCACGCCATCATTTTCTCAACATTACTCTCAATGTGGTTTTCATTGGCATTTCCCTAATGCTATGATGTTGAATGTCTTCGTGTATTTATTGACCATCCATATATATATCTTCTGGGGAGATGTCTGTTTGGAATCTTTGACCTTCATTTTTAGTTGGTTTGTCTTTTTGAGTTGTAAGAATTATTCTGGAGGCATGGAGGGTTTGAGCAAAAAAAGAAGAAAAGACCTTAGGAATATGGACAACAATATGATGATTATGGGGGTGGTGATGGGTGGAGGTAGAAAAGCGTATAGGGGAGATAAATGGTGATGGGGAAAAAAGATCTAATAAAGTTGGATGGCAGGCAGATAAATAGATAAATTTTAAGAGTTCTTCATGTGTTTTAGATAAAAGTCTCCTATCAGATATATCTCTATACTCTTTTTGTAACTTACTGTGAATCTTTATTTCAAATTTAAGTTTTTTAAAATGCTTGTGTTGAAATCCACAAGTACATCTAAAATGCGAAAACAATAGGGTCAGTGCACCATATCAGTGTTGTGGTATTATACTCTAGTTTTGCAAGACTCTACTATTAGGGAAAACTGGGTAAAGAGTACACAGCATCTCTCTGTATTATTTTGTACAACTGTAAATGAGTTTATAATTATCTCAAGAAGTTTAAAAATTGTTTAATCATTTTTATGCTAATATTTGCCTGCTGGGTAGCAATTTTTTTTGACGAACTTCTTAGAGCAGTTTTAGGTGCACAATGAAATTGAGCAGGGGGCACAGAGATTTCTCATATACCCTCTTCCCCACCCATATGGACAGCCTTCGCCACTACCAACATCCCCACCGTAGTGGTACATTTGTTACAGCTGGTAGTCCTACACTGATCCATCATCTCACCACCCAAATTTATGTTAGGGTTCAGTGTTGGTGTTGTGCATTCTCTGGGTTTTGACAAACATATAGATTGTTTTTTCTTTTAAGAGTAATTTTTTAAAATAATTTTTAAATTTAAAATATTTTTAATTATCCATGTAATGTGTAAATATATTTTAAATCCTACTTACACAGTAATTAAAAATTCCCAGGTATAGCTAAACTCACCTTTGATGAGCACCCCTCAATCCTAGTTTGTGTCTCTCCAGCACAAATGATACATTTCATTTATATCTTACTGCCCAAATTTAAGTGTTACTTAAATTGGATTCCTGTGATTTCTCCAAGATCTAGATAATACTGAAGAGCTTCTAAGACTTCAGGCCCAACTCTCCACATGCTTGCAACCAGCACACATGAACAAGGCTGCAACCCACTAAAGAATATTTTCCTTCTTTAAAGAGATTAGAATAGTAACTTGCCATCTTTTGAACTCACTAGACTAGCATAGCATGTCTGTAAAGCATTCTTACGGGGTGGGCAAAAAGAGTCCTTTTATTTATGTTGTGACTTCTTAATGACCTCAACGCAAAGGATATATTTAAAGATATTGAAGTGAAGAAATTACAGACAAAATAGTAGCACTTGGACAGCTTGAACATTAAGGATTTTAGCTTTCTACAGTTGAAGCATACTTTTTTTTATGGTTCCAGAGGAGAAGAAAGCTATGCTCCAAGAAATAGCTAATCAGAAAGGAGTGTCCTGTCGTGCCCAAGGCTGGAAAGTCCACCTCTGTGCCGCCCAGTTGCTGCAGCTGGTAGGTCCAGTCTTAGCACATACTGGAGGTGTCTAGTCATAGAGCATTTTCTTTTGAGAAATTCTGTGAAGCATTTGCAATGAACATGGGTCATAATAGAATTTTTATGTGTGCTATGTAACATAATTATTGTATATGTTTCATAGATATAATTATGACATGTTTCCCACTTCTCACTGAAGATTGGGCTTTAATCCTCTGCCAGCTTGCACTATTACTCAGATAAGCCAGTCACAACCTCCTGTGGGAACCATGGGGTCCCTCTCCCTCTTGACACTACAGAGCCTGCCTCCTACAACCTCTGCTTGTTCACTGTGTTCCTGAATACAGCCCCCTCATGGCCCTTATGGCCCCACATAGTGTGCAGTGTCCTCCTCCCCTGGCCTGTGAGTATATTGACTAGTAAACTGCTATTGACCTCATCTGTCCAGTGTCAGTTAGTGTTACGTTTTCAACTATTTCCAAAACCCTAGGGCAGGAATCTTGCCTTCACCAATGAAGTGAAGGGATAACAGTCAGAACAACAACCTCATGAAGTTTTTTCCATCTTTGAAGTAGCTGTGATCTGAAGAACACTTACGAGTGTATTGAAAAGAAAACAAACAATGGTACTGTGTCTAGTTCTATACTTAGCAGAGAAGCACATTTCTATGAAACTTAACACAGACCTGTTTTCCAGAGGAATTGAATTTAGGGCAATATTTAAAAGTTATCCTTGAAGATGGACTCTGAATTACTCATATGGCAAATTGTAACATAAATTGTTATTGATCAATTTAGTCATTGAAAGGATTTCATCACCCAAACTGTTCTCAGACTAGTTTAGAAAGGTGATTCCAGGAGGCTTTATTTGCCTGAAATAGACAAAAAAAACAAAAACGTATTTCTGAGGTCACGATGCTCGCCTCCCCACTGTGTGTTACAGACAAATCTAGAACATGATGTTTACGAAAGACTCACCAACCTACAGGAAGGGATTATCCCGAAGAAAAAAGCAGCAACTGATGATGATCTACACCGAATAAATGAACTAATACAGGTTTGAATGAGCCCTTTCCTTTCTGATCATCCACTTTATAGAATTGTTTACTGTATTCTTACTTCTTCCTTTCCCTTTCTCATCTACTAATATCTTTAATAAAACCTATTATTTACTTCAGCCTGCATTACCAAGAAACACTAAAACATTTTTCTATGTGAAAGCCCCAAAATAGTCTCAATTTAAATATGAGAAGTTCTTTAAGAGCCAAATCATCCTCAAGATCACTGATTGACAATGACATGTCTTTTGTTTCAGGGGAATATGCAGAGGTGTAAACTTGTGATGGATCAGATCAGTGAGGCCAGAGACTCCATGCTTAAGGTTTTAGATCATAAAGATCGTGTCCTGAAGCTTCTGAATAAGAATGGGACTGTCAAGAAGGTATCAAAATTGAAGCGAAAGGAAAAAGTCTAGAACCTTCAAGAACTGGGACTTTGGAAACACAATTTATGGAGAATGATGGTGGGAGTGGAGGGAGGATTTTGGTTATTTTCAAAGTGGAGCATTGAAATAAAACGTTCCTTAATTCACATGTGAAAGCAGAGGGACCCATGGCACCCAGTGTCCCAAGAGGATCAGAGATGACCTGACACAGTGAATTCCATTTTTTCTTTTAGGCACATCCCTCTTAAGTTTACTGTGTCATAAACACGTCCTGATGCATCATTGTCTACCAGTTGGAATCAGAGACACAAAAGATGGCTGGCGTTTTTTCAGCTTTCCAGTTTATAAACTGTTTCTGATGGACTCCTATAGGACCCATACTGAGCCTGGACTGAAAGTGTCCACTTGGACCACCTGTTATCTCTGTACACTGAAAGTCAAACCTCTCCCCTCACCCCAGTCGGTTCCTACTCTGTCTGACCTTCAAGCCAGAGCTGGTCTTTTTTTCAGCAGTTCCATGGCACCCAGAGACCTGACACATCTCACACTCAAAAAGGGTTTGAACTATCAATTTTTAAGAACCATTTCAAAATGGAATTATTATATTGTCTGTCCTGTGTGTATCAAAAGTTGGGTTTTTGTGAAAGCTCAGAGTAGGCAACACCATAAATTGCTCTGAGTTCCTTGATCTGAAGTACACCCTTGGTTATCTATACTTCTGTAGCTGGTGTGATGCTGTTAATTGTATGTACCACACATCTCCAAATGTTAATAAAGGACTCAAAGAGGTTTCATACATCAGCAGTTTGCATCATTTGATAGTTATTCATTGCTGTACTGCACATCACTTGAGTGTTGACCCTACTGGGGTTTCTTAAACATTGCTGAGTCTATTATAGTTTTATTATTCCACCTAAAGAGTTCCACTTATGCTGATATTTTGAAGATGCCACAGTGGCTCTTGTTTAGCTTAAATACAAGACTATATTATATCCCATTTCAGATTGGTCAAGTTTTAGAACAACTAAGGCCACAGTCATTGGGTGAAGTGCCCAGGAGTGTGAGTTTTCTTCACAGGGTTACTCTTAGTTCCTGTTAACCTGCTGGAGTGGTAGGTAGCCCAGTTTTGCTTCCTTTGGGCACAAGCAATGATTCTCTCTCTTGGGGCTGGCACTCTTCTCTTTGCCCTGACTTAAACAGACTTGAGATTTGCCAATCTCAGACCTGGTCACATAATGCCGGTTATGACCAGGTCTTTGGGACTTGCACACTAGCTCTGTCTAGACTGGCTCACCTGAGACAATATTCCTTAAATTGGAGTGTTAAGCTCTCACCTAGTATAGGATTGGGGGAGAAAGAGGCAAAGGAGGCTCTTGGCCTTCCTCTGGTTAGGACACATAGACCTGTGTAACCTTGGCTAAAGTCCTTGGGACAATGTGCTGTTTCACTAGAATGTTTCTTTGGGATATAGAGCCAACTTTAAAAGATACTGATTGTTTACTAGGTGCCAGTGTAGTGTGATTACTAGAATAGTGTCTTTTTATCAGCCTAGACATAGGGATTTCATCCCATTTCCTTGGTCATTGGCAAAATAATTCCAGTTGCACGATGGTGTAGTAATTTAGGGAACCATTTAGGAGCCATTTTTCTCAGGCTAAAATTTATATAGGCCATGCAGTTTTACAATTTAAAAAATCACTTCTTTCAATCTGTGAAAATTTGGCCCAGTGGGCTCCTTTGAGGAGAAGTACAAACCCAAAACTATAACCACAACAAGTCCCCAGGCAAAGTGGGGACGTGTAAACAAAATCTGAATCCACAATTCCATTGTTTCAGACGAGTGCTCACTAGCAAGTTGTCTTTTCTTCTGCCAGCTGTGCTTGCAGTGGCACAAAAGTCCAAATGGTCCCCACTGGACCCCAGTGGCACAAAGCTCAAATGGCAAAGGTAGAAGACTGACAGTTTGACTCAGTCAGAGTCTATCTCATTCCCAGACCCATTTCCTTTCATCAGCCAAGCGTTTCAAGTGGCTGACACCTTGCACAGGAGTGCAGGGAAATTCCCTGAGATAGGGAAATCCCTGCAGTCCCACTCAGGGCTGGCCTGCCAAAGGCAGCTGGGAACTGAGCCCTCTAGGACTTCCCAATGTCTATACTGTCCCTTCTGGGTTTGGCAAAACTGGTACAGAACCCAAGTAGCAGTTTGTCTGTTGTCACCACCAATAGGCAAATTCTAGAGGCAGAGGCTGGTGAGAAAGGCAAGAGGTGGTTATTCAAAAGCTGCATGATCTGGGAGAGTGGCAAAGCCCATCCCCTCTGGAAAACTGGAGGAAAGACCAGTTGTCGTCAGCCAGACCAAAACCAAAGGCAGTGTCCAGAATTCCTTTTCACATTTCAAGTGCTGTCCTTTGGGAAATGCAGGCAGTTGCTGAACAGTCATTCAGGCAGCTAAGTTTGTGCACGGACCCTGTCCAGCTTCAGGTTCTCTTCTGGAACCTGTGTGTGTGGCCTGTACTGCCATCAACTATGTGACTTCCAGGGCCAGAAGGTCCCAAGTATACACCAGCTAGTACCTTCACCAGGTGGGTAAGAGAGAGTTCCTTGGGCTTATATTAGTTTGTGGTGTGGGATGAAACTGGTGCTTTCTCAGAATGCCCAATTAACTTGCCAAACTTCCACGTGCTCTAGAAGGGTCCACCCCCCCAACTAAGCCCTTCTTTTCCTCAGGCTAGACCAGCAGAATTCTTTGGTACAACACCTCCCCCTTCCTGACTTTTATGGCACATGTGCCTGCCTTCCCCTGGTTCTACCCCAATCAGATCCTGAGTTGGTCTATTCCTATACCAATGAGGACCTCAAATTTTACTGCTTGATTATTCCACATAGCACTGTCCTGATGTGTAGAAATACAGCCACTCCAATTCATTGGTGAAGATAAAGATGAGAATATAGCTGTGCGGCTTTCATTGGACAGGAAAGTCCAAGTTCTATTGGTCAAATTTCATCCTAGGAGCTCTCTTATGAGGGTCAATTTAGAGGACAGGAGCCCAATGCAGGAGGCTTGGCAGCCCAGTCTGGCTTTCCCCTGAAATGCAGCATTGGTGAGGGATCTTTGAAAACAATGACTGCTAGGCTCTGGTTAGGAATTTAAGCCCATTAACTACAGGTATCCTTTTTAGCGGGTACATTTTCCGGGCCAACAGTGGTCACCTCAGAAGCCCCTCAATTGCTCCATCCCAATCACAACCCACTACATCCATCCAAAATAACCAGTGTCTTGACTTTTTTAAATAATCTATTTTACTGTAGTATAGTTACATAAAGTAAAATACCCAAATCTTAACTATACAATTTTATGCACTTTGACATATATAACATCTGAATAAAGACACATGACATTGCATAACTGCAGAGTATCCCATTGTAGTCAGTACACCTCTGCCCCCGCAAAAGTAAAAACCAATCTGTTATCATAGATTTGTTTGTTGTTGAACTTTATATAAATGGAATTATACTGTCTATACTTACTGTATCTGGCTTTTATGCTCAACATAATTTGAGATTCAGACATGTATTAAATACATGTATTAAAGTTGATTTTTTTTCATTGCTGAATGGTGTGGTATTGTGAGAATATACAACTGTTTGTTTATTCGTGTCCCTATTAAAGGACATCTTGCTTCCAGTTATTGACTATTGTGAATATAGCTATTATAAACATTTGCATGCAGGTTCTTATGTGCAAATAAATCTTCAAATCAGTTGGGTAAAAACCTAGGAGAGTGATTGCTGGATCATAAGGTTAAAAGAAACTGTCTTCCAAAAGTGACTGCATCATTTTACATTCCCACCAGCAATAAATAAGAATTTCTGTTGCTTTACATCCTCACCAATGTTCAGTGTTGTCAGTGTTCTGTAGTTTATCTATTCCATAGATGTGTAATGGTATCTCATAGATTTCATTTGTACTTCCCTAATGAATGATACATGATGTTAAGCATTTTTATATACTTGTGCTGTTTTTACATTGTTTTTGATGAGGTATCTGTTCGGATATTTGCCCATATTTTAATTTATGTTGTTTGTTTTCCAATTCAGTTTTAAGAGAGTTCTTTGTATATTTTGGTTATCAATCTTACTCAGATAGGCATTTCGTAAATATTTTCTTACGTTCTGTGGCTTATCTTTCCCTTTCATAAATATTTTTCTTACATTCTATGGCTTATCTTTCCCTTTATTTAGTGCCTTTTGAAAAGCAGGTGATTTTTTTTTTTAAGATTTTATTTTACTTTTTAGAGAGAGGGGAAGGGAGACAGGGAGAGAAACATCAACATGTGGTTGCCTCCCACGTGCCCCCCACTAGGGAACCAGCCCACAAACCAGGCATATGCCCCGGACTGGGAATCGAACCAGCGACCCTTTGGTTCGCAGGCTGGCACTCAGTCCACTGAGCCACACCAGCCAGGGCGGAACTAGGTGTTTGATTTGTTTGTTTGTTTGTTTTGTTTTTTATTCAGTTACAATTGTCTGCATTTTCTCCCTTTCCCTCCACCCAACCCCAGCCAATCCCACCTCCCTCCCCCACCTCCACCCTCCCCCTTGATTTTGTCCTTGTGTCCTTTATAGTAGCTCCTGTAATCCCCTCTCCTCACTGTCCCCTCCCCACTCCCCCCTGGCTATTGTTAGATTGTTCTTAACTTCAATGTCTCTGGTTATATTTTGTTTCCTTTTTTCTTCTATTTATTAGGTTCCAGTTAAAGATGAGATCATATGGTATTTGTCCCTCACCGCCTGGCTTATTTCACTTAGCATAATGCTCTCCAGTTCCATCCATGCTGTTGCAAAGGGTATAAGCTCCTTTCTCTCTGCTGCGTAGAAGTAGGTGTTTGGGTTTTGGGGGTTTTTTTTAATAAACTTCAACATCAATTTTTTTCTTTCATGGATTGTGCATTTGAGATATCTAATGACACTAACAAACCCAAGATCACGTACATTTTCTCCTGTGTTTTGTTATAGGCTTTTTATAGTTTTGTGTTTTACAAAATGGATCATTTTGATGTAATTTTTGTGGAAGTGTAAGGTTTAAGATTTTTTTTGGCATGTGGATGTCTAGCACCATTTGTTGAAAAAGATTATTATTTCTCCATTAAATTACCTTTGCTTCTTTGTCAAAGGTCAGTTTTCTATATTTGTGTGGGCCTATATTTGTTTCCGGGTTCTCTATTCTTTAATGTCAATCTATTTCTTTATTCTTTTGCCAATACCACTCTGTTTTGATTACTGCAGCTTTATATAGTAATTCTTGAATTTTAGTAGTATCAATTCTCTAACTTTTTTCTTCACTATTTTGTTGGCTGTTCTGGGCCTTTTGTCTTTTCATAAACTTAGAATCTGTGTGTGTGTATATATATATATATATATATATATATATATATATATATATAATAGCTTTCAATAATTTACCATTAAGTAGAGTCTGTAGATCATATTGGGAAAGAATTGACATCTTAATGTTCAGTGTTCTAATCCATGAACATAGATTATTTTTCCATTTATTTACATCTTCGACTTCCTTCATCAGAGTTTTTCAGTTTTTCTCATACACATTCTGAGCATATTTCAATTCAAATTCTAATTTTTCACTGGCAGTGTATGGGAAAGCAATCGACATTATATAGTCTTAGCTTTATATGCTGTGATGTTGCTATGTTTTTTGTTGTTGTTGATTCTTTGAAACTTTCTACATAAACAGTAATTCCGTATGTGAACAAATACAGCATTATTTCTTCTTTCCCAATCTGTACAGGTTTTATTGTTTTTCTTTATTATTGCACTAGCTAGGGCTTCCAGTAAGATGTTGAATAGAAATGGTACAGGGGGATATATTTGCCTTATACCCAACATTAGGGGTAAAGTGTACAGTTTCTCACCATTAAGTATAGTGTTAGCATTAGGATTTGGGGAAGATTTTCTTTATGAAGTTGAAAAAGTTCTCTGTTCCTAACTTGCCAAAAGTGTTTTTTAAGATTTTATTTATTTTTAGACAGAGGGGAAGGGAGGGAGAAAGAGGGAGAGAAACATCAATATGTGATTGCCTCTCACATGCCCCCTACTGGGGACCTGGCCTGCAACCCAGGCATGTGCCCTGACTGGGAATCGAACTGGTGACCCTTTGATTTGCAGGCAGTGCTCAATCCACTGAGCCACACCAGCCAGGGCAAGAGAGTTTTTAATTGTAGAATGGATGATAGAATTCATCATATGATTTTTCTGCATAACTAATATGATCATGCATATTCTTTAGCTTGTTGATATGGTAGAATTTATTTGTTGATTTTTTTGTTATCATAGAACCAGCCAGTTAAACAACTGTACCTAGAATAAATCCCACTGTTTATGGTGTATTACTCTTTTTTTACCCATTGTTAGATTCAGTTTGCCGACATTTAGTTGTATCTATGTTTATGAGCAATATTTCTGCATTTTTTCTTTTTTTGTACTTGTCTTTATTTTCAGTGTCAGGATAATGCTGGCCTCATAAAATGAGTTAGAAATGGATCTCTCTACTTCTATTTTCTACAAGGAATTGTAGCAAATTGGCACAATTTCTTCCCTAAATATTTGGTCAAATTCAGCAGTGAAAAATATCTGGATCTACTACTTTTTGTTTTGGAAAGTTTGTAATTATCAATTCAATTTAATAATAAATATAAGCCTATTTAGATTGTGTGTCTCGTGAGATTTGGTAGTTTTCTGTCTTTCAAGGAATTGGACTTTCAAGTTATTAAATTTCTGGGCATGGAATTGCTTATATAGTTTATTATCCTTTTCATGTTTGTGGGATCACTAGTTATAACCTCTTACTTTAAAAAGATATATTGCGAGAACCAAGATGGCGGTATAGGTAGACACACTGCGCCTCCTCGCACAACCAGAACTGACAGAAAATTGAACGGCAAGGAAGTCCGACACCAAGGAAATAAAAAATAAACATTCATCCAGACCGGTAGGAGGGGCGGATATGGGCAGCCTGGGCAGAGGACTTGCGTTGCCATGGCGGGACCGAGACTGGCGGAGTGTGGGACGAACAGGGCAGGCAGTCCGACCACTAGCAGACCCTGCAGCCCCACATTCGCGCACAAACCGGACTAATGGCGGGGAACAAAGCAGACCATGCAACCCAGGGCTCCAGTACGGGGAAATAAAGTCTCAAACCTCTGATTGAAAACGCCAGTGGCGGTTGAGGCGGCAGCAGGTGGGACTCCCAGCCTCACAGGAGAGGTCGTTGGAGAGACCCACAGGGGCCTAGAGTGTGCACAAGCCCACCCACTCGGGAGCCAGCACCAGAGGGGCCCAGTTTGATTATGGGTAGCGGAGTGAAAGTTTGAAATCCGGTGGAGAGTGGAGCGGGCACCATTGCTCCCTCTCGGCCCCTCCCCCACATACAGCATCACAGCACAGCGACCAGCGTTACCCCGCCCCCCGGAACACCTAAGGCTCCACCCCTTAAAGTAACAGACGCGCCAAGACAAAAAAAAAAAAAAAAAAAAATGGCCCAAATGACAGAACACTTCAAAGCTCCAGAAAAATTACAACTAAGCGAGGAAGAGATAGCCAACCTATTGGATGCACAGTTCACAACACCGGTTATCAAGACGCTCACAGAATTGGTTGAATTTGTTCGAAAACTAGATGAAAAAATGAAGCCTATGCTAAGAGAAACAAAGGAAAATGTACAGGGAACCAATAGTGATGGGAAGGAAACTGGGACTCAAATCAACGGTGTGGACCAGATGGAAGAAAGAAACATCCACCCAGAAAAGAATGAAGAAACAAGAATTCGGAAAAATGAGGAGAGGCTTAGGAACCTCCAGGACATCTTGAAACGTTCCAACATCTGAATTATAGGGGTGCCAGAAGGAGAAGAGGAAGAACAAAAAATTGAAAACTTATTTGAACAAATAATGAAGGAGTACTTCCCCAGTCTGGCAAAGGAAATAGACTTCCAGGAAGTCCAGGAAGCTCAGAGAGTCCCAAAGAAGCTGGACCCAAGGAAGAACATACAAAGGCACATCATAATTACATTACCTAAGATTAAACAAGGAGAGAATCTTAGAAGCAGCAAGAGAAAAGCAGACAGTTACCTACAAAGGACTTCCCATAAGACTGTCAGCTGATTTCTCCAAAGAGACCTTACAGGCAAGAAGGGGCTGGCAAGAAGTATTCCAAGTCATGGAAGGGAAGATAAAGTGCTTCTCAGATAAGGTCAAGTTAAAGGAGTTCATCATCATCAAGCCCTTATTCTATGAAATGTTAAAGGGAGTTACCTAAGAAAAAGAAGATTAAAAAAATGAACAGTAAAAATGACAGCAAACTCACAGTTATTAACGACCACACCTAAAACAAAAACAAGAGCAAACTAGGCAAACAACTAGAACAGGAACAGAACCATAGAGATGGAGATCACATGGAGGGTTGTCAATAGGGCAGTGGGAGGGGGAGGGGGGGAAGGTACAGAGAATAAGTAGCACAGATGATAGGTGGAAAATAGGCAGGGGGAGGGTAAGAATAGTGTAGGAAATGTAGAAGCCAAAGAACTTATATGTATGACCCACGGACATGAACTATAGGGGGGGAATGTGGGAGGAAGGGGGTGGGCAGGATGGAGTTGAGTGACGGGGGGGTGGGGAATGGGACAACTGTAATAGCATAATCAATATATATTTTTTAAAAGATATTGCAATATAATTCACATAAATATCATTTGCCTACTTGAAGTGTGCAACACAATGATTTTTAGAAATTCAGAATTGTGCCTCCATCACCACATTCAATTTTAAAATATTTTTACGGCCCCCAAAACAAGTCCTGTACCCTGTAACTATAGCTCCAATTTAGGAGGTTAATCTATTTTCTGTTAATTTTTCTATCTGATGTGAAGTAGAAGGTCCAACTTTACTCTTTTGCATGGGACTAGCCAATTTTCTGATGACCATTTCTTGAAATGGCTTTTTTCCAGCATTGAATTGTCGTGGCAATTTGTTGAACATGTGTTTGGTGGTTGTATATAAGAAAGCTTACTTGTGGACTCTCAATTCTATTCCACTCGTCTATGTCTAACCTATGACCACTACCACAATGTCTTATCTACTGAAACTCTGAAGCTGTGAAATTGGGAATTGTGAGTTCTCTACTTCGTTGTTATTATTCAAGGTTGTTCTAGCTGTTCTGGGTTTCTTAGATTTTCAGGTAAATTTTAGGATCTGCCTGTCAATTTCTGCAAAAAAGGTCATTGGAAATTTTGAAGGTAGAGTCTATAGACATATTTGGGAAATTTTGCCACCTTATAGTACTCTGATCATGATCATAGCTGGTCTTTCTATTAACTTAGTACTAATTTAATCTCTTTCAACAGTGTTCTGTATTATTCAGAGTAAAAGTTTTTTGTTAAACTAATTCCTAACTATTATTTTGATGCTAGTGTAAATGGAATAGTTTCTCAGTTTCATTTTGAATTTATTCTTAATGTCTTTATTGATTTTAAAGCGAGAGGAAGGGGAAGAAAGAAAGAGAAACATTGATGTGAGAAACATAGATTGGCTCCCTCCTGTACACACCCAACCAGGGATCAAACCCACAACCTAGATGAGTGCCCTTACCAAAAAATCAAATCCCCCCAACTGTTTTGTGTATGGAACAATGCTTCAACCAAGCCACACTGGCCGGGGCTAGCTTCATTTTTTGTATGCTCATTACTACTATATAGATACAATTGATTGTTTAAATATAGTGTTTATTTTGAAAGTTTGATTTAAACATTTTACATTGAATATGATTCACCTATTTATATAATTCAATGTTTTTTACATATCACATTATTAATCTTTCAAATTATAGTAAATATATAACATAAAATCTGCCATTTTAACCATTTTAAGGATACAGTTCTGTGACATCAATTAAATTATGCAAACATCACCATTATCTACTTCCAAAATGTTTTTTTTTTACTTTCACTAAACCTTTATCAAAATCTAATGCACAATAAGCTTTCATAGTTCTAAAATTGAATATGTGTAAATATACAACAATAAATGTTCTTAAAGTTTTTCTTAGTTAAATGTAGTTTGGGAATTACAAACATATTTAATGAGCATATAATCTTCAAGCTTTAATCTGCAAAAAAGCTTCAGCATTAGAGGCCAGTTTTGGACATGATCCAGTCCCAATAGTATGTCACTCGAGTGTAGACACCAGGCTTGTTTGGAAGAGCACATTCATCTCCCCAGCTTACAATTCCAGCAAGGAACCAAGTGCCTCTCAGATCTGCACTAACCAGAGGTCCACCACAGTCACCCAGGCAGGCATCCACCTTTCCTTCCAGAAACCCAGCACACAACATTCCAGGTTTTATCACACCACTATACATCTCTTCCTTGTTGCAGGTCCTATTATCTATAATCTTTATTGTTCCTTTTTGGAGTATATTAGGCATTGATCCGTCAGACTTTAAAGATCCCCATCCAGTGACCACCACATCTGAGTTGGGTGGGAATGTGTAAGTAGCTCCCGGGAGACACACTCTCCAAATGGTGCTTGTATTTAACACTGGTGAAGACAGCTTCACAACAGCGATGTCATGATCATGTGCGGGGTAACAGTAGTCTTCATGAGTTATAATATTTCTGATACCTCGTTTTGTTTGTGGATCACTTAAAAGAAGCCCAACACTAACGTTCCATTGTCTGGGATCATTGGCGTTTATGAAACAGTGAGCAGCAGTGACAAGCCAGCTGTTACTAATCAGAGTGGCTCCACATCGGTGGACATTGTTCACTTGAAGGCTGGCTTGCCAGGGCCATTCCCCTTCCTTAGCATTCACGCCCCCTGCTACCTTGTGGCCATAGGGAGTTATTGTGCGATGTCCATAACCTGAAAATTTAAACGAAGATGAATCTATAAGTAAAGACCCAGTTTCACCTTTTAACTTCTGATGTAAAATGGTTTCTATCCTATCCCAAAATTTTGGTGCTTTATATTTAAAGTAGGACATAACTTCAGCACAGCATGTATTACCACTTTCCCTTTGGCTCGGCTTACTTGGACAACATGAGATTTGACATACTGTCTTCTCAGTTTGGATCCATGAAATGTTTCATTTTTCAAAGACATTGTCTTTTTATTTAGGTCCATATATTCTTGTGAGTATGGTTTTTCAAACTTGCTGTCATAGTCAATGTTATTGACTTTAAAGCTGATGTGGGGGGATTCGGAAGATGGCGGCAACATAGGTGGGAGCAGAATCCACTTCCCCTCAGCGCCAGGGAGATACCTAGCTGATCTGAGGAGCAGAGCGAACAGCCAACAGTACTCCAGCATATACGAAGATTAGAGACCAAAGATAGAGGACATTGAAAGATCTGACGGTAAGAAGAGTGCTCAAGGACAATAAGGTCCCCGGGAACCGGGACCGCGCGGTACACGGGCTGCAGAGGCGCCAGCCCTGGCGCAGGGGCTGCTGCAGGAGTCCTGGGAGAGGGCCAGGCTGCGCTGTGAGCAGCCAGGTGCTTGATTGGACCAGGGGGGCTTGAAAAGGAGGAATTTCTCAAAAAGAAAAAGAAAATAGACACTCAGGGGCTAGTTAGAGAACTCTCGGTGGTGGCCGAGGCCCCTGGCGCCCCTCTCCCCCCTCCGCCCCTGGACTGCGAACGGGGAACGCGGGATAAGCAGCACCGGCGCTCACCTGAGGTCCGGTTGCGCGCGGTAGCGCGCGCGCAGATTAGCGAACGGGGCCCATACATGAAACCCCGGAGGGGCGCCCACACCTGAAACCTCCGAGATCTTTTGGAGCAGAGACTAGCTGCTCCACCCACAGACCCAAAACCTCGGAACCGAGGACCGCGTGATTCGGTCCCAGGGCGGCCCCGCCCACCCGAGAGTCTCAAGCCCCCGGCGGCTGGATCGGGCCCCCAAGCGTAGAGCCTCTGGCTCGGCGGCGGGCTGCGCGCTCACCAAGCGTAGGGCCGGCTGGACGCGCACTTCCCAAGCACAAAGGGGCTGGCGAGAGTCGTAACACCAAGGCGGCTGAACCAGCAGCTTGCAGCGCGCCAGCCTCCCTAGCCTGGGCGGCTCGATTGGTCGGCCGGCTGCGCGCTCAGAGCCCAAATAACGTCACAAACCCGAAGCGGCTGGATTCCCCTGCTGCGCGCGCACGCGTCCGGAGCCAAAGCGGCTGGAGCGGCCACTCGAGAGTCCCAAGAACAAAGCTGCTGGATTGGCTGATCAACGGCCTGATTGCCTGCCAGGGACCACACCTACAAAACAGTGAAGAGTGTGACCCAGGAAGGAAGAAAAGTGAAACCAATCCTTCCAACCACCCCCTCCCGTTGCACAGACAGGACAACAGCAGAAATAACCTGAACGGTTTAAAGCCAACAGAAGATTTTTTTTTTCCCCTTTTTTCTTTTTTTTTTTTTTCCCTTTTCCTTTCCCCCTGAACTCCTTCTTCCTCTCTCTCTTTTTTTTCTTTCATTCCTTCTTCCTCCCATCCTTTACCATTTTTATGTCTTCTTCCTCCCTTCTTTTATCTATTTCTATGTTTTAATTTTTGTTAAAATTCCTTCTTATCTTGCCTCCGATCTTTCTTTAATCCTTCTTCCCTCCTTCCTCCCTTTCCTCCTTTCCTATTTCCTTTTTCCCTCCTTCCCATCTTTGGTTTTGTTTGTTTGTTTGTTTGTTTGTTTGTTTTTTCCTTTTCTTTCTCCCCCCCTTTCTATTTTTCCCACAGGTGCGACAACAAAACCTGGAGTGCTGGAAAGACTAGAGTTAGACCGTGTTAAACACATAAACGTCAGCTCAAGACCAGTGAGCACAGGAGAGTAAGGAGACAGCACCACCGAATCCCATTGGCATTCTACCATAGAAGTTCATATCATAAACCCAGGGATTCAGAACAAAGCAATTTAAGAAGCAGAGGCCAACAAGAAGAGCCTCACAAACAATGGGAAGACAAAGAAACAATTCCCAAATGAAAGGAAAGGAGGAAGTCTCAGAAAGAATACTAACCGAAAAAGAGGCAAGTCAACTATCAGATACTGAGTTCAAAGCAATGGTCATCAGGAAGCTCACTGAGCTCTCTGAGCTCAAAGAGAACTACCAGAAACTACAAGGAAACTACAATGAACTCACTGCAAACTATATCAACATGAAAAAGGAAATAGAAAATATCAACAAGAGCCAAGAGGAAATGAAGAATACAATTTCTGAATTGAAGAACACAGTAGAAGGAATTAAAAGCAGACTTGATGAAGCAGAGGATCGGATCAGCGAGCTGGAGGATAAAGTAGAAAAAAACACCCAGAAGGAGCAAGAAAAGGAAAAGAGGCTCAGAAAGAATGAAGAGGCAATCAGGGAAATGCAGGACAACATGAAACGTAACAATATCCGTATAATAGGAATACCAGAAGGAGAAGAAGAAGAGCAAGGGATAGAAAACCTGTTTGAAAAAGTAATGATGGAAAATTTCCCTAATCTGAGGAGAGAAAAAGTCACCCAAATCCAGGAATCACAGAGAGTCCCAAACAAGAGGAACCCAAAGAGACCCACTGCAAGACACATCATAATTAAAATGGCAAATTTCCAAGACAAAGAGAGGATCTTAAAGGCAGCAAGGGAGAAAAAGGAAGTAACATACAAGGGAGCCCCAATAAGGTTAGCAACTGACTTCTCAATGGAAACGCTCCAAGCCAGAAGAGAATGGCAAAAAATATTCCAAGTAATGAGAACCAGAGGCCTCCAACCAAGACTACTTTACCCAGCAAGGCTCTCAATCAAGATAGAAGACCAAATAAAGAGCTTCCCAGACAAAAGAAGTCTAAAAGAATACAGCTCCACCAAACCAGCTCTGCAAGAGATGCTAAAGGGACTGCTTTAAGGAAAGGAAGGAAAAGAGAAAGACAGAGGAACACAGGTAGGAAATAATGGCAATGAATAACTACCTATCGATAATAACCTTAAATGTAAATGGATTAAATGCTCCAATCAAAAGACATAGAACAGCTGAATGGATAAGAAAACATGACCCACACATATGCTGCCTACAAGAAACCCATCTCAGGACAAAAGACTTACACAGACTGAAAGTGAAGGGCTGGAAACAAATTTTCCAAGCAAACGGACAGGAAAAAAAAGCAGGGGTAGCAATACTCATATCAGACAAAATAGACTTCCAAAGAAGGGCCATAAAGAGAGACCCAGAAGGTCACTTCATAATACTCAAAGGAAGAATCCACCAAGAAGACATAAACATTATAAATATATATGCACCCAACATAGGAGCACCCAAATACATAAAGAAAATCTTGGAGGATTTCAAGAAAGATATTGACAGCAACACAATTATAGTAGGGGATTTTAACACCCCACTATCAAAAATGGACAGGTCTTCCAAACAAAAGATTAACAAAGATATTGTGTCACTTAACAATACCCTAGAGGAAATGGACTTAACTGATATATACAGAGCTTTTCATCCCAAAGAAGCAAAATACACATTCTTTTCAAGTGTCCATGGATCTTTTTCAAAGATAGACCACATGATAGGACACAAAACAACCCTCAACAAATTCAAGAAAATTGAAATCATATCAAGCATCTTCTCTGACCACAAGGGTCTGAAACTAGAAACCAACCCCAAGGGTAAAAACCCAAAACACTCAAAATCATGGAGACTGAATAGCATGCTATTAAACAATGAATGGGTCAAGAACGAGATTAGGGAAGAAATCAAAAACTTCCTGGAAACAAATGAAAACGAACTCACAACAACCCAAAACCTATGGGACACAGCTAAGGCAGTCCTGAGAGGGAAGTTCATAGCAATACAGGCCTACCTTAAGAAGTTAGAAACAGTTCACACAAACAACCTAACCCTACGCCTACAAGAACTGGAGGAACAACAACAAAGACAGCCCAGAGCAAGCAGAAGGAAGGAAATAACCAAGATCAGAGCAGAACTAAATGACATAGAGACTAAAAGCACAATTGTAAGGATCAATGAATCCAGAAGCTGGTTCTTTGAAAAGATAAACAAAATCGACAAGCCTTTAAGTAGGCTTATCAAGAAGAAAAGAGAGAGGATCCAAATAAACAGAATTAGAAATGAAAGTGGAGAGATTACAACTGATACCACAGAAATACAAAGGATCGTAAGAAATTACTATGAAGACCTATATGCTAAGAAATTTGAAAACCTAGATGAAATGGACACATTTCTAGAAAAATATAATCTTCCAAAACTGACTGAAGAAGAAGCAGAAAACCTGAACAGACCAATATCAGCAAAGGAAATTGAAGCAGTCATCAAGAAACTCCCATCACACAAAAGCCCTGGACCAGATGGTTTCACAGGAGATTTCTACAAAGCATTTAAGGAAGAACTAACCCCTATCCTTCACAGACTATTCGAAAAAATCCAAACTGATGGAAGACTCCCAAACTCTTTTTATGAAGCCAACATCATCCTAATCCCAAAACCAGATAAAGACACAACGAAGAAAGAAAACTTCAGGCCAATATCGCTGATGAACATAGACGCTAAAATTCTCAACAAAATATTAGCAAACCGCATCCAGCATTATATTAAAAAGATCATCCACCATGACCAAGTGGGATTCATCCCAGGGATGCAAGGATGGTACAATATTCGCAAATCAATAAACATAATACATCACATCAACAACAGCAAAGACAAAAATCACATGATCATATCAATAGATGCGGAAAAAGCATTCGATAAGATACAGCACCCATTTCTGATAAAAACACTCAGCCAAGTGGGAATAAAGGGAGCAGTCCTCAACATAATTAAGGCCATATATGAGAGACCTACAGCCAGCATCACATTCAATGGACAAAAACTTAGAGCTTTCCCACTAAGATCAGGAACAAGACAAGGATGCCCTCTCTCACCACTCCTATTCAACATAGTATTGGAAGTCCTAGCCACAGCAATCAGACAAGAAAAAGCAATAAAAGGCATCCAAATTGGAAAGGAGGAAATGAAACTGTCACTGTTTGCAGACGACATGATAGTGTACATGGAAAACCCTATAGACTCCACTCAAAAACTACTCGACCTAATAAATGAA
This sequence comes from Desmodus rotundus, assembly GCF_022682495.2. Classification (NCBI taxonomy): domain Eukaryota; kingdom Metazoa; phylum Chordata; class Mammalia; order Chiroptera; family Phyllostomidae; genus Desmodus; species Desmodus rotundus. The sequence continues at coordinate 108,513,978 of NC_071388.1, forward strand.
TTTGGCAAAATAGCTGGATACAGAGTCAATACCCAGAAATCAAAGGCATTCCTGTACACCAACAACGAAACTGCAGAAACACAAATCAGGAAAAAAATCCCATTCGATATAGCAACAAGAAAAATAAAGTACCTAGGAATAAACCTAACCAAGGAGGTAAAAGACCTGTACTCAGAAAACTACACAACACTGAAGAAAGAAATTAAGGAAGATACAAACAAATGGAAGCATGTACCATGTTCATGGATTGGAAGAATTAACATCATCAAAATGGCCATACTACCCAAAGCAATTTATAGATTCAATGCAATCCCTATTAGAGTACCCATGACATATTTCACAGATATAGAACAAACATTGCAGAAATTCATATGGAACCATAAACGACCTCGAATAGCAGCAGCAATTTTGAGAAAGAAGGACAAAGCAGGAGGTATCACAATACCTGATATCAAACTGTATTACAAGGCAACGGTAATCAAAACAGCCTGGTACTGGCATAAAAACAGGCTCATAGACCAATGGAACAGAATAGAGAGCCCAGAAATAAACTCAAATCTATACGATCAATTAATATTTGACAAAGGAGGCAGGAGCATAAAATGGAGCAAAAACAGTCTCTTCAACAGATGGTGTTGGGAGATCTGGACAGCTACGTGCAAAAAAATGAAACTCGATCACCAACTTACGCCATACACGAAAATAAACTCAAGATGGATAAAAGACTTAAATATAAGCCGTAACACCATAAAAGTCCTTGAGGAAAACATTGGCAGGAAAATCTCAGACATTCCACGCAGCAACATCCTCACAGACACATCCCCTAAAGCAAGGGACATAAAGGAAAGAATAAACAAATGGGACCTCATCAAAATAAAAAGCTTCTGCATGGCTAAAGAAAACAGCACCAAATTACAAAGAGAACCAACAATATGGGAAAGCATATTTGCCAATGATACCTCAGACAAGGGCCTGATCTCCAAAATATATAAAGAACTCACACGACTCCACTCCAGGAAGACAAACAACCCAATTAAAAAATGGGCAAAGGACTTGAACAGACACTTCTCCAAGGAAGACATACAGAAGGCCCAGAGACATATGAAAAGATGCTCAGCATCACTAGCCATCAGAGAGATGCAAATTAAAACCACAATGAGGTATCATCTCACACCAGTCAGAGTGGCCAACATAAACAAATCCACAAACAAATGTTGGAGAGGATGCGGAGAAAAGGGAACCCTAGTGCACTGTTGGTGGGAATGCAGACTGGTGAGGCCACTGTGGAAAACAATATGGAATTTCCTCAGAAAACTAAAAATGGAACTGCCCTTTGACCCAGTAATTCCGCTGCTGGGATTATACCCTAAGAACACTGAAACACCAATCCAAAAGAATCTGTGCACCCCAATGTTCATAGCAGCACAATTTACAATAGCCAAATACTGGAAGCAACCTAAGTGCCCATCAGCAAACGAGTGGATCCAAAAACTATGGTATATTTACACAATGGAATTCTACGCAGCAGAGAGAAAGAAGGAGCTTATACCCTTTGCAACAGCATGGATGAAACTGGAGAGCATTATGCTAAGTGAAATAAGCCAGGAAGTGAGGGACAAATACCATATGATCTCACCTTTAACTGGAACATAAGCAATAGAAGGAAAAAGCAAACAAAATATAACCAGAGACATTGAAGTTAAGAACAATGTAACAATAGCAAGGGCGGGGGTGGGGGGTGGGGGCGGGGACAGTGGGTAGAGGGGATTACAGGAACTACTATAAAGGACACATGAACAAATCCAAGGGGGAGGGTGGAGAGGGGGGAGGGAAGTGGGTTCACCTGGGGTGGGGTGAAGGGATGGGGGAAAAGGCATACAACTGTAATTGAATAACAATAAATAAATTTAAAAAAAAAAAAAAAAAAAACATTGGGGAAAAAAAAAAAAAAAAAAAAAAAAAAGCTGATGTGATAATAGAAATGTGTCTTCCCGGTCTGGATGAATGTTTATTTTTTATTTCCTTGGTGTTGGACTTCCTTGCCGTTTGATTTTCTGTCAGTTCTGGTTGTGCAAGGAGGCACAGTGTGTCTACCTATGCCGCCATCTTGGTTCTCTCCCAAAATGTTTTTATTACTCTTTTGTAATCATTGAGCAATAATTCCTCGTTCTCCCTGAAACAGTCTCCGGTAATCTCTAAACATTTTCTTTCTCTCTAGATTGGCCTGTTTTAGGTAACTTACATAAATGGATTCATGCAATATTTGTCCTTTTGTGTCTGGATTATTTCACTTTGCATAAGCTTTTACACACTCATCCAGGTTGTAGCATGAATGAAAACTTCATTCCCTCTTTTCTCTGAATAAATTACCTATATGTGCCCTGGCTGGTGTGGCTCAGTGGATTGAGCACCAGCCTGTAAACCAAAGGGTCACAGGTTAGAATTTCAGTCAGAGCACATGCCTGGGTTGCAGGCTAGGTTCCCAGCTGGGGGCACATGAGAGGCAACCACACATTGATGTTTGTCTCTCTTTCTCCCTCCCTTCCCCTCTCTCTAAAAGTAAATAAATAAAATCTTTTTAAAAATTACTTATACGTATATATCACATTTTATTTTGTCCATTTATCAAGTAAATGGCACTTGGATTGTTAGTACCTTTTTGCTGTTGTAAAAAGTGCTATAATTAATACTGGTTCATAATTATCTGTTTAACTACCTGGTTTTAGTTCCTTTGCATATATATCTAGGAGTCTCTTTCTGAATCGTGATAATTCTGTGTATAGTTTTCTGAGAAAGAAAACCGCCAAACTATTTTCCACTGCAGCTGTAAAATTTTACATTGTTAAATACATTATTTTTTATGCTATTGTAAATAGAATTTTTTCAAATTATTTTTTAAATCATTTTTATTCTTCAATTATAGTTGATGTACAATATTACATTAGTTTCAGGTGTACACTCCAGTGATTAAACATTATATAACTTACTAGGTAATCATCCTGATAAATCTCATACCCATCTGAAACCATACATAGTTATTACAGTATTATTGATTGTATTCCCTATGCTGTACTTTGACTACTCTGCAACAACCAATTTGTACTTCTTAATCCAGTCACCTTTTTTACTCATCTCCCAACACCCCTCCCATCTGGCAACTGTCAAAATCTCTATCTATGAATCTATTTCTTTTCTGCTTATTCACTTATTTTGCCTTTTTAGATTCACTTGTTGATAGATATATACTTATTGACATTTTATTATTCATATTTTAATATTTGTTTATTCTTCTTAAAGAAGACCCTTTAACATTTCATGTAGTACTGGTTTGGCAGTATTGAACTCCTTTAGCTTTTTCTTGTCTGGGAAGCTCTTTTTCTGTCTTTTGATTTTAAATGATAGCTTCTCTGGGAAGAGTAATCTTGGTTGTAGGTCCTTGCTTTTCATCACTTTGAACATTTTTTTGCCACTCCCTTCTGTCCTGCAAAGTTTCTGTTGAGAAATCAGCTGATGGTCTTATGGGAGCTCCCTTGTAGGTAACTGCTTTTCTTTTGCCGCTTTTAAGATTCTGTCTTTTTGAATTTTAATTATGCTGTGTCTTGGAGTATACCTTTTTGGTATCATTTGAGGCTCTCTGTGCTTCCTGGACTTGTACATCTATTTCCTTCACCAGATTAGGGAAGTTTTCTGGCATTTTTCAAATAGATTTTCAATTTCCTGTTCTCTCTCTTCTCCTTCCAATTACCCCATGACGACGTTAATGTTGGTACACTTGAAGTTGTCCCAAAGATTACTTACACTGTCTATATTTTTTAGTTCCTTTTGCTTTTTGCTATCCTGGTTGGGTTGTTTGTTTGTTTGTTTGTTTTGCTTTCTTATATTCCAAATTGCTGATTTGTTTCTTGGCTTCATCTACTCTATTGTTGATTCCCTCTAAATTATTCTTTATTCAGTTAATGTTTCCTTCATTTCTCACTAGTTCATTTTTTATGGTTTCTGTGTCTTTTTGCATGCTGTGGATGTTCTCACTAAGTTCACTGAGGATTCTTACAACCATTTTTTTAACTCTGTATCTGGTAATTTGCTTGCCTCCATTTTATTTAGTTCTTTTCCTGGAAATTTACCCTGTTCTTCATTTGGGTTTTTGTTTTGTTTTGTTTTGTTTTGTTTCGTTTTGTTTTGTTTTGTTGTCTCTTTCTCTGCATTTTTTCTGCTTCCTTTTTCCTTCTATGTATTCAGTAGAGCTTTTGCATCTCCCAGACTTGGTAGACAGGCCTTGTTTAGTAGGTATCTTGTAGGGCTCAGTGGCACAGCCTCCCCAGTCATACATACTGAGCACTCTGAGTGCACGCCTCTTTTTCCCCAACAATCCAGTGGTGTCTGAGGCTGTCCACTGGGTGCACTGGTTCTTGGACCCTCCTGGGAGGTACAAGGTCAGCCACCACCTGTGCCCAGCCTGGAGCCATGGAACAGGAGCTACAGAGCAATCTGCAGATGGCTGCTACTTGTGCTAGGCTTGAAGTTGCCTAGGAGAGTCCTAGCTGTGGACTGTTGGGGACCACTTTGTGTGGCATCGGAGAGTGTAGACCCATGTGAGAGAGGCCTCTAAGTCTCTACCAGAACGCTGGGAATGCAGGAGGCAGGAACGACCTGATACTAACACGAAGGGTTCCCGCGGGATATCAGGCCTAAAGAATGCATTGTACCCTTTGAAGCCTGCTTTGCTTTGTATAGCCCTGTTGGTATAAACCAGATGAGCATAAGGAGTGAACTCCTTATCATGAAATAAGCCTCAATGACCATCTGGCATCAGTTTGTCTAACAGACCCTAACCTGAGGCAGAATTCTGTGTTCCTTCCATTGTTATCTATAGGTAATACCTATCTTCTATTAACTATAGCCTTTTGGCATTGATTGATGAGCTATGTATGCATGCTGTATACCCCTGCATGTACCAATCCCAATAAAAGCCATTTCAGAGGAGGGCTCCGGGCATTCTCCACTGCAGGGAATTGCCACCCCCTTTCCTGCTGGAACAACAGATTGTGTCCGGGATAACTTATTCTCACCCATGGCTGGTCAGCAGAGCTCCACAGTATGTAGTTCCCCACAGTGAACCAAGATGGGTTGCTGCTAGTACTGAACCTGGGGCCACTTAGCAAGAGGTATGGGGTACACAGAGGCCAGATGCTGCTTGTTTGAGAGATTTTAGGAAAGTTCAAAGCCTGAAGCAAGAGAGCCTAGTTGTATGGAAAAGCCACTGGCAATGGCTTAGGTGGGCCCAAATGTTGGGAGGGGCAAGGTCTTAAAGACTCACCAAAGCAGGGCAAACATTGTAAGCCAGGTTGATGGAGACTCAGACACAGCACCCACTTGCCAGCTCTGTGTGAGGAGGGCTCAGAAAAGGAGTAATTACCTCTGTCAGCACTTCTCTCTGGGAGAAAACTGCCTCCGGGCTCTCACCCTGATGCTAGGCAGGTCAGTTACTCCCCGTGTGTCCCTGGTGCCTTTCAATCTACTACCTCAATACTGGAGCTCAGAGGGAGTAAGTCCAAATAAGTCCATGCTGGTCCTTTAGAAGGATTGCCTGGGACACCAGAAGCCTCCATTTCCCTCAGCCTCAATCCCTGCTGTCTTACACACACAGAAATTATGTGGGCTTTCTTCCCAGCACTAAAACCATGACCTGGGGATCCTGGTGTGGGGGCTGAGACCCATCGCTCCTCAGGAGGGACCTATGCAGTTGAGATATCCCTCCCAACATTCTACCACTTGCAGGTTTGGGATCAGCCTATTCCACTTCTCCGACCCTTCTCACAGTCTCAATGTGGCTTATTTAAATTACTAGTTGTAGGACTTCCACTGAGCTAGATTTCAGGAGGCTCTGAAAGATGGGTGTTCTGTAGTTTATCTGTAATTTAGATGTGGTTGTATGAGGATTCAATTACTACATTTACCTACACTGACATATTGACTGGAAGTAAATGGCATTTTTTTTTAATTTCCTTTGAATTGTTTATTGCAAATGTACAGAAATACAGTTGATTTCTGTGCAATGATTTTGAATCCTACAGGTTTGCTGAATTCATTTATCAGCTCTAACAGTTTTTTGTGGAATCATTGGGGGTTTTTTACATATCATGTCACCTGTATTCAAAGATAACTTTATTTCTTCCTTTCCAGTTTGGATGCCTTCTATTTCTTTTTCTTGCCTAATTGCTGTGGTTTGAAAATCCAGAATTATGTGGAATAGCAATAGTGAAAACTGGTATTGTTGCCTTATTCCTAATCTTACAGGAAAAGCTTAAAGCCTTTCACCACTGAGTATCATGTTAGCTGTGGATTTTTCATATATGCTTTTTTTTTTTATCATGTTAAGGAATTTCCCTACAAGCCCTGGTTTATTGAGTGTTTTTATATTTAGTGTTTTGAAGTGCTTCTTCTGTACTATTTGGATGATCATGTGGTTTTATTCCTTCCTTTTACTAATATGATTTACTACATTTATTAATTTTAGTATTTTGAATCATCCTTCCATTCTAGGAATAAATCCCACTTGGTCATGTGATGGTCCTTTTGATATGTTGCTCAGTTTTATTTACTAGTATTTTATTAAGGATTTATATCTATATTCAGAGAGGATTTTCACATGTTGTTTCTTGTAGTGCCTTTATATAATTTTGTATCGAAGTAATGGTGCATGAAGTGCGTGAAGAAATGTTCCTTCTTCTTTAGTTTTTTGGAAGAGTTTGAGAATAACTGGTGTTGATTATTTAAATATTTTGTAGAACTCACTGTGATTGTCTTTGTTATAAGATTCTTCATTATTTATTTACCAAATATAGGTTATCTTAACCCAGGCTGCTATTCAGTATAGCAGAATAGTATAGATTAAGTGGCTTAAACAACAAACATTGATTTCTCCCAGTTCTAGAGGCTGACAAGTCTAAGATCAAGGTGCTGGCATATCAATGTCTGGTGATCCCACACTTCCCGGTATTTAGATAATTATCACTTTTTGTTGTATCCTCAAATAGAGGAGAGCAGAAAGAGAAAACAAGCTCTCTTGTGTCTTTTCTTATAAGGACGCTAATTCCATTCATGAGATTTCTGCCCTCATGATCTAACTACCTCCCAAAGGACTCACCTCCTAATACCATTATGTTACAGGTTAGAATTTCAGCATATGAATTTAGGTTGGGGCTGGGGGGGAACACACAAACATTCAGTTCATAGCATAAGTCTATTCAAGTTTTATTATGTGTGTTTTATTTTAATTACTCCTATTTGAAGGACCTTATTTTGGGGACACTTCAAGACATTTTATTATCCCCTTGTTCTATTCCTTAAAGCTTTCCACAAGTTTTGGCAAATACACATTATCCTCAGATTGATTCCAGGAACATGAGCAGATTCATCCTCAATCCACCTCACCAGTGCTTTATCTTTCTACAATATGTTGAAGCCAGTAGCACACTACAACATGAGTAAGTAGAAGGGCAAGTGTTTAGAGGACAGCCGTTGGCTTCTTTCAAAGTGTCTGGAACCTTGCATTAAGCATACAAGCCCCTAACAATGTTGCAGTCCAGATATGTGTTCAATCTCATAGATTAGTTTTACTAGACTGAAGTAGCAAAATATTAGTCATTTCAGTACTACAATGGTTACCAGAAATTAAGTAGTCACTTGAAGGTATTTTTTGGAGCACTTTCATTTTGTATTTGTGAACCATAAAAATTATTGCGATACCTAGCAAAGCTGAATATTCACACATCATTGTCAAAGATGATTGTCCAAAGAAGAAATTTCGAGAGTATCTTGAGTAAAGGTAGTTATTGTTATACCAACACAGAATGCATCTTCAGCTTTTTTTTTTTTTCAAAACTTCAGGATGTGCCCCTCATGATTTTATAGATTTCGTGTGTTATAATTGACTCCAAAGGAACATGTCTTTGCAGAAACAGGAAGCAGTTATAAGAGTTTTACTGTCAAGCCACACACACACAAAAATCACCTCATACTAACCCTTGTGCCATCACTGAGAATTCTGGTGTTCCCTAGAGATCCGGTATATCCAGTGGACGGTATATTAAACACTGCATTTCTCTAGAAAGGATATCTTTCTGTAAGAATCGCTGAAAAACTGTTCAAAGTCTTTGGCAGCCCCATGATGAAAAGTGATTTAATCTGATAGAAAATGACAGGTAATTAGTTCAAAAAGAACACTGTCTGGCTGGAAGGATTCATTCACCAAATGTTCCCAGCATCTAAGTTCTCATACTATCACACAAGCGCTGGGTTATTTGAGATGAAAGCTGCTTGTAGTTTCTATTCAGAGAGCCATACTATTTGCATTATTAAAAAGGAAGGATTCAGGATGAAAACTATGGTGGTGATGGCATGATAATATACATAGAAAATCCTGTAGACTCTACCAAAAAACTGCATGACCTAATAAATGAACTTGGCAAACAGCAGGATACAAAGTCAATATTCAGAAATCAAAGGCATTTTTCTACACCAACAATGAAATATCGGAAACAGAAACCAGGAAAAAATTCCATTTGATATAGCAACAACGACAATAAAGTATCTAGGAATAAACCTAACCAAGAAGGTGAAAGACATGTACTCAAAACTACACAGCACTGAAGATAGACATTAAGGAAAACCAAAATAAAAGGAAATATATACCATGTTCATGGATTGGAAGAATCGACATCATCAAAATGTCCATACTACACAAAGAAATTTATCGATTCAGTGCAATCCCTATTAGAGTACCAGTGGCATACTTCACAGGTATAGAACACCATTTCAGAAATTTATATGGAACCATAAATGATCCTGAATAGCCTCAGCAATTTTCAGAAAGAAGATCAAAATAGGGATCACTATACCTGATATCAAACTGCATTACAAGGTCACTGTCATTAAAACAGCCTGGTACTGGCATAAGAACAGACACATAGACCAATGGAACAGAAGAGTGAGCACAGAAATAAATCCAAGTCTCTATGTTCAATTAATATTTGATAAAGAGGGCGGCAGCATAAAATGGAGTAAAAATAGCCTTTTCAGGAAATGGTGGTGTGAGAGCTGGACAGCTACAGGTAAAAAAATGAAACTCAATCACCAACTCACACCATACACAAAAATAAATTCAAGGTGGATAAAAGACTTAAGTATAAGTTGTGACACAATAAAAGTCCTAAAGGGGAACATAGGTGACAAAATGTCGTATTCCACACAGCAATATTTTCACCAATATGTCCCCTAGAGCAAGGGACATAAAAGAAAGGATAAACAAATGAGATCTCATCAAAATAAAAAGCTTCTGCACAGCTAAAGAAAACAACATTAAAATGAAGAGAGAACCAACTATACGGGAAAACATATTTGCCAGTGATAGCTCTGACAAGGGTTTGATCTCCAAAATATATAAAGAACTCACATGACTCCACTCCAGGAAGACAACCCAGTTAAAAAATGGGCAAAAGACATGAAGAGACACTTCTCCAAGGAGAACATACAGAGGGTCCAGAGACATACAAAAGGATGCTCAGCATCCCAAGCCATCAGAGAGACACAAATTAAAACCACAGATATACCGCTTCACACCAGTCCGAATGGCCATAAAAGAACAAACCAACAAACAACAGGTGTGGGAGAGGATGTGGAGAAAAGGAACCCTAGTGCACTGTTGGTGGGAATGCAGACCAGTGCAACCACTATGGAAAACAGTATGGAATTTCCTCAGAAAACTAAAAATGGAACTGTCTTTTGACCTGGCAATTCCATTGCTGGGACTATACCCTAAGAACCCTGAAACACCAATCCATAACAACCTATGCACTCCAATGTTCATAGCAGCACAATTTACAATAGCCAAGTGTTAGAAGCAACCTAAGTGTCCATCAGTAAATGTATGGGTCAAAAAACCATGGTACATTTACACAATGGAATACTATGCAGCAGAAAGAAAGAACAAGCCCCTATCCTTTGAGACAGCATGGATGGAACTGGAGAGCATTATGGTAAGTGAAATAAGCCAGGTGGTGGAAGACAAACCTAATCAACAAAACAAGCAAACAAAACATAATCAGAGACAGTGAAATTAAAAACAAACTGACAGTAACCAGAAGGGAGGTGGGACGGGATAAAGGGGAGGAATAGGGTGAGGGGTTTTCAAGAACATGTATAAAGGACACATGGACAAAACCAAATGGGGGTAGGATCAAGATGGGCAGTGCGGATGGCTGGGGTAGGGGGGAGTAGTGGAAGGTAAATGGAGACAACTGTACTTGAACCACAACAACAACAAAAAAATATTTTTTTAACAAATAAATAAGGGAGATTTGAGCCCTAACTCATGTGGCTCAGTTTGTTGGGTGTCATCTCATGAAGCAAAAGGTTACTGGTTCAATTCCAAGTCAGGGCACTTGCCTGGGTTGAGGTTTGATGTCTAGTACGGGCTTGTTTGAGAGGCAGCTGATCGATGTCTTTCTCACATCAATGCTTCTCTCCCTTCCTTTCACACTCCCTTCCTGTCCTTCTAAAAATAAATAATTTTTTTTGAAAAGGAAGGTTCTAGACTTCCAGCCAAGACGGTATAAGTATACACACTGCACCTCCTTGCACAGACAAAAGAACGACGACAATAAATTTAAAAAGGAAAATAACCAGAACTGCCATAAAATTAAACTGTATGGAAGCCTGACAACCAAGGACTTAAGGAAGAAATATTCATCCAGACCAGTAGGAGGGGCAGAGAAGAGCAGCCAGGGCAGAGAAGACTCATGGCAAGTAGGCAGCTGGTGGAGTGGGCAGTGGACATTTCCATGTGGATAATCAGGGAGGAAAACTGGAGAGCAGGACAGACATAGCAATTCAGGTTTCCAGCCCAGGAAAATAAACCCTAAAAACCTCTGAAATTTCCTATGGCTGTTGCAGCAGTGGGAGAAACTCCCAGCGTCTCAGGAAGCTCCTTGGAGAGACACAGAAGGTCCTAGAATTTACACAAGCCTACCGACCTGGGAGTCAGCACCAGAAGGTCCTAATTTGCTTGTGGGTAGTGTAGGAAGTGGCTGAAAGCAGGCCAAAAGTGACAGTATTCCCTCTCTGACCCCTTCCCCACATGCAGCACCACAACAGTGATGTGTGTTGCCCCGCCCTGGCAAATATCTAAGGCTCAGCCCCTTACTAAACACCTAAGGCTATGCCCATTCCTACTTAACAGGTGAGCCAAGATTAAAAAAAAAAAAAAAAGGCCTAAATGAAAGAACAGATCTAAACTCCAGAAAAAAATATAACTAAGCGATGAAAACATAGCCAACCTATCAGGTTCACAATTCGAAACACTGGTAATGAGGATGCTCACAGAATTGGTTGAGTATGGTCAAAAAATAGAGGAAAAAGTGAAGGCTATGAAAAGTGAAATAAAGGAAAATACACAGGGAAACTGCAGTGACAGGAAGGAAACTGGGACTCAACGATTTGGAGCAGAAGGAAGAAAGAAACATCCAACCGGAAAAGAATGAAGAAACTAGAATTCAAAAATATAAGGAGAGGCTTAGGAACGTTCCAGACAACTTTAAACATTCCAAAATCTGAATCATAGGCGTGCCAGAAGGAGAAGAGGAAGAGCAAGAAATTGAAAACTTATTTGAAAAAATGAAGGGGAACTTCCCCAATCTGACAAAGGAAATAGACTTCCAGCAAGTCCAGGAAGCTCAGAGAGTCCCAAAGAAGCTGGACTCAAGGAGGAACACACCAAGGCATATCATAATTCCATTCCCCAAGATTAAAGAGGAGAGAATCTTAAACATAGCAAGAGAAAAGGAGACAGTTACTTACAAAGGAGTTCCCATGAGACTGTCAGCTGATTTCTCAAAAGAAACCTTGCAAGGAAGAAGGGGCTGGAAAGAAGTATTCCAAGTTATGAAAGGCAAGGACATGAAATCCAAGTCATGAAATCCAAGATTCCTCTATCCAGCAAAGCTATCATTTAGAATGGAAGGGCAGATAAAGTGCTTCCCAGATAAGATCAAGTTCAAGGAGTTCATCATCACCAAGCCCTTATTATATGAAATGTTAAAGGAATCTATATAAAGGAAATATTATATGAAATCTAAGGAAAAGAAGATGATCAAATCTATAAACAGTAAAATGAAAACAAACTCACAACTACCAACAACTGAACCTAGAAACAAAAACAAATTAAGCAAACAACTAGAACAGGAAGAGAATCACAGAAATGGAGATCACGTGGAAGGTTATCAGCAGGGTGGTGGAGGGGGAGGCTGGGGGGAAAGGTACAGGGAATAAGAAGCATAAATGGTAGGTACAAAATAGACAGGGGGAGGGTAAGAATAGTATAGGAAATGGAGAAGCCAAAGAACTTATAAGTATGACCCATGGACTTGAACTAAGGGGGAGCCGAATGGTGGTTGGGGGTGCAGGATAGAGGTGAATAAAAGGGAGAAAAATTGGGACAACTGTAATAGCATAGTCAATAAAATATACTTAAAAAATAAATACAATTTTGGATTATTTGTTCTAGTCCTGTGAAATACACCATTGGTATTTTCATAAAAATTACATTGAATTTTTATATTGCTTTGGGCATTTAATGATGTTATTTTTTTCCTATCCATGAGCACAGTATATTCTTCCATTTATTTGTGTCTTCCTCAATTTCTTCCTTCAATCCCTTATCATCTTCTGATTGCAGGTCTTTTACCTCTTTGGTTAAATTTATTCCTAGGTATTTTATGTTTTGGTGCAATTATAAATGAGATTTCTTTTTTGCTTTTCCTTTCTGATAATTTATTTTTGGTGTGTAAATGTGCAACAGATATCTGGATATGTATTTTGTATCCTGCTACTTTAATGAATTCATTTATCTGTTCTGATAATTTTCTAGTGGAATATTTAGGGTTCCCTATATTCAATATTATGTCACCCACATAAAATGACAGTTTTACTTCTTCTATTCCAATTTGGACTCCTTAGATGTCTTCTGGTCTGAGTGCTGTTGCTAGGATTTCCACTACTATGTTGATTTAGAGTGGTGAAAGTGAGCATTTCTGTCTTATTTCTGATTCTTTTTAAAAAAATTTTAAATATACTTATTGATTATGCTATTACAGTTGTCCCATTTCCCCCTTTCACTCAACTCCATCCTGCCCACCACCTCCCTCCCACATTCCCCCCCTATAGTTCATGTCCATGGGTCATACATATAAGTTCTTTGGCTTCTACATTTCCTACACTATTCTTACCCTCCCCCTGTCTATTTTCCATGTATCATTTATGCTGTTTATTCTCTGTACCTTCCCCCCTCTCTTCCCCTGCCACTGCCCTGTTGATAACCCTCCATGTGATCTCCATTTCTGTGGTTCTGTTCCTGTTCTAGTTGTTTGCTTAGTTTGCTTTTGGTTTTGTTTTAGGTGTGGTTGTTAATAACTGTGAGTTTACTGTCATTTTTACTGTTCATATTTTTAATCTTCTTTTTCTTAGATAAGTCCCTTTAACATTTCCTATAATAAGGGCTTGGTGATGATGAACTCCTTGAACTTGACCTTATCTGAGAAGCACTTTATCTGCCCTTCCATTCTAAATGATAGCTTTGCTGGATACAGAAATCTTGGATGTAGGTCCTTGCTTTTCATGCCTTTGAATACTTCTTTCCAGCCCCTTCTTGCCTGTAAGGTCTCTTTTGAGAAATCAGCTGACAGTCTCATGGGAACTCCTTTGTAAGTAACTGTCTCCTTTTCTCTTGCTATGTTTAAGATTCTCTCCTCTTTAATCTTGGGGAATGTAATTATGATGTGCCTTGGTGTGTGCTTCCTTGGGATCAGCTTCTTTGGGACTCTCTGAGCTTCCTGGACTTGCTGGAAGTCTATTTCCTTTGTCAGATTGGGGAAGTTTTCCTTCATTATTTTTTCAAATAAGTTTTCAATTTCTTGCTCTTCCTCTTCTCCTTCTGGCACGCCTGTGATTCAGATTTTGGAATGTTTAAAGTTGTCCTGGAGGTTCCTAAGCCTCTCCTTATATTTTTGAATTCTAGTTTCTTCATTCTTTTCTGGTTGGATGTTTCTTTCTTCCTTCTGGTCCACACCATTGATTTGAGTCCCAGTTTCTTTCCCATCACTATTGATTCCCTGTACATTTTCCTTTGTCTCTCTTAGCATAGGCTTCATTTTTCATCTAGTTTTTGACCAAATTCAACCAATTCTGTGAGCATCCTAATTACCAGTGTTTTGAACTGCGCATCTGACAGGTTGGCTATCTGTTTGGTGCTTAGTTGAATTTTTTCTGGGGCTTTGAAGTGTTCTGTCATTTGGGCCTTTTTTTTTTTTTTGGTCTCGGCATGTCTGTTACTTTAAGGGGCAGAGCCTTAGGTGTTCCCCAGGGCGGGGTAACACTGGTCGCTGTGCAGTGACGCTGTATGTGGGGGAGGGGCCGAGAGGGAACAATAGCCCTTGCTTCACTCCACTGGATTTCAGTCACTCACTGTGCTTCCCACAATCACATTGGGACCCTCCGGTGCCGATTCCCAAGTGGGTTGGCTTGTGCACATTCTAGGCCCCTGTGGGTCTCTCCAACGACCTCTCCTGTGAGGCTGGGAGTTTCACCTGCTGCCACCCCAACCCCCACGGGCGTTTTCAATCAGAGGTTTGAGGCTTTATTTCCCCACGCTGGAGCCCTGGGTTTTGTGGTCTGCTTCGCTCCCCCGCCATTCCTCCCCATTTATCTATGTGCTAATATAGGGCTGCAGGGTCTGCTAGTGGTCAGACTGCCTGCCCCGTTCATCCCACACTCCGCCAGTCTCGGTCCAGCCATGGCAACACGAGCTCTCTCCACCCCTCCTACCGGTCTGGATGAATGTTTCTTTTTTATCTACTTGGTGTCGGACTTCCTTGCCGTTTGATTTTCTGTCAGTTATGGTTGTGTGAGGAGGCGCAGTGTGTCTACCTACACCTCCATCTTGGTTCTCCCTTATTTCTGACTCTTAAGGGAAACAGTTTTATTTTTTCCCCATCTAGGATGATGTTAGCTTTGAGTTTCTCATATGTAGCTTTTGTTGTGTTGATGTATGACCCCTCAGTTCCCATTTTGCTGAGAGTTTTATCATACATGGGTGCTAGAATATTTCAAATGTTTTTGCTGCAACTCAATTTGATCATGTCATTTTTATTTATTATGTTTATATAATGTATCACATTAATTGATTTGTACATATTGTCCCAACCTCAGATTCTAGGAATAAATCCCACTTGATCATGGTGTATGATTTTTTAAATGTGTTGCTAAATTCAGTTTCCTAATATTTTGAGGAGTTTTGCATCTATGTTCACAAGGATTTTGACCTATAATTTTCTTTCTTTGTAGTGTCTTTATCTGGTTTTGGCATAAGGATAATGCTGTTCTCATCCAATGAGCATGGGAGTCTTCTCCCCTCTTAACTTATTTGTAATAGATTGAAAAGGATAGGTTTTCATTTTTCTTTGAATGTTTGATAAAATTCACCTCTGAAGCCCCCTGGTCCAGGACTTTTGTTTGGTGGGAATTTACTTTTTACTTTATTATTGTTGCTTTGATTTCATTAACTGTAATTATCCTGTTGAGATTTTCCATTTCTTCTTGATTCAGTTTTGGAAAATTTTATGTTTCTAGGAATTTTCTGCAGATTGTCCAATTCATTGTCATATAGTTTTTCAAAACTTCTTAATATTTCTTAATACTCACCAATGAAACCATGTGGACCTGGTATTTTCTTTTCTTTTTTCTTTTTCTTCTTTAATCCTCACCCAAAGACATTTTTTTCATTGCTTTTAGAGAGAGAAGAAACGAGAGAGAGAAACATCGATGTGAGAGAGAAATATCAATGTGCGAGAGAGAGAAGCATCAATTGGTTGCTTCTCATATATACCTGGACAAGGGGTCACACTCACCTGTGCCCGAACCCGCAACCTAAGTACATTCCTTGACCAGAAATCAAACCTGCAACCTTTCGATTATGTGACAACACTCCAATCAACTGCGCCACACCACCAGGGGTTTTCTTTGTGGAGAGTTTTTGTCTTCTGATTTTCTGTTTCTTCTTAAATGTTGGTATTTGTGTCTTTCTAAGAACTTATCCATTTCATCTGTTATCTTATTCTTTAGCATACAATTGTTTCTACTATATTCTTATAAATTATTTCTGCAATGTCAATTCCTTATAATGCTTAATTTCTTGCTCTCTTTCTTCTCCTACTGGCACCCCCATGATGTAAATGTGGGCACACTGGAAGTTGTTCCAAAGGCTCCTTACACGTAACGGTTTTTTTAAATTCTTTTTTCTTCTTGTTCTTCTGATTGTGTGTTTTGTATCCTCTTTATTCCAAATCACTGATTTTCTTCTTGGCTTCCTCTACTGTACTGTTTATTCCCTGTAAATTGTTCTTCACTTCAATTAGGTTATTTTTCATTTCAAACTGGTTCTCTTATATAGTTTCCATGTCCTTTTTTATGCTGTTGAAGTTCTCTCTAAGTTCATCTGTTCTTCCCCTAAGTTCATTGAGCATCCCTGTAACCAGTGTTTTAAACTCTGCGTCTACTAGACTGTTTGTCTCCATTTTGTTTAGTTCTTTTTCTAGAGTTTTGTTCTGTTCTTTCATTTGGGCCTTGTTTCTTTGTCTCCTCATTTCAGCAGCTTCCATCTGTTTGTTTCTTGACTCTGGCTTGGTAGAGCAATCTAATGTAGTAGGTGTCCTGTAAAGTCCAGTTGCACGGCCTCCCCTATCACCCAATCTGGGTACTTGAGGTGCAACCACCATGCGGGCTGTGAACACCCTCCTCTTGTTGTTGAGGCTTGATTGCTGTTGGTGGGTCAAAGGGGGGGATTTACCATGCTGAACAACTGCAAGAACTGGCTGTGACCACTAACCACCAACCTCTGATCACTGTGGAGGGTCAGCTCTGCAGCAGACCATTACACAGAGCAGGACTTACTTCGGTAAGGCTCTGGTGCATGCTGAGTATACCCCTTCAGTTTGTCACTTGTGGAAGTGGTTGGGCGGTGGTGCTGCAACATTGTTATAGGTAGCCACTGAGTTCATTGGCTCTGGGATCCCAGGAGGTGCAGTCCAAGATCAGCCACCACCTGTGTTCTGGCTGGAGCCACCCAGCATAAGCTACAAAGTGATCTGCAGATGGTTGCTACTCGTGCTGGGCTTGGTGGTGCCCAAGCGAGGCCAAGCTGTGAATGGAAGCCAGATGCTCCTAGTGCCAGATCTGGCACCACTTAGAAAGTGGTACGTGGTTTGTTGAAGCCAGATGCTGCTTGTTAGAGAGGATTTAGGAAAATTTGAAGAATGAGCCAAGACAAGACATTTGTATGGAAAAACCACTGGAAGCAGCTTGTGTGAGCCTGAAAATTGGGTGGGACAGAGCCTCAGGGAATCACCAGGTTGGGGCAAACAGTGTGATCCCTTTTGGTGGAGTCTCAGATATGGTGCCCTCCTGCCAGCTCTGTGGGTGGAAGCCTCAAAAAAGGAACAATGGCCTCTTCCAGCACTTCTGTCTGGAAGAAAGCAGTCCCCTAGCTCTCACCCTAATGCCAGAAACTTCAATTCCTACCCATATGTCTCTGATGCCTTTCAAGCTGCTTCCCTCACTGTGGAGCTCAGAATGTATGAATCTGAGTTAAGTACATATGTGGGCCCTTCAAGGGCGACTGCCCGGAATCCAGCAGTTTCTGTCTTCCACAGCGTCAATACCCACTGGTTTTTAGAGCTAGGAGTTATGAGGACTTCTCTTCCTGGCAATGGAACCCTGCTATGGGGGCCTGGTGTGGGGCTAGGACCCCTCCCTCCCAAAGATATCCCTCCTGACTTTTATTTGGTGTGGAACCAGCCCATTTTGTATCTGTCACTCCTGCCAGTCTTGATGTGATTTCTTCTTTACTTCCATAGTTGTAGAACTTCCATTCAGCTCAATTTCTGGTGGTTCTGTATAATGGTTGTTCTGTACTATAGTTGCAATTTTGATGTGGTTGTGTGAGGAGGCAAGTTGTATTTACCTAGGACGCCATCTTCCATCATATGTCTTTTGATTGCAGCATTTAATTCCATTACATTTATAGTAATTATTGATAGATATGTATTTATTGCCATTTTATTTTCCATATTTTTATTTTTTTTTCTTCTTGAAAAAGACCCTTTAACATTCCTTATAATTCTGGCTTGGTGGCTAGCTCCTTTAGCTTTTTCTCGTCTGGGAAGCTCTTAATCTGTCCTTTTATTCTAAGTGATATCTTTGCTGGGTAGAATAATTTTGGCTGTAGGGCCTTGCTTTTCATCATTTTGATTATTTTGTGCCAATATCTTTTGGCCTGAGAATTTCCTCTTGAGAAATCAGCTGACAGTCTTTGGGGAGCACCCTTGTAGGTAACTACAGTAACAACTATTCTCTCATTGCTTTTAAGATTCTTTGTTTTTTACCTTTGGCAATTTAAAATTAGATTATGATGATGAATGTAAAACTTTGTAAATATGCTAAAATCCATTAATGTGTATACTTCATGCAGGTGAATTTTATGATATATAAATTCTATCGGAATAAAGCTGTCTTTAAAAAGCAAGTTTCTCTAAGGGGACAAAAATCAAAATCACCTAAGTCTTCTCCATGCCAAATTCGATGGCTGAAGATTATAGGATAATGTCTACACTATTCAAAGGAAAAGATTAACCTAAGGATTTTATACACAGTCAAGATGTCTATTAAATTACAAAAGCAATAGGCAGACAAATTTTGGAAAAAGTAACTTAGGTATGAAATTGAGGAAGATGAGAAAGACTCAACAAATTCAACAATGTAGAAGTAAAATAAACAGATTGGAGGTGGCAACTGAATCAAGTTAAATATGAAGTAAAGACTAAGCAATAGGAGAATTACTAGGAAAATCTGATTTCAAATAGAATGTAAATATAAACAAAGATCAGTGGATTTTTTTTCTATTTAAAATATAATTGGCATACAATATTATATTAGTTTCAAGTGTAAAACACAGTGTTTCAACATATATATTCCTTGCTATATGATCACATTGTCTAGTAGTAGCCATCTGTCTACATGCAAAATCATCATTACTGAGTATATCCCACTTCACCTTTTCCACTCATGTCTCCAACCTCATCCCCTATCACAACCACCGGTTTGTTATCTGTTTCTATAAGCCTGTTTCGTTTGTTCTGTTTTTCAGATTCCATATATAAGTGAAATTATATGGCATGTCTCTTTCTTCATGTAACTTCATGTAATTTCACTTAACATAATACACTTTAGATCCATCCAGAAGTATTTTTACCA
The DNA here is from genome assembly GCF_022682495.2 of Desmodus rotundus. NCBI lineage: Eukaryota > Metazoa > Chordata > Mammalia > Chiroptera > Phyllostomidae > Desmodus > Desmodus rotundus. The sequence continues at coordinate 108,533,337 of NC_071388.1, forward strand.
ATGGCAAGATTTTATTCTTTATATTTCTGAGTAATATTGCATTTGCTGTGTGTGTGGGTATGTACTTCATTATTCATTTATCTGTCAATGGAGACCTAGGTTGGTTCCATATCTTGGCTATAGCAAATATGATGCAATAAAATTGGCTATTATAAATAAAGATACAATGAATATAGGTGTACGTATATCATTTCAAATGAGTGTTTTTGTTTTATTCAGATAAATGCAAAAAACTGAAATTGTTGGGTCCTATGTGAAATCCATTCTTAGTTTTTTAAATTTAATTTTTTGTTCAATAACAGTTGAGATTTAATATTATTTTGAATGAGTTTCAGGTATATAGCATACTGGTTAGACATTTATATACTGAACTAAGTGGTGTCCATGATATGTTTATTACCCTCCTGGCACCATAATATGTATTATAATATTACTGACTATATACCCTATGCTGGACTTTATGATCTTGTGACAATTTTGTAACTACCAATTTCTTTTGTTTTAAAGATTAAAAAAAATTTTATTGTTATTCAATTACAGTTGTATGCATTTTCTCCCCATCCCTCCACCCCACCCCAGCCAAACCCCCCTCCCTCCCTAACCTCCACCCTCCCCCTTGATTTTGTCCTTGTGTCCTTTATAGTAGTTCCTGTAATCCCCTCTCCTCACTGTCCCCTCCCCATTTCCCCCTGGCTATTGTTAGATTGTTCTTAACTTCAATGTCTCTGGTTATATTTTGTTTGCTTTTTTCTTCTGTTGATTATGTTCCAGTTAAAGGTGAGATCATATGGTATTTGTCCTCACCATCTGGCTTATTTCACTTAGCATAATGTTCTCCAGTTCCATCCATGCTGTTGCAAAGGGTATAAGCTCCTTCTTTCTCTCTGCTGCATAGAATTCCATCGTGTAAATGTACCATAGTTTTTGGATCCACTCATTTGCTGACGGGCAATTAGGTTGCTTCCAGTACTTGGCTATTGTGAATTGTGCTGCTATGAACATTGGGGTGCACAGGTTCTTTTGGATGGGTGTTTCAGGGTTCTTAGGGTATAATCCCAGCAGCGGAATTGCTGGGTCAAAGGGCAGTTCCATTTTTAGTTTTCTGAGGAAATTCCATACTGTTTTCCACAGTGGCCTCACCAGTCTGCATTGCCAACAACACTGCACTAGGGTTCCCTTTTCTCTGCATCCTCTCCAATATTTGTTTGTGGATTTGTTTATGTTGGCCACTCTGACTGATGTGAGATGGTACCTCATTGTGGTTTTAATTTGCATCTCTCTGATGGCTAGTGATGCTGAGCATCTTTTCATATGCCTCTGGGCCCTCTGTATGTCTTCCTTGGAGAAGTGTCTGTTCAAGTCCTTTGCCCATTTTTTAATTGGGTTGTTTGTCTTCCTGGAGTGGAGTCGTGTGAGTTCTTTATATATTTTGGAGATCAAACCCTTGTCTGAGGTATCATTGGCAAATATGTTTTCCCATATGGTTGGTTCTCTTTTCGTTTTAATGCTGTTTTCTTTAGCCACACAGAAGCTTTTTATTTTGATGAGATCCCATTTGTTTATCCTTTCCTTTATGTCCCTTGCTTTAGGGGACATATCAGGGAAAATATTGCTATCTGGAATGTCTGAGATTTCCTTGCCTATGTTTTCCTCTAGGACTTTTATGGTGTTACAACTTATATTTAATTCTTTTATCCACCTTGACCTTATTTTTGTGTATGGTGTAAGTTGGTGATCGAGTGATCACCACTTTTTTTTTGCATGTAGCTGTCCAGATCAACCAACACCGTTTATTGAAGAGGCTATTTTTACTCCATTTTATGCTTCTGCCCCATTTGTTGAATATCAATTGATGATAGAGACTTGGGTTTATTTCTGGACTGTCACTTCTGTTCCATTGGTCTATGTGTCTGTTCTTATGCCAGTATTATACTGTTTTGATGACAGTGACCTTGTAATATAGTTTGATATCAGGTATTGTGATCCCTCTAGCTTTGTTCTTCTTTCTCAAAATTGCTGTGCCTATTCAAGGTCGTTTACAATTCCACATACATTTTTGAAATGTTTTTTCTAAATCTGAAAATATGTCACTGGTATTTTAATAGGGATGGCATTAAATCTATTAATTGCTTGGGGTAATATAGACATTTTGATGATGTTAATTCTTCCAATCCATGCACACAGTATGTGAATCTGTTTATTTATGTCTTCCTTAATTTCTTTCTTCAGCGTTGTGATGTTTTCTGAGTAAAATCTTTCATCTCCTTGGTAAGTTTATTTCTAGATACTTTATTTTTCTTCTTGCTACACCAAAAAAAATTTTTTCCTGATTTCTGTTTCTGATTTTTCATTGCTAGTGTATGAAAATGCCTTTGATTTCTGAATATTGACTTTGAACCCTGATGTTTTGCCAAATTTGCTTATTAGGTCAAGGAGTTTTTTGGTGGAGTTAATAGGATTTTCTGTGTACACTATTATGTCATCTACATCAATGATATTTTTGTTTCCTCCTTTCCAATTTGGATGCCTTTTACTTCTTTTTCTTGTCTGATTGCTGTGACTAAGACTTTCAATACTATTTTGAACAGAAATGGTGAAAGTTGACATCCTTGTCTAGTTCCTGATCTTAATGGGAAAGCTTTTAGTTTTTGCCCATTGACTATGATGTTGGCTGTAGGTTCCTTGTATATGGCCTTTATTATGTTGTGGTATGCTCCCTCTACTCCCAATTTCCTGAGTGTTTTTATCATAAATGGGTGCTCTACCTTATCAAATACTTTTTCTGCACTACTGATATGGTCATGTGATTTTTCACTTTCCTTTTGTTTATGTGATGTATTATGTTTATTAATTTGCAAATATTATACCATCCTTGCATCCGTGGGATGACTCCCACTTGATCATGGTGTATGATCTTTTGTTGTTTTTGTTGTTGTTTTTTTTTACTTTTTTATTAATATATTTATTGATTATGCTATTACAGTTGCCCCATTCCTCCCCCTCACTCCACTCCATCCTGCCCACCCACTCCCTCCCACATTCCCCCCCTATAGTTCATGTCTATGAGTCATACTTATAAGTTCTTTGACTTCTATATTTCCTACACTATTCTTACCCTCCCCCTGTCTATTTTCCACCTATTATCTATGCTACTTATTCTTTGTACCTTTCCCCCCTCTCCCCCTCCCATTCCCCTATTGACAACCCTCCATGTGATCTCCATCTCTATGATTCTGTTCTAATTGTTTGCCTAGTTTACTCTTGTTTTTGTTTTAGGTGTGGTCGTTAATAATGGTGAGTTTGCTGTCATTTTTACTGTTCATATTTTTTATCTTCTTTTTCTTAGGTAAGTCCCTTTAACATTTCATAGAATAAGGGCTTGGTGATGATGAACTTCTTTAACTTGACCTTATCTGAAAAGCACTTTATCTTCCCTTCCATTCTAAATGATAGCTTTGCTGGATACAGTAATCTTGGATGTAGGTCCTTGCGTTCAGTCTTGGGTAATGTAATTATGATGTGCCTTGGTGTGTTCCTCCTTGGGTCCAGCTTCTTTGGGACTCTCTGAGCTTCCTGGACTTCCTGGAAGTCTATTTCCTTTGCCAGATTGGGGAAGTTCTCCTTCATTATTTGTTCAAATAAGTTTTCAATTTTTTGTTCTTCCTCTTCTCCTTCTGGCACCCCTATAATTCGGATGTTGGAACGTTTCAAGATGTCCTGGCGGTTCCTAAGCCTCTCCTCATTTTTCCGAATTCTTGTTTCTTCATTCTTTTCTGGTTGGATGTTTCTTTCTTCCTTCTGGTCCACACCGTTGATTTGAGTCCCAGTTCCCTTCTCATCACTATTGGTTCCCTGTACATTTTCCATTGTTTCTCTTAGCATAGGTTTCATTTTTTCATCTGTTTTTCAAACAAATTCAACCCATTATGTGAGCGTCTTGATAACCAGTATTTTGAACTGTGCATCCGATAGGTTGGCTATCTCTTCATTGCTTAGTTGTATTTTTTCTGGAGCTTTGAAGTGTTCTGTCATTTGGGCCATTTTTTTTTTTTTTTTTTTTTGTCTTGGCAAGTCCGTTTCTTAAAGGGGTGGAGCCTTAGGTGTTCACAGGGGCGGGGTAATGCTGTTCTCAGTGCTGTGATGCTGTAAGTGGGGGAGGGGCCGAGAGGGAGCAATGGCGCCCACTTCACTCTCCTCCGGATCTCAATCTTTCACTCCAATACCCACAATCAAACTGGGCCCCTCTGGTGCTGGTTCCTGAGTGGGTGGGCTTGTGCACACTCTAGGCCCCTGTGGGTCTCTCCAACGACCTCTCCCATGAGGCTCTGAGTCTCTTCTGCTGCCACCCCAACCCCCACAGGCGTTTTCAATCAGAGGTTTGAGGCTTTATTTCCCTGAGCTGGAGCCCTGAGTTGCTTGGTCTCCTTCGCTCCCCACCTTTTGTCCGGTTTATCTGTGCGCGAATTTGGGGCTGCAGGGTCTGCTAGTGGTCAGACTGCCTGACCCATTAGTCCCACACTCTGCCAGTCTCGGTCCTGCCAGGGCCACGCTAGTCCTCTCCGCCCCCGTGCCTGTCTCCGCCCCTTTACCGGTCTGGATGAGTGTTTATTTTTTATTTCCTTGGTTTTTGACTTCCTTGCTGTTTGATTTTCTGTCAGTTCTGGTTGTGTGAGGAGGCGCAGTGTGTCTACCTACGCCGCCATCTTGGTTCTCCCAATGTGTTTCATGTATGATGTTTTTAATGAATTGCTGGATGCAGTTTGCCAGTATTTTGTTGAGGATTTTAGCATCTATGCTCATCAGAGATATCGGCCTATTGTTTTCTTTCTTTATTGTGTCTTTCTCTGGTTTTGGGGGTTAGGATGATGATAGCTTTATACAGAGAGTTTTGGAGTCTTCCCTCTTCTTGGATTTTTTGGAATAGTCAGAGAAGGACAGAGGTTAGCTCTTCCCCAAATATTTTGTAAAATTCTCCTGTGAATCTATCTGGTCCAGTACTTTTGTGTGCTGTGACTTTGTGATAACTGCTTCTGTTTCACCAGCAGTTTATGGTCTGTTCAGGCTTTCTGTTTCTTTTTCATTCGGCTTTGGAAGATTATAAATTTGTCCATTTCACCCAGGTTTTCAAATTTCTTGGCATAGAGTCATTTGTAGTAATATCTTATAATCCTTTGTACTTCTGTATCAATTGTAATCTCTCCTCTTTCATTTCTGATTGTGTTTATTTGGGTTCTCTCTCTCTCTCTTTTTTCTTGACAAGTCTGCTTAAAGGCTTGTTGATTTGGTTTATCTTTGAGAAGAACCTGGTCCTGGATTTATTGATCCTTAGACTTGTGCTTTTAGTCTTTATGTCACTTAGTTCTGCTCTGATCTTGATTATTTCCTTCCTTCTACTCTCTCCGGGCTTTTTGTTGTTGTTCCTCCAGTTCTTGTAGATGTAGGATTAGGTTGTTTAATTTAAATTTTTGTGTCTTTTTAAAGTAGGTCTCTATCACTAGGAATAAACCTTACCAATGAGATAAAAGACCTGTACTCAGAAAACCACACAATACTGAAGAAAAAAATCAAGGAAAACACAAATAAATAGAAATATATACTATGTTCATGGGTTGGAAGAATTAACATCACCAAAATATCCCTATTACCCAAAGCAATTTATAGATTTAACACAATATTAAATACCAATGACATGTGACAGATGTAGTACAAACATTTCAAAAATTTATATGAAATCATGAATAACCGTGAATAGCCTCAGCAATTATGAGAAAGAAGAACAAAGCTAGAGGGATCACAATACCTGATATCAAACTATATTACAAGGTCATTGTCATCAAAACAGTATAATACTGGCATAAGAACAGACACATAGACCAATGGAACAGAAGTGACAGTCCAGAAATAAACCCAAGTCTCTATCATCAATTGATATTCAACAAATGGGGCAGAAGCATAAAATGGAGTAAAAATAGCCTCTTCAATAAACGGTGTTGGTTGATCTGGACAGCTATATGCAAAAAAAAGGAACTTGATCACCAATTTACACCATACACAAAAAGAAATTCATGGTGGATAAAAGACTTAAACATAAATTGTAATACCATAAAAGTCCTAGAGGAAAACATAGGCAGGGGAATTTCAGATGTTCCACACAGTAAAATTTTCACCAATATGTCCCCTTGAACAAGAGACATAAAGGAAAAGATAAACAAATGGGATCTCATCAAAATAAACAGCTTCTGCGTGGCTAAAGAAAACAGCATTAAAATGAAAAGAGAACCAACCATATTGGAAAGTATATTTGCCAATGATAGCTCGGACAAGGGTTTGATCTTCATAAACTATAAAGAACTCACACAACTCCACTCCTGGAAGAAAAATAACCCAATTAAAAAACAGGCAAAGGACTTGAACAGACACTTTACCAAGGAGGATATACAAAGGGCTCAGCAAGGTATGAAAGGATAGTCAGCATCACTAGCCATCAGAGAGATGCAAATTAAAACCTCAATGAGATACCACTTCACACCAGTCAGAATCAACATAAGGAAATCAACAAACAAGTGCTGGCTAGGCTGTGGAGAAAAGGGAACCCTATTGCACTGTTGGTGGGAATGCAGACTCGTGGAACCACTGTGGGAAACAGTACGGAACTTACCCAGAAAACTAATGGAACTGCTTTTGGGCCCAGCATTTCCACTGCTGGGTTTATACCCTAAGGAGACTGAAACACCAATTCAAAAGAACCTGTGTACTCCAATGTTCATAGCATTGAAATCACAATTTACAATGGCAAAGTGTTGGAAACAACCTAAGTGCCCATCATAAATGAGTGGGTTAGAAAACCATGGTGCACAAATTACAAAGAGAACCAACAGTATGGGAAAACATATTTGCCAATGATACCTCAGACAAGGGCCTGATCTCCAAAATGTATAAAGAACTCACACAACTCCACTCCAGGAAGACAAACAACCCAATTAAAAAATGGACAAAGGACTTGAACAGACACTTCTCCAAGGAAGACATACAGAGGGCCCAGAGACATATGAAAAGATGCTCAGCATCACTAGCCATCAGAGAGATGCAAATTAAAACCACAATGAGGTACCATCTCACATCAGTCAGAGTGGCCAACATAAACAAATCCACAAACAAATATTGGAGAGGATGCAGAGAAAAGGGAACCCTAGTGCAGTGTTGTTGGCAATGCAGACTGGTGAGGCCACTGTGGAAAACAGTATGGAATTTCCTCAGAAAACTAAAAATGGAACTGCCCTTTGACCCAGCAATTCCGCTGCTGGGATTATACCCTAAGAACCCTGAAACACCCATCCAAAAGAACCTGTGCACCCCAATGTTCATAGCAGCACAATTTACAATAGCCAAGTACTGGAAGCAACCTAAGTGCCCATCAGCAAACGAGTGGATCCAAAAACTATGGTATATTTACACAATGGAATTCTACGCAGCAGAGAGAAAGAAGGAGCTTATACCCTTTGCAACAGCATGGATGGAACTGGAGAGCATTATGCTAAGTGAAATAAGCCAGGAAGTGAGGGACAAATACCATATGATCTCACCTTTAACTGGAACATAAGCAATAGAAGGAAAAAGCAAACAAAATATAACCAGAGACATTGAAGTTAAGAACAATCTAACAATAGCCAGGGCGGGGGTGGGGGGGTGGGGGCGGGGACAGTTGGTAGAGGGGATTACAGGAACTACTATAAAGGACACATGGACAAAACCAAGGGGGAGGGTGGAGAGGGGGGAGGGAGGTGGGTTCACCTGGGGTGGGGTGGAGGGATGGAGAGAAAAGGCATACAACTGTACTTGAATAACAATAAAAAAAAAAAAGAAAAAAAAAGAAAACCATGGTGCATTTACACAATGGAATACTATGCAGCAGAAAGTAAGTACAAGCTCCTACCCTTTGTGACAGCATGGATGGAACTGGAGATCATTATAGTAAGTGAAAGAAGCCCAGCAGTAAAAGACAAATACCCTATGACCCCACGTATAAGTGGAACCTTATAAAGAAGACAAACAGGCAAGTGAAATACAACCAGAGACACTGAAATAAAGAACAAACTGACAGTAACCACAGTGGAGAGGGGAGAGGGATAACTGGCATAAATAGGGGGATGGCCAATAAGGAACATATATAAAGGACACATGGACAAAGTCATACTGGGTAGGTTCAAGGGTGGGAGGTGAGATTGGGTGGGGCAGGTTTGCGTGGTGGGGTGAAAATGGAGACAAGTGTACTTGAACAACAATTTTTGTAAATGGAGAGAGGAAACAATGAAATTAAATTCCTCACTGAACTAATCAGGAGTAGGGCAAAGGTAAAATGGTTTAAGACAGGGGGCGAGTATTCTATGGGGTTTAAAGTAAAAATAAGTTGTAAATAAATATGAGTTCCTTTGGATAAGTACAGCAACAACCATATTTCACCCAACTAGCCTCTGTTTATAAAGTATGAAAAAGAAAAAAGTCTCTTATTAGAAGGGAAAAAGAATGTGAGCTGACTTAAGGAAGAATAGCACTTATGCGAGGTTAGATGGAGGAGAAATAGTGAAGGTAAGGTACAGAAACTGGGCATAGTGTGAGAGAAAATAAAGTTAACCACAACAGTAATATATCTCAGGAAGATGGCGAAATAGATTAAGAACAGGGAAGTGTGCTTTTTGGGATTTAGAATATCACTATGAGAAGATATATATAATCTGAGTTAAAAGAATAAGAAGTAAAAGACCATGAATGGAATATTATTTGGTATATGAGTAAAGTGAAAGAAGAAAAATTAAAATGCAATATGAAAAGGGGAATAAAAGAATCAAAAAACAAACAAAACAAAATAACAAATAAATGGAAATAAGAAATTTAAAAATTGCACAGTCTGAAAGATAGAAGGAAATGAAATTTGTCTCATCTGTGGGTGTTCACCTTCTGACCTCTTTCTGGATCTGTCTCCAGTTTTCTCACAACTCCAGGTCTTACTGTCTTACTCAACCATTTTCAAGCATCCTCTGCACACTTTGGGTTCCAAACTTCATATCACCTGGGATTCTGTTAGTTGTTTACTCTGTTCTTCAGAAGATTGGCAAGGTGCCCCAGTTGGGTGCATAAGCAAGTGGGCTCAGCTCTCACCTACACTGCCGCCATATTCATCCTAGCTTAAATTCTTTTAAGGCTGTTAGTTTCCATATCCTTCATTTCCGACTGTATCTTTCTTATGCTGTTGAGGTTCTCACTAACTTCATTGAACATCCTTATGAACTCTGCGTCTGGTACATTGCTTATCTCCATTTGTTTAGTTCTTTTTCTGGAGTTTTGTTCTGTTCTTTCATTTGGGCCATGTTTCTTTGTCTTATTTTGGCAAATTCCCTGTGTTTCTATTGATTATGTAGAGCTGATATGTCTATCAGGCTTGGTAGAGTGGCCTAATGTAGTAGGTGGCTTGTAGAGTCCAGCTGCACAACCTATTCTATCACCTAATCTGGTGCCCCCACAGTGTGGGCTCTGTACATCCTCGCCTTGTAGTTGAGCCTTGATTTCTGTTGGCATGTTCAAGGTCAACCACCACCTGTGTTCCCTCTGGGGCCACCCAGCATAAGCTACAACATAATCTGCAGATGGCTGCTAATAGTGCTGGGCTTAGAGGTTCCCAGGAAGGGCTAAACTGTCAACCAAGGCCAACTGCTGCCAGTGCCAGGCCTGGGACCTCTTAGCAAAAGGTATGGAACTCACTGAGTCCAGATGCTGCTGGGTTTGAGTGAATTTAGAGAAATCTGAAGCATGAGCCAAGACAAGACATTTATATGGAAAAGCCATGGGAAACAGCTTGGGTAAGCCTGAAAATTAGGTGGGACAGGGCCTCAGGGAATCACCAGTGTGGGGCAAATAGTGTGAGCCAGTTTGATATGGCACTGACCTGCTGACTCTGAGGGGGAATGGCTCAGAAAAGGAATAATGGCCTCAGCCAGCACTTCTGTCTAGGCGAAAGCTTCCTCCTACCTCTTGCCCTGATGTCAGACAATTCAGTTCCTGCCCATATGTCTCTGGTACCTTCAAGCTGGTCCCCCCATACTGCAGCTCAGTGGGAAGAAGTCTGGGTAAAGCCCTTGCATGGGCCCTTCAAGAGTAACTTCCTAGGACACCAGAAGAATCCATCTCCCAGAACTTCCGGCCAACATGGAGGCATAGGTAGACACACTGTGCCTCCTCGCACAACCAAAAGAAGGACAACAATTTAAAAACAAAAAACAACCAGAACTGACAGAAAATCGAACTGTATGGAAGTCCAACAACCAAGGAGATAAAGAAGAAACATTCATCCAAACCGGTAGGAGGGGCGGAGAGGGGCAGCCGGGGCAGAGAGGACTCGTGGCAAGGCGGCGGCTGGTGGACGCCACAAGGTGGTGACTGGCAGACCCTGAGGCCCCACATTCGTGCATAGATAAACCAGGAGGAATGGCGGGGGAGAGAAAGAGACCACGCAACCCAGAGCTCCAGAGCGGGGAAATAAAGCCTCAAATCTCTGATTGAAAATACCGGTGGGGGTTGAGGCAGCAGCGGGAGAAACTCCCAGTCTCACAGGAGAGTTCGTTGGAGAGACCCACAGGGGCCTAGAGTGTGCACAAGCCCACCCACTCGGGAATCAGCACCAGAGGGACCCAATTTGATTGTGAGTAGCAGAGGGAGTAACTCAAATCCGGCAGAGAGTGGAGCCAGCACCATTGCTCCCTCTCGGCCCCTCCCCCACATACAGTGTCACAGTGCAGCGACCAGTGTTACCCTGTCCCAGTGGACACCTAAGGCTCCACCCCTTTAAGTAACAGATGTGCCAAGACAAAAAAAAAAAAAAAAGGCCCAAATGAAAGAACAGATCAAAGTTCCAGAAAAAATACAACTAAGCAACGAAGAGATAGCCAACCTATCAGATGCACAGTTCAAAACACTGGTAATCAGGAAGCTCACAGAATTGTTTGAATTTGGTCACAAATTAGATGAAAAAATGAAAGCTATGCTAAGAGAAACAAAGGAAAATGTACAGGGAACCAATAGTAATGGGAAGAAAACTGGGACTCAGATCAATAGTGTGGACCAGAAGGGAGAAAGAAACATCCAACCAGAAGAGAATGAAGACACATGAATTCAAAAAAATGAGGAGGGGCTTAGGAACCTCCAGGACATCTTGAAACATTCCAACGTCCGAATTATAGGGCTGCCACAAGGAGAAGAGGAAGAACAAAAGATTGAAAACTTGTTTGAACAAATAATGAAGGAGAACTTCCCCAATCTGGCAAAGGAAATAGACTTCCAGGAAGTCCGGGAAGCTCAGAGAGTCCCAAAGAAGCTGGACCCAAGGAGGAACACACCAAGGCATATCATAATTCCATTCCCCAAGATGAAAGAGAGGGAGAGAATCTTAGAAGCAGCAAGAGAAAAGGACACAGTTACCTATAAAGGAGTTCCCATAAGACTGTCAGCTGATTTCTCAAAAGAGACCTTACAGGCAAGAAGGGGCTGGAAAGAGGTATTCAAAGGCATGAAAGGCAAGGACCTACATCCAAAGCTATCATTTAGAATGGAAGGGCAGATCGAGTGCTTCTCAGATAAGGTCAAGTTCAAGGAGTCCATCATCACCAAGCCCTTATTCTATGAAATGTTAAAGGGAGTTACCTAAGAAAAAGAAGATCAAAAATAGGAACAGTAAAAATGACAGCAAACTCACAGTTATTAACAACCACACCTAAAACAAAACCAAAAGCAAACTAAGCCAACAACTAGAACAGGAACAGAACCACAGAAATGGAGCTCACATGGAGGGTTATCAATAGGGGAGTGGGAGGGGGAGAGGCGGGGGAAAGGTACAGAGAATAAGTAGCATAAATGGTAGGTAGAAAATAGACAGGGGGAGGGTAAGAATAGTATAGGAAATGTAGAAGCCAAAGAACTTATATGTATGACCCATGCACATGAACTATAGTGGGGGAATGTGGGAGGGAGGGATGGGCAGGATGGAGTGGAGTCAAGGGGGGAATGGGACAACTGTAATAGTGTAGTCAGTAAATATATTTTTTTAAAAAGTAGAATGGTAGAACTTTGCCATTAAATCCCACTCCCTTTAAAACACACGCACGCATGTGCACACACACACACAGTCCTGTCTCCCTTTTGTTAAATCAGGCTAGTTTCAGAATATGCCAACAAGATACCCTCTCTTACAAAAAAAAAAAAAAAAAAGAAGCCTGAGTTTAGCATTCCTGATGGTAGCTCAACATGTCAGGCATACCCCATTAACCTATGCTTGGATGGACAGGTCCTGCAAACCACAGTTCCATCACTCCTGTCACAGCATTCTCCAGCTCTTAATCTGACACCATGTGGTACCTCCTTATGGCAGGCTGGGGGTTGGGGATCCTTCTAAACCCTTTCATCCTGCACGGCCAATAGGCATAATGGCCTGTGGTTGAGTTTTACATCCCAGCCTGCATCTTCCTCCATATCTCCATTTCCAACTCCTCCCACAATTGGCTACACCTGCCAGCCCTCCGATATTCTGCCTTTCTCTGGCTGCCATTGTTAGTCCTGGCGGGCATGGCCCTGTGATGTAAAGGAAACCCCTTCCTTCTCTCCTGCAGGCACAACTGGGGAAATGACTCTTGGCTATATCACAGATTAAAGTCATGCCCATCTCCCTGGCTCAGAGTGCCTGCCACAGCTACCTAACATATCTGTGAAGCTAGCCCTCTATTATTGATATGCAAAATGCCTTTCAACTGGTCTGTCCACTTCCCCATCCCCTCCCTAAGCAATGGATGTGGGGGGAGGGGAGAGTTCCTATATTCCTGGGAACACCAAGTTCTGAACCTTATTCCACACCTGTTATAAATCCAAAGGTTATTTTTTCCTGTTTTAACATTCCAAAGATTTGAGAAATGAAGAAGCAGTTCCTCTGAGATAGAAGCCCAGGCTCCATTTTAAAGTGGCTCCATTTACATTATCATTTACATTTACATAAGTCATCTCTTTATCTTCACAATTCTAGAAACTTTTTATTTGAATATTGTCACTTATTTTTCAAGTGGCAAATACATGCAGATAAGTACACAATCCTGAGCACAAGCCCAATGGAGTTTCACAAAGCAAATACACCTGTGTAATCACACTCAGATCAAGAAATAGAATATTACCAGTATTTCAAAAATTCCTTTGTACTGTTTCCTAGCCCTTGACTTCAGCCTTTACCCCAAGAATAACCACACACCTGCTTCTTCATAGCATAGATTGGATTACTGTAATGAGGGTCTCTTCTCTGTAGCTGACAATGGATTGGTCATATCTTTATTTCCGAAGTTGTCTTACCTTAATTATCCTGCTATAACAAAGTATCACATAAATTGGGTGGCTTCAACAGTAGTAATTTATTTCTCACAATTGTGGAGGGTGGAAGTCCCAGATCAAGCTGCCAGACAATTTGGTTCATGGTTAGAGCTCACTTTCTTTATTTCTGGCTCACAGACAGGCTCTTCACTGTGTGTCCTCACGTGGAGGGGAAAAAAAGAGCTCTCTTTCTATTTTTATAAGACAGAGTCCTATAAGATTACAGCCCCACTCTTATGATGTCTTTTAACTTTAATCATTTCCTAAAAACAGTTTGTATACAGTCACACTGGGGATAGGGCTTCAATATATGAATTGGGGGTTGGGGGACACAATTCAATCCATAGCAGAAGGCAGTGTTTCTCAGACTTTGGTGGCTTTAGAATCCACTGCAGAATGTATTGATTGAGATTTTATAACATGTCTAGAAAACACTAAAAAGGAGGCCTAAGGTGGAAAGTGTCCTCTGTATTGGTAACCTATTCTATTAATGACATTCACACTGTAGCTGAAAAACCACTCTGTCAAGTTGTAACTGAGCAAATGGGGGACCATGCACATTGTGCCTTGATGCATGACCCAACAATTAGTGTTGGAGCAAACAAGTTTTCATTTACAGGATTCCAACCTTGGGGGTGCTGAGAGCACTTCTCAGAGCCCTGTTCCCCACAAGACCCAGCACTTCCCTTGCTCCCCACCAGGCTATAAGCCAACCAAGCCCAACAGTTCCCCACATCCTTATCTATTCTTAAGTCAGCTGTGCAAATGGTTGTCCTTCCCCTCTGGAAATGCACTTGAGGGTTCTAAAGTCCCCATCTTCTCACAGCAGCTCTCTGCTTCAGGATCTGCATATGTGGTTCTCAGCATCCATGTAATAGTTCAGGAAAACATGTGCCATGTTACACTGGATCATTGTGAAGTGATGTGGACTCTGTCCTGTGGAGTCCATATGTTGTGGATGGGATGAACAAAGTCACACGGACTGCAGAAGTCCTGTGGAATAAAAGGGATGGCACGGCCACTCTCTGAGAGAGAGAGCACCTCGACCCTTGCCTGGACAGGCTTTTATTGCTTTCTAATAGCATACATCAAAGAAGGTTTTCATTCATTATGCTCAGGTTTGCTTTAGGTGATTATTTTTTACAGATAACAAAGGAAAGGATGTTTCTAATTACTTCTTACAGATTAATAAGGAAATAATGTTGCAAATGCAAGGGAACAATAAGAATGATTGGTCTACTTACACTCCATCCTTGGGAGAATTAACACAGACTTCAGGAAGTTACTTTAAAGATATGCAGTAAACATTTGCTGCTTCAATTCAGGGTGAGGGAGTTTTAGCAAAAGCAAGCCTCAAAGCAGCCTAGGTATAATGCAGGTCTGGTTTCCCATGGGAAAGCCAATCCGTGGGTTTGGCTTCCTGTGTGCCAACTCTCGACTATCGGTTTTCCAATAGGGCTGGGCTACATTTGCCATTCCACACGGATAGGTTCCCTATAGTGAAGTCCAGGAAAACACATGTCCCAAGAGAGTGGGTTCTCTGCACATCCTCCAGAGAAGCTGAAGTCAGCATTCCCTGGTCAGAGTTCAGCATTCCAGACATTTTCCCCTAATCCATGCTTGGTTCAACAGGTTCCTGCAATTCCCAGCTCCATTAGCTTTGCTGGCATCTTCTTCAGGCAGGCCTCCCAGAAGGTCTCCTCTTTCATACTCCAGCTCCTACTCTGTACAGACTGGCATGCCTGCTTCTTAGACTACAGACCACATGATCTCATAGCTGCCTCTTTCTTACTACACCCAGCCACATGGCAGAAACCTGACTACAAACTGCATGGCTGCTTGCTGCTTTCTCTCTCAGACTTCATGGCTAAATCCCTCATGGCTCCTTCCTCATGTCTGCCTGTTCAGAGAAGCAGACGTAGCTCTGCCCTCCCTATGGGTAGCATGGCTGAAACTCTCTCACATGGCTTCCCTCTTCACTACTGACCAGCACAGCTGTTACCTACACTCTCTGCCCTCATGGAAGATCTGCCTCTCT
Source organism: Desmodus rotundus (assembly GCF_022682495.2). NCBI lineage: Eukaryota > Metazoa > Chordata > Mammalia > Chiroptera > Phyllostomidae > Desmodus > Desmodus rotundus. Next base: position 108,548,770 of record NC_071388.1, read on the forward strand.
GCCTCTGCCCACCTGTAGTTTAAATCCTGACCCAGATCTTCCTATGTAACTGCATCTCCACCCCCCACCAACAATGAGCTACATTTGCCAGTTTCCCATATCTTCTACCTTTTCTCAGCTGCCATCTTTGGTCAGAGCAAGAGTTCCCATGACACAGGCGATTCCAAGGAAGGCATTCACCTCCCTTGGATACGTCACAAGTCCCTAAATGCTCTAAGAGTCACACAGATACGCTGTGCCTGGGGCAGTAGCACAAATATTAGCTTGCCTTTTGTTATGCAAAGTATCTTAAGCTGTATCATCAGCTTCCCCCACTCCCTAACCCCCAACCATGGGCTGTGGGGAATTTTAGGGGCCCCTCACTCTGCACCCTCAGGATCAAGCTGAAACTACCTCTTTTTCAGTGGTTTTCCTTCCTGTCCACCCCCCTAACTTATCCACCTTCTCTCTAGCTAACACGTTTATCTCTTTGCCGCTTACATGAGGATTTTTGTGTCTGATTTTGAAAAAGTTGCAAATAATTGAGGAAACAGCATTTTTTAAAACAAAGGTTTTATATTGTACAAACTCAAAATGAGATTGATAAGCCAGGCCTTAAATGTCATGTAGGACTAACTTGAATGAGAAGGGCATGGGTAATGACTTTAAATTAAAATCTTTGGTAAATGTACCATAACATTTACTAGAATATCCTAGATTTCCCCATGTTAGAAGACATTTCAGAAATATTTCCTTTAAATAATCATGTCTTCTTCAGGTATTGAGCACCAAGTATATGCCAAATATACTGAACAGGCCTGCCTGCCCAGGCTTCTTTCCCAAACATGTCTCCTTCTGCAGCCAAAGAAGAGGCATGCCTGTAATTGTGCATTTGAGCACCAACTCTCAGATTCTCTCTGACACCAACTCACTGTTCAATATTCAATTCAATTCAATTTCAATTCAATTCAATTCAATTCTGATACTAACTGACCAAAATTAGTGTCAGACCATACAGTTGTAAGGGTTCAGTTTTATGAGACTACCTCCACTTCAGATACCAACTGCAAATCCTCAGGACATCACCCATACTTCTGATGAACCATCTATAAATTGGATGTTCCCACACCCCCTTCTCATTTTCAATAATTTATTAGAATGACTTATAGAACTCAGGAAAATTCTTTAGTTATATTTACCAGTTTATAAAGGATACAACTCAAAAATAGCCAAATAGAAGAGATTATAAGACAAGGTATGGGAGAAGGGTAGGTGCTTTCATGCTCTCTCAAGGTGCACTCTTCTTCCAGCCTTTTAATGTATTTACCAACCAGGAATCTCTCTGAGCTCTGTTGTTTAGAGAATTTTAAAAAAGATCTTATTTATTTACTTATTTTTAGACAGAGGGAAGGGAGGAAGAAAGAGAGGGAGGGAAACATCGTTGTGCAGGAGATATATGGATTGGTTGCCTCTTGCATACCCCCAACTGGGGACATGGCCCACAACCCAAGCATATGCCCCAACCGGTAATTGAACCAGTAACCCTTTGTTCATAAGCCGGTGCTCAATCCACTGAGCCACACCAGCCAAAGTAGAGTTATTTTCTTTTGTTTTTATAGAGATTTCATCATATAGGCACAATTGATTAAATCATTGGCCTTTGATTATCAAATTCAATTCCTAGCCCTCTATCCTCTCCAGAGATCAAGAGGGCTAAAAGTTCCATCACTTTAATTAAATGTTCAGTTCCTCTGGCAACAGGCCCCCTTGCTGAAGTTATCTAAAGGCCCACCATGAGTCATGTTATTAGCATAAACTCAAGTATGGTTGAAAGTTTAAAGGGGTACAGAGTGAGGGATCCCCAAGGTCACCATAGCCCATGGTTGGGGGGTGGGGGAAGGAGATGATACAGATGTTGCATAACAAAAGGAAAGATAATAGCTGTGCTACCATTCCAGGCAAAAGGTGTACCTGACTTTCAGAATGTATCCAGACTCATTATGTAGCCAGGGAAAACTGAGGCCCCTGCATCACTGAATCACTTTTGCCCTGAATAAAGATGGCAGCCAAATGAAGGTAAAAATTTGGGGCAACTGGCATAAGTAGCCCATTGTAGGAGGGACCGGATATGAGGTCATGTAGGAAGTTCCTGGTCAGCATTTAAAACAAGGGCAGTCAGAAAGAGAAGGGGATTTGGTCTGCCATGAGATCTGTACTGAGATAGGACCCATGTGGGCTGTAGCAGAAGGAGCCATAAAGGTCAGCCATGGGGAGAGAGAAGGAGGAGGTAGCTGTGAGGAAGGAGCTGTGAGCCAGAAATGATTCTGCTATGCTGCCTGTAGTGAGGAAGGGGCTACATCTGCTCCTCTAAGGATTCTGTCATGTGGCCTGTGCTGGCCACAAGGGTAGAAGCCATGCAGTTTGAAAAGATGTAGAAGGGCCCCCCACCATCTTCCATGAGGTGTATAAGGAGGTGCCATGCAGTATTGGATTAAGAGCTGGAGTAAGAAAGAAGAGACCCACTGGGAAACCTGCCTGAAGAACGTGGCCCCAAATTTGATGGAAATTGTGGGAACCTGCTTAACCAAGCATGGATTAGTGGGAGATACCTGGAATACTGAACTGTGAATGGGGAATGCTGAGACTGTAGACTTTTGCTTCTCTAAAGGACATATGGAAAGGCTACTTTCTTGGGACATGTGCCTTCCCAGAGTTCAACATGAATCAGTACAACGTAGCACATGTTGTCCTGGACTACTACATGGAGGCTGAGGACAATGTACCCCAAATCCTAAAGGAGAGAACTGCTGCTTTGAGACAACTGTAATAGCATACTCAATAAAATATAATTTAAAAATGTGATATTAAGAAAAGAAGTGTACACTTGAAATCTATATAATTTTATTAATCAATATCATTCCAATAAATTCAATGAAAAAATTGTAAAGTTCTCTTATAAAATAAATAAATAAATAAGGTGGCTACATTCACATTATTGCTTACAAGATTCATCCATGTTTTTTTCAATTTAAAGTTGAATAACATTCTATTGTATGTATAGGAATAATAGTACAGTTGCCTTTGAGAGATGGCAACTTTGAAACCCATGAATGTACCTTCCAGAGGAGATGGAGAATTTGCACAGCCAGCTTAAGAACAGATAAAGATATAGGGACGTACTGGGCATAGTTTTGACTTATAGCCTGGTGGGGAGCCAAGAAAGTGCTGTGTCTCATGGAAGAAAGGGCTCTGAGCAGAAGGGCTTCCAGCCCCACCAAGGTTCCAACCTGTATATGAAAACCTGTTTGCTCCAACACTAACTGTTGGGTCACGCATCAAGGAACTATGTGCATGGGCCCCAGTTTGCTCAGATACAAAAGGACTTATTATGAATAACAAAGATGTTCCTATAAGTCTTACTACTTGGGAGATCCCAAGGGTTTTAGGACATCTGTACCAGAACCTAGGGACAAAGACCAAATATACATTTCTTATTTTACCACAATGGTAATTGAGTTGATCGTTTACTTTTAATTTTGATTTCCCACAGGGAAGGTTATTGTACTTTAATTGAATTTTCCCCTCTTACCTCCTCAGACCCAGAGTTAGGCCAATGTCCATCTTTTCATCTTCTCAGTCAAATAGTAAAAAAGAGGTCTCAGAAGGACTTCACTATGTGTAAAAAGACAAAGCCAGCACCATTTGTGATTGTGGCACCCTTTGCCTAGGAGGCCTATGACCTTGTTAAACATGACTGCTATTTTACTCTTATGAGTTTATATCCTCAGGACTGGAAATTACTGGAAAGCAAGAGCAGAACATGACTAACTGCCTCCAAAGCCACAGGCAAAAGATAACATCGGAGCAAACTGCAGCTGGTGCAAAACCTCCTGTGTTACAACACCCCCAACAGCCCAGATGCCACACAACAGCAACCCCCCAACACTTCTTAAATACAATTATAATCCAATAAAAGCTCAAAGTTCCCACCCCTCAATGCTGGTATATGTCTAAACATCATGCCCCTCTCCTTTTGTGAAGAGTGAATAACCACCCTTACTGTCTATACTTTCTTCTCTTTGTGAATTCTTTCATAGCCCACATCACTGACCATCCTAACAATGTGTGTTCACTGGGAAATAAGCATTTTGAAGCCAGACTTGACTACATTCATAATTCATTAAAAAATATTCCTATATGCACAATAGAATATTATTCAACCTTAAATTGAAAAAAACATGGATGAGTCTTGTAAGCAATAATGTGAATGTAGCCACCTTATTTATTTATTTATTTATATAAGAGAACTTAAAAAAATTTATTGAATATATTGGGGTGATATTAGTTAATAAAATTATAGGTTTCAAGTGTACACTTTTTTAATATCACACTTTAAAATTATATTTTATTAAGTATGCTAGTACAGTTGTCTCAAATTTTGCCCCTTTTCCCTCCTCCACCCAGCACTCCCCACTCCCTCAAGCAATCCCGCCACCATTGTTCATGTCTGTGGGTCATGCATATAGGTTCTTTGGCTACCCCATTTCCTATACTGTACTTTACATCCCCATGGCTATTTCAAGTGTGCACTTCTATAATATATCATCTGTATATTGTTTTGTGTGTTCACCACCCAAAGTCAAGTCTTTTTCCATCACTATTTATCCCCCATTACCTTCTTCAAATTCTCCTTTTCACCTTGCTTTCCCTCTAGTAACTACCATACTGTTGTCTCTGTTTATAAGTTTCTGTTTTTTTAAAGATTGTATTTATCTTTAGAGAGAGGGAAACAAAGGGAGAAAATGGGGGAGAGAAACATTGATGTGCAATAGAAACATCAATCAGTTGCTTCTCACATCCCCCCAACTGGGGATCTGGCCTGCAACCCAGGCATTTGCCCTGATAGGGAATTGAACCAGTAACCCTTCAGTTTTCAGGCCAGCACTCAATCCACTGAGCCACAGCAGCCAGGGCTGTTTTTCATTATTGTTTTTTTGCTTAAACCCTTCACCTTTTTGTCCCAGCCCCCCCACACAACTTACCTCCCAAATAACAGCTGTCAGCCTGTTCTGTGTATTTATGAGTCTGTTTCCATTTTGTTTGTTAATTTATATTGTTCATTAGATTCCATATGTAAGTCAAATCATATGGTATTTGTCTTTCTCTAGCTGGCTTATTTCACTTAGCATAATATTTTCCGGGTCCATCTGTGCTGTTACAAGAAGTAAGGTTTCCTTCTTTTTTACATCTGAGTAGTATTCCATTGTGTAAATATACCAGAGCTCTTTTATCCACTCATGTACTGATGTGCCTTAAGCTGCTACCAAATCTTGGCTATTGTGAATAACACTACAATGAACATAGCAGTGCATATATTCTTTAAAATTACTGTATTCTTATTCTTTAAAATCAGCTTTCTTCAGATAAATTACCAGTAGTGAAATCTCTAGGTTATATGGCAGTTCCATTTTTAATTTTTGAGGACTCTCCATACTGTTTTCCACAGTGAATGCACCAATCTTCATTCCTACCAACAGTGCTCAAGGGTTACCTTCTCTCCATATCCTCTCCAACACTTGATGTTTGTTGATTTATTGATGCTAGGCATTCTGACAGGTGAAGGGTGACAACTCATTGTGGGTTTAATTTGCATTTCTCTGATTATTAGTGATGTCGAGCATATTTTCATATGTCTATTGGCCATCTGTATGTCCTTTTAGGAGAAGTATCTATTCAAGTCTTTTGCCCATTTTTACATTAGATTGTTTGGGGGGGTTGGTGTTGAATTGTATAAGTACTTTATAAATTATGATTATGAACTGTGGAGGACGATGAAGGCTGGCATCAAAGCTAAGGTTGAGTGCTTGGCAAGGCCGCACTTGACTGCTTGCATCTGTTACGTGGATCAAGCCAGCAGCGACAATAGCCGGGACCCGCAGGGGTTAAGGAGATAGTTAACCGCAAGCTTCAGCTGAATGCAACTGTAACTTTTGCAGAAGACATATTTATCATTTAGATAGCCTGGAAATGGAGCAATTATGCCTGCAGTTTTTCCCTGAGTCTGCAAAACGTCCTTGAGCTTTATCTAACTAACCCTCATAAAATAAATGCAGAGACCGTGTTCAGGGTCATTGTCTCTCCACCAGAGGACAATGCCCCACCTGGCCCCCACTTTTCCTTAAACTGTCCGTGTCTGTGTCTTTCTCAATCTCCTGTCGCCTCTCCTCAGGGACCTCCTCCCCATGCTGGTCGAGGCAATGAACCCCTTATCGGATGTGTCATTGACAACTACGTTCTCCCATTCAATGGGTTGTCTTTCCATTTTGTTGATGGTTTTCTTTGCAGTTCAAAATCTTTTTAGTTTGAAATAGTCACATTTGTTTATTTTTTCATTTTTCTCCCTTTCTTCAGGAGATATATCAGAAAAATATTACTAAGAAAAGGTCTGAAATTTTATTGCATATGTTTTTTTTCTCTGGTTTTTATGATTTCAAGCCTTACATTTAAATCTTTAATCCATTTTGATTTTATTTTTGAGTATGCTATAAGAAAGTGCTCTAGATTCATTTCTTTGCATGTACTTGTCCAGTTTTTCAACACTATTTATTAAATAGAGAATCTTTACACCACTGTATGCTCTTGCCTCCTTTGTAAAATATTAATTGACCATAGAAGTATGGGTTTATTTCTTAGCTCTCTATTCTTTTTCACTGATCAGTATGCCTTATTTTATGCCAGTACCTGTTGTTTTGATTATTATGGTCTTGTAGTATAATTTGATATCAGATAGAGTGATAGCTCCAACTTTGTTCTTCTTTCTCAAGATTCCTGTGGCTGCATGGGGGTTTTTTATGGTTCCATATACAGTTTTGAAATATTTGTTCTAGTTCTGTGAAATACGCCATTGGTATCTTGATAGGAATTACACTGAATCTATAGATTGCTTTGGGTACTACAGACATAATGATGTTAATTCTTCCCATACATGGACAAAGTATATGCTCCTACTTATTTTTATCTTCTTCAATTATTTTCCTGAGTGTCTTATAATTTTCCAAGAACAGATCTTTTAACTCCTTGGTTAAATTTAGTTGTAAGTATTTTTATGCAATGTAAATGGGATTGTTTTCTTGGTTTTCCTTTCTTTTTTTTAAGTACATTTTATTGATTATGCATGGAGATGGAAGATGGTGGTGAGGTAGGTAGGAGCAGAGCCCAGTTCTCCCTGTGCGCAGCTGGAACACTTAGCCAATCTTCTGAGGAAAAGATTGAACGGCCTACAGAATCCCATCTTATATGAAGTTTGGAGGCCAAAAATTGTAGAGGACATTGAAAAGCAGATGGTGAGGAGATTGCTTTGGGACACTAAGGTCCCTGGGATCTGCACAAGGACATAGGCTGCTGTGCCCTCCCCCCACCCTACCCACAGTCAGCACCTGCCACTGGATACTTGGAGAAGAGTTAGATCACCAGCTCCCTCCCCTACCACAGCAGAGAGGGCAGCCCAGTACCAGGAGGGGTCTGGATGCTGGAAGTTGCTGGGGATAATAGAGAGGAAGTGGGAAACACACAAAGGTGGTTTAGACCCACTGGTACTGTGGACACTGGGTAGGTCATTACCAGAGAAACTGGGGAGCTGGACAACACTTGGAGAAGGGAGAAGTGTTGGGCTGTGTGAAAAGTTGGGAGCTTGTTAAGAATGGTAGGCTTAAATAAGAGGCTTTTACTAAATAAATAAATAAATAAATAAATAAATAAATAAAAGGCCCACAGCGTCTTTGTACGGAACTCTCTCAAAGAAGCTGGCTCAGCCCAAGGGTGATTTGAGCTGGGTGCCTACGCTGGACTCGGGCAGCTTGCTAGGCAGCTGATTCACCCTACTCACCCTGAGGCTGATTCTGGCTACTGGAGGCACCACTTGCCCTGAGGCTGATTTGAGCCAAGTGCACCTGAGCTTGACTCTAGCTGCTCACCCAGAGGCTCAGTGCCACTGCTTGCCTGGCAGCTGACAGGCACTGCTTGCCTGGTGGTGGGGTCTGGCCACGGTGGGCTTTCAAAGAGCAAGAAAGAAGCCCACCTCATGGACCTCGGTGCAACTGGTGGATTAAAGGCGCAGTCCTGGCACAGATGGACAGTGGGGGCCAAGCAGCTCATGGGGGACCTGGGCTAGAGGCTGGGCAACTGTGAATATTGATGCCCAGATCTGGCCCCTATCCTCGCAAAACCATAGGAAGGGAGAAAAGTGAAGCCCAGCCACCCTCTTCCTGTGACATTAAGGAAGACCAACAGAGCTGCTGAACAGGTTTAACGTCAGCAGGAGGCTTTTTTTTTTTTCTTTCCTCTCTCTTTTTTTTTTCTTCCACCAAGTGAGACAATAAGACCTGGAGTTGTGGAAGATCCAGAGACAGATCCAAAGGGGGAGCACAAGGCTAACCCCAAAACCTGAGAAACTGAGACAGATTTCACTTTGCTATCCCAGAGAACTGGCATTTTATTGTTTATTTGTATTGTTGTTATTATTTCATTATTTTTACTTCTTCTATTTTATCAGTATTTTTTATTTCTTTTCTTTCTGTTTAGTTTCCTTCATCTTATTTCTGTTTGATTACATTGTTTGAATAGTTTTCCTTATTCTCTCTTATTGTATTTTAATTTTCCTTCTTTCACTCCATTCATGTTCCAATAACACACTACTCTTGATCATGTACTTTCTATTCTGGTTATCCAAGTCCTGTATATCTTGTCTTATTATTGTTGTTCCAGTACTATTGTAAATAGTTGTTGTTCCATACAATTGTAAATACTACACAGCATCCCTCCCTCATCTTAGTCCATTTCATTTTATTCCTGAGCTTTATTATTGTTGTGGTTAACTCTATTCACTCACATACTATGCCTACTTTCTATCCTTTACTCTCACTGTCTGTCATCATCTAACCTTGCACAGGCACTGTTTTCTGAATTCAGCTCACAGTCCTCATGACCTCTAACAAGAGTCTTATCTTTCTTTCACCTTTTATTTAAAAGTGGCTGGTTGGGTGAAATATCACAGTTAATGCAATACTTATCCAAATGATCGCCTATCTCTTCTCTATGTATTGGTACTTTAAATCCCATAGAATACTTTCCCGCTGTCTTAATCCATTTTGCCTACCCCCTGCCACTGATCACATACAAGAATGGTGGGAGCTGTGAACATCAGTATACCCACTGGAGGAGAGAACCCACCAACAAAGGAACCACCAACAGGTAAAAACCCAAGTACAACAAGAGAGCCCACACAGAAGAAAGGCCAAACCTAGAGAGTTCAGACAGAGGATCAAAGAGACCACACCACTGAATCCCATTGAATTCCTACCATAGGAGTTCACCCTACAAAGACAGCTAGCAAAACAAAACATCAGGAAGCACAGAACCAAACACAAAGAGTCACCTAAAATGGGGAGACAAAAAAAGAATGTGCAGTCAAAAGGAATGGAAGACTCCCCACTAAAAGAGCTCAGTGAAAAGGAGGTAAGGAAACTATCAGATACAGAATTCAAACAATGGTTATGAGGATGCTCAAGGAACTGACATTTACAAGGAACTGAGAACTACAACAGTATGAAAAAGGAAATAGAAATTATAAACAAAACCCAGGAAGAAATGAAAAATACAATTTCTGAAATAAAAAACACACTAGAAGGAATTACAAGCAGGCTAGATGAAGCAGAGGACTGAATTAGCCTGGAAGACAAGGTGGAAAGAAACACCCAGGTAGAGCAGCTGCAGGAAAAAAGATACAAAAAACATAAAGATAGCTTAAGGGAATTCCAAGATAACATGAAAGGCAACAATATTAAGCTCATAGGAATACCAGAAGGAGAAGAAAAGGAACAAGGGATAGAAACCCTGTTTGAAAAAATAATGACAGAAAACTTTCTGGACCTGGAAAGGGAAAAAAACATGCAAGTTCAGGAAGCACAGAGTCCCAATGAACATGAACCCAAAGCCAACTCCAAGACATATCATAACTAAAATGCCAAGTATTAAAGACAAAGAGAGAATCTTGAAATCAGCAAGGGAGAAACAAGAAGAAACATAAAAAGTGGCTCCGATAAGACTAGCAACAGATTTCTCAACAGAAACTCTCCAATCCAGGAGACAACGGCAAGAGATATTCCAAGTAATAAAAAATAAGGCGTGCAACCAAGATTGCTCTACCTAGCAAGGCTCTCAATTAAAACAGAAGGCAAAATAAGGACTTTCGCAGACAAAAGAAGGCTGAAAGAATACATCTCCACCAAACTATCCCTGCAAGATTTACTAAAAAGGCTACTATTAAAAAAAAGACAGGAAAGGAGTGAAAGAGAGAAGAACACAGGTATAAAGGGGGAAAATGAACAAATACCTATCAATAATAAACTTAAATTTTAATGGATTAAATGCTCCAAATAAAAGACATAGAATAGCTGAATGGATAAGAGAGCATGACCCACACATATGCTGCCTACAAGAGACCCATTTCAGAACAAAAGACCTACGCAGACTGAAAACGAAGGGCTGGAAACAAATATTCCAAGCAAATGGACAAGAAAGAAAAGCCAGCATGTCAATACTTATATCAGACAAAATAGACTTTAAACAAAGGGTCATAAAAAGAGACCCAGAAGATCACTTCATAATATTCAAGGGAAGAATCCATCAAGAAGACATAAACATTATAAACATATATGCAACCAACATAGGAGCACCCAAATACATTAAGGTAAGTCTTGGAGGACTTCAAGAAAGATATAAACAGCAACACACTTATAGTAGGGTATTTGAACACCCCACTGTCAAAAATGGGTAGATCTTCCAAACAAATACCAACAAAGATATTATGGCATTGAACAATGTCCTAGATCAAATGGACTTATTTAATGTATATAGAGCCTTCCATCCCAAAGGATTAAAATACACATTCTTTTCGAATGTACATGGAACATTTTCAAAGATAGACCACATGATAGGACACAAAGCAATCAACAAATTGCCTCAAAAAATTCAAGAAAATTGAAATCATATCAAGTATTTTCTCTGACCACAAGGGACTGAAACTAGAAAGCAACCTCAAGGGAAAAAAACTCAAAAACACTCAAACTCATGGAGAATGAATAGCATGCTATTAAACAATGAATGAGATCAAGGAAGAAATCAAAAACTTTCTGGAAACAAATGAAAATGAACTCACAACAACCCAAAACTTATGTGAAAGAGCAAAGGCAGTCCTGAGAGGGAAGTTCATAGCAATACAGGCCTACCTAAAAAAAGATAGAAACATTTCAAATAAACAACCTAACCCTACACCTACAAAACTGGAGAACAACAACAAAGACAGCCTAGAGCAAGTACAATGAAGGAAATAACCAAGATCAGAGCAAAGTTAAAATGACATAGAAATTAAAAGCACAATTCTAAGGATCAATAAATCCAAGAGCAGGTTCCTCTAAATGAAAAACCAAATCGACAAGCCTTTAAGCAGACTCATCAAGAAAAAAAGAGAGAGGACCCAAATAAACACAATCAGTAATGAAAGAGGAGAGATTACAACCGATACCACAGAAATACAAAGGATTGCAAGAAATTACTTCAAAAACTATGTGCCAAGAAATTTGAAAACCTAGGTGAAATGGACAAATATCTAGAAAATATAATCTTACAAAACTGAATGAAGAAGAAGCAGAAAGGCTGAAAGGACCAATAACAGCTGATGAAATTGAAGTAGTAATCAAAAACTCCCAGCACACAAAAGCTTTGAAGCAGATGGTTTCCCAGGAGAATTCTACAAGCATTTAAGGAAGAGCTAACCCCTATCTTTCTCAGACTATTCAAAAAAATCCAAAAAATCCAAAAAGATGGGATACTCCCAAACTCTTTTTATGAAGCCAGCATTATCTTAATCCCAAAACTAGATAGAGACATAACAAAGAAAGAAACCTCCAGGCCAATATTGCTGATGAACATAGACACAAAAATCCTCAACAAAATATTGGCAAAGCACATCCAGCAATACATTTAAATGATCATACACCATGACCAAGTGGGATTCATCCCAGGGATGCAAGGATGGTACAATATTCAAAAATCAATAAACATAATACATCACATAAAAAAAGGAAAGACAAAAATTACATGATCATATCAATAGATGCAGAAAAAGCATTTGATAAGGTACAGCACCCATTCATGATAAAAACACTCAGCAAAGTGAGAATAGAGGGAGCATTCCTCAACTTAATAAAGGCCATATATGAGAGACCTGGCCAATATCATACTCAATTGGCAAAAACTAAAAACTTTCCCACTAAGATCAGGAACAAGACAAGGTTGTCCACTTTCATCACTTCTATTCAACATAGTATTGGAAGTCTTAGCCACAGCAATCAGACAAGAAAAAGAAATAAAAGGCTCCAAATTGGAAAAGAAGAAACAAAACTTTCATTGTTTGCAGATGAAATGATAGTGTACATGGAAAATCCTATAGACTCCACCAAAAAACTGCTTGACCTAATAAGTGAGTTTGGCAAAATAGTGGGATATAAAGTCAATATTCAGAAATCAAAGGCATTTTTGTACACCAGCAATGAAATATCAGAAGCAGAAGTCGGGGGGGGGGGGAATTCCATTTGATATAGCAACAACAAAAATAAAGTACCTAGGAACAAACCTAACCAAGGAGATAAAAGACCTGTATTCAGAAAACTACACAATACTGAAGAAAGAAATTAAGGGAGACACAAACAAATAGAAACACATACCATGTTCTTGGATTGGAAGAATTAACATCATCAAAATGTCCATAGTACCCAAAGCAATGTACAGATTCAACGCAATCCCTATTAAAGTACCAATGACATATTTCACAGATACAGAGCAAACATTTCAAAATTTTATATGGAACCATAAACAACCCCAAATAGCTGAAGCAATTGTGAGAAAGAAGAACAAAGCAGGAGGGATCACAATACCTGATATCAAACTGTATTACAAGGCCACTGTAATCAAAACAGCCTGGTACTGGCATAGGAACAGATACATAGACCAATGGAACATAACAGACAGCCCAGAAATAAACCCAAGTCTCTATGGTCAATCAATATTTGACAAAGGGGGAAGCAGCATAAAATGGAGGAAAAATAGCCTCCACAAAAAATGGTGTTGGGAGATCTGGACAGCTACATGCCAAAAAATAAAATTTGATCACCAATTTACAACATACACAAAAATAAATTCAAGGTGGAAAAAGGGCTTAAATATAAATCATGACACAGTAAAAGTCCTAGAGGAGAACATAGGCAGGAAAATCTAAGATATTCCACACAGCAATATTTTCACTGATATGTCCCCTATAGCAAGAGATATAAAGGAAAGGATAAACAAATGGGATATCATCAAAATAAAAAGCTTCTGCATGGCTAAAGAAAACAGCATTAAAATGAAAAGAGAACCAACCGTATGGGAAAATGTATTTGTCAATGATACCTCGGAGAAGGGTCTGGTCTCCAAAATATATACAGAACTCACATGACTACATTCCAGGAAGATAAACAGCCCAATTAAAAAATGGGCAAAAGACCTAAACAGACACTTCTCCAAGGAGGACATACAGATCCAGAGACAAATGAAAAGATGCTCAGCATCACTAGCCATCAGAGAGATGCAAATTAAAACCATGATGAAATACCACTTCACACCAGTCAGAATGGCCAATATAAACAAATTAACAAACAACAAGTGTTGGAGAGGATGTGGAGAAGAGGGAACCCTAGTTCCCTGTTGGTGGGAAGGTAGACTGGTGCAGCCGCTGTGGAAAACAGTATGGAATTTCCTCAGAAAATTTAATATGGAACTTCATTTTGACCTGGCAATTCCACTGCTGGGATTATATCCTGAAAACCCTGAAACACAAATGTATAAGAACCTATGCACCCCAATGTTCATAGCAACACAATTTACAATAGCCAAGCACTGGAAGCAACCTAAGTGCCCATCAGTAAATGAATGGATAAAACAAACTATGGTACATTTACACAATGGAATACTACACAGAAGAAAGAAAGAAGGAGCTCCAACCCTTTGCAACAGCATGGATGGAACTGGAGAGCTTTATGGTAAGTGAAATAAGCTAGGTGGTGAAAGACAAATATCATATGATCTCACCTTTAAGTGGAAACCAATCAACAAGAGAAACAAGCAAGCAAAATATAACCAGAGACATTGAAATTAAGAACAAATGGGCCTTAACCAGAGGGGAGATGGGAGGGGGATAATACGATGGGAGGGGAAGGGGGGAAGGGACTTCAGGAACAAATATAAAGGACACATGGACAAAACCAAGGGCAGAGGGGTGGAATCAGGGGAAGGAGGTTGGGATGGGTGGGGTGAGTGGGGAAGAGGTGAGAGGAAAATGCAGACAACTGTACTTGAACAACAATAAAATAAAATTAAAATTAAAACATGAAATTACATTCTATTGTCTCTGAGAGGTCTGAGATCCTCTCCATTAAGATAGACAATCACAAACAAAAAGAAACAGAAAGCAAGTGTTCACATTAAAGGTAGAAAACTCACAAAGTAAAAGAAGAGTTTCAGAAGGCCTGAATTTAAAAAGAACAGATTTTCCTAGAAGAAGACAATGCCAGGGTAGAACCTGAGTACAAGTTGGCAGCTGATACTTGTATGGTGACAAAGAAGATGGGGAAGGGGAAGAAGATTCCTCAGACACTATTTTGTTTAAAGACCTAGCCAATTATAACGTTAAACTGGGTTACCTATTTGATGATGTCCCTCGAGTATACTTTAAGGGTAAGCATGCTAACAAATGTTTGTGATAGGGGCAAGTCCACGCTTTACAGATGAGGTACATACCACATGGACTAAACCCAAATCTGGATAAAGAATCCCTTTCCTTGTCCAAAAAACCATTTGTACCTACCCCTTAGGGTCTCTTTCTTGACACACCCCATGTAAACAAGTGAAGATGAGAAAACCGAAACTTGAATATCTGACTTAAAAACAAAAGGAGAAGGAATTCCTTGAATCTGAATCTTCCATTAGGATGAGTGAAAGCTACCAAACAGAAAAACAAACAAACAAACAAAATGCTCAGATAAAGGTCAGAATAGAGGACTTCTGGCCAAGATGTAGGCATAGGTAGATACACTTTGCCTCCTCGCACAACAAAAAAAGGATGGCAAATTTAAAAACAAAAAATAAACAGAACTGCCAGAAAATCAAACTGTATGGATGTCCAACAATCAAGGAGTTAAAGAAGAAACATTCATCCAGACTGGTAGGAGGAGTGGATATGGGCAGCCAGGCAGTGGCTAGAGGACCCGGAGATCCCACATTTGCAGACAGATAAACCAGGAGGAACAACTAGGGAGCAAAGCAGACCCGCAATCCAGGGTTCCGGCATGGGGAAATAAAGCCTCAAAACCTCTAACTGTAAAAATCTGTGGGGTGCAACAACAGGGAGAAACTCCCAGCCTCGCAGAAGAGTACATTAGAGAGACCTACAGGGTCCTAGAGCATACACAAGCCCACCCACCTGGGACTCAGTACCGGAAAAGCCCAATTTGCTTGTGGGTAGAGCAGGGTAGTGACTGAAAGCCAGCCAAGTGCTGAGCAAGCACCTTTGTTGCCTCTTGGAGCCCTGCCCCACATACAGATTCTCAGTGTGGGTTGCCCCACTCTGGTGAATACCTAAGGCTCTTCCCCTTACTATGTAACAGTTGTGCTAAGATTAAAATATATATATACATATATACATATATATATATATATATATATATATTGGCCCACATGAAAGAACAGATCAAAGCTCCTAAACAGAATTAAGTGACGAAGAGATAGCCAACCTATCAGATGCAGAGTTCAAAACACTGGTAATTAGCACACTCACAGTAATGATTGAGTATGGTCGAAAAATAGAGAAAAAAGTGAAGGGTATGCAAAGTGATATTAAGGAAAATGTACAGGTAACCAACAACGATGGGAAGGAAACCAGGACTCAAGTCAATGATTTGGAGCAGAAGGAAGAAATAAACATTCAACCAGGACAGAATGATGAAAAAAGAATTCAAAAAAATGAGGAGAGGCTTAGGAACCTCCAGGACAATTTTAAACATTCCAACATCCAAATCATAGGGGTGCCAGAAGGATAAGAGGAAGAGCAAGAAATTGAAAACTTATTTGAAAAAATAATGGAGAACTTCCCAATCTAGCAAAGGAAATAGACTTCCAGGAAGTCCAGGAAGCTCACAGAGTCCCAAAGAAGTTGGACCGAAGGAAGCACACACCAAAGCACATCATAACTACATTACCCAAGATTAAAGATAGGGAGAGAATCTTAAAAGCACCAAGAAAAAAAGGAGACAGTTACCTACAAAGGAGTTCCCATAAGACTGTCAGCTGATTTCTCAGAAGAAACCTTGCAGGCAAGAAGGGGCTAGAAGGAAGTATTCCAAGTCATGAAAAGCAAGGATCTACATCCAAGAATAAACTATCCAGCAAAGCTATCATTTGGAATGGAAGGGCAGATAAAGTGCTTCCCAGATAAGGTCAAGTTAAAAGAGTTCATCATCATTAAGCTTTTATTATATGAAATGTTAAAGGGACTTCTCTAAGAAAAAGAAGATAAAAAATATGAACACTCAAATGACAACAAACTCACAACTATCAACAACTGAACCTAAAAACAAAAAACAAAAACAAAAACAAATTAAGCAAACAACTAGAACAGGAATAGAATCACAAAAATGGAGATCACATGGAGAGTTCTTAGTGGGGAGGGGGTTGGGGGAGACTGGGAGAAAAGATACAGGGAATAAGTAGCATAAATTGTAGGTACAAAATAGACAGGGGGAAGTTAAGAATAGTATGGGAAATGGAGAAACCAAAGAACTTATATGTGTGACCCATGGACATGAACTAAGGTGGGGAAATACTGGTGGAAGGGGGGGGTACATGACGGAGGGGAATAAAAGGGAGGAAAAAATGGGACAACTGTTAGAGCATAATAAATAAAATGTATTTAAAATAAATAAATATATAAAAGTCAGAAGAGTCTCAACCTAGCCAAGATTTTCAGATCTGGGAGGATTTACTGCTGAAAGGCATTTGGAAGAAAAGGGGCCCTATATTAACTTGACAAGCTGGGGGAAAGCCTGAAGAGGCAGTCTTACAAACTCAAAGGTATAACTTAACCACAAAGGACGGGCTAAAATTGAAAGTTATTAATTAAAAGCAGTTCATGTTTGGTACTCATGTCTTAGGTCAGTATTTTTCCCTAACAAAGGTCAATCTTTACCTTAACTAACCCTGTCTATTGTTTCTTGGCACGTATGGTTACATACCTCTGGAATGTCAACTTCCTTTCTTCCCAGACCTCTAAGGCACAAGCTGAGGTCTCGAATCTCCTGTTGTTATTGTTATCATGTTAATTGTTGACTGTTAACTATCTTTTACCCACCTATGTAAAAGTGTATGTAATGTGTCTATCATTTCACTTTTTATTCAATCCCAGAGGTTTCCCTGCTTTGCTTTTTCCTGCCTCCCCTAATATATCACCAGTGGACTTCATGTAACCCCCATATGACACCTCCTTTGATTCTAATATATAAAATAAGATGTTAAATTGCCATTCTCCAGAGCATTTCTCAATTAGTTGAAATATTGCTTCCCAGCAATTGCTTCTCAATTGCTTCATCACTTTTGATCCAATAAACTCACCAGAAATTATCTTCGGGTTTGAATGGTTTTTTTTTCTTTTGTTTTGAATTTTATTTTTTCAGTATATTTTATTGATTATGTTATTAGAGTTGGCCCAATGTCCACCGTCTCTTTTTCCCTCCTCTGCCCAATACCTCCCTTCCTTCCAGCAATCCTCCCCTTAGTTTATGTCCGTGTGTCACTCATATAAGTTCTTTGGCTTCTCCATTTCCTACACTTCTCTTAACATCCCCCCATCTATTTTGTACCTACCAATTATGCTTCTTATTCCCTGTAACTTTTTCCCCATTCTCCTCCTTCCCCTTCCTGCTGATAACAATCTAGATGATATACTTATGATTCTGTTCCTGTTCTGGTTGTTTGCTTTGTTTTTGTTTTTTAGATTCAGTTGTTGATAGTTGTGAGTTGTCATTTTAATGTTCATAGTTTTGATCTTCTTCTCCTTAAATAAGTCCCTTTAACATTTCATGTAATAAGAGCTTGGTGATGATGAACTCCTTTAGCTTTCCATTGTCTGGGAAGCACTTTATCTGCCCTTCTATTCTAAATGATAGATTTTCTGGATAGAAAAATTTTAGTTGTAAGTCCTTGCTTTTTAAAGCTTTAAATACTTCTTGCCAGTCCCTTCTTGCCTGCAAAATTTCTTTTGAGAAATCAGCTGATAGTCTTATGGGAACTCATTTGTAGATTACTCTCTGCTTTTCCCTTGCTGTTTTAAGATTCTTTATCTGTAACCTTTGACAATTTAATTATGATGTGTCTTGGTGTGGTCCTCTATGGGTCCAACTCGTTTGGGTCTCTCTGTGCTTCCTGGACTTGAATGTCTATTTCCTTTGTCATATTAGGGAAGTTTTCTTTCATTATTTTTTCAAATAAGTTTTCAATTTCTTGGGCTTCCTCTTCCCCTTCTGGCATCCCTACAACTCAGATCTTGGCACATTTGGAGATGTCCCAGAGCATTCTTATTCTCTCCTCATTTTTTTGAATTTTTGTTTCTACTTTATGTTCTGGTTGACTGGGTTTTTTTCCTTCTATTCCAATTCATTGATTTGAATCTTGGCTTCCTTCCCTTCACTGTTGTTTCCCTGTGGATTTTTCTTTTCTTTTTTTAAAGTCTTTTTTTAAAGATTTTATTTAGTCATTTTTAGACAGAGGGGAAGGGAAGGAGAAAGGGAGAGAAACACCAATATGTGGGTGCTATTTGTGTTCCCCCCACCAGGGAGCTGGCAACACAAGTCATGTGCCCTAACTGAGAATCGAACCAGCGACCCTTTGGCTTGCAGGCTGGCTGGCTCTCAATCCACTGAGCCACACCAGCCAGGGCCGTATAAATTTTTCTTTATTTCACTAGTGTAGTCTTCATTTCTTCCCTATGATTTTGCCATACTTAATGAGATCTCTAAGCATCCTAATCACCAGTGTTTTAAACTCTGCATCTGGTAAATTGGCTGTCTCTGTTTCACCTAGTTCCTTTACTGGGGTTTTCTTCTGTTCTTTTATTTGAAGCATATTTTTGTCTCCTCAATTTGGCATGTGTTTATCTCTGTGTATTAGATAGAGTTGCTTTGACTCCCTGTGTTGGTACACCTCTTAAGTTGTATGGGGCAGATCTTTAACTAATCACTCAGGTGAAGCAGCCCTCTTCAGTGGTTTGTGGCCTTGTATGTGGGGGAGGTGTCAGAGAGGGGGAAATGATGGTGCCTGACTACTAGAGGCTTGTTCAGAACTCGCCCTGCTTCCAGTCACTTATGTGAATGGCACCCCTCTAGCTGCTCCCCTGATAGTGATTCCCAGAGTGTGTGGGTTTGCATACGTTCTAGGACCCTGAAGGACCTTTAAGTGGACTCTCCTGAGAGACCCGCAGTTTCTTCCACCAGCCAAATCCCTACTGGTTTTTTATAGACAGGAGTTTTGAGAATTTATTTTCCCAGCTCTGGAACCCTGGGCTGTGTAGTCTGGCCTGTGGCTAGCTCCTCAGGTATCCCTAATGTGGGGCAAACTGTTCCACCAATCGCCTGCCACCATCCCGTCCCTCCCACCTCACTTCCACCACACGTCCTCTCTGCCCCAGTTCCCCATCTCTGCTCCTCCTACTGTTGGATGAATATGGCTTCTTTAAATCCTTGGTTGTCAGACTTCCATACAGTTCAATTTTCTGGCAGTTCTGGGTATCTTTTTTTTTGAAGTTAGTTGTAATCCATCTTATGGTTGTGCAAGGAGGTGAAAAGGTTGTCTGCCTACACCTCCATCTTGACTGGAAGTCTTGAATGTTTCTTAAGTTGACAGAACCACCAGAGGAGACAGTAGAAAATAATCATCTCTTGTTGATACCTTGCATGAATGCACTATAGCACCAGGGATGAGAGGACAGTCATGCTGGAATCCTACCACACCCATTACTGCAAACCAAAATTAATTTTAGACTGTAATAAAGTATTTGAGGAAAAAGGAACTGCAGCCAGGAGACAAGAGATTCAGAGAGAAACCTAAACTTGTGTTCCACTGAGTAAAAGGGGAGGCTACATTTTTTATAATTAAGGCTCCCTCTCAGATTCTCAATTAGGTCCATTTTATGAGGCTTTCAAATTGTGCAGTTCTGATTGGACAGGGCAGATCTCAGTCCATTGGTCGAAAGATGAAACCAAGTTTTCCTTGCAGTGGTCAACTCAAATGGCATAAACAAGAGTGGCATAGTGTGGTAGGTTTTAGTGTGAAGTTTTTCCTGATATATAGAGTAATGAAAAGCCCCCATCAGCAAATGACTGTTATGCTCTTATTATTCATAGTGTATGGGCCCTTGATTGACCATGGGGAGTACATCATCTCAGCAGATAAATTCCTCCTCAGGGTTCACATCAAATGAATCTTTTTTTTCTCGGTGTCCACCGAGAAAAAACACATGTGACTTTCTAAAGCATCTAGGGTACTTGCCAGTTCCTGCTCATTAGGTCCATTCAACAAGACGTACCAATGTAATGGATCAATGTGATGATCTATGGAATGTCAGGAAGATGAAGTTCCCTGCAAGCAAGATTATGGCAGAGAGGATAGATGACATAACCCTGAAGCTTGACAAATGAAGATGTATTTTTATCTCTGAAATACCTTTTTCCTGACTGATTAAGTTGCCATTTAACCACTGCAATGTGAGGATGAACTACATTGAGGTTGCAAAATAATATGAGTTCTTACAAAAAAAAATCTTAAATCTCTAGACTCCTAGAAGGAAACAAGATTGTTTTAAAATAATGTTGAATAAACAAATTGGCAAAATCATTCAATATGTATTTAGTATTCATTCAATATATATTGAATAGCATAGTAGTCTGTGCAGTAAAGAAAAAAAAATGAACTATAGTTGCATATAACCAAAGAGATGAATTTCTGGAACATAATGTTAAACAAAAGAAACAGACACAAAGGAGACATAATGTATAAGTCCATTTCTATGACATTCAAGAATAAGCAAAGCTAACCTATGGTGATAGAGGTCAGAATAATGGTTATCTTTTGAAAGGGGAGATGGGAGGAGGTACAAATGGAGCCTTCTAAGCTGCTGGAAATTTCTACATCTGCGAGTATTTATTAAAAAAATGGATGTGTGACTTCAGCTTTCCAACTTGGTTTCATTTATTTCACTGGTAATACTAGTAGAAGTTCAAAAACTTATGAAGTTTGTACGGACAGAGCTGACTCCATCTTGAAGCTCACCTGCCATCTTAACTTCTGAGTGAATAAACCTGGATTTTGATGGCCTCCTTTTCCCCAGGGGGACTCTGGAATATGTACAGGCTTCTGGTTAATTATGGAATTTCCATTACCCTTCCTCTGCACCCTTTATGTTATACATCTCTTAGTTCACCCTGGTGCCAGAGCCTCCCTGTATCTGGTCCCTTTGGTCCCTCTGATCACCCACACATTCCTTTCCTAGCACATAGGTCCATCTCTAAGAGGCCAGGGGAGAAAAGCAAATGGTCTAGGGGGTGAAAGATGTAGAGATCTGAACATCCTGCTGTGCCCAAGGACCACATTTCTGTACATAAGTTCCCTATCAAACATATTAACCAACAAGCTAAATTTGTTTGCCTCATTCTTTGGTCTCTCAGTCTCTTTCGTGTTTGAGCGCCACTTTGTGTATATGGTCTTTTCATGGAACAATGTTAAATCGTGTACCCAGGTGACATACATAGTTTAAAATACATCTTATCAGAGTAATATGGTCTAACTTTACCACAAACAAAATACTGTAGGTCTTATTAGTTTAATTAAACTACTTATATTTCTGAAATAATCCATGTACTCATTTGTATATACAGATAAAGGTTTGTTTTAATCAAATAAGGATTCATCATTCCTTTTAAGTGCCCAACTGGACTTATCTTGTGAAGGATACACAGGAGACAGGCACTATCTCTGTAGATGTGCCTTACACCCTCTCTGTGCCTGCCTTTTGTGAAAATTGGAACATAGATTCAGATTCTAACTCCTACCAAGACCAGACTCATGTCAACCTGGAAAGTGAAATAGATGAAATCTATATCACCCAACAATATCTCCTGTGAAACCTATTTTATTACTCAGATTGGCAAATGCCTTTAGTGCTTCAATACATTGCTTCTCCAAAGTGCAAATCAAAAAGAATGTGTTTTTCTGCTGTGCAGGGCAATTTCATCCTTATCACAACATCCTAATATTTACTAATGAAGCTCACTGTAGGGTAATTTCATCCTTATCACAACATCCTAATATTTACTAATGAAGCTAATATTTACTAATGAATCCTAATATTTACTAATTAGCATTTTTGACATGCTAATCCTGTAACAGTAACAACCCTGAATTAGTTACTACTACAAAACCCATTTTACAGATGATAAACCAAGTCAATGACATATTTACTTGCCCTAGGTTCACAAATATTCAGTGTCAGAGCTGGAATCTGAATCCATACAGTATGGTTCCAAAGTTCTCTTTCTTTCTCCTTCCTTCCTTCCTTTCTCTCTCTCTCTCTCTCTCTCTCTCTCTCTCTCTCTTTCTCTCTCTCTTTCTTTCTTAAAGATTTTATTTATTCATTTTTAGAGAGAGGAAGGATGGGAGAAAGAGAGTGAGAAAAACTTTGATGTGCAAGAGATACATTAATCAGCTGCTTCTCACATGCCCCCAACTGGGGACTTGACCCGCAACCCAGGCATGTGCCCTGACTGGGAATCGAACCAGTGACCTTCCGGTTCCCAGGCCGGCACTCAATCCACTGAGCCACACCAGCCAGGGCCAGAGTGCACTTTCTCAATAATTACCATATATTCTTTTTTTCAACTGAGATATAATTGATGTAACATTGTATAAATTTAAGTTACAGTGCACTAAGTTGCTACATTCATATGTTGCAATATTATTAATTACTGTAGAGTTAGCTAACACCTCTATCATGTCCTATAATTATCATTTCTTTTTGTGGTGAGAACAATAAAATCTAATCTTTTACCGTATATTTTTAACCATTCAAGGTAAGAAATGATGGAAAGATGTACCTTAGGGAGGCAGATGATGTGTTTTGAGGTAGTTTTGGTAAACAGTGGTGCAGCTATATAATAGCAGATTCGGATAACATTTCAGAACCATGTAGAGAGCTTCGGCCAGCTAGCTTTTCTGCAGTTCACCTTCCCCACCTGTATTATTTTCCCAGTGCTTGCTGGTTTTCTTCTTCACTTATTCATTCAGGCTACAGATAATTATATCCCTACTGTGTACAACCAGATTTATTATGTGTAGAAGATGAGAATATAAATAAGACACAGCATCTCCTAAATAAGACATATATTGCCCTTAGTTTCTTCCTCCAGTTCATAATTTGATTGTTTACTTTTACATCATTTGCTTGCTGATGGGAGGTGACCCCAAAGTGACTTTTTAAAAATCCCAAACTTTGCCTTTTGGTATTAAGCAAAAGTAGCAGCATCTAGGTCCTACTTCTCAGTAAAATGCCTTTTTGACCACACAAAGCAAGGTTTCTTTGTTTTAATTTGGGAGTGTTTCAAGTCCAACTTAGTTACATCATTTATCTCCCCACAGCTTGATAATCAGGGACCAATATCTCTTACCTGCAAGCTGCTCAATGACTATAGTACTACCTTTGGAAAAATAGTTAAGGCCCTTTTTCACGTGCCATGTTTTAAGACTTTCAGCTGGAAAGACCTCCATTACTTGAAATTTATTCTGATTATTATAAGTCAGGATTCAGTCTTATTCAGTAACAAACAAAAAACTTGACCTCTGGCTATTGCCTCCTACATTCCTCGCTTTCAGCCATACGAACAATCTAATTTGTAGATTTTCAGGTAGCCAGGTTGGAAACTGAAAAATGTGGCCTCAACAGCATATAAAGCATGTCAAGACTGAGAGGGTCCAGCCAAGAAGGAGGTGTAGGTAGACACACTGTGCCTCCTCACACAACCAAAAGAAGGACAACAATTTAAAAACAAAAAACAACCAGAACTGACAGAAAATCGAACTGTATGGAAGTCCAACAACCAAGGAGATAAAGAAGAAACATTCATCCAAACCGGTAGGAGGGGCGGAGAGGGGCAGCCGGGGCAGAGAGGACTCGTGGCAAGGCGGCGGCTGGTGGACGCCACAAGGTGGTGACTGGCAGACCCTGAGGCCCCACATTCGTGCATAGATAAACCAGGAGGAATGGCGGGGGAGAGAAAGAGACCACGCAACCCAGAGCTCCAGAGCGGGGAAATAAAGCCTCAAATCTCTGATTGAAAATACCGGTGGGGGTTGAGGCAGCAGCGGGAGAAACTCCCAGTCTCACAGGAGAGTTCGTTGGAGAGACCCACAGGGGCCTAGAGTGTGCACAAGCCCACCCACTCGGGAATCAGCACCAGAGGGACCCAATTTGATTGTGAGTAGCAGAGGGAGTAACTCAAATCCGGCAGAGAGTGGAGCCAGCACCATTGCTCCCTCTCGGCCCCTCCCCCACATACAGTGTCACAGTGCAGCGACCAGTGTTACCCTGTCCCAGTGGACACCTAAGGCTCCACCCCTTTAAGTAACAGATGTGCCAAGACAAAAAAAAAAAAAAAAAGGCCCAAATGAAAGAACAGATCAAAGTTCCAGAAAAAATACAACTAAGCAACGAAGAGATAGCCAACCTATCAGATGCACAGTTCAAAACACTGGTAATCAGGAAGCTCACAGAATTGTTTGAATTTGGTCACAAATTAGATGAAAAAATGAAAGCTATGCTAAGAGAAACAAAGGAAAATGTACAGGGAACCAATAGTAATGGGAAGAAAACTGGGACTCAGATCAATAGTGTGGACCAGAAGGGAGAAAGAAACATCCAACCAGAAGAGAATGAAGACACATGAATTCAAAAAAATGAGGAGGGGCTTAGGAACCTCCAGGACATCTTGAAACATTCCAACATCCTACCATTTAGGGCTGCCACAAGGAGAAGAGGAAGAACAAAAGATTGAAAACTTGTTTGAACAAATAATGAAGGAGAACTTCCCCAATCTGGCAAAGGAAATAGACTTCCAGGAAGTCCGGGAAGCTCAGAGAGTCCCAAAGAAGCTGGACCCAAGGAGGAACACACCAAGGCATATCATAATTCCATTCCCCAAGATGAAAGAGAAGGAGAGAATCTTAGAAGCAGCAAGAGAAAAGGACACAGTTACCTATAAAGGAGTTCCCATAAGACTGTCAGCTGATTTCTCAAAAGAGACCTTACAGGCAAGAAGGGGCTGGAAAGAGGTATTCAAAGGCATGAAAGGCAAGGACCTACATCCAAAGCTATCATTTAGAATGGAAGGGCAGATCGAGTGCTTCTCAGATAAGGTCAAGTTCAAGGAGTCCATCATCACCAAGCCCTTATTCTATGAAATGTTAAAGGGAGTTACCTAAGAAAAAGAAGATCAAAAATAGGAACAGTAAAAATGACAGCAAACTCACAGTTATTAACAACCACACCTAAAACAAAACCAAAAGCAAACTAAGCCAACAACTAGAACAGAAACAGAACCACAGAAATGGAGCTCACATGGAGGGTTATCAATAGGGGAGTGGGAGGGGAGAGGCGGGGGGAAAGGTACAGAGAATAAGTAGCATAAATGGTAGGTAGAAAATAGACAGGGGGAGGGTAAAAATAGTGTAGGAAATGTAGAAGTCAAAGAACTTATCTGTATGATCCATGGACATGAACTATAGGGGGGGAATGTGGGAGGGAGAGGGTGGGCAGGATGGTGTGGAGTGAAGGGGGTAAATGGAACAACTATAATAGCATAATCAATAAATACATTTTTAAAAAAGACTGAGAGGAATTATGAAGACTTCTATAGAAATCAGTTTTTTAAAAAAATGAAGTCCCTTTTTGTACAAAGCACTACAGTCTCTTCCTTTCTCTCTGGTCCTTTACCAGGTTCTCTTTGAGAGTCCCAGGTCCAACAGGGGCCAGTCATTGTTTCCTCAGTTTTTGTAGCCTACAATTATGTAAAAGTCTGTAGTAGTAAATACTATACTTGAGTACATATTGCATTTTATACTACTTTTCTTTGCTCACTGAGGACAAACATATTAAGGATTCCTTTGTGCATAAACAGAATAGCAAAATATAAACCAGTCTGGGGGCTCAAGTGTTGTTAACAAGACTGGCATTGCTTTAAAACAAGTAAGACTTTCAGTGCAACTCCATCTGTGATTAAAAATAGAAATGCTAAGTCATCAATTCAAATCAAATAACAAGTACGTGGAATTAAAGTAATTTATTCTTAATTTTTTAAAAATGTCTTTTATACTCTGGTTTCTCTTCAGATCGTATAAATCTTTCGCCTTTTAAAAAATGTCTTTAATTGTTCTTTTTGAGGTCCTTGACCTGCTAGCGCTGAGAAATGTGCTTATTCGCTTTACTGAATAATTCTGTACCGTGGGTAATTTCACTGAAGTCATCTCCATCCTAGTTCTCACGGTCAAGGCAAAGATACGGACTACTGACAACCCCCGAAAATGAATGCAGTTTGCTCTTCCCCGGCCATGAGGAAGCTGGCACCGGGCCTGGGACCCTCTGGGAGGACTTCGCTGGCGAGATGGTTGGCTTGATTTAAAACTGGTCAGAGCTGCTCTTTCCTGGCTGCTTCGGAAGGCGACGGCCAGGTTGGGTGAGGCAACGTGAGCCTGGGCGCTTGGGGAGAAGTGCCCTGGACTGCTAAGGGTGGTACCCTAACAGGGCAGAGTGGAGCAGCCAGGCCAGAAACCCAGGCTGGCGCCAGCAGCCACCTCGCCCCCCGCAGCCCGCTTTGCAAATCCCCGCGCGCCCACCGCTCGCTCGCTCGCTCACGTAGCCTAGAAGTCCAGCGTACACTCCGCCTACCGGCGTGACAGCCGGCCCCTAGCACGTCCCGCTCAGTTGTTTGCGGGGCCGGCCTCCTTTCGCTCCTCCCTGCAGGTCCCTCTTTATTCCAACTGCCCAGGATTGGGCCCCACTACTGCAAAACAGCCTGCTAACTTCAACTCTAACCAATAAAGTGTGCCGATCGGGGCCATGTGACAGCAGTGGAGCGGTGCTCCGTAGGAGCCCTGATCTCGATGGTTTTCGCAGCTTGCCTAGAGGGCGTGTAGTCCACTGGAGAACTCCCTACATCCGTCCTCCATTACCGCACTGCCTCCGGTGGCTGCCGGGATACCGGGCGCCTGGTCTAGGCGCCACTCAGTCCTCCAGCTGCCCCAGAATACCTCCAGTTCTTCTGCCGCGGCCCGCCGGCCTTCCTTGCCCCGCCCCGTCCGCGCCGCCCGCCCGTCCGGTCCGCTCGCGGGCCCGCTTCTCTCGGGAGCCCCCACCCAGGCGCATGGCTCCATGAAGCAGAAGATAGAGCGCGAGAGGTGCCGTCCGCCCCGGCTGCGCCTGGACCAGGAGAGAAGGTGGGGAACTCGGACTGCGCCTCCTCCGCCGGTCTTCCTCAGCCGGGAGAGCGGAGCGGCCGGGCTGCAGGCCCCTGGGGTCAAGGTGACGGTCCTGGCTTCGTGGGGTAGGGGACCCTGGGCGTCTGGGAAAGGAGGCGGAAGGCGGGCGAGGCCTGCGGGCCCGCGTGTCCCTAATGAGGGCGGTGGTCTGAGGCACTGCTGGGAGTGGCAGGCGGTAGCTCCTGCCCTGGGCTGTGAGGCGAGGCGAAGCTCCCGCTCCTTTCCTCACGCTCTACGGTAAACAGTCTCGGGTCCCTGTAAAGTTTGGGGGTCTCCGGCGCCTCCTGGCGGCCCCACCCGCCGCCCCCTTCTCCTCGCTCCTCCTCTCCCCTCCCCCCTCTCTCTTCAGCCGGGCGTCTGGATTCCATCCCAGCGGCTCGGCCCCGCTACCCCTACCCCGCTGCCTCTACCCGTCGCTGGGCTGTCTACCCTGCTCCTCCTCCCGGCTCTCCGTACTCCTCCTTCCTCAACCCCCGTTTTTCTTACTTTTCACCATTTCTCTTGGTCTGCTTTGCCCCTGCTCGCCCCGGTCTCTCTCTTCCCTACTCTGTCTCGTCCTTTTCTTGCTTCACTCTCTTTTTCTTCTTCTTCTTCTTCTTCTTCTTCTTTTTTTTTTTTTTTGCCAACCCCACCTTCATTCTCTCCTTCCTTAACTACCCATAGCCCCCGTTTCCTTTGTCCCTCCACCTCACACATTTTTGGGGTTCTTTTGCCTCTCTCTTTCCCAGGTTGTGGGGTTTGCCCTTCATACCCTGCCCTTCTCTATTCGGCGACCTTAAAGGAACTCCTCACTTTGCCACACTCACCCCTTTATCCCGGTGGACCTATCTTCTTCTACTGCCCTCTTCTTGGATAGAGTGGATGGGGCCGGGAGTCTCCTGCCTACATCTTTGGGAATAGCTCAGTTCTCTCCTAATAGGGAGTGGGGAGAGTTGGTGAAGAGATTTATGCAAGACTAAGGGTAAGGATGGATGGCTGTTACTAACAGTTTTCTTCTTCATCTGGAATAACAAGATGGTATGTCTTCAGGACCTGGCCTTGGCATACTATCCAGAAATTCTTCAGCACCATCTTTGCAGAGGATTTGGGAATATGTTTGTATTCTGAAACCAGTGGAGAGCCTTGAAATGGTATATCTTGGCCTGAGAGCAAGTTTTGATCTAAATTAATGGTGGAGAAAGTTTTAATGTGTATCTCATGTTCAGGTTCAGTAAAATCTTAGATCTTCAATGTTCTCACTTCTTGGTGATTCAGCGCAAGGGACTGCCATTGCTACCTTTTATTTAGATTTTGAAATGTTTTGAAGTAAGGCAAGCTCCTTGGCTATTTGCTTTTTTTAGAAATTGCATTGTTGAGCCCTGGCTGGTGTGGCTCAGTGGATTGAGCACTGGCCTGCAAACTGAAAGGTCACTGGTTTGATTCTCAGTCAGGGCACATGCCTGGGTTTTGGGCCAGGTCCCTGGTTGGCGGCTTGCAAGAGGCAACCGATGAGTATTTCTCTCCTCTCTCCTCCTTTCTCCCTCCTTTCCCCTCTCTCTAAACATAAATAAATAAAATTTTTTTAATTGCATTGTTGAGTTGTAGTTTTTCCAAAACCATCTCTTACAGCTACACTACCTTGATTTTGTTTATTCACTACACCTGCATTTCCATCTTAGGTACAGGAAGAAGGAATGGAATCGGAAGGAAGAAAATTCATTTCAGAGACAAAGTAGTTCCCCTCTGTTGTAGCTGTTGCCCTGGAAATACAAACTTTCTGCTTTCAGTGAGTATCACCTTGGGTATTAGGAATAGAATTTCTTTTTTTGTTGTTATTTTTGTTTTTGTTTTAGACTTGTGTTAGGGTATAGGTTTTATTTGGTTCACTTGAATCTTTGTACTTCAGTGAGAGGGTCCTAACGTGGACAAAGTTCCTTCAGCTTGCTCTCTTTTAAAATAATTGAAATATGTAAAGATAAGTTTATTGTCCATAACCCTAATAGAATGACCCACGACCTAGATGGTGGTGTAGCATTATACTTACCCTCTATGTCTTTAGTACATAAGCCTGGCTGTGCTCCCTCCCAAATTACTACTACATTTTTTTATTTAAGACAATCAAAGAGCACAACTCAGATTAATGCAATTCCTCTCCAGGTTAATTATTGGGTCTCTAACATACAGTTATATATAATCTTAGGAGATTTTTGGAACATTTTGCCCTAAGTCTGTTATGGTGATACTAGTATCTTGGAAAAAATTCTGCATTTGAACAAAGTTCTGGAAAAATGTTCGTTACTGTTGCTTCCCCTTGAGTTTATTATGTTATGCCAACACTTGTAAGAGAATTTTTCAGAGTGCTTCACGTCATATTGGAGCCTCGCAAACCATCTTTTGGGGGAGGGGGACAGGAAAGAAATACTTTCATTTTACAAATGAAAGATCTGGCACCTTGCAGTAGGTCACATAGCAAAGGGAGGGGATCTAAAAACAAAACTTTTGACTTATATTTATGTTTTTTCTTTAAGCTAAGCTGACATGAAAATGTGAAGTTCTGTGCAGTTTTCTAAATCTGTAACTTTTAAAGCAATTATATAGGTAGATCTGTATTTTGCAGGGCAATTTTTCATATAGCAAGTGTTTTGTGTATGATGTGTATGATAGGGTTTCCAAAAATACAGAAACAGTTACTTGAAGTGATCACCACAGAGTTCATAGGGTGTATTTTTTGTTTTGGTTTTTCTAACATTGTCTATTCTATTACAGTTGTCCCAATTTCTTTCTTTTTTTTTTTTCCATTTTGCCCCCCTTCCACCCAGCCCACCCCTCTCACCCACAGTCAGTCCCCTCTCCCTTGTCCATGTCCATGAGTCATTCATACATATTCTTGTTTGTGGCTTTTTCATCTGACTGTTTTTTTTTGGAATAAGTAGGCCAGAATTGTAGCTCAGGTGCTTTCTTACTACTCATGATGCAATTATTGGGTTGGCCAAAAAGTCTGTTTAGTTTTTTCCATAAGAAAATACATGTTTTTCATTTTCACCGATAAGTTTATTGAGTTGGATATTTTAAGTATGTTGGCTATCTCTTGCTATTGGCTTCTAATGGGTAGAGGCCAGGCTAAACATCTTCCATTGCATAAGACAGCCAGCCCCACAGCAAAGAATTATTTGGCCAAAATGTTAGTACTACCTAGAAACTTTGCAGACCATTTGACATGATCAAACAGTCATAGCACCTTCTCCATATACTGTACAAATCTTTGTGTTTCAGTTGTATTTTTACCTTTCTTAAAATAATAAAGCAGCCCTGGCTGGTGTGGTTCAGTGGATTGAGTGCCGGCCTGGGACCCAAAGGGTGGCCAGTTCAATTCCCAGTCTAGGGCACATGCCTGGGTTGCAGGCCAGGTTCCCAGTAGGAGGTACACAAGAGGCAACCACACACTGATGTTTCCATCCCTCCTTTCCCCTCTCTAAAAATAAATAAATAAATATTTTTTAAAAAAATAACAAAGCATAATATGTCAAAAATGTTGTTTATTTTCTTCCATCTTAAATACTAAAATTGCTACACAAAATTCACCACTTTTGATTTTTATTATTTTTTTAATGCATGCTGATATTGCAGCTGTTAGAATACAGTGTAACAAAATTGTTTCTAAGTTTTGGCCAACCCTATATTCAATGGAATTTTTGTTTTAACTTTCTCACAAAGGAAACAACAGTCTTGTTTCCTTCTATATAAAGCTTGATTTGAACAGACATCCGAACACCAATAAGAGGAAAGAATTCAGAAACCATCTTTTTCTTTGCCTCTTTCCTACCTTACAAATCTCTTTGGTATAAGGTCATGCCCTCTAGTAAACTGTTTTGTAGCTTGTTTTCAAAAGGTGAAACTATAGGGTTGGTTTTTTGTTGTTTTTTTTTTAATTTCCAAGCTTTTCTAGATATTTTAATCTGGTTATAGTTTGAAATCTTACTACTTGGATGCAGTGGTTCTATTAGTATTCAATACATATCAAGACTTCTATAATAACAGCATATTTATCAAGTTTAGTTTCTTTTTAGTGTAAGCTTAAAAGAGGACACAGGTAGAATACAACTGTGTACAACTCTCAGACAGCCCAATACTCTTTCTTATGCTTTTTGGCATTCACAATGAAAAGAACAGTGGATGACCTACAAGTCATTGCTCTCCAAAGAGGAAAAGCATTAGGTCATTGAAGTAATAATCACATGTTAATAATGATATTTTAGACTACAAGGTGGTTCTTAATAGAAGTTCATTATGAAGATACTTACTTCTGTAGACGTGGTAAGAACTCAGAGCTATGTTGTTTTTGGAACCAACCCTACTTTTATTAATAGAGATAGTGGTAGTATTGGTTATAGTACATACTTTAAATAGTAGTTCCATGCCAAAGAACTGCTAGATGCTCTTCATATCTTGCACATTGACCCTGTATGGTAGCAGGAGCCCAATAACACAGAGATATCACAGACAATCAGCCTGAGTTTGCATAGCCAGTATGTGGCAGGTCATAGTTGGGATTTGAGCCTAGAATGTAATCCCAGAGCCTAGGTTCTGTTTTCAGAAGATGAGAGCTGCTATAGGAAGATGTCAGTTTGGGATTTTTGTTTGTTTTTAGATTTTATTTTGAGAGGAAGAGAAACCTCAATTGGTTGCCTCTCTTGCGTGTCCTGACCTGGGACCAAACCCGCAACCCAGGCATGTGCCTTGACTGGGAATCAAACCCACAATCTTTCTCTTTGAGGCATGACGCCCAACCAGCTGAGCCACACGGGTCAGGGTGGAAGACGGCAGCTTGTTGTTTACAATACTTAGGGGTCTTAGAAGAGAACCCCTAGTGAGGGAGGAAGGTCCTCTGCCCAGCCAGGCACTTAATCACCGTGTCCTCACATACTCCCTTCAATACTGGTCTTTATATCTTGTTTGTAAACATCAGCAATTTATAAGACATCATTTGTATTAATTCCTGAAATCATGCATTGTCCTCAAAGCAAATAAAAGGGCTCCATCATCCATAAAGAAAGAAATTCTTCCCAAGTGCAGTTGAGAAAGTAGGTTTGGCCTGTTAAAGGAAAGCCTTTAGCAACCTAAAGTTAAATTATCACCTGAGGCCAAGTCCAGGACTGACCAGTTCCTGGTGTGTTTTAGCAAAGAAGACAGCTGCCAGCATAAATCAAAGAAGTTCATGCACGGGATATTTGACCTAATGTTTTAATGAATTGTCACATTGGCTATCCATTTTACTATGAATGAAGCCATTCCTAGTTTTTGAACAGAGCTGACATTTTTAAAAAGAATAGATATTTAAAATTTAGCGTCAGTTTCTGACACACTCCACAGTTAGCACATTACAGTGGAGCCCAGTATCTAAAGACTAGGTAGGCTAAACACTATGGCACAAAGGTTTGTGCCATAAACTTTCTTTTTATAAAAAAGGCAAATTTGCCTTATCTGGTGTGGCTCAGTGGGTTGAGCACCAGACTGAGAATCAGAGGGTTGCCTGTGTGATTCCTGGCCATGGGCACATGCCTGGGTTGCAGGCTAGGTCCCTACTTAGGGGCGTGTGAGAGGCAGCTGATAGACTTTCTCTTCCTCTTTTCTCCCTCCCTTTCCCTTTCTCTAAAAAATAAATAAAATCTTTTCTTTATTATTTTTTAAATATTTTATTTGTTTATTTTTAGGGAGGGGGAAAAAAGGGAGAGAAACATCAGTATGTGAGATACATCAATCAGTTGCCTCACATGCCCTCAGTTGGGGGACTGGCCTGCAAACCAGGCATGTGCCCTGACTGGGAATCGAACCAGTGACCTTTCAGTTTGTAGGCCAGCACTCAATCTACAGAGTCACAGCAGCCAGGGCTAAAATCTTTTTTTTTTTTTTTTTTAAGCAACCTTAAATGAAATAACTTCATCTGTAGATAAAATGGCTGATGTGTATATGCTGTACCCTAAGTTAGATGTTGTGAAAGACAAAACACAAATGCCACCCAGCCTCTGAGACTGGGGTTGAGGATGATTTCATTGTTGGCTGGAATTAAAGTGGCCATAGAACCCTGCCCACCTTCCCTGCAGAAACGGAGGAAGAGTCCTCATCTGGTTTTTGT
This sequence comes from Desmodus rotundus, assembly GCF_022682495.2. Lineage (NCBI taxonomy): Eukaryota > Metazoa > Chordata > Mammalia > Chiroptera > Phyllostomidae > Desmodus > Desmodus rotundus. The sequence goes on from NC_071388.1 coordinate 108,582,581, forward strand.
TACAGACCCTAAAGGAGGGCAGGACACCTGAGTGTTGTATGTTAGGTAAATATGTGGTGACATTTCAACAGGGACAGCATACTTTATTCAACACTTGCTGGATTAGGAAGTCTCAAGTGAAGATGTAAAACAATAATTTATGAATTTGTCTACATCTGGTGGAAATCCATTTTACCTAGCACATTCTCGATGAACTGAAGTGAACAGAGGAAAATGAGGTAACTACTACTGGCTCTTAAAGTAGCCCTTGAGTTTAGCTTTGAAAGTAAGCAAATAAAGGCTAGAGAGGGTGTCAGTGATATATATGTCTGTAAGGCAAAGGTTTTTACACTTAATTACAGTTATTTCAGATGAACTGACTTCACACTAACCATTCGGTTACTCCTACTATGATCAAAGTACAATTGCTGGTAGTTTTTATGAAGTTTTTAGAAAGAGTAAGAATTCCCACATCATTTCAGAAGAGATGTTGAGTATGTCTTTAGGGATATTATTATTTAGCTGGTCAGACAGCAGGTTTGTCTGTTGTATTGAAATTCTGTTATTCTGAGGTATCTTACACTGTACTCTCAGACACCAAGCTGTTGGAGAAACGACTCTCTTATCATTGTAGGTTGGTCCTGAAAGCTGAGTCTGGGTCTCCTTGGTTGTGGTGAGATGCCTGCTTTGTTGGAATAGGCTTAGAAGAATCTCCAACCTAAAGAGAAAATTTTTATGCAATTAGTGGATAATGGTTATTATTGTAAATACAAAGTATTCAGTACCAGCACCCTGTTTTATTTCACATTCTTTATTGTACTTCTCTTAATATTTGCTTTATACCGACAGGTAAAATATTGCCCCCCCCCCCCCCAAATATATGCCTTCAAAATAACTGAGTGGAGGAGGGGAGATGGACTGAGTAGATAGGCTACAGATGAAAAATATTATAGCTGGCTATTGGGTTCGTTATTGCTGTTTTATTTTGTTTGTGTTTTGAATTTTCCATATATTTAATTTTATAGAATAAATTTTTTTTTAAGATTTTATTTATTTATTTTTAGAGAGGGGGAAGGGAAGGAGAAAGAGAGGTAGAAAAACCTCAATATGTGGTTGCTCTCACATGCCCCCAGTGGGGGACCAGGCCTGCAACCTAGGGATGTGCCCCAACCGGGAATCGAACCAGTGACCCCCCAGTTTGCAGTCCCGCTCTCAATCCACTGAGCCACACCAGCCAGGGCTAATTTTATAGAATAAATTTTTAAAGTGACGCAGAAAGTGGGTAGTGTTGCCTTTGGTCACTGACTGAGAATATTGTTTGAATTGTTTGCTTAAGTGATCGGGAAAATGTGTGGGCCTAAAGAACCACAAGATTTGGGTTCTTTTGTTTTTCCTCCCAGAATACGTGTGTGTGTGTGTGTGTGTGTGTGTGTACATAAATAAAAAATTGTTGTTCAAGTACAGTTGTCTCCATTTTCCCTCCACCTCCTACCCTCAAACCTAAACATAATTTTTAAGAACAAATGAAAGAAATAGGTGTAGGTAAAGATATCAGCTAAATAAGGTTAAAGTTAATATTTTTTTATTGTTGAAATACAGTAGTCTCCATTTTCCCTCCCTCAACTGTACCCGCGCCACCCATCTCTACCTCGTACCCATGATCCCAGTCCCCTTTGGCTTTGTCCATGTGTCCTTTAAACATGTTCCTTGAGGACCCTTCCCCAATAATCCACACTCCCTTCCCCTCTGGTTACCGTCAGTTTGTTCTTTATTTCAATGTCTCTGGTTATATTTTGCTTGCTTGTTTGTTTTGTTGATTAGGTTCCAACAGGTGAGATCACGTGGTACTTGTGTTTTACCACCAGGCTTATTTCACTTAGCATAATGCTCTCCAGTTCCATCCATGCTATCTTGAAGGGTGGGAGCTCCTCCTTTCTTTCTCCTGCATAGAATTCCATTGTGTAAATGTACCACAGTTTTTTGGTCCATTCATTTACTGATGGGCACTTTGGCTGTTTCTAGCACTTGGCTATTGTAAATAATGCTTCTATGAACATTGGGGTGCAGAGGTTCTTTTGAATTGCTGTTTCAGATTCTTAGGGTATAATCCCAGCAGTGGAAATGCCAGGTCAAAAGGCAGTTACATTTTCATTTTCCTGAGGAAATTCCACAGTGGCTGCACCAGTCTGTATTCCCACCAACAGTGCACTAGGGTTCCCTTTTCTCCACAACCTCACCAGCACTTGTTTGTTGATTTGTTTATGATGGCCATTCTGACCCGTGTGAAGTGGTAATCTCATTGTGGTATTAATTTGCATCTCTCTGATGGCTAGTGATGCTGATTTTTTAAAGAGATGAAAGCAGAGAGAAAGGGAAACGTTAATTTGTTGTCCCATTAATTGATGCATTTGTTGGTTAATTCTTGTACGTGCGCTGATCCAGTAACACACCCACATTTATGGTAGCACTAAACAACCGAGATACCTGGTCAGGGATGGGTTGCTTCTTTAATTTCAAAATCATTATTTGGGAGGGTGTGAGAAATTGTTAAATGTAAGGAGTTGTAACCATGCTGACGGCAGATCAGTAATTGCCCTTGTGTGTAGTCAGAATATTCCTAGACTTCAGTTCATGAAAATGTTATATTGCTCTGTTGTGGAGTGTTTTGCCGCTCAGGTAGTTGATAACACCTGCTAAGGAACACCTGAGTTGCCACCATCTCCTAACATTTAGCTCTTTCTTCAGGTGTGCTTTAGTATAATGAGAATGAGGAAATTTTTTTCTAACCTTTGTTTCATCCCTTCTCTTTTGGTTCTTTGAATTTTGGGCCCTTTAAAGGCAGAGTGTCTGGGCCCTATTGGCCCTGTTAAAACTATAGCTGTCTAGAGACAGTTCTGTTGTTTCATTAAACATATGTCCTAAATCCCCTCCCTACAGTTACATAAAAGTTAGAAAGTCAAATAAGAGCTCTGAGGCTTTAAAGTGACATCCATTGTGAACTCAGATGATAATGTCAGGGGAACAGATAAATTTTGGGGTGATGGCTTAGGTGTTGGTTTTGAATTTTTCCTGCTCCACTTTTCTTGGCAAGATTCTGCCACCTATTTGGCTAGCTTTTATTATACCCTTGAATGCAGTTTGTTTTTCATCGTGCCTTTAGGAAAGGGACTAAATCCAATGGCTGTTATTGGCAGGCCTCACACTTATTTGTGACTTGGTGGGAAAATTCAGGCCGTGGAGTCTCACAGATAAGATTGTGGTCCCAATTTTAATCCTGCCTCTTAGTGGTAGTCTAACTTCGGGCAGGTTACCTGGCTTATTAAGCCTGAGGTCCCACCTTGCTGAATAGGTTTGAGGGTTTGTGAAACCCTGTTTAAAGAGTACTAGTGCAGTGTAAGTTCTGGCCCTCCAGTAGTTTTTTACTCGTGGGAACAGCTAAATAAATTGACACTTAATGTGTATGAAGTCCATCACATACATTAGTCTCATTATCCTAACAACCACATGAGGCAAGTCCTATTGTTTCCATTGTGAACAAACTGAGTCAGAGAGGTAATCCTGAGGGAATCAGGATTTGAACCCAGTCCAGTTGGCTTTGGAGTTAACGTTTTCATCCAGGACATTCTGCGTCCTCCTTAATAGTCTGAAGAAGACAACAAAGTCCATGTTCAGAAACAGTACACATTTTGGATGTCTTAATGGATTAAGTGCATAAGGTCTTTTCAGAAAGAAGACCGTTTCAAGCCACACATGAAGTGTACAGGCTATTTTTACCTGGTTATAGACAACTTTTATATCACTAAGAATTGCTATAGATGCAAAAATGTGTATTTTATGGATCTATCATATATCAAGAAAATAAATATTTGAAATGTTTATGTCATTCAACTTAAAAACATCTAATTTAACTTTAAAAAATTATAGAATTTATAACCAAAAACTATGTTGTAGAGCGATGTCTAAACAGGCAATTATGGAGAACCAAGATGGAGGCGTAGGTAGACACACTGCGCCTCCTCGCACAACCAGAACTGACAGCAAATCGAAGGGCAAGGAAGTCCGACACCAAATAGATAAAAAAAAAAAAAAATTCATCCAGACCGGTAGGAGGGGCGGAGACCAGCACCAGGGCGGAGAGGACTGGCGTTGCCGTGGCGGGACCGAGACTGGCGGAGTGTGGGACGAATGGGGCAGGTAGTCTGACCACTAGCAGACCCTGTGGCCTCACATTTGCACACAGATAAACCGAGAGGGCCAGACTCAGAGTGGTGGAGAACGGGGCAGGCAGAGCAGCAGGTAGCACCCCGGGGCCCCACATTTGCACATAGATAAACCAGGATGAACGGAGGGGGAGCGAAGCAGACTGCGCAAACCAGGGCTCCAGCGCAGGGAAATAAAGCCTCAAACTTCTGATTGAAAACACCCTGGGGGTTGGGGCGGCAGCAGGAGAAACTCCCAACCTCACAGGAGAGGTCATTGGAGAGACCCACAGGGGCCTAGAGTGTGCACAAGCCCACCCACTCGGGAACCAGCACCAGAGGGGCCCAATTTGATTGTGGGTAGCAGAGGGAGTGACTGAAATCCGGTGGAGAGTGGAGCAAGTGCCATTGCTCCCTCTCGGCCCCTCCCCCACATACAGCATCACAGCACAGCGACCAGCGTTACCCTGCCCCGGGGAACACCTAAGGCTCCGCCCCTTTAAGGAACAGATGCGCCAGGACAAAAAAAAAAAAAAAAGGCCCAAATGACAGAACACTTCAAAGCTCCAGAAATAATTCAACTAAGCAGCGAACAGATAGCCAACCTGTCAGATGCACAGTTCAAAGCACTGGTAATTAGGACGCAGGTTGAATTTGGTTGAAAACTAGATGGAAAAATGAAGGCTATGCTAAGAGAGACAAAGGAAAATGTACAGGGAATCAATAGTGATGGGAAGGAAACTGGGAATCAAATCAACGGTGTGGACCAGAAGGAAGAAAGAAACATCCAACCAGAAAAGAATGAAGAAACAAGAATTCGGAAAAATGAGGAGAGGCTCAGGAACCTCCAGGACATCTTGAAACGTTCCAACATCCAAATCCAGAAGGAGAAGAGGAAGAGCAAGAAATTGAAAACTTATTTGAACAAATAATGAAGGAGAACTTCCCCAGTCTGGCAAAGGAAATAGACTTCCAGGAAGTCCAGGAAGCTCAGAGAGTCCCAAAGAAGCTGGACCCAAGGAGGAACACACCAAGGCACATCATCATTACATTACCCAAGATTAAAAATAAGGAGAGAATCTTAGAAGCAGCAAGAAAAAAGGACACAGTTACCTACAAAGGAGATCCCATAAGACTGTCAGCTGATTTCTCAAAAGAGACCTTACAAGGCAAGAAGGGGCTGGCAAGAAGTATTTGAAGTCATGAAAGGCAAGGACCTACATCCAAGATTCCTCTATCCAGCAAAGCTATCATTTGGAATGGAAGGGCAGATCAAGTGCTTCTCAGATAAGGTCAAGTAAAGGAGTTCATCATCACCAAGCCCTTATTCTATGAAATGTTAAAGGGAGTTACCTAAGAAAAAGAACATAAAAAATATGAACAGTAAAAATGACAGCAAACTCACAGTTATTAACAACCACACCTAAAACAAAACCAAAAGCAAACTAAGCCAACAACTAGAACAGGAACAGAACCACAGAAATGGAGATCACATGGAGGGTTGTCAATAGGGGAGGGGGAGGGGGGGAAGGTACAGAGAATAAATAGCATAAATGATAGGTGGAAAATAGACAGGGGGAGGGTAAGAATAGTATAGGAAATGTAGGAGCCAAAGAACTTATATGTATGACCTATGGACATGAACTATAGGGGGGGAATGTGGGAGGGAGGTGGTGGACAGGATGGAGTTGAGTGAAGAGGGGGAAATGGGACAACTGTAATAGCATAATCAATAAAATATATTAAAAAATAAAAATAAAAAGGCAATTATTTGCTATGTGTTCAAATCATAGAGGAAATTTGAGGTAGAATAACACATACATAATTTGGGGAAGGGCCGGCACTAACATTAATGATTTGAAAAAAAGCAGTATACTTTTCTCGTCAACCGAATTTTACAGACTTTGGTGTAATTGACATTGAAATAACTAGGATCTATTCTCCTGATTCTGTTGATTATTGACAGAACAGAAAGAGGATCACGGTCATGTTATAGCTATACATTTTTACCTTAGGCTTAAGGTATGTTAAGAAAAATGATTTAGTGACTTCCAGCCAAGTTGTTGCATAGTAGATACAATTTGCCTCCTGTACAACCAAAAGGAGGACAACAAATTTAAAAACAAAAAATGACTAGAACTGCCAGAAAATCAAACCTACAACCAAGGAGTTAAAAATTCATGCAGACTGGTAGGATGGGCAGAGACAGGCAGCCAGGTCAGAGAGGAATAGCAGCAAGGTAGCACTTGGAGGACCTGGTTGGGCTGAGTGGTGGCTGGCAGAACAGGCCATCCCACATTTGCATGCAGATAAACCGGGAAGAACAACTGGGGAGTGAGACAGACCAAGCAACCCAGGTTTCCAGCACAGGGAAATAAAGCCTCAAAACTTGTAACTATAAAATTCTGTGGGGGTTGCAAAGGCAGGAGAAACTCCCAGCCTCACAGGAGAGTTTATTGGAGAGATCCACAGGGTCCTACAATGTACACAAACTCACCCTCCCAGGAATTAGCACCAAAAGGGCCCAATTTGCTTGTGGGTAGCTTGGGAAGTTACGAGAGCCAGCCAAGAGCTGAGCAAGTGACATTCTTCCCTCTCCTACCCCTTCCCCACATACTGCACCACAACGCAGCTAAGCAGGTTGCCTTGCTCTGGCAAATACCTAGGGCTCCACCCCTTACTATGTAACAGGCGTGTGGACACAAAAAAATATGGCCCAAATGAAAGAACAGGTCAAAGCTCAAAAAACAGTACTAAGCAGTGAAGAGATAGCCAACCTATCACATGCAGGGTTCAAGACACTGGTAATCAGGATGCTCACAGAAAAGATTATGATAGAAAAATAGAGGAAAAAGTGAAAGCTGTGTAAAGTGAAATAAAGGAAAATGTACAGGGAGCCAACAGTGAAGGGAAAGAAACCAGGACTCAAATCAATGATTTGGAGCAGAAGGAAGAAATAAACATTCAACCAGAACAGAATGAAGAAACAAGAATTCACAAAACTGAGGAGAGTCTTAGGAACTTCCAGGAGAACATTAAATATTTTAACATCTGAATCACAGAAGTGCCAGAAGGAGAAGAGGAAGAGGAGGAGATTGAAAAATGAAGGAGAACTTCTCCAATCTGGCAAGGAAATAGACTTTGAGGAAGTTCAGAGAGTCCCGAAGAAGTTGGACCCAAGGAAACATACACCAAGGCACATCATAATTACATTACCTACCCAAGATTAAAGAGGAGAGAATCTTAAAAGTAGCAAGAAAAAAGGAGACAGTTACCTACAAAGGAGTTCCCATAAGACTGTCAGCTGATTTCTCAGAAGAAACCTTGCAGGCAAGAAGGGGCTGGAAGGAAGTATTCAGAGTCATGAAAGGCAAGGACCTACATCCAAGAATACATCCAAGCAAAGCTATCATTTGGAATGGAAGGGCAGATAAAGTGCTTCCCAGATAAGGTTAAGTTAAAGGAGTTCATCATCACCAAGCCCTTATTATATGAAATGGTAAAGGGACTTACCTAAGAAAAAGAAGTTGATCAAAAATATGAACAGTAAAATAACAACAAACTCAACTATCACCAACTGAACCTAAAACAACAAAACAAAAAAAACTCAGCAAACAACTAGAACAGAAACAGAATTGCAAAATGGAGATCACATGGAGGGTTATCAGCGGGGAGGGTGCTAGGAAGAATTGGGGGAAAGGTGCCTGGAATAAGAAGCATAAATGGTAGGTACAAAATAGACAGGGGAGGTTAAGAATACTATGGGAAATGCTGAAGCCAAAGAAGTTATATGGACCACCCACGGACATGAACTAAGGTGGGAGAATGCTGGTGGGTGGGGCGGGTGCAGGGCAGAGGGGAATAAAGGGGAGAAAGAAAATGGGACAACTGTAATAGCATAATCAATAAAATATATTAAAAAGAAAAAAGATTTCGTATAAAAGATCCTTTGGTTCACATCATCAGATGGGACACTTTTTTTCTGGCCTATCCGATGCCACATTATGTTAAGGTAAGTAGCTTTACATAGGTCTGCTTTGCTATGACAGGGCAGAATGGCTACCTCACAAAAGGACTATGAAGCTTGGGTCATTTGTATGAATAAAGGTTTCTACTAGGTTGTAGTTTTTCTTGAACGAGCTTTTAGAAGGATAGAGAAATGTGGAGAAATTGAAGTGAGTTCAGAGAACCAAGGAAACTGAGTAGTAATGGACAATGACAGCTGTAGGGGTGCAGAAAGACGGGAGCCTTGTTAGAAGGTGTGCTAAAGCTCTTTCTTGAGAATGACAGCTAACTGCTTTTCACCTTCACTAAGGTCTGGGGCTGAAATTACATATATATATTTAGGTTAGTGTTGTGGAAGATGCTGAAAGGATGTGGTTAACAAGGAAAAGCATGAAGGTTCCTCTGGGGTCTTTTAAAAATAGAGTGGTTCAGTTTGGATCCTATGAAATGGTAGAGAAAGCAACCTGATGAAGAGTCTGATGGGTCAAGTGCAATATTTTAGTCATTTTTGAAATGTCCTCCATCATCTAGCTTCACAATGGCTGCCACCCAACTCTTTTCTTCTGCCCAGGAGGGTCCTGGGCAAGAGAACTTTGTTGCCTCTCTCCATTCATGGTGATCATAGCTTTATGGGAAAAAATTTTTTTTTAATGTCCCCTTTAGAAAAAGTTTGGGAGTTGCTGGTCTGGAACTCAGGGTATCTTCCAACCCTGCTGGTCTGTGACCCTTTGTGACTATGTGACTTGGGTGAGAAAGAGAATTAATGACTCTTGCCTCTCTGTGGAGACTCTTTGGTTTTTGATTTCTCTTTTTAAATAACCATTTGAATTAATGTTTACCTATTCCTTTCTAGTTAGAGTTCTCTAGCATTCCAAACCTCGAGCACTGAATCAGGATGGGAAAAAGACGTTGTGTTCCTCCACTTGAGCCCAAGTTGGCAGCAGGCTGTTGTGGGGTCAAGAAGCCCAAGTTATCTGGAAACGGAACGCACGCTCACGGGAACCAGTCCACAACTGTCCCTGGCTCTAGTTCAGGACCTCTTCAAAACCACCAGCATGTGGATGGCAGCAGTGGTCGGGAGAATGTGTCAGACTTAACTCTGGGACCTGGAAACTCTCCCATTACACGAATGAATCCCGCATCGGGAGCGCTGAGCCCTCTTCCCCGACCCAATGGAACTGCCAACACCACCAAGAATCTGGTGGTGACTGCAGAGATGTGCTGCTACTGCTTTGATGTCCTCTACTGTCACCTCTATGGCTTCCCACAGCCACGACTTCCTAGATTCACCAATGACCCCTAGTGAGTAATTCCATCAGGACAGGGGACAATGAGAAAGGCATGATGGCATCTTTCTACTACCATAAGTAGAGAGAGTCTGCTACTTACAAAATCTTTAACATGATATGGGCAAAAGGGAGCAGGAATAGGATGAGAAATGTCTAACGATATTTGTTCACTGAATTTGGTATTGGAAAGGGACTAAGTTATACTTAATCTCTCAAGTGGAGAGGTACACTATCGCACCATTGTGAACCCCAGTAGTGTTGACTCCAAGTGAATTGGGAGTGTCCGAGGGCCAGGTTAGAGACTAGATCATTTAGTGGGAGCTGTGATGCTGTTAATAAGGGTCCCCACGTTGTTCATTGGCAATCCCATGGTAATTCCATAGGACCATTGGCATCCCACCCAGAATATCAGCATCTGCTTCACTATTTTTAATTCAAGACTCTGTTGTTTGTCCCCAGCCTTCTCATGTGTCAGTGATATAAACAGGGAATGTGTATAAAGCTTAAAGTGAAGAAACTCATGCTAGTGTTTACTCCTTTCTCAGAATCTGAGCTAGCTTGCAAGAGCTTGCTTCCTTTTATTTTTTTATAAGATTTTATTTATTTTTAGAGAGACAGGAATGGAGGGAGAAAAAGAAGTAAAAAAAAAAAAGGGTCAATTGGCCTCACACGCCCACAACCAGGGGACCTGGTGTACAACCCAGGGATGTGCCCTGACTGAGAATCGAACCAGCAACCTTTTAGTTTGTGGGATGACAGCCAACCCACTGAGCCACACCAGTCAGGGAGGTTTTGTTTTTCAGAGATGCTTTTGGAGCACTCATTGACCTGAGGTCATTCGCTTCTCAGCTGTCAGTACATAGTAAGGCATTGCACAGCCCTAGTGGGCAGGAATGGAGGGGCATGAAGAAAAAATCCTTGTTCTTGGGATACTTGTTGAGATGGCAAACCACACATACAAAGCCAAATAGTGTGTGGCACAGTCTGTGGGCAGAGTAGAGAGGAAGTCACTCGTGTAAATTGTGTCAGAGAAGAGAATATGTAGAGAAAAAGCCCTAACTGTTCAGGACAGTACTGCCATGGTCAGAAAAACCCTACTGAGCAGGTGGAAATGCTCAGCTTTGGTCTGAGTGGGATCCGGTGTATCCTGTAAAGGAGAGAGAGAGACAGGTTTGGAAGAGTGGGTGGTGGCTGCAGTATTGCAGGGTATGGGCTGTTATATCCAGTGGTTTATAGTCCCATTTTGCAGAGAGAGGAATACTTGGAGGGTTTTTGAGTGGGTGTTGTGACAGTAACTCTGGCAGGTGCTATTCCAGTGTTTTAGTACAAGGGAAAGATGTAGGTAAGAGATCGGCTTTGTAATAGTGATCAAAGGAGTAGGTAACTTTAAAGTTTTAATTTGCTTTTTAGAAGTGTTTAACTCAAGAATCTAAGAGGTAAAGGCATAGGAGTTTGGCAGAATCTGAGGAAGAGGGACAGACCTGTGACCTCTTTCTAAAAAACCTGTCACCATCAATCTGATGTAGCCTAATGAAGCATGGCTTTGGCCTAGAAACAGAGTGCAACTTCTGCTAAAAATAAGCTCTCTTCTGGAAACATGGTTTTTCTTTTCTGAACATTTAAGAGCAGGAAATATTTGTAGTTGCCAGTGGTAGAAATAATTATGGAACAATATGGGGTTGCAGCAAATGTGTGTAGGTAAGGAGAAGATGATGTATAGGTCTAGTGTATCTTCGTGAAGGATGGAACTAGGGAACTTGGACACTCAAAATAGAGTAAAGAAGAGGAGAAAGACAGAGAGAGAATTATAAGGAAAAAAAGGAGTCCTGAACAGAGGAAGAGGAATATAGCACATATATGTGGTATCTAAACTGACAAGGCACATAGAAAAGGCTGTCCAGAGAGCCTTTCTTCATGCTACCTTGTTGTGAGTTATCCTCTCCATTTCCCTTCAGGAACCACATGATTCCCAGAAAGGCAGAGAGGCCTTCAGATAGCTGGCAGTTCAGAAAACAATCTATTTGGGGAATAACAGAAATGAACAGGAATAAAGCCAAAGTTTTGTTCTTACCCATGATTAATTTGGGGCTGGAGAGTGTTTTGTGTTTTGCTTTTTTAGTCCGCTCTTTGTGACATGGAAGACAGGGCGGGACAAGCGGCTTCGTGGCTGCATTGGGACCTTCTCAGCCATGAATCTTCATTCAGGACTCAGGGAATACACGTTAACCAGGTAATTAAATGAGGCCTCAGATTGGTGGAATAATTGGCAATCAATGTATCTACGAAATTGAAGACAACTGCCTGACTTTATGTCTTCTAAATAATAAACAATGAGCGTTCTCTTTTTGGTAATTGGGAAATGTGGTTTTAATCGGATGAGTCACCACTTGAATCAAGTATAGGCAGTTAATAGAATCAAGTTGTTTTTTAGCACATTAGTATTAACGGATAAAGTTCTCTGTGTAGCTCAAGTTGTAAATATTCAGGCACATGCTCCCAACTCCAGAGTAGCTTCACTTATGTTTTCTGTTCTCTTCCAGTGCACTTAAGGACAGCCGATTCCCCCCTCTGACCCGAGAGGAGCTGCCTAAACTTTCCTGCTCTGTCTCCCTCCTTACTAACTTTGAGGATGCCATTGATTACCTGGACTGGGAGGTGAGAACAGCTGCATTTGGAACTCTGCATCTCTCGTTGCATTTGGGTTCGGGTTAGTACATGGTAATGTATCTCCTTCATTGAGAGGGCATAAGAATGTGAAAGCTAAGTTTGGAAGCAACTGTGAGCAACATAGGTGATAGAAAAGGTGCTACAATATTAGAAGCAGAAAGAGTTATGAAGACCTTCTTCTCTTTCTTCCCAGTCCACTCTGGTTCACATCCTCCTCCCATGTCTAATAAGAAAAAATAGTGAGGATAAAGCACAATATTCCAGATCCCTCTGGGTAAGCCCTTGAGTAAAAGTTATTAGAGTCATTTGTGAATAGTCTTGAACCCAGATCAAAACTCTGTGGTGTGTTCATTTAATGGAATAGATAGTAGGTAGACTATTCGAGATTATTACATTATATTATAACCTTTGTACTCTCAGAGAGCTGGCTACATGTAGAATCACACCTTATTTCAAGCTTTTTTTTTTTTTGGCTCCTATACCTGAGAGTGTGTTAGTGATGATAATTAAGAGGTTCTCTTTTTCTCAGTCCTGAATCAAGCTGGTCAGGGGACAATGTCAGTTTATATATGGATGGCTAAAGTTCCCTGAGAATAAGTAAATGCTATTTATTTGGTTGTGTTTTTTTTTTTCTTGAAGGTAGGGGTCCATGGGATTCGAATTGAATTTGTCAATGAAAAAGGCGTCAAACGTACAGCCACATATTTACCTGAGGTTGCTAAGGAGCAAGGTGAGTTGGACAAATGGAATTTCAATAAACAATACTTTATAGTGTTGTTGACTAAAAAGCAGGAAAATGGAGTGTGTTGTTGTTCACCTCAACTGCAACTAAGACTAAGTGCCTTTTTTCCTCTTAATATCTATCACATTCTTATAGAATGAAAAAAATAAACTCTCTTAAAGATGCAGAAACTGGGAAAAGAAAAGGGGTAAAGATTTCTCTTACTTGCTTAATTCACTTACAGTGAGTAGCTTTATTTATTGTCCTCCAAGACAGGTAATTACAACAAAATTCCACAAATCAACTTGACCATATTGTAGAGTTCATTGTTAAAGGGAAGCTGCACATACTAGGGTTTTGAACTCTTGGTCATAAATTATTAAACAGTATTATGCTTAGAAAAAGACAAAACATAACTTATTTTTTATAAAGAACTTGGGAGAGGTGGGGAAAATAACTTGGTAGTTACTAAGTTCTTAATTGCAACATTAAAAGTAGGACATAGGTGGGGCAAGTCTTCTTTTTGAAAGAATATGTTTAAATGTTGCTCGTGCATTCTGTGATATGTAGTTCAGTATATCAGTGAACTAATTGTGTGGACAGCAGTTGCCTTGTTTTGTTTGTTTGTTTTTTAAAGATTTTATTTATTTTTAGAGAGAGGGGAAGGGAAGGAGAAAGAGAGGGAGAGAAACATCAGTGTGTGAGAGATTTGTCAGCTGCCTCCCACATACCCGCAACTGGGGACCAGGCCCACTACCCAGGCATGCGCCCCGACCAGGAATTGAACCAGCAACCTTTCAGTTTGCAGGCCAGGGCTCAATCCATTGAGCCATACCAGTCAGAGTGCCTTGCTGGTTTTTATCGTGGTTTCGTTTAAACTTTTTCAAGAGTAGTGTGGATGTGACATAAAAACATTAATAAAGCTAACATTTCTTTACAAGGTGGTGCACCATAAGTATTTTCTAATACTGAAATGTGACAATAACTTAGGTAAATAATCAAATAACATTTGCCATTTTAAAGTTGATTGGGAAAATTATAAAGTGGCACATTTTGCAGTAATTTAGGGAGTTTTCTTTGGTTTTCAAATTGATATATTTGGTTTTATCAGTTTTAAAATGTGCAAGAACAACACAATAGTGTATGTGTGAACAACTTTCTCACCCATCCTGAAGGAATAGCTTCCTTCCTTCCATTAATTCTCTGTAATAGAAAATAGATTTCCTAGAAATCCTCAAAATCAAGAAAGGCCACACAAAGGAATATAAGCTGCAGAGTTTGAATTCTCTCTTTCCACAGAACAGCCCTGGTTACCAGCACTAGGTCAATAACCAGTCTTATGTTGGGTTATGTTGGGATTACCTCTGACAGGAAAGACGCAGGAGCAGGGAGCCTGGTGACAGCCATATGTCATATGTCAGGTCATAATCTCAAATCTCCAAGGTTTTCCTTAGACTGTCAGTGAGGCAGACAACTCAGTGCCCAGGGCTTCCTTTGCCCCTCCCTAGCAGACTTGGCAGTTTCTCTTCTCTCATGATGTTGAAGCATGTCCCACTTTGTCATTGTGCATTGACCTCAGTGTTTGTCTCTTCTCAGACTGGGATCAGATCCAGACAATAGATTCCTTACTCAGAAAAGGTGGCTTTAAGGCTCCGATTACCAGTGAATTCAGAAAAACGATCAAGCTTACCAGGTAAACCCCTGTCTCATTTTCCTTGTCATTTTAATTTAGTTGGGTTTAGATCAAGGGTACGTTTGATGGCAAGGGGAAAACATTTTTTTTTCTCTGCTCTCTCTCTAAACCACAGAAGTATGGTGAGGTTGAGGCTCTGAGGAGACAGTGATAGCAAAGGCAGACTCCCCAGCATCCTGAGCATCTCGACAGCTAAGCCAATAGCAGAAGGAGCAGGGCTAGGCCACTGAGCAAATTGTGGGTGTCTTTACCAGACTTACTTTTTTGGGAGAAACTGAGGGGGGAATTTGAAGTTAGGAGAGAAGGCCCTCAGTGCAGAAGGCCAAGGTCAATTAAGTCATATGCAGTCAGGTGGCAGGGATACAGGCGGCATGTTAAAGGAATAGTCAGAAAATACTTTTTACAAAGAGTTAAAAGGAAACACCTGCTGGTTTGGGATGAATGGTTCTTTGGGGAGGCTGTCTAGTGTGGTAGAAAGTACATGAACTTGGGGTCTGAAATTCAGCTCCACCAACTTAGCTATGTGACCTGGGCAGTTATTCTGCCTCTCTGAGTGGGAAAAAATTTCCTGTCTGTAAAAAGTGACTGATAGTGCTTTGGGGTTCTTTTAGGTTGTGTATGGTATGTATGAGGAATTCTAGGCCAGGGCCAGGCAGTAGATGTCAGTTCTCTTCCCATCCCTACTGAAATCGAAAACACTGAGAGGTTTACCTTTTGTGGGCTTCAGTGGGCCTTGGCCCCCTAATCTGTAAAATGCTGAATAATCATATAGTAACCTCACAGGTCTATTTGGAAGATAACCCAGTGTTTTTGAAATGCTTTGGATGCCCCCCCAAAAAACAAAACTTCAAATACAAAGCATTATTATATCATTATCATTATTATTATTATTATAATTTATTTGAACAGCCATTTCCCTGTCAAAATTCAGGAATAATCACCTTGCAATGGAGGAGTGATTACAGTGGGAAAGAGATGGCTCTGGGTAAGGATTGTCACACCCAGCTCCTGTGGTCTGTAGTAGGCTCCATAGGTTTGTAACACCCCATGCTTTGCATCCTGACTCATGGCTCTTTCCAGAGCAAAGCCAAAGTGCTATGAATTCTGTTCTGATGACCCTGTGATATGATATGGCATATTCATCCAGGAATTGAGGCCTATCCAGTATTAGCCCCAGGATTCTTTAACCTGCTTCATGAAAATTTGACCCAGAATTAGGTTACCTGTGCCCTTTTGGTTATAAATAACTCACTTGTTGCTTTTTGCAAGCTAAGGTTGCATTTCTGTCAATTCATTTTAACCTGAAAGTAGATAATGCAGTTTATACTGGTCATTGGTTGCATCATCTTCCAATCTGCCACCCATGTAATTTGACTTGAAATTCTTCCTCCAGGCCCCAGTTGCAGATTGCTTAAGAGCAGCCTGATGATAAGCATATATAGTGTTTAAAGGTGGGATGTGCAGAAAACACATTCTCAGGGGTATTGTGATTGTGCTTTTTCATCTTGTTCATTTGTAATAACATTGTTTTTTTGTGCTGTCTTTCATTTTCTGTAAGGTTGCTCTTGGTCTTCCATTTTATTCTTTCAAAATGTGGAATAAGCTTTCGGTTTTCTCTGCGGAGTGACTTTCCTGAATGAAATATTTGGGGTTCATAATACCCTTCCCTGTTTCCTTACACAGGTACCGAAGTGAGAAGGTGACAATCAGTTATGCAGAATATATTGCTTCTCGACAGCACTGTTTCCAGAATGGCACTCTTCATGCCCCGCCCCTCTACAATCATTACTCCTGACACAAGGCTGCATGACCAGTCCCACCCCCCTGTGGCCACCAATGGCTATGACATCATTGGAGCAGATGCCTCCTCTTCCTGGTCCAGTTACTTCTATTACTGCACCATTTTATGATGCTAGCTTCCGTTGCCAAGTCTGCCTCCAGCTGACTGGCGGGGGCAGGGGGGGCAAGTGGGGTTATATTGAATGAAACAACTTGAGGGGCCCAAGCCTTATCTCAGCCTTTCCTCATTATGGGGTTCCATTGGATTGGGGATCCTCCATGACTAGTGAGAATTGCCATGTGGGTTCAGAAGACCCTTGGCATGCAAGTGGCCTCCTGTGTGTTGGCCACACAGTGGAAGCTGGAATTGATGTGATGATTCTTGAAGGCTCAACACACAGGCACCCTTATAGCCTCCCCAGATCAAGGAGGTGTATTTCCCTGGCAGTCTGGGCAACGGAGACCAACAAGAAACATTTTTAGGTTGTTTTAAATTCCTTTTTTTAAACTTCCAGTTTATTGCATACCAACAGTTGATTACAACCTCCATGCTTCATAAGCGGACGCCATGTTAGGGTTGAACGTGGGCGCTTCAAGTCCTCTGAGGCTCCTGGACAGAGACCCACATCATTACTGGATGGCGTGGCAGATCTTACTGCTCAATCAGCCTTGAAGCATTTAATTTTCACCCTACTAGCAGTTGGATGTTCTGATACTTTTTCCATTGAGTCTCCTGGTATTGAACAGAGAGAGCTCTGTGGTGTAACCTGCTGAGGAATGAACTGGGATGCCTGTGGGAGGTCCTGACATCATTGCTGCATGCAATGTGAAAGGAGAGACTGCTTCCTTACCACCTGGCTACCTCACTCCTTTACTGGTAGCAGTGCCTATAGCTGGATCTAGGATCACAGAAGACATATTCAAACAAGCACCTGGCTTGGGCTTTAGAAAGCCACATTGTCACAGGAGAGAGCATAGGGTCTCCAAGCTATTTTTTCTTTTCAGGCAACCATCTATAAGGGACTTAAAAACCAGTGGAATTCCTTTTTCTGGTTTCCCTGTAGAAGTGAGAGAAAACAGTTTATAATTTAGTCCTTTGCAGGACTTGAGAACAAAGCTGTGTAATTAAACAAGGTGAATTGTTATCTTGCTTAATATGCTGGCAATCTTCACCCCATCAGGGCAGAGCCAAGTAGCTCATTTTATTTGAGGTCATTTAGATCTTCATGTGGCATATTTCCCATTCTCATTGTTGCTTACTCTTAATAGCTCTCAGCAACTTTTCTCTTTCCTCTTGCCTATTCTCTCACTGGTGGCAAAGTTTATAGAATTGAGGACTTGGAAGGTGCTTTGGAAACATTGTCATGGAGGCACTGCTGAAATTATTCATGGGAAGGAGGTGGCCAGTTGGAAAAAGAGACTGAAGGGTAATACGCTGGTTTTCAACAACATGCAAGTGGATTGGGTGTCAACCAGGTGGACACAATGTTTTGATTTAATTTATTTTTAAAAGTTTTTGTGGTGGTGGTGTGGCTTTCCAGAATGGGCAAAGAGTAAAGTCTGACAGAGATGGGGTGGAGGGGACAAGGACACAGTGTAAGAAATAACATGTGCTATTGCAGGCATTGCTGTCTCATTTCCTGGAAGACATGAATAGAGGTGAGGTCAGCAGATTTGCTTGGCATCTTCTGTTCATGAGGATGTGGACTGCAGGGGGGATGGGCCAGCATCAGGATGCCAGGCTGCATTCCTGCGTCCTGCCACTCTTCCTGCAGAGTTGTTGAAAACTATTGAAGATGAAGGATTGTTTCATGATTTCCTGCTGCTGAGAATAATAAATGTCTTATTACACACGCGACAACAGTTATTTTAGGTGCCACGGATTGATGTCAGGGTGGTCAGTTTGGGACTAAACCACCCACCTTCAATTTGTACAACAGTATTGATACATAGGGCTACACTCATTACTGTTCAAGTGTTCTATGTTAAAAGTTGTGTTTAATTTCTAAAGATTAAAAAAATCAAAAAAATTGGTGCTAAAATTTTGTCCCTGAGCACACTCAGTGAAACTGGTCATGCAAGCATTTACAGTGCCATGCTCTTCAAGTCTATTTTTTCTTGTAGAAATGTTGCCCTATTTAATTTTACTTTATTGAGGGTGGGGTAGGATACCTGCCATTTAAGGAAATGAACAGAAAATTTAAAACCTGCAAAATGCAGGGGAAAGGGAATCAGTGCACAAGAATTGGGCTGGTTAAGACCAGCACCACACTGCAGTGGGCTCAGTAGTTTTGGAGAAGCTCCCTGCACGTTCCTTCACGCTCCATACAAGTCCAGCAATGGAGGTGCTCGAGGTCCTCTTGTCAAGAGTACCTGAGTTGACAAAATTATTTAGCCCTGTAAGCAATGGCACTGTAAGTGTCCGTCCCAAATGGGGCCTATTCAGGAAGCAGTCTGGAAGAATATGGTCATGGTCACCTCATAAAGATGTGTGGCATTTGACACTCTGGAAAGATACTCATCCATGTGGCAGCTTTGTGTAGGGGGATGACGGCTCTAAACTGAAACTGAATGGCCTTCAACACACTTAACCAGTGCAGTGATGAGGACGGCCAACATGTGTGAGTGGTAGGTTTAAAGAGAAGGGGATTTTTTCGCTTGGTGTTTTGTTAGTCCTTGTGCTGCTCAAGCTGAACAGTAGGTGACCACTGTTTCAAAGGAACCAGCCCAACTTGGCTGCTTTGGTTCAGAATTTGTTTCATCCCTAGCTGTGAGTGCCTTTTGGTCTGGAAAGTTAGGTTGTCTCATAATACCCACAGCTGGGACATTCTCTCTGTAATTATGAATTGTGTTTGTTTTACATTAAAAGAGAATGTCTTTGATCACTAGAGTTTGTCGGTGTTGGATTGTTTCCACTGTGAGTTTCTTAAACTTTTTCGCTTCATAATTAATAAGGCAATTCATGTTAGAGTCCCTTTCAACATGAAAGGTTTGTAACTGAGACATCTTGTTTATAATAAAAATTATACGGGAGTGTTAGGTGTTAATTTTAATATTTGCACAAAATCTGTTTTCCATGTTAACACCTACAATTTCACTAACTGTTAATGTTGTTTTCTGTTGAGATTCTGGAGTTTAGGGAGCTTGTGGGCTTTTTTTGTTTGTTTGTTTTTTGTTTTCATCCTTATTTCCCTGAAGCAAGAGACTTTGTATGGCCTTCAAGTGCAAGGACTTCAGACCAATTCTTCGTATTACACTTGGTTGCCTCTTGGCTATATAACTTCTGAGTGCAAATCATTGAACTCTTTAACAAAGTATTGTAGAGAATAAATCATAATGGGTAAAAATTGTTGTTTGGTCTCTTTTTTTGGAATACTGGTAACAGTCAACGACAATACAGTATTCAGTCAGGCTGCATATTTTGTGTGGTGTCAATGACCTCCAATAACCATGCACTTATGTGTGTGTGTGTGTGGTTTTAGCAATGCTGCTAATGTTTCAGAGTCAAGTTTCCTGAACCAGGGTTCATGAACCCTTTAAAGTTTAGACTGGAAGAAGGTTCATAGATCTCCTTAGCTTTCCATTGAAACTGACCTTTCCCATAAAGTTAAAAACTTTAGTAAGGGGGAAGAAATGCTCAAACTTAAGATATGATTTGGAGACATTAATCTAAACAAAGACCCTGGGACAATGGTATGTTCTGACCTAAAGGAAAATGTTTATTCTAGGATGGCCCGGAATGGATGAGATGTATTTGGAGAAAATGACAAGTAGTTTTCAAACATTCATATTCTGTGATTTGTCAGCCTTCAGTTTAAATTTTTACAAGGTTGTAACTTTTTTTTTTTTTTTAAAGATACACAGTTCTGAGGACCTTACACGTGGCAGAGCTCATAAGCATATGGCCAACATGTTAGGTGTCTGGGTTAGATAATATTTTTGTAAAACTACAAGCAACTGATTAAACATACAGTTTGATAATAACTCTGGGTTCGGTGAGAAGAATTGTTACTTCAAGAGAAGTTACGGTTCTAGAGGTGAATATTCCACATTACATGTAACACAACAGAACTTCATGTGACTGTACCGGGTGGGACTTGATGGTACACTATAACACAATTTGCCGTATTAACATCCCTATTGTCTGAAATACGAACTAAGTCATCTGGTTAGAGATCAGTGGTGCTAATTCTGGTGGGAGTGGGAGCGGGGAGTTACATTAGAGCTGTTTCCAGATTAGTAACAGTATGTGACTTTGGCTTGAATATCTGGCTTTGAAACACTACTTATTTGTTGAGCTAGTTGAGGGACTTGACTCAAACCAATACTGTACAAAGAACCTGTAGTAGCATCCTGAGGAATGAAATGCAAGTCCCATTCTCGCAGTCTTTTTCCTTATTTTTAGATGAAGCTCTGACAAAGATTCTATAATTTGTCTTCTGCTGCTTACTCTCTATGTACATTCTGTAGGCTACAGTGAACTGAAAAACAAGTAACCCCTCTGGTTTCAAAACTGTTGATACGGGAAACCAAACAGAGAGGTCTCAAGTTCACCCAGTCACTCGATCCCCTACCACAGTATGGCCATTCTGGTTCCTAACCAAAGAAGTAACCTGGGTGCTGACATTGGAGCCTTCACAGGCTGTCAATCAGGCCTGAGATCAAATCTTGACTGTTATTTATGAGCCAGACAAGTAGCCGAATTTCCTTTTTTGTGACAGGAGTATGAATCTCTAAGGCAGTCTGTTGGAGATGCTTTGCCCAGGCCCCAGCACAAGCTGTGAATGGCAGGATGGCTGTTGACTATCCATACTTGCCCAGTGCTAGGTGTAGATGGGAGCTGTGGGGCTGGTGTGAACTTCCCAGACCTATGGGCATTGAAAAGAAGTGGCATAATTGGTGTGCTCAGCCCCTCAATTCAGGATAGTCTTTTTGAGAGATGGACACTGAAAATGGCCCAGATTCACCTCAAGAAGAGTTCTCATGCCCTGACCAGTGCTGCTCGATTGGATATCATCCCTCAAAGCAAAAGGTCACTGGTTGATTCCTGATTCCCAGTTAGCCTGAGTTGTGGGTTCTGTCCCTGGTTTGGGTGTGTGCAAGAGGCGGCTGATCAATGTTTCTCTCTCATGTCAGTGTTTCCTATTTCTCCCTTCCCTTCTCTCTTAAAAAAAAAGTTCTCAAAGCCAAATGGACATTGCCACAGGCAGACAGGACTTAGGATCAAGTCTGGGACTCCAAGGACAGCCTTCTGGAGGTTTTGGTACCTGGAAGTCAAGGACAGTTTGAAGAATCACACAACTGCCAACCCCTCCCCCAAATACCCCATTCATTTGTATTGCTAGATACTTCTTTTGTAGCACCACTGTATTTCTAGCAGCAGGTCCCAAAGATTTCTTTATGATAGAAATTGGGGATTCTGCACAATATCCTTGAGAATATGGGAAACTGAGAAACGTTATCATCCTATTTTAGAGGCAAAACACCTGGGTCCAGGTAGAAAACATGAGAGATTCAGTACACAAGGGATTCTTTGAGAAGTACTCTAAAAGGTTATAAAAGGTAGAAGTTATTCTTTTGATTAAAAAAAATGATGTAGCAACATTAATGAAAAATATAACATTGTTCCATGTTTGTATAGTTACTGTGATATTTAAGGGTATTGAAATGTGAATTTACCTTAAAGAATGAATATTCTGCTATGTATCTGATGATTTCGTTCATGTTACCCCTCCTACATCTCTGACTACATGAGGAGGAGCAGTGTCAGCCCCTGCTCCCAGATCCTCTTGTGACTCACCTACTGTGAACCGAAAGTGACCTCCTGCTCTCTGTAGTATTCTACAGCACTTTCTTTGACTTTCTTTCATACCACTTGCCACTTTCTGTCTTTTATTCTGGAAAATAAGTCCAGATCTAGCATCAATTACTTTTGGTGAGCTCCCATTGAAGAGAGATGGATGACTGATGGTATTTTTTTAACCCTAGAGCATTGCACATAAATATTTAACAATTTTTTCCTGGGTGAAAATGTTGTGGACAAACCAAGCTGTGAAACATCACAACATGTATTATTTGTTATATTCCTTCTCTCTTCACCTGTTGTCTTCCGGATCAACTGCTGTATGTGCAGAAGATACCAAGTGTTGGGTATCCAGCCAGCCCTTGGGCCAGCACATGGTAAGGTACAGGAAGTAGGAGTTGCTTTGTAAAGGCCTGTTGTATGGATAGATGGAAGAAAGAGGCCTACACTGAGTTGCAGGCCCATTTCCGACAGCCAGGTGCTGGATGCCCCAGGACTCCTCATCAGTATATCTGTTCACAGCTCTAATAAACTGTGTAGGAAAGCACTTTGAAACTAATAAACTCTGCCAGTACTGTAGAACCTATTATTTTACCTGAGGACCAAAATGGGACCAAATACTAAACCTGACAAGCTCAGAGAAGCCTTACAAACTGGAGACTGAAAGTAACCACGTAATATAGTCTGAAGATAAAAATTCCTAACTAAAAATGGGTCATGGTGCATAGTCATGTGCTAGGCCTGTAGCTTCCTTGACAAAGGTCAATCTTTACCTTTGAAATTGTCTGTTCTCTTTGTGCATCTGAGATAACATACCTTTGAAATGTCAGATTTTCTTTTCCAGATCCCTCAAGGCACACCCACCACATCAGAGCAAGAGACCACAGAACACCCCCATTGTTATCTTGTAGCCCAAATACCATCTTTTTGAACTGTAAATGTCTTCTACATTGGTGGGCATAGACCCACCAATATAGAAGTATGTGTCTCTCCTTTTTACTTTTTTTCCAATCCTGCCCCCTTAATCTATCATCAGTGAATTTCATGTAACCCTGCTTACCCGTATTTTGCCATGTATAATGCACACCCACGTTTTTGTGCATTATTAATCCCATGGTATGTGATCATTATACCCATGTATAATGTGCATTCTTATTTTTCCCACCAAAAATTTGGGCAAAAAGTTGCGCATTATGCACAGCAAAATACGGTATGTCTCCTCCTTTGATTCTAATGTATAAAATAAACTGCAAAACTGCCATTCTCTGGAGCATTTCTCAATCCCTGGAGATTTTGCTTCCTTCCCGTCAATTGTAAGTTTTGATCAAATAAAGTCTTATAAGGCTTTTTCGTAGGCTGGAAGTTCTTTTGTCAACATGCCCAATACATTTCTTCTGGAAATAGAGATTCAAAGCAGAACAATTTTGTAAAAATTTATAAAACAAAGGAATATAATGTACATACTCTCATCTGGTAATTCATTTTTAGTCAACAGTTTACATGATACCTAAACACTCTGCTACTGAGCCAAGTCGTGCACTACGATTATGCCCTTTATTATACAACCTTCTTTTCTCTATAGTTGAAAACAGCATTTTTCATTTGCTTTTTTATGATGGGCCAAATGTTTCAAGAGATGTTAAAGGCTTCTCAGTATCACCGTCCACAAGCTCAGGAGTATCAGAATAATCCACTAAGGGAGCATCTAGAGATCTTGCTTCCAGGAGTGTCGCCATTTTGGTTTAAATAAACTCATAAACATTTTTAAGAATCCAATACAAAGCAATCGAATTTTTTAAACGCTTAAGGCACTGAAACAAATTCTACTGTATGTTTTCGGAGTTACATACCCAGCTTTCCATCAGCAGGAGTTCCGTGGGCCAGTTATCGCATTCCCGCGTCTCATCTAGTCCTTACCCACACTTGACAGGTGAGAAAGCTGAAGCTCTGAAAGGCTAAGTGATTAACCGCAGGACTCGTGGCCCTGGTCCTACTGGAGAAGAGAAGCGGCACTGTTTCCCGTGTCGCGGTCCTCGTCCTTCCCAACTCCGCCCACCCCACCTCTGGGCCCCGCCCCGGGTCCCGCCTTTTCCGTCCTGGCCGGCTGCCCCGCGCGTCCTCTTCCGGTGGCGTAGTTGTCAGCGTGCGGCGCGGCGATGGCGGCGGGCGGTCCCGACCCGCGTAGTGGCGACGTAGAGGAGGACGCTTCACAGCTCGTCTTTCCCAAAGGTGGGCCCTGGGGCTGCCCGACTACCCCGCCGTTTGGCGTGGTCACCACAGGCCTGGTTCTACCCCACTCCAGGTCCCAGGCCCGGCAGGTCCAGGTCCTGCGAGGGCTCCAGTACCCGGCTCTGTGCCTGGAGAGAGGGTGCCTGGGTCCCTCGGCGCGTCTCCACACTGCCCTTGGGCAGCTCTGGCTACCTGTTGCAATAGTTTATTTTCTCGGATACACTGCGAAGTGCGGGAGAGACCTGTGGAGATAAACAAAGCCGACATTAGTTAAAGTGGTCAGGACAGATTTTAATCAGCAATGCGTTATTAGGGAACAGAATCTAGTGTGGATTGAACTCAACTTCTGTTTGTATAGAGGTGACTGGGCGTTTTAAAGGCAGAGTAAAGGAAGGGGGGTGCGGTAAGAGGGTGCTTAGTCGGGACTGGGAAATGAAAATTACGAAAAGTGGGAGGGGTGATTGGTCCATTTGAAATCCATTTGGGTTTTTAGGCTGGCGTTTGTGGAAGTTAGGTTCCTACTCTCTCACAGCCCGCCCTCTGTTGACTGAAACAGTTATTTTGACAGCTCTTAATTTTCACAGGCAAGCTCTTTGAAGGAGCCAGGGTCATCCTTGGGATGCAGCTGTGAATTTTTAGAAATCATGTCAGTGTTTTACTCAAGCCTTTGTGAGCCGAAGTTGAGGCATAGTTGGGAAGAGACTCAGGACGACTCTGGCTAGTTTGGTCAAGGAGAGAATCTTTGTCAGTGGTAGCATGTGAAGCACATTTGCTATCACGGAACTTCCTCTATGCAGTGTCATGTCCTTTGTAATTTAGAAACCAAAAATAAAGAGAAAGCTTAAGATTTTAAAATATGTCTTGTAGGTACTGAAAAACAAAGTAAATGGGGGAAACCTTAACAAAACCCTCCTGTTTAAAAAATTGTTGTATAATTTTTCACATTAAAAAGTGAAACTCTGCCCTGGCTGGTGTGGCTCAGTGAGAGCGCTAGCCTGCTTACCAAAAGGTCGCCTGTTCAATTCCCAGTCAGGGCACTTGCCTGAGTTGTGGGCCAGGTCCCCAGTAGGGGGCATTTGAGAAGCAACCCATAGATGTATCTCTCACACACTGATGTTTCTCTCCTTCTCTTTCTCCCTCCCTTCTCCTCTCTCTAAAAGTAAATAAATAAAATTATTTTTTTAAAAAAGTGAAACTCCACACCCTTTCTTCCAGAGGAACTACTATAAACAGGTTAGTACTTGTTCTTCCAAATAAATTTTGTGCTTATTCATAAATATACAAATACACTTTTTTCTTTGCAAAATGGGATTGTGCTATAGAAATCATACAGCTTTTAAAAATTTTGACGGTATATTGAATAGAACTGTCCTATTCTTTTAAAGGATTAGATAGTACTTAATGGTTGTACTGTAATGCTATTCATCTATTGACAGATTGCTTACAGTTTTTTATATAATAGACTCAAGTGCAATTATTTCCATAGGATATCTTCACAGAAGCTTTTTTTTTTTTTCCATAATGACAATATAAACTTGTTTCTTTTTAAAAGTGTAATAACCAAGAAGGAGATGGTTTTCTTAATTTCATGATAAACCAGTTTTTTGTATTTGGGTTTTGTCCAGGTACTTTTTATTTAATGTTTTTCCTAACACTCTGAAAATACTTGTTTGATAAAATCAGGTAGCATCTGGTACACATGAACATTTTATTGAATGGTTATTGAATGGATATATTTAGATCTTAGATCCTATCAATCTTTTATCATCAACTTCTCAGCTAATATAGGCATATAAAGTGTTACGTATTTTAGAATATATGTAGACATATAGAAAAACAGTAAGTATTTAAAATATAAGAAAAGCCTTTGCCTTAGGATGGAAAGTAAACAAATGTGTGAAATTAATTGTAGGACTAAAAGAATGGAGATGACTGAAAGCTACTAAGTATTTTTAGTGGTAGTTTTCACAAACATATTTGCCCACAAATAAAATTTGTCCTTTATCTATGTGATATAATTAACAGCAACTCGATTGAAGAAATTAGAAAGTAAGCCATTTTTTCTAGAAAGGATTATAATCCCAACCATTCCTTCCCTCAACTAAAGAAATCCCCCATTTTTGTACTCGAGAAAAATGTACAGTATAAGAAGACCATCTGAAATTGCCACCCTTATCATAAAACACTTAATGGTTGCAATGAAGGATCCTCAAGGAAATTCTCAGATGAGGTACTGGCCAAGGAATTATTTTCCTTCTTAGAGGAACAGGGATTAACGAATTGTGGCTATTGCTCTTAAAATATCTTCAGAAAGGGGTAATAACATGTAGATCCCCTGATCTTGTTCCTTTTGTTTTCCAAATAAATTATGTATAGTGTGTGAGTGTGAGAGATTTCACCAAAAAATGGTGTGTTGTGGTTAACTATGAGTAGGGGTTTTGGTCCTAACTTCCCATAGTTAGAGAAAAGTGTTTGTACTACCTCTTCTCTCCCCAGTTATTGATTTCAAATCCTGGAAATGCTTCTGTGGTAGGTCTCAGGCACCCCACTCCCCACTCTCCTAGGTCCTCCAAGTCACAATTTGACTGCCTTAACTTTTCATTAGTTGAAATGAGTAAGGGTACAGTTAACAATCAAACCTAAAAGAAAAACAAAAACAAACTAAGCAAACAACTAGAACAGGAACAGAATCACAGAAATGGAGATCATATGGAGGGTTATCAGTGGGGAAGTTGGAGGGGGAGAGAGGGGGAAAAAGTACAGAGAATAAGTAGCATAAGTGGTAGGTAGAAGATAGACAGGGGGAGTTAAGAATAGTATAGGAAATGCAGAAGCCAAAGAACTTATATATATGACCCATGAACATGAACTAAAGAGGGGGAATGTGGGTGGGAGGGGGTGCGCAGGACGGAGGGGAGTAAAGGGGGGGAATGGGACAATTGTAATAGCATAATCAATAAAACATACTTAAAAAAAGAAGAAAAAAGAAATGAGTAAGGGTGATGTACAAATAGTATTTGGGTATTGCCCTCAGTGAAGAGTAGAGACAGATGATTAGTCTCCTGGTGTCCTGAGTTCTGTCCATTGAATTTCACAGGTAAGTTTGTTTAGTGCAAAAAGGGAAGCATCTCTAACTTTGGGTGCTTTTCCAGAAGCCTTCAAAACATCAACAGCTATAACAAACTTGGAGGTGATTAGCTCTTACTCTTGTTTAGCCTTTTAATTTTCATTTTCTAAGGCTGCATTAATGCTGCAGCCTCAGAAGCTGAGACTAACACTGTTTAGCTGCTATCCCCCCCCACCTCCGCCATGTCACTTCTTACTGTCACTTCAGACACATTTGGGGTCATACTTCCTGATATTTAATGTGTTCTGTACTCATTGCTCTGAGCCAATTCCTCTCCAATTATGGAAAGGAGCCAAAGCTTTCTTTTTGTCTTTTAAACTTAGTGTTTAAAGATTGCCCATAGAGATTGCTTATATTGCTTACTGGTCAAGAGAATTATTTTAAATGAGTATCAAGGGCAAGAGGTTTGCATCATGGTAAATATTTGAGTTAGATTTAATTGACAGATTATCTTTGACTATGAAATCTAGAGGAAATGGGCATTTAGCTGAAAGCTCAATTCCTGTTATACAATAGGCGGTGACCTGGGTGAATAGATTTGTGCAGGTACAGAAATAGAATTTGGGGTACATTATTAATACGTGCTTCCAAACACTTGACCCTCCTTAATATAATACCTTATTTTGTTGTGTATAGTGTATACCCATGTTTTTGTGTGCATTATACACGGGGTTATTATACCCATGATATGTAGTCATTATACCCATGTATAAGGATATGATAATGCATATCCTTATTTTTCCCTCCAAAATTTGGGCAAAAAGTGTGCATTATATACAACAAAATACAGAAATTCTTAAACTGAGAGTTTATTCACAAATGGTGTATCTGATAAAGGGTGGATAGCTAAAATATATAGGGAACACATACAGCTCAGTAACAAAAAAGTTCCTATCAAAAAATGGGCAGACAGCACACGCTTTTGCAGTGCATGTACTTACAAAAATGGGGAGAAAGACATTTCTCCAAAGAAGACATACAGATGGACAACAAACATATGAAAAGATGCTTAGCATCACTAATAATCAGGGAAATGCAAATCAAAACCACAATGAGATACCACCCCTCTGTCAGAATGGCTATCATCAATAAATCAACAAATAACCAGTGTTAACAAGGATGTAGAAAAAAGGGAATCCTCATGTGCTGTTGGTGGGATTGCAAATTGGTGCGGCCACTCTGGAAAACAGTATGGAGATTCCTCAAAAAACTAAAAATAGCGCTGGCTGGTATGGCTCAGTGGACTGAGTGCTGACCTGCGAATCAAAGGGTGGCTGGTTTGATCCCCAGTCAGGGCACAGGCCTGGGTTGCGGGCCCCCAGTGGGGGGCACATGAGAGGCAACCACACATTGATGTTTCTCTCCCTCTCTTTCTCCCTTCCCCTCTGTCTAAAAATAAAATAAATAAGATCTTTAAAAAAAAAAACAACCCAAAACTAAAAATAGATCCAGCAATTCCAGTTCGGGTATTTACCCAAAGAAAGCAAAAACACTAATTTGAAAAAATATATGCACCCCTGTGTTCATTGTAGCTTTATTTACATTAGCCAAGCTATGGAAGCAGCCTAGATGTCCATCAATAGATAAATGGATAAGGAAGAAGTGATACATATATACAATGGAATATTAATCAGCCATAAAAATAATGAAATCTTGCCACTTGCAACATCGATAGACCTAGAAGGTATTATGCTAAGTGAAATAAGTTAGACAAATACTATATAGTTTCACTTAATTGTAGAATCTGAAACAACAAACAAGCAAACAAAACAAAAACCAGACTTACAGAAACAGAGACCAAAAGGACAGTTGCCACAAGGGAGGGAAGGATGGGTGAAACAGGGAAGAGGGAATATAGTCAACAATATTGTGGTAGGTTTGCACAGTGACAGATGGTTACTAGCATTAGTAAGGTGATCACACTGTAAGGTTTAAAAATGTCAAATCACTATATTGTACCCCTAAAACTAATATATAATACAATATTGCATACCAACTATACTAGAATTTTTTAAAAGTAAAAAAATTGAGAGCATAACATTAGTATTATGAAATAGAAAGATTATGAGCTTATGCAAGCTGGAGAGAAATAATGGTTGGTTATGCCCCATTTTGAAACCAGTAACTGGCCTAATTAGTCTAATGTGTCTTTTTTTAAAAGACTTTTATTTACGTATTTTTAGAGAGAGGGGAAGGGAGATAGAGAGGGAGAGACACACACGTTGGTTGCTTCTCATATGCGCCCTGACCAGGACTGAACCCACAACCTAGGCATGTGCCCTGAGCAGGGATTGAATCGCCAACCTTTTGCTTTGTAGGACAGTGCCCAACCATCTGAGCCACACAGGTCCGGACAATGATGTGTCATTTAACAGCACATCTAAGTTAGGTTCTTTGATATCAGAAACTCTAGCCCAAGTGAGCTTTTTAGTATGTCATGAACTCCACCGTTCCTTGTGGTATAAAGTTGTTGGATATGAAGTGTTTGGATTTCTGAAGGGACAGAGATTTGCTATTAGTCTCAAATGCAAAAATCAACATTTAGAAACTGACTTCTGAAAGAATATTTTCAGCTGACATTTGTGCTTCTCACAGAGTTTGAAACAGCTGAGACACTTCTAAATTCAGAAGTTCATATGCTTCTGGAGCATCGAAAGCAACAGAATGAGAGTGCAGAGGATGAACAGGAACTTTCTGAGGTCTTCATGAAAACGCTAAACTATACAGCTCGTTTCAGTCGTTTCAAAAACAGAGAGACCATTGCCAGTGTCCGTAGGTGAGTGCCAAAAGAAAAGTTTTGTTTTGGTTTGGTGTGGTTTTTTTAGAGATAACGGGAAGGGAGGGAGAAGGAGAGGGACAGAAACATCGATTAGTTGCCTCTCGCTCACACCCCAACCGCAGACCAAACCTGCAACTCAGGCATGTGCCCTGACAAGGAATCATCCGGGAATCTTTCTCTTTGTGGTACGATATCCAACCAACTGAACCACACCAGTCAGGGCAAGGAAGTTTTTTTATTAATGCAAACTATTGGACATCTGCAGGTAGAATGCTATTTCGTCACCCACCTCCTCCCCACCCTGTATAATCTGTAGGATTAATGAATGTAAAATAATTTCTTTGTCAAAAATTTCAAAATTGCTTGTAAGGCCAAATTCCTCTTTGGCCACCTCTCCTACCCCAAAGCCTAATCATCTCCCTGCAAAGTAAGGACTGTTAGCAGGTTGTTGCTGGCCCTTCAGGTCTTTTTTTCGTGCATTTTATACATATATATATATATATATATATATATATATATATATATATGTATAAAAATGAAAAACGCATATGGGATTTTTTTTTTTTAATGAAGTGGGTTTATTTATTATTCATCTGAAATGTCTTCGAGATTTTGTAAGTTAATAAATATAAATGAGGGACATTTTTTCTGGATCATCACTTTACCTTTCAAAATCAAAAAGTAGCCAGCTTTTAGCACTTTTTCCCAAGACAGTGCTTCTCATGGGGTTGGATGTGCCCTGGGAAACAGTGATGTGAGGGGCATATTGAAGGTCACAGGAAAAGTAGCACATATTCCTGAAGTATCAGTTTTATGGGATGGTAGTTGATTTAAAACATTTCTACATTAAAGCAGATACCAGCATATTGTGGACTAAAACAAAAAATATATATGAGTTCTTGAATTAAATGAGACTTAAAACCTTGCAGTTGCAGAAGGTCATTTGACCCTTTGCCCCCAGCTTGCCTAGAGGTACTTGTTTGCCCTATTATGGTGAAAACGTTTGAAAAGTACTGCCCTAAGGCAGAACAAATGGACAAAAGATGTATATCATAGATGGTCTTCAGAGAACTGTTTATAATAGCCAAAGGTAAAAAGACAACCTAAACACTCAACAGCTATTAAATACATTGTGGTAAATCCATCTGATGGATGATTATGCTGTCATTAAAACCTGTGTTAGAAAATGAAATTGAGAACCTCTGGCGAAGATGGAGACGTACTAGACTTGCTTCACCCCTTCCCCCAACCATAAGAAGGATAACAACCAATCTAAAAACAAAAAACAACCAGAACTGCCAGAAAATCGAACTGTGTGGAAGTCTGACAACCAAGGATTTAAACAGGAAATATTCACCCAGAAGGGTAGGAGGGGTGGAGAGGATGCAGTGTGACACTGCAAGGCAGTGGCAGGGTAGCAGTTGGGTGTGGTAGCCCAAGGATGGGACAGCCCCACATTAACATGCAGCAGATAAAAACTGGGAGGGACAACTGGGAAGCAAGTAATCCCAGCCCCAGGCCAGACCGAGCAGCCCTGGGCCCAGCAACAGGAGAATAAAGCCTCACAACCTGTAAACCTATGGGAGTTGGCGAGGCTGAAGCAACTGCCAGTCTCTCTGGAGAGTCTGTTTAAAGAGCCCACAGGGCCCTAGAACATCTGCAAACCCACTCACTCTGGGAATCAGCAGCAGAGCAGCAACTAGAAGGGCACCAGACACTTAACGGGAAGTGGAGGAAGTGACTGGGAATGGGGTGAGAACTAGTAAGCAGCATTGTTCCCTCTCAGCCCTCCCCCACATATAGCACCACAAAGCAGCAAAGTGGGCTGCCCCACCCTGGCGAATACCTAAAGCCTCTGCCCCTTAAAACATAACAGGTGCACCAATTATGGAAATCAAAGCAGCTCTGCCTAATGCACAGAAACACAAGGAAGCTGCCGAAATGAAGAGATAGGGAGATAAGGCCCAAATGAAGAAACAGATCAAAACAGAAAAAGAACTAAGCAAGTCAGAGATAAGCAGCCTACCAGATGCAGAGTTCGAGGCACTGGTGATCAGGATGCTCAGAGAAATAATTGAGTGCAGCCACAAAATAAAGGAAGAAGTGAAGGCTATACAAAGTGAAATAAAGGAAAATATACAGGGAACCAACAGTCAAGAGAATGAAGCCAAGATTCAAATCAACAACAGTTTGGAACAAATGGAAGAAATAAACATCCAACCAGAACAGAATGAAGAAATAAGAATTCAGAAAATTGAGGAGAGGCTTAGGGACCTCGGGGACAACTTTAAACGTTCCAACATCCTAACATAGGGGTGCTAGAAGGAGAAGAGGAAGAGCAAGAAATTGACAACTTATTTGAAATGATAATGAAAAAAAACTTCCCTGATTTTGGGGGTGGGGGGAATAGACATACAAGTCCAGGAAGCTCAGAGAGTCCCAAACAAGCTGAACCCAAAGAGGGCCCCACCAAGACACATAATTAAAATGCCAAAGGTTAAAGATGAAGAGAGACTCTTAAAAGCAGTAAGAGAAAAGGAGCGAGTTACCTACAAAGAGTTCCCATAAGACTGTCAGCTGATTTCTCAAAAGAAACCTTGCAGGCAAGAAGGGACTAGGAAGAATTATCCAAAGTGATGAAAAGCAAGGACCTACATCCAAGATTACTCTGTCTAGCAAAGCTATCATTTAAAATGGAAGGTCAGATAAAGTGCTTCCCAGACAAGGTAAAGCTAAAGGAGTCATCATCACTAAGCCCTTGTTGTAGGAAATGTTGAAGGGACTTATCTAAGAAAAAATCAAAACTGTGAACAGTGAAATGACAACAAACTCAAAACTACCAACAGAATCTTAAAAACAAACTGGGCAAGCAACTAGAACAGGAGCAGAGTCATAGAGATGAAAATCACTTGGAACTTTGTTAGCGGGTAGTGGGAGGGGAGAAAATGGGAGGAAAGGTACAGGGAATAAGAAGCATTGTTGGTGGGCCCTGGCTGGTGTGGCTCAATGGGTTGAGTGTTGGCCTGGGAACCAAAGGGCCACTGGTTCGATTCCCAGTCAAGGCACGTGCCTGGGTTGCAGGCCAAGTCCCCAGTAGGAGGCATGTAATAGGCAACCACACATTGATGTTTCGCTCCCTCCCCTCTCTCTAAAAATTGAAAACAAAAAAAGCATAGTTGGTGGGTACAGAGGGCGTTGGGAATAGTATGGGAAGTGGAAAAGCCAAAGAACTGATATGTATGACCCATGGACATGAACTATGGGGAGGGGAATTGCTGGAGGAAATAGAGGTCCTGGGAGGAGGGGGGCAAAAGTTGGGAAAAAATGAGACAACTGTAATAGCATAATGAATAAAATATTCTTAATAAAAATGAAATGAAACGGAAAGATGTTCAGGGGTGTGTGGAGGTGGAAGAGGTATAAGGGGGATAAATGGTAATGGAAAAAAAACTATTAAAAGAAAAAAGCAAGATGCTCACATATATTAACTGTGCAAAAAATGAAGGTGATAGAACTGTATATGAAGTATAGTCTATACTGACAAAGGCATATGTATTCAGGAAGAAAAGATTGGAAGGAACTGTGCGGGAAGCTTCCATACAAAACTACAAACTGTTGAGCCTAAGAGGTTACTTGAATGAATGAAGGTAGACTTACATATTCATCAATGAAAGGTCTTTATACTCTAAAAAATGTCATTTTGCCCCAAATTAATGTATGCATTTGCCATTCTAAATCCTTGAGGGAAATGGGAGGGGCACTGGATAAAATGATTTTAAATTTGTAAGAATTATCAAAAAAATTTTAAAAGAAAAATGAAGAGGGATTTGCCCTAAAAGATGTTAAAAGACATTAAAAAGTGTTGGTAATTAAAATAAAATAGTGACACTTTGGCATGAGAATACACAGATCATTGAAACAGAATAGAAAATTCAGAAACAGATTCAAATACAAATGTATTATGTTTTATATGAGTCTAATATATGGTAAAGATGGCACTATAAATTAGTGGAGAAATATTTTACAACAAACTCTGAATTCTATCTATCACCAAAACAAATTTCTAAGAAATTAAGGATTTAAATGTAAATTATGATGCATAAAAAGTGCTGTGTGATAATATGAGTGAATGTATGTATTATATTGGCTATGATTAGCAAGACTTTTTTTTCTTTTAAAAATGTTTTATTTATTTATATAGAAAGAGGAAGAGTGGGAGAAAGAGAGGGAGAAAAATATCGATGTGTGATAGAAGTATCAGTTGGTTGCCTGTCAGCCATGCCCCAACTGGGGACTGAACCGCAACCCAGGAATGTGCCCTGACTGGGAATCGAACCAGCAACCCTTTGGTTCACAGGCCAGGACTCAATCCACTGAGCCACACCAGCCAGAGCGACATTGTTCTTTTATACAGTTTGGCATTTAAAATAAGGTGTGGTTTACACATTTATTTGTACAAAGTAAAGTATGCCTTTGCTTATTTATTTATTTTTAAAATAAATTTTTAAAAATTCCTCCAAGTTAAATATCTAATAGATTGAGGCATCTGACATATGTGTTTGACATAAAATTGATAACAAAGGAAGCAAGGAAGAGTATTAGGAAGAGCAGATAGCAACAAAATAAGTTCCTGGGAGAAAGGTTGTGTAGTCCTTGAGGCTTTTTTTTGTGGTTTTTCAGGCGTTAAAGTAGCAGGTCTTCTCTGCCTAAATGCACTCTCTTCACTTTAATTGTCTCTGCCTGATTTTGTTGTAACTTCCTGTCTCCAGGAATAGGAACAGGAAGTGATTTGAAAGGGATTTTACAGCCACCCTAACCATAATAGAAAGATTGCAAGTGCTTTACTTTTTCTCTTGCTCCATTTTATCCCACTTTTCCTATTCATGATTCTTTGATTTTGTTTTGTTTTGTTTTAATTGTCTTCCTGATGATCAGCTTGTTGCTTCAGAAGAAGCTTCATAAGTTTGAGTTGGCCTGTTTGGCCAACCTTTGTCCAGAGACTGCTGAGGAATCCAAGGCTCTGATCCCAAGGTTAGTATGAGTTATGATAAGTTCTGTGTATTGGATATATTCCTACAAATAGAATTACTGTGTCTAAAAAGTGTGTGCATTTAAAATCTGGATAGATAAAACATTGAATGAGAGGACCTTTTTTAACAATGTGAGAATGATGATTTTGTAGCATAACAACTGTTACCAAAAATGTGGAATAGCTGAAACTCTCATACACTGATGGTGGGGATACAAATTAGTACAGTCAGTTTGGAGACCAAATTGGCTAATTGGCATCTAATAAAGTTAAAGGTGAATATACCCAATGACCCCAAAATTTCCTCCTGGATACATGCTCTAAGAGCCACTCTTTTCCTAAAGATTTTATTTATTTATTTTCAAAGAGTGGGGAGAAGCATCAGTTGGCTGCCTCTTGCATGCCCCCACTGGGGACCTGGCCTGCAACTCAGGCATGTGCCCTGACTGGGAATTGAACTGCCTACCTCTCGGTTTGCAGGCCGGCACTCAGTCCACTGTACCACACCAGCCAGGGTTCACACACTTTTTTTTAAGGATTTTATTTATTTTTAGAGTGAGGGGAAGGTAGGGAGAAAGGGAGGGGAACATCAATGTGAGAGAAACATTGATTAGTTGCTTCCCAGGGGCCACGCCCACTATCTAGGCATGTGCCCTGACTCGGAATTGAACAAGCGACCTTTCGGTTCATAGGCCAGTGCTCAGTCCAATGAGCCACACCAGCTAGGGCCCACTCATGTACTTTAAAAGGAGACGTATATTCCAGTGTCCACTGCTGCATTGTTAGTGATAGCAAAAACATGACAACAATCTGTCAGTCAACAAGAGACTGGACAGATAAATCATTATATGATCATATGGTATTTATTTTATATCAGTGAAAAAAATCAATGAACTAGAACAGCGTGGAATCATATCAGCAAAGGCTGGAGTGAATTTTCAGCAAAAAAAAATTGCAGAAAGATATAGTATGATGCCATTTCTTATAAAGGTTAAAAACATTCCTGCATATTGCTTATAGATATAGACTTTACGCATATATAGTAAGTATAAAAATATGTATAGGAATGATGAGTACCAAATTTAGGATAATGGTTACTTCTGGGGAAGGGAGGTGAAGGTGTTGGGATGGGGAGTATGCACAGTCATTGATTTGTTCCTGTTATGCTCATTAAATCCAAATCAAGTAGGGATTACTGTTAAGGTTAACTTATTTTCTATACCTTTTATATGTTTGAAATACTTCATGATGTTTTTAAAGGAAAGGCAAGAAATATAGTTGAAAGGTAAAAGTATCAGTGTTTAAGGGTTAATGGAGATGTGGGCAACTGGTGCTCAAATATTGGCATGCATTAAAGATAAGTGTGGGGAACATTGTCAGTTGCTAAGAGATGTGCTTCTTTTGGTTTTCTTCTTGTAGCCTGGAGGGGCGGTTTGAAGATGAGGAACTGCAGCAGATTCTTGATGATATCCAGACCAAGCGCAGTTTTCAATATTAATCTCCAAACATTACTACTTAGGGAACCACATCCCCAGCATGGCACCACTGTCCCCCAGGATCTGGGACCAACTTGCACAGAAATTCTATCACAGAAGACACTTGGGCTTTTGGATACAACCACCCAGCTTTGTCTTAATCTGGGTTGCTATTTTAGGCTTGACCGTTAAATCATAATGACCATGTAATCTTGGAGAGGACTTGCAGTGGCTGCTTGTGGCTTCCTGAGCTTTCCTCTGGAAAGGGCGGGGAGGGGTGATGAGCATATAAGCTATGGTTTTGGCCCCTGTGTTATTTTTTATTAATATTTTATGCTTTGATTTTAATGTGTTTTTAGTTTATGAAACTATACTAGAATGTATAAAACTGGTATGAGGAACAGTCTTATCTAAATGCAAAAGGAAGAATTAAACCAGACCTGTACATTGTCTGAAATTCTTGAAGATAGGATGGTAGTAGTATTAATGACCACGCCAGAGCCTTGGCATTATTGTGCTTAACACAGGAGACCGGGAGAAGCTCACTAGGGAAAACAGTCACAACTGAGGATAACTGTGCTAAGTAAGTATTGTGGGGCCAAAGCCTTGAGGTAGACAGATACTTTTCCTTTTTTTCTTACTGTTGCAGAATGTAGTTTTGGAGTACGTGATCCTAAAGTATTTACTTTATCATTCCCAAATTAAGATTTTTTTCCTTCATTAGCCAGACATGAAGGACTGAACACTTTGAAGTGCCCTTTTAGGTAGTATCCCATCCAAACCTCTGACTTGCTGTTTGGCAACAAGTGTTACCAGATGGGGGCAATTTGGAAGGAGAGAGCCTGCCCATTCCTCAGTCAGTACAGTGAAGTCACTCAATCTGATACAAGTTGGAGAAAACATTTTAATAGCTGAACATTCTAACTTTTATTTTTATGAAGGGAAATATACCTGTTTTTTTCACAATTTGGAATTCTTTTTCTTTTTTTAGCACTTGTTCTAAATGAATTCATGATCCAAGGAAAAGGTTGAGGAAAAACTTTGGCTCTAAAGGTCAAGATGGCTTTGTGTTAGTTGCTAAGGCAAAAATAAAATATTCCTATTTTTATAAACTCTTTCAATTTCTGAAATGACATGGTTTTGTTACCAGTATTCTTGTTAAATGTTTAAAGGAAATGACATTTATTCCTCAATTTAAGAAAAATTGAAGTAAATAATGTTTTCATCCTTGGGCAACTTCTTTACGACCCATCAGTGTTCTTGGTATTATCCACATACTATTAGATACTATTAATTTTTGCCTCCATAATTTTGAGAAGATTGAGAAAATATTAAAAGCCTATTGGTATCTGACATATATTATGTTCCAATAAATGTTAAGTATTATGCTGCATAGATGAACATATATACATAGGTGATAAATCAGCTTGCTTCATAGAAATTAGTATAAGACTTTGGTAGCATATCAACTGGTGATGGTATCAGTCTGTGAAAACAAACAAAATTCCTTATTCCTTAAGTCTGCAGAATTATCTTTTAACAAGGCAGTTACATGTGCAGGTAGGCACCAAGCAGGAGACCAGAAAGAACAGACATGGAAAGCAGACCTGTGTTACAGCCCAGGTGCTATCTGACAAGAGCGGTATAGTACCACCGTCTTCACTGCTGTGCCCTTGGTGTGCCAGGGGTCTGTGAGCTCTATGAGGGTGGGAAAAGATGGAAAGTGCCAGGAAAATAGGCACTAATTAATGGTAGTAAGATAATTAGAAGCAGATTTTTAAAAATAACTCATACTAGGAATTACTATAAAATCTACCTCATGCTATGTTCTAGATTCAAAACCTCGGGAACACATTCTACTGGGCATTGTTCTCTGCAGTCCTGGCCGGCTCTCGGTTTCATCATCAGGAGACCCTGCAGAATCTCTAATCATGTGTGAAACATTGTTAGGCCTACTGTACTATGTTTGCAAAAGCAGAATTAAGGGGCATATTGAAACAAAACAAAAAGATAGGCTGTCTAACTCTCACTTCACCAGAAAGCTACCAGAAGAACATTTTCTGAAAATTCTAGTCATTCTGGTTTTAATTGAAATTAATTAAACTTGAGACTCGAAAAATAGCATTACCGGAGGGACCTGAGCACAAGTCATTTGTTAAAATATTATTATTGACTTAAGCTTATGTATAAAACCATCAAAGCCTACATAAAGATTTGTGACTAATTAATGTATTATAGTCAAAAACAATCCAAATGCTCACAAACTGAATGGATAAATGTGGTATATATTTTTTCAAGTTTTTATTACAAAAAATTTTAAACATACAGAAAAGCTGGAAGACTAGCACATCGATCATCTATATGTTCATCAACTACATTTAACATAACAGTATTTGCTTTGTCTAATGTATTTTTGTTACAAAGCATTTGAAAGCACATGACACTTCACTGAAATAGTTAAAGGTGTTTTTCTGAAATGACTTACTTCTGTAAGCAGTATTGGACTTAGGAATATTGACAAGAATTTCCATATATTTAATATTTAGTTCATATTCAAATATCCCTTGGGGAGAGTTTGGGGCCAAAGTTCAGTTCCCATGTTGGTATAATTTAATATTATATAAAAGCAGTTACCACTAAGGATTTAAAATGACACTTGTGAAAAATATTGAAGAAATACATGTGGTCACTGCTCTCAAGTTGCTGTGAAGAGCTCTTACTGGACAAAATACCTGTATGCAACCCCATGATGAAAAAAGGGTCTAGATAGATTGTAGGCCCAAAGTAGATTTTGATCACCAGTGTGTCTGCATGTGGCACTTGGTCTCTTCATCATCGGTGGGAGGGCAGTTCGGAACTACATGGTCAGAATGGTGACAGTAAAGTTTGAGTAACATTCAGACTTGAGTTATGTGGTGCATTTTACCTACTAGTAAATGTTGAGGAGAAACACCTCCATTTTCAGAAGGATCGAGGGGGAGCTGCAAGGAGATCAAGAATGTACCTGAAATTATAAAATGAAAAAGAGTTGAGGTTGTGGAGAAACAGATCAGAAGATACCTGGGAATTTTGAAAGACAAGGCAAAGCTTTCCAACAGAACTTTCTGTA
Organism: Desmodus rotundus; assembly: GCF_022682495.2. NCBI lineage: Eukaryota > Metazoa > Chordata > Mammalia > Chiroptera > Phyllostomidae > Desmodus > Desmodus rotundus. The sequence goes on from NC_071388.1 coordinate 108,622,464, forward strand.
AGGGACAAATGTTCTGTATCTGTGCTACTCAATATGGTACCTGATAGCCACATGTAACTGTTGAGCACTTGAGGCTAGCGTGACAGGAACTGAGTTAAAAACTTTTTTTTTAATTAAAATTTTAAGTAGTTGCATGCATTTAGTGGCTATAGCACAGGTCTTTGCTCCCAAGACAAATGTCCTGAAGGCCATTGAAATCAGAGGGTTTGCCCTGGCTGGTGTAGCTCAGTGGATTGAGTGCGGGCTATGAACCAAAGGATAACTAGTGCGATTCCCAGTCAGGGCACATGCCTGGGTTGCAGGCCAGGTCCCCAGTGAGGGCCACAAGAAGGCAACCACATATTGATCTTTCCTTCCTTCTTTCCCCCTCCCTTCCCTTCTCTCTAAAAATAAATAAATAAAATCTTAAAAAAAAAAAAAAAAAAAGAGAGGGTTTTGGCAAGATTAACACTGTTCACAAGAGCAGCAGTGGTAACCGGTGACCATTAATCAAAATTTGGTCCCCAAATTTCTGAAGTCTAAAGTTGCATATCACTTTCTATACATCTCTGAATTCAGTTTTTCTAATAGAATTTGTTTTCTCAAATCTGTACCTTCTTTACTAATGCTCATAGATAAAATTTTGAAATTGTTTTAAGGAAACATCTGGAAATAGTGAAAAAAAATGAATGCCTCGTCTTTTGATGAGAACTTTCCCAATTAATTTTGCCTTTCAGTAGGCTGATAACTTGTATGTTGAATTTAAAAGACAAAAGCTCTACACCAAGATTTCAGGTTCCAGCCTTGTTGAGGGCACATACAAAAATCAACCCATGAATATATAAGTAAGTGAAACAACAAATCATTGTTTCTTTCTCTCTCCCACGCCTCCTTCCTTTCTAAAATCAATATATTTAAAACAAAAAACAGCCCTGGATGGCGTGACTCAGTGGATTGAGGGCCATACTGCGAACCAAAGGACTACTGGTTCAATTCCCAGTCAGGGCATAGGTTGCGGGGCCAGGTCCCCAATAGAGGGTGTGTGAAAAGAAACCACATATTGATGTTTCTCTCCCTCTCTTTCTCATTCCCTTCCCCTCTGTCTAAAAATAAATAAAATCTTAAAAAACAACAAGATTTATCACTGTAGGGGAAATGGAGTCAGTCAGGCTCCCTCACCCGGATATCCTGGGAACTGGGACTTAGCAGTGTTTCTTATAACTGCTTAAGGGCCCGCATGCGCAGAATCAAGGTCTTTTGTAAAAGCAGTGATAGTCTATGTTGGTGCCCTGCTGGGGGGGGGGGGTTGTTTGTTTTTTAAACATTTTTCTTATTGTTGTTCAAGTACAGTTTTCTGCCTTTCCCCCCCTCCCCAAGGTTTTATGTGCATTTATACGGGCGTTGGGACTTTCCGCAGTGTGACTCAAGGCTTGCTGCTCGCGTGGATCGCCCCACCCTGGAACAAAGGCTTGTCAGACATCCCGATGGCTCCACTCATTTTCTTCAGTCTGCCTGAATCCCGTGTGATCTTTCCCAGCCTTGAACAGCTGCAGGACAATCACCTTTGAAGGCTTCCAATATTTGTATTTTGTAATTCTTATAAACGTGGGCTGGACACAGGATACTTTCAGATTCAGGGGCTGATATCCTTTTAAATTCAGACCAATCTCCATCTCTTGAGCCATATTAACACCAACCTGTGGTGTTAATGCATGTCCTGAATGCATTCTCCTTGTTAATAGAGAACTTAACAGTTCTTCCCGTTCAAAGGTAATTGAAGTCGTGAGGTATTTGAAAAACAGTACTTTCTACACAGTCATGGGAGAAATAAAAAAGATGGCAAGACAGGATTATATAAAAATTAAAAACTAAAATCACTAAAAAGGCTATCAACAGACTGATTAAATTTATAGCAGAGAAGACAGGCAAAGAAAGGGTGAAAATATTTTAATAAAAAAACCTTTTAAATAAATGTTTAAATATTGACCCCAATTTTAAAAAGGTCAAAGGATATGGACATAAATTACATCCAGTTTCCAAATTAATGGGTAAATTTTGAACCTAGTTAGTTTTCAAAGATTTAAAATGAGGTGACATTTTTCTTAAAAAAAATACTAAATTTAATGAGCATATTGCCATTTGATGAGCAATTTCTTTGCATGAAGTGCTATTTTATACACATGAAGATACAGAAAGAAAACAGGATGCAAGCTTTCACAGCCTACAGCCTCAGTGGGAGAAATAAAAGAAAATGTACTTTCTGTTTACCACGCTTTTCTTTATTAATCCTTTTATTTTTCTAGTATTCCAGTGGAGTTGAGTGAATTATGTCCTTGCCTTTGTCTTCCTTGTACAGTCTTAGAATTTATACCTTCTACATATTTTTAGCACTTACCCTTAAAATTTAGCACTCACTTGTCTTAATATAGTCTTTACCCTCCTAAGTAATACAATAACCATAGCATATTTTAATTCTAATCAGATGTCAACCTCCAGCCCTCCACAAACCCTTCATGCTATTTTTGTCCAGGACTTAGTTTGACCCTGTTTTAAATTACTTCTAACATACACATATTAGTTGTTTTACGGTCAATGCATAGATTTACCCACATTTTTACAAATTTACTTGCTCAGTGGTGTTTTCTGCATCCTCCCTCGTGGGTTTAGTTTTGTTTCTCACAAAGACCCTCCTTTGGTAGGTCTTTGAATTAGATTGTGACAGTAAACATTCTCAGCCTTCCTTTGGTCAAATATGTCTTTCACCCAGAGTACTTTGAAGATACTATTATTCCATTGTTTTGTGATCTCTATTATTGCTGATAAGAAATCTAACAGTTTTAATGTGATTTTATGATTTTCTTTTTGTGTGTGTGTTTTATAATTTTACTACAAGGTGGCTAGGGATAGATTTGTTTTAATTTATTCTCTGGGAACTACTGTGCTGCTTTTGTATGTGGGTTTGTGTTTTTTATGATTTGGGACAGTTCTTAGTCATTTTCATTTTCCTGCATTTTCTTTTCCGTTGTCCCTCTTCTTTCCTTCTTCGCTTTTATTATATATTTGACTTCCTTATTTCTCTCTTTCTCAACATCTCTTTCATATTTTTCACTTTTTTATCTCTTGATATATTTTGAGTAATTTCCTAAAATCTATTCAATCACTGATTCTCCAGCTATGGCTAATATATCCAGAGTTTTTTTAATAGCTTTATTGAAATATAATTGACATAGCTGGTGAGCACAATACAATATACAGATGACATGTTGTAGAACTGTACGCCTGAAACCTATATAATTGTATTAACCAATGTCACACCAATAAATTCAATAAACATTTTTCGAAAAAGAAATACAGCCCTGGCTGGTGTGGCTCAATGGATTGAGCCTGGCCTGTGAACAGCCTGCAAACCCAACAGTCACTGGTTCAATTCCCGGTCAGGGCGCATGCCTGGGTTGTGGGCCAGGTCCCGAGTCAGGGGCGTATAGGAGGCAGCCAATAGGTGTTTCTCTTGTGCATTGATATTTTAAATAAAATTAAATTAAAAAAAGAATCTGCTTAGCCTTTCCTCTGTCCAACTCCATTAAACTGCCTGCAGACTTAATTGTTTATGCTCTCCAATTGCATCTCAGTTACACTTTACATGGGTTTTATTAGTTGGATAAATAAATATTAAACACCTAATAGGTCTCTTGGACACTCTTCCAGGCTCCAAGGATACAGAGATGAGCAAGGCCAACAAGATACTTTCAGGAAGCTTACAATCTAATAAGGGGAAATAACAAAATAAACAAGGTAACATTCCATAGTGATGAATGCATGAAGAAAACAGGTAGCAACTGAGTGACAGAGAGGACTACTTTAGGTTGGCTTCTCTGAGGTGGCCTGAATGAGCGACAGCCCTGTGAAGTCTGGAGCAGAACCTGTGGATCAGAGAATATGAAACGTAATGTCCCTAAGGTGGGAAAGAACTTGAGAGAAACAAGGATAGGGGGCCTGAAGGTTAGCATGTAGCTGTATAGGGAAGGATGGTAGGAAGCTGTATGAAGGGGAACATTATGGAAAAGGAGCTGGTAGGGGAGACAAGGGATCAGAACAGGCTCTGTCTGAGATGGAAAATATTTGTGGATATTCATCTGTTAATGGAAATGACCCAGGAAGCTGAGACATTTAGTATATAGGAGGAAACTTCAGGAACAAAGCCCACAAAGGAGAGAAGAAATGGGATCCATTCGCTACGTGGAGAGGCAAGATAGGAACAGAGACCATTTGTTTTAGTAGGAGAGAAGGTAGAGAATGTGGACACAAAGGGCATGCATGTAGGCTAATTAGATTTGGTTGTGCAAAGACAAGTGTCACAAGGTTCATTTAACTACAGATATCCCAAGTGTCTAGTGGGCCCAACTATCCTTTATCCACAGAGCATGTGCTCATTTTATGGTCTCCAAGCTTTAGTGTGGAACAGTTCATAATCTTGGCAGTGCTACTGCAATAAACAGGTTGTTACTGGAAAGTGCAATTTGAGAGAAGAGAGCTATGAAATAGTCATTTTGGAGAGTGGAAAGTTGAATGAACAGGGGAAATGTAGTCAGATTGGAAAACCTGGAGGCTATCTATATGAATCTATTACAAGTGCTAGAAACCAAACAAAAGTACAAAAAGAGGGAGTTATTGAAAGAAGACTGAACTTCCAAACCTTAGGGCAGGAATACAGGAACAATTGGAAGCAGGCCCAAAAAAGCCATGTGCCTTCTCTTAGTCTCTATTCGTCTCTTTAAATTAACTTCACTCTCTCATCACTGCCTACCTTCTTCCATAGAACAAAGAATAGGCCTCTGACTGCTCCTGAGTTTCATTGTCTTGACATTGTGTCACCTGGGTTGGTTCAAGCTCTCTTGAACCCAGATTCAGAAATCCCAGGGAAGAACTTTGAACACAGTCTGTTTTGTGTCTGGTGCCCACATGTGGTTGTGGCCGTAGATATGGGAGCTGTAAAAACATTGCAGCTTTCTGAGGAACCACATGGTCAGAGGGGCAAGCTAGTGGAAGTGGTCTTTCCACATGAGGGAAGAGGTTCCTGAGAAGGCTATATAAATGAAAGTATCCCGCAATCTAACCTAGTGATTGCATTTCTGAAAATTACCTTCTATACCAAATATCTTGAATACAGAAAAAACTCTATGTCCATAGCTGATTCGCACTCTTTTTGCCAATAGAGAAATGGCGTAGCATGTTATGGTCACTTGTCCATGGAGTATTACTAACCTATTAAATAGGTGAGTTTTCTTCAGAAACTAATGGTTTACAACCAAGGTATGGACCTTGATGTCTTTATGCTAAGTGAAATAAGTTAGAGAAAGACAGATATTATGATCTCAGTTATATATGAAATCTAAAAAAACCAAACTCCTACAAACAAAACAGACTGGTGGTTGCCAGCGTAAGGGACTGGGGTAGGGGGTCAGGAAAATGGGTGAAGGTTGTTAAAAGGCACAAACCTCCAGTTGTAAGTCCTCGGGATGTAATGTACAGCGTTGTTACTGCAGATAACAATACTGTATTGTATACTTAAAAGTTGCTAACAGAGTGCATCTTAAAAGTTCACACCACTGGAAGAAATTGTACAGTGTTAAATATTAGTTAAATCTGGAAAAAGATATAAAACTTTATATATAGAATATATAAAATATAAACTGGAAAAATGTATAGAACTTAACATTTTTTTGATTTGACTTAAAGTAAAAATTAGATAATTGAGTAAACAAACACAAAAGAGGTAAACATTTGTACTACCTAAAGGGACATTTGATAACTGAATTTGCCTTTTAATCAAGTTCAGTTTATTTCACCTTGAACAGAGAAGTGCCAAATGCCCACCTGTCCTTCCCCTTCTGGACATGTGGACTCTGGATGCTCATCTCTGCTGACTCATGCTAGTGATGGTCTCCCCTGGATAGAGAGAAGCAACTGGCCTCAGCTATACCAAGGGCTCCCAAGAAAACTTCAGCATAGTTTCAGTGCCTCCCCTTATGGTGCCAACCCACTGTTGTCCTTCCTAGTTACACACTTGCCTTTTACAATGCATTCACATTTGGGGGAACCACAGCTCTTCCATCTGGAACTCACAGCTTTAAACATCTCTATTTGCATTTCAGGGTCAGATGAAGAGGCTAGAATTTCTACATGCCTCTGTGAAATATAAAAACAAAAATATAATCAGTATGTCCTGTTCTTGGACAAAAATGGCTGGTGTTTTTTTTTTTTTTTTAAGGATTTTATTTATTTATTTTTAGAGAGACGGGAAGGGAAAAAGAGAAGGAAAGAAACATCAATTGGTTGCTGCTGGTAGGTGCCCTGACCAGGACCTGGCCCCAAACCTGCCATGTGTCTTGACTGGGAATGGAAACCGGGACTTTTTCCTTTGCAAGATGATGCCACCCAGCCACCTGAGCCACACCAGTCAAGGCAAAGAAAAAAAAAAGGGTTGGTTTAAATCATCATCATTGTCATTGTCACTTAGCTCCCTCTCTAAGATTGCACAGAGTCAGCTCTTGGCCAAACTGGGATTCTTCTCAGGGTCTAGTCAGAGCTCAACTTTTCAGAAACTTGTGTTTGCCAGTTTCTAATTCTCCTGAAGCAGAGGTGTTTTTCAGAATATTTAACAACCCAGGGGCCATGGGCCTTAGTGCTGTCAAGCAATAATCCTCTAATTACCAGATCATAGTGAGGTCCTGGGGAGATGGGGGTGTTCAGAGGTTCCTTATGAAAGTTTAGTATTTTTGTAACTGGGATGGCCTTGGGGTACTTCCCTGCTGAATCTTTCCTCTCTTTCTCTCACTATACGTACATGCATACACAGGCAGGTGTTTTAACTCCCAGGCCTATGTGCATTCAAAATAGAGGAGTGTTATACCCTTTGCAACAGCATGGATGGAACTGGAGAGCATTACGCTAAGTGAAATAAGCCAGGCGGTGAGGGACAAATACCATATGATCTCACCTTTAACTGGAACATAATAAATAGAAGAAAAAAGGAAACAAAATATAACCAGGGACATTGAAGTTAAGAACAATCTAACAATGGTCAGGGGGGAGTGGGGAGGGGACAGTGAGGAGAGGGGAATACAGGAACTACTATAAAGGAGATATGGACAAAATCAAGGGGGAGGGTGGAGGTGGGGGAGGGAGGGGGGTATGGCTAGGGTGGGGTGGAGGGATGGGGAGAAAAGGCACACAACTGTAATTGAATAACAATAAAAATTAAAATTAAAAAACAAAACAAAACAAAACAAAAACAAAATAGAGGAGTGAGGACAGACTGTCGTTGAACCCAGGTGTTTGCAGCTAGGTACTGTTAAATGTTTTATATATCTTACTGAAACTTCACCACAACCCTTGGGAAAATTTTTAAAACACTTCAAGACAGGCCCTTATGCTCTTATGCCCTCTAATGCTCTTATTTATAACCTCAATATCTGACCATTCATTCAACACATTTTATTAAGTACCCACTATGCCAATTGGGATTAAAAAAGTAGAGCAAGATGAGAAGGTTCTAGGAGGTCTCTTCTAATTGGTGTGGGAGGTAGAGACAGGCAAGAAAAAGCAATTAAGTCTGGGAACATGTGCCATATTAGAGATGATACTTGGGGATAGGCTCTTTGAGGAGCTTATTTTTGAGCTGCCAAGGGTAGGAAAACCCAGGGCAGAGAAAGGAGTTCCAGATCAGGAGAAAGAATGCTAGATGCAAAGACATGGGTGGAGGGAGGGATATGGGCGGAGAGAAAACAAGCTTAAGTGGTTAGAATTTAGTAAATTAGGGGAACTAGCAGGAGTAGATTGCAGATGCAAGCAGACCTGGATTATAGAGAAAGCAGTTTGGATTTTATACTGTGCACATTGGGAAGCTATTTGGAGATTTTTATGTGAGAAATAAGATCTGATTTTTATTTTAAACAGGTCGTTGTTGGTTGCAGAATAGAAAATGGATTGGGGTTAGGTGGGAGGGAAAACTGAGATGAAAGAGGAAAGCAAGTGGAACAGAAGGCCTTTACAATAGGTTAAGCAAACATAGCTTAGACTAGAACAGGGGTGAGCACACTTTCTGTGAAGGGTCAGAAAATGTGTGGGTTATATGTGTTCTCTGTCACATATTTTTAGTTTTGTTTAAAAACACCTTAAAATGTAAAGCTATTTTTAACTAGACTGCAGGCATAGTATATCTATCTCTGGACTAGAGTAACAGCAGTGGACATGAGAAATGGTCAGATCTGCAATTTATTTTGAAGACTGAGCTATGTCATTCCATTTTACCAAGAAAGAAACCGAAACTCAGAAAAATCAGTATTGCACGGTCAGTAAATTACAGAGCTCAGATATGAACTCCAGAAAAGATATGAACCCAAGACTATGTGACTAATGGGATTCCTGGTGATAGAAAAGTATTTAGGACACAAGTGAGATGAAGCTTTAATATTAAGTGGCATTTGTATACACATTTGTATAACCAAAGACAAGGACAAACCCTGGTCTAGGAACTTATTTGCTAATAAGTGCTCCCAAAATTCGTTAACAAGCATTGTAATGGAGGCCATGGAGGCCAACACTGGTTAACAGGGTGACAGAACCAGGACTTGGACCTAGGCCCATAGAGATGGGGTTCAGTGTTCTTTTTCTCCCTGGCATGCTTTGTAGACAAAACTGTAGTTGTGTATACAGTACTCTGCCTTGAATTTGTGTTTTGTAAAAACATCAGAACTGTATTTAAAGAAGTGATATGCATTGTTTTCTTCGGTCTTTAATTTAGACACTTCAGTTTCTTCTGTTTTTGATTTGTTGTTGCTGGTTTGAGCAGGCTTGTTTTCTTCACCTTTCAAAATTAGGGAGAACTGTGCATTATCTAGTGCTGACAAGAAGAGGATATTTAGAAAGAGTCTAATTCAGGGGGAGGTGATATGTGGAGATGTGATTTTTTTAATTTTTAAAAAGTATATTTTATTCATTATGCTATTACAGTTGTTCCATTTTTTCTCCCCTTTATTACCCTCTGCCCTGCAGCCCCCCCCCAACCCCCACCGCATTCCCCCACCTTAGTTCATGTTTATGGGTCGTACGTATAAGTTCTTTGGCTTCTCCATTTCCTTTACTATTCTTAACCTCCCACTGTCTATTTTGTACCTACCATTTATGCTTCTTATTCCCTGTACCTTTTCCCCATTCTCCCCCTACCCACTGATAACCCTCCATGTGATCTCCATTTCTGTAATTCTGTTCCTATTTTAGTTATTTCCTTAGTTTGTTTTTGTTATTTTTTAGGTTCAGTTGTTGATGGTGAGTTTGTTGTCATTTTTACTGTTCGTAGTTTTGATCTTCCTTTTCTTAGAGAAGTCCCTTTAACATTTCATACAACAAGAGCTTGGTGATGATTAACTACTCTGACTTTAACTTATCTGGGAAACACTTATCTGCCCTTCCATTCTAAATGATAGATTTGCTGGATAGAGCAATCTTGGATGTAGGTCCTTGCCTTTCATGACTTCAAATATTTCTTTCCAGTCCCTTCTTCCCTACATGGTTTCTTTTTGAGAAATCAGCTGATAGTCTTATGGGAACTCCTTTGTAGGCAACTGTCTCCCTTTTTCTTGCTGCTTTTAAGTTTCTCTCTTCCTCTGTAATCTCAGGTAATGTAATTATGATGTGACTTGGTGTGTTCCTCCTTGGATCCAACTTCTCTGGGACTCTCTGATCTTCCTGGACTTACTGGCAGTCTATTTCCTTCACCATACTGGGGAAGTCTTCCTTCATTATTTTTTCAAATAAGTTTTCAATTTCTTGCTCTTCCTCTTCTCCTTCTGGCACCCCTATGATTTGGATGTTGGAGCATTTATACTTGTCCTGGAGGTTCCTAAGGCTCTCCTCATTTTTTTGAATTCTAGTTTTTTCACTCTGTTCTGGTTGAATGTTTATTTCTTCCTTCTGCTCCAAATCGTTGATTTGAGTCCTGGTTTCCTTCCCTTCACTGTTGGTTCTTTGTATATTTTTCTCTATTTCACTTGTTATAGCTTTCACTTTTTCCTCTATTTTTGTGACCACACTCAACCATTTCTGTGAGCATCCTGATTACCAGTGTTTTTGAACTTTGTATCTGATAGGTTGGCTATGTCTCCATCGCTTAGTTGTTTTTCTGGAGTTTTGATATGTTCTTTCATTTGGGCCACATTTCTTTGTCTTGGTGCAGCTGTTACATTATGAGGGGCAGAGCCTTAGGTGTTCGCCAGGCCAGGGCAACCCACTTGACTGTGTTGTGGCGCCGTATGTGGGGGAGGGGTCCAAGAGGGAACAATGCCACTTGCCTGGCTCTCGGCTGGCTTTCAGTCACTTCCCATGCTACCCACAAGCAAATTTGGCCCTTCTGGTGCTGATTCCCAGGTGGGTGGGTTTGTGTATATTCTACGACCCTGTGGGTCTCTCCAACAAACTCTCCTGTGATGCTGGGAGTTTCTCCCAGAGCCACAACCCCCACAGTTTTTTACAGCCAGAGGTTTTGGGTCTTTCTTTTCCTGCATTAGAACCCTGGGTTGCAAGGTCTGTCTCACTCCCCAGTTGTTCCTCTCAGTTTATCCACATGCAGATGTTGGACTGCTAGCTGCCACCTTGCCTGCCCAGTCCCCCAGCTGCCATTTTGCTGAGCGTCCTCTCTGTCCGGGTTCCCTGTCTCTGCCCCTCTTAACAGTCTGGATAAATGTTCCTTTTTAAACTCCTTGTTTGTTGGACTGCCATATAGTTCAATTTTCTGGCAGTTCTGGTTGATTTTTGTCTTTAAGTTTGTTGTTGTCCTCCTTCTTTTGGTTGTGTGAGGAGGCAAAGTGTGTCTACACACGCCTCCATCTTGGCCAGAAGGCTATTCCTTTATTTTTAGAGAGAGGTGAAGGGAAGGAGAAGGAGAAGGAGAGAAATATCAATGGGTAATAATGCCCAACCAACTGTGCCACAATGGTAAGGGATGGATACAGCACGTTTCTATGGTAACATTTTATGATGATTTTATAAATGCCTATTATATTGATGCTCCAGTTCAGCACATTTTAAAGATTTTCAAGGATCAGGACAATTTAATATGCTTGAATGCCTTCCCTACTACTTATAGCTGTGTCTAGGAATAGACTTCTTACCACTTTTTACCTTACCTTTAGGACCCAACTTAAGGGTGGACTCCTTAGGGTAACCTTTCTGACCACTCTCCTCTCTTCAGTCCATGAAAGTCCTACCTGCCATTCTGGCTTTCCTTCAGGGCTTCTGCCATCCTATCCCTATACTTACCAGGTGTAAATAGAATTGCCTCTTGTCCTACAAGGAACTCCTTGGGATCTGATTTATTCTGTGCCCAGAAGTTAGAGGAAATGCTGGACAGTATCTATTTTTGTATGAACAAGTGGTTTGGTTGATTGAGTAATGAGTTCTTCCATACCACCCATTCCTGCTACTCCCACTGCCATCTCCATCATAATTCTTTTAGGGGACAGGGGATATACACAATCACATATCCTGGTGTTAAAAACAAGACAACAGTCCCAAAATGTAGTCACTTATGCTCTACCCCACACCATCAAACCAAGACTTAATTACAATTTTGGCTGTTCCCAAATGGAATGTTAAATCAGTCAGTCAGGCACTAGTAAGGTAATCTGCACCGTAGACCTCTGCTATCCCCTAAAGGAAAGTGACTTTGCCTTTACTAATCTGATTTTCTGCCTGTTATAATTTTCTTGTTCTTTCTCCCTTCTGCCTATAAATGTCTTTGACTTTCCACAGCTCCTTGAAGCTCCTTTCTGTCTGCTAGAGAGGGCGCTGCCCAATTCATGAATCATTGAACAAAGTCAGGAAGATCTTTAAAGTTTACTCAGATTTTGTTATTTAATAGTAGCCTTCAGTAAAATTGTTGCTTTCCCAAATCTTTGCTTGTTGCCTCCAAGTTTGTGATAATCCCTGCCTTTCTGGAATTGGGAAAAGGAAGACTAAACTCTTGACACCTGGAGAGTTGTAGAGTTCTGATATTTATTAACAACACCCAGTGGTTTCCAAGTCTCATCTAAACAAATGGAAAAATGGGAAGATTCCCTAAGTGATGTGTGATGTTAAGCAATGGACAAGAATTTGGATATTGTAACTGGTAACAAATAGAAATGCATTTAATACAAAATAACATACAACATCAGTAACCTGCTTTTTTAAGACAAACAAAAACTCTTTCCCTCTTAGTGACTACAAAACTAAAATGCAGATATTTGAAGGAAACAGTTATTCCTAATCCCACCATTTTATTTCCTTAGATATTTCTTATTACGTATATATACAGGTTCCAGCAGAAGTAAGGCCTGTTTCAGCGTGATTGGTAGGGGAATAATAATATGGGTGTAATGATTTATAGTTTTAATTTGAACATTTCACCTAAAATGTCATATGGTGTACTTGAGTGTGATATTGTTATGTTATAGAATTACATGCTTATGATTTTGTAATAAAAGATTTTATAATAAAAAAGGGCAGTAAATTGTGACAGCATGGATGGAACTGGAGAGTATTATGCTAAGTGAAATAAGCCAGGCAGTGAGGGACAAATACCATATGATCTCCCCTATAAGTGGAACCTAATGAACAAAATGAACAAATGAGCAAAATAGAACCAGAGTCATGTAAACAAGGAACAGGCTGACAGGAACCAGAAGGAAAGGGGGAGGGAGATGAGGGAGGAAACAAGGGGAAAGGCTTAAACAACAAGTATAAATGACCCATGGACATGGACAACAGGGTTGGGATTGACCGTTGTGGGGTGGGGGGGATGGGCGGAGCAGGGGGGAGCAAAGAGGGAAAATTGGGACAACTGTAATAGAACAACAATAAAAAAGGGGGGCTCGTTATTTGGGCCGGACCCTGTATTTACAGTTGTTGGTATTCATGTCCCACTATAATTAGATTATAAGCATTTCTGATGTCATTATTAAAATTTTGTATTGTATACTCTGTAATGTCTATGTAGTATTCTGTTGTATGATGCTCTATTCTCTGGTGTTGGGCATTTAAGTTGCTTCCTTTTTTTTTTTTTTTTTGCTATCTTTAATATTACCTCAGTAACAGGTTTGTCAACAATTCTTTTTCACATTTCTCAGACTATTCTTAGGATAGATTTTTAGAAGAAGGATTAGGGTCAAAAGTAATAAATATTTTAAAGATTCTTTTAAAATTTTTAAATTTTTTAAATTAAAGTTGACATTCAGCATTATTTTGTATTAGTTTCCAGTGTACAGTATAGTGGATAGACAATTATATTAAGACTCTTGATTCATATTGCCACATTACTTTCCAAAAGTTAGAAGACAGCTTGCTTGTTTTGAAGTTGTATTCTCAACTTCATATAAACTCCATCATCCAGTGTGCTCTTTTGAGCCTGATTTAACAATACCTGTGATACTCATCCAGGTTTTTGTGTTCATCAGGAATTATTTCCTATTGCTATACTGGTCATTGTATAACCACACCACAGTTTATTTACTGTCAAGTACTGATGAACATCTGGATTATCCTTGTTTGGTTGTATGGATAAAGGGGGTATGAATATTCTTGTACTAGCCTTTGGTGGACATATTCTTCCAGTAGTGTAATTGCTGTGTGGCTTCTTACACACTCTAAGTTTTCCAAAGTGGTTATACTATAGGGCTTACTTAGTTATTGGGCTGTAGACTCTAACCTACAAGTACTATTCACATAGGGTAGCTGTGTTCTTGACTCAGCTAGGTGCTTCCATTTACATTCTCAAGTATGAGCCACCATTTTAAAAGACTTTGCAAAGTCAAATGCCTTGACCACAATTTGATTCTCCAGTTAGCTTGGCCATATGACCTAATAACAGAACAAAATCCTTATTCAAATTTGCTTCAGGGTTGGTTCACAATGTGAAGACAGTCAATACAGCCAAACTCCCTGGATTCTTTCCTCCTCTCAAGGAAAGAGCCAACATTCTCCAAGAGGCTGCGATGGAAGCGCTCTAGTAGGCTGCGCAGGGTTCTAACCAAGTCCGGACCCTCATCTATGCACATGCGCAGGTTGAGCCCTACGGAACCTGGTGGCCCAGGCACGTGTGACGTAGAGCCGTACGTCGGTGCGCGTTGACGCAAGCGCGTGCGCTCGGTAGCTCCTGGGGGAATATGGCGGCTGCTATTTTGGAGGAGAGGGATTGAGAGGTGGGGACGGAGGAGACCGACAGGAGGAACACACCCGGCGGTGAACCGGAGCAATTCGCTCGTCGTTCATTAAGAGCTCTGCTCCGCGCCAGAAGGTGAGTGCGGCGGTGCCACAGGACACCTCGCCGGCAGCAGGCGAGGGCACTTTCCGCCATTTTCAAGTTCGGCCGTTGCGTGCTTTGGAGGCCTGGCGGGGCGCTTGGGAACCGGTAGGAAGAGCAGGGGAAATCGACGTCGGGAGGATTGTTTAAAGCAGGTTGGAGCCTTTGGGGAGGTGGTTGGAGGCTTGTTGTAGACCAGGAAAACGAGGCATGATAGGACTAAGGCCCTGACTGGCGACCGGTGGCGACCAGACGTAGGTATAGGGTAGGCCGCGGGTAGGATGTGAAGTTTGGAGGAGGGAAGCGCGTTAAACTGAGATTTGGGGCGGGAAGTGCAAGGGATTGTGCTTAGAGTTGGACAGAGTGTGGCTGTGAGTGGTTGTTTTAAGCCTTACACTTTAAGGGGTCACGGGAAGTTAATGCAAAAATTTTTGAGAGGGCAGAATGTTTAACCTCGATATTATAGTGGTTTGTAATCGGTATTAGTAACAGGAGTAAGTACACAGCTTGACAAGCAAAAACCCTGCTCTTTTGGAGTAAATTCTTATTTTGTTTGCCTTAAATCATGTTCCCTGCAAGAGTCCCATTAATAACTCCCTCCACAGTTCCGATTTTAGGTTGCATCTGGCAACTAGTTATTTAGGCTCTTAGAAAGCATTCTTTAAAAAAAGAAAAGAAAAATGTTGATACGTGGTTGTAACCCTTGTGGTTGGTGGCCCATCCAGAGAAAGAAGGAGGCAGGTCGATAGGGAATTCCGTAATTGGATGTGTGTAAATCAAATCAGAAAGGTATGGATTACTTGTAGAAAGCCTATTAAAAATGTTTGGAAGTAATTTCTGTACAGAAAAAAAACCAACAACTGTTAGGAACTCTGGAAGACATTAGAGTGTGAACAAAAGCCTATGTTAAAAGGAATACCTCTTGTGAGCACTGAGTTTACTAATGCACACTTTATTTTTTGCCTGTTAACATTGCAGTGGTAGATCTTTTTAATTCAAACAAAGCTTTTAGGTGAAACATGTTAATTGTTTCCATAGTAGCATTCCGCCCCCCCTCCTGCCCCCCGCCTTAATTGCACTTAACACTGATCTTTTATCATACTTTCTGGCTTTTTTAATTGGTCTCCTTGCTTAGAAGAGGGTAAAAATACTGTATGGATTTGCATTTGTGCTGAGGCTTGAAGTTCTGTATTTAACCTATTTTCCTGGAAAAAATTTATTTTTGCATTCTTGTGGGAAGGATTTTGGTAGAAAGTTGGCTTTACATCACAGTGCTTTGGGAAAAAATAAATCCTTATTTATGATGTTGATGGCTTACCTTACATTCTTTGGTTGGCGAAAATTATTAAAAGGGCAGATTTTGCCATCGCAATGTTAACTTGCTCTAAGGCTTTAATTACACTTAAAATTTTTAAAAAAGATTTTATTTTCAGAGAGAGGGGGAAGGAGGGAGAAAGGGAGAGAAACATCAATGTGTGGTTGCCTCTTGAGTGCCCCCTACTGGGAACCTGGCCCACAACCCCGGCATGTGCCCTGACTGGGAATTGAACTGGAGACCTTTTGGTTCGCAGGTTGGCCCTCAGTCCAGTGAGCCACACCAGACAGGGCTAATTACACTTTTAATAACCACTTCAGGTGCTTTTTTGAACTCTTTTTGCTAAGTATTAATATTAAGTACATATGCTTTTTCACATTACTTTGGGAAAAACATGTTATCTAATTATTGCTGCAGTTTGACCTGTTTCATATTTCAGAGTAAGAAAGTAAGGTTACAGTAAAGCTTTGTAACTACAGCAAATACATTGACAAAGGTATTAATGAAAGTTATTCCCTTATCAAGGTATTCACATAATTCTTTTGAGGTCGCTTAGGAAAAAATTAAGACTTAGGAATGGTTTTAAAGTAGTACTAATTAGTTGGAACCTGCAGATTAGAAATCTTCATTATCAAAGTATTTAATTAAATGTCAGAAACTTACCAATTGTTGTTTAAGCATTATAGATTTGTTGTTTAAGATTCCAAAGTGTTCTAGTTTTTTGCCAAACATTATTCCAGGATTTTGTGTTGAAACTTTTGCTTATGAAAGATGTTAATTTTTTTTTCCTTTGCAGTGATGAGTTTCTCTGTTGTTGTAATGTGTTTGACCAAGTAAGTCAACTGATCAAATTTTTTTTTTTAAGATTTTTATTTATTTGCTTTTAGAGAGGAGAAGGGAGGGAGGAAGAGAGGAAGAGAAACAGCAACGTGTGAGATACATCAGTTAGTTGCCTCTTGCACGCCAGCAACCCGGGACCTGGCCCACAACCCAGACATGTCCCTTGACTGCGAGTTGAACCAGAGACCCTTTGGTTCGCAGGTGGGCACTCAATCCACTGAGCCACACCACTCAGGGCTGATCATAGTTTTAATACTTAAAAGTATTTTGTCTTTTGCCTTGGCAGAGATTACAGGTTTAAAACTTTACTGATTGAACACTTTCTCTCTTGTAACATTTCTCTTCGCGTTGCAAAGATTTACATTAGTCCTAGATACAGCCTTTAAGTATTTTGGAAAATCTTACCCAAATTACTCATCTTTTCTGGAGCAAAAACATGTTAATATTTCCTGGTAGAGTGACCAACTTCATAATGTTTGTATTGTACCTTATGTTCATAGTTTGAAGGCCTGTGAATTCCCAGGTCTGGGTAGTGTTGGAAAGGGCATGGATTTCAGCAGCAGGCATACCTGGGTTTTGAATGCCAGACTCACCACTACCTAGCTTTATTTATACTGGGTCAGTTAATTCAACTTCTGAACTTCGGTTTCCTTTTATATAAAAATGTTAATTATAATATCTCAAAAGTGAGAGGAAGTGTCTAATACATAGTAAGCATGAGTAAATTTTGATATTTTCACGTAGTGATGAGAATTTAATTGCTGATGTCATTTTCAGTGTTTTAAATTAAGGTGTAATTGACATACGACATTAGTTTTAGGTGTATAACAATGGGTTTTTTGCATTTCCGTATACACTAATTTTTTATTTTTATTTTTTAATTACAGTTGATGTAGAAAATTATATTACTTTCAGGTGTACAACCCAGCGAAGATCTATTAAATGTAGCTTATGAAGCGATCACCCTGATAAATATAGTACCTATCTGACACTATATGTAATTATAACAGTATTGTTAACTATATTCCTATGTTGTGCTTTACATCCCCATGACTGTTCCCTAACTATCAATTTGTACAACGTCTGTCCAGAAGGTATACAGCCATGTAGTGTGGGAAAAATTAGACATTTGTTGAAGAAGATACAAGAAACATTGTACATAGGACGATGTCACCTCAGTCCCTTTCAAAATAGGCACCTTGGGACCTCACACAGTTTTCCCAACAGCTGTCAGCTGCCCTGTCATATTTTCCTGAATCTTACTGACGTCTGAAATCTCTTCGCTTTCAAAGGTGATTTTAGTTTTGAGAAAAGCCAGAAGTTGCAGGGCGCCAAATCTGGGCTGTGGGGGGCTGAGGCACCTGGCTGATTTGATGTTTCGTCAAAAAATTCTGCACAAGGCTGATGCATGAGTGAGCACATAGTCATGATGAAGCTGCCAATCACCAGTTGCCCATGGCTGCAGCCGTTTTCATCCTGTTGCATCTCTTAACCAACAAAGAACATTGGGGTAGTACTCCTTGTTAATTGTTTGGCCTGGATGGGCATATTCGTAATGAACAACACCTTCCCAATCAGAAAATGTAGTTAACAGAGTCTTGATCTTCCTGCAGCTTTGCCTTGCCTTTTTTGGGGAACCAGGCAACTTCCATTGGGACAACTGGGCCTTTGTTTCTGGATCATAGCTGTAGACCTACCGTTCATCTCAAGTTACTATCTTGAGGAAATCTGGTTCACTGGTAGCAGTTTAAATCAAGTCATTAGCAACTGTAGCCCGATGTTCATTCTACAAGATGTTCATTCTGCTCTTACAAGATGTTCATCCATAGCAGAAGCCATGGAATGAATTTTGCCACAACATGTTTCATGCCAAGATCCTGTGTCAAAATCTCAGACAGTAGTTTTTGGAATCACCAGATCAGCTTCTAGTTCTCTCACTGTCAGTCACTGATCTTTGCCGACTGAAGTCCATACATGTTCAGCATTCTCAGGTGTACTGCTTGTTGCAGGCCTTCCAGAAGGTGGATCACTTTCAACAGAGTCTTGACCATCTTTGAAGCACTTGTGCCACACTTTTATTTGTGCTGCACTCATTGCATCATCCCCAAAAGGCTTCTGAATCATCAAAATAGTTTCCACGGAGAACTGTTCAACCTTTGTGCAAAATTTGATGCGGATTCATTGCTCTACTCGCTCAGTCATTGTGAATGTGACAGCCACACAGTACACATGCTCACTCAACAGCATCTACTGTCCCCACTGACTAGTACAGTGAAGTTGTCATTGTTTATGCACGAGCATTCCAGTCCACTCTCCTTGGCTGCTGGATTACATAGATGTCACACAAATCATTCTTGTTATATTAACAATGGACTTTTTCCAGACAGACTTTGTACTTAATCCCTTCACCTTTTTTATCCAGCCTACAATCTCCTTCCCATCTGGCGACCATCAAAATAGTCACTTTATCTATGACTTTGTTTTTTCAGGTCTGCTTGTTTAATTTGTTTTTTAGATTTCACACATAAGTGAAATCATATGGCATTTGTATTTTATTTCACTCAGTACACTATCCTTTAGATCCATCCATATTGTTGCAGAAGACATGATTTCATTCTTTTTTATGGCTGAGTCATATTTCATTGTATATATGCACCACTTAATTATCCATTCATGAATTGATGGCCACTTAGGTTGTTTCCATATGTTGGCTATTGTAAATAATGCTTCAGTGAACATAGTCTTTTCAATTTATTGTTTTGGACCTTTTCAGATAAATAACCTGAAGTGGAATGACTGGGTCCTTCTTTGTCTCTTGTTACAGCCTTTGTTTAAAGTCTGTTTTGTTTGATGTAAGTATTGCTACTTCAGCTTTTTTTGTTTCCATTTTTACGAAATATCTTTTTCCATCCCTTCACTTTTTTTATCTTTTATTTTTTTATTTTTATTTTAAAAATATTTTTAATTGATTATGCTATTACAGTTTTCCCAATTTTTTCCCCACTATCCCCCCTCTGCCCTGCCTGCCCCCACCCTTCAGCATCCCCCTTTCAGTCCACAAGTCCACATCCATGGGTTGTATATATAAGTTCTTTGAGTCTTCTGTTTCCCATACCATTTTTTATTCTCCCTGTCTACCTTATGCCTACTAACCATGCTGCTTCTTCCCTGTACCTTTTCCCCCCTATTCCTCCCTTACCCCTCCCCACTGAAATCCCTCCATGTGATGTCCATTTCACTTACTCTTTTCCTGTTCTGGTGGTTTGCTTAGTTTTTGTTTCCATTGTTTTTCTTTTCTTTTAGGTTCAGTTGTTGATAGTTGTGACTTTGTTGTCATTTTACTGTTCTTAGTTTTTGATCTTCTTTTTCTTAGATAAGTCCCTTTAACATTTCATATAATAATGGCTTGGTGATGATGAACTCCTTTAACTTGACCTTATCTGGGAGGCACTTTATGTGCCCTTCCATTCTGATGATAGCTTTGCTGGATAGAGCAATCTTGGATGTAGGTCCTTGCCTTTCATAACTTCAAATACTTCTTTTCAGTCCCTTCTTGCCTGTAAAATTTGTTTCGAGAAATCAGCTGATAGTCTAATGGGAACTCCTCTGTAGGTAACTCGTTCCTTTCCTCTTACAACTTTTAAGATTCTCTCCTTGTGTTTAATCTTGGGTAATTTAATGATGATGTGCCTTGGTGTGTTCCTCTTTGGGTCCAACTTCCTTGGGACTCTCTGGGCTTCCTGGACTTCCTGGAAGTCTGTTTCCTTTGCCAGATTTGGGAAGTTCTCCTTCATTATTTGTTTAAATAAGTTTTCAATTTCTTGCTCTTCCTCTTCTCCTTCTGGCACCCCTATAATTCGGATATTGGAACATTTCAGGTTGTCCCAGAGGTTTGTAAGAGTCTCTTCACTTTTTAAAATTCTTGTTTCTTCATTTTGATCTGGATGGATGTTTATTTTTTCCTTTTGTTCCAGTTGTTGCTTTGAGTCCTGGTTTCCTTCCTGTCACTGTTGGTTCCCTGAACATTCTGCTTTATTTCACTTTGGGTATCCTTCATTTGTTTTTTCATTTTCAACCAAGCTCAACCAGATCTGTGAGCATGTTTATTACCAGGGCTTTAAATTCTCCATCAGGTAGGTTGGCGATCTGCTCCTCGCTTAGCTCTCTTTCTGAGGCTCTGCTTTGTTCTTTCATTTGGGCCATATTTCTTTGTCTTGGCACAGCTGATAGGTTGTAAGGGGGCGGGGCCTTAGGTAGTCACCTGGGAAGGGCAACCCTCTTTGCTGCCCTGCAGCGCTGCCTGTTGGGGAGGGGCCAGAGAGGGAACAGTGCGGCTTGCCCATCTCTAGCGTACTTTTCAACGGACTCTTGGACTGTCCTGTGAGACTGGGAGCTTCTACCGTGGCAACCCCAGCTGCAGCCCACAGCCACCTCTGAGTCCCCTTAAGTCAGCACACTCCCCTCTACCCTGCGCAGGCCGCTCCCGATGTCCACGTGTTGGGCAGTTTTTCTGAGTCAGCGCACCGGTCTGCTGCCTTACCTGTCTGGTGCCTTACTGGTCAGGTGGTTCTGATTGATTTTTTCTTTAATTCCTTGGTTATTGGAGTTGCATGCAGTTTGATTTTCTGGTGCTTTTGGTTGTTATGATTTCAGATTGGTTGTTGTCCTCCTGTTGGTCGTGTGAGGAAGTGAATGGTCTCTACCTACGCCTCCAAGTGGCTGGAACTCCCATCCCTTCACTTTTTGCGTGTGTCTTTTGATCTTAAGGGAATCTCTGTAGACAGCATATCATATGTAAGGGTCTTGTTTTGTTCAGCCAATGTCTTTTGATTGTAGCATTTAATCCATTTGCACTTAAAGTAATGTTGATAGATATGCATTTGTTGCCATTTCATTATTCCTATTTTTGATCATTTTTTCCCTTCTTAAAGAAGACCCTTTAACATTTCTTTTAACACTGGTTTGGTGGTAATGAACTCTTTTAGCTTTTTCTTGTCTGGGAAGCTCTTTACCTGTCCTTCGATTCTAAATTATTGCCTCGCTGGGTAGAACAATAGTGCTTGTAGATCCTTTCGTGTCATCACTTTATTTTGTGCCAATCCCTTCTGGCCTGCAAAGTTTCTATTGAGAAATTAGCTCATAGTCTTATAGGAGCTCCCTTGCAGTTCTTTTCTCTTGCTGCTTTTAAGATTCTCTTTGCCTTTGATATTGAGTATTTTAATTATTTGTACATCGTCATCAACATTTGTTTTTTGTTGTTCTGGATAGTAGCCATTGTAGTGGATGTGAGGCGGTAAATACACCTCACTGTGGTTTCAATTTGCATTTCTCTGCTGTTTAAGGATTTTGAGCATCTTTTTATACTCTTCTTGGCCACTTGTCATCTTTGGAGAAAAGTATGTTCAAGTCACTTCATAAGGTATATAATTGTCTAATCGTGTTGTACACCTGAAACTAATGTATGTCAACTGTAATTGAAAAATAAAATTATTAAAAAAATTTTTTGTTATAAATATGTCTGTTTGATGTGTAAAGGGTGACAGAGGGTGGAGATGGTGCTGTACACAGCTGGTATAGGTTTGGAAGCTGGATACCACAGAGAGAGACAGGCAGTCTGCTCAGCAGGGCAGGCTGAGCAGCATTCTAGAGCCTGTAACCTGATTGGTGGGTGTGCTGGTAGCAGTCTTGTACACAGCTTCCTTGGCCAAGGTCCTGGGTGGTATGGGCCTTGGCACCTGGGCTCAGCTCTTGTCATTTAGGCAGGGCCTTGTGGGCAAACTCAGGCTGTTGAGTGCTCATCAGAGTTATATTTCAGCTGCATCTGTTCGACCTGCTTCTGTCTCAGCTGCTGCACTGGCTACTAGAATGCTTGGGTTTTTGCTGCACAGCATGAAGCCAGTCCGGCTGCTGGGGTAAGGTGGGAAAGGTGCAGTAGGCATAGCTCACCATGAGAAGAGCCACCTGTGGAAGTGCAGCATGTCTTTGATGAAGTTTAGAGCAGCTATGGGCACTTGCTTTGGCAACAGAGTATACTCTGTCCTTGAGAGTTGTCTTCATGAGCCGGTAATAGACTCCTTGAAGAGGTTCTCATCAGAGCCCCTGTGGTCAGAGGAGTCAGTGATGATAATGTCAAAGGCGTCCTTGTTCTGTTTCATGAGCTCAAAACCATTGCCCACATGGAGTGTCAGCTTTGACCTGGAGCAGCCAATGGCCATGGCCAATAGGAACTTCTTAGAGACTCAAATGACATCCTCATCAGTCTTGCACTGGACCATAGACTCCACAGAGGAATGCTTCACCACCTTCAACCTTCCCGGGACACTGTGTCCCCACCCCCGATGATCACCTTGTGTGGGTTGGGTGACTGCAGAGTGGTTGGCTGTCATCTCCTGGTAGGAGAACTCGTCCCTTTCCATGCACTGATGACTTGCTCCAACACCAGCATGTTGCCATGGCTCTTACTGCAGAAGACAAAGATATCCTGGTACCACTCTGGTACTGGTACCTGGCACTCCTGGTATCCAGGCTTCACTTTTCATGGAACTTGCCCTCCTGGAACCAGCCTTCCTGGATGGCAGCAGGGCTGGAGTCCATGGCTGACCTGCTGGTGGGTGGCACTGGGTGCAGACCCTGGACTTAGGAACCCAGTCTCAGGCCACAACAAGCCACAGCACAACTTGACCGGCTCCGCCTACTCTGGTGATGCAACTTAACTCTCCTAGAGGGGCTGAAATATAAAATTATTGAAAAAAAATTATAAATACAAAAAAAAACCCTGAAAATTTTATCTACTCCATG
This sequence comes from Desmodus rotundus, assembly GCF_022682495.2. Taxonomy (NCBI): domain Eukaryota; kingdom Metazoa; phylum Chordata; class Mammalia; order Chiroptera; family Phyllostomidae; genus Desmodus; species Desmodus rotundus. Next base: position 108,645,731 of record NC_071388.1, read on the forward strand.
TGTAATATTGAAATTACAGAATTATTTTACTTACAGAGAATGTTAGATATTGATCCTTTAATTTGATGATAAAGAAACAGAGTTGAGGAGATTAAATTTGTTCTTGGTTACACAGTTATGGCAGAATCCAAGTCACCTGCATACAAGTTTAGTACTCTTTAAAAAAAAAACAAACAAACCCAACAAACAAAAACCAGAACGTTTCATAGTACAACTTGAAAGGGATTTTTTGTTCATTGTCTTTGGGAGTAAACTAAAATTATGACAGTTAAATAGCCAGTAAAGTCTAAATCAGGTAAGATTTTCCATCAGGAGTTAAGTGGTCACTTTATTTTGTAGATTATTAACCAGGAATTTTGCGTATTTTTATTTTAGTAACCTAATGATTTTCAGCTTTTAAATCTGCCTTTAAATCATAGGATTTAGATTAATATTTCTTAGTAGATTTTGCACACACACCTAAGTGTGTAGCCTAATGCCTCCCTCATGTGTTTCAGGTACTCAAGTTGTAAATGATACTGTTAGGGAGTTGTTTTTTTAACCCACATTTTCCATCCACAATGCTTGATTCCAACTATTTTTTTTAATATCACTTTTGTGCCCAGAATAGACATTTTCAGTTCTGTCTGACCATGTACATAATACTACAGTTAGTAGCATTACTTTTGTTGGGGGGTGTTTAAGACAACAGAAATTTATTCTCATAGTTCTGAAGGCCAGGAATCTGAAATCCAGGTGTGGTCAGAGTTGATTCCTTCTGGAGGCTCTGAGGGAGAAGCCATTCCATGTCTCTCTCCCCTAGCTTCTGGTGATTGCAAGCAGTCCTTGGCTTTCCTTGGCTTGTTTGTAGGTATATTGCTCCAATCTGCCTTTCTGTCACATGGCTACCTTTGTTGGGTGTTTATCAGTAGCATTACTTTCATAAGTTATGTTATTTTTATTCACTCATTCATATACTATATGTATATGTAAAAAAATAAAGGCACAAGAAGATATGTGGTGATCTGCCTCCTTTCTGTGGCTATCTTCTAGTCCCCTTTCATCTATTTAGTAGGTGGCATTGTTACAAGTTTGGAGATAGTTTGGGCTATATACAGCAAACTAACGTCTGGGCATAGGACAATTTATCTTCCTAAAATACAAATTTTATAATCTGCGTTTCTGGGATGATTGATTCACCATTGCCTACAACAGTGCTTTTTTACTTTTTGGACCCCATGTCCCTGCTTCTTGCTCCCCAAAATGTAAGTATCCGTATTAGCATTCTACGTATGACTGCAAGGTGGGGGGTGTCATTGAATTCCTTTTACCCATTTATGTATCTGTAGATTTCAGTAAAGGCTTCTTGATGTAGTTGGTAGATTTAAACTCTTTAGCATGTCTGAGTTGGCCTAACAGGAATTTCTATTCTCTCTTCACCCTACCCTGCTCATGAACCACTTTAAAAAAAACCTCTTTTTGTGGCTTAGCGTAATGTCTACAAGTTTCATCCATGTAGCATGTATTAAAATTTCCTTTTTAAAGCTGAATGATATTGAATACACTACACTTTCTTTATCCATTCGTTTATGGACATTTGGTTTGTTTTTCATCTTCTAGCTATTGTGTGAATAATGTTATGAATATGGGTTTACAAATATTTATTAGTGCACCTGCTTTCAATTCTTTGGGTTTATATCCAGAATCCCATAGCATTTTGTACATACTTTTATAGCCCTTTGCCCTGCTGTGTTGTAAATATTTCTATGTCTGAAGATTCTAAGCAAGGCATATGGTGGGGAAGCTTACGAAATTGATAATAAAATTGAATCAATGATTAATAACCTTAACCTTCCAAAACAGAAAGCACCAGACCCACATGGGTCATTGGCAAATTCTGCCAAACAGTTTAGAAAGAAATTACACCAATTCTCTACAATCTCTTCCAGAAAATAGAAGTAGAAGGAATACTTCCTAATTCATATTTGAAGCCTAATACTAAAACCAAACAAAGACATTATAGAAGGAAAACTGTGGACCAATATCTCTGGAACGTAAACACAGAAATCTTCAACAAAGTATTAGCAAATCTAATGCGACAATGAATAAAAAGAATTACATACACTATGACCAAGTGGGATTTGTTCCAGTTATACCAGGCTGGTTCAGCATTCAATAATGAATTGATGTAATCTATCACAATGACAGGCTGAAGAAGAAAAGTCATATGATTATATCAATGCAAGAGAACATTTGACAGAGAATTCAATACCTATTCATGATAAAAATGCTCAGCAAACTAAGCATAGAAGGGAACTACCTAAGTTCATATAGAATATCGACAAAACCCTCACAGCCCTGGCTCAGTGGATTGAGCATTGGCCTGCGAACCAGGAGGGGCCTCAATTCGATTTCCAGTCAGGGCACGTGCCTGGGTTGTGGGCTGGGTCCCCAGTTGGGGGCGTGCGAGAGACAGCGAATCAGTGTTTCTCCCTCTCTTTCTCCCTCCCTTCTCCTCTCTCTAAAAATAAATACATAAAATCTTAAAAAAAGAATACAACTCACAGCTAATGCCATACTTAATAGTGAGGAACTAGATGCTGAGATCAGGAACAAGGCAGAGATGTCCATACTCACCACTCCTTTTCATCATTGTGCTGGAAGTCCTAGCTAATGAAATAAGATAAAGAAAGGAAGCAAAAGGTATACACATTAGGAAAGAAGAACTAAAATTATCTTTATTCACAGAAGACATGATTGTTTATGTAGAAAATCTTAAGGATCAAAAAACCTCTAATGAGTGATTATAGCAAGGTTTCAGGGTACAAGATAAATACACAAAAGTCAATTGCTGCCCTGGCTGGAGTGGCTCAGTGGACTGAGTGCCTGCCTGCGAACCAAAGGGTCGCTGGTTTGATTCCCAGTCAGGGCACATGCATGGATTACAGACCAGGTCCCCAGTTGGGGTGTGCAAGAGGCAACCACACACTGATGTTTCTCTCCCTTCCTTTCTCCCTCCCTTCCTCTCTTTCTTTAAAAAAAAAAAAAAAAAAGTCAACTGCTTTCTTATATAGCCAGAATGAACAGTTAGAATTTGGAATTAAAAACAGTGCTGTAGATGGGGAGAAAAGGCATACAACTGTAATTGAATAACAAAAAAATTTTTTTTTAAAGTGCTATATTCCACATTTGCACCCCAAAATGTACTTAATTATAAGTCCCCCCAAAATATACTAAATCTGCAGTAGGAAGACTATAAAACTTTTAGGAGATAAATCAAAAGATCTAAATGAATAGAAAAATATTTCATGCACATGGAGAGAAAGGTTTAGTATTGTCAAGATGTGAGTTTTCCCCAACTAAATCTGTAGATTTAACACGATCCCAGTGAAAATCCCACCAAGTTATTTTGTGGATTGGGATAAACAAAATTCCTTGTAATCAGATAATTATCATCACTGTCTACTAAATGAATGGTTGCTAGAAAACAGATTAGTCACATAATTCTAAGGTATTAAACATTTTGGGCATAAAGAAAAGTTGAAAGAGGTTAATACCATATACTTGCCTCCTAAATTCAATGTTTGTTCTAATTTTGCTGTTACTCTCTCTGTTGGTTTGCCATGGCTGCTATAACAAATTGATACCACAAATCAAGTGGCTTAAACAATAGATATTTGTTGTCTTACAATTATAGAGGTTAGGTGTCCAAGGTCAAGATGTTAGCAGGGCTGCGTTTCTTCAGAAGGTGCTAGGGAAAGATCTGTCCCCACGCCTCTCTTCTGGTTTCTGGTAATTTCTTAGCTTGTGTCAGCATAGCTCCAATCTTTTTTTTTTTTCTTCCAAATTAAAAGAGAAAGTTTATGTGGAAAGTTACAGAGGTAGTACAAGTGAGCCAGCTGTGCTGTGTAGGCTCGGGAAATAAGTTACAGAAACAAAAGAAGGGCCCTTGGAGTTTAGGAAAGGCAAGGATAATGTGCCTGGGGGGAAGAAGAGGAGGACCAGAAATGTGGGCATGCTCCCGGGAAGGAGAGTGCCAGCAAAAGCACCAGTCTTAATTACACGTGTCCAAAACTTAAAAAAAAAAAATAAGGACACGAATCATACTGAATTATGGGCTTGTCCTACCCCAGTATAACTTTAACTAATGACGTTATGTCTCTATATACATACATGTTACATGCATACGAGGTCTGTCCAGAAAGCGTCCAGCTATATATTATGAAAAAGAGACATATTGAACAAGATACAAGAAACATTGTACATAGGACAATGATGCCTCAGTCCCCTTCAAAGTAGGCACTTTGGGACCTCACACAGTTCTCCCAACTACCACATGATGTTCCTTCTGCTGTGGTAGCAGAAGCCATGGAATGAATTTTGCCACAACATGTTTCATGCCAAGATCCTGCGTCAAAATCTCAGACAATAGTTTTTGGAATCACCAGATCAGCTTCTAGTTCTCTCACTGTCAGTCGCTGATCTTTGCTGATTGCAGTCCATACATGTTCAGCATTCTCAGGTGTACTGCTTGTTGTACACTTTCAACAGAGTCTCGACCATCTTTGAGAAGCATTTGTGCCACTTTTATTTGTGCTGCACTCACTGCATCATCCCCAAAAGGCTTCTGAATCATCCAAATAGTTTCCATGGAGAAATATTCAAGCTTAATGCAAAATTTGATACAGATTTGTTGCTCTACTTGCTCAGTCATTGTGAATGTGACAGCCACACAGTACACATGCTCACTCAACAGCATCTACTGTCCCCACTGACTAGTACAGTGAAGTTGTCATTGTTTATGCACGAGCATTCCAGTCCACTCTCCTTGGCTGCTGGGTTACAATGATGTTGCACAAACCGTTCTCGTTATATAAACAATAGTTGGAGTTTTTGTGGACAGTCCTTGTACATACAGGTGTTTTTAGCCATTTGAGAGTAATTGCAGACATGATACATAATGTTGCAACATGCAACATTAGCGTGCAGTATCACATCAAAGAAAATTAGCCATAGTTCCTTACTAGTGTGTAATAGCTGGCTCATTGAATGGTCTTTTTTAAAAAATTTATTTATTTATTTTTATTCAGTTACAATTGTCTGCATTTTCTCCCCTTCCCTCCACCCCACCCCAGCCAGTCCCACCTCCCTCCCCCACCTCTACCCTCCCCCTTGATTTTGTCCTTGTGTCCTTTATAGTAGCTCCTATAGACCCCTCTCCCCACTATCCCCTCCCCACTCCCCTGTGGCTATTGTTACAATGTTCTTAATTTCAGTATCTCTGGTTATATTTTGTTTGCTTTTTTCTTTTGTTGATTATGTTCCAGTTAAAGGTGAGATCATATGGTATTTGTCCCTCACCATCTGGCTTATTTCACTTAGCATAATGCTCTCCAGTTCCATCCATGCTGTTGCAAAGGGTATAAGCTCCTTCTTTCTCTCTGCTGCGTAGAATTCCATGGTGTAAATATACCATAGTTTTTGGATCCACTCATTTGCTGATGGGCCCTTAGGTTGCTTCTAGTACTTGGCTATTGTAAATTGTGCTGCTATGAACATTGGGGTGCATAGGTTCTTTTGGGTGGGTGTTTCAGGGTTCTTAGGGTATAATCCCAGCAGCGGAATTGCTGGGTCAAAGGGCAGGTCCATTTTTAGTTTTCTGAGGAAATTCCATACTGTTTTCCACAGTGGCCTCACCAGTCTGCATTCCCACCAACAGTGCACTAGGGTTCCCTTTTCTCCACATCCTCTCCAACATTTGTTTGTTGATTTGTTTATGTTGGCCACTCTGACTGGTGTGAGATGGTACCTCATTGTGGTTTTAATTTGCATCTCTCTGATGGCTAGTGATGCTGAGCATCTTTTCATATGTCAAATGGTCTTTGATAGCTGGATTTTTCAAACCAGGACCTAATCATGGTTCAGATGTTCTGTCTGGTTGTCTCCTTGGTCTTTTTAACTAGAGTAGTCTTCCTGATTTTTGTTATTTTTAATACATACACTTTTTTTTTTTTTTTTTTAAGACTTATTCACAGAGCCCTGACTGGTGTGGCTCAGTGGGTTGGGTGTCAGCCCACAACGCAAAAGTTCATTGTTTAGATTCCCAGTCAGGGAACATGCCTGGGTTGTGGCCAGGTCCCCATATGGCAGTGTGGGAGAGGCAACTGATCAATGTTTCTTTTGCACATTCATGTTTCCCTGTCTTCCTGTCGCCCCCCTCTCTGTAAAAGTAAATACATCTTAAAAAAAAAAAAAAAAAGACTTGCTCACAGGAAGTTATCTCAATTACAAATCAAACCTCTGTGATCTACCAGCCTAATTTAGAACTAGTTGAAACCACTACTTGCTTTCTCTATCCAGGAGTCCTAATACAGAAAGCATGACTCTTGGACAGCTAAGAGAGCTGTTAAATTAATTGTCTCTGTTATAGTTGTTTTAGAGAATGGACTGCATTTCTTTGTTAATCTTAAGTGTTGTCCTCCCACCTTAAAATGTTTCTTTTGTATGTGTGACATATTCTGTATTTTAAGTTACACTGTCCTAAAAATATCTTTTCAGTTGGTGAAACTTCTCTTAGCTCATTCCCTGTGATACAAAAGCAAAAATTATTCTGTGAGGAAATACTGTGTTTGCTCGACTTTTTTTCTGTATGGTTACTGTTTTTCCTTTGTAACTAATAAGTATTTTGAGGAGATAACTTTGAAATTAAGTAAATATATGTTGCTTCTCAAGTGTTTGTTCACTAATTTTAGCAGCCATTGGTAGAGCCTGTTTTCCTTTGTAACTAATAAGTATTTTGAGGAGATAACTTTGAAACTAAGTAAATATATGTTGCTTCTCAAGTTTTTGTTCACTAATTTTAGCAGCCATTGGTAGAGCCTGTCTGCAGCAAGTGTTACTGGGTGTTCCAATGGTGATTTTCTGATAGCATACGATGCCTATCTGCAAAATCTGCAACCACTGTTAATATAATGAGAGTAGGCTGTGTGACATCGATGTAACCCTGCAGCCAAGGAGAGTGGACTGGAATGCTCATGCGTGAACAATGACAACTTCACTGTACTAGACAGTGGGGGAGGTGGATGCTGTTGAGTGATCCTGTATACTGTGTGGCTGTTGCACTCACAGTGACCAAGAGAGTAGAGCAATGAATCTGCATCAAGTTTAGTGTTAAGCTTGAACATTCCCCCAAGGAAACTATTTGGATAATTCAGAAGACTGGGCAACTGGTGATCGGCAGCTTCATCATGACAGTGCACCTGCTCATGCATCACATCTTATGCAGAGTTGTTTTTTTTTTTTTTTTGCGAAACATCAAATCACCCAGGTGATTTAGTACCCCTAAAACCAGATTTGGTGCCCTGCGACTTCTGACGTTTCCAAAACTAAAATCACCTTTGAAAGGGAAGAGATTTCAGACCATAGATGAAATTCAGGAAAATACAACAGGGCAACTGATGGCAATTGGGAGAACTGTGTGAGGTCACATGGTGCCTGCTTTGAAAGGGACTGAGGCATTATTGTCCTATGTTTCTTTTATCTTGTATCTTCTTCAATAACTGCCCCTTTTTCATAGTACATGGCTGGATACTTTCTGGACAGGTCTCGTATATTTTAACATGTATCTATTACAATTTTCATGTGCGCCAGGTGTACGCAAATTATTGGGAATATAGAGATCAAAACGTTCAGTTCTTCCTTACAAGGAATTTATAGTTTAGACAGAAAGACATGTAGTTTTTACCATTGTAATACATGCTTTTCAAGGATTATACATAGTATACTTTGTGAGTGCAAAGACTGCTGAATAAATTGAGTATAATAAATGAGCATAAATTTACAAAAATAATTGAGAACATTGGTATAGAAATATACCGACAAAGGTTTTGAAAGTTCAGTCATGTGCTGCTTAATGATAGGGATACGTCCTGAGAAATGTGTTAGACAATTTCACTGTTCTGTGGAATCATGGAGTACACTTAACACAAACCTGGATGGTATAGCTACTCTACACCTAGGCTGTAATGGTACAGTCTGTTGCTCCTGGGCCACAAACCTATATAGCATGTTACTACTACACAAAACAATACAAGGTTAAAACAAGCACTAGAGAAAATGATGCAGTCAGGAGACACTGTAAACACAAGATATGTGAGGCTGCCTCTGGAGTAACGTGGCATACTGTTTTACAGCAAACTTTGAAAAAGTTGAAAGAGTACAATCTAACAATAAGAAGTGTAGTATATAAATATAGTAACGTTTATTATTATCAAGTATGTGCTGTATATAATTGTGCTATACATTTATATGACTCGCAGCGGAGTAGGTTTGCTTACACCAGCATCACCACACACTGGTGAGTAATGCATTGTACTACAATGTTACGATGGCTGTAGCATCACTAGGTGATAGGAATTTTTCAGCTCCATTATAATCTTACTGGATCACCGTCTTTTACATAGCCCATTGTTTATTGGAATGCTTTGTGGCACATTATTTGGCAAAGCTAGAGACTTGAGAAGAACATTTTTAAAAAAGGAAAACACCACTCCTACCTCTTTATAAAAGTAAATCATATCTGTTGTGGACAACTTGGAAAAACCTAAGGTATAAAGGAAACGGCAAGATTTTACCAATTCCATACTCTGTTGCCTTTATGTGTTTCTTTCCATTTTTTGACTTTTTGCCCAAAAGTATACAGTTCTTTTAAAATAATTGTAAATTTTATTTTACAATCTAATTTTTCTACATAGTTTCAGAGCAGGTAAATTTGTTTAAAATATTTCAAACAAATTTTAATAGTAATATAAAATTTCATGATATAAATGGGCGAAAGCAACATATTTAGCTATTTTTCTGATTGCCTATGCCTTTGAACTGTTTTTTTTGTAAGACATTTATTTTTAAATACAAAAGTTTTTAAAAGATATTTTTTATTTAGTTTTAGACAAAGGGGAAGGGAGGGAGAAAGGGAAAGAGAGAAACATCAGTGTGTGGTTGCCTCTCACCGCGCCCCCTACTGGCGACTTGGCCCACAACCCAGCCATGTGCACTGACTGGGAATCAAACTGGCAACCCTTTGGTTTGTAGGCTGGTGCTCAGTACACTGAGCCACACTAGCCAGGGTGAGACAGAATTTTTTTAGTTGCCTTCATGGGTCTCTCTTAAATCATAGAATGCTTTTCTGAAATTTATAAATATATAAAGAAAGGTACTTTCTGGAAATAATTTCCAGTTTAACATGGTTTAAAAATAGCAGTAGTTTTCTTGAATGTCAAGTAGAAGATTATAAATCATAATCATTCTGTGCTTTACAAATGGTAACTATTGGGTGGTAATTAAGTCCTTAATCCTGGTCCTTCATTTTAAAGATGGAGCAAAGACCCAGAGTGTCAAAAATTTCTCTAAGGTAGGGAAGGAAGAGCCTTTATAGAGAGCCCTAGCTTCCCAAGTTCATTGTTCTTTGCACTCTGATGATATTGTGTGCATCCCTCCAAGGCTTAGGGGATGGATGCCTCTATCCCTCTGTTGAGTTATGAATAGCATTAGGGTGGTGGTACAACTTTGCTGTGTATCTTGAATTTACTTTTTAGATGTGACTTTAAGAAGGGGTTCTGCTGTTGAAGGAAATTTAAAATGAGAGAATGAGAATAACCTTGCATTGTGTGTACCATTCAGTTTTATTGTTTTTTTCTTATGAATAGTTAGTGCTGCCAAACCCAGGTGATCCTTTTTACTCATAGTAGTTATGTTCTGTACAGTTACTGCAAATACTGATCTAGCAAATACTCAACTGTTGCTCCTAGGGTAAATACAGGGTTAGTTAGATTCCTGGAAGCCTCTGGTGACAATATTTGCCTCAGCCAATCAAAACCTACCTTGTTTTTTGTGTGTTTCAGTTTAAAGAGACCTTATTTAATGTGTATTATTGATTAACTTTGCACTCAGTGGCTAAAAGCAGTAGTTACAGCTCATGCCTGAAGTAATGCCTGAACCAAGCCTTCAAAACATATGGTTTTCATAAGGCACTCCAAAGCCTTCTTGTGCTTCGGAACAGAAGACAGCACTTTAGCACATTTGGGTGCCATTTTAAGCAGCAAAATCATCAGTAAAAAGCACAAACATGTCAAAAACATGACACTCAATAGCCTGCAAAAGGACCCTTGTTTACAGTGTAAGAGAGGAAACAAGAGGGCAGAGCATCACTTGATTAGGCCTTAGTACCACCTGGTTAGGCCTTAGCTGGGAATGAGCTCTGGGTGATTGAAATTTTTTTGCTGCTCTGTACATGTCTACAAATTACCCTCAAAGACTGCAAATATTGATTTTGGGGCTACAGATCAAATTTAGTGAGTAGACAAATTAGCAAATGTGGAATCTTTGAATAAGGAGGGTCCATTGTAGTTTGAGCACAGGGAAACAGTGTTTTTTCCTATTAAGCTATTTTTTCTATTGTCATTAACTCCAGGTATTATAAGACGTATGCTTTTAAATTCAAAATTCAAACAACTAGAAACATAGGGAAGTTTTTTCCCTGAATCTGCTCATATGGAAGACAGATGACAAAGACCTAATGTAGATTTACTTCCAAAGGAAGATACATAAGAGGTGGAAAGAGAGTGTACCTAGGAATGGGAATAAAATTGGTTAACAACTTGGGGAAAAAAGTATTCAACCTTACTAATAATCAAGAAAGTTAAAACTGTAGAAACAGCCAAGTAAAAATGACTTTTTTAACCTGAACTAGCAAAGATTATTTGACTTCAGTAATTCCTCTTGTGATGGATATAAATGGTTCTGAGGAAAAAGCATTGTGCACAAAGATGAGTGCAGTTTGAATTTTAGTAGCGTATATTTTAAAACAATTCCTATGTCCAACAATGGGACATTTAAGTAAATCCTGTTATACTTAGTGGAACATCTAGGAAGTTGTTTTAAAAAATTTGCAGAGTTTTTAATATGGAAAACTTCAAAGCTGTAATTATTAGGGCGTGAAAGTAAAATTTTACATGTAATCTACAATTGCAAATAGTTAACTAATTGTGGCATATTTTCTTCTTCCCTTTTCCCTTTATGTTCTCAGACTCCTTCCCTAGGTATTCTATCATCACTGTGTGTTGTTTTCATAGTGGGCAAGTTCTTTAAAATATGCAAATTATGAATAGGCAATACAAATTTGGCTCATAGTATATATAATATGTGATTGTAAATGTCCATAGTAATGCAACACTGAGGTAAAACAGGATTTTGAAGTGCCTTCTTATAGTCATTAGAAAGTAAATTTTGTACAGCACAAGTGGCAAACAGAAGGCCTGTGTGCCAAATCCAGCCCTCCGCCTTGTTTTATCTTGCCTGGCATCTTTTTTCTACCTGGCGGCAGCGCCAAGCTCCCTGCCCCTAGTTAAGGAGTAGTTACATTTATACAGTCCTAAAATTACATTTGGCCCTTTGAAGGCAATGTGAGGATGATGTGGTCCCCCGGTGAAAATGAGTTTGACACCCCTGATGTGCAGCATGCTTTTCACTTATTCATTGAGTTTTTTTGAACTCTGAAAGATGCAGACTTCTAAAAACTTTAGTGTTTATTATCCGTAGGAATAGAGATTTTCTTAAATAACTATAAGGTTATTACATAAGACAATTAGCAATGATTAATATTATGTTAATATCTATGCTAGTTATATAATGTAACAAGGTAGATTCTACTTACCAAGCTTAATTGAACTGTATAAATTCAGTAAATTTGTAACTTGTTTTGCACTAATTTAAAAATTGAGGTATAATTGACATAACATCAGGTGTACAACATAATGATTTGGTATTTGTATACATTGTCAAATGATCACTAGAATTAAGTCTAGTTTATGTCAGTCACCGTATATAGTTAAAAAGTTTTTTTCATGTGATGAGAACTTTTAAGATCCTCTCCCTTAGGAACTTTCAAATGCACAGTAGAGTATTAAGTATAGACATCGTGTTGTACATTACATCCCCATGACTTACTTATCTTATAACTAGAACTTTGTACCTTTTAAATTCCCTTTACTCATGTCCTCTACACCTCCCCCTACACACCTGCTCTGTGCCTCTATATCAGTGAGCTTGTTTTTTTCTTTTTAAGATTTTGTTTATTTACTTCAGAGGGAGAAGAAGGGAAGAAGAAAAAGAGGAAGAGAAACATGGGTGTGCAAGAGATACATGATCTGTTGCCTTTCGCATGCCCCTAACTGGGGTCATGGCCCACAACCAAGGTATGTGCCCTGACTGGGATTGAACTGGAAACCTTTAGGTTTCCAGGCCAGCACTTAGTCCACTGAGCCACACCAGCCAGGGCTGTTTGCTTTTTTTAAATTCCATATATATGATATTGTAGAGCATTTGTCCTTCTTTGTAGATCTTATTTTCACTTAGCATAATGCGCTCAAGCTTTGTTCATGTTGTTGTAAATAACGCAAGATTTCCTTTTTTATGGAAAAAATCTTTTTTAATATTCTGTGTGTGGTGTGTGTGTGCATACCATATTTTCTTTCGCCACTGATCCATTGATAGACAGTTTATTTCCATATCTTGGCTACTATAAATAATGCTGCAATGATCCCTGGCTGGTGTGGCTCAATGGATTGAGTGCTGGCCTGCAAACCAGAGGGGTGCCGGTTTGATTTCCAGTCAGGGCCCATACCTGGGTTGTGGGCCAAGTCTCCAGTAGGGGGCACATGAGGCAACCACACATTGATGCTTCTCTCCCTTTCTCCCTCCTTTCCCCTCTCTCTAAAAACAAATAAATAAAATCTTTTTAAAAAGAAAAAAAATAATGCTGTAATGAACATATATCTTTCTGAGCTAGTATTTTTGTTTTCTTCAGATAAACAGAAGTGGAATTGCTGGATTATATGGTAGTTCTTTTTTTTTTAAGTATATTTTATTGATTATGCTGATACAGTTGTCCTACTTTCCCCCTCCTCTATCGCCCCTCTGCCCTGCAACCCCCAACCCTCCAGCATTCCCCCCCACCCTTAGTCCACGTCCCATGGGTTGTACATACAAGTTCTTTGAGTCCTCTGTTTTCCCATACCATTCTTAACCTCTCCCTATTTTATACCTACCAATTATGCTTCTTATTCCCTGTACCTTCCCCCCACTCCTCCCCTCCCTCCTCCCCTGAAAACCCTCCATGTGATGTCCATTTCTCCGATTTTGTTCCTGTTCTAGTTGTTTGCTTAGTTTTGTTTCGTTGTTTTTCATTTATTTAGGTTCAGTTGTTGATAGTTGTGACTTTGTTGTCATTTTACTGTTCTTAGTGTTTCAACTCCTTTTTCTTAGATAAGTCCCTTTAACATTTCATATAATAATGGCTTGGTGATGATGAACTCCTTTAATTTGACCTTATCTGGGAAGCACTTTATCTGCCCTTCCATTCTAAAAGGCGAAAGATTTACATGATATGAAGAGAAACCAGAGTATACCCTTCCATTCTAAATGATACCTTTTCTGGATAGAGTAATCTTGGATGTAGGTCCTTGTCTTTCATGACTTCAAATACTTCTTTCCAGTCCCTTCTTGCCTGTAAGGTTTCTTTTGAAAAATCAGCTGATAGTCTTATGGACACTCCTTTGTATGTAACTCTCTCCTTTTCTCTTGCTGCTTTTAAGATTCTCTCTTTATCTTTAATCTTGGGTAACTTAATGATGATGTGCCTTGGTGTGTGCTTCTTTGGGTCCAACTTCTTTGGGACTCTGGGTTTCTTGGACTTCCTGGAAGTCTGTTTCTTTCGCCAGATTGGGGAAGTTTTCCTTCATTATTTGTTCAAATAAGTTTTCAATTTCTTGCTTTTACTCATCTCCTTCTGACACCCCTGTAATTCGGATATTTGAACATTTAAAGTTGTCCCAGAAATTCTTAAGCTCTCTTCATTTTTTTGAATTCTTGTTTCTCCATGCTGTTCCGGTTGGATGTTTATTTCTTCCTTTTCTTCCAAATCTTTGATTTCAGTCCTTCCTGTCACTGTTGGTTCCCTGAATATTTTGCTTTATTTCACTTTGCATATCTTTCATTTGCTCTTTCATTTTGCCACCAAGCTCGGTCAGTTCTGTGAGCATTTTGATCGCTAGGGTTTTGAACTCTCCATCAGATAGGTTGGCTATTTCATCATCGCTTAGCTTTTTCTCTGCTGTTTTGCTCTGTTCTTTCATTTGGGCTATATTTCTTTGTCTCGGCACACCTGTTATGTTGTAAGGGGACGGGGCCTTAGATATTCACCTGGGAAGGGCAACCCTCTTTGCTGCCCTGCAGTGCTGCCTGTTGGGGAGGGGTCAGAGAGGGAACAATGCAGCTCACTTGCTTGGCTCTAGTCCCACTTTTCCAACAAGCTCTCAACTCTCATGTGAGAGTGGGAAGTTTTCCCACCGTGGCAACCCCTGCTGTAGTCCACAGTCAGCTCTGAGTGTCAGTTTCCTGTTCAGCCAGCCCTATCGGAGTGGTCCCCCGCCTTGCCCTGGGACCTCTCAGCCAGCCCCACCTGCACAGTCTATCACCTTGCCTCGGGTCTTCTTTCCCTGCCTGGCTGCCCGACTGCCTTGCTCCTTCCTACTGGTCTGGTTGAATGTTTCTTTTAATTCCTTCATTGTTGGAGTTCCATGCAGTTTGATTTTCTGGCACTTCTTGTTGTTTATTGTGCTTAGATTGGTTGTTATCCTCCTTTTGGTTGTGTGAGGAAGGGAAGGGTTTCTACCTATGCCTCCATCTTGGCCGGGAACTTTCTCTGTTTTTTTGATAGTTCTACTTTTATTTTTTAACCTCTAACTTGTTTTCCATAGTAGTTGCACCAGTTTTTAGTCCCACCAGGAGTGCACAAGGTTTCCCTTTTCTTCACATCCTTGTTAACTCTTGTTGTAAACAACAACGAAAAAAGAAAAACTATCAAGATCCCAGCCCTGGCCAGGTGTCTCAGTCAGTTGGAGCATTGTCTTGTGTACCAAACGGTTGCAGGTTTGCTTCCTGATCAGGGCACATATCTAACTGTGGGTTCAATCTCTGGTTGGATCACATATGGAAAGGAACTCATCAATGTTTCTTTCCCCCACCCCCCAAAATAATCAATAAACATATCCTCAGGTGAGGATAAAAAATCCCGAGATTTCATCAGGGTTTGTTAATGTCTTCTTAGTCTCATACTCCAGGCTAGTTGTCCCCTGCCTTTTTCTTCTCATTGCATTAACTTTTGTTTAAAAAGATTTTATTTATTTTCTAAGACAGGATGGGAAGGAGAAAGAGAGGGAGTGAAACATCAGTGTGTGGTTGCCTCTTGTGCACCTCCTACTGGGGACCTGGCCTGCAACCTGGGCATCTGCCCTGGCTGGGAATCAAACCTGTGTGACCTTTTGGTTCGCAGGCACGCACTTAGTCCACTGAGCCACACCAGCCAGGGCATTAACTTATGGACGTTTCTAAGCTAGGTGTCTTCTGGAATCTTACAATGTAGGTTTGTGTGTACAGTTGTTTTGTTAATGTGTTTTCTCTGTATTTTCTATCCTCTAGCTCTAGAGAACTAACTAAATTGTTTAATTCTCATGGATTAAAAAGTACAGTTATGTCTGCTTGGCAGGTATAACCTCGTTGCAGAGATTGTACCCATCAGAGCCTTTGGCATTAAAAATTCTCATTGTGTAGATTATTCCCCTTGTACTGATACCATCAGTCTCCAGGGGCTTCTGAATTATTAGTAGATTCCAGTTTGGGAATAGAAAGTATTGCTTAAGCACATGTGAAAGGATCACTTTTTTTGAGTGTTGTTTTTTTTATTTCACATTTAAATTAATTTTGGCTAAAAGTACTTCAGCCCTGACTGGTGTGGCTCAGTGGTTGGAACGTCATCCTGTAACCGGAAGGTTGTGGTTCACCTCCTGGTCAGGCATATGCATAGGTTGCGGGTTTTATGTCCTGTCTGGGCACGTGTGTGTGTGCGACCCGTTCCAAACTCATACAGTCCCATCCAGGCGCATATCCCCAATCTGGGTGCCTGTGGAGGCCACTGATCAATGCATCTCTCACATCAGTGTTTCTCTTTATTCCTCTCTCCTTTCCTCTCTCTAAAAAAAGCAAATGAAATTGTCCTTAGGTAAAGCTACAAATAAATAAATAAAATGTATTTCAAATAGACTCAGATGTTAGACTTGTGCCTTATTTTTTTTGTTTGTTTATTTATAATAACATGATGAAGCTGATGTTAGTTCACTAGAAATATTATATTGGATTGAATTCTCCATTTCTCACATTTATGTTGGCTTTCAGTCTTACAGAATTTTCAGGTAAAAACTATCCCAGGTTTTTGGTTGAAAACTTAATTCAACATAGAATAAGCAACTGAATTTATATTTTGTCATTTATAAATTAATACTATCTAGTGATTAAAGAAGATTGAATGGAACCCCTATTGCTTTAGAAAGATTATACATATAATACATCCTTGAATGGAAGAGAAAATTTTTTTTTCTTTAAATTGCCACTCGAGAGGAACTGCTGGGGGATGACATAAACATCAATGTGAAAGAAACATTGATCTGTTGCCTCCCCTGTGTGCCCCAGTGGGGATCGAACCCACAACCCAGGTATGTGCCCTGACTGGGGATTGAATCAGCAGCCTTTTGGTGTAAGGGACCTTGCTCCAATGAATTGAACCATCTGGTCAAGGCTAGAAATTATTTTCTTAAGAACAAAACTGAATTCTGACTTCTATTGAGTAAGTTGAGTGAGGGAGTGAAATTTTACAGTGTTTTAAATTGAGTTTTTAATGTATCAAATCATTAAATATCTCAAATTCAAATTGTGTCGACAAAATTCTTCACATTTCACAATAAAAATTCATACGTACTTGGAATAGAAGGTTTTATTTATTTATTTATTTATTTATTTATTTTTGCCTGACAAAGGTCATCTGCAAATATCTATAGCTAGTGTCGTACATAATAGTGAAATATTGTGTGTGTGGGACTAAATACTTTCTCTAAGGTTGAGAACCGTGGTAAGGCAAGAAAAAGAAATAAAAGGGCTTTTAGAACATAAAGAAAGAAAATTGCCCCTATTTGTGGATGGCATGATTGTCTATGCAGAAAACTTCAAGGAATTTACAAGAAAGTTTCTAAAACTAGTGAGCTTAACAAGATTGCAGGGTCTTTGGGCAATGTAAAAAAATATGTCTTTATACCAGCAGTGAACAACTGGAAATGGAAATCAGTTAAAAAAATAGTACCAATTAAATAGCACCCCTAAAAAGGTATAAATCTGAACATACACACACACACACACACACACACACACACATATAGATATAGGTATAGGATTTCTGTGCTGAAAACTATAAAACGCTGATGAAAAAAATCAAAGAAAGCCTCAATAGTTGTAGAAAATTACCTGCTTGTGATTTGAAGACTCAGTATTCTTAAGATGTAATTTTTCCTCAAATTGATTTACCCAGATCAGAGGTCCAACAATATTTTTTGTAGATAATGAATAATAAGCTGCTTTTTGAAATTGTGGAATGTTAAATTGCTAAGTCACTTTTGATAAACAACAACATAGTTGGAGAATCTGATCTGAAGTCTAGCTGACTTCAAGACATTCTGTAAAGTTACAGTAATCAAGTCCTGGCTGGTGTTGCTCCGTGGATTGAGTGCTGGCTTTCGAACCAAAGAGTCACTGGTTTCATTCCCAGTCAGGGCAGATGCCAGGGTTACAAGCCAGGTCCCCAGTAGGGGGAGTGTGAGAGACAACCATACATTGATGTTTTCCTCTCTTTCTCCCTCCCTTCACCTCTCTCTAAAAATAAATAAAAAAAATATTTTTTAAAAAAGTTATAGTAATCAAGATACTAAGGTAGATCCTGACAAAATATAGTCAGTTGATTTTAACAGAGGTTAAAAGTAACTTAGTTGAAAAAATAGTCCTTTCTGCCAGCATAATGGTGTTGGAACAATTGGACATTATATGAGCAAAAAAGGAGAGAATCTCAACCTATCCCTAATAACTAATGTAGAAATGAACTCAAAATAGGTCATAGATATAAATGTAAAAGTGCAACAATAAAATTGTCAGAAAACGCAGAAAAATCTTTGTAACGTTGGCTTGGATAAGGATTTCTTAGATAAGATTAAAAATAAAATAAATTGATAAATAAGGTTTCATTGTATTTAAAAACTTCTGCTCTTTGAAGGATACTATGAATCCCTGGCTGGGTGGCTCAGATGGTTGGAGCATCATCCTGTGCACCAAAAGCTTTTCAGGTTTGATTCCCAGTCACGGCACACACCTAGGCTACAGGTTCGACCCCCATTTGGGGCCCGTTCGGGAAACAACGGGACCTATGTTTCTCTCTTCTCTCTCTCTCTCAAATCAATAAATATATCCTTGGGTGAGGGCTAAAAGAAAAAAAGATACTAAGAAGAGAATCAAGTGTAGCAGACTAAGAAAATACTTGCAAATCACATATCTGACAAAGGATTTGTATGTAGGTTACAGAAAGAACTCTCAAAATTCATCAATAAGAAAACGGCCCAGCCTCGACTGATGTACCCAACTCCCAGACCAGTGGGTTGAGCACTGGCCTGTGAACAGAAAGGTTCCTAGTTTGATTCCCAGTCAGGGTACATGCCTGGGATATGAGCCAAGTCCCCAGTTGGGGACTGTGTAAGGGGCAACTGATCAATGTTTGTCGTACACATTGGTGTTTCCCTCTCTTTGTCTAATAGCTCTGATGGTGTGACTTGGTGGTTGGAGTGTCATCTCATATACCAAAGGGTTGTGGGTGCAATTATTGGTCAGTGTTCACTCCTAGGTTGCAGGTTCAATCCTTGGTTGGGTTGCTTATGGGAGATAGCCTATCAATGTTTCTATCTCTCATCTCCCCCTCCCTTTCTCTGTCTCTCAAATCAATTTAAAGAAAGATCCTCAGGTGACGATTAAAAAAAAAAATAAAAAAGAAAATAACCCAATAAAAAAAATAAAAGATTTGAACAGCTTTGCTGGAGAAGATGTATTGGTGGCAAATAAGCACTTGAAAACATGGTCTACATCATTAGTTAAATGCAAATTAAAACCACAGGGAGATACTACTTTCACTGGTTAGAATGAGAAACAAAACAACCCTTCCCTTCCCTGGCCCTAGCTGGCAATACCAAGTATTAATGAAGCAGGGTGACTGAAACTTTCATATATTGCTTGTGGGAATGAAAAATAGTACACCACTTTGGAAACAGTTACACAGTTTCCCATTAAAGTAAAACATAGGTTTATATAACCCAGCAGTTTCAATCTTAGATATTTATCCAAGAAAAATGAAAACACGTGTTCACACACAAACTACACACAGTTTATGACCGTTTTTTTTCAATTTGCCAAGCACTCAAACAATCTAAATGTCTGTGAATTGGTGAATGGATAAACAAACTGACATCCGTGGAATTCAGCTAAAAAGATTCTTGCTATTTGCAGTAACATTAATGAATCTCAAAACTGTTAAGCTAAGTGAAGAGAGCCAAACACTGAGACACTGCTGCTTGGAGATAGAACAAGGTTTATTCCATTTGGCCAAATGGAGAAGCCAGGAGAGCAGGATCTCTCATATCCATGTTCTCCTAGAAGAAAAAGGAGAGAGGTTTTTTTAGGAGGCTAGGGGATAAGGGAGGGTGGAGTTTCAGTGAACTGAGTCTGTTTCAGTTTCAGTCTGTTTCTTTAGTCCCGATAATATTTTGTGCCACCAGACTTCTGGGTGTCAGCAGCTGGTTGCAACTTTCTTAAAGGCATTTATTTCTTCTGCAAAATAAACTCGAATTCTCCTCACGACCCTGAAGTTATCTCCTCCTGCTTGACAAGGAGACCACATCAGCCACTTACAGCTAAATTGAGAACAAGGGATGCTGGGCAGGAAGTGAAGCATAGCATATGCAAATGATGGTTTTGTGCTTTACTAGCTACATTTTTCTATTTTAATAGATGATTCTATTTATTTAATTTTGGGGGGGGGGAGGGAAGGAGAAGGAGAGGGAGAGAAGCATTGAGATCTGTTGCCTCTCTCACACGCCCTGACGGGAGATTGAACCTGCAACCCAGGCATGTGCCCATCAGGAGTTGAACTATGGGACGATGCCAAGCTAACTGGGTTGGTCAGGGTAGGTCAGGGAAACTAACTTTGTCTTTCTTTTTAAGGATTTCCTTCTTCCCTCCCTTGCTCCCTTGCTCCCTTCCTTCCTCCCTGTTTTTAGGGAGGAGGGAAGGGAGGGAGAAAGAGGGAGAGAAACTTTGATGTATGAATGAAACCTCACTCAGTTGCCTCTTGTGGGTCCCCAACCAGGGACCCTGCCTGCAATCCAGGAATCAAACCGTTGGGGAATTGAACCAGTGACCTTTCAGTTTACAAGAACATGCCCAACCCACTGAGCTACACTAGTCAGGGCTAACATACTTACTTAATCTTTGACTATAGGCTATGTGACTGCCCATGCAATTGAAACATTTAAAGCCTATTAATTATATTTCTAGACTCTATGATCTGATACCTAAATGTGTTTATTGTTGACTGTCAGTTTCAAGATGAGTGTTTGCCAGGGTTAGTAGTAGTAGTAGAAGATTGCCGACAGAGTGCCAGTATGAAGGAACATATGGGGACAATACATACAACTGTTCTGCCTCTTGACTGTGCTTGTTCCATAATTCTGTGTGCTTGTCAAAACCTAGAAATGTACACCAAAAAGTACATTTTATTGCATGAGACTTTAAAAAGAAGAGTATAAGAAGACAGGGCACAGACTGGGAAAAATGTTTGCAGAAGATATATCTGATAAAGGACTGTTATAAAAAATTTACTAAGAACTCTTAAACATTAAACAGTAAGAAAAAAAAACTTGATTAAAAAATGGGCATAAGATCTGAACAGGCACACTACCAAAGAAAATATACATACATTAAATAAGCATATGAAAAGATGCTCAGATCACATACCGTTACATACCTATTAGGGTGTCTGAAATCCCAAACACTGACATCACCAGATATCTGTGAGGATGTGGAAAAACAACTCCCATTCACTGCTGGTGGGAACGCAGAAAAGTGTTCTTTGGACAGTTTGGCAGTTTCCTACAAAACTAAGTGTACTTTTAGCAGATGATTCAGCAGTCATGCTTCTTTGTATTTACCCAAATAAACGTAAAATATGTCCATATAAAAACCTGCACATGAATGTTATAGGAGATTTATTCATAGTTGCCAAAACTTAGAAACAACCAAGACGGCCTTCTCTAGGTGAATGGATAAACAGTCAAGATAATGGAATCATATTTAGTGCTAAAAACAAATGAGCTTTTGAATCAAGGAAAAGATGTGGAAGGACCTTAAATACATATGACTAAGTGGAAAAAGCCAATCTGAATACATTTATCAAAACCTGTAGGGTGTACAGTACCATAAGGGAACCCTCATGTAAAGTATGGGCTTTGGGTGATAACAAGGCATCAGTGTTGGTACACTGATTTTAATAAATGTACCATAAAACATACACACAAAAATAAATGTAGCATACTGATACTGGATGTTGCGGGGGAACAGGCTGTATGTGTGTACTTTATTAGTTTTGCTATGGACGTAAAAGTGCTTTAAAAATAGTCTATATAAAAATAATACATATAGAAGAAACACATGACAAGCTGTGGCATTCACACTGCAGTACACGGGAAGTTTCTAGAAGATCAGTGTAGGTAGACTGTTGCTTCAAGGAAAACAACTATATATTTGTTACCAGTGATAAAAAAAACTGAGTTTTCAAGCAAAAAATAGAGTTTTGGAAAACTTGTATCTGTCATGCGAGATTGAATTTCCCAATAGTTAATAATTTTAATGATAAGACCAGTGATGAGTTTAATAAAAATGATTATTTTTTGTTCCCTAAGTAAGTGACAATTACATGTAATTCTGTGGAACCAGTAGTTTCCAAATTGTCAGTGCATGCTGTTTTAAAATCATGCAGGGGTAAATGTTTCAAAGCACCATATAAACCAGTGGCTTTAAATGTGAGAGTTTATTAAGATTTCAGATGTCATGTTACAGATAATATTTAATAAGCTACCACTTGTCAAATTTTGTTGGAATATCAAAGAATATCCACATTATCTGAGAAGGCTATTAAATACTCTTTTTCCAAATATATATCTGTGTGGGTCCAGATATCTTTCATAAACTTCATCCCAAGTTAAGAGGGCAACAGAGTGAATATAGAAGCAGGATGAGAATCCTCCTGTTTTCCATTAGGGTAGACATTAAAGAGATTTATAAAAATAGACACAAAAGTAATTTTTTTCGCCAGCTCCTAGGGAACGGGAAATAGTTATAATGAGGTTTATCATTTAAAAAATGTTTATTAGCATTTATTTTATGTTGAACTTACTCCCGGGACATAAGTTTTTGTTTCTTCAGTTTCTTCTGGGCTATCTTTTACTTCTGTGCAGCCTCTTCTTCTGGTTTAGGAACAACCTGCTCTTCTTCAGTAAGGATCATCTCCATGTGGCAGGGAGAGCTGGGTTAATCCACTCATTAGCTAAGTTATCTGTCACATCTCGGGAACTTTGTTCACCTGGATGTGCGCAATGACTGGAGAATCTACATCCAAACTCTTAAGTTCAGCACTGCTCTCCGCATTTTTAAGCATATGCAGCAGAAATTCAGTAGTGTTTTGGGGCCACCAACCCTGTGTCCAGCTCCACTGTTGGCCTGGGCATGCCTATCAACTCCACCATTGTAACAATGGAATGGCACACTTTGCTTCTGTAAAGTGAAATCCATCAGTTATGTGGTGGCTTTTTGGGTATATGTGTACCCTTGATGACCTGGGCAGTTATACAAATGTTCTTAAAAGGAACGTGGAAGATTTGAACCTTTTGATTTGCATGATTTTGTGGGGTCTTCTGGGTCAAGTATAGCAAACCATTTTCAGAGGTCACATCAGGCCGCTTATGGAAGAGATGTTTGTCATTTTAAAATGAATTACTTTGTGATTTTCTCTTTTAGTTTCTAATGTGACAAGTATCTGTAAATACCACAGTAAACAAATTTGGGTGAATCCTCAATTTTTAAGAGTAAAGGGGTCCTGAAATAGAAAATTTAAGAACTTGCTGGTATAAGGAAACTTTCAGAAGTAAGCCATCCAAGTTACTTAGTCCAGTGGTTCTCAAATTGTGCCACACTTCAGCATCACCTGGGAGCTTTAAAAACCTCTGCTGCCCAGTTTATTTTCCATACCATTAAATCAGAGTAAAGCTGAGAAACTTCAGGCCTGGCTTTGGGAACTCCTAGTTTCAAGCTCATACTTGAAATATTGAATTCCTTATTCCAGCTTTGCAAGGGGGTGGGGGTCACTCTATGCACTTGATATTTACTTAACCTTATGTAGATAATGCTACATTGTATTTGTTTACTTCTGCAAAAGTGAATTCAGTAATCAAGTGAGAATTAGTTTGCCCAACTTTATTGTTTTAAATAATTGATAACTTAATGTATAATCCAATTTAAAAACAGTGGAAAAATCCTCTTTGCTAATGGCCAGGGGAAAAAACCACACTCAATAACTTTATCTCCTTTGAGAACAGTTTTTTTTTTTAAGTGCCAGAATTACACTTTTGAAATACTGGACTGTTACTTTCTAATGAAGTAGATAGCCAGATATGTGGTCATGGGCATTATATCTTAAAGCCAGCTCTTGAAATAGTGAGGAAAACGAAATATAAAAAGCCCAGTACATTGTCAACTAACATACATTAATATGGTCCAATGCAGTATCTACTAAAAAGTTTATTTAACTTTATTGCTAAGTATACAATGGAAGCTGCTTACGCCAAATTAGGAAAAGTTATGCAGCTAAGTCTGTGGCTGAAAGCTAAACAAGTTGGAAAACTTCTACACTGAGAGTTAATTAAAATTGATTTTTAATGTCAAGTTTAGTCATCAACACATTTATGGTAGTAGTTTTTAAATGCTTGCCTTTAAGGTAACTGTTCCATATGTGTGTTCTCAGTATGGGTTGTTTGATCTTCCCAGCTAGTGAATTGCTCATGTTAACTTTTTAAAATTGATTCTTTATTCTTTATTTTATATTAAATGCATTTGCAGGAAATAATGTAGAGGGACCCTGTATATCTTACCTAGTTTCTCCCAATGGTAACAACTTGCAAAACAGTATTACGAGTTGAGTAATGAATTGATATAGCCTACAGATACTATTCAGAATTTCCTGAGTTTTTCTTGTGTGTGGTTCTCTGTGATTTTATTATATGTGTATATTTGTGAGTCCACCAACGTAGTCAAGATACTTAACGGTTCATTTCTATACAAGTTCCTCTTTGATAACCACACCTCCACCCTCATCCCTAACTCCTGACAATCACCAGTCTCCATCTCTGTCATTTTGTTATTTCAACAGTGTCATATAAATGGAAGCATATGGACCTGGGCTAGTGTGGCTCAGTTGGTTGGGCATTGTCCTGCAAACTAGAAGGTCACAGGTTCAATTCCCAGTCAGGGCACATGCCTGGGTTGCAGATTTGGTCCCCAGTCAGGGTGCGTGTAAGAGGCAACCTACCTATGTTTCTCTCTCTCTCTTTCTCCCAGGCATATATAATCTAAAACAGAGGTTTCCAGGCTGAAGCTCTGACCTTGAAGGCAAGGTTTGTATTAATGAGAGTGATGATCTTCTATTTATTTACTTATTAAAGATTTTTAAAATTTATTTTTAGAGGGGAATGGAGGGAGAAAGAGAGGGAGAGGAATATTGATGTGCAGGGGGTACATCGAACAATTGCCTCTTGTACACCCCCAACCAGGGAGTTGGCCTGTGACCCAGGCATGTGCCCTGACCGGGAATCAAACCTGAACCTGTGACCTTTCGGTTCACAGGCTGGCACTCAATCCACTGAGCCACACCAGTCAAGGCCCATTTATTGTTTTTAAAAGCCCTACAGTAATTGTACTTGATATCCTAGGTATTTAATGCATCAATAATTTGCTTTTGGTTAGAATTCTTTCATCTTGCTTGGGAAAAGAAGCTTTGTTGTGCTGATCAGAAGTTCTGATTAGTGATGGGTATGGTAAGAATTGTTGGATTTAATAATCAGGCTAGACTCTGGTGCTGTACTGGACAGATGCTATATGTGAACTTCTTTGGCAGTAGATACACAGTGGCAGCAGGAATTACGTGATCATAAGTGGAAAGGTGCATGAATAGATAACCCTGGTTTTCACTTAATGGTTTGTTAACATTAAGCTGTTGTTTTTACTTTTGATAGATTAACAGGAGAAAATACTTTTTTACATTACGACCCAGTGTACATACATGTACAACTGTAACAGAAGTTTCACAAAAGCATTTCTTCCCTTTAAAATGTGTAATTTAGTCCTGTGTATTCTGCTTTTTTTATTACTGAAGTAATGCTGGTTGTCAGCCACATGATTTCAGGAACCACCCATAAGGTGTGACTTCTTGTTTAAAGAAAAACTACTTCAGGTCATAGGATTTTTTTTTTTTTTTTTTTTTGGATGCAGAGCTTTCAGTTCTAGACTTCCTGGATTGTAGTTTAAAGATCTTTTTATTCCGTTATGTGAAGCATTTGGTGCTTTATACTGAATTCATTTTGTATTGAATTTGTGGAATTAGTCAAGTTTTATTTTAGCAAGGTCATTTTCCTGTAAAAATGTATCTTTCATCTGTGTTTTAGTTGGAAAACAGCTGTAATGGTTAATAGAGTCAGAAATGTTTGGTTGGGGAAGATTATGCTGGCTGGCCATGGTATGCTGAGTGGATGAGAGAGTGTCACTTATTTTGTTTCTTTTCTGACAGTGTCTATTCCTCCCCGCTTTTCCATCCTACTCCAAATTTAACTACTTAAGACCAAATTATGCTGTAAGCCTCAGCTATGTTGTATCTCCATTGCCTATAATAGTTTCTGGCAGACAAGCGTTCTAGATTCTCGCTGTAGTAGTAGATTGTCATACTTTCTTTTTGATCTCTTCTGATAAACTTGTCAGTCTTTTGAGAACACTGTGTGGGGGTGTCCATCTGTCTGCGTCTGTTTGTATTTAGTGCCTGTCAGGTACTGTAGTGCTACTGATGAGTTGCATTTCTTGTGCCACAGAGATTTTTCACGTATTTCAGCAATTCCTCATGTATGTGTACTCATAGCCACTAACTGCCTTAGTGATTTTGGTGGTGCCTGCTCATTAATTCCATATTAAGAAATCTTTTCTATATAATTTCCAATTTTAGTCTTACCTCTCTTATGAATCCTTCCTGTTCATTATACTATTAATTGTTGCTCCAGGTTTTGAGGTTTTGTTAGTACTTGTACACAGTTTTTTGTTTTTTTTTTTACTTTAATTAGAGATTTAGGTTCAATAAAATGAATTATTTAATAGAACAATTCTACAATGTGAAATTTGTAATGACTTTTTAAAGAAAAGCATTTATGGTTTTTTCTATCCGCTTTCTGTGTCCAGCTATAGTTTTGGTAATATCATGTGACTAAGATTATAATGAAAATTGTTTTGTAATAGTTGGGACAAGAAGCAGAATTATAATGATAGTATGGACTTGTGCACACAAACATTGGAGAACTAAGTCTGAGCATTCCATTTTGTTAAACAGATTAGTTACTACATTGGCTAAAGGGGTAATAATATATTTCGTGCAAAATAATACATTTAAGAAAAAGGATCTTGGGAGTTATCTACATTAACTTCATTATCCAGGTTGAGAAAACATCGAGTGGTTTAGTGGCTTGCCTGATTAGGCAGAAAAGTTGAAATGATTTGGTTTATTATCAAACATCTAATGAAAATTTCATTTTGAAAATGTGAAAAGTTCTCAGTGATGCTGCTTCTCTGCCCCCTACCCTATTTGCCTACCCCACATATGCACAAAACACAACCCATTCAACTGAAGCTCTTATAAATTGTGATTTTTCCTTCCATCAGGCTGAATTTTACAGCAAATGCTTATTAGCAGCACTTACTCTAAGAATTGGCATTTTTCAAATGTGTAACTGGTCTCTGCCATTAAATCTAATAGTTCATTTTGTAAACAGGATTGACTAAAAGCTGTAAATGAAGTATATTATAAAAAGGAAGAGAAGTGTAAAAATGTTCATTTGAAATGTTCATTGTTGATGTTTGTAGTGAAAGTACTTTTTCCCTCCCCCAGTGACCTAGAACGAAAACATCACCATGGCTACAGAAATTGGTTCTCCTCCTCGTTTTTTCCATATGCCAAGGTTCCAACACCAGGCACCTCGACAACTGTTTTATAAACGACCTGATTTTGCACAGCAGCAAGCAATGCAACAACTTACCTTTGATGGAAAACGAATGAGAAAAGCAGTAAACCGAAAAACTATTGACTATAATCCATCTGTAATTAAGTATTTGGAAGTAAGTCCAGGTCATGTGCTTCAGATGCCAAACTTTATTTTATTTTTTAAAAGGAGAAAATTTTAAAAATGAAGGGTAATAAGTATACCTGTATTTCATGAATTAGTGAGATTTTAAGTGAAGCTAGTCAGTAGTACTTTTAACAAAAAATATCTGCATGAATTATCTTCACAAAAATTATTAAAGTTAGACTCCCAACATAGGAATTAGTATGTTGCATGCACATAGGAGAAAAAGATTCAGAGGTAAAGACAGATTTAGATTTTTCTATATATTTCAGTTGGGAATCTAGACTAGGAGAGCTTGAGAGGAATTAAGAAAACCAAGGGCAAGATATGAAGAATTGTTTTTGTGCTGAGGATTTTGAAGGAACTGGGAGTGTCTCTTTATTCCTTATTTTTATCCCTATAATTAAGGTATGTATGGTTAATGAGAATGTGTTAGAGTTAAGAGCATCTTGAATGACTGGTGGAAGTTACTGTGAGTAAGGAGAGGAGGGAAATTCTAGACAATGTCAGTAGGATAAGATACCAACTATTATGTATGTTTTAGAACATAATGAAAAAAGTTTAATCCTGTGTTTCCCCCATTTAATAATAGCTTACATTTTGTTAATTACTTTAGTTTCATACTGTGTGCAATTAGATCATATATCAGTTGATTAATTAATTGATCTATTTTTAACAGAATAGAATATGGCAAAGAGACCAGAGAGATATGCGGGCAATTCAGCCTGATGCAGGTTATTATAATGATGTAAGTATAAAACGTTATACTAGCTTAATATAACTCATTGGGCATTTGAACCTAAAAACGTGATCTCCAATTCAAACATGGACTTTCTCTTTACATTTTTGTAATAAAAGCAAAACATTCCTAAGGGGATACTATAACATATCTGTGTAAATTGTGAGTTATTTCTTTTATCTCAACTTAAATTTTCCTTTTAATCTAATGATAGATGAAAGCAGTGTTCAACATAAGACTGCATTGCCTCAAAGTCTGTGTAATAGGGAAAGTTAATTTTAAATTTGGCTTATTGTTGACTTTGAGAAATAATTAGGGAAATCTTATACTTGATTTTGTTGTTTGTTTAGTAATAATTGGCATTTAGCTTTCCTGTATTTCAGTTTTCTTCATTTAATTAATATAGAATACTTATAATCTCTTATTACAGATTTAAAAAAAAGATTTTATTTATTTGTTTTTAGAGAGAGGGGAAGGGAGGGAGAAAGAAAGGGAGAGAAATATTGATTAGCAGCCTCTCACACGCCTTGAACAGGGGATCTGGCCTACAACCCAGGCATGTGCCCCAACTGGGAATTGAGCCAGTAACCTTTTATTTCTCAGGTTGGTGTTCAATCCACTGAGCCACACCGGCCAGGGCTATTATTACAGTTTTTTAAAAGTCCTGTATATTCATGAATTTGTATTTAAATGTTAAAATAATCACTTCACATGCCCCTGGTTTATGCCCTATGCATAATCAGGAGCTTTTACAACCCAATTTTCTTTTCTTTTTTTTATAGCTGGTCCCACCTATAGGGATGTTGAATAATCCTATGAATGCAGTAACAACAAAATTTGTTCGAACGTCAACAAATAAAGTAAAGTGTCCAGTATTTGTTGTTAGGGTAAGTATTCTGTTGGGTATGTTTGGAATAATTAATCCTGAGTTAGTCTGCAAATATATTTAACAGGACGAAAGAAATTAAACATTATTTTAAGTGTACATCGGGATAAAAATTAGCATATTGCTAATAATTTTATTTTGTAATATCCAGTTGTTTATCTGCTCCATCCACATTTAGTAAGGTATTACATTTATTTTATTTTTTTTTAAGATTTTATTTTTAGAGAGAGGGGAAGGGAAAGAGAAAGAGAGAAACATCAGTGTGTGGTTGTCTCTTGCGTGCCCTCTACTGGGGACCTGGCCTGCAAC
This sequence comes from Desmodus rotundus, assembly GCF_022682495.2. Lineage (NCBI taxonomy): Eukaryota > Metazoa > Chordata > Mammalia > Chiroptera > Phyllostomidae > Desmodus > Desmodus rotundus. Next base: position 108,675,105 of record NC_071388.1, read on the forward strand.
CCAGGCATGTGCCTTCTTAGCCTGGGAATTGAACCAGCAACCCTTTGGTTCACAGGCCAGCACTCAGTCCACTGAGCCACACCAGCCAGGGCAGGTATTAACTTTTAGATTATTTTCTTCTTACTGCAATTCCCATAGAATTTTCTTTGAGCTGGCCATAAATATATATTGCAGCAGGTCTCAGGTTTGCTCTTGAATGGGATTGCTTTTGTTGTTTAGAAAGCAGCATCTCAAGGCGAATGAAAACTCTTGGGTATTACTAGGAGGGAAAATACCTGAGAAAAGCTGAAGACAAATGGTAGACCATAATTGTCAGCTCCATGAAGGTACATAGTAGGTACTCAGTACATTTTCACTGGAATTTTAAAAATATAATTTAAAAATAAATAGTACATTTATGTGGTTCAAAATAGTGAAAATTGAAGAGGTTTTCGATAAAAATGTTTTCCCATATCTGTCTGCCAGGCTAGTTAATAGTCCAAGTTGAGCAAATAAAAGACTGTCATAGCAAATATGTGGCAAATAAGCAAAATAAGTAAGTCCTCTGATATTAGGGAGGTGTGATAGACAGCATGGAGAACTGAGAGGAGGTGGAAGAGATGCTGGTTTGAGCTCCATAAAAAATGTTGCAGTCGTCTAAGGCCTCCTATTTGCTTTAGAAGCCTATCTCAGTGAAACATCAGTAAGGAAACACTTATTTAAATGGTTTTTGTGTTAGTAGAGCCAGCCAACGTGTAGGATAACTTCATTTGCCAGGGAATTTGGGAAAAGGAGTGTGATATGCAACTAATTTTAATAATCATCTTAGCATAACACAAGCCCTTTTTGAAATGAATAAAATCTCAGCTTTCACTATCTTGTATTTTGCTTGATGGGTAAATTTCTCATTTGGGGCTCAATCTATAAGAAGCAAGGAGACATTTGCACATAGTGGCATAGTCCAAATTACAAGGTATTAAACATAGAAATGTGTCCACAGTGTGGTTGCCTGTAGTATTTACTGGGTTGCGATCCATAGTGGATAATAGCAACTAGGAAAGTAGGAGGATTTTATTCATAATAATCCAAATCATAATCTGCAGGCAAGCAATAAAAAGCCAGATTGCCATATATATATATCTTCATAATTTACCAAATAGTCTTCATTTTATGTATCGCATCGTGCTGTTCCAATGAACACACTTGTGATTGTCAACTCTATCAGTTTTAATTGATTTATTTTAGAGATTTTATTTATTTATTTTGTTAGCTACATTTAAGTGAAAGTCAATATCATCTACTTAATGCTGATTATTGGATATTTTGTAAATACATTCTAAGTGTTTTAAAAATTAAGGTTGAGGATATGTGGCCTTGTATAACCTATCTTTTTTTCTTCCCCAGTGGACTCCAGAAGGAAGACGATTGGTCACTGGAGCTTCTAGTGGAGAGTTCACCTTGTGGAATGGACTCACTTTCAATTTTGAAACAATATTACAGGTAACAGTAATCATCAGATGGTAGCATTGTTCTGTAATACTATGAAGAACTTGAGATATTGTAACTTTATTGGCATTTTAAATTTACAGTTGGGCAGATTATTGTGGATTAATATATGCTCCTGTAAAGCCTCCTGTTACATATTCTTGTATGTAATGTTTACAAATGTTTTATTTTCACAGGCTCACGATAGCCCAGTGAGGGCCATGACTTGGTCACATAATGACATGTGGATGTTGACAGCAGACCATGGAGGATATGTGAAATATTGGCAGTCGAACATGAACAACGTCAAGATGTTCCAGGCACATAAGGAGGCGATTAGAGAGGCCAGGTTTATACACAATATACCATTTCCTGTAGTCCCTACTGTCATGGTTAAATCATTCTCTAAGTGTATTCTGGGTGCAGAGGTGTATGGGCTCTGTGAGATTCTGGGAAGCTTTCTGCACCCTATAAACACAATATTTTCCTTTGTTTTCACACATTCACCATTTTGCTGGCGCCTTTCTGAAGTAGTGTTGTTCTGGTATCCGCCTTTACGATATGTTAGAGTTGTATTGTCTGCCACATTTTGCACTGATTTTCTCTTTTCATTTATGGTTAATAATGTGTATACGTTACTCCTTTTTATTACCTACTGTGTAAGACAAGAATATTTCATTCCAAATAAAGAATTCAGTCTTTAATTATACAACTGAATAAAATCTAAAGCCTACAGAAAACACCTTCAGAGTTCACACAAAATACAAGGAAAAAAAGGCTTAAGTGAAGACCTGGTTGGCTTGGTTATGCCATGACTTCAAAGGAAAGTGCACTAGGTCTAAAAACTCCAACAAGTAACTCTGGATATGGCAAACATTAATGGATTAATGAATGGGTTCTTCAAGCTTTGAAACTGTAAGCAGATCATTTTCAAGAAGACTCTAGGACTACCTTCCAGTTCACCCTTGATACCATCAGTTATGCAAATGTGTAATAAGTGCAGTTTAAAATATTTACAGTGAGTTGTATATATTTGTACATGTCAATGAGATATGTACAGTAAAACTGGAAAAAGAAAGTTTCAAAAACCAGCCTGAAGAGTTGCTGCAGCCTCAGAATAAAGCTAAACGGCATTCTCTATGGCTGTGCCGCCCATGTGGGGTAAGAGGTTGACATCTTTATAGAAACATTCACTGCAGTCACCATTTCTGCTTTCAGATCTGAACAAAAATTGGTGGATAAAAATGCTTCTGTAAGGACTTGCTGTAGTGTCCTGCCCATACACTGAGTTTGCACAGTTGGTTATTTCTCAGTCATAGGATTCAAAAGTTCAAAAGAGTTCTTAGAGTTCAATGAGAAACTTGATGGTCTCTCACTACGGGGAGGAAAAAATGGTTCTCTTCTTTGTAGCAGGTTCTTAAGCTTTAAACACAAGTCTGAATGTCCCTATGTTAATGTTTTCATCAAAAGGTGCAACATTCATGAAATAACTTGCCAGGAAGAAGATGTGAAGGATTCCATAGACCTTTGAAATAAATGAGAAACATCATGTGTGGGAATGTTTAGCAACCAGTTGTTAAATAGCCTGCCCAGATTTTTTCAGTTTATTGTTTCATGAAATGTCTGAAGTAGAAGCCAATCCTAACTTTTTGAGCAGTATTCCTGTGTAATTTTAAAGACTGTTTACAGGAATATTGCAAAAACAATTCACTTAGTTTGTACACTTAAATTAGCTCCATGTTTTCTGTTGGTGTAACAGGAAATTATTTACTGGGGGAGCATGGATAGCATTAGTAGTAATACACTTGTTAAAGTACTCTGAATATTGATGATGGAAAACTAAGAAGCAACTACTTCATTAAATTCTTTTAATGAGATGTGATGGTTAGCTGACAACATTCTCTTTAAAGTGTCTTCCCAGGTGGATACTTCCCTCTTCTATTTATAAGCAGCACAGTGTTTTTATTTTTCCCTTTTTGAGAAGCACAGATAATCTGTTAAATGCTGACTTCTTTCCCCTGCTGTGTGTCTTCATGTAACAGTTTCTCACCCACGGATAATAAATTTGCTACATGCTCTGATGACGGCACTGTTAGAATCTGGGACTTTCTTCGTTGCCATGAGGAAAGAATTCTCCGAGGTATGTGTACTAATAGTACTCATTAGACTATTTAAATAGGGAGGGATTTGTGGTTAAATCTCAGTACCACAATATCAGCTTAGCTCTCCATTCAATTTTCTTACATATACACTGTCTTAGGCTCTTTAAAGATCTCTCTCTGGTTCACAATCATTTTTTAGATTTCTTTGAATTCTTTGAGGTATAAATTAAATACAGGTATTTCCCTTCTTTAATCCCTTCACCCCAATAACTCACTTATCTTTATGCATCTCTTAGGGCTGTATTCCTTTTCCTGTCTGGTATCCAGATACCTTTTCCCAACATACTGACACTGTAATTTTATTTAGATAGCTCACATTCTCCTGACAGTCTTTTTACAACATGATTTAACTAAGGTATCAATGGCTGTCCTTCTTACTATTGCTATTTCTGAAAGCTGGTGGTGTTCCGTTGTATCACATTATATCACAATGGCACATTTGTTACTAAATTTTGGAGGGATTCCTTGATTACTTTTATTGATTCCTTGTTTACTTTTATTGATTCTTTGTTAACTAACATCTGTTGATCAATCTTATAAAAGAAGTCTGTATTTCCACTTGGATTAGCTTAGTTTTAGACTTTATAATGTGGGGCTTTTGAAATACTAACAGTACATCAACACCATTTATGGGAATTCAGTGATGTTAGAAGTAAGGAATTCACTTTGTGTTTAAATGTGCAATATAAACACAAATGTTTACACTTCTAATGAAATCTCTTTAGCTTATTATTAATTAGGAAGGTAGTTTTCTCAAGTGCTTAATTTGAACCTGTATTTATTTAACCAAGAGTGCATTCTCCTTCATACTCTTGATTTCAGTATGCCATAAAAGTAACAGTTTCTATGGCTGTATGGGTGCCACAGATATTGGGTGTCAAGAAATTATTATTCAGAGAACTTCCTTTCTGTTCAAAAGTCAGTAGAGTTAGATGTCTTGGTTGAATTGTAAGTTTCTTACAACTTTTCAGAGCTTTATTTCCAGTGTATAGTGACAATACCTTCTACACAAGAAAATAAATGCTCTTGATATTTAATCCATATTTCAATCCAGTACTTTTTAAAAATCATATTTGCTTAAACATTCCTGGGTTTGTACATGTTATGTGGGTTCATCCATAGTTTTGTATGGTGATAACTGATAGAAGGATATATAGTACCTATCATAATGAAGGAGTACACTCACTAAGAAGGTCATAATATTCTACCACTTGAACTAGATGTAGTCTCTGAAGTCCTCAAGTATGAGTTGTTTTTTATAGGTAAGAACCATGACCTGGAAGACGTAAGTGACATGGACAGTGTAAAATACGTTCAAAGCCAGGACCAGAATCTTACCACGTGACTCTTAGCCCCGTGCTACACTAATGTTGCATCTTTCTTCAATATTAGTAGAAGTCTTAGCTGTTAAACAGAAATAAGATAAACAACTTTTTCTAATCTTTGAAAATTCTAAGAAATGTAGAAGAAGCATAATTTTATTTATTAAAAGCAATTCTAAAATAATAAATCAAAAATAATTTTATGGTGGACTAGGACTATAATAACTGAATTCAGATATAAAACTATTATGCATGTTGGATTTAAAAAGAAGAAGAGCTCTGGTTGGAGTGGCTCAGTGGATTGAGCCCTGGCCTTCGAACTGAAAGGTCGCTGGTTCAATTCCCAGTCAGGGCACATGCCTGGTTGCAAGCCCCAGGTCCCCAGTTGAGGGCATGCGAGAGGCAGCTGATCATGTACGTATCTCTAGCACACTGATGTTTCTCTTCCTCCCTTTCTCCCTCCCTTTTCCTCTCTCTAAAGAAATAAAATCTTCAAAAAAAAAAAAACCTATTATAACATTTTTTAATTTCAAGTTCTAATGAAGTGTTATTCAATTTTGGTAATTAAATTGTTTATAAATAGTGTTGAAGAATTTTTCCTTTAAAAATTAGAGTGTATGTGAGATATTAAGTAACAGTTAAAATATCTTCAGATTTGAATCTAGGTGGATTTGGGTATAGTTAAGTGGATGCTGACTCATTGCCTGTTCTTTGTATGGCTTAAAAATATAGACCAATGTCTGTATTTGTGGGTTGAATTTTATTTTATTTTTTCTGTAAAGATTTTATTTATTTTTAGAGAGAGGAAAAGGGAGGGAGAGAGAAAGGGAGAGAAACATTAATGTGAGAGAGAAACATCTATGTATTGCTTCTTGTATGCACCCCTACCGGAGACCGAACCCAGTGGGAATTGCCCTGACCAGGAATCAAACTGGTGACCTTTTGCTTTGTATGAGGACACCCAATCAACTGAGCCACACCTGTCAGGGTGAATTTTGTTTTTTATGTGGGGGATCTTTTTATTTTAAGTTTTTGCTATGGAAATTTCAAACATGCACGAAAGTATCGTGCACCTATATGTACCTACAGGATTTATGTTACAGCTTATTTGTGTTTTTCCTTTTTTAAAAGAATATTTTACTTGCTTTATAGTTAATGATTTTTTTCTTAGTATCTTAGTGAGTATATGGGATAAATATGACTGTTTTAAACCAAGTTAATTATACCACTCAAGTAGTAGTTGTAATAGCAGGTGTGGTGCAGTGGGTAAGTTATTAGAGTCTAATGAGCCATTTTCTGTCATTCCTCATTTTTCTAAATTTTCTGAATTTGAGATGGTTATAAAATAATGAAACCAATGCTCTTATACTTGTCCTCTTTCACTTGGTGGGTTGGTGCTCGGGGGACGATGGAACTCTAGTTCCTTAAGTCAAACGAATAGGGACAGGACCTTCCAATTTCTAAAAGTTGCCCTATGTAAAGATGTCATGCTCATGTATCCCATACACACTGTACGACATTGGGCAGGTGAGCATATGCCCGCAGCACGTTAGTGTTGTACATCAGACCATCATTTGAGATTAAGTATTTAAAAAATCCAAGAACATTTTAATTGAAGGGGAGTTTTATGATCATTCAGTCCGACTCTTTATTAAATACTTTCCTCTTCTGCATCATTCCCAAATAGCAGTCTTCTATTCAAACATTTTTAGTAATAATTACATAGCTATGATTTTCAGAGTTTTGTTATATCAGAAACCTGCATCCTTACAACTTATCCTGTCTCTGGAACGTGAAGAATTAAGTCTGTGCTCCGCTGTCCATGGCACTCCTTGGAGTATTTGAAGACAGCTGTCATGTCTTCTTAATGTAGACTTCAGCCTTAAGTGTGCAGAATCCCTGTGTGTATGCAGAAGCCATGACACTATGCTACTCAGTGCAGTCCTTTCTGAGATTGTTCTTAGGATTCTTGGAAAAGGAAGACATTTCATGAGAAAGAGTAATCAGTATTTTTAAGGTTATAATGAGCATAAATCTATTGTCAGGAGACTTGCTACTCAAAAGGTCATGATTGGTCTGTATGCTGGAAAAACACAGGCACTTACAAAATTGAATATAGTGTGACAATGAGAAGTACCATGAATATGTCCACCCATATGCAAGTCAGCATCATTTATACACATTTATCCTTCTTTTCCAGTATGAATTACATCACTCAGTTTATGGATTGGGATTAAAATAACATTTAAGCAGCAGGAGTATATAAGCTTCTAGATTACTGATGTTTATACATTTGACTCCAAGTGAAATAAACCCATTAAGATTGATTTAGTTAGCATATACTATATGCACTACTATAGGTAGATTTTGTATTTTTTTAAACAAGTTACAACCCTTGTTGTGCTTCTTAAAGTTCAGTAGGGAAGGTAACATTTTCACAAGTTCAAGATGTTGGATGGTATGGGAGAAGAATCATGATGGTGTTAAAAGTATAGTTTATCAGTATAGAGTTAGAAGCAGGTCACTTACGACCAGCTAAAATGTAAATGATAAGGGTTGAAAATATGGAATCAGTAAGAAGTCAGTTTTAGTGAGAAGCATAATATTCTTTAAAGGAATTCAGGCTGCAAGTTTCTCATGCTTGAATTTTGTTTTACCTTCCTGATTTTAACAATTATAGCTGACACATTACAATTACTATGTATCAGCCATGTTCTAAGTATTTCATTTAGTCGTCCTAATAACCCTATGAGGCAAATACTTTCATCCACATTTTACAAATGAGTAACCAAGGTAGGAAAAGCAAAGTAAACTTACCCAAGGTCATATTTGAACCTAGGTTGTTTGGCTCTAGAGTTCATACTATGTTTAACTGCCTCTTCTGTGTTTTAAAAGTAACATCAGCAATAATGTTTTCCTGAGCTATGATGACAGAATTTGTAGAGGATTTTTTTGAAAAGGAGAGGGGTGTGGGTAGAGGGAACTCATTTAGGTACTCAAGTTCATTTTACCTTTCTTTTTAAAAACTATATAGGTTATAGATTATCAGTGTATATTTAACAAAAAAAATTTAAACACAATGAATAGTTCAAACTGCAAATGGGTTATCAGATACATACTAGGTTATATAAATAGAACATGGACATAAGGAGTTATACTGAGACTTATTCAGGAGATGATATCTGTTTTCACTTTTTAAATATAGCACTCATGGAGAAGAAGTGAACCCCTGAGTACACACAGCTTAAGAAAAAGAATATTATTAATACTTTTGAAAAAGTCCCTGTGTATTCCTTCCTGTTTGCATTTGACTGGTTTTTAATAAATGAGATCAACCCCTCTGCAAAGATTTTGTGGTTTAGCAGTGTGTTTTTGAACTGATTGAAGAAGACATGTGTACAAAGTCTGAGTGTTTCAAAAGTCTCTGATACTTTTTATTGGAAATAGTTTCACTTGTTAAAGTAAAATTGACAAACTATGTAGTTTATGATTTAAAGGACATTAGTTTATGGGTTTTTAAAAAAAAATTATTCATTTTTTAGAGGAGAAGGGAAGGAAGAAAGAGAGGGAGGGAAACATCAGTGTGTGGTTGCCTCTTGTGCACCCCCAGTTGGGATCCTGACCCACAACCAGGCGTGTGCTCTGACTGGGAATCGACCTGGCAACCCGGCGACCAATTTGCAGGCCTGCACTCAGTCTACTGAGCCACACCAGCAGAATCCTGTCTGTTCTCTCCAAGATGAAAAACAGAAGCATCCATCTTCCTTTAAAATAGCCATTAGCAGAATAACTTCTTCCAGAAACACAATGTGCTTTACTATTAAAAGTACTTCAGGCATATCTCATTTAATTATCCAACCAACAATGTGGACCCATTTTACATGGGGACACCTGTTTTCTCTATCTGGGTTTCCTTATTTTTGAGGAAGAGTTTATTTAAAGCTTTTATCGCTCTGCTTTCTTAAAAGACTGGATCAATGTAGGTTTTCCTATGTAAATAATTATCTGAGTATATTACGAAAGGGGAAAAGATTTAATATTTACTTCTAAAGCACATTACTGAAATTAGTGTAGTAAGGTCCTATTCATTTACATTCAAATTTTTACAGAAATTGTTTTAGATTTTTATACTTGGCTTTGTTATTTTTATCTTGGCACTTGTTTTAAACATTGCACATAATATGGCCAAAAACTTGTTGAAAAGAGATCTGTGGCCTTCTTGGAATGCCAGTGCTGCATGTTGCTGCCATCATATTCAGTGTTTTAACTGAGTTGAGAGCGATTCCCAGACACTCCTGTATGTAAAGATTCCAGTTTTTTGACAGTGACAAATTACTGTGATTCATAGCGTGGGCAGCCAGTTTTCAGACAGAACCTTTGAATCTTTGCATTTATTAAATATGCTGTAATTTTCTGCTTCAGTTAACTTTGAGTGATGAGACTTAATTTGCTGATATTTAGCTACCCTGCTATATTGTAGAGCTTCCCAGCTAATTAGATTTTTGATAGTTTCTACAGTTAAAACTCAGAGATTTGGAAAGAGTTGATAAAATTAGATAAATATATAATAGGCATTTGACTTGTTAGTAGGTGTGTCCTTTAATAAAAGTATATGATTAAAATATGGTGTCATAAAAAATAGTTATTTGTCAGTGGTTAAGTACCACAACATATGCTTCTTTTTTTTTTTTTTTCCATTCACTTGTTCTTTTACTCACCTTTTTACGTATACCAGAAAACCATTGTTTGATTTAAATCATATTTCAGGAATTTCTGAACACTATGTATAGTTTTCTGATCACTTTAGTTTAAAGAGACCAGAATAAGAATTTCTGTTTAAAAGAAGAAATGGTAGTTTCTAGGTCACTTACTCTTTTTTACAGATTGTTTCATAATATAGTCTTAATTTTTCCACAATGCACTATTAAATCTCTCAAGGCCATTCTGTTGAGGCCTCTTTGTGTTTTTTCCCCTTGGATATATTTTAATAAAATTCTCTTTGAGAGAAATTTATCTTCTACGTGGTTTTAGAATAGCTAGTTATTTGGATTGACACAATGAATTATATCTGTGTTAACTTGCTAATGTTTTTACATATTGTGTTTGGTCTCTAGGAACACCAGGAAGTGGTGCCTTTGAGCAAGGGGTAGGTAAGGGCTTCACTACAGTCCAGTGTCCGGCTTTATTATAGCCACCACGCCCCCCACCAACTGGTACATGCCCCTTGTCTATAGTTCTGCTGGCAAAAGTGCTGACGTTATGCAGAGATCCAGTGTAGGATACATAGCTTAAAAAGTGGCTGAGTTGTTGCTTTTTTCAGGCTATGTACATTATTTTTCTCCTTTTTCAATTATTCCCAAGTTAAACCTTGAGCATTCTCTACACCTAACATCACCATCTTCCTTTGCTTGTCAAAGGTTGTGGGAGTCCCTACTCAGTTTGCATGTTTGTTTTGTCAAAGATGACAATTATAAGTGTTCTACCACATTAAAACAGTTGGGAAATCAACATGAATGCAGAACCAAGGAGTGCAAAGGTGAGTTCTAGAAACTCCATACCAGAGTTCTATTTCCAACAGAAAATTTTTATGTACCATTAAACAAAAGTAATTCGTGTTACCAGGAGTCATCAAAAGTTTGACTAGTAGTTTGTGGTCCTGTGAAGCCTAGTGACTGCTTTTTCTAATAAATATTAATTAGCCTCTACTTTTCTGAAATGAACTTCATTGATAATGACCACTGCACATAAAACTTTTTTTGAAGGGTGACAGTGTGCGTGGATGTGCACATGCATACACACTTACACACAGGCTTTGAGAAGAAGAATCTTTACAAGTAATGTGCTTATTAAATGAGATTACTGCTTCCACTTGAGAACCAGTGACTCGGAATAAGTTAGGCCAAAGCAATCCTGTTTTGGTAGAATTACTGGATGGGGTCAAGGAAATTGTAGACAAACCATAGGCATTCTTTTGAACTAATCTGTGGATCAGGGTAGAACATCATAGCTTTATAGTTGTATGATTGAAAGGTCATTTTCAAAGTAAGTTTTCATTAGATGTTTGTTACCTGTGAGGCAAGTATTCAGATCTCTTCTTGGTCTCAGTTCCTTTTAACTTTTAAAAAAATTGAATCTAAAGATGGCTTGCCTTGCAGATTCATTAGATGTCAGGGTTCAAGAAGATACTGTGATGTTAAATTTTATAGTGGCATTTAATTATTGATGATTAGAATGGGAAACGGTCTGGACATCACTAGAAGAGTAAAGGGAAGTTTAATACTCAGTTTGGATAACAGAGACTTGAGAATCATTTACAAATATTTAAAAGACTTTGTATGAAAGTAGAATTGGATTGAATGTATTTAGGGATAGGGAGGCTGTAGGACTTCATATTTGGATTTAACTATGGAAGTTTGTTTTTGTACAAAGATTAGCACTGTTAGGCTTGCCTTTGCTGAAGTTGTGTCATGGTTAGCTTGCCAGCTGTTAGGGGGACTAGAAGACATTCCCTTTCCAGAGGAATAGTTTGATTTCATAATAACTAAGCTAGATTAGCTTGTCTATTAGCTGTAATTTCATGTTTTAAGAAAGACTCAAAAGTCTGAAAGTGGACAGGCTATATCCCAGGAGGAAATATTGCCAAATCTGTTCCAAAATTTTTTTTGTTGATTGTATCATTTATTACTGTTATTTGAAGTAGCCTCAAAACCACCTATTTATTTTAAAATATTTATTCATACTTTATACACACACACATATATGAAGTGTACAAATCTCAAGTGTACAGTATGAGGTATTTTTTTACATATTTACACACTGTTGTAACTACCTTTCAGATCAAGATATAGAATGTTTTCAGTACTCAAAAGATTTCTTCATGCCTCTTTCCCACCTAAGCCTTTATTTGGTAGTTTAGACTTTCAAAGGTATTTTCATTAAATTTCCTTAGAAATTGTTGTTAAATTTCCTTTGAAAATAAACTTGGAGAAGAGTAACATTTTATGTTATGAGCCATTTTATGGTTTCTGTCATCTTTTTATTGTGTAGTGGGGCTGTCTTAATCTCTTTTTTTTTTTTTTTTGATTTGTCACTGTGTTCCTTGGAAAAATGTTTTATTTTTTTCTGATTAGCTTCATTTACTAGTTTCCCGCTACTGAAAGTAACACAAGAAGTCAGTATATCAAGAGATAGTATCATATATTATTACAATCACAGGTTCTGGAACATGAATTTTAGTCACAGTTTTAGCCCTTAGCAGCCTGGTGACATGGAGGCAAGTCATGTTACTGTGTCTATGCTCTCCTCTGTAGAGTGGGGATTAATAATTAGTCCTGACCTTACTGAGTTGTGAGAATTAAATGAATGGGTTAATACATGAGAAGCGTTGAACTGGTGCCTTAAAGAGCATTCAGTGTTATGTCATTTTCAAGGATAATTTCAGAGCCTATTTAAGGATGAAAATGGTTATTTCAGAAGTGTGTTTTACTCTTTTCATTTAAATGGTTTTCAGCCATTGTCATTACTTACTATAGTAGTACAGGTTTTTATTTACAGGTAGTCCATAAATATGACCACCAGTTTAAACAAAGTTGTCATTATTTTCTAATGTTTTCACGTGTAAAAAATTCAGCACTTACAATGGGCCTTTTTAAGATCTTACATGGAATCATTTCAAGATTCTATTTTTTTTCTTTTGATTTAATCTTTATTGTGGGTTTTTTTTCCCCCCCATTTCTGTTTTAATTTTTAGCTGAATCAAATAATTGTTGATTACCCATTGTGATCAAGGTGCTGTGCTTGGTTCTTTGGTTGATACAAATTTATAAAACATGATCTCGTACCTTAAACAGCATTTCCAACAGTTTCCTAGTTCTTTCATTTCTTCAAACATGTTTTGTGATTTGGCCCAGTACCTTGATGAACAAAAATGCCAATTGCACCGAAAAACAATAGTCTTTGCAGTTTATGACACCGCTGCAAGACTGATCATTGGTCTCTAGGCTCTTGGATCAGGACAGCATTTACTCTTCTCTGGGGGAAGAATAAGTTTTTCCTGTTGACCAGATTCAATCATAAAAATTAATTTCTACCTCATTTAGTGATAAAGTTGGATGAGTTAGTGATATCTCTGGTACACTGTCACTTCTGTTTGCTATCTTTGATGAGTAATGTGACCAACTGTCAGTTAGGACTCTTGGGAAAAGTGTATTCTACATATGTTTTGTCACAACAGATAAGATTTAATACAGACATCTAATATCTGTTCGGGCCTTGTGAAAACCTTCTGTTTCCATCCCGTCAAACTAGCCAGCTGACAGCAGACTGGCTGAGTGTAACCTGTTTTGTCCCCAAGGTCTTTGGTGGAGTTTATTGCAAGATGGGCTAAATCCTTATCTAGGAATGTAACAGATACGCCTCTACTGATGATATAATTCTAAGAGTAAACAGGCCCAAATTAAAGAAGATGTTAGGAATTAATCAGCATTGTAAATTCAGTGATTTCTGAACTTAAATCCTGCTTCTTTCTTGAGGTCGGATAGTACAACTACCACATTGAAGGTTCTTTTTTGGTAGGCCCTGAATGTTAAATACTTCAAAAGTTTGGCGTTACTGATATTTTACATTTTTTGTAATGGTCATATCAGATCATTTAATTTAGTTTTCAGAAATTTATGTAAACTATTCCATTTACATCTTTTCCAAGTATATCATCAATCTGATTTTTGAGGACATTTTTAGTTTTACAGATTTAATGTTTTAATGTGTCATGCAAATGTAAATTATCAAGTTTTTGGGGGGTAAAAATAAGATGTTTATTAAAATAAAAATCTTTTTTAAGAGTATTTTTAGGCATTTTATTTGGTTTATTAGATTCTAGCAGAGAAACCATTAAATCAGTTACTGTAAAATAATGTTTTTGAATTAACTTTTAACTGTAGTGTTTTCCTTTATATTTTGGACGTTTAAAATAAAAATAAAAACATCTGTTATCTTCCCACAGTGAGGAAATAGGATGACATAGTTCTGATTTAGGAACTGGATGATATTAGGGAGTAAAGCCCCTGAGATGATAGGTATTTGAAAGACTCAGTATGCTGGAGGAAGTTTCAGTCCTAGGCGAGGCATGCCAAGGGAGTAAGATCATGTAAAGGATAAGGGTTGGCACTGTTACTGAGGTCTAGACTGTAAAGAGATTTGTCAACATTGAGGTTTTCCTTTAGCATTATTTTAGAGTTACATTTGAATTACACATGTACTAAGATTCACCAGGCAATAAATCTGCGTTTCTTAAAAAATTAGAAATGTACAGAGGAGGTTGGAATTACCTGAAAAGGGCAGCCTCTTATCGGATTACTTTTGATAATCTAATACAAAATCAGGTGAAAGGAAATAAACCTACTATATAATGTAATACATGAATGTTCAGCCCCCCTTTCCCTAGAATATTTGTTAATACCTCATTCATCATATAGACTTAGGGTGACCACAGACTTCCCTTTCCTACTGTAAGGTACACAGACGTTACTTGGTATAATATATATATCTTTGAATATTTTTAAAAAGATTTTATTTATTTATTTTTAGAGAGAGGAGAAGGGAGGGAGAAAGAGAGGGAGAGAAACAATGATCAATCACCTCCTATAGGTGCTCTGACTGGGGACTGACTCTGCAAGCCAGGCATGTGCCTTGACTGGGAATCGAACTGGAGACCTTTCATTTTGAGGACGATGCCCAACCAAATGAGCCACGCTGGGCAGGGCTAAATACCTTTTTTAACATTTTTTTAAAAACTGGTTCTCATTTGCCATACTGAAGTCATGGTTTTGATGGATGATGGCATCAGAAGATGAGCTTAAATCATTGTTACTTCTACTTGTTGAGTGGGCAGTTTTCATGATGCATGAATAATAGTGGTAATGCCTATCTAACAAGGGAAATCAGATTTTAACATATGCAACAGTTTCTGTGCTGCAAAGATAGAGAGTACTTACTGGTGGTGAAAATGTTTTGTCTCTAAGCCAGACTTCCACACATACAGGTTCCTAAGAAATGATGTACTTTTGAAGTTAATGACCTTCATATTGGGGATGTGAGACTAAAGCTCCAAACTCACATCTCTCAGGGCCATGAAGGGGGCATAATATGCACTTGGGAAACTGGTATTTACTTACCCTATACATTAAATACATCACCCCCTTTACATTAAAGTCTTCCAGTTTTATTTGGAAGGTAGGTAGATGGGTGATTTTTGTCAAAGTTTTTTTTTAAGCTGATTTTATTTTATTGTTTTAATAATCTTTAAAAATTTTATTTTTAGAGAGATGGGAAGGGAGGGAGAAAGGGAGAGAAACATCAGTGTGTGGTTGCCTCTCCCAGCACCCCCTACTGGGGACCTGGCTCGCAATCCAGGCATGTGTCCTGACTGGGAATTGAACTGGCAACCCTTTGGTTCACAGGCGGGCACTCAATCCACTGAGCCACACCAGCCAGGGCTAAAGCTAATTTTATAGTTGATAATGAAGAAGGTATTTCTACCTTTTATTTGGGGCAGAGAGAGACTTTTTAATTATTCACCCTAGGTTTTTCAAGACTTACAGTTTTTAACTTTTGTGTTAAAT
Organism: Desmodus rotundus; assembly: GCF_022682495.2. Taxonomy (NCBI): domain Eukaryota; kingdom Metazoa; phylum Chordata; class Mammalia; order Chiroptera; family Phyllostomidae; genus Desmodus; species Desmodus rotundus. The sequence continues at coordinate 108,690,672 of NC_071388.1, forward strand.
ATATCATTATGAACAGATTAGCTTTAAAATATTTTTTTGACAAAAAATGGTCATTTTATTCTTTATAGTAGATTGGTTTGTGTTACAGAATCTTGTGTCTAAACAGTTGGCATTCTTGGTTTTTTTTTTTTTTTTTTTTTTTTTTTACCTATGTCTAGATGTGATTAATACTTACAGAAACAACATTCAGCTGTAAAGTGTGAGACTTTGCATGTAAAAAAAAATCTTTCAAAGAGTACAAATGAAAATTTTGCCTCGTTTTCTTCTTACAGCTAATCTGTTCACATTTTACAATAGTTATGATAAGCACTACTGTTTTAAAAAAAACACAGCCTCTTCTACCTTTTCCTTATACCTTCAATTTTATTATTATTGGGTATTTTCCTGAAGTTTTTATTTTAAAATCCTTGGGAATCTCAGTGTAGCCCAGACACTTGAGCACGCCTCCAGTTGAAAATGACCATTGAACTCCTGCTCAGTCTACTAATGAGCTTGGCTAGACAGACTTCTTTTATGCCTTAAGAAGTTTCACTGTGATTGTCAGGAATGCTTTTTGCTTTATCTGAACTTTCAACACATTTCGGCATGGTGTCAGTACCCTTCAGTCAAAGACCACCAGCAACACTCTTGTAATTTAACAATTTTGATTTATTATTGCAGGAAACTACACAGATCATATGCAACCATGGTGTGTCTCAGGAAGAGGCTGTTATAAAGACTGTATTATAGGATTTGGGCTTGGGGTAATATGGTAGAAGGTTCAATGAAGTGAAGGCATTCACTAATTTAGCATAAAAACAGGGTTTGGTATTTGTTGAGTTGTGTAGTGACCTTGTCTTTGTATTCTGCATGGTCTCAGAATGACAATGTCATGTGTTTAGTGAGCTTGTCTAACAGGAGGGCAAAATGTAAAAGTTTAGCTGTAAATGTCAGATCAGTTTGTCATAATGAGACTTAGCTGTGAGTATCAAGTTAAATCTCAGAGATTGGGGCTGGCCTTTTTTTGTTGTTGTTTTTTTCTTCCTTAAAAGCATTTAAATCCTATGTAGGGACCAGCTGGGGAGGTCAGCATTCAGTAGTATTTTGGGCATGCCACTGGAACAAGTTACAGCAATACCGACAATTGTTTTTATAAAACAGGGCAATTGGGAAGCATGTCACACATGCCAATTTTCAGCTGACTAGAAATTGTTAGTTGGTAAAATATGAACATGTTCATTTTAAGAAATACGATGATTAAGTTTTCCTGCATTAATCCTTCTGGGGGACCAAAGGGTTTACTCCATTAAATTTAGTGTTTAGAAATTAGTTTTTAGTGCTTCAGGAGTTTTTATACATCTGGGAAGAGTGAATTGTTCATTTTCTCTAATGTTTATATTAATACAAAGCAGTAAATATCAAAGGGATTTTAGAAGTTTTTAAGATTTATGAACTGTCATATACATTACAATTAAAAATCATAATTGTAAAATTCCTTATGAACTGTCAGGTTGACCCGAGGCAAAAGGACCATGTTTTCACAGCTCCACTCTCCACCAAAGATCACTGAAGGGAAATTTGCATTTATTCATTTATTTGTAAAATTGCTGTGTGCTATGTGCCAGGCGAGGTGCCTGGCCTTCGGTGGGGAGGAGGGTTTCAGTCATTCCTTTCTTCATGTGGTGGCTGGCTGCAGATTTTTGGTTTAAAAGCATCACTTTAGTGGTATCTTAATCTCACATGTCTTCTAAAGTAAGCACTGCATTATTGTATTATAATACATAGAAGAGTGCCTGTGATTAATGAAGTAGTTTTTGTGGTTTTGTGACTTTAAAAATGGTAACTTTTCAAAATCAGGTATTTTTGGAGCATCTATTTATGCCAGTCTAGAGAGACCTTTAAAATAAGGAGATTTTTAGAACAAAATTTGTTTCCTAGTAAACTGCAAGACAGGCTTCTACTGTGTATTCACCTTGAGTAATAAATCATGGGTATCCTCCTTAATACTGAATAATACTTAATAATTCTTTTTATCATTTTGTAAAAACTTAAGTTTTAAAACTTAGAAAAGTTGGGTTTGTAGTTAAGACTTAACTGTGAGTACTTATTAAAAGTCTAGAGCACATTTGCGTAGTCACATGGAGAGAGAATCCAAATATCTAGCTCCATTAGACACATCATGTGGCTTGTAGAACTTTCATGTAGAAATAAATGTAACCATGTTTTGTCACTTAAATCTAAATAGCTTTATCGTATAGCTTTGCATGTTTTTGAGAACCTGGAACATCTTTAAGAAAGGGTATAGGTTGTATAACTTGATACATCTTGGTGTTTTTGATGGAGCAGCAGTAGCATTAGAATATTGTTGATTTGGACCAAACTAAGGATGATGACTTTTCAGAATAAGGTTTTTCTCCTGAAGGCCATTCCACACAGAAAAATAAATTGATGTTAATTTTTAAGTACTTTATCATTTAGATTTTATTTACTAAGTACAGTAGATATTTTTGCACAGGAAAAGTATTCCAAAGTTACTACAGTTCGGGATTGGTAGGGAACTTAATTATGTGGCCATTTAAAAAAAAAATTGCAGCAGTTTCATTAAAAAAAAGAAAAAGATTTTATTTATTTATTTTTAGAGAGAGGGCAAGGGAGGGAAAAAGAGGGAGAGAAACATCTGTGTGAGAAAGAAACATCTATCAGTTGCTTCTTGAATGTGCCCCAACCAGGGATTGAACCTTCAACCCAGGCATGTTCCCTGATTGGGAATCGAACCAACAACTTTTCTTTTCCCAGCCAACTGAGCCACTACCAGTCAGGGCACTGTGTAACCGTTTTTATCTGTGACTAAATTATATAGAGATTCCAGAATGTATCTTTGTATAATTTAGGCACATAGGTTTGTTGTACGTTCTCTTGGTGGAAGTGCTTGGAAAAGATTTTGTATTTTGAAACTAAATCTGTCTGGGCAGCCATCCACTTTTGTAATCTCCACAAAATTCACACTTACTATTATTTACTATAACCACTAGATTTTTATTTATGTCTTTTTTATCACTCACCAGAAGGATTTATGTAGAATAGTACCAGTTTACTATGTCTTTTCAGGATCAATGATGAGTGTAGGTCTGTTTGTAATGTCATTTTTTTCTTTAAAAAGGGTGGGGTAAATTATGGTTTGTGGATTGTTACCTTTAAATTTTTATGATAGCTGAATATAGTGTAATTTTTGTTTGCAATGATTTATTAATATTATTGATAAATAACATTTATAAATGATTTATTGATAAATCATCCCATGATTTATTACTCAAGGTGAACATAGTAGCTGCTCCAAAATTCTAGGTATAGTCATAGTTTCTACTTGGGGCAGTCTTTGTTTTTCCTCTGGGCTATTTTAAACATTACTCATCTGAGAGTCAGCTGGTCTGGCTTTGAATCTGAGCTGTGCCACTGGGCAAGTCAGTCTTTCTCAGTTTGTGTTTCCTCCTCTGTAACATGGGGCTAATGATACCTACCTCACAGGGTTGTTGTGAGGGTCCCGCAAGGACACAGGAGCACTACTCGTGTTGCAGGCATAAAGTAAGTGTTGGTTGGTTGAGTCTGTAATCTGATGCAAGGAAACATGCTGAAAAAGCTTGGAGGAGTAATAAAAGTATCGATTTAAGTTAATGTAATTTAAGAGGGGGTTGAAATTGATTAGGAAGGGTATTTATTATAAATGGTTTACTTGAGAGGAAATTATTTACTAGTAGTGTTGGGATGGGGTATCATATATAATTATCCTATTTTCAGTAGTGATTCTTAGGTTTAAAATAAATCTAAGAATAAAACTAATTGTATTATGAGCCAGATTTAAATAAATACTATTATATTAAAATGGAGCCATGACTTATTTTTAAAACTACGTAAGTCCTCACACTTCTTCACTTCCACTGTCATCTCAGAACCACAGTATTACCTTAAGGCACTACTTCACTCCCACCATCCCCATGCACTCTCCCCAAAGCTCTGTTCTTTTCCTTTGTTTGGTTGCTTGCTTCTTTGTTTTTATTAGCTAATATATTTGAAGCTTTCCTGAGAGCCACTAGCTGTTTCTCTTTATTTTATTTTATTTTTTTTTTGAGTTCTAGTTAGGTATATTTATATCTGATGTGTATAAGATATACTGAATTATTCTCTAAATTTATAGCAGAATATTCTTTTCATTGCTAATTTTACAACATTTACAATATCTTGAAAAATATAAAAGCTAAAAATGATACATTTTTGTGGTGTGGATTGTTGATCTGGGCATTTTAACAGACATTTTAAGTTGGATCAAAATTAAATACTCTATTGTTAGAGGTGTTTATGTAACTAGCACTGTGGTCACATTGTAAGTCCTCATTTGTTCTATTTTTCTTTTATTCTTTGAATGCCTGCTTTTATTGTTGCCTTTTCTGAAAATGAGTAGTGAAAGAACAACCATTCTAGAAGCACAGTTCAGGTTCAGAACCCTTCGCTCTGCCACATTACTGTGATTTGTATTCAGTGTGAAGGCTGAAAATGAGAGTTGAAGCCAAGAAACTGAGAGCCTTGTGGTCCCTCATACCCTGACATGCACTGCTCCTGCTGGCAGAGCAGGGTTTGGCAGTGTTGCTGCAGGTGCCTTGCTGACCAACGTTCTAGCTCTGGGAAACATTGAGGTCATAAGTTAGTGATTTAGAGATGTATACAGTGTGGTCGTATACATACACAAACGTGTTCTTCAGAAGACAACCATCAGACCAGCCTACTATCAGTATGCATCTTTTAAGAAGTGTTCCCACTAGTTGAAATGGATTTACTTTGATCTTTTCACACCTTGTCCTATCACCAGGAAGATGACAGATGATGAATAAAAAAGACTGACTGCATTATCAGTTAATGACCTGTATGGGGATATCACTTAAACCTTGGCTTTACTAGCAACACCATTCCCTAATCGAACAAACTGAAGACCAAATGCAACATTAAGATGCATTTTTTTCATCAGCCATGCAGGGCGTCAAGTGTATTCTGTGTATCACATGGAAGTAAGATTTGCAGAGAATCGTATGGTCTGGATTCACACATTTCCACTATGTGCCATATGAAAGGCCGAGATGTATGGTGCAACAGTTTTGGGGGACTGGAGGGGGGGAAGGTAAGGGAAGAATTGGGTGGGATTAATGTTGAAATTGTTTCCTCAAGATTTTTTTGCCTTTTACAAAGTTAATATAAAAAGTTATAACAATTAGAAGTAAAAAGTCAGTGCCTTTCACTTTTTCAATCTCACATCAAGAGGTCGTCACAATTCTGTTAATAGTTTGGTGTACATGTTTCCACAATTCTTAATTCATATACAAAAAGACTTTTTTTTTTTTAAAGTACACGCAATAGGATTATACTACATATTTTGCTATTTGCTTCTGTTATGACACGGTATATCATGGTCATCTTTCCGTATCATTACTACCTGAGTCTTTTTTAGGCTACTGCTTTAACATTTTGTGCATAGCGTATGTCTAACCATAACTTAGCCATTCTCATTAATAGACATTTAGGATTTGTCTTAGCAAGAGGTTTTTGCTAAGACACAGTTGTGCACTAAGCTTCCTTGTTCCTTTATAGTTGTTACCACTCATGTAAATTTTCCTTTAGAATAGTCGCCTAACAACAAAGTTAGAGGATCAAAGAGTATGAACATTTAAACTTTTGGAAGATTGTTCTGAGTTATCCTCACCATCTGGAGTCATTAATGACACGGTTAGGAATGTTGTGGTCTAGTCAAAAACTCTAGAGGTAACATAGAATTTAACATTTTAGGAAATTTACACTATTTTAAAAATAACATTTTTATTTATTATTTTTATTTTTTATTTTACTTACTTATTTTTAGGGGGGAAGGAGAAAGAGAGGGAGAGAAACGTTGGTGTGTGAGTGAATCCACTGGTTGCCTCTCTCATGCCCACAAATGGGGACCCGGCCCGCAATCCAGGCATGTGCCCCGACTGGGAATCGAACCAGCAACCTTTCAGTCCGCAGGCCGGTGCTCAATCCACCTAATCCCACCAGCCAGGGTGAAATGTAACATTATTTTTTAAAATTATAAATAATTTGCACACATGGAAATAAAATCTTTTCCCCAGCACCATAAAGTGAAGGAACTTCGAATGTAAAAATCTGCCAATCCTTTACCATTTCCCAGTGATACATATAGAAAGCACTGAAGGGGTTCTCAGACATGGAAAGAAACTTGTCAGTTTTTAAAATTCAGCACTTCCAAATTATTTGACCACAGAACCCATGATTCTGTGCACTGTTGTTGCTTATTAGAACATGCTTTGTGAAAACTGCCTAGAGGTGTACTCTTTCCAGAATTGACTTTCCATTCGATTTTACAGATTTTATTAATGTAACTTTCTAGATGACAAAGTTACTAAGTAATCACTTCTAGTTGATGTTGACTGTTGGATCAAGTTTAAAATCATTTTACAAAAAAGGGGAAGATAAAGTGCTAATAAATTGCATGTTCATTGACCAGCATACAAGTTACTTATGATCCTTAATTTTTAAAATTCTTGAGTTCCATGAGCTGTTGAACTGTCTGGCTCTGGACCGTGACTACACAACATACCCTTTGCCTTAAACTGATCTGTTACATTTTATGTTCTGCGGCTGGAAGTAGCCTGAGTTTGTTGTTAATGTTTGACACACTTTCTTGAATAACAGTTCTTTAACTGTTAATATTGTATAAGATAGTATTTGAAATCTTTGTTAGCTTTTTTTTCTTCCTGTATTAGAAAATATTGGTGCTTTTTGTAATTTATGTATAAAAGAGATTTTTCTTAAGATTTGTTTATATAATGGTCTGATCCAGGAAAAATAAAACGCAAAAATGGACACTATTTCTGACCTTCAAATAAAACTCTCTATGTTGGTTTTCAGACTGTTCACCCAGCCTTGGGGTCAAATGAATTGTCTTAAGGCGGGGCTGTTCACCAGTACCTGCGTGGGATGATAGGTCCCTTACGATACACTGAGGGCTGTGTAGGAGAGAGAAGGTTCTTGAAAAGCAAAGTTTATATACAATTTCACAGAAGCCAGGCAGCCTCCTCCTATAAGGGAAGAGTTCAAAAACAGTCCTTCCCTTAATGGCTTCTGTCTTTCATTGCACTACACTCTTACAGTCCGGAAAGGAAATAACAAGGAATGCTCTACATTCTACAAAGTCAGTCCAGAACTGTTCACCAAATAGCTAAGGACTAACCTGTCTGTCCTGTTATTCTTAGAAATTTAGGGTTGATTAAGGAGTCTCTGTGTTTTTAGGATCTCTTTTAAAAAAATTAAGTATTTTTCATTAGTTATGAAATTTTTTTTGCATATTCTGCATCTTGCTATTTCTGGCATAATTATGTAACATTTTTTTAAAAGAGATTTTTTTGTTGTTGTTTTTACTTGGTGGAGAAAGTTCTCTCCAAAACCTGCATTAATTGTTTTGTTAGCTTAATTTCAGTTTTTATTCAGAAAACTTTTTTATGCTAAGTGTTAATTTTCTTACAAGTTATTGTAACTGGACTGTGTGATTCTACAAATACTCCTGTGTTCAATCCTTATTTTGTTTAATCACATTTTAGAAATTGAGCACCCATATTAGGAGCCCAGTAAATGTGATGCACACTTGTTTTAAATTAATGAGTGAAAGAATGATCAAGTGGAATCAGTAAATTAGTTTATGTTCCATTTGGTATGAATTATAATGTACAATTAATAATTGCTTTTTGGCAAATAATTATGAAGTAATAAACAATTGGGATGTGTCAGATACAGGTTAATCCACAAAGCAATGCCACCCGTCTTCAGGAGGTGCATTCTGTCACTTGTAATTTCTCTAGGACCCTGACCCAATGTTTAGCTAAGAAAATATGCAAAATTCATTGCCCTCAAGGCTTAACCTCTAAAAGTAACCCACTATGGTTAGATTAATTTGGAGTTTCTTTGCGTGAAGTTAGGTCGTGGTTGCTAGATTTCCTTTATTTTTAACAAGACGCTGGTTTTCAAAATCAGTCTGATTTCTTCTTGGGTGGTTAAAAGAAGTACTTCTTCATTATGTATTTTTACATTTTACCCCAAATTTTTTCTTACAGTTCTGAGAGATGGAAAGGTATACACAAGTTTGTCTTCTACAGCCACCTCAATTCCACTTGAGAAAGTGAAAGTTGATAAGTGAAACAAAAGGAGCTATTCTGCCACTTTATTTGAATGTGTTATATTTAGTGAGGTGAAGGGAAGGTTGGAACGGGAAGAAGGAAATCTGGGCCACCTCTAGTCACTGGCTTAATCCTTTTAGGCATCAATTTTCTCTTCTGTAAAAATTACAGGGCAGGACAAATTTGCAGGTCTTCCCTAGCTCTAGTATCAATTGAAGATAATTTTATTTTTGGTTATTCCTGTTTATTGTGTAACTGAAATAGTGAATATGATGATGGGATTTAAGGAGAAACTTTACAGAGCCTAACTATAGTTTAAATCAGTCTTGTCCAGTAGGGCTTTTTGATGGAAATAGTCTATATCTGTGCTTTCTGATAAGCTAGCCAATAGTCACATATGGCTTTTGAACTGTGAAATATCACTAGTGTGACTGAGGAACATAATTTTAACTTTAATTAAAACAAATTTATATAGCCACATGTGGCTAATAGCTACTATATTGGGCAGTGCAGGTTAAATTCTAAAGTATTCAAAGGAAATTCCTCATATTGATGTAGTATGACGGCCTTGTTTTTTAGTGATTTGCAACTAAAATCTGTTAATTTTAGAATTTGGCAATTGAAACTCCAAGCCTCAATATTGAAATATTTCTTCAAGCACATCCTCTGTTTCTAATTGCAGTCAAGTATAGATAAGATATTGTGACCTTTCCCAAGGATCCTGGAGTCTACTTGGGAAACATGTGCCTATATCCCTGGTTTCTTTAAACCTTTGCCATCCTACTGAGGAGTGCATGTGTCTGCTAGTCAACCTGTAGACCGCTATCAGTCCCCTACAGGGTTACAGTCCTCTTCCTGTGGTAGACTTTTAAAGATATGATCTGGAGCAGGTTTGGGGTGTTCAGAGTTTTATCTTTATGTTTTTTATGAGCTTGATTCTGAAAAATTGAATTAGACGCTACTTTTAAAAATACTTGAAAAAGTTTTTAGTCCTAAAGTTTTTAGTCTGAAAATCTTGATCCATGGACAAGACATTTTTAATATTAAAATATCTAGGTCACTAGGCCATAAAACAGGTTGTCACTTGAATGAAGTTTTCATTAGGTCTGTATAAATTGCTTCAGCATTACAAATATTATATTCTTGGAATTTCCATGTGTGGGTGTCAACAAAGATTTTATCTTGAAATTCTAGACCTTTGAAATGAAAAAAGTTAATGTAGAGTCATTCTTTAGGGTTAATGGTTGAAATTGCTAAGCTATGTGTTTATCACCTTATGGGATAATTTATGTAAATTTAATTTTTCATATATGGTATCCCAGATCACAAAACCCATGATATCCTTGAAACTTAATTCAGCCATACTGAGTCTGAGAGTTACCAGTGATAAAATGTATCCCTCTGAGGCTCTGAAGCATATCTTCGTGGGATCATACACACTGGTTAGTTCCGTATTGGAAGATGAAGGTGTTAATAGATATCAGTCATTCGCACGGGTCTTGAATAGAGGGAAATCAAAGGCAGTTTTCATCAAATAATAAAAACACATGTTAAAAACTTCAAGTAGTGCGGAAGGATACATACCTTCCTAGTCCCATAGTATTTCTTCTCTCTGAAAAACTTATTACCAGCTTAAGCTTTCTTTTTTACAAATGGAACTAAATTACATCTTGCTTCTTTGCTTATAATTTTTAAAAGTCAGTTATTGGCCCTGGCTGGTGTAGCTCAGTGGATTGAGCGCTGGCCTGTGAACCAAAGGGCCACTGGTTTGATTCCCAGTCAGGGCCCATGCCTGGGGTTGCAGGCCAGGTCCCCAGTAGGGCACACAAGAGGTAACCACACACTGATGTTTCTCTCCCTCTCTCCCTTCCTCCCCCTCTGTCTATAAAAATAAATAAAATCTTAAAAAGAAATTAAAGTCAGTTTTGAGGTGTCATTTACCTATAGTTATATATACCATAATTGAGATATATAACTTTTTATTCCCTCCCAAAAGTCCCTTTACTCTGCTTCATTTTTGTGACCACTGCCATAATCAAGGTATAGAACACTTCTGTCACCCCCAAAATTTCCTCTTTCTGCCTTAGTTTTTTATTAAAATTCTCACCCAAGGAGTTGCTTATTGGTTTTAGAGAGAGATGCAGGGGGAGAGAGTGGGGAGGGAGAGGAGGAGAGAAAGAGAAAGAAACGGTAAATATTGATCAGTTGCTTCCTATACACAGTCTGATCAGGGATTGAACTTGCAACCTAGGTATATGCCCTGAGTGGGAACTGAACATGCAGCCTTTTGGTGTACGGGGACAGCGTCCCAACCAACTGAACCATTGGGCCAGGCCTATAGTTTTTAACAGCTGCACTGAATTCAGTATATGGAGTTAGCTAAATTTTCCTAAATCACCTTTCATAGATTCATCTTCAGATTGTTTCCAGTCTTGGTATTCAAACAAGGTGTAATAAATACCTTTTAACATTAATCTTGGCATCTTTTTATAGCTATGGATGTAGGGTAAATTCCTAGAAGAGGGATTACAGAATGAAAGGCTATGGAGCATTTAACATTTTTGGTAGATTTGGCCAAATGACCTCCCCAAATAGTTGGATTAATTTGTGGATGGAAGGGCCTGTTATTCTCTGTATTAACACTGGGTGTCACTAAATTTAATTTTTTGCTAATTTGATAAAGGAAAATATTACCTACTAAAGTAACTTGCATTCAGTAGTGGGTTTTTCCCCTCATTTTAAAATTATATCAGGCCCTGGCTGGTGTGGCTTAGTGGATTGAGTGTTGGCCAGTGGATCAAAGGGTCGTGGATTTGATTCCCAGTCAGGGCCCATGCCTGGGTTGTAGGCCAGGTCCCCAGTAGGGGCACTTGAGAGGTAACCGCACATTGCTGTTTCTCTCCCTCTCTTTCTCCTTCCCTTCCCCTCTCTAAAAATAAATAAATAAAATCTTAAAATAAAAATAAAATCACATCAGAAAGTTTACACACACAGAAAAAACGTAACTCATGTTGCTTATGGTTAAAACCACAATATAACACAGGAAATGTGAATAGGCAAACTTTACCTTGATTTCTACTATCCCAATATAAATTTCATTTTCTGCTCATCTATACCTACATTTTTCTCTGAAGAAGGAAGCAGTTGTATATCAATTTGCTTCTATGCTTTCTTAATCTATTTTTTCCTCTATTCAATTCTTTTATTTAAAAAAATTATTTTTAATTACAGTTTACATACAATATTAGTTTCAGTTACAGCATAGTGGCCAGACATTTGTAGACCTTATGAAGTGATCTCCCTGAAGAGTCTAGTGCCCATCCGGCACCACACGTAGTCACTCAAATATTAGTCACTCCAGCACTCCCTATGCTCTACTTTGTGTCCTCGTAACCATTTCTACAACTGGCAATTTGTACTACTTAATCTCTTCACCTTTTTTTGCCCATTCCTCACCCTTCCCCAATCTAGCGATCATGAGTTCTCTGTATCTATGAGTTTGTTTCTGTTTTGTTCATTTATTTCGTTTTGTAGATTATGTATATGTGAAATTATACAGCATTTGTTTTTTTCCTGACATTTCTATTAGCATAATACCCTCTAGGTCCATTCAACCTCTTTTTCATTAAAAAAAAAAAAAAAAAAGTTAAAAAATAGCCCCAGCTGGTGTGGCTCAGTGGATTGAGCGCGGGCCTCCAAACCAAAGGGTCGCCTGTTCAATTTCCAGCCGGGGCACATGCCCGGGTTGCAGACCAGGTTCCCCGGTGTGGGGCATGTGAGAGGCAACCAAACATTGATGTTCCTCTCCCCCTCTTTCTCGCTCCCTTCTCCTCTGTCTAAAAATAAATAAAATATTTGTAAAAAATGTTATACGCAACCTGTGAAGATTTCATACCCCCTTTCCAGAGGCAATTAGCCCACTGTTACTTAGTAAATTAAATTTTTTAATTGATCTTTTTTCTTAATAGATGATGTACATCAGTGGTCCCCAACATTTTTGGCACCACGGACCAGTTTCATGGAAGACAGTTTTCCATGGGAACAGGGCTGGTGGTGGGGGGGATGGTTTTGGGGTGATTCAAGCGCATTACATTCAAGCTCACATCCTGCTGTGTGCCCGTTTCCTAGCACACCTGAACCAGGAGCAGTCTGGCCCAGAGGTTGGGGATCCCTGATTTACATGTTCAACATTTTAAAAATATCGAATAATAATACAGTGGAGACACCTTACCCTTTTCCCTCCACTACTCAGTTTCCCTTCTTGGAGGCAGTTAATATTGTTAGATCCTTGTGTACTTCTTTAAGGCACATTTTATGCATTTTGAGCAAATGTATGTATTTGCTCTGTGTTTGAGTGTGTGTCTCTTTTGAAGTCACAAAGGTTAGCATGCTGCACATACCTTTTTGCACATATTTTCTTAGATACTACTAATATTTAATTTTTTGAAAATTAGATAATAGATCCCTGGCTGGTGTAGCTCATTTTGTTTGAACATTGTCCCATTCACTGAAAGGTTGGGAGTTCAATTCTGGTCAGGGCACAGACCTAGGTTGTGGGTTCGATCCCCGGTTGGGGCTTGTATGGGAGGCAACTGATTGATGTTTCTCTCTCACATCGATTTTTATCTGTCTGTCTTTCTCCCCACTTCCTCTCTCTAAAATCAAACATGAAAAAAATTTTTTTTAAAAAGTAGATGATAGGTTCATGGTTCAAAAATAAAATACTGTAAAGTCTTGGATAGACCCCGTTTTCTATCCTGCTATGTACCATCCTTCAGTGACTCTTTATGCATTATAAAAGCAGTTAAGAAGGTATATATATTTTCTTCCTGTAACTCTTAGACTAACCTTTTCACATCTGATAAGGCAGTGTAGAATAAATGTTGAGAGCAGTGGCTTGGCCAGCTCTTTGCACTCAGATGTGTGTTCTGCCACGTATCACCTGTGTGTGGGCAAGTTATTTAACCTATCTGTACTTTGCTTTGAATAGTAAGAAATACTGTTCAAATACATGCTAAATAAGAAATAAATGTATTTGATGGTAGTAGCATTTTTATTATTAAGGACAGTGACTAATAAAATACTGTCAAAGAATCAACCCTGGCTAGTGTGGCTCAGTGGATTGAGTGCTGGCCTGCAAACTGAAAGGTTGCCAGTTGGATTCCCAGTAAAGGCAAATGCCTGGGTTGTAGGTCAAGTCCTTAGTTGGGGGTGTGTGAGAGGCAACTGATCGATATTTCTCTCATACACTGACTCATCAATGTTTCTCTCCCTCTCATTCTCGCTCCCTTCCCCTCGCTAAAAATAAAATCTTTAAAAAAATAGTATCATGTCCTGGCTGGTGTGGCTCAGTGGATTGAGTGCTGGCATGTGAACCAAAGGGTTACTGGTTCAATTCCCAGTCTAGGGCACATGCCTGGATTGTGGGCTGCGTCCCCAGTGGGGGTTGTGCAGGAGGCAACCACACATTGTTGTTTCTCTCTTTCTCCCTCCCTTCTCCTCTCTCTAAAAATAAATAAAATATTCTTAAAAAAGTAGTATCCAAGAATCAGTATCAAATTTATTAATATTAGTGATATATATGGGTATGGTTAAATTCATTTAACAGAAAAGGATAGATGGGGTTCATCCCTTGCTTGAGTTTTACTTATATACATTTTAGAAAACTTTAGGAAACAAAATTATAGCAGTTAAAAATATTTTGTTCCTTATTATGGCTTGATGGTTTTATGTTTTTGCACATACTTGTTTAAACTAAACATAAGCTTTATGTAATGGAAGTGTCCCAGAGAAGGTAAAGGTAGAGATGGCTGCTAAGAATATAAAACTTTTTTGCATAGAGCATCACATTTTAAAAGTACTTTCTCATGCTTTTCCCACTCAAATTTGGTTAAAATACATACCTACATATAATATTATGATGATAACCTTCCAGTTTTAAAGTTTTAAACTTTAGGATCAGGTCATTAGTAACATTAAAAGTTTTAAAGGCAAGCAGTAGGCTGGAGGACTAAATTGTATTTCTATTTAATTTGTTCATCAGTTTTTTTAAAGAAAAAAATCAAAGGAAGAACCAAAGCTGTCTTCCCCTTCCACCTTCAGATTCCCACTACAAAATAATTTAAGTTCATTGTAGAAAATGTAAAAACAGAAATGCTGTACACACTGGTGTTTTTTGTTTGGGTTTTTAAACTTAGTTTCGTGAATGCTTTAATATCATTAAATTATCTGTAGTATCATTTCTAATAGGTGCATCATATTCTATTGAGCACATATGCCATACTGAAACTTACCTTGTATTTATTGCCTACTCAAGGGCATTTTAAAAATGAGCTGTATCAGTGCACATCTGGTAGATAAATGTTTTTGGACATACATGTTTTCTTACGATAAATTCTGAGATGGGGTTATAGGGTTGCGGGATGCGTACTTTTCTCATGCTCCAGATGGTTGCTCTCTCTCTACATGCTTGCCAGCATGGAGTGTTGTCTTTAGGTAGGTCCATGCCTGTTTGAAATGTGAATTAACTCCCCTTCTGATTTAGTGCAAATTCTCTTTCCTTTGCCTCTAGAATTATCTCTTTCTCCTTCTCTACTTCTTGTTTTTCCTATTCTTTTATATCTTTCCTCCTTGCCACCTAATACTTCGTAGAAACTGGATTGGATGCAGGCTAGAGAAGAAGTTGTTTCAGGTGCTCTTTACCTCACTCTTCACCTGCTTCTTACTGTATGACATGTTCTTGGAGCTCTTCTTGTATAGCACCCAGTTTTTCAAAGATCATTTCTCTCAGTTTTATAGATTCTGATTTTCACTTTTGTGATTTTTAGTGACAGTTAATCTACTACATTGTGATGTGACCCCGTGTTCTAGCACAGTGGTTAAGAGAACGATCTCTGCATTCTTGTAGACTAGGTTCAGATCCCAGCTCCTGTTCTTGTTGACTGGTGTTGGAATCTAGGGTTGTTGTTTTAACCCTTCCAGTCCTTCTCTTTTTTCACATTTTTCTCGTTTTTTTTCAAAATGGAGATAATGGTAATACTCTCCTTAGGATTTTGTTAGGATTTCAAGAGTTGATACTTGTAAGTACTCAATACATTGTGTAACATTTAGTAATTACTCAGTGGGGTATCTTTTCTTATTATCTCATCTGACATATGTATGAATGAAGCAGGGATTATTTTTCCCATTCTTCATTTGAGTAAATGGGATCAGAAAGATGGGATACTTTTCCTGTCATCATGCCTAGAAAGTGGTAGTGTCTGAACATGAATTTAGGACTTTTGTCTTAAGAACTACTGTAACATAGGAAAACTAAAGTTAATGACAAGAATTGAATTATACCTAATAATTAGGATAATACAGGAACAGCATGGAAAGTTTAAAAAGCTTTAAATACTGGGGCTTGAGAGGTACAGCTCCAAAAAGCCTTGACTAGCCTACTAGCAAGTAGGTGAGAAGATGAAGTTAGTTCTTGGGCATCTTGGCTTGGAAAGAAAGGTTGCTATATATCCATAAAGATCCCAGACCCAAAGACTAAAGAGTCTTTAAAAAGTTTAAGAAGACTAAGCTCTAGGATCAAAACATTTAATAGGTTTCTGTACTTTCAATCAAATTAGAATGGAGTCTTGCTTTAAATATATATGACTGACTAGGTTTTTATGTTAACTTGTTTCCGACAGGGCATGGTGCTGATGTGAAATGTGTAGACTGGCATCCAACAAAAGGGTTAGTTGTTTCAGGAAGTAAAGATAGTCAACAGCCAATCAAGTTCTGGGATCCCAAGACTGGCCAGAGTCTTGCAACACTGTAAGTGATAGGAATCCCACCTTGGTCCCTAAACAAAGGGAACAAAGCTACTTGTATTCTTTTTAACTTTTAGCTTTCTCTCGTGTATTTTGAACAAATGGTATAGACAACAGATACACTTTTTATCTATGGCTTTCTAATTAATTAAATACAGTTTATCTTGGAATTCCTAATGAAATAAGGATTGATTTTTATTCTGCCTCATACGTAAATGTAAATTTAATTTGGATGTCTCGGGTGGGGTGGGGTGGAGATTGAGAAGGAGGTGGTCATTACTATTCTGACTTACTGTCTCTCATTATAAACATTTTAGCATTTCAAGGAGTTGATGTTTATGTCCCTTGCTAGACATACAGCCCAGCTTTGTCCATCTCACTACATCTATTTATAGAGGAGTTTTTCCTTCATTTTTGAATCAGTTCTCATTTTTTTGTCTTAGTGCTTATTTTTTATTCACCTAATACAATTTTCTCTTTGAATTATCTGTAAACGTTCACAGTGATATGAATATGTTGTTAAATGTATTTTTGACCAAGCAGCTGTATCCTGGTCCTGATTGAGAGTGAGCCGTATCCAGAGTGAGCAGGTGGGAGCAGGGCTGCCATGTCGCGCACCTCTAATGGCCAGAGTCAACTTGAATGCCTTGGGAATGGTGTCTCAGAGCTGTGCATTGTGCAGGCTTCGGCTTGTTTCAGAGTCTTAACTTCAAATAAACAAATGAACAGTCCTATGCTCTTTCCTGTGTTTTGTCTTAATGAGAGGAGCTTCATTAAATTTTTAAAATTTAGTGAGCTTTATTGAATAGTAATTTATATGTTCAAATGCTTCCCCTGCTTCAAAATTAAAATTGTATATCCAGCGGAAGCTCTGCTGCTATTTTAATTGGTTAAAGAAATCAGTGTTTTGATAATGGACGTTGTTTCTGTCATTGACCTGTTTATTTCAAATGTACTTTTTAACTGTGTCCCTATAATGTTATTACTTCATGCTTTATTACTTCTAGGCTAAGCCTCTTGCCATCTTGACCCATGTGCTTTTCAACAAAAATGGCCATTATATGGATTTAGACTTGTTTTGCATTCTTATATTATTTTCTTGGTACTTTGTTCCTAGTCATGCCCATAAAAACACAGTGATGGAAGTAAAGTTAAATCTCAATGGCAATTGGCTACTCACAGCATCACGTGACCATCTCTGTAAACTTTTTGATATCCGAAACCTGAAAGAAGAGCTTCAAGTTTTCCGAGGTCATAAGAAAGAAGCCACAGGTCAGTGGCTGTCAGATATGCTTCTCATTCTGACTATTGCCTGTAGCATTCTAAAGGCCTGATAATTTTGTCTTTTCCCTATGTTTGTGTTTTATAGCTGTGGCCTGGCATCCTGTTCATGAAGGGCTTTTTGCTAGTGGAGGGTCCGATGGCTCTTTGTTATTCTGGCATGTTGGGTATGTAACACTTACTGTGTAAAGAAGTTGTATATTTTATGAAGAGAGCACTTGGAAGTGTAAAACATGATAACACTTTTCCTGTATTTTTCCTGAGTGTTCATATATACTGTATCATAGACTTCCTGCAGTTTTTAATTTTGGAAACCCGGCTTGGAATAGAAAACTTAGCACCTTTATTTTTGGATATGGAAGTCTTTAGGAGTGAATTAAGAGTGTTTCTTATCGGTGAAATCATTCTTGAAGAATTTATCCCTCTGAACTCTTTTAGGTAAAAGAATATATTACTGATGACAAATCAATACCCCTGAAACATGTGGAAATGACAGAATCAAAGTAACAGGCTTTGGTAGCTTCAGCTTTGTGTTATACTAAAATAAAATGTTTTTTAAGTATATTTCATTGATTATGCTATTACATCTGTCCCAATTGTTTTCTCCCCTTTCGCCCCCTTATCCCCCCACCCGCACCCCCTCCAGCATTCCATCCCCTTGTAGTTCATGTCCATGGGTTGTACATATAAGTTCTTTGACATCTCTATTACCTATGCTATTTTTAACCTCCCATTTATTTTGTATCTACCATTTATGCTTCTTGTTACCTGTACCTTTTCCTTCATCCTCCCCCATCCCACTGATAACCCTCCATGAGATCTCCATTTCTGTGATTCAGTTCCTGTTCTAGTTATTATTTCGTTTTTGCTTTTGTTTTTTTAGGTTCAGTTGTTGATAGTTGTGATTTTATTGTCATTTTATAAGTCCCTTTAACATTTCATATAATAAGGGCTTGGTAATGATGAACTCCTTTAACTTGACCTTATCTGAGAAGCACTTTATATGCCCTCCATTCTAAATGATAGCTTCATTGGACAGAGTAATCTTGGATGTAGGTCCTTGCCTTTCATGACTTCAAATACTTTTTTCCAGCCCTTTCTTGCCTGTAAGATTTCTTTAGAAATCAGCTGACCAGTCCCATGGGCACTCCCTTGTAGGCAACTCTCCTTTCCTCTCACTGCTTCCAAGATTCTCTCCTTAACTTCAGTCCTGAGCAGCTTAATTATGATGTACCTTGGTGCATTCCTCTTTGGGTCCAATTTCTTTGGGACTCTCTGGGCTTCCTGGACTTCCTGGAAGTCTGTTTCCTTTGCCAGATTGGGGAAGTTTTCCTTCATTATTTGTTCTAACAAGTTTTCAATATCTTCCTGTTCTTCTTCTTTTAGCACCCCTATGATTCGGATGTTGGAGTGCTTAATGTTGTCCCAGAGGTTCCTAAGCCTCTCCTCATATTTTTGAATTCTTATTTCTTCATTCTGTTCTGGTTGGATGTTTATTTCCCCCTTTTGTTCCAAATTGTTGATTTGAGTACCGGTTTCCTTCCCTTCACTGTTGGATCCCGGCATATTTTTCTTTATTTCACTTTGTATAACCTTTATTTCTTCATTTTGCAACCAAACTCAATCATTTCTCTAAGCATCCTGATCACCAGTGTTTTGAACTCTGCATCTGACAGTTTGTCTATCTCCTCGGGGCTTAAGCTCCTTTCTGGCGTTTTGATCTGCTCTTTCATTTGTGCCATATTTCTTTGTCTCTGTCCACCTGTTACGTTGTAAGGGGTTGGGGCCTTGGGTATTCACTGGGGCGGAGCAATCTGTGCTGCATTGTGGCGCCGTCTGTGGGGGAGGGGTCAAAGGGGGAACAGTGCTGCTTGCTCTGCTCTAGCCCCTCTTTCCGTCACTTCCCTTGCTTCCCACAAGTGGATTGTGCCATTTCAGATGTTGATTCCTAGGTGAGTGGTCCTATGTACATTTTAGGATCCCATGGGCCACTCCAGGGGACTCTCCTGCACGACTAGGAGCCTCTCCTGCCTTCACTACCCCCACAGGATTTTTACAGCCAGAGGTTTTGAGTCTTTAAGTTTCCTAGTCAGCCAGCACCTGCCTCACCCGCGCATGCTGCCACCTTGCTGGGTGTCCTCTCTGCCTGGAGGCCTGTTTCCACCCCTCCTACCAGTTTGGTGAATGTTTCTTTGACTCCTTCATTGTTGGAGCTCCGTGCAGTTTGATTTTCTGGTAGTTCTGGTTGTTTATTTGTTTTAAATTGGTGGTTATCGTTTTGGTTGTGTGAGGAAGCAAAGTGTTTCTACCTATGCCTTTATCTTGGCCAGAACCCTGATTGTTATTTCTAATTTTTTTTTTATAACTATTGTGAAAAAGGCTTCTTTCTGTGGTGCTATTACAGGGTAGAGAAGGAAGTGGGTGGGATGGAGATGGCCCACGAAGGAATGATCTGGAGTTTGGCTTGGCATCCTCTTGGACATATTCTCTGCTCAGGTTCAAATGACCATACTAGGTAAGCTTTATGTAAAAAACAACAGGGAATTACTGTATTCATGGAGCAGAAAGAAATAAGTATATACATTTTTTTATTGAAAGATTGGTGTATTAACTTGTAGTCCATCTTATTCTTAGGAACATTTTTGTGATGGCTTATAAATACATATATTAGAAGAAAGAGATTGGGTATTGAATATTACCTTGTTATTCAAATTTTGTTTTGCCTTCTGATTAAAAAAAATCTTCCTGAATTTTAAATTTTCCAAAGAAAAGCATTATAAAATTGTGTTTACCAGATGACTGCTTAGTACTGCTAAGTGCCCAGAAATACACTGAAGTCATGCTACTCCCCTTCTCCTGGTCACTTTCTTTTATTTTGCAGTAAATTCTGGACCCGAAACCGACCAGGTGATAAAATGAGAGATAGATATAATCTAAACCTATTACCAGGAATGTCTGAAGATGGAGTAGAATATGGTGAGGCTCTTGCATGTTTATCCTTCTTTGAAATAGGATATTCTGTTAAAACATGTTAAGTATTGAGATGTATTTACAGAACAAATTTTAGTTTTACAGTTGATTTGTAAATTACTGGTGGTAGGTTTCATTTTTGTAGAATTATTAATTTTATTGGGCCAGTACATTTATCAAATCTCCGTTGACAGTGGATATATTCCTATTTATAGATGACCTTGAACCTAATAGCCTGGCAGTAATTCCAGGGATGGGAATACCAGAACAACTTAAATTAGCTATGGAACAAGAGCAGATGGGTAAGAGAAGTTGTACCTATGAATTTTATTTTTATAAAATTTTATAGATCTGTTTTTTCTCTTCATGATACTAAATTATTTTGGAAATGCCAAAATGATCTATGTTGAGAAATGTTGATAAAAGTAATATAAACTGCATAAGATTTAAAATCTACTCTTCCAAAAATGTGTTCATTGATGAAGTGGCCACTTTCATTTCTTTGACTAATTACTTATCTTTATGATTATAGGGAAAGATGAATCAAATGAAATTGAAATGACAATTCCAGGTTTGGATTGGGGAATGGAGGAAGTGATGCAAAAAGATCAGAAAAAAGTACCTCAGAAGAAAGTTCCCTATGCAAAACCTATTCCTGCTCAGTTCCAGCAGGTGAGTGGCTGTATCTCATTCATGCATTGGAGGTTTTGCTTGGTGAGTCTGATTGAAGTTCAGAATATGTTTCTCTGGATTATCTTATCTGTTGAAGATATTTCTGTGCTATAGACTCTTTTGGAGCATTTTTTAGATATTTCAGGCATTCTTAGACATAGTTCCCATCTGCTGCTTTGCAGTTAGTGCTGAGTTTGTCATGAATTTTCTCTAGATCTTTTATTCTTGCCTACTTATTATCATCCATGCTATCAGAGGAGGGAGGAAAAAGGCGCGGAGCAGAGAGAGTATGTTGACTTTCTCCTGCATTGTCTGTCTTCTGCTTTATTTGTCCCTCAACACAAAGTGTGCGCCCTTTTAAAGAGGCAGGCAAGCTTTGCAGTCATAATAACATGCAAGATCTTACAGCTTTTGTGAACTTAGTAATTTCTACCTAGTAATGTGCTTGCCAAATTTCATTCCTGTGCCACTACGAATTAGCATTAGAAATGAAGACAATATATCGGGTGCGCCAGCTTGTATTCAGGAAGTTAGAATTAGCCAATGACATTATAGAATGGTTTTCTCATTCTGTCATTATTACTTACACATCTAGGGTATATTTTAATATTCTCTTGTTTCCCGAGGCTTGGATGCAAAATAAAGTTCCGATTCCTGCCCCAAATGAGGTACTGAATGACAGAAAAGAGGACATTAAATTGGAAGAGAAGAAAAAAACACAAGCAGAAATTGAGCAAGAAATGGCCACATTACAGTACACTAACCCACAGCTTCTAGAGGTATGTGCAGCTCTTTAGGGGGATTCAAGATGCTCAGAGAAAGTAGTGATGACATTGTTTATTGATATGCTCATAAGAAGGGATGGGACTCTCAGGTGGATCTGATAAGCACCGCCATTTCTTACTGGTACGTTACGGGGCTAGTTTCTAGCCATATCAGTCAAGCAGTGAGTAGACCTCAGTTAAATATACATTTCTAATAGAAAAGATAAAGCCAACATAGTTTAAATTGGAATTCACTTATTTATCCACAGATAAAATAATTTTTCTTTTTCTGTCAGCTTTATAGCAAGTGGTTTCCTCTTAATTTTCCTACTTTGACAGCTACTGATAATGATAAAACATTGGTAAATTATTGGGCTTTTCCTGGTCACAATAAATAATCCTGACTGCTGTGTCCCAGCACCTCACTACAGTGAGCCCGAAGGCCTGAGTGCCCTCTGGATTATCTGAATGTTACATGGACTGTAGTTACTATTGGGGTGTTAAGAGGTCAATGCTTCATGTTTGTTCTGAGATTCCCCCAGTGAAATAAGTGACAGCAGTATTGTCATCTTCTAGGGCTCTGGCTTATTTTTCAGTATGCTTTTTCTTTCTTTCTTTCCAGCAACTTAAAATTGAAAGACTTGCGCAGAAACAGGCTGAGCAAATTCAGCCTCCTCCTTCATCTGGTACCCCTCTCCTTGGACCCCAGGCCTTTCCAGGACAAGGTCCAATGTCTCAGATTCCTCAAGGTTTTCAACAGCCCCATTCATCTCAGCAGATGTCAATGAACATGGCGCAAATGGGGCCTCCAGGTCCACAGGGACAGTTTAGACCCCCTGGACCTCAGGGACAAATGGGACCACAAGGTCCTCCATTGCATCAGGGAGGTGGAGGGCCACAAGGATTCATGGGACCACAAGGGCCCCCGGGCCCACCCCAAGGGTTGCCAAGGCCTCAGGACATGCATGGGCCCCAAGGAATGCAAAGGCATCCTGGACCTCATGGCCCTTTGGGACTTCAAGGACCACCTGGATCACAGGGTAATTCTGGTCCTCAAGGTCATATGGGTCCTCAGGGTCTACCTGGCCCACAAGGTCACATAGGCCCCCAAGGCCCACCTGGTCCCCAGGGTCACATGGGCCCTCAGGGGCCTCCTGGTACTCAAGGTATGCAAGGGCCACCTGGTCCCAGAGGAGTGCAAGGACCTCCTCACCCTCATGGGATACAAGGTGGGCCAGGGTCTCAGGGGATCCAAGGTCCTGTGTCTCAGGGACCTCTTATGGGTTTGAATCCAAGAGGAATGCAGGGCCCTCCAGGCCCTCGAGAGAATCAGGGTCCTACTCCCCAAGGCATGATGATGGGCCACCCGCCTCAAGAAATGAGACCTCATCCTCCAAGTGGACTATTGGGACACGGCCCTCAGGAAATGAGAGGTCCTCAGGAGATGCGAGGCATGCAGGGTCCTTCACCTCAAGGATCAATGCTGGGCCCTCCCCAAGAATTGCGAGGGCCTCCAGGCTCACAAGGTCAGCAGGGGCCGCCCCAGGGCTCTTTGGGACCTCCACCTCAGGGTGGCATGCAAGGGCCCCCTGGACCTCAGGGACAGCAGAACCCAGCAAGAGGGCCACATCCATCTCAAGGGCAAATACCATTCCAGCAACAGAAAACAGCTCTGCTAGGTGATGGGCCGCGGGCCCCCTTCAATCAGGTATTATTTATTTGCAACTTGTGGGCATTCCATATTGGGAAAATAAATATACTCTGCACTGCACAGGGGCACTTTCAAATGCTGTGAAAAGCAATCACAGCTGATATAAATGTCTCTCAAGTGGTGATACTGGTCTGAGAATAGCAATACAGCCGAAGAAGAAGATAAGAATAATTAAATAGACCATTAAATATATCGCAATATGAATCTTTACTTCTCAACCTATGTTTTCTAATAGGCGTTCTTCGATAAGAGATTAACTTTCAATTGAATACAGTTTTTTTTTTTTTTTTGAATCTTTATGGGCACTTTATTCAGATGGTTGGTGATCTAAGAAGATGGTGCGTTTGTACCCTAACAGACCATCTTAAATTCCATTTTAAAATGGCCCTTTTTGTAAGAATAAATGTGTAGGTAAGGGGTTTGTAATTCAGGGAAAAGTTAATTGGGTTAAAAAAACTACGGCATTCTTGCCCTGGGCAGTGGTCTTTAGCTGTGTTCATGTCACTCTGGAGTATAGTGGCTCAGATATCATCTTGAATTGCTTGCAGTCCTCCTGAGACACAAAGGTGGGAGTGTTTCTGGTCTCCTGGAGTCAGGGTGAGTCAGTCATACCTTCAGTTCCTGGAGCAATAGCCTTTACATGCTCAGTTGAATATAGTTCCTAATTGTTCCAGGACCCCAGAAGAGCTGTGGCCCTGGAGAGGAAGCATCGGAGCCTCTGAGTCTGCCACGCTTCATTTTCTGGGTCCTTTACTTTAGCATGGTGTTTCATGGGCCTGCCAGCAACAGAGCCACCTCTTACCTGCCTGCTGGCTCTACTTTCAAAGATAGTGTGGGGTGTGTAACTCACTATTTTCATTTCAGTGAATGCTTTTAGAGGTGTCTCAGTCCAAAATTACACATTCTTAGATG
The DNA here is from genome assembly GCF_022682495.2 of Desmodus rotundus. NCBI lineage: Eukaryota > Metazoa > Chordata > Mammalia > Chiroptera > Phyllostomidae > Desmodus > Desmodus rotundus. The sequence continues at coordinate 108,714,976 of NC_071388.1, forward strand.
GTGACCCTTTGGATAAAATTCTGTTCAAATTGTTTTCAGCTCACTTACAAAAATATTTACAGGAAGGAGTATTTCCATAGAAATTTTCTGGGCCCTTTTTTGACAATTGTTTTTCTCAGCCAAGTTTTATTCCCCATTCCCTGAGCTTGTGCTTGAGAAGTGATGTGAGAACAATTCATGTTGCTTGGGGAGAATTACAGAAAGACTGCACAAGCGTGGATGGATTTAACATTGTTCAGCTCTGTGGTTTTTATGTTCTTGTGAATTTCATAGTCTAGAAGCATTATTTGGGTGAGTGAGTAAGTGAGCTAACGTTGACTCCCTGACACTCCATTCGCTTGGAAGAGGACTTGCTGCAGATACTATGTGTAGAAAATACACTCTGTTAACACCTCAGAGAATCTGTAATGTGAAAGTGACTGCTGGACTCACTGAATTAAAGTAACTAGCTAAATAAGTAGATTATGTGGTACTCTTCAGTAGATCTTCCAGAACCTAAAAATGTCACAGCAACGGAGAATCTGATGGCATTTGAGTTTATCTCCAGAATTTATTGTGCACTTTTCAAAATTTAGGATGAGTTTAATAAACCTAGGTTTACCACACTGAGTTGCTGTAAAACTTAAAGTGTTATATATTTTATTAATACAGAATGTACTTGTGTGTGTTTATAATTTACTTACCCCACCTTGTGGTAGTGAATTAACAGTTTGTTTTGGAGGATAAAAACATACGAACTTTAGCTTCCACATTATGACCGAAATTACAAACATGTCAGATTGAAGGGGACAGGTTTGCATTTCTGGGACAATTTAATAAGAGCTTTTACTCTATCATGTAATAAAAGATTTTATATATGAAAAGCATAATGCCTGTAAAGATTTAATTGACATACAGAAATGATGGTAGAATGATACGAAGTTTTGAAATAGGGCATTCCAAATCTCAGAAGTTGCCTTATCAAAATCTTTGCTCATATTTTTTATATGCTGAAATCTGACATTCTTCACTTTGACCAGGTGAATTATTTAAACCAATTGTTTTAATTGGTTCAGTTTACTGGAATTGCTTTCAGGTGTTAAATGAACAGCATGAAAGATGTTGGTAAGAGTTGTCCTTGGGTGAAATGGACAGAAAACGAGAGTATAGAAAGGACTGGTATAGTTTGTAACTACAGTGCTGTGCCTTACTAAGGCAACTCTTTCATGGAAGCTAGTTTGGATTGTGAAAGAATTTTGCTATTGATGGTTTTGAAACTAAGCTATTATCATAGTAGATCCAGTCACTAAATGCATTTTTAATATGTGGGAATGCCTAGAGATTTGTGTGTGTGTTTGTCAACAGACCTGATCCAAGGTCACTAGACAGTATGGGAAATCAGAATTTAGACATGGCTAGATAAAAATACAGAATATGAAGACTAAGGACAAGGTTGGGTTTCAGAGCAAGGAGATTAAGAGCATCAGAACAGCAGGTTTGTATCAGACAGAAGCTGCAAGAACCAAATGAATCCATCAAGATCCCAGGTGCCTGAATGGGAATGAGCAGTAGGTTGCTGAGGACAGGGGAGTCTGGAAGGAAGAGGTAAGAGGGAGATGAAAGGAGAAAGCTTGTGTGAACACCTTGCTCATTAGGAGCCCATCCCTTTCTTATTCTCCCACTGCCCCCTTTTCAAAATCTTGTGAGGATGGTGGATTTTCTGTGGCTGGAAAGGAGCTGTGGATGTCAGAGCACAGCTTATCTGTCCTCGGAGATTGCCACGGCTTTCCTTTGCCAGGAGTTCCTCTATGCAGAGTGTTGTCATTATGTTATGATTTCTGACTTCCTGTTGAGGTTCTTGCTTGGCATAACAAGTAAAGATCTAGCTTTAAATAAAACCTATAAGCAGGTTTAAAATATGTGGGTTTCTTTTTACTGTGGTCAGAGAAGTATCTCCTTTTCCCCCAGTTTAGACAGTTTTGCTACAATGTCACTAGCTATATTTACTGCTGGAGGCTTTGGGGCAACCTAATGTTTTTATCTTGTCACATTATAATAAAATTGCTATTCATGAAGCACAAGCCTATGATTTCACACCCCCGCTTTAAAAACATCTTTTCAGGAAGGACAGAACACAGGCCCCCCACCCCTGATACCAGGCCTAGGGCAGCAGGGAGCACAAGGTCGCATCCCCCCTCTTAACCCTGGACAAGGACCTGGCCCTAACAAAGGTAAATATCTGTTTGGCTGAGTAAGAGATTGTATTTTACCTCCTTTGGGTAAATCTTACAATAAATAGTTTTATTGGTAAGTAATTGAATAGAATGATCATTTGCATCTCTAGGAAAATAAGAGCACAGCCATTGCAGGTAATAGCTTTGTCTTATGTTGCTTTTGTTTATAAATTTGCTTTAGTTAGCCATAAATGCTGCCGGAGGGAATGAGCTCCTCACTACTGGATACTGGTGGTGAGACACTTGGACAGCCCCCAACAATGTGGCCTGACCCTGGTGGCCTTGTCCATTTGCGGGAATGGGAGTGAGGCCAGTGCTCATCCATTGCAAGTGCAGCAGCTGGAGAGCTGGACTGATTCCTTTTAAATTTTTTGATGGGATAAAGAATTCAGAGATTGCAACAGTGTTTTTAATACCACCCCATCCTCCCCCCAAATTGTGTCAAGTATTGAATTATTTAGCTAGTTACATTGTTCTGTACCATTTGAAAAGAAGAGAGCACATGGAAAGCACAGAGATGAGGAAACTAAGAGAGCACACAATGGGAACCAGAGTCCCAGTTCCCTAAAGGATTAAGTTCTCCTAGCATCCCCTCACACCCACAGGAAGAGCTGAAACTTCCTACAATAGTAAGTGGACTGCAGGCTGTTGGAGAGTCAGGGGATAGATAAGGACTGTGAGGGAGTGTGGCTGCAGGGAAATCAGGAGGTGGAATTGTTGTATCAGTGGGAGGACACAAGCCAGAGAATGTGAGTACTATGGAGATTGCATTTCAAAGAACTTGACTCCTTTTCATTTTAATTGGCTAAGCCCCACAGCTCCCCTGGTATACTTTAGGGTTCTTGCCGCATTTTATCAGATTAAGAAGAGTCCTTGTTAGCATTTTTTAGCCCCAGGACTTTGGGAGTTTAAAGCTTAGTGTTGAATGTATGTGAGTGTTAGAGATAGGGATAAAGGAATTAGAATAATATTTAATTTAATCCCACCTTATGGAAGTGGTGGCCAACAGGGAAAAAGAGATGGCAAGCATCAAGAACCAACCTTTGGAGTTTGGGGACCCTAAGAAAGAAGAGTCTTTTATTCACAAGGTATAGCCATCAACAAACTGAGAGCCTGCCTCTCTTCCTCTCCCCTACCCTATGTCTGTCTCCATCTATTTCCCTTTCCTTGTTCTTCCCCTTTTTCTCTTTCTCTTTCTTTTTCTTTCCCTTTCCTCTTTTTCTCTTTCTTTCTTCCTCCTCTCTTTTTCCTCCCAGGGACCAAAGGGAGAAGGGAGAGCCGAGAAAGGGGCCCTGCCATCCCCTACTGGATTAACCAGCGCTGCCGCCCCATCACCGGTGGCCACATCCCTTCTAATTTCTAGTGGTGGGTTTCTTTCCTTGGATGAGCAGGGTACTTTTAAACAGATAGAGGTAATGGGAGGATTAATATACATAGGTAAGTCCAAATGGAATAATGTTCAGTGTCCTCAGATCACACAACATCTGCTCTATCTCAGGTCACACCAAGTTCAAACATCCTAATATCAGAGATAAGCCATTAGCTGCAGGAATACACTGAGAGGTGAGGGTCCTATCTTCCATAAGGAAACAGACCTAGGATATTTGCAAACTGAGCACGGAGAGGACTGGTTTCATGGAAGAGAGGAAAGAACCCTTCAAATGGTCTATTTTTATGCTCGGATATCCAAGTTTTTTTTACGTTTGAATAATGAGTGGGTTTTAAATAGCCAAGAGAAATGAGCAGAAATGAAGGAGGAAGGACATTGGAAGGGTGAGAATTATGGTTGCCTGTGATACCAGGAAACCAAATTCAAAGAGTAAATGTCATGAGCGGTGCTGCTGGAGAACTTACGTTGAAGTACAGAACTTTGTTGTTTCAGAGGCACAGTGTCCCTTTGTATCTACTTACCAGAAATGTTTTATTAAAGTATATGTTGACAGAAAATAAGTGTTCATTTATAATGGCTGAAGTAGTTCAGGAGCCAGGAAAACAGATCCCTTCAATGTTAGGAGGTGAACTAAGTTAACCATCACAAGTTTAATTAGTCTTTTCCCATTTTTATTCCACTTTTATTAGTCTATTTCCATTTTATTTAGTACTTTTAATATATTACATATGTTCAAATATTTTTAAAAAATCTTTAGTGAGTTTCCAAAAACTGTTTGCAAGGAATGGTAATCATATTATAGATGAGGAATATCATTCATAGAAAGGGGCAGAAAAAGTGTTCATATAAACCTTAAAACTGATATATATATAGTAAGGTGGTTTGGTTACCAAGCAGTTATAAGAGAAGCCCATGGTTCCATGTGCCTTACAGAAGATTTTGTTAAGAATCAAAGTGTGAGTTAACAAATTGAGTTAAATGAAGTGTGGGTTAAAGGGGGGACATCATAGAGGGTGGCAGGTAGCCCAGTGCCGGGCTTCGCAGGCCCACCCTTGTAAGTGCAGGGCTGGGTGGCAGGGGTGGTGCCTGGCTTGGCTCCCTGGCCTGCACCGTGCACTTTCTCCTGTCTCCTCCCTAGGTACAGAGCAGGTGGGCAGAATGAAGTCACTGAAAGAGTGAGGGCTGGGGAGAGAAGCTCAATCTTATTCCTGTGAGGCTCTCTTACATTTTCTAAATTAATCACTATACTGTAAGGTGGGTGCATTTGAGATTAGTAATTTGCCCTAGGTCAAGTTCCTTAACTCTAGTGAGTGATGAAGTGGAAATCTTCACCACAAAAACCTAGTTCTATTCATTTTATAATGCCTTAGAGACATTTGTCTCCTAGTATGCTGAGAACCAAAGAGGGAAAACATTCTAAATAAAAGAATGCCTTCTAAAACATTATGATGCTGAAAACCAGACCTGTGTTGGCAGAATTCCTGGAAGACATGGTAAAAGCAGCTTTGTTTCTCATAGGTGACTCACGGGGCCCTCCAAACCATCACATGGGCCCACTGTCAGAGAGGCGGCATGAGCAGAACAGTGGCCCTGAACATGGTCCAGACAGGGGACCTTTCCGGGGCGGCCAGGACTGCAGGGGTCCCCCTGATAGGCGTGGCCCTCACCCTGACTTCCCTGATGACTTCAGCAGACCAGATGACTTCCATCCTGACAAGCGCTTTGGCCACCGATTACGTGAATTTGAGGGGCGAGGAGGACCTTTACCACAAGAAGAGAAGTGGAGGCGAGGGGGCCCCGGGCCTCCGTTTCCTCCTGATCACAGGGAATTCAGCGAGGGGGATGGCCGGGGCTCAGCCCGGGGCCCTCCAGGTACATGGGAAGGCCGCAGACCTGGAGATGAGCGATTTCCCCGGGATCCTGAGGACCCACGTTTTCGAGGGCGCAGAGAAGAAAGGTGGGGCAGATACTTTGTGGGTCTATTTCTTCTTCCCTGGAGCTTTTTATCTTTTCTTTTTCCCACAAAGTCCCTTTTCTTTTTCACTTCACTTCTAGCCCTACCCTCTTTGTGTTTTGCAGTTAGACTTTAAAAAATATATATGCTTTTTAATATTTATGTGGTTCTTTTGTCTTTATAATTTAAAAATCATTTTTTTGCTTATCTTTTGGTGTTGTAAAGTGATAAGGAAGATATGTATACTGTAAAGTTTATTGGGTCTGATTAGAAATCACCAGGTTCTCTTGATTAGAATGATGAAATCATACAAATTGATATCTATCTAGATACAGATATCTAGATTAAGAATAAAGGAATTGTTCAATAGCTTTTGTGAAATTGCCTAAAGATCCTAACAAATGAAATCAAACTGAAAAATAATCTTGCTGTTAAAGTAGGTCAAGGTCAGGCTTGAACACTCCACTTGCTTGGAGTAAAAACAGAATATAAGAAATACAGAGGAAAAAAAATGCGTAGTAAAAACAAGAATTAGTGAAATTGCAAGTGAAACTCAATAATGAATGATGATAATTGAGTATGTATTGTGTGCTAGATGGCCCCACTTAATTGTTACAGTGAACTATGAGCTAGGTGTCACTGTAAGCATCTTACAGATGAGGAATCACAGTGCCCATGCTGTTCAGCACTCCTGCCTTCACCACTTCAGTGTTCCTGCCCACGTATTTTCCCATCACAGCTCTCACTGGTGGTGTTAGTAGGTGACTGAGTTAAGGGTTGGCAATTCCCATCCTCATGAGGTGTGTTAGAAGAGAGTGGCTGTTGAAAGGGCCATGAGGGTGAAGAGAGGGTTAAGGAAAGCAGCTATCAGAAGGGAGTTTTGAAAAAAAAATTTAAGGGCTTCCAATTTTCATAAGGGCCTTTCTTCATGATACCCAGTATTCACTCTGAAATGGCTTTTTATATCTGCAAGTGCCTCGTTTCCAATGGCTTTGGCATCAGCATGACTTTAATTGATTTACTGCGTCCTTGCATCTTGTGCGAAGGCTCAAATTTTACTAAGCATCAATTTGTATTGTATTTCATCTATCAGTAACAGTCTCACAGCCTAAACTCTTACGCTTCTTACAGCTTTGTGCTGCTCTTTGGATATGGCAATTGTTCCTTTTGTGCATGCTGTTTCCTCTGCCTGAGACTCAGTTTCCCAAATGTTTGTGGCTCCAGTTAGATCTCTCCTCCTGTATACCCAGTTCCTTTAAACTGCTTTCTATTTCTTCGTAGCACTCAGTGTTGTGTGACACTAAGTAATATGTTTATTTCTTTATAACCCATATTTCCCAGAAGTACCACACCCTTTGAAGGGCAGGGGCTTTGTTCATCTACCACTGTGTCCTCAGGACCTAGAGCAGTAGTGTTGTCATAGTAGGTGCTTACTAACTTGAAGAAATGAGTCTGTTCAATAAGGAGAGGCATTTGAGAGAGGTCAGTTTATTAGGAGCTTAGGCTGCCATAACCAAATACCATAGACTGAGTGGCTTAAACAATAGAAACTTATTGGATTGGCCAAAAAGTCTTATGCTTTTTTTTTTTCCATAAAAGACACATTTTACAGATGGGGGATCACAGTGAAAATTTTCATTTTCACCAATAACTTTATCGCTTTGGATATTTTGAGTATGTCAGCTGTTTCCCACTATTGGCTTCTAGTGGGCGGAGGCTAGGGGGTGCTGCTAAACACCTTCCAATGCATAAGACAGCCCCACAGCAAAGAATTATTTGGTCAAAATGTCAGTAGTACCAAGAAACTTTACAAACCACCTTTGACACGTTCAGTCATACACAGCACCTTCTCCATACACAGCATAAATCTTTTTTTTCTGTTGCATTTCAAGTGTGTTTTTACCTTTCTTGAAATAATAAAGCATAATACGCTGAAAATGTTGCGTGTTTTCTTCCATCTTCAGTATTAAAATGGCTGCACAAAAATTCACCAATTTTGATAGGATGTTTTTAAATGCACGCTGGTATAACAGCTGTAACAATTGTTTCAAAGGAAGTTAACAAAATTGTTTCAAATGAAGTTAAAGACAACTAAGCCCTACCAGAGCCATCATATAGGAAAAAACATAACGGACTTTTTGGGTAACACAGTATTTTCTCAGTTCTGGAGGCTGGAAATTCCAGGTCACGATCCAGCAGGATGAGTTTCTGGTGAGACTTCTCTTCCTAGCTTGCAGTTACCTTCTCCCTGTGTCCTCACAAGGAAGAGAGAGAAAGCTCTCCCTGGTATTCCTTCTTACAAGGGCACTAATCCCATCATGGAGGCCCCACTCCAGTAATCTCATGTAACCCTTAATTGCCTCTCAAAGGCCCATCTCCAAATATCACATTGGAGTTAGGCTTCAACATATGAATTACATGGGGGGATATAAACATTTAGACCATAACAGGAGCTGTTTTCTAATTAGGGCAACTTAGATTCTCTCTCTCCCCTTTTGGACCAAAGAAGAGTCCTGCTGTGTTTGGGGTTTCTACCCTGACTGTCTCAGGGAAACAGAGTCCTCTGCTTTTACTCTTCCTGTTCCACTCATCTCCTGGGCCACTTCACCCTCACTATACGTTGTTATTTAGCCAGTGTTCTGGTCACATCCCCTTTATTTGCAGGACCATGATTCATAAGTTACCTCAGGGCCAAAAAAGTTACTAAAAAGATAGCTGAGTGGTGTAGTGGAAAAGGGGAAGATCTTTTTACAGTAAAACACCAAGTGATAAATGTAGGAGGAGTGGCAGAATTAGAAAATCACTTCTTTTATAGCAGTTAATGTCACAGTTGATTCAGGCGAGGATCATCAGTGGATGCTAAAACCATTGGGTAAAAGATTGTGGGGAAACAGGTGAGTCTCACACCCCACAGATCACTTAATTGCAAAGGAGAAAATGTGTGTTTGCAACAGTGAAATTTGGTCGCTGCACCACTAGTACATCATAGACAATGAGACAAATTGATGTCACTGAGAAGGTATAAGTAGTTTGGCCAAGAATGAGGAAACAATCAGAAAAATTCAAATTGTGGTCTGTTCTATAAAACACCTGGGTGGACCTTTCAAAAATGTCAAGATCACAAAAGATAAAATATGGGAGGGTAACTGTTGTAAATTACAGTAGAGAGACGTGACTACCGAATAACAATGTGGTTATGATTGAAATCCATATTTTAAAACAAATGTAAAGGACATTTTGAGGACAACTGGAGAAAGTTGAATGAGACTATAGAATAAATAGTATTACATGTTAGGTTAGTACTAGTATTATTAAATGGGAGAAATGGTGTTCTTAGAGAAAACATACTGAAGTATGCAGTGCGAGAGCATCACATTGGCAGCTGATTTTAGAATTGTTTAGAAATGAATATGGAAACAATTGAATAAAGAGTACATAAGCACATGTGCAAATTATTAAGAACTGATTAGGTGAGGGATGTATGAGCTTGCTCTATTTTTTCAACTTTACTGTAAATTGTGAAATTTTGAAAACAAAATGGACTAAAAGATAATTGAATGAAAACTCATGAAAAAGTAGAAGGCCTGGCCCGAAAGGAAGTCACGAACACGTGGTTCATGCAGACCAGTCTCATGCCCCTACCACCTTCTGACCCTTTCCCTACTTTCTGTGGTCTGTTGGTGCACTTCTGCTGGCAGGCCCTTATCCTGCTTCCCACAGGCTGCCGCTGCTTCCACAACACTGGGCCGGTTTGACTTCCCTGGTCCAGAATTCCTGAGAGACAGTGAAGTTGTTCACCTGCCAGGGCACCAGCCTGACCATAAGCCAGATGCCTAGTCAGCTGTGGGACGGGCCCATTGGGGAAGTCCGTAGTCACCCCTGAGTAGAGACTGTGGGGTGGGCCAGAGCAGATGGCAGGATAGATGCCCCAGAACAAGTCTAGAACAGTTGGCAGACATGAATCTATACTCTCCTTTTTTCTGGTGATACAAGTATTCGTTATAAAAATTTAAATGATAATGAAAACCTTTGGGAGGCAGTGGTAAAGAGCCTGGGCTTGAAGGGTGGGACTGGCTGAGTTCAAATGTGAACACTTAGGTGTGTCCTTAAATAAGTGACTCAACCTCTCTGTGCCTTGTTATACTCATGGGGAGAAGAGAGTTAATTATGGTAGTAGTTTCATATGGTGGTTATGAGGATGAAATGGACTGAATAATACATTTAAGGCACTTGACATATTAGCACTTAAAACATGCTCACTACTATTTTTCCTAAAAGCCTGAAAGAAAATGAAAATAATCCTACATTCTGATATGTTTCCTTCCTGCCTGTTTTTGCCTGTAATATTGGGATTGTAAAATGTGTACTTTAAACAATGTAGTTTTACTTGTTTTTCTCCCATTTAACGTATCATATTTTTAAATGCTTCTTTGAAACATGAACTAGAAGGTGTTTCATTGGGTGGACATTCTGCTGTTTTTCCTCACAGCTTCAGAAGAGGAGCCCCCCCAAGACATGAAGGTCGGGTTCCCCCAAGAGGCAGGGATGGTTTTCCTGGTCCTGAAGACTTTGGTCCAGAGGAGAGTTTTGATGCTTCTGACGAAGCTGCCCGCGGAAGAGATCTCCGAGGACGAGGCAGAGGTGCCCCACGAGGTATGCTCCAAGGACACTGGCTCTGGGAAGAGCAGAGATGGAGAGGTAAATGTTTGGGAGCACACCTGAAATAGTCTGTTTTGTTCCATCGTGTAGGAGGAAGGAAGGGTTTACTTCCCACTCCTGATGAGTTTCCCCGTTTTGAAGGAGGAAGGAAACCAGACTCCTGGGATGGAAACAGAGAGCCAGGTAAGGAAGAACTGCCTGTGGCTTATGGTAACTCAAGACAAGTAGCTCAAGGACCCCTGGGGGCCTGAGACGCTCCTCCAAATCCACCAGCTCCTCTTTTTTTCCAACTCACATCTCTACCTGAGAATGGATTGTTTCACAACCTTCACCCAACAGCATTCTGTCACAGGAGATTAGAGATTGAATGCAGAAACAGATGGCAGAATCCAACTTTCTTTCTCATTTCTCTATAAATGAGGCAGACATTTATAAAGGGGTATATCTAAATATGAAACAATAGCATTCTTTTCACTGCAATGTTTTGTAGTGAAGGGAATTAGTTTTCTCAGTCTTCATTGCCAGTATGGTAAATATTATTAGACACAACTCTCATAAGTGAAGTCTCTAATAATAATCAAATATTATTAGATATAGCTCTCATACATGAAGCACTCCAAAGAACTCCTGGGGCTAAAAAGTTTGAGGTCCACTTTTCTGGACCTAACCTGCCTCTTACTTGAAGTGGTATGTCAATTTCTAACCTTGACTTGTTTAATGTACTCACGGTGTGACTTACACCTGGCAGTTATTCAGCAAGTGAGTGTTTCTAGCATGAATGATTGTTGGTTCTCAAGTTGCTATTTATTCTTAACAATATAATTTCCGTCTGCAGTAGGTCACACTCTAATATGAGACTGTCAGATTCTTAGCCTTATCCATCTATGTTTCTCTTTCAGGACCAGGTCATGAACATTTTCGTGATGCTCCCCGCCCGGATCATCCCTCTCATGATGGTCATTCCCCAGCTGGAAGAGAACGATCCTCTTCCCTCCAAGGCATGGACATGGCATCCCTGCCACCCCGAAAGCGCCCCTGGCATGATGGACCAGGGACCTCTGAGCACAGAGAAATGGAAGCCCCAGGGGGTCCTTCTGAGGATCGAGGAGGCAAAGGTAAGTGGAGGCCAGTGATTCCAGTTCTGAGAGCTGTGGACGCCGGCCATAGACCTGCCAAGAAGGCTGCAGGGGCCACTGGAGGCCTCATCTCCAGGCCAGCCCCATCCCAGGGTACGCCTGTTCCACCTACCCCCTCCTAGGGCGTCAAGGTCCTTTCTCCATTTCTAGTCTCCAGGGCTTATGCTTTGTAAAGGCACATGTTCCCCAATGTGGTACAAATGCAGTTTGCTTGGGTTTACCCCACAGCCAGTCAGAGCTCTCCCTTCTGACTGCAAGCTCAGTGTCCTCCACTCGCTTTCAAGAATCTCTGCTTTGTTCAAATTCAGCTCTTTGTCAGGGTGCCCAGCACGGTCTCTGCTGATGGTACTTTCTGAGAGACTTCCTGCTCTACCTGGCAAATGTGCTCCACCGATGGCTGCTCTGAGCCCTGGAGGGTCTCATCAGTGGCAGATGGAAGTGCCCTTTTCCAGGTTTGCATTTTTTTTTTTAGCATGGGCCTGGAAGGAACATTATATGTACCCATAGTCACGAACACTTTGGGGAACATTGTCTGGAAAGAGTTGTTTTCAGGTGGTGGCAATAGGGTTATTTCTAAATCTTGAAACTGGATCTTTACTTTAGATGCAGCGCTTTTAGGTAGGAGCTGTAGCCGCCAAACGCCAGCTAGCTACAATTCCGGCCTCAGGTTAAGCTGGGCTGTTGCTTATGTGCTGTGGTCTGGAGGCTGCTGGAACAACTGCCCATGGGCTCCAACTTGTGCCCACTCCCCAGTTAACCTGAGTCCCTGACAAAGTTCTGGCTTTTGTTCATGACAGTTGTTTGGTTCTTCTCAGACAAAATCCCTCAGAAATTCTCATGTCGCCAGGAGACCTCCCCATCCAAGCACATTTTGTTGCTGGTCTGTATGGGCACTCAGGACACACTTGTAGGTCCTTGACTGCAGCCACATGGCTAGTGTGGGAATTACATCCTAGCTGATGATTTCTTTGCCCTTACACCTTCTGATGGGTCTAGGCTTTCACTTTGTAAGAAAAGAAGCCAAAATTATTCATTTGGCTAGCTTTCCTAACCTCTTCATCCTAACTGGATTCAATTCCATTCAAAAATTTAAGACAAAATAAAGTTGTCAATAATCTTCTGATAGTGCATTATGGGAGATGTAGCCAAATCCTATCATCTCATGAGAAAAAAACCTTTTTAAATGAGAATTTTAAAAAGTAAAGTTTGTGTCCAAATCTGGAACAAATGAACTATCCTTGGGAGAAATCATTCTGAAAGCTAGTGTTATTGCTATGCTTTTGTTTTTCGAGAAATATATTATTTCACTATTTAAAAGGAAATCAAAAGTACCACAGTTGTGGGGTAAGTAAGCACTTGTTTTACTTGTAATTACCATCATGACAGTTGCTTCCAAAGTTTCTTAGTGCTTTTCAGACCTTCCCTCAAAATACCTCTGGTGGCATAGGAGGGTGAAGATACACCTCCCATAGATTAGAGAAATGACCTAGTGTATCCAGGACTTCTAGAAGGTGCTCCATCTTTATCTTTTGGCTTCCTGTTGTCTCTGTCATAAAGCCTTGGGGAACATGTGTCTAGGTGATGTGGAGGGGCATGGATACAAGCCAGGATGGGAATGAGACAGTGGTCAAGAAGATGGTGGAGGCACTTTTTGTGCTTCTAATGCTAGTGTCAGAACTTTGTATTAAAGAAAGACCCAGAAGTGTTCTTCTGTCATCACAGAACAAAAGTTCATACCAGGGGTTATCAATAGTCTGATTATTAAAAAGTCACATGTGAAATCAATGTTTCCTTTCAGGCCGAGGGGGCCCAGGACCTTCCCAAAGAGTGCCAAAGTCTGGCCGTTCCAGCTCCTTGGATGGAGATCACCATGATGGATACCACAGAGATGAACCTTTTGGGGGCCCTCCAGGCAGTGGTACCCCTTCTAGAGGGGTCCGGAGTGGCAATAACTGGGGTAGGGGGAGTAACATGAACTCTGGCCCACCAAGGCGAGGAGCTTCAAGGGGTGGTGGAAGGGGTCGGTAGAAGGTGGTGGGAATGAGTACCCCTCCGCATCTCTGGACAGTATTTAAGAACTTCTTGTGGACTTACCAAGAGAAACAAAAGGAAACCTGCACCTTGTAGCCCTGAACTCTTATTCTGGGGCAGCTGAATTCCAGGAGCCCCTAATGAGGTCTTCAAGATGAAGAGACTGCTGCTGGCCACCCAGAGAGTAGCTGGCCTTTTGTCCTGTACACCCTCACTGCCCCAGCTCCTACATTGTTTTGTGAAGATAGAAGCTGGAATTTTTTTTTTTTTTTTTAAAGTATCAGGAGACAAGAAGCACCTCCACCACAAATTTAAGTTCACGTCCAATTGGAAATTTGTTTCTATATGTACAGTTTGTCAGAAAAAAAAAACATTGTTTTTGTATGAATACAGAATGTGATTTATGCAAGAATTAACAGAAAACAACTAGTTGTGAAGTGCTTGCCTTAAGGAAATCCTTAGTTTCTACTGCATCCAGTTGGTTGAAGGGTGTACAATTAGTGCTTATACTTGTGATCATACTTGATGAAATCTCTTAAGTCAGGGGTGTCCAACTTTTTGGCGTCTGTGTTGCCACATTGGAAGAAGAGTTGTCTTGGGCCACACATTAAATACACTGCAACATGTAATCACACAAAAAAATCTCAATGTTTCAAGTAAATTTATGACTTTTGTGTTGGGCCACATGCAGCCCAGGCTGCAGGTTGGACACCCCTGCCTAAGTCATCTAAATTAATTTCATCTGTGAACCTTTTGCTCTGGCAGATGGGAAAGTACACTCCAAAGAAAAAAATATTCTGGTTATCCAAGTAGGGGTTCTCCCTTAGGTACATCTAGTAGTCACCTTAGACTTTGAATTGCCTTGTTTCTGACTAGAACTTGATGCAAGCCAGAAATTAACATGTATCCTTTTGTCTACTGTAAATCAATTTCACAAACTTTAAATTGAAGACTGGACCAAAATGTTTGAAATAATTTTGCAAAACTTCAATAATTTCTTTCTTCCAATACTAGCTCTGTGAAAATACCAACGTTTAAGGCAGAGGATAGTCCTAACCTAAAGTAAGCCAGGAAGTTCATGTCTACATGTATTACTTTAGTTTTAAATACATTTGGCCCAGTTTGGATTGGGTGCCAAAAGTTCAGTTTGAGATAACGCCATAATACTCTCTATAGTGACCCTTACTTTTTTAAATAGGGAGAAAGCTTTTATTATTCAAAGGTAAGTCCATAGTGTCCCTAACACTGCCAGTTTCGTTTTGCATTAAAGACAAGTCTGCCTCGCACACTTAACACTGGAAGTCTCAGTAGTTGCTTAGAAAAAATCTGTTTTCTAAGGGATAGTTGGACAGTATGTAAAAAACTTAACTGGCGCTCTATTAATGTAAAAAATGGTAAAAGCTAAGTTATTTCTGCAGAGAGAAAAGCAATCATGTTGCTTTTTCGGGTATTAGAACCTATAAACTGCAAGTGGATAACTTTCACTTTACTTTTAAGTTAAAGACATCTTAATTACTAGCACCTCTCTGTAACACGATTAGAAAGAAGTTCAAGATTGTCTTAGGTTTGTGGATATTCTTCATTAGCCCTCCACTAGTACATCTTAAAAAGAAGATGTCATTAATTCTGAAGCTGAAAAGGGATTCAGAGACCAAACCCTGATCAAAATTAGGCTCCCTTTTGAGATGTATTTGGTAAGAAACTTTATCATCTTAATATTTTAGGGTTTAACTTTAAAACACAGTACCTCAGTAAGGAGATAACTAGATCACATTTTAAATATGAATTCATTTACAAAAAAGTGAAATGTCAACATTATATATTTATGAAATACCTATGAGATACACATTTTAAAACATCACTGTCAAAATATGTTGTGCTTTGAGTATTACAAAAACTAGATTTTCAGTGTTCAAGTCTTGAGAAAACGTTGGGAATACAATTTTTAGAAGTAACATCAACATAAAAATGTGCTAAAATGGTAAAACCTTCCGTTGTGAAAATTCTAAAGAAATTTAGAATGAAGAGATTTAACTAGGGGGTAGAAAGAACAGCCAATTGCACAAGACTTTACAGTTAAATAAGTCACTCCCTGAAAACTGCATTTGCTTTTACAAACACCCTCTTGGTTTTTCCTTTTGAGGGCGGTAACCATATTTACTGGTCCAGGAAGAAGGCAGTATTTTTAAAGACCACTGTGGAAAGTGGGTGCATGAAGTAGCCTGTAAGTCTCCCGTGGATGTTGGTCACTGTAGTACCCATCAGGACCTCATAAATTTTGAGGCTGAATGAAGAAGCAGTGCTCTACTCCTGCCTGACATACTATTTAGGCAATGCTGGACTCCAGCCCCAGAGAACAATTTTCAAATTGTACAACCCAATTACAGAAAAGTGGTCCTCAAGCTTAGCTGAAAATGGGTGATTGAACAGATCTGAGGTTTGGCTCTTCAAGTAATTTTGATGTGAACTGAGAACAAATGAAACAATTTTAAAATTCTAAGTACATTTTACATTCTAGTCAATACATAACTAGTGACAACATACAAAGTTTTATGGACTCATCAGAATATTCAGCCCATACTTGTGGCAGTAAATTAAGGTGTGCAATGAAGTCATGTAAGTGCTGAATCTAAAAGAAGGAAATTTGGCAATTAGATACGAAAAGCATCTTACATTATATTAGGATTGGCTTACAATGTCTAAATTAGTTTAAAACGCAGATAATAAAATTAAGAATTTTAATTAGACTGGTTTCCATCAAACATGGGAACTCTGGATGTAGAATTCTTTATCCCAGGGGTCCCTCACCACAGTTCTGCCCAGGAATCTTTCAGCACCTTACTAGATAACCGTGATTCTTGGGGCAGAGCATGTCCTTTTAAAGTCTATCGCTTGTTTTTGCTATCAATACAGGTTTTAGGTCCATCGCTTTCGTTGTTAGTACACTTCTCCTCTAACTTTATAAGGCACAATATTTACGATTTCGTTAAAAGAAAGAAAAAAAAAAACACCCTGAGGTAAAGTCTCTTTAACTAAAATACTTAAAAAAATCCGGTGGTTAAATTTCATGTTTAAACCGATACTATTATGGGTCAACCTAACATTGAAGAGAAAATAATTTCCAACAGCCAAAGAAAACAAGCTGATCCAAACTACAACCTACCACTGGATTTTTAATATAAGGTAAGAGAAAAACCTAAGAAAAGTCAAAAGGGCAGCTAATTAGAGGCATTTTTTTAATGCTGTGAGTTTACATTTACTGTGGTCTTACATTGACCACGGTTAATGCAAAAGCAACTCATCATAAATGTTTCACAGCATATCACCAACTCAATAACCAAATCTCATTTTCAGAGCACCAGCTACCGAGTGTAGAAGAAAAAGCTGAAATTGATCTTTCGAAACTGCTCGTATCTGCCGCCCCGAGTCTACAGATTGGCTGGCACGATGAAGGCGGTCTCTGCCTGCGTGGTCTGGGAGCTGGCAGCTGCGGTCCTTGGCTCAGGGCGTTGGCGCCGGGTTCTCATACCGGCAGCGTTTTGACGATGCCGGCACTGGAGCCCATCCGCCCCAGCACTAAGCGAAGTGCAGTGCTGGCGCCTCGAGGAAGCAGATCAATCAAGGCAGCCAACAGTGCGGCCACCTGTACGCAGGCGCCTAGCGCCGTGAGGAACGTACTGCGTAAACCCAGCGCCGAGTACAGCGTAGCGGCCAGCGCCACCACGTAGAACAGCACGGTCCGCGATGGCGCCTCCTCGCAGCGCAGCAGACGCCGGCACGCCGCCCCGCCCCGCAGGATCATGCCTCCAGCCAGTGCTAATGCGGAACCCAGCGACCATAATATCCCGAACTTGCGGGCGCGCAGCAGCAACGCTGGCGCGTAGAGCGCGGCCAGGCTGAAGCAGAGTGTGGCCAGCAGCAGACACACGCCGCTCGCCGCCACCTGCTGCGCGTGCGTCACTTTGGGCGGACACACCGGGCCCGCCTCGGGCCCACTGGTGCTTCGCGCCCACTTCCAGCGCAGGGCTAGCCACGGCCCTACGGTTCCGTCTCCCGCCTTGGTTTCCTCTGCCTTTTCCGCGATGAGCTGCGGTTCTGTGGCCGCCTGTCCGCCCGCTTTCCCGTGCGCCAGGTAGTCCTGCAGTTCGCGGTGGATGTCCGCCATCTTGGACCGAGAGCTGCATTTCACTTCCGGTTCTGTGGTCGTGACGGGAGCTGCTCTCCCCTAGACCGACGTTGTCGGGCTGTAGCGCAAGGGGTGGGGCATGCGGCCCGCGTTGGAGGCTGAGGTTAACCCTGTGTAGACTCGGTGCTCTCTACACAGCCTGGGCAGGAGGCTTGGCATGTCTGTCAGCCTTTACCCTCCCAGCGCCGCATCTTGTTCTTTGGTGTGAGCGGCGTTGGGCCTGAGTAAATCTTGTCAGCATTAAAAATTGGTTGGGGGCGGGGGTTGGTGTGGCTATAAAAGGGTAGGTGAGGGACTCTTGATGGAACTATTGGTATCTTCATTTTTTTTGATATAAATTTGAACGTGTAATTGGCTTTATTAAATCACTTGTGATTTGGGCAGCATATCATCTAGCAATCATAGAGGTACTCCTGTGTTGCCTGTATCTTGACCTTATGGATGTCAGTATCCTGGTTGTGTGCTATGTAGTTATACAAGACATTACAATTGGGAAAACTGGGTAAAGAGTACATGGGGTCGCTGTATTTCTAAAACTGTGCTAACTTGCAATTAATAAGTAACTTTTAAAGAAGTTCAGACATGCAAGACTGGAGACGGAAACTAACAAGCTACAGGCAAATCTGTTGAGAGTTTGGGTAAGTTGTATTTATTGGCAAGGAGGTTGAAAAGGCGGGGGAAGTCTAGCAGGGGGCTAAGCAGTAAATTCATTGGCTTGTGTACAGGAAGAGCTTCTTGACAATATTCATCGGTAGGAAGTACTTTTCGGTCTCTGTAGGTCAGACCCTTCCTGGAAATCACTTTCTCATTTCTTTAGTTTTGTTTTCCTGAGGGCGCATGTGTGAAAATCTCCTTTTCATATCCTCTGGTTTCATTTTTAGATTGTAATCCTTCATTTGATAATAGTGATCATGCTGATCACTTACTGTGAGCAAAATCATTAAGATGACTAAAATAAAGAAAAAAGTTTTGGTCAGATGTGGAGAAATTGGAATGCTTATACACTATTGGTAGGAGTATAAGAAGGTACAGCTGCTGTGGAAACAGTATGGCAGCTCCTCAAAAAATTAAAGATATGACTACCATGTGACTTGGTAATAATTATTCCGGGCATATATTCAAAGAATTTGCCCTAGCTAATTGGCTCAGTGGGTTGAGTGCCCGCCTGCCAGCTGAAAGGTTGCTGGTTCAGTTCCTGGTTGGGGCACATGCCTGGGTTGCAGACCAAGTCCTCAGCTGGGGAGCTTGCAAGAGTCAACCGATTGTTTATCTCGCACTTCGATGTTTCTCTCCCTCTCTTCCTTCCTTTTTTTCTAAAAATAACCAAAAAAAAAAAAAGGAAAAAAATTTAAAGCAGGGTCTTCATGGTGTCCAAAAGGTATAATCAACCCAAGTGTCTATCCATGGATGAATGACTAGTAGTATGTATAGACAATGGGATATTACTGAGTGTTAAAAAGGAAAGAAATTCTGACATACAACATGAATGTACTTTGAAGACATGGGATACTAAGTGAAATAGGCTAGTCACAAAAAGGCAAATACTGTATGATTCCACTTGAGAGGTACTTAGGTCAAATCACAGAGACAAAGTAGAATGGTGGTGCATACGATATTATCTAGTCATTTATACAGCTGTGAGATGGAAGATGGATTGTTCTGCTCAGTATCCAGATGAAGAAGACTGAAATACCAAGAAGTTAAATAACATACCCAAGATCACCCAAAAAATTGGTGATAGGGCAGGTTTGTGAGGTGTGAGCTTCCTTCTATATAAAGAGGGCTTCCCTGGTAATAGGTATAAAGCCAGAAATCTGCTCTGGTTGGATTCCTGCACTGATAGAAGGACATACTAGAACAGTTTCTTGCCCTGGTTGGGTAGCTCAGTTGCAGCATTGTTGCAATGGGTTGTGGGTTCCATCCCTAGTCAGGGCATATTTAGGAGTTGACCAATGAATACATAAATGGGTGGAATAACAGATAATATCTTTCTCCAAAAATAATAATAAAAACCCTTTCCTGGCCCTACTTCCCTCAGCTACTGCAGCAAATTTCATTCAAAGAGTCTATATACGCAATGTCTCTGTTTGCCTCCATTGTCCCTTGAACCACTTCATTCTGTTGTGCCAGCAAAATTGTTTTTGACAGTCATCAAATACTTCCGTTGCCCAGTCCAGTGAAAGTTTCAAACCTTACCCTCCTTAAACTTCCAAGAATATTTCACACAGTTGCTCACCCTCTTTAATCCAACACATTGCTTCCAGGACAGCACCCAACACCAGTCACACCATTTCAAATCTCCTTTGTTTGCTCCTGTTCCGTCTCTCTCTCTCTCTTTTTTTTTTTGGTACTTCAAAGAATGAGATAAATGGAGCCATTTTAAAATGAAGTGGGAACTCTGGCAGGGTGGCTCAGTTGGAGTGTTGTCCTGTACACAAAAATATGGATTTGGTTCCTGGTCAGGGCACATACTTAGGATGCGGGTTTGATCCCTGGTCGGGGCAGGTAGAGGAGGCAACTGATTGATGTTTTTCTTTCCTCCTACCCCTTCCTCTGTAAAATCAACGAATATATCCTCAGATTTAAAAAACAGCCCTGGCTGGTGTGGCTCAGTGGATTGAGTGCCAGCCTGCGAGCCAAGGGGTTGCCAGTTCGATTCCAAGTCGGGGCACAGGCCTGTGTTGTGGGCCAGGTCCCCAGTGGGGGTTGTGCGAGAGGCAACCAGTTGATGCATCTCTCCGCCTTTTTCTCCCTCCCTTCCCCGGTCTCTAAAACTAAATAGATAAAATCTTAAAAAAAAAATAATAAAGTAAAATGGAGCAGTAGCTGCTGTTCAAATGGGGCAAAATATCCTTTAGACTGAGCCTATAGCAACATTGTATCCCAAAGAACTGTTTGCAAAGAGGACAAGAAAGCAGATATTACGACTATCAGACTGAAAATTAAGAAAGTTCTTTAGAATTAGTGCCACTATGTTTATTCACACCTATAGAAATGCCTTCTATGATGATGTGTTTGATGTAATTTTTTTCCCTTTTTCATAAATGTCCTTTACCTTTGCCTCCTAATTGGAAGGCCAGTTGCAATTCTGCCCAACTCAGTGCTTCCCAGACATTATTTGAATCTCAGAATAAATGCTTATTTTATTTAAAATAATAAAATTTAGGCCACTTAGAGACTTGCTTTTTGCTAAAATTCCCTCACCCTGAGTCTCACTTTGGTCTTTTATTTTTAGGTTAACATATCTGCTGTCAGATATGGGAATGTAAAGTGGCCTTGTGACCAGAAAGGTGACCTGGCCCTGAGCAGGCCTGCCTAGGGCTGGCCGGTAGTGTGTGGGTTCTTGACTTCGTGCAGGGAAGATTTCACTGCACAAGTCCAGGTGATTTTTAGAGGACATTGATTAAAGCTGGGGACAGTGAAACAAGGAAGGGCCTAGGTTAGAAGCAGCAACAGGAGAGGGACTTAGGTGGGGGAAATGAGCCTAGGCTGGACTGGGTTGACTCACTAAGAAGTCAGAGGAAATGGGGGCCTTGGAGACAGGTTTAGGCAGTTAGCCTGGAATGAGCTGCTGCCGCCATTGCTCCCTGGTTGCAAGCCTCATGGGGTACCTTAGGGTTTAGGAGATGCATGCCTGAGGGGGCAGAAGAGGGGGAAGGGAAAGGTGTGGGCTTGCTCTTGAGGTGGAGAGCATGGGCTGAGACATTCATTTTGAGGGGTTTTTAAAGGCTGAAAGTCTAGGGGAGATCTTGGGGAGTGTAGGAGACCATTCCGTGTGGCGTGGGCCCACCTCCCACTCGGAAAGGCCAGTGGAAAGTGAGGTCCAACACACAGGACCCATGCCCATGGGTAGGTTCTCCCGTGGGGAATCAGGCCTGCATTGTACCTAGGCCACTTAGAGACTTGCTTTTTGCTAAAATTCCCTCACCCTGAATTGAGGCAGCAAGGTTTACTGCATACCTTTAAAGTAACTTCCTAAAATCTATGCTAAACCTTCCAGTGAGGAGTGTAACCAGTTCAACCACTTTTCCCTTTACATTTGCAAATATCCTTTTTTGATGTAATTAGTAACATCCTCTCCTTTGTTTTCTGTAAAAAGTAACCACCTAAAGCGAACCTGTGCATGGTAAATGAGGGGCCATCCTCAGTATAATGTGCCCAGAAAAGAAATCAAAGCCTGTCAAGGCAAGAGTTGGGGCGCTCTTCTCTTGAGAGAGTGGCCGGGGTTCCCCTAGGCGCTCTCCCCTTGAGAGAGTGGCCATGCTGTCCCTTTTCCTCCAAAGAACTCGGTGTGAGTGTGAATTTGTCTGTCTCAGCCACAGAGTTGTGGAACTACAGGTGGTGTCTGCATCAGGGGAGGATCTCAGTAGTGTTCATCAGCTTTATGCTGATGCACCAAAATGAGACTTATTCCCTTAACTTCACCTGTCTTTGGGTGTGGTTGGCAAATGGCACTAAATTGGATTTCTGCCATCTCTCAGAGTAGGGTGATTTAAGCTATTTACCTTCTTGTTGGGGAGAAATGTAAATCATTTACATGTCCTTGGTTTAGGAAAGATAGGATTTACTAGCTGGCTGCAGACTGGTTGTTTAACTATCTGTCTCAGTTTTCCTATTCTGCTTGTCCTGGCTGACTAGCCTGTCTCAGCCTCAGCTTCATGTACAGGCATCCCATGGGACTGGGCATAATAGCTATGATACAGAGAGATCTGATCAGGTCACTGAGGAGGAGTAACCTGGGGAGGGGCATAAGAGGAGGTTGCCTGAGGAAATGCTAAACAGCCTAGGACAGTATTGAAAAGGGTTGAAAAGCTGAACACCTCCAGTGCACATGGAATTATGGGCTGGAAGATTTAAACAGAAGGAAGGCAGAGACTTGCTTTCTCATGGATGCCTGGATGATTGTGCTGTAGCTGTCTGCATTTCCCAAAGGGTGATATTTTAAATGGGAGAAAGAACTCTGGGTGCAGGCTAGGATTGGGCCAGCCTGGCAGATGATGGCAGGGTTATTCTTTGGGTGTTCTAGAGGGGACAGGCTCTGAGGCAGAAGCCTGCCATTGTAAAATTGTGTAGCTTTTGCATCTTCTGTTGTTTTAGTTTGTAAACTAACCTTATAGAAATAAGATAAACACTAATGGGGGAATGATAGGGGAACTCAAGAGGTAAAGATTTTAGCCTTTGTTGATAGGCTAAAGTGATAAAAGCTGAAAGGTAAGAGTTAAAAAGATTTCAGCCTTACTTGCATGTGGAGCTGTTATTCCAAAATTGTGTAGTTTTTGAATAGAGACACCTTTCCTTTTTCGCCAAACCTCTGCCTTCAGAATTTTGCCTAGAGGGTGGCAGTGGGGCAGCAGGACCTCACTTGCTGTTCACTAACACCTACAGAGCCTGTTGTGCTCACTGCTTCTGAGACAGGATAGTAAGAAGCTAGGAAAATTCTTGGGCAATTGGTATGGGGAGACAAATGAGAAAATTAAAGCCAACAGTTTGAGCAATTTACAGCCAGCTAGACCTTATCTCCCCTAACCAAAGACACTTGAGAATAAATGGTTTATACCTCTCCTCCCTAACCAGAGAATACATAACTTCCCTGGCCGAAAACCACAGGCCTGGGGGCTAGGGAGGGGGGGGGGTGCTGCGTGGCAGGAGGAAGAGGAATTCTCACGCCAGTGGAGAGAGAACACCAGAACAAAGGCGCCAGCTTGGAAAGAAGCTGTGTATCTCCCCTTTCAGCTCCCCCTCCCAAGAGAAACAGCACATCTGTGCTCCCCCTAGAATTTCCCCCTCCCCAATTCCCTCATTTCCCCTATATAAACTGGTTTCTGAAAACTCAAGGTAAGGTGGGTGTTAGGGTTTTAACCCACCACCTTCTCAGACTGGTAGTCTCATATTAAAAGTGCAATTATAATCCAATCCTTGTCTCTGCTTTTTGGCTGAGCAGTGACAGACTAGCATGTGCTCTGGACCTGGTTGCCCTCTGGTTTCTATTCCAGACTGCTCATGAAGCCCACTTAGGTTTGGACTTTGCTTCTTTTGGTTGAGATCAAGTACCTTTAATTAAGATATGCAGGGTGGTTTTCCCCTCAAGGGTGGATGGGTGGGTGGTGGGTAATTGTTCTGAGGAAGATTGTCCCATGTCAGCATGAGGGTGCTCCTGCAGGAGTTTTCTACCAGAGAAAAAAATTCCCCCCCTCAAAAGAAAACCTTCACCTATGGAAGGCTTCGTGGAAGACACTGTGTAGGGTAAGTGGAGGCAGTCTGACTTCCTCGCCCAGGTGTCTGGGTAACTAAGAGGAACAGCATTCCCATAGTAGCCTTGGAGGAGCCTGATAACCAGTGTTCTCCTAGTCTTGAGACTGGGTCTGATAAACTGTTCCCATAACATGAAGTGGGCTCATATGCACAGGATTATATAATGTTCTGGCAGTTTTCTAGCTTTGTTCCCCTCTAGTGTTTAAACAGGTAGGGACTCCCTGCTGGGGGTGATGATGATAAGAGACACACAAGGGGATGGGTGCCACGCTGGGGAGCAGGGACCACAACATGAGACATGCAGATAGAAACGCAGCTCGCAGCATGTGTGAATTGCCCACCCTTGAATAAAGACATGTCAGACATCCCAGCAGCTCCGTGAATATTCTTCCCTCTGCCTGAATCCCATGAACCTGCCAGGCCTTGACAGGCTACAAGAGAATTGGTGTAGTTGGTAGGATTCGTAGGGTATGGAAATGGAGGAGCCTCTGGGGTCTCCCAAGGGGAACCTGGTTGGGTGGCCAGACAACAGGATGTGGTACCTGGTGGTGAGTCTCCTGGCATGTGAGCCCCACGCAGGGAGTGGCCTGATGTCACTGGCACACCAGATACAGTAGAGAAAGCCCTGTGGGTGGGTGGGGAGTCCTTGGAGCGGCCCAGTGCCTGTGCAGCCCAGGGACCATGGGCTGGCTGGCTGAGCTTTGGGAGCTGAGAGAGATCGCGGTTCACGAGAAAGCGAAACTGTTCGAACTCCAAGGACAAGAAGCAGCCCTGAAGCCAGAATCGGTGCTTTGGAAGATCTGCAACCAGTGGAGCAGCGCTTATCCCCAGTGCTGGTCTCCAGCCGTAGCAGATCAGCTGGAGTCGGAGGAAGATGACGTTGACGTAGAACCACGTTCCTGGAAGGCCCGCCCGGTAGTGTTACAGAAAATGAAATCTCAACAGCTCAGGGCGCCTGGGGTGAACTCTGATTGGTCCTGTTCAGATTATAGAACATAACCACCTACTGATCTTATACACAAGCTCAACTGGTCGATCTCGCGAATCAGTTCCACCAGCGACCTGGGGAGCCCTTAGCTGCGTGGCTTTTGCACCTGTGGGATTTAGGGGTGGAAAGCATTAGTTGTACGGACAATGTGATGGAAAAGTTAGCTTCCATCACAACACACCCCTCTCTGCACCAACAGCTGCAGGATTGCTACAGGCACGGTGGGTGGCAGGGCTCACTTTATGTAATGGAGTGGATAATGGCCGCTCTCCATACAGTCTGGGCAAATACAGGAGATGTACCAGACAGTGTGAGCAGGTGGCAGTCCTTAACAGACTTAGTGCAAATTCTGTGGGACGTGGGCATGTGCCAGGCTATGTTCAATCCCTATACACAGGTTACGGATGATGAATGTTTTACAGCTGGAATGCAGGAACTTGTACTCCAGCATGCTCCACCCTCCTCTCGGGTTGCTAATGGAGATTTTAGCCCTGTATGTCCGCAGTCACATAAATGACATCACAACAGTCGTGGCCAGTTGGGGAGAGGCAGAGTCTCTTGATCAGCAAAAAACTGTGTAGTCTCTCAGAGCTCCTGTGTTGGTCAAACAGCGTCCCTGTGTGGGTGACCAGAACACAGATGTGGTCTGACCTTTCAGGGGCTGGAGTTGATCACACTGAGACTGACAGGAAGCCTAATGCATACCTATTAGAGCACTGGAAGCAGCTGAGACCTGACTAACGCTTCCTGCGGCCCCAGAAAAAAAGAAACTGATGGGGAAATCCGAGGGTGTGCGTTGAGAAGCCTGTCCAGGCTGGCTGGAAGATCACCTGGCTGTGTCAACCTCCTGAGATGAGGGGGAAGGCGAAGGAATCCATCTATAGGGGGCTGGCAGGACTGGAGGCCACATGTTGAATTGGCTATTCGTTGTCCCTTGCAAATATCCAGCGGGTTTTGGCTTTTGTGGATACAGGAGCTGAATGTACCCTTTTACATGGAAACCCTGAGAACTTTCTGGGGCCTGAGGTCTCTATTGAAGGTTATGGGGGACAGAGTGTGAATGTAAAGGCTGTACAGCTCTCTCTGGATATCAGGTGTTTGCCTTCCCCCCGACCCCAACCCCGTGAATACACTGTTTATGTATTCCCCATTCCTGAATATATCCTGGGTATTGATGTATTCCAGGGTCTGTGGCTACACACAACTGCAGGAGAGTTTTGCCTGCGAGTAAGAGTGGTAAAAGCCATTCTGCAGGGACGTGCTAACCCCTGTGCAGTTGCCACCCCCCTAATGGGTAAGGGTATCCCCCAGGGGACATTAAATTACAGCAACTATGGGAGAGTTGGAAAAGGTAGTGATAATTAGGGCCATCTACAGTCCTTTTAACTTTCCTGTGTGGCCAGTGGAAAAGCCAGATTGCACATGGAGAATGACAGTTGATTACTGGGAGCTCAGTAAGGTCATTCCTCTAATACATGCAGCATTCCCTTCTGTGATAGACTTGATGGACTGGTTAACTAACGAGCTGGGGACTTACCACTTTGTAGCTGATCTCGAAGATGCCTTTTTCTCCATTGACATTGCTCCGGAGAGTCAAGATCAGTTTCCCCCACATGGAAAGGGTGGCAGTGGACCTTTACAGTGCTCATTCAAGGGTATTTGCACAGCCTTACTGAATGTCACATGCTTGTGGCAGAGGACCTAGCTAAGTGGCCATCGCCTCCAGAAGTATACCTGTTCCATTACATTGATGACATTTTGCTAACCAGTGATTCTCTTGCAGAGTTAGAAAAAGCAGTGCTGCAAGTGCTGTTTCACCTGAAGTTATGTGGATGGGCAGTCAACAAAACCAAGTTACAAGAGCCTGGGTTGTCTGTCAAAATCTTGGGGGTTATCTTATCGGGTAATACAAAAGTCATCCCTGATGCGGTGGTAGATAAAATTCAGGCGTATCCGACCCCTACCATTGTGAAACAGCTCCAGACATTTTTGGGCCTGTTGGGGTACTGGAGAGCATTTGTGCCCTATCTTGCACAGGTCGTTTGTCCCTTGTATTCTTTGGTGAAATAGCACAATGGGACTGGACCCTGACCTAGGAACAAGCATTCCAAGGAGCGAAGCACATCACTAAGTGTGCTTTTGCCTTTCATGCTTTGAATCCTGCTAGACCCTGTGCTCTAGATGTGCATGTGACACAAGTAGGCTTTGGGTGGGGTCTGTGGCAGCAGTTGGAACAGCTACGTCAACCCTTGGGTTTCTGGTACCATGGAAGGGAGCAGAGGTATGGTACTCCTTGATTGAAAAGCAATTAGCTGCAGTGTATGCTGGCCATAACAGGAGCTGTCCCCGTGACAGTAAGGACCATGTGTCCCATTGCAGGGTGGGTTTGGGATTGGATGGCCAAGCCTTATAGTGGGACGGCTCAGATGTCCACACTGGGTAATGGGGGCTTATCTGCAACTAAGGAGTACTCTGTCTACTAGCCCTTTATGGGCTGACTTACAGGAAACGCTAGGTCCTATTACCTATGTAGATGAGAAATCTGCTCCTGTCCCTATAGAAGACCCGGAAGCTAGCTCCTTCCATAAAAGGCAGGCACTTACTCCCTCAGATGCATGGTACACTGATGAGTCTAACAGGGGTTGGCTTGCCATGTGGACTCCTGTGGCAATTCAACCAGAAACGGACACAATCTGGTTTGACACTGTCGTAGGTCAGAGTACCCAATGGGCAGAACTGTGCACCATGTGGCTCGTGGCTGCTAATGAAGCACCACCCCTGACTATTTGTACAGATAGTTGGGTGGTGTAGTGGGGACTGACATTGTAGATCTCTACATGGCATGCAAAAATAAATGGGTGGTTATGCATGGGCCATTATGGGGACAGGCCTTATGGCAAGACCTCTGGGAAATAGGCCACCAGAAACAAATCACTGTATATCGCGGGACTGGGTGTGGACCCCTTGCTTCTCCTGGGAGTGATGAGGCTGCTACACTAGCCAAGGTGTGGGGGCTGGAAACAGTACCTACTAGTCCCTCAGAAAGGGAAATAGCTCAGTGGCTACTACACCCTTGCCTCTTGCATGATGGACAAAAGACCATGTGGCCCACTATCAAAACTTGGGCGTTAATTCTTACTTTGGCAGAGGTACAAGAAGCTTTTGAGACTTGTGTTGTCTGCTCGTGAGAGCTTCCCTGAAGGCCTGTGGGAACTACTGGACAGGTGGTGTGGGGATGGGTACCGCTGACCTGGTGGCAGGTGGATGTATGCTATTACAGGTGTGGACACAGCTACTGGACTTTTAGCTGCTTATCCCACACAGCACCCAGATCAGAAAGTAGTAATTGCTGCTCTAGGTCAGTTATGGGCTGCTTATGGGTGACCCTTAATCATTGAGAGTCAAAATGCATTCCCTGGTCTCTCATTGAGACCAGGGAATGCATTTTACTGGGGCCTTGGTACAACAATGGGTCGAGACTTGCAGATTGACTGGAAATTCTGTGGCCTATCATCCCCAAGTTGCCATATGATTGAATGGTACAATGGTCTCTTAAAGCAGGGCCTGCAAACTGCAGCTACTACCCAGTGCTGGCGGGGGTTGGAGGTGCTGTTGGATGAAATGCTTATGGACTTTCCTCCAGACTAAATGAGAGGAGTCAGGGGGTGCCCAGCTCTGGTGGAAGCCTTGCTCCACTGGACTGCTGCTACAATTCAGCTGCAGGTACAAAATAAGGATGGCTGTTGAAACCAGGCATGGGAAAACAGGGAAATATTCTTTTGCCTGCTTCTAAGGGCCTGGAGTGAGGGCAAACAGCCACTTGGATGTGGCCTTGGGAAATAAAAGCCCCCCACGTGCATTGGGTTGCTCTTGTCACCCCTTGGGGAAAAGCGGTGGAGAGAAACTTGCAAACAGTGCCGTAGATGATTGGGACATGGCAAACTTAAAGGTGATATATCCAGGGCCAGCAGACCATGAAATACTTATCCATGGCACCTTTGTGATATCCTTATGGCCCATTATGAGTTCTCCACTATTGTTGCAAGTAGATGCTGAGCCCACAGTTGAGGTGCGAAAGGTATGGTATTTACACCCAGAAATAACTCCTCTGCCAGCCACTGTCTTATCGGCTGACCAGAAGCTTGCTTGTATATTGCCTGAGGGTTGTGATTTGCCCTTATTGGAGTCTATAACTGCTCTGTCTTTCTGTTCGTAGGGCACAGAATGACACTTTAGTGGGCCGGGTTCATATGTATGCCTCAGTGGCTAACCAATCAGTGCGCTGGGTCTGCACTGAAATCCCCCTGAGTACAATGGCCAGCTTCCCATGGCACATCTCTCCTGCTTCTGTCCCAAATTGGACTTGGCTTCAGAACCAGTGAAATAGTGAACATCCCTGGTGGAATGCTACCTGGACTGACATCTATGCTGAGGCAGAGTGGTGGTATGACTGGCCCCTGCCGTTAAGCGGCTACTCCATATGGGGTGGCTTGAGGTGACTCACAGCTGAGGCCATGGAGCTGGCTGCACCAGCTCCCCTTTGCATTGAGAACCCCAAAGGAAAAGCCCAAGTGGACTAGACTACTACAGGTCTGTGTTAGACTTGAACTTTAAAGCATTTCTGGGTGGTGCTGAATGATGTGTGGGCTGCAGTTCTCACTTGAGCCCTTTGCGTGTGTGGCTTACATGGGTGGCTTTACCTGCCTGGATATTGGACTGGCCATTGTACCTGGGGATGGCCCTATTTGACTGCTTGAGTTCAGAAAACTCTTTCATGCCAGCCAACAAATTGGGAAGTGTTTAAAGCATGACACTGGGTAAAGCGTACTCCTTGGTGGTGTTACCTGTTCGCTATTTTTTCTCCTTATGCTGCTTCTATAATCACTGAGACTGAGATAACTGCTTTGGCTTTGCACACTGCTCATGCATTGAATGCTACACAGGATTCCTTAAGACTGTTAAATGAGGAAGTATATCAATTAAGAAAGTAGCCTTGCAAAATCATATGGTCTTAGGCTTACTGCATCCCAAGGTGGAGTGTGGCCTAATAGGACCTGAATGCTGTGTTTATGTTCCTGATGGCCATCACAATGTTAGTGAAGCTTTTCAGGCATTAGCTTCTGAGTCCTCTTATCATTGAATGCCTGACGGGTGATCTGCAGGAATGGTGGGCATCTCTAACCACTGAATGGTGGTGGGTTCTTGCTGTCTCGCATGGCAGTGCTTGTGTTTTAGCTGCCTGTTACTGTAGTCTGTACTGCTGTTGTGGTTTATGGGTGCAGGGTTCTGTCCTCCTTGTCAAGGAATGTTTGCAGAAGATACCCTTGCATAGATTGTATGGTGAAGAACCCAGAAGGGGTGGGTTGTTATGTAAATGGAGGCAGTCTGGCTGCCTCTCCCAGATGTCTGGGGAACTAAGATAAGCTGTGAGACTGGGACTGATAAACGGTTCCCATAACATTGAGTGGGCTCATATGTGCAGAATCATGCTGCATTATACAATATTCTGGCTTCCTGCTGGCTTTGTTTGTATTTAGTGTATAAGGTGGGTAGGTGACATGCAGGGACATGCAGGGACATGCAGGGTGACACGCAGCTTGCAGCATGTGTGGATTGCCCACCCTTGAATAAAGGTGTGTCAGACATCCCAGCAGCTCCGTGAATATCCTTCCGCCTGCTCAATCTCATGAACCTGCCAGGCCTTTACAGGCTCAGACATGCCTCCTGAAACATGACAAGATATTTCAGTCTTTAGTAACTCTATGGTCAGAAATTTGGCAAAATTAAAAGTTTTGTAAGATTTTTTAAAACCTCCTCAACAACTCACAATCTGTCTTGCAGACAATCGGAAATGTAAACAGCTCATAACTACTGAGACTAAACAAACCAAAGGAAAAATATGGGAAGACAAGCGTTTTAAAAACACAATCATCACCCTGGCTGGTGTAGCTCAGTGGATTGAGCACGGGCCTGCAAACCAAAGGGTCACTGGTTCAATTCCCAGTCAGGGCACAAGTTTGGGTTGCAGGCCAGGTCCCCAGTTGGGAGTGCATGAGAGGCAACCACACGTTGATGTTTCTCTCCTTCTCTCCTTCCCTTCCACTCTCTCTAAAAATAAATAAATAAAACCTTTTTAAAAAACCACAAGCATCTAAAAACTTTTCCTTACCTAAGCAACTCTTCCACAGACTACTTAAAAATTGTTTGTTACTAATACAAATACTAAAAACCCTCTCTAAAATTAATAAAGGCATTAGCCATCTGAATGAATAAACAACTTATTCCAACTGTTACAAATTAATGGGGTTTTGTCTTTTTCTTTTTTTTTTAAAGTTTAAGTGCATTTTATTTTTAGACAACCTACATGACATGTTTTTCTTAAAAACAATGCCTCTGCTCCATATAAATCAAGGTCAAAATAAGTGGAGAACTCAAGGTAACATCAGTCCCATTTGTCCTAGGTCCTGGTGTATGGATGAAAAGCAGCAGCCAGTTATGATGACAGGTGATAGATGCAAATTGCCAAATTTGTTAACATTTTTACATTTCTAAACCGTCCTTAAAGAAAATCATATATGGGGTCACACTGTGCTCACGGTAGTCCAGCAGAGCAACCATGCCATCTGGATTCATGTTTTCACCAATAAAGAACTGGTAGTTTTTGAAATTAGCAAGGATGTGCTTGATTTGTTCAGCAGCCCCTGTCATAAAAGGCTTTACTTTTTCTGACCTCTGTTCTTCAAGTTTCCCTTTGATTGATTTCATGTAATCTTTGATGTACTTCTTGTAAGCCTCTTTTGTGAAGCTGGTTTCCTGCAAATGATGGTTCATGACAATATCAACACCAGTGATTACAGTGCTTTCCGTTCCTTCGCCCTTGGGGCCTTCAGCGGAGGCATTTCCACCAATAAGTGAGTCATCAATGTTACCGTCTGTCCTACTGACCATCTTCCCCTCTACCTCCAAAAACAGCCCGTCTGCGACCTCGCGGATCTTGTAGATATCGGAGAACATCTATCTCATCAGGACTGGTGAGGTCCCGGTAGATGATCATGATGGCGGCTGGAAGAAGACGACAGCAGCGCTTGCTGAGCAGGAGCCCGGAGCTCTAGCAAGCATGGTGCAGCCTGAGCAGCGCTCCAGGGGAGTGGGGAGCAGGCAGAAAAAGCTGGGGTTTTGTCTTATTTTACCTGTATCATGGCTGAAATTTTTGAAAAAATCAGGTCTCCAGTTGTATCTGTGTGTGTGTGTCTGAGCATGTGTGTGTAACAACATGTCCTAGCTGAACAAGGGGGTTGCTGTATTTTAATAGTTCTGTTAATAATATATATAATGTACATAATATATAGTTAGTATTATATATAATCATATATTTATTATTTATGTATATTATATGCTTCTAGAGGATATTAATAAAATTAGTTTATAAAGAGTTCAGTTTAATAGGCTTAAAGAAAGTGCTTATACAAATTAAAAAATGTAACAGAAACTAACCCAAATATGTTTCAGGTTTTGAAAAAATGTGATATTAAAGCTAATTAAAATAGGCATGTCTTTGAAATGATCAGTATTAAGTATAATACTTTTATTCTACAAAAGCTTGTAAATTTGTCAGCAAAACATAACTTAGAATGACTGACTTGGTCTAACATTTCATAAAGCTTTTATGGGTCACCTAAACATAATTATTAAGAACAAATAAAAAATAGATGTAGGTAGAGATGTCAGCTAAATAAGGTTAGAATTAATTGTTTTTATTGTTGAAGTACAGTTGTCTCCATTTTCCCCCCACAACTCTCCCTTGCACCACCCATCTTCACCTCCCACCTGTGATCCCCCTACCTTTGGCTTTGTCCATGTGTCCTTTAAACATGTTCCTTGATGACCCTTCCTCTTTATTCCCCCATAATTCCCACTCCCCTCCCCTCTGGTTACTGTCAGTTTGTTATTTATTTCAATATCTCTGGTTATATTTTGCATGCTTGTTTGTTTTGTTGATTAGGTTCCACTTATAGGTGAGATCTTACGGTATTTGTCTTTCACCACCTGGCTTCTTTCACTTAGCATAATGCTCTCCAGTTCCATCCATGCTGTTGTGAAGAGTAGGAGCTCCTTTCTTTCTGCTGCATAGTATTTCATTGTGTAAATGTACCACAGTTTTTTGATCTACTCATTTACTGATGGGCACTTAGGTTTCTTCCATAAAATTACTTAATAAATGAATTTAAATATCAAAAATAGGCTGATACAAAATTAGAGTTTGGTTATTTCTCTGCTCAAAGGAGAAAGTTTTCCTGTACTATTGGTATGTCTTTAATAAGAGATTATAAATAGAAAGCAAAGATTTTGTTTTAAAAATGATATCCTGTGTTTTTATCACCAGTCTTACCTCTTAAGTAAATTGAGTCTTCTTAATAGTGAAAGGCTAAATTTTGCTTACATCTATTTCACTTTCTGTATTTGCTTGCAAAGTCTTTAATGTTCACCATGATAAAATAGAATCCTAAGTATTGTTTCACAATGGTCTATAATTATACTTGATGAAATATTTTAAATATTTTTTTAATTTTAAAAATTTATTGATTAGAGAGAGATAAATTTGTTGCTCTACTTATTTATACATTCATTTGTTGATTCTTGTATGTACCCTGACTGGGGATAAAACCCCCAATCTTGGTATATTGGGATGACACTCTAACCAACTAAGCTATTCAGCCAGGGATTATTTGACAAGTGTTTTAAGTCTTTTGATATGTTTAACAAACTTCCCACAACTCAAAAATTAAATAAGACTTTTTCTTAACCTTTGAGATTTTTTGAAAACTGAGATTTAAAAACAAAAACAAGTTCCTTGAAACATTTTAAAGGAAATCTCGGTCTGTCACTTGGCATAATACTCACCAGTTCTATCCATGCTGTTTCAAAGGGTAGGAGTTCCTTCTTTCTTTCTGCTACATAGTATTCCATTGTGTAAATAAATGTACCACAGTTTTTTGACCCACTCATTTACTGATGGACACTTAGGAAGTTTCTAGCACTTGGCTATTGTAAATAATGCTGCTATGAACCCTGGGATGCATAGGTTCTTTTGGATTGGTGTTTCAGGATTCTTAGGATATAATCCCAGCAGTGGAATCACTGGGTCAAAAGGCATTTTTGTTTCTAGTTTTTTGAAGAAGTTCCATACTGTTTCCCACAGTCGCTACTTGAGTATGCGTTCTCACCAACAGTGTACTAGGGTTCCCTTTTCTCCACAGCCTCGGCATCAGTTGTTGTTTGTGATTTGTGAATAATGGCTATTCTGACTAGTGTGAGGTGGTATCTCATTGTGGTCTTAATTTGCATCTCTCTGATGGTTAGTGATGTTGAGCGTCCTTTCATATGCACATAGGCTCTCTGTATATCCTCCTTGGAGAAGTGTCTGTCTGTTCAGGTCCTTTGCCCACTTTTTTTTTTTTTTTTTTTAAGGTTTTATTTATTTAGTTTTAGAGAGAGGGGAAAGGAGGGAGAAAGAAAAGGAAAGAAACATCAGTGTGTGGTTGCCTCTCACGTGGTCCTCATTGGGGACCTGGCCTGCCACTCAGGTATGTACCCTGACTGGGAATTGAACCGGTGACCTTTTGGTTTACAGGCGTGCACTCAATCCACTGAGCCACACTAGCCAGGCCTATGTGTCTGTTCTTATGTCAGTACCTGGCTGTTTTGATTGCAGTGGCCTTGTAGTATAGTTTGATATCACATATCATGATCCCTCCCACTTTGTTCTTCTCTTTCAAGATTGCTGCAGCAACACAGGGTCTTTTTGGTTCCATGTAAACTTTTGAAATATTTGCTCTATATCTGTGAAATATATCTGTCATTGATATTTTAATAGGGATTACATTGAATCCATAGATTGCTTTGGGTAGTATGGACATTTTAATGATAATTCTTCCAATCCAAGAACATGGTATATCCTTCCATTTATTTGTGTCTTCCTTAATTTCTTTCTTCATTGTTCTGTAGTTTTCTGAGTATAGATATTTTACCTTCTTGGTTAAGTTTATCCCTAGGTACTTTATTTTTCCTATTGCTATAGTAAATGGACTTGTTTTCCTAATTTCTGTTTCTGATATTTTGTTGTTGGTGTACAAAAATGCATTTGATTTCTGAATATTGACTTTGTATCCCACTATTTTGCAAAATTCACTTAAGTCAAATAATTTTTTGGTGGAGTCTAGGGTTTTCTACATACACAATCATGTCATCTGAAAACAGTGACAGTTTTGCTTCCTCCTTTCCGATTTGGATGCCTTTAATTTCTTTTTCCTGTCTGTTCCCTGTGGCTAGATCTTTCAATATTATGTTGAATAGAAGTAGTGAAAGCGGACACCCTTGTCTTGTTTCTGATCTTAGGGAAAAAGCTTTTAGTTTTTGCCTGCTGAGTATGATGTTGGTTGTATGTTTCTCATGTATGGCTTTTATTATGTTGAGGAATGCTCCTTCTACTCCCACTTTGCTGAGTGTTTTTTTTTTTTTTTTAATCTTATCATAAATGGGTGCTGTATTTTATCAAGTGCTTTTTCCACACCTATTGATATGATCATATGATACTGTCTTTCATTTTTTAATATGATGTATTATGTTTATTGATTTGTGAATATTGTAACATCCTTGCATCCCTGGAATAAATCCCACTTAATCATGGTATATGATCTCTTTAATGTATTGATGGATGCAGTTTGCCAAAATTTTGTTGAGGATTTTAGCGTCTATGTTCGTCAGTGATATTGGCCTGAAGTTTTCTATATTTCTTATGTCTCTATCTGGTTTTGGGATTAAGATGATGCTGGCTTCATAAAAAGAGTTTGGGAGTCTTCCATCTTCTTGAATTTTTTGGAATAGTCTCTGAAGGACAGGGGTTAGCTCTTCCTTAAATGCTTTGTAAATTTCTCCTGTGAAACCATCTGATCCAGGACTTTTGTGTGTCAGGAGTTTTTAGATTACTGCTTCAATTTAGTCAGCTGTTATTGATCAGTTCAAGCTTTTTGCTGCTTCTTCATTGAGTTTTGGAAGATTATATTTTTCTAGAAATTTGTCCATTTCACCTAGGTTTTCACATTTCTTGGCATATGGAGTTCTTCATAGTACTTTCCTTTGTATTTCTTTGTAATACAATATTTTTGTATTACAATCCTTTTTATTTCTGTGGTATCAGTTGAAATCTCTCCTCTTTCATTTCTGATTGTGTTTATTTGGGTCCTCTCTTCTTTTTTTTTTTTCTTGATGAGTCTGCTTAAAGGCTTGTCAATTGTGTTTACCTTTTTAAAGAACGAGCTCCTGATTTATCAGTCCTTTGAATTGTTCTTTTGGTCTCTCTGTCATTTAATTCTGCCCTGATCCTGGTTATTTTCTTCCTTCTACTTGTTCCTGGCTTTGTTTGTTGTTGTTTCTCCAGTTCTTGTAGATGTAGGGTTAGGTTGTTCATTTTAAATTTTTGTATCTTTTTTTAGATAGTTCTGAGCGGGAAGGACTGCCTTTGCAGTATCCATCCATTTTGGGCTGGTGCGTGTTCATCTTCATTTGTTTCCAGAACCTTTTTGATTTCTTCCTTGGTATCATTGTTTACCCATTCATTGTTTAATAACATGTTATTCAGTCTCCATGAATTTGACTCCTTTTGAGTTTTTTCCTTGAGGTTGGTTTCTAGTTTCAATGCCATTGTGATCTGAGAAAAAAGCTGGATATGATTTCAATGTTCTTGAATTTGTTGAGGCTTTGTCCTACCATGTGGTCTAGCTTTTAAAATATTCCATGTGTGTTTGACAAGTGTTGTAGAGTATGTGGAGAAAAGTGAACCCTAGTGCACAGTCGGTGGGAATGCAGACTGGTGTGGCCACTGTGGAAAACAGTATGCAATCTTCTCAGAAAACTAAAAATGGAATTAATTGCCTTTGACCAAGCAATTCCACTTCTGGGATTATACCCTTAGAGCCGTGAAAAACCAGTTCAAGAGAACCTATGCACCCCAATGCTCATAGCAGCACAATTTACAATAGCCAAGTGCTGGAAACAACTTAAGTGACCATCAGCAAATGAGTAGATCAAAAAACTGTGGTATATTTACACAATGGAATTCTACGCAGCAGAGAGAAAGAAGGAGCTCCTACCCTTTGCAACAGCATGGGTGGAACTGGAAAACATTACACTAAGTGAAATAAGCCAGGGGTGAGGGACAAATATCATATGACCTCACCTTGAACTGGAACATAATCAACAAAAGAATAAAGCAAACAAAATATAACCAGAGACATTGAAATTAAGAACAATCTAACAGCACTGAGGGTAGATGGTGGCAATATTGGTGGGAGCAGAGTCCACTTCCCCCTGCACATGGGTGAAACACCTAGCTGATCTACTGAGGAACAAAGTGAACAGCCAACAGTACCCCAGCATTTATGAAGATAGGAGACCAAAAAGTAAAGAGGACATTGAAAAAACAGACGGTAAGGGGATTGCTTCAGGACAAAAAGGTCCCTGGGACCAGCATGGGACCAGGGCAACTGCAGCCCCAGGCCTGGTGCTGGCCAGGCCTGCCACAGGAATGCTGGGAGAGATACGGGTTAATGGCTCCCTCCCCTGCCAAACAAGGTTTGAGCAGCACTGAGAGAGACCTGGTTGCTTGAAGTCGCAGGGCGGGGAAAAAGGACGAAGTGGTAAACTCACGGAGACTGCGCTGGATGGGGAGAGTTGAGAGTTGGGCTGTGTGGGGCCCTTACCGGGACAGTCCCAGTCTAGCTGGAGAGGTGGGCTGTGTGAGATGATAGGCCTTTGTATGGAGTGGCAGGATTGAGCAGGAAGATTTTCTCAAAAAGAAAATGAAAAAAAAAAAAAAAAAGGAGAGACACTCGGGTAGTTTGGGGAATTCTCCCGCAACAGCAGCTCCATCCTCCTCTCCATCAGCCTGCCCGGTACTCCTGCGGGGGTGTGGGGTGCATCGTGCCCAAATCTGAGGCATGGGATGAGTGCGCACCTTGGAGGGACCTGAGACCACATCTGAGACATCAGGGAGAGTGTGCATCTCAGAGGGAACTGAGACCACATTCAAGGCAGCAGGGAGAGTGCACCCCACCACGGAAGGCCCTGCACGTGTGCACCCATAGTCCCCAGGAGGTTGTGTGCCTGAATCTGTGGGACTGGGGACAGCTGGAGAGCTGGGCTTGAGATTGCCCAAGTGCTGGTCAGAACAGAGAAGAGCTAAACTAAGCCCCATGAGTCTGCTGCAGCCAAATAGACCAGCAAAACTGGCTTGGACAGTTTGAAGCCAGCAGGAGGCTTCTTTTTTTCCCCCCTGATTTATTTTAAGGTTATTATTATTATTTTTTTCTTTGAACACCTTTCTTCCTCTCCTCTCTTTCCTTCTTTCTTTTTCTACTCCTTCTCTCTTTCCCTTTATATCTCTTCTTCCTTCCTTCTTCTTTTTTCTTCTTCTTTTTTTTTAATCCCCACAAGTGAGACAATAAAACCTGGAACTGTGATAAGACCAGAGTTGGACCCAAAGAGGGGGCATCCCAACAGCTGAGAGAGTGAAACAAATTTCACTTTGCTACTCCAGAGAACCTGGAAGTTATTGTATATTTATATTATTATTTTTTTCATTATTCTTACATCATTCATTTTATTAGTATTTTTGTATTTCTCTTCTATATGTTTAGTCTTCTTCACTTGACTGGTTAATTTGCATTGTTTGACTGGTTTCCCCTTGTCCTGTCTTTCATAGTGTAGTGTTAATTAACTGTCTTTCACTTCACTTGTGTTCCATTAGCACACTACTCTTAAGACCTATACTCCCTATTCTACTTATCCAAATTACATAGATTCCATCATATGATTGTTGCTCCATTACTATTGTAAATAATAGCTGTTCCATACATTTGTAAATAGTACACAGAACCCCTCTCAGATCTCAGCCCACTTCATTGATTCCTGAACTT
This sequence comes from Desmodus rotundus, assembly GCF_022682495.2. NCBI lineage: Eukaryota > Metazoa > Chordata > Mammalia > Chiroptera > Phyllostomidae > Desmodus > Desmodus rotundus. The sequence continues at coordinate 108,753,758 of NC_071388.1, forward strand.
TATCACTGGTGTGGTTAACTCTATTCTCTCACATATTACACCTATTTTCTACACTTTACTCTCACTTTACCTCATAATCTGACCTCCCACAAACTCACAGAATTCTAGATCCAACTCACAATCCTTTCCTCCTTCCCCACAACAAGAGTCTTATCTTCTTTCCACCCTTTCTAAAAAGTAGCTAGGTGGATGAATTATCACAGTTAACACTATACATATCCAAAGGATCTCCTATCTCTTCCCTAAGGGCCGGTACTTTAAATATCATAGAATACACTCCTGCTGTCTTAAGCCATTTCGCCTTCCCCCTTCAAGCTATCACAAAACAGAGCAGGTAGAAGCTGTGAACACCAGGACACCTTCTGGAAGAGGAAACCCACCAACAAAGGAACCACCAACAAATAACAGAAGAAGGTGAAGGAGGGAGTGGAAGCCACACTAACTCAACCCAGGACCTATCTGGAAATACAACTAAATAGTGAAGAAATTACTAAGAACAAACAGCTGAACAAGATCAAGAGAAAAGCCTCAAAACCTTGTACACATGGAAGAACCAGCTTCCATACAACCTGCCCACACCTTCACAACAGAAAAAAAGAGGTGGGGGACAGACTGACCCTCATGACCAGTAGGTGGGAAGGACCCATCAAAGAAAGACCCAACAACAACCAAAAAGCAAAGACATACACAGAGCCAACATAGACCACAGCACAAGACCAGTAAGCTTGGGAGATCAAGGAGACTGTACCACTGAACCTTACAGGTATTCTACCACAGAAGTTTACACCATAAATTCAGGGGGTCAGAACAGAGCAACTTAAGAAGAAGAGGCTAACAGGAAGAGTCTCACACACAATGGGAAGGCAAAGAAACAATCCCCAAATGAAAGGAAAGGAGGAAGCCTAAGAAAGAATGCTAAATGAAACAGAGGCAAGTCAACTATCAGATACTGAGTTCAAAGCATTGGTTATAAGGAAGCTTAATGAGCTCACAGAGAATTACCAGAAACTACAGGGAAACTATGATGAACTCACTGCAAACTACATCAACATGAAAAAGGAAATAGAAACTATCAACAAGGGACAAGAGGAAATGAAGAATACAATTTCTGAACTGAAGAACACAGTAGAAGGAATCAAAAGCAGGCTCGATGAAGCAGAGGATTGGATCAGCAAGCTGGAGGACAAGGTAGAAAAACACACCCAGAATGAGCAAGAAAAGGAAAAGAGGCTCAGAAAGAATAAAGAGGGATTAAGGGAAATGCAGGACCGCGTGAAATGTAATAATATCTATATAATAGGGATACCAGAAGGAGAAGAAGAAGAGCAAGGGACAGAAAATCTGTTTGAAAAAGTAATGATGGAAAACTTCCCTAATTTGATGAGAGAAAAAGTCACACAAATCCAGAAAACACAGAGAGTCCCAATGAAGAGGAACCCAAAGAGGCCCACTGCAAGACACATCATAATTAAAATGGTAAAATTCCAAGACAAAGAGAGAATCTTAAAGGCAGAGAGGGAGAAACAGGAAGTAACATACAAAGGAACCCCAATAAGGTTAGCAGCTGACTTCTCAATGGAAACACTCCAGGCCAGAAGAGAATGACAAAAAATATTCCAAGTAATGAGAACCAGAGGCCAGCAACCAAGGCTACTTTACCCAGCACGGCTATCAGTCAAGATAGAAGGCCAAATAAGGAGCTTCTCAGACAAAAGAAGTCTCAAAGAATACACCTTCACCAAACCCGCTCTGCAAGAGATGCTAAATGGACTGTTTTAAGGAAAGGAAGTGAGAGAGAGAGAGAGAGAGAGAGATTGAGGGAGGGACACAGGTAGAAAAAAATGGCAATAAGTAAGTACCTATCAATAATAACCTTAAATGTAAATGGATTAAATGCTCCAATCAAAAGACAGAAGAGCAGAATGGATAAGAAAGCATGACCCACACATATGCTGCCTACAAGAGACCCACCTCAGGACAAAAGACCTACACAGATTGAAAGTGAATAGAAGTTTTCCCAGCAAATGGACAGGAAAAAAAGAAGCAGGGGTAGCTATACTCATGTCAGACAAAATAGACTTCAAGAGAAGAACCATAAAGAGAGATCCAGAAGGTCACTTCTCAAAGGAAGAATCCATGAAGGAACATAAACATTGTAAATATATATGCACCTAGTATAGGAGCCCCCAAATTTATAAAGAAAATCTTGGAGGACTTCAAGAAAGATATTGATAGCAACACAATTGTAGTAGGGGATTTTAACACCCCAATGTCAAAGATGGACAGATCTTCCAAACAAAATATCAACAAAGATATTGTGGCATTGAACAATGCCTTAGATCAAATGGACTTAACTGATATATATAGAGCCTTTCATCCCAAAGAAGCAAAATACACATTCTTTTCAAGTGTCCATGGAACTTTTTGAAAGATAGACCACATGATAGGACACAAAACAAGCCTCAACAAGTTCAAGAAAATTGAAATCATGTCAAACTTTTTCTCTGATGACAAGGGACTGCAACTAGAAACAAACCTCAAGGAAAAAAACCCCAAACACTCAAAAACATGGAGACTGAATAGCATGCCATTAAACAATGAATAAGTGAAGAATGAGATTAGGGAAGAAATCAAAAAGTTTCTGGAAATAAATGAAAATGAACTCACAACAATCCAAAACCTATAGGACACAGCAAAGGAAGTCCTGAGAGGGAAGATCATGGAGATGCAGTCCTACCTAACAAGAATGGAAACATTTCAAATAAACAACCTAATCCTACACCTACAAGAAATCAAGGAACAAGAACAAAGACAACCCAGAGAAAGTACAAAGAGGAAATAACCAAGATCAGAGCAGAATTAAATGATATAGAGACTAAAAGCACAGTTGTAAGGATCAATGAATCTAGGAGCTGGTTCTTTGAACAGATAAACAAAATTGACAAGTCCTTAAGGAGACTCTTCAAGAAAAAAAGGGAGAGACCCAAATAAACACAATCAGAAATGAAAGAGGAGAGATTACAACTGATACCACAGAAATACAAAGGATTGTAAGAAAGTACTACAAAGAACTATATGCCAAGAAATGTGAAAACCTAGGTGAAATGGACACATTTCTAGAAAAATACTACTTTCCTAAACTGAATGAATAAGCAGCAGGAAGCCTGAACAGACCAATAACACCTGATGAAATCGAAACAGTAATCAAAAAGCTTCCGACACTCACAAGCCCTGGACCAGACAGTTTCACAGGAGAATTCTACAGAGCATTTAAGGGGGAGCTAAGCTCCATTCTCCACAGATTATTTCAAAAAATTTAAGAAGATGGAAGACTCCCAAACTCGTTTTATGAAGCCAGCATCATCCTAATCCCAAAACCAGATAAAGACATAACAAAGAAAGAAAACTTCAGGCCAATATCACTGGTGAACATAGATGCTGAAATCCTCAACAAAATATTGGCAAACCGCATCCAGCACTGCATTAAAAAGATCATCCACCATGACCAAGTGGGATTCATCCCAGGGATGCAAGGACAGTACAATATTTGCAAATCAATAAACGTAATACACCACATAAACAAAAGCAAAGAGAAAAACCACATGATCATATCAATAGATGCAGAAAAAGCATTTGATAAGATACAGCACCCATTTCTGATAAAAACACTCAGCAAAGTGGGAATAGAGGGAGCATTCCTCAACATAATAAAGGCCATATATGAGAGACCTACAACCAACATCATACTCAATGGACAAAAACTTAGAGCTTTCCCACTAAGATCAGGAATAAGACAAGGATGCCCTCTCTCACCACTCCTATTCAACATAGTATTGGAAGTCCTAGCCACAGCAATCAGACAAGAACAAGAAATAAAAGGCATCCAAATTGGAAAGGAGGAAATGAAACTGTCACTGTTTGCAGACGACATGATAGTGTACATGGAAAATCCTATAGACTCCACCAAAAAACTACTCTACCTAATAAATGAATTTGGCAAAACAGCTGGATACAAAGTCAATACTCAGAAATCAAAGGCATTCCTGTATACCAACAATGAAACTGCAGAAACAGAAATCAGGGAAAAGATCCCATTTGATATAGCAACAAGAACAATAAAGTACCTAAAATAAACCTAACCAAGGAGGTAAAAGATCTGTACTCAGAAAACTACACAACACTGAAGAAAGAAATTAAGGAAGACACAAGCAAATGCAAGCATGTACCATGGTCATGGATTCAAAGAATTAGCATCATCAAAATGGCCATACTAACCAAAGCAATTTATAGATTAATGCAATGCCTATTAAAGTACCAATGACATTTCACAGATATAGAACAAACATTTCAGAAATTTATATGCAACCATAAACTATCCTGAATAGCTGCAGCAATTTTGAGAAAGAAGAACAAAGCAGGAGGGATCACAATACCTGATGTCAAACTGTATTACAAGGGCCCTGTAATCAAAACAGCCCAGTACTGGCATAAAAACAGGCACATGGAACAATGGAACAGAACAGAGAGCCCAGAAAGAAACCCAAGTCTCTACACTCAATTAATATTTGGGAAAGGAGGCGGGAGCATAAAATGGAGCAAAAACAGCCTCTTCAACAAATGGCGTTGGGAGAGCTGGACAGCTACGTGCAAAAAAATGAAACTCAATCACCAACTTACACCATACACAAAAATAAATTCAAGGGAGATAAAAGACTTAAATATAAGTCGTAACACCATAAAAGTCCTTGAGGAAAACATTGGTAGGAAAATCTCAGACATTCCACGCAGCAACATCCTCACAGACACGTCCCCTAAAGCAAGGGACATAAAGGAAAGAATAAACAAATGGGACCTCGTCAAAATAAAAAGCTTCTGCATGGCTAAAGAAAACAGCATTAAAATGAAAAGAGAACCAACAATATGGGAAAACATATTTGCCAATTATACCTCAGACAAGGGCCTGATCTCCAAAATATATAAAGAACTCACATGACTCCACTCCAGGAAGACAAACAACCCAATTAAAAAATGGGCAAAGGACTTGAACAGACACTTCTCCAAGGAAGACATAAAGAGGGCCCAGAGACATATGAAAAGATGCTCAGCATCACTAGCCATCAGAGAGATGCCAATTAAAACCACAATGAGGTACCATCTCACACCAGTCAGAGTGGCCAACATAAACAAATCCACAAACATATTTTGGAGAGGATGCGGAGAAAAGGGAACCCTAGTGCACTGTTGGTGGGAATGCAGACTGGTGAGGCCACTGTGGAATACAGTATGGAATTTCCTCAGAAAACTAAAAATGGAACTGCCCTTTGACCCAGCAATTTCGCTGCTGGGATTATACCCTAAGAACCCTGAAACACCAATGCAAAAGAACCTGTGCACCCCAATGTTCATAGCCGCACAATTTACAATAGCCAAGTATTGGAAGCAACCTAAGTGCCCATTAGCAAATGAGTGGATCAGGAAACTGTGGTACGTTTACACAATGCAATTCTACGCAGCAGAGAGAAAAATGGAGCTTATACCCTTTGCAACAGCATGGATGGAACTGGGGAGCATTATGGTAAGTGAAATAAGCCAGGCAGTGAGGGACAAATACCATATGATCTCACCTTGAACTGGAACCTAATCAACAGAAGAAAAAAGCAAATAAAATATAACCAGAGACATTGAAGTTAAGAACAATCTAAGAATAACCAGAAGAGAGGGAGGAAGGGACAGTGGGGAGAAGTGTTTTCATAAAGTACTATGAAGGACATGTGGACAATCCCAAGGTGGATGGTGGAAGCAGGGGATGGAGGGAGGTTTGGCTGCGGTAGGGTAGATGGGTGGGGAGAAAATGCAGACAACTGTAATTGAAAAGCAATAAAATAAAGTAAAAATAAAAATAGCCAGATGGGAGGGGGGAGGGGCAGTGGGGAGAGGGTTTTTCAGAAACTACTATAGAGGACACATGGACAAAACCAACGGGGGGAGGGTGTAAGCAAGGGAGGGAGGTGGGTTTGGCTGGGGTGGGGAGGAGTGATGGGGAGAAAATGCAGACAACTGTAATTTGAACAACAGCAAAGTAATTTATGAAAAAAAACCTATAAAAATAAAATGTTCCATGTGTGCTTGAAAAGAATGTATATTTTGATTCTTTGGGGTGAAAGGTGCTGTGTATGTCAGTTAATCCATTTGTTTTAGTGTTGTTCAATGCCACAATATTCTTGTTGATTCTTTGTTCGGAGGATCTATCCATTGTTGACAGTGGGGTTTTAAAATCCCCTACTATAAGTGTGTTGCTGTCAATATTGTTCTTTAAGCCCTGCCAGATTTTCCTTATATATTTGGGTGCTCCTATGTTGGGCGCATATATGTTTATAATGTTTATGTCTTCTTGATGGATTCTTCCCTTGAGTATTATGAAGTGTCCTTCTCTGTCTCTTTCTATGGCCTTTGTTTTGAAATCTATTCTGTCTGATGTGAATATTGTTACCCTGGCTTTTTTTTTTTTTCCTGTCCGTTTGCTTGGAATATTTTTTTTCCAATCCTTCACTTTCAGTCTGTGTAGGTCTTTTGTGTGGTGGATCTCTTGTAGACAGGATATATGTGGGTCACATTTTCTTATCCATTAAGCTACCCTGTGTCTTTTGATTGGAGCATTAGATCCATTTACATTTAAGGTTATTATTGATAGGTATTTATTCATTGCTATTTTTCCTCTCTGTACGTATGTTGCTCTCTCATTCATTTTCTTCATCTTCTTTTTTAAAAGATTTTATTTTTAGAGAGTAGGGAAAGGAAAGGAAGGGAGGGATAAAGAGAGGGAGAGAAACATTGATGTGTGAGAGATACATTGATTGGCTGCCCTTTACTTACCCCCAACTAGGGACCTGGTCTGTAACCCAGGCATGTGCCTGTAGTGGGAATTGAACTAGCAACCCTGTGGTTCACAGGCCAGCACACAATACACTGAGTCACACCAGCCAGAACTCTTCATCTTCTTAAAGCAGTCCCCTTATCATGTCTTGCAATGCTAGTTTGGTGGAGGTGTATCCTTTTAGCCTTCTCTTGTCTTGGAAACCCCTTATTTCATCTTCCATTTTAAATGAAAGCCTTACTGGGTAGAGTATTCTTTGTTGCAGACCTTTACTTTTCATTACTTGGAATATTACTTGCCATTCCCTTCTGACTTGCAGTGTTTCTGTTGAGAGATCAGATACTAGCCCTGTTGGCACTCCCTTGTATGTTACTTTCTGTTTCTCCCTTGCTGACTTTAAGATTCTCTCCTTGTCTTTGAATTTTTGCCATTTTAATTATAATGTGTCTTGTAGTGGGCCTCTTTGGGTTCCTCTTGGTTGGGACCCTCTGTGCTTCTTGGGCTTGCATGACTTTACTGTCATAATGTTAGAGAATTTTTCTGTCATTACTTTTTCAAACAGGTTTTCTTTTGTTCCTTTTCTTCTCCTTATGATATCCCTATTTTATGGATATTGTTACATTTCATGTCCTCCAACTCCCTTATCCCTTTTCCATTCTTTTTTGAGGTATTTCATTTTGTTGTTCTGTCAGGGAATTTTTTTCTACCTTGTCCTATAGCTTGCTGATTTGATCCTCTGCTTCATCTAGCCTGCTTTTAATTCCTGCCACTGTGTTCTTCATTTCAGATATTGTATTTTTCATTTCATCCTGGCTCTTATTGACAGTTTCTATGTCCTTTTTCATGTTCGTGTAGTTCACAGTAAGTACCTTGTAGCTTCACTGGAGTTCTTTGAAGTTCTCACTGAACTCCTTGAACATCCTTATAACCATTATTTTGAACTGGATGTCTGATAGTTTGGTTGCCTCAGGTTCGTTTAGCAGTCTTTCTAGGGATTCTTCCTTTCCTTTTGATTGGGGGTTGTTTCTTTTTCTCCCCATTTTAGGTGACTCTTCTTATTTGTTTCTGCATGTTAGATTGGTCTGCTTTGACTCCCTGTCTTCCTTGTGTGATCTTGTCTGGTAGGAGATCTATGGGACTCAGTGGTACAGTCTCCTTGAAGACCTTAGCTTGATGCTTCTTTACTGCCCTTTATGCCTTTTATGTGTGTTCTCTGGTTGTAACTGGGTTTTCGTTGTTGTTGGGTCATTCTTTTGTGGGTTCTTCCCTGCAGGTGGCTGACTTAGAGTCACTCCTCCCTCCACGTCTTGTATACTGTTGCACAGGTGCTATTATGACATACTCAAAATCAGTCTTTCCCCAAATGGCCTTTTGACTGCTAAAAAGTCAGTCTCTGGATGAAATTGTTTTAAAGATTCTAACATTCAAACCTGATGAAGCAGTGCAGCCATCCTGGTTCGCTGTCATCTCCCATCCATAGGTCCCAGCCTGATTCAAGCCCCAGGTTCCTGAGGGAGGGGGCCAGCCTGAAGACTTTGTCCTGTGGCCGTACCACCACCACTTCAGATGCCAGTTGCAAGCTTGTGTCATCAACTGTGCTTGGAAGCAACTTTACTTACAAGCTTACTGGTTCTTTATACAAGGATTTAAGTCAGAAACCACCAAACAGAAGAGATGCAGAGGGCAAGGTATGGGCCTGGAGTGTAGAACTTCTGTGGCCTCTCCAGGTGTGCCAGTGTACAAGCACCTCCATCTGTTCACCAACATGGAATCTCCAATTTTTATTACTTTTATGTGAAATATTACTGGTTTTGATCTTTGTTTTCCAGATACAAGAAATTTTTTTTTCTCCTAAGCTACTTATGACCCCTACAGAAATTGGTTAATTATACCTTTGTAAACAGAATTGAACCTTTTTTTTTCCTCCCTAACTGGTCCTTCCAGAGTTTAGAAAGTATAATCTACAACTTGATTTTCCCTTTTTTCTTTCTTTAGTTCCTTTCTGTCTCACAAATGATATGAGAGGCTAATTATTCAGTATAATAGTTATTGTTTCCTCCCCCCCCCTTATTTCCTTTTCTCAACATTGGGCATCAACTTTAAAACAACTTCATAGGTCAAAGTATGAAACTGATTGTACACCTAGTCAATGATGTTCAATGACCGGCAATGTCAACCCCAGTGAAGTTACCGGATTTGAAAGAATACTTTTCCTTGGGCAAGTATTACAAAGAATACATACATGACTAGAAACTTATCAAAAGCCTTAGATAAAACTTTGGGATCTACTGCCTAAGCAATAGCCAACCAAAAAAAAAAAATCTTTAAATTCTTTAACATGAGTTTTATCTAGGCAATGGAATTAATCTTAACTACATCCTAGTTGAACAAGGTGGGGTTTGTTCTGTTGTTAATAGCTCCTGTTGTACTTGATAAAGCACCTCTGATGAAATAGCAATGGAACTAAATAAAATTTGGGCACAAGCAAAATAATTGAAAGCAGCTGACTGCCCTCGGGTATTGTCTCCTGGTTCAGATCTGTCCTTCATATTAGACTTAGCATTTTTTTATTACAGAAACTTTTGTTGTTATAAATGTCTATTTTACATGGCTCAATATTAGAAAGACACTAATAATGGTTGCTCAACATTTTGAGATGATCACTAAGGCCTATGAGACTTTATATGAAAAACCTCAAGAAACTACAGAAAGTATTTGTCCTTAAAGGAACATGACAGTAAAGCCTTCCTCTATTCTGGCACTCTTGTTGCTAAAATTTGGCTAAGGCTCCTAAGAAAAAGACGTGTACTTTTCCTTGTTGTGGGACGTGACACTCCATGAATGAGCCTTCCTGGCTATGAGACTGGCAGTGGAAAGATATTCCAAAAATAAGTCATTTTGATAATGGAGGATCAACTGATCAGTACTGCTTTCCAGTGGTTGAGCAGCAGTATTTTCACGGAACAATCTTGATCAAAAGGGGAAAATGTAAAATAAATAAATAAATATATATATATGGCTACTTTATTTTTACTTTTAAAATTTTTATTTATTTATTTTTAGACAGAGGGGAAGGGAGGGAGAAACATGGATTGGTTGTTCTCATAAGTACCCTGACTGAGGACCAAACCTGCAACCCAGGCGTCTGCCCAGGTCATCAATCGAACTAGCAATCTTTTACTTTGTGAAATGATGCCCAGTCAACTAAGCTGCACCAGTCAGGGCTAAACAGAGCTACTTTAGATTGGAGCTGGAGCTGCCATCCCAGGGAGAACTTCCTAGCACTTCTTACTCCTCAAAAACCTTTGGATGTTAAAACAGGGCAAAATAACCTTTGCACTGGGCCTAAAGCAACCTTGTGTCCTGAAAAACTGTTCGTAAGAAAAACATGAAAGCTGTTATCATGACTACTGGACTGAAAATTTAAAACTGTCTTTAGGAGTAGCACCACTAGGTTACCTTATCTGCACAAATTATAAAATAAAAATATTTTCCTTCTATTGATATAATTATTCTTTTTCCCCTTCATAAGTACCCCTTGCTTTTCTCTTCTAATCTAAATACTATTTGGGTTTCTGCCTGAATCAGTGCTTCCCAAATAGCTATTTTTAAAAAAATCTCAAGTACTTGTCTCTTACGATGGCTTTTTATTTATTTTTAGATTAACAAAACTATTTCCTCAAATTCTCACCCAGTCTTGTGTCATTCAGAACCATCCATGTGCAGACCCTCCAGCAGATCCTTCACTTACTTCACTGAATAGCTAATAGGTGCTTTGAAAATGACTTGTAAAATAAAACTTTTGATTCCCATTTCTCTTCCTCACCCCCAAATTTTTAGCTAAAACACTCTTCCTTCCTCATCTCAGTAAATTACATATCATCAGCAAGCCCTGCCACTCTACCTTGGAAATACATCCAGCACCAGATTGTTTTCCTACACTGCTAACCTGTCTCCAAGCCCACCTGGATTCTAATTTGGTGCCAATTTTGGTTTGTGCCTTCCTCCCAGCTATTCACACAATGGCCAGAAGGATTCTTTAAAATTAAAAGAATATATATATGGTTATTGATTTTAGAGAGAGAGTAAGTGAGAGAGAAACATCAATTGGTTGCTTCCCATATGAGCCCCAACCAGGGATTGAACCTACCACCTAGGTATGTGCCCTGACCAGGGATCAAACCCACAGCCTTTTGGTGTACAAGACAATGCTCCAACCAACTGAGCCACCATGCCAGGGCAAAAGGATCCTTTTACAGGTAAGTCAGGCCATGTCACTTTGTCTAATGCTTCCCATCACACATAAGAAGCCAATGTCCTTATGTTGTCTATGTGGCTCCTCAGGGCTGGCCCCTAGTACCCCTTATCATCATACTCCCATCATTCTCTCCTCATTCAAGTCTAGACATGGTGACCTCTGGGTTGTTTCTGGGTATATTAAACTTGTGCCCACCTCTGCTTTTTTTTTTTTTTGTCTTGTTAACAGCCTAGAACATTTCTCACCATCCCCCATCCCCAAATATCTTTATAGCTCATCCCTATCTCTTCAGATCTCTTTGAATTTCCCTATTCACAGTGTAATTCTCTGGCCACTCTAAAATAGCATCTCCCATCATTCTTTATCCCTTTACACTTAGAAAAATTAAATGTATTTCCTTGGTAGTATAATACATTTGAAGGTAATGAAATATACAATTACTTCACCATCATTTTGAGCACCAATTTGCAGTGGACGATGTTGTGGATGGAGATACAAAGCAGCACGGGAGTCAAAGGCAGAGATCACTGGAAGTTGTTTGTTATTGTTACCAGATGAAAGCGGGGTTTGGCTGCCCACTGCCACCCATATAAGCAAATTCTGGAGGCAGAGGTTTGGTGAGAAAATGAAAGGGGTCTTTTATTCAAAAGCTGCACGATCTGGGAGGATGACAAACTTCTGCTTAAAAGTCCATCCCATCCAGAAAACCCAGAGGAAAACCCAGCCACCCTATGTCAGACTAGTCCAAGGCTGTGCTCAGAATTCCTCCCATTAAAAAAATATACCATCCTACATCCCTTCCTTTACGCAGGTGGCTGCTGCACAATCATCGGGGTGGCTTGTTCCAGGTTGCAGTACAGCTTTAGTCTCCTTCCTGGGAACCCATGTGTGGGGCTGGTGCCGCCACCACCAAGTGGCTTCCAGGGCCTGCCAGTCCCACAAAGCACTGGTCCCTACACCTGGGCAGTGGGTCCAAGAAAGAGCGTGCCTCTCCCTTCTCTCAGTTTATATCAACTACCCCTGTGGGCCTGGCTGGGTGCTCAAACTTCCACGGGTTCCTGGAGGGTCTGCCCACCCTCCCCCACCCCCAACAACTAATCCCATTTTTATTCAGGCTAGACTGACAGGTCTTCACTAGATCAGAAGTGAGTAGGAGGCTTTTAGCTTTCTGGTTGGAGGCGAAGGTGCAACTTTCTTCCATCAGTCATCCAGAATTCCGGTTCATCCAACACTAGCCTCCGCCATGCTGCCTAAATTCAACCCCAACGAGATTGAAGTCCTATACCTGAGGAGCACCTGTGGGGAAGTGAGTGGGGAAGTCGGTGTCACGTCTGTCATGGCCCCTAAGATTGGCCCCCTTAGTCTGTCTCCAAAAAAGTTTGGTGATGACATCACCAAAGCAAACGGTGATTGGAAGGGTCTGAGGATTATAGTGAAACTGACCATTCAGAACAGACAAGTCCAGATTGAGGTAGTGCCTTCTGCCTCTGCCCTGATCATCAAAGCACTTAATCACCATGAGACAGAAAGAAGAAAAAAACATTAAGCATAGTGCAAATATCACTTTGGATGAGATTGTCAACATTGCCCAACAGATGTGGCACCAATCTTTAGCTAGAGAACTCTCTGGAGTCATTAAAGAGATCCTGGGGATGGCCCAGTCTGTGGGATTCAATATTGTTGACCACCACCCTCATGACATCATTGATGACATTAACAGTGGTGCAGGGGAATGCCCAGCTAGTTAAGAACAACAAAGGAAAATATTTCAATTAAAAATCATTTGACAACCAATAAAAAAAATGAGTAGGAAGGGTTTTCCCTTAGCCAGGCACCCTCACTAGCCTTGTGCATACTCAGTGCAATGACTCCTCTCCATCTTGCCTCCTGGGTGGAGGTGGGGTGGGGCGGGAATCTATCCTAATGCCTGGCCTAGACTGGTTATCCAGGCAAAGTAGCACTTCCCCTGTGGCCCCTCCCCTCCATTCCCACTTGTAGTCTGGGCACCGCCCAGGTTAATAGTATCATTACTTAGTTTTTAAACTAAATCCTTGTGCTAAAGACCCTGTTCTGTGTTCTCTGTGGTAGCAGATGGGCTTGCTTCACACAGTGGCCTTACATATCAGTGTCAGCTGCCAGACAGGGACTGGCTTCAAGCTTTTGCAGATATCAGACCCACAAGTCCTGGGAAGGGATCCATTGTCCAGAGTAGGTTAGGTGCTAGTCATGCCCAAGTGCTGGGATGTTGGATTCACAGCATTGGAGGTAAGGGTATCAGGGGTCTCCTGATGCCTGTGTCTTCCCTTCCTCCTATGGTAGGATATTGGCATATCATCAGGCAGTTCTCAGCTGTCACTTCTCCACGGGGAAAAGGGCTAGAGCAAGCCTTTTATTTTATTAAGGACTTTCAACTTGACCTATGGAAGAAGTAGCCTTCTCACCAAATCCTCTCTCTGTCCCCTGGGCATCCGTTTTTCCTTAGAGCCACACTTTTCAGAGGTATTTCCCAAGTGGCATCTCCCCCACTTCCCTGGCTGCTATGGCCATTGCTTCTCAGCTATGTCCTCCTGCACCTGGCCTGGCTCTGAAATGATGGCTATTTTGGCAGGTGTGAAGTGGTATCTTATTGTGGTTTTAATTTGCATCTCTCTGATGGTTAATGATGTTGAGCATCTTGTCATGTGTCTATGGGCCATCTGTATGTCCTCCTTGGATAAGTTACTCTTCAGGTCCTTTGCCTATTTTTTTTAATTTTTTTTATTGTTATTCAATTACAGTTGTATGCCTTTTTTCCCCATCCCTCCACCCCACCCCAGCTGAACCCAACCTCCCTCACCCACCTCCACCCTCCCCCTTGATTTTGTCCATGTGTCTTTTATAGTAGTTCCTGTAATCCCCTCTTCCCACTGTCCCCACCCCGCTCCCCCCTGGCTATTGTTAGATTGTTCTTAACTTCAACGTCTCTGCTTATATTTTGTTTGCTTTTTTCTTCTGTTGATTATGTTCCAGTTAAAGGTGAGATCATATGGTATTTGTCCCTCACCGCCTGGCTTATTTCACTTAGCATAATGCTCTCCAGTTCCATCCATGCTGTTGCAAAGGGTATAAGCTCCTTCTTTCTCTCTGCTGCGTAGAATTCCATTGTGTAAATATACCATAGTTTTTGGATCCACTCGTTTGCTGATGGGCACTTAGGTTGCTTCCAGTACTTGGCTATTGTAAATTGTGCTGCTATGAACATTGGGGTGCACAGGTTCTTTTGGATTGGTGTTTCAGGGTTCTTAGGGTATAATCCCAGCAGCGGAATTGCTGGGTCAAAGGGCAGTTCCATTTTTAGTTTTCTGAGGAAATTCCATACTGTTTTCCACAGTGGCCTCACCAGTCTGCATTCCCACCAACAGTGCACTAGGGTTCCCTTTTCTCCGCACCCTCTCCAACATTTGTTTGTAGATTTGTTTATGTTGGCCACTCTGACTGGTGTGAGATGGTACCTCATTGTGGTTTTAATTGGCATCTCTCTTATGGCTAGTGATGCTGAGCATCTTTTCATATGTCTCTGGGCTCTCTGTATGTCTTCCTTGGAGAAGTGTCTGTTCAAGTCCTTTGCCCATTTTTAATTGGGTTGTTTGTCTTCCTGGAGTGGAGTCATGTGAGTTCTTTATATATTTTTGGAGATCAGGCCCTTGTCTGAGGTATCATTAGCAAATATCTTTTCCCATACTGTTGGTTCTCTTTGTAATTTTGTGCTGTTTTCTTTAGCCATGCAGAAGCTTTTTATTTTGATGAGATCCCATTTGTTTATTCTTTCCTTTATGTCCCTTGCGCTAGGGGACATGTCTGTGAGGATGTTGCTGCGTGGAATGTCTGAGATTTTCCTGCCAATGTTTTCCTCAAGGACTTTTATGGTGTTACAACTTATATTTAAGTCTTTTATCCATCTTGAGTTTATTTTTGTGTATGACGTAAGTTGGTGATCGAGTTTCATTTTTTTGCACATAGGTGTCCAGATCTCCCAACACCATCTGTTGAAGAGGCTGTTTTTGCTCCATTTTATGCTCCTGCCTCCTTTGTCAAATATTAATTGACCGTAAAGACTTGAGTTTATTTCTGACCTTTGCCTATTTTTTAATTGGGTTGTTGTCTTCCTGACGTTGTATGAGTTCTTTATATATTTTGGAAATTAAACTCTTGCATGATGTATTATTGGTGAATGTATTTTCCTGTACAGTCAGTTCCCTTTTCATTTTCCTGATGTTTTCTTTAGCTGTGCAGAAGATTTTTAATTTGATGTAGTCCTGTTTATTTATTTTTTTACTTTATTTCCCTCGCCCTAGGAGATATATTTGCAAAAATATTGCTGTGTGAGATAGCTGAAATTTTACTGCCTATGTTTCTGCTAGGAGTTTTATGGTGTCGTGACTTACATTTAGTTCTTTTATCCAACTTTAGTTTATTTTGGTGTATGGTATGAGTTGGTGATCTAGTTTCATTTCTTTGCCTGTACCAGTCCAGTTCTCCAATACCACTTATTAAAGAGACTATTTTTACTTCATTGTATGTTCTTGCCCCCTTTGTCAAATATTAATTGACCATAGAGACATGGGTTTATTTCTGGGCTATCTATTCTGCTCCATTGATTTATGAGTCTGTTCTTATGCCAGCACCAGGCTCTTTCGATTACAGTGTGCTTGTAGTATAGTTTGATATCAGGTATTGTGATCCCTCTAACTTTCTTCTTCTTTCTCAAGGTTCTGGGGCTGTTTGGGGTCTTTTTTTAGTTCCATATAATTTTTTGTAGTATTTGTTTTAAATCTGTGAAATATGCCACTGGAAGTTTAATGGGAATTGCATTGAATCTATAGATTGCTTTGGGTAGTATGAACATTTTAATGATATTAATTCTTCTGATCCATGAGCATGGTATATACTTCCATTTATTTGTTTCTTCCTCAATTTCTTTCTTCAGTGTTCTATAGTTTTCTGAGTATAGGTCTTTTACTTCCTTGGTTAAGTATATTCATAGATACTTTATCTTTTTGTTGTTGCTATGGTAAATAAGATATTTTTATTAGTTTCTGTGTCTGATATTTCATTGTTGGTGTACAAAAATGCCCTTGATTTCTGAATATTGACTTTGTATCCTGCTACTTTGCTGAATTCACTTATTAGGTCAAGTAGATTTTTGGTGGAGTCTCTAGGGTTTTCTATGTACACTATCATGTCATCTGCAAACAATGAGTGAACCCTGCATATATGAAAGTTGGAGGACAACTGTAGAGGACATTGAAAAATCAGATGGTAAGGAGATTTCTTTGGGACAGTAAGGTCCTTGGGACCAGCATGGGGACCAGGGTGGCTGCAGCCCCAGGCCCAGCACCTGCCGGGCCTGCTGCAGGATTCTTGAAAGACAGCCAGGTCAATGGCTCCCTCCCCTGCCAAACAGGAGGTTTGAGCAGCACCAGGATGGACCTGGATGCTTCAAGTCACTGGGGGGAATGAGGGCAAAGTGGCAAATGCACAGTGGTGGTGTGCACCCACTGAGACTGTGGACGCTGGCTGGGAAGAGTTGGGCTGTGACAGACTGTGACCCTGATAGTCTCCAGCCTGGCTCAAGAGTTGGGCTGTGTGAGAGGCCAGGCGCTTGTTTGGAATAGCAGGCATAAACAGGAGGAATTAAACAAACAACAACAAAACACTCATTGGCTGTTTAGGGAATTCTCCCTTAGCAGCCACCCCTGCCTCCCTGGGTTGTGCCCCTGCAGCCTTCGCAGTCTCAGTGGTGGGCCCACCTCTGCTGCCAGGACCGCGGCTGTGCCCCTACCCTATCCCTAGCCACAATGTCTGAGGTAGCCCAGCTGTGCCCTCGACCCCAGTGGTGTATGGCAGAATCAGCTGCCACACCCCTCTCCCCCTGCAGCTGTGCTCAACACCCCTCTGCCACCACAGCAGCGAGGCCTCAGCCCTAGGGGCAGAGAGTGCCTGCCCCCTACCCCCAGTGGCTGCGCTCCAGCTGCAGCAGCATAGGTGGAGCCCCCTGCCCCTCAGCCTCAGCCACCTGCACCCCTGCCCTACTGGCCAACTGGCTAGCTAAGAGGAAGACAGAGGTGCCCCCTACAAAGGAGAGCAGCAGGGCTCAGGTAGTCATCAGTCCCCAGAAAGACTTAACTCAGTGGGGCAGCTGAACTACCCTGAAGAGACTCTGAGAGTCCCTAGCATCTAGGACAGCAAAGTGCGAGAAGGTGATGTGTGAATGGCCCCTAACTGGCGCACCTCAAGGACAGCACAACTGGTGGACTGAAGGCATAGGCCTGGTGCAAAAGGGCAGTGGGGGCCAGGCAGCGAACTGAGGAGGAACTGGGCTGGAGACTGGGCAACTGTGAAGAGTGTGGCTCAGACCTGGCCCCCAACCTTGCAAAACCACAGGAAGGGAGAAAAGTGAAACCAATCCCCTCTCAGTCTGCTGCAGCCAGGAAGACCAGCAGAACTAGCTTGGCCAGTTTAAAGCCAGTAGGAGGCTTTTAATTTTTTTCCTTCTTCTTTTCCCCACCCCCGCCCCCCAAGTAAGACAATAAAACCTGGAGCTGTGAAAGGGCCAGAGTCAGACCCAAAGAAGGGTTATCCCAACAACTGAGACAGTGAGACAAACTTAACTTTGCTATTCCAGAGAACTTGCAAGTTATTGTTTATTTGTATTATTATTATTTTTTCATTACTTTTAGTTCTTTTATTTTATTAGTATTCTTTTATTTCTCTTCTTTTGGTTTAGTTTTCTTCATTTTGTTTGTTTAATTGCATTGTCTGACTGGTTTTGCTTGTTCTCTCTTTCACAGTGTATTTTTAATTTTCCTTCTTTCACTTCACTTGTGTTCCAATAGCAGACTACTCTAGGTCATGTACTTCCTATTCTTGTTATTCAGATCATATAGATTCTGTCATATGATTGTTGCTCCATTACTATTGTAAATAATTGTTGTTCCATGCAATTCTAAATACTACAAAGCACCCCTTCCGGAACTTAGCTCACTTCACTGTTTCCAGAACTTCATTACTGTTGTGGTTAACTCTGTTCTCTCCCACACTACACCTATTTTCTATCCTTTACTTTTCACTGTATCTCATAATCTGACCTCCTACAAGTTCACTGTTTTCTGGATCCAACTCACAATATTTTCCCCCATAACAAGAGTCTTATCTTTTTTCCACCCTGTCTTAAAAGTGACTAGTTGGATGAATATCGTGATTAACACTATACTTATCCAAAGGATCTCCTATCTCTTCTCTACAAGTTGGTAATTTATGTCCCATAGAATACACTCCCTCTGTCTTACTCCATTTTGCCTTCCCCCTCCAACTGATCACATAAAAGAGTAGGTGGGAGCTATGAACACCAGTATACCTGCTGGAACAGAGATGCACCAACAAAGGAAACACCAACAGATAATAACAGAAGAAGGTGAGGGAGTGAGTGGAAGCCACACTAGCCTCCACCCAGGACCTATGTGGAATTACAACTAAATAGTGAAGAAATTACCCTGAACAAACAATTGAACAATAGTGAGAGAGAAGCCTCAAAACCTGGGACAGAAAGCAGGATCAGCTTCAACACAACCCGTTTGCACCTGCACAACAGAATACAACACGTGGTGGATGGAGTGACACTCAGTTAACCAGCTGGAGGGAAGGACCCACCAAAGAAAGGCCCAACAACAATCAAAACTCAAAGACATCCAGAGAGCAAACATAAACAACAGCCCAAGAGTAGCGAGATCAAGGAGACTGCACTACTGAATCTCACAGGTCTCCTACCATAAAAGTTCACACCATAAACCCAGGGAGTCAGAACAGATCAATCTGAGAATCAGAGGCTAACAAGAAGAGTCTCACAAACAATGGGAAGACAAAGAAACAATCCCCAAAAGAAAGGAAAGGAGAAAGCCTCAGAAAGAATGCTAAATGAAACAGAGGCAAGTCAACTATCAGATACTGAGTTCAAAGCAACAGTTATAAGGAAGCTCAATGAGCTCACAGTGAATTACCAAAAATTTCAGGGAAACTACAGTGAACTCACTGCAAACTATATCAACATGAAAAAGGAAATAGAAACTATCAACAAGGGCCAAGAGGAAATGAAGAATACAATTTCTGAATTGAAGAACACAGTAGGAGGAATCAAAAGTAGGCTAGACAAAGCAGAGGATCGACAGTGAGTTGGAAGACAAGGTAGAAAAAAACACCCAGAAAGAGCAACAAAAGGAAAAAAGACTCAGAAAGAATGAAGAGGTGTTAAGGGAACTGCAAGACAACATGAAACATAATAATATCCGTATAATAGGGATACCAGAAGGAGAAAAAGAAGAGTAAGGGATAGTAAACCTGTTTGAAAAGTAATGATGGAAAACTTCCCTAATTTGATGAGAGAAAAAGTCACACAAATCCAGGAAACACAGAGAGTTCCAATCAAGAGGAACCCAAAGAGGCCCACTTCAAGACACATCATAATTAAAATGGCAAAATTTCAAGACAAAGTGAGAATCTTAAAGGCAGCAAGGGAGAAACAAAGAGTAACATAGAAGAGAGCCCCAATAAGACTAGTAGGTGACTTTTCAATGGAAATGCTCCAAGCCAGAAGAGATTGGCAAGGAATATATCAAGTAATGAAAAACAAAGGCCTACAACCAAGACTGCCCTATACAGCAAGGCTCTCAATTAAAATGGAAGGCCAAATAAGGAGTTTCCCAGAGAAAAGAAACCTCAAAGAATATACCTCCACCAATCCAGATCTTCAAGTGATGCTAAAGGGTCTGCTTTAAGAACAGGAAGAAAAGCAGTGACAGATAGAGGAACACAGGTATGAAAAAATGGCAATGAATAAGTACCTATCAATAATAACCTTAAACTTAAGTGGATTAAATGCTCCAATCAAAAGACATAGAAGAGCTCAATGGATAAGAAAGCATGACTCACACATATTCTGCCTACAAGAGACCCACCTCAGATCAAAAGACCTACAAAGACTGAAAGCGAAGGGCTGGAAACAAATATTCCAAGCAAACGGACAGGAAAAAAGCTGGAGTAGCAATATTCATATCAGACAAAATAGACTTCAAAAAAAGAGCCATAAAGAGAGACCCAGAAGGTCACTTCATAATACTCAAAGGAAGAATCCACCAAAGAGACATAAACATTGTAAATATATATGCACCCAACATAGGAGCACCCAAATGCATATAGAAAATCTTGGAGGACTTCAAGAAAGATATTGACAGCAATAAAATTATAGTAGGGGATTTTAACAGCCCACTGTCAAAATGGATAGGTCTTCCAAACAAAATATCAACAAAGATATTGTGGCATTGAACAATGTGCTAGATCATATGGACTTAACTGATATATATAGAGAGAGCCTTTCATCCCAAAGAAGCAATATATACATTCTTTTCAAATGCACATGGAACATTTTCAAAGATAGACCCTGTGATAGGACACACAAAAAAAACCCTCAATAAATTCAAGAAAATTAAAGTCATACCAAGCATTTTCTCTGACCACAAGGGACTGAAACTAGAAACCAACCCCAAGGGAAAAAATCCAAAACACTCAAAATCATGGAGACTGAATAGCATGCAGTTAAACAATGAATGGACCAGGAATAAGATTGAGGAAGAAATCAAAAAGTTTCTGTAAACAAATAAAAATGAACTCACAACAACCCCAAACTTACGGGACATAGTGAAGGGAGTCCTGAAAGGGAAGTTCATAGTGATACAGGCCTACCTAAAAAAAAAAAAAAGAAGAAGAAACATTTCAAATAAACAGCCTAACCCTACACCTACAAGAACTGGAAGAACAACAACAAAGACAGCTCAGAGCAAGTAGAAGGAAGGAAATAACCAAGATCAGAGCAGAATTATATGACATAGAGACTAAAAGCACAATTCTAAGAATCAGTGAATCCAGGAGCTGGTTATTTGAAAAGATAAACAAAATTGACAAGCCTTTACAGACTCATCAAGAAAAAAAGAGAGAGGACCCATATAAACACAATCAGAAATGAAAGAGGAGAGATTACAACTGATACCAAAGAAATACAACGGATTGTAAGAAATTACTACAAACAAGTATATGCCAAGAAATTTGAAAACCTAGGTGAAATGGACACATTTCTAGAAAAATAAAATCTTCCAAGACTTAATGAAGTAGAAGCAGAAAGCCTGAATAGACCAAAATAACAACTGACAAAATTGAAGCAGTAATAAAAAAAACTCCCAACACGCAAAAGCTCTGGACCAGACAGTTTCACAGGAGAATTCTACAAAACATTTAAAGAAGAGCTAATCCCTATCCTTCACAGACTATTCCAAAAAATCCAAGGCAGAAGACTCCCAGACTCATTTTATGAAGCCAGCATCATCCTAATCCCAAAACCAGACAAAGACATAACAAAGAAAGAAAGCTTCAGGCCAATATCACTTATGTTCATGCATGCTAAAATCCAACAAAATATTGGCAAACTGCATCCAGCAGTACGTAAAACGATCATACACCATGACCAAGTGGGATTCACCCCAGGGATGCAAGGATGGTACAATATACACAAATTCAATAAACATAATGCATCACATAAACAAAAAGAATGAGAAAAATCACATGATCATATCAATAGATGCAGAAAAAGCATCCGATAAGGTACAGCACCCATTTATGATAAAAATACTCAGCAAAGTGGGAATAGAGAGAGCATTCCTCAAAATAATAAAGGCCATATACGAGAGACCTACAGCCAACATCATACTCAATGGGCAAAGCTTAGAGCTTTCCCACTAAGATCAGGAAAAAGACAAGGATGTCCGATTTCACCACTTGTATTCAGCATAGTATTGGAAGTCCTAACCACAGCAATCAGACAAGAAAAAGAAATAAAAGGCATCCAAATTGGAAAAGAGGAACAAAACCCTCATTGTTTGCAGATGACATGATAGTGTACATGGAAAATCCTATAGACTCCACCAAAAAACTGCTCGACCTAATAAATGAATTTGGCAAAACAGCGGGATGCAAAGTCAATATCCAGAAATCAAAGGCATTTTTGTATACCAACAATGACACATCAGAAACAGAAATCATGGAAAAAATCCCATTTGATATAGAAACAAGGAAAATAAAGTACTTAGGCATAAACCTAACCAAGGAGGTAAAAGACCTGTACTCAGAAAAGTAGACAATACTGAAGAAAGAAATCAAGGAAGACACAAACAAATGGAAACATATACTGTGTTCATTGATTGGAAGAATTAACATCATCAAAATGTCCATAGTACCCAAAGCAATTTATAGATTCAATGCAATGTCTATTAAAGTACCAATGGCATATTTCACAGATATAGAACAAACACTTCAGAAATTTATCTGGAACCATAAACAACCCTGAATGGCTGCTGCAATTTTGAGAAAGAACAAAGTAGGAGGGATCACAATACCTGATATCAAAATGTATTACAAGGCCACTGTAATCAAAACCACCTGGTACTGGCATAAGAGCAGACACATGGACCAATGGAACAGAATAAAGAGCCCAGAAATAAACCCAAGTCTCTACAGTCAATTAATATTCGACAAAGCGGGGAGCAGCATAAAATGGAGCAAAAATAGCCTCTTCAACAAATGGTGTTGGGAGAGCTGGACAGCTACATGTAAAAAAATGAAATTTGAGCACCAACTTACACCATACACAAAAATAAATTCAAGGGAGATAAAAGACTTAAATGTAAGTTGTAACACCATTAAAATCCTGGAGGAGGACATAGGCAGGAAAATCTCAGACATTTCACGCAGCAATATCTTCACTGATATGTCCCCAAAGCATAAGAGAAAGGGACATGATGGAAAGAAAAAACAAATGGGATCTCATCAAATTAAAAAGATTCTGCATGGCTAAAGAAAACAACATTAAAATGTAACTGAACCAACTGCATGGGAAAACATATTTGCCAATGATACCTGGGACAACGGTTTGATCTCCAAAATATATAAAGAACTCTCACAACTCTTCTCTAGGAAGACAAACAACCCAATTAATAAGTAGGCAAAAGACTTGAACAGACATGTCTCCAAGAAGGACATACAGAGGGCCCAGAGACATGTGAAAAGATGCTTAGCATCACTAGCCATCAGAGATGCAAATTAAAACCACAATGAGATACCAGTTCACACTGGTCAGAATAGCCATCATAAACAAATCAACAAATCATAAGTGTTGGAGAGGTTGTGGAGAAAAGGGAACCCTAGTGCACTGTTGGTGGGAATGCAGACTGGTGCAGCCACTGTGGAAAACAATATGGAATTACCTCAGAAAGCTAAAAATGGAACTGCCTTTTGACCCGGCAATTCCACTGCTGGGATTATACCCTAAGAATCCTGAAACAGCAATTCAAAGGTACCTATGTACCCCAATGTTTATAGCAGCAGAATTTACAGAAGCCAAGTGCTGGAAGCAACCTAAGTGCCCATCAGTAAATGAGTAGATCAAAAAACTGTGGTACATTTACACAATGGAATACTATTCAGCAGAGAGAAAGAAGGAGCTTATACCCTTTGCAACAGCATGGATGGAACTGGAAAGCATTATGCTTAGTGAAATAAGCCAGGCAGTGAGGGACAAATATCATATGATCTCACCTTTAACTGGAACATAATAAGTAGAAGAAAAAAGGAAACAAAATATAACCAGAGACATTAAAATGAAGAACAATCTGTCAGTACCAGAGTGGAGGGAATAATGGGGGGGGGGAGGAGGGAAGGTTTTTCAGGAACAACTATAAAGGACACATGGACAAAACCAAGGGGAGGTAGAAGAAAGGGAAGGAAGAAGGTTCGGCTGTGGTGGTGGGGTAGTGTTGGGGAGTAAATGCAGACAACTGTCATTGAACAACAATAAAATAATTTAAAAGGAAGAAAGGGAAAAATAAAATTTAAATGTAAAGTAAAAAAGGAAGGAAGAAGGCAAAATGGAGTAAGAAAAGGGAAGAATAAAATGTGAGATTTGAAATTTAAAAAGTGAATAAAATTGAAGAAAAAGAAAAATTGTTAGTAAGCTATGCAGAAGATACACAATGCAAAGAACAAAAAAGAAGAAGGTGGAATTTGTCTCAGCAGAGTCCAGTGCTTGCCTGTAGGCCTCTTCTTCTGGATCTAACTCTGCTAATGTCAGATGCCACCCTGTCTAGCTCTAGGCAGCCTGCTTAAGCCTACAAGCAATCCACAGTCTGTGTCTATCTCCTTCAGGCTTGGCTGTGTCTGGGATGGTCCTGGCTGCTCTGCCCTGCTGGCTTTTCATCAGCACAAGGACCAGGGGTGGGCCACCAATGTCTGAAAGCACCACAGGTACCACCTCCACCTGCTCTCTATCTGCAGTCCTGACGTTAGTCTTGGCCTTGATGCTGACCTGTGTGTTTCTGAGAGGGCTTCTGATGCAATTGGGAAGATTGGGCCCCTGGATCTCTCCTGGGAGGTGCTGTTCAGACTTCAGGGAAGATGGTGTGTTCCCCTACCCCTGTGCATCCTGTTTTGGTTTGTCCCAGATTACTTCCAATAATGAATAGTTTCTAATGAGTTAGCTGTCCTTTTCATGTGAGGAGCCAGTCTGTGTAAAAGGGTCAGCTCCTTTCTGCCTGGCACTGATGGTAGCTCTGTATAAGAGCTGAGGCAGGGTGTGATCCTGAATACACCTTGCTGCATCAAGTTCTATGCTCTCTGCCCAGCTGGTTTCAGTGTAACAGGGCCCGAGGAATCAGTGTATCTTGTGGCTGAGAAAAGTTCCTGGGATCTCTTAAAAGGATTCAGAAGAGTTGACTGCTGTAGCTGTCTCTTCTAGTTGATCTTGAACAAGCCTGAGGACATCACTTACATCAATCTGATGATTCCTTTCCCCATTTTGGCCTTATGGGATCCCATTGGGGAAGAACAATCCTTGCTTCCAGTTTTCTTGCACAAGATAAATCTCCAACAGTCAAACATTGGTCTAGGTTGTGGATTTGATTCCTGTTCTGGGTATGTACAGGAGGCAACTAATCAATGTTTCTCTCTCTCTCTCTCTCTCCTTCATTCTTTCTCTCTCTCTGGCTCAGCTATTGGACAGTCCTCCCTGTGGTCCTCAGTTGGCCATCCCCCATGCCCACAAGTGCCTGCAGCTGCCCACAGGTGCTAGTATGCTAATGCCACTGTCTTCTCGGGTCCTGGGGCAGGGGAGGAGAGGGTAAAACTGTTACTATTTTGGAATTACTGTTTTATTCTAAAGTAAGTAAATTGTATTTATACTATTTTTTATATTTTAAGATGGATTTTTGGCTTAAAAATAGATTAGAAGTCTTGTTTCTGAACCCAGAGTTTCACTATCTACATAGTGAAGAAGATACTGAAGAAGATAAAACTAACATACCGCAGTTTCCTGACTCATAGAGGAGAAGAATCAGCTCCACAGAACTGGATAAAACTATGAATTAGCAATAAAAAGATGGCAGAAACTCTCTTTCCTTTGGCTTTCTGTGTGCTACCATACTGACCTATAAGCCCTGTGCTCCTGGAGAGCAGGGACTGTTGAAAAATTCCCCACACCTTTCCATTCTGGAAAAGGACATCCCAGTTCTCATATAGTTTTATATAAGAGTAAACTTGTGTTTGGATTCCTGCTTACTCCACCCATGGCATGGGCCTCTCTGCTCCTAGTCAGTGATCTGGGTCTAATAGTGTGATTTATTGCTGTTCCTGTGCTTCCTCTTGTGTTTCCCAGTTGCATAGTAAGGATTCTATTTTGGTTTGTTTTGAGTGCTCACTTGACTTCTGGTGCTGGCTTCTTTGGTTTCATGGACTGACCATTTGGATGACAGAGATCTTGTCTTTTAGGTAAAGGGTGACAGCGAGTCTTATTTTTTACTCTTTTCTATTTGTCTACTTAGCGCTCAAATCAATTAAGGATTCATACCTGCTGGAAGAGAACATCTCTTTTATGTGGACCAGTGAATTCTGTTAGTCTGTGTTTACTGATCAGGGCTGAAAATTTAGAATTGTAGTTATTAGCTCTTTATCTCTGTCTGTCTGCATGTTGATGTCTCTGTAGTCCAGAGAGGCCTTTATTACTTTCATGAATATGTGTGATATTTTCCTATCTCTGGATGGCATTGCCAAGTTAAATTATAAAATTTCTTGAATTAAATGAGTTCTTTTATGATTGACTTAGAGATAATGAGCACTTGCACAAATGGAATATGCCTAAAATTCCTAAAAGTTAAGGAACTTGAACTTCTAATACTTATAAAGGGCAAAAGAAAAAATCTTATAGAAATTAACTCAGAAATGTTTTAAAAATAAATTCACAATAGGCAAATTAAGGTAGATTAATGTTTTTAAACTATTTTAATATTTTTAGTTTAATAAAAACAGCTATGTCCTCTCTGAACATTAAGTACAATACAAACTTATGTTTTTATTCCACTTGGGTATATTCTTCCTAAATTTATATAGGTTTAGTGACCAAATAAACTAACATGTTTAAAATTATAAAACATGTATGTTTGTACTTAACCAAATCAAATTATATTCTGACAAACTTTATTTCAACAGTAATTATGTGTCTAATACAGCCTTCTGAAGATAACTGCTAAGATGTTTAGGTAAATTAATGATACTAAATTTAGTTAATTAATGGCTGTTCATTAGATGCCATCTAATAGCTGATCATCTCCAAGTAAGAAAATGCCGAAGCATTGGTTACTAAGCATAATTTAAATTTTATGTTCTTTTGCTTCTTATTTTTATTTACTACAGAGGGATGTCTTTGGGCCTGTAATGAACATGTTGATTTCCGCCCCTGTGGCTGTACAAGGCTGTGGTGTGTGTATCATGAGCCTGCTGGTCTGCAGTCAAGTAATGGTGCTCAATGGAGAGCACACCGTTACCCACTGCCTGTTACGTCTGTGAACTGGAAGTGAGTTACTTGGGTTAAAGTTATCATGAACATGTTATTCAGGCTATACTTATTAGAAATAGTTTTGGAGAAACACAACTGAATATGTATTTCTATTTTTCAAGGAAAAGAGTATTTTTGTCTTAAAGATGTGGTTTTTAAATCTCCATTCCCCTTTTCACCCTTCAAGCTTATTGAATACCCCAAAGAGCTTTCTCTGTGGTTGTAACTATTGATATTTAGTGTATTGGAAATTGAAACTGAGAAAACTTTTGAATGCTTACTTATGCATTTATGATAGCAACAGTGAACACATTACATGTTAATAATGTCTTAGTAATATTACGAAGTTAGTTCTGACCATGTGGACCTCTGTGCTATGGTATGAATGAGTCTCCCTAAAATTCACATTGTGGAGGAGACACTATTCCATGTGTGATTGCTGCTGGACCTGCCATTTAGATTCAGGGCAGAATGGGGATTGCTTTTGAAAATCCCATCAGAAACTGTCTGATCATCCCCTCTACCCATACCCTACAGCATGCTGGTCAGTGCTGGTTCTTGGAAGAGGGTGTTGCCCACCCTGGATAAGCATGTAAGGCATTTTCCCCTTATCTGTGGCAGGTCATGCCCCAGTGCCTCATCCATCCTGTCCTGTCCTATATAACCCCTCAGTGCCTGCTACACAGCAGGGAGGGTATCCATGTCATCTTGCTGCTATCAGAGATGAGCCCTATATGTAAATCCCCTAATAAACTCATAATGTAATGCTGGAGGTGTCAGTCCCTTTCTTGGTCTCTTGGCCCTGGGAAAGTTTATGGAACACACAAATATTAAAACACTAACCTCCAAAGATGGTACTGCGAGGTAGGGCCTTTAGGAGGTACTTAAATCATGAATAGATATAATGCTCTTATAAAAGGGGTTCCAGGGATATTCCTATCCTCTTCTGCTATGTAAGTCTGTAACCTTGAAGAGGCCTCACTCAGTCGTTCCGGCGCCCTGATTTTGGACTTGCAGACTTTAGAACTGTGAGAAATAAATTTCTTTTGTTTATAAGCCACTCAGTCTGTGACATCTTGTTATTAACACCTTGAATGGACTAAGATGCCCTCAGATTGGTCTAAAGTGTCAGTTTGTTCCAGAATATGACAGAATGCAATGAAAGACAAAATTTTTAAATGAATTTTATTTGCCTTTGTTTGTAATACCTCAGTTTGAAAAGTTAAAATCTTAGCTCAATTAGCTTAAAAGTTAGCTCAATTTGATGGGCTTGTTTCCTTGGTTTACTCCTTACTTCCTTCACCTACAATATAAAAGATTATTTATTCTGTTATTTAATCTATCTAAACAGCAAAAATTCTGTATATTACTAGAATAGTCTTCTATGGTTTATTAAAGTTTTTATTATTTAGGAAAAATTTATTATTTAGGAATGACCTAGGTTCTTTGTAATCATATTACTTTCTATGTTTATTTTTAAAAAATGTTTTAATGTTTTGTTGTCATTTTGAAATAAATAGCCAAATATTATTTTTCAGGCACCCATGATTTGATTTCTATTTAAATGTTCAAATCTGATAACTTTTATTTTTGCCTTCCCAATATTGAATCCTACATGTAAAATAAAATAAAGTAAAATTTCCAAGGTCTTGTCTGGAATGTCATATTTGAGAATGTGTACCTTTAGGATATCTTTTATACCTAAAACTGTTTTTGAATTTCCCAGAGGATCCTTGGAAAATCACAAAGCATTTATTGTTTTTTAAAAAAAATCCTCACCCAATGATATGTTTATTGATTTTAGAGTGAGAGGAAGGGAAAGAGAGAGGGAGAGAAACACTGGTGTGAGAGAAACATCGATCAGTTGTCTCCTGTATGTGCCCCAATCTGGGATCGAACCCTCAACTTTTTGGTGTATGGGACAATGCTCCAACCAACTGAGTCACTCAGCCAGGGATATATTCTTTTTGAAAATAGGGTTAATTATGTGTATGATTAGTTGGCCTAAGTTTTTTTTGGATTGACTTTATTATCTTGTTTTGTATGCTACAGAAACAACCAAATTTCCATAACAGTTGCACTGTTTTGTAATGAACTCTCATCCAGTCTTTCACTTTTGAAAGTTATCTGGCTATATAAGGAACTCCTTTATGTTTTCTTTTAGTAGACTACATAAACAGAAATGAACCATTATAAAATATCTTATTCTTTCTATCTGACCCCTCTAGAATTCAGAACCTCTTATTGAATATTCTTATTTTTATAGAAATATAAGTAATGGCCATAAATTCAATAAGAACCTGTCCTCCTTGTTAATTGAAAATAATTGGAAATATTGGTTATAGAACCAAAGCCTTGTCCTAAGTGTCATGTTTGAGAATGATGATCATTTAATCAGATATGACCAGGCACTTAAGGAGCTAAGGTTGACTTTATAAAGCCAATGCTTACAAAACCCTCTTTGGAATCCTGCCTTGGTTTCTAGCTTACAGGTTTCCCAGCATTATAGTTGAGTAAGGACGGTTACATCCTGGCAATCCCAGGAACCTCAGGGTATCTTGGGAACATTAGGAAGAGAGGAACTCACCAAAGTCTATAGGTACTGCAGGTGAGATCAAGTGGCAAGTTCTTTGCTTGGTTTCTTAGTCTCAAGAAACTTTTAAAAGAACAATGTGAGATTCCTTATGAAAACTCCTAGCAAAGCAATCTTTGGAAGGCTTATGGTAAATAACTCTTCTTGCTACACATATGAAAATAACCAGGCCAAATCTAATGAGACAAGCTTTATTTTGTGGTCAAGACTAATCTTTCTTTGTGATTATTTTTTATCGAAAAGGGAGAGACTTAAGGGGAAAATGTATTTTGATGGAAGACTGTGTATAGTTCACAGTACATTCTTCTAGATTATAAGATTCTAGTCCTGTTCAGTGTCTTTGGGCTACTTTGCATTTCTGTAAATTGCAGGTTAACTGATGGAGATGCAAAATCTTCCTTGTTTAGTAGAGATGTAGTTGACTCCCACTGGTATGGAAGAATTGATTTTAGTACCTACCTGCACATTGGGCTGGATCCTGATACCTTGCCCAAAATGCTTACTAAATTTTAAATTCTTCCAGTTTTCATCAAATTCTGGCCACAACCCTACAAATGAATATGTCTGATTTTTCTCCTTCCCACCTGACTCGACATCACCAAGACTAAGGACAAACTACTCAGATCCCTATTGAGTCTCTAAGTTGTCTGGCTTTTCCCCCAAGATCTGGAGAAATCCTGTGAGCTGAAGCCTGGTGACTTATTATAAAACTGGAAAGCCTCACCACTGCAGCAGACATTTCATGAGCTGGGTTTCCCTGGACAAGCATGTAAAAGGCTTAGATTACATGTGCCCTTTTGTGAGAGGCAACCAAGACTGTGAACAATATCACCCAAAGCACTGGCATCTAGCTTGGGGGATTAAAAAAATTAAAAAAAAAGAAATTCAATAAGCAGTGCCACTGCATAACTAAAAGATTTTCCTCTACTGACCACATAGAATTCACTGAATTAGATACTTTCAGGGTTCAACTCCTGGCTCTTTACTTTAATACAAGCTTTTATATTAGTGTTCCTTTTTTATTTTGACATTCCTCTTTTAAGTTGTCTGATCTCAAGGACCCTGAAACAACTGATATTTGCCACTACCTTCCAACAGATGGTTCAACTGGTTTTACAGGAACAAAACTAGTAAGAATCACCAAGATACACTTTCTTTTTTTTTTTTTTTAAGACTAGAATCCATGTTTCTTTATTCCAAAGAATGACCATTTTCCTTCTCAATGTTATCCCTAAAATACACTACTGTAAGAAGATGAAATCTAATCTTCCCTTTGTACATTACTTAAATATAACTGTTAAGGGTTTTTTTCCCCATTTAAAAGTTTTTGGTCTATTATATTTGTCCCAATTTCCTCCCCACCTGCTGTTGCTCTCACCTGCCCACCTCTGCCACTCCAAAAGTCAATCCCCATCCTGTTGTCCATGTCCATGGGTCATTTATACTTGCTCCTTAACTAGGCCCTTCCCCATTTTTACTCCCGTGTCTCCCTCTCTCCTCCCCTCCGGTCCTTGTCAGTCTGTTCTTTGTTTCCATGCCTGTGGTTCTATTTCACTCATTTGTTAGTTCTGTTCATTAGGTCCTGTTATAGGTGAGATCTTATGGTATTTGTCTTTCACTGCCTGGCTTATTTCACTTAGCGTAATACTCTCCAGTTCCATCCATGCTGTTGTGAAGGGTTGGGGCTCCTTTCTTTCTGCTGCATAGTATTACATTGTGTAAATGTACCACAGTTTTTTGATCCATTCATTTACTGATGGGCACTTAGGTTGCTTCCAGCACTTGGCTACTGTAAATTCTGCTGCTATAAACATTGGGGTACATAGGTACCTTTGAATTGCTGTTTCAGGATTCTTAGGGTATAATCCCAGCAGTGGAATTGCCGGGTCAAAAGGCAGTTCCATTTTTAGCTTTCTGAGGTAATTCCATATTGTTTTCCACAGTGGCTGCACCAGTCTGCATTCCCAGCACAGTGCACTAGGGTCCCCTTTTCTCCTCATCCTCTCCAACACTTGTGGTTTGTTGATTTGTTTATGATGGCCATTCTGACCAGTGTGAACTGGTATCTCATTGTGGTTTTAATTTGCATCTTTGATGGCTAGTGATGCTGAGCTTCTTTTTATACATCTCTGAGCCCTCCGTATGTCCTCCTTGGAGAAGTGTCTGTTGAGATCTTTGCTCATTTTTTAAATTGGATTGTTTGTCTTCCTGGAGTAGAGTCATATGAGTTCTTTATATATTTTGGAGATCAAACCGTTGTCCTAGGTATCATTGGCAAATGTGTTTTCCCATACCGTTGGCTCCCTTTTCATTTTGCTGATGTTTTTTTTAGTGGTGCAGAAGCTTTTTAGTTTAATGTAGTCCCATTTGTTTATTCTCTCCTTTATTTCTCTCACTCTAGAGGATATATTGCCCAAGATACACTTTCTTAATCTCTGTTTAACTCCTCAGGAGGATTATGATTGTTTCTGAGTTCTTCAACAAGAACAACAACAACAACAACTGGTATTTGATAGAAATAATCACACTGAATTTTATTTGATCCATGTTCATCTGAAAATCAGTGATAGGTAAGAAATTCCTCACCATTTTATGTTCTGGGAGATGGCTAATTGGAAATGACCACCCTGTGCTTGAAGATTGGACCCACCTCCACTCTTCCTCATGATTCCCTTATTCACCTGCCTCTGTAAAGTCCCAGGCTTCCTTCAACTTTTGGGAGATGTTCCTCATTAATGAACATTAATGCAGTAGACTGAATAAAATCATCTCCTTAATTGTTCAGTACATATTGTCTTCCCAATGTTAAAATTTTAGTTTATTGTATCTTATGTAATAAACATTTTCAGATAATATTGTGCCATTTAAGTTGCATTATCCCTTAAGAACAATAATTCAGAACTTAAGGAGGAATTGAAAGGTTTAAATAATTTGAAAGGCAAAATTTGTGTCTCATTGCTTTTAAAATTAAATATGAAAAAAGTGTTAGAACAACTTAAAAGGTAAGTTATCAGGCAGACTTGACTAGAAAAGTGTGCATTTGACATTGATAGGTGAAGAGTCAGGGGGAAAAAAAGCACAGAGGTGAATCTATATCTGGAGTGGTGGAATGAAAGGTATGGTAGACTCTTTCCCCAACAAAACAACCATTAAACTAGAGAAAATTATTTAAAAAATAATAATTTAAAGTCTCTGGGAACTATCCTAAAGGCACAAAGCAGGTAAAGGAACATTCATTCAGGAAAATCTACTAAATCTCAATAGGAAATATGTGGCAACTATGCCACAACTTACTTCCTTGCCTGCCATGTTTATCTTACAGAAACACTATTCCAGGCGTTCTACTTGATGCAGCCAAGAAGTGGAGTGCATGCCCTCTCCTAGACTCCACCTGTAGGGTAGAAACACTACTCCAGCTCTAATCTGAACTGAGAATCCTGGGACCTCAATCCCCACTCACACCTCAGCTTGTTTATAGGGGGAAGTTCCACAGTAGAAGACCAGGAGCTACTATCACCCAAGTGCCCATTTTTTTGACAGGTGTCATTCTGGGATATGTGGGTTTCTGTCCCCAAACCTAGATCCTGTGCAGTGGTGCAGAGATTCTGTCCAGGGAGAGTCAGGCCACAATGACTAAGAGGTCCCAACTCTGTCTGAAGGAGACTGACTTTATTTGAAACAAAGGGTGGAAAATTCCTCCATTGAAAACAATGGAGATTTTGGTTGAGAGAAACTAACAGAGTGCTCATAGCTCCATGATATTAGCAGCAACAAGCAAAATGGCAGAGCAACCAGAAGTTGAATAGAGACAGCTAAAGAGAACCCACCTGGGATCACAGTCAACCCTGGGTGCAGGAAGTCTTTATATAAGCATTAGGTTTCACTCCTCAGCAGCAATCACAGAAGAATATGGGGTAGACTTGGAAACCCTCTCCAGCTGCACAAAGACCCAGTAACACAGGGCAGAAAGCCCACAGGCACAAGGACCTTAATCACAACATTTGACCAAATACTGGTTAAACAGTAAGTAACTCTGATGCAGGGCAACATCTGGAAAGCCAAGCTTTGACACAAAAGCACACACATTGCTGGGAGTCTGGAAGACTGCATGCATACACAAGGCTGAAAATTCTTAGGAGTGATCAAGGGTGGAAAAATCTAAGCTACTGGTCTCTTGTTGAATACAGGCACAAAACAAAAAAAGTAAACTCAAACTGTGATCGTAGTATCCAAGTCACAAACACACCCAATAGTAAAAGGTAAATATATGTATTTACCATCCAAGGGGGGTTAAGCACAGTCTTTGGTCAATAAGTGGCTTATGCTGATTTAGGGGTGACCTCTAGGTAGCCAAGATAAAGATAGAAGGAAGGCAAAATCTGAGTAGGGATATCAGTAGTTGCACACTGCAAAGGAAATAGACTTAACAGAGTTAAATCACAAATCACTAAACAAATAAATAAATGACCAAGCAAACAATAACATCAACCCCTGGGGGAAGAAGGAAATTAGTATCCAGAGGTGCTGTAGTATAATATTTTAAAAATCTAGTTTTCAACAAAAACAATTTGAGACACTCAAAGAAACAGACATGTGACCCATAAACAGGTAAAAAGCAGCCAATACAACATTCTTTTGAAGGGGCCCAGATGTTAGACTTAGTAGGCAAATAGTTCAAAGCAGCACAATAAATATTCTAGGGGAACAAAAGGAAGCCATGCTTAAATAATTAAAGAAAGACTTGATGACAATGTTTCATTAAATAGAGAATATCAATAAAGAGAAATTATAAGAAAAGAACCAAACAAAAACCTGGGAGATGAAAATTCAACAACCTAGAGTTACTGCAAAGATGGAGATATAGGTAGAAATGCTCCACTTTCTTGCACAACCAAAAGAAGGATAACAACAAATTTAAAAACAATGAACAACCAGAACTGCCAGAAAAATCAAACTGCAGGGAACTCTGACAACCAAGGAGTTCAAGAAACATTCATGCAGACCAGGAGGAGAGGCAGAGATGGGCAGCCTGGGCAGCATGGACATGCAGCAAGGTGGCGAACCATGTGAGTGAGGAGGGGCTGGCTGACTGGGAAACTAAAGACTCAGAACCTCTAGCTATAAAATCCTGTGGTGGTTGTGAATGTGGGACAAACTCCCAGTCTCA
Source organism: Desmodus rotundus (assembly GCF_022682495.2). Taxonomy (NCBI): domain Eukaryota; kingdom Metazoa; phylum Chordata; class Mammalia; order Chiroptera; family Phyllostomidae; genus Desmodus; species Desmodus rotundus. The sequence goes on from NC_071388.1 coordinate 108,788,611, forward strand.
CAGGAGGGATTATTGGAAAGTGGAACTAGAGGGGAGCAGGTGAGAGGCATTGTTCCCTTTCTGCCCTTCCCCACAGACAGCACCACAACACAGCAAAGAGGATTGCCCCGCTCTGGCACATAACTAAGGCTCTGCCCCTTACAACATAATAGGTGCATGGAGACAAAAAAAATGGCCCAAATGGAAGAACAGATCAAAGCTCCAGAAAAAGAGCTAAACGATGAGGAGATAGACAACCAACCTATCTGATGCAGACTTCAAAACACTGGTAATCAGGAAGCTCACAGAATCGATTGAGCTCAGTCACAAAATGAAGGAAGAAATGAAAGCTATATAAAGTGAAATAAAGGAAAATGTGCAGGGAACCAACAGTGAAGGGAAGGAAACCAGGACTCAAATCAATGATTTGAAACAAAAGGAAGAAATAAACATCCAACCAGAACACAATGAAGAAACAAGAATTCAAAAAAATGAGAGGCTTAGAAACCTCTAGGACAACTTTAAGTGCTCCAACATCCGAATCATAGGGGTGCCAGAAGGAGGAGAAGAAGAGCAAGAAATGGAAAACTTATTTGAACAAATAATGAAGGAAAACTTACCCAATCTGGTGAAGGAAATAGACTTTCAGGGAGTCCAGGAAGCTGAGAGTCCCAAAGAGATTGGATCCAAGGAGGAACACACCAAGGCACATCATAATTAAGTTACCGAAGATTATAGATAAGGAGAGAATCTTAAAAGCAGTAAGAAGAAAGGAGAGAGTTACCTACAAAGGAGTGCCCATAAGACTATCAGCTGATTTCTCAAAAGAAATCTTATAGGCAAAACAGGGCTGGAAAGAAGTATTTGAAGTCATGAAAAGCAAAGACCTATATCCAAGATTACTCTATTTAGAATGGAAGGGCAGATAAAGTGCTTCTCACATAAGGTCAAGTTAAATGAGTTCATCATTACCAAACCTTTATTATATGAAATGTTAAAGGGACTTATCTAAGAAATAGAAGAAGATCAAAAAGTATGAACAGTAAAATGACAACAAAGTCACAACTATCAACAACTGAACCTAAGAAACAAAAACAAAACCTAAGCACACGCCTAGAACAGGAACTGAATCACAGAAATGGAGATACATGGAGCGTTATCAGCAAGGAGGGGAAGGAGAAGAATGGGAGGGAATAGGTACAGGGAATAAGAAGCATAATTGGTAGGCATGAAATTGACAGGGGGAGGTTAAGAATAGTATAGTAAAGAGAGGAGCCAAAGAACTTATATGTACAACCTATGGACATGAACTAAACTGGAGAGGGGGATGCTGGAGGGTGTGTGGGTGCAGGGCAGAGGTGGGATAAAGGGGAGAAAAAAACCTGGGACAACTGCAATAGCATAATCAATAAAATATACTTAAAAAAAAAGAAAAGTTCAATAACCTAAATGAAAAAATCCACTGGGGTTTCAATGGTAGATTTGAATTGCCAGAAGAAAGAATCAGTAAAGTTTAAAACAGACCAATAGAGATAATGCAGTCTAAAAAAACAAACAAACAAACAAACAAAAAAACCCAGAGAGAAAAAAAAGAAGAAAAATGATCCGAGCCTTAGAGAAATACAAGACATCATTAAGTGCACCAATATAAGTGTATGCATAAGGGAAAGAACAGAGAAAATTGGGCAATAAAAATTATTAGAAGTCATAGCTAAAATTTTCCCAAATTTGATGAAAAACATTAATCTATATATCCAAGAAGAATGAACTTAAAGTAGGATCCACACCCAGACATATAGTCACTATGTTGAAAGCCAAAGATAAAGACAAAATCTTAAAAGTAAAAGGAAAATATTTTATCACATATAATGAAAATTCATTGAAGTTTACTGCTAATATCTCATATGAAACAATGGAGACCAGGAGTCAGTGGTGACATATTCAAAGTGATTAAAGTAAAATACTATCAACCAATAATTTTATATACAGTAAAAATTACCACTGAAAAACCCAGACATTTCAAAATAAAGAAAAACTGAGAGAATTTATTGCTAGCAGATCTGACTTACAAGAAATACTTAAAGGAAGTTTTTCAGGTTGAAAGCAAATGACACCAGAGAGTAATTTAAAGTCACATGGAAAACAAACAGTGCTGGTAAATGTAGATGTTCACAGAAAACATTATAAATGCATATTTCTTCTCTTTCTTACTCTTAACTAATTAAAAAGGTATTTACCTAAGACATATATGTAATTGTATTTTGTACCTTTCACTTATAAAAACATAATATGTGTCAATATTTTTTCAAAATATTATTTGATAATAACAGCACAAAGGAGGTAAGTGGGAACAAGTTGTTTTGAAGTAAGGTAATAACACCAGATGGTAACTCAAGCCTTTAAGAAGAAATAAAATTAAAATTCTAAGTTAAAAGGTTAATATAACATACTCTATAAATATTTAATTATACCAGTTTTTCTCTCAGATTCTTTAAAGACATTAGATTATGTAACATAGTGATTATTGCACTGGATTGTTGGGTTTATAATAGATATGGATGTAATATATATAACAATTATATAGAAAAAGGAAGAATATGTCTAAAGACCACTCCACACCACAATAGCAGAACAATTTTCTCACAGGCAGATGAAACATTCTCCAGGATAGATCATATGCCGGCCATTAAAACAAATCTCAATAAATCAAAGATGTTTGATATCAAATAAAGGAGGTTCTTTAATTGAAATGAAATTAAAAACCAATAGATAAACAAATACAATAAAGTTGCAGGAAATAAAATCAATATACAAAAAAATGTTTCTATATAATAACAATAAAATACCAGAAAGAGAAATGAAGAAAACAATCCCATTTACAATTGCAGCTAAAGGAATAAAATACCGAGGAATAATCTTAACAAAGGAGATGAAGAATAAGTACACTGAAAACTATAAAACATTGTTGAAATAAGTTGAAGAAGGCACAAAGAAATGGAAAGATATTCCATGTTGATGGATTGGAAGAGTTAACATTGTTAAAATGTCCATATTACCTAAAGCAATCTACAGATTTAATGCAATCCCTGTTAAAATCCCAGTGGTCTTTTGCTCAGAAGTAGAACAACCAAAAAAAATCCTCAGATTTGTAAGGAACCAAAAAAGACATCAAATAGCCAAAGCAATCCTGAGAGAAAAAAAAAAGAGAACAAAGCCAGAGTCATCACATTCCCTGACTTTAAATGATACTACATAGCTATAGTAATCAAAACAGTATGGGATTGGCAGAAAAACAGACACACGTACTAATGGAACAAAATCAGAGAGTCCAAAAATAAATGCACACATATATTGTCAACTAATTTTTGACAAAAAGTTGAAGGCGTGATGTTTTGTGGAGGGGGGGTTGGTGAAAAGGAAAGGAATTATTTATTCAAAAGTTATACAGACTTAGAGTAATGACTTAATGTCTTCATTAAAATCCTGAAGTCCCTTAAAAGACCCACAAACATAAGCACTCCTTCCTTCCTCGTTTTGCCCAGTCCAGCCAGTCAGGAGTACTGTATTTCACGAAAATACTAAAAGTCTGTGGCTCTGGTGGCACCCAGTACTTCCCAGTAATCTGTGTTTGGCTGGTAGGCCTCCCGTGGTTTCCAGCACCATCAGCTGTGTCGCTGCCACGATCTCCAGTTCTTAATCCAAATCCACGTAGCACCTTCTCGTGGCCTACCAGCAAGAGTCCTTTCATCCCTTTCCTTCCTGCTGCATCTCCCCTGCATTCTTCCAAACTGCTAAGAGAGAGCTCTACATCACTGCTATATCTTGCTTTCCAGCTGCCTAAGCTGCATGTCAAAGGGAGCACCCAGTGCCACGTGATCCCCTGCCTCACCCCACTGCACAGCTGCCGTGCATGGGTTTATTTATTTTTTAAAGTATATTTTATTGATTATGCTATTACAGTTGTCCCATCTCCCCCCCCCTTCACTCCCCTCCACCCTGCACACCCCTACTGCCCACATTCCCCGCCTTTAGTTCATGTCCATGGGTCATACATATAAGTTCTTTGGCTTCTACATTTCCTATACTATTCTTACCCTCCCCCTGTCTATTTTCTACCCACCATTTATGCTACTTATTCTCTGTACCTTTTCACTTCTCTCCCCCTCCTACTCCCCTGTTGATAACCCTCCATGTGATCTCCATTTCTATGATTCTGTTCCTGTTCTAGTTTTTTGCTTAGTTTTCTTTTGTTTTTGTTTTAGGTGTGGTTGTTATTAACTGTGATTTTGTTGTCATTTTACTGTTTATATTTTTATCTTCTTTTTCTTAGGGAAATCCCTTTAACATTTCGTATAATAAGGGCTTGGTGATGATGAAATCCTTTAACTTGACCGTATCTGAGAAGCGCTTTACCTGCCTTTCCATTCTAAATGATAGCTTTGCTGGATAGAGCAACCTTGGATATAGGTCCTTGTCTTTCATGACTTTGAATACTTCTTTCCAGCCCCTTCTTGCCTGTACGGCCTCTTTTGAGAAATCAGCTGATAGTCTTATGGGAACTCCTCTGTAGGTAACTGTCTCCTTTTCTCTGGCTGCTTTTAAGATGCTCTCCTTATCTTTAATCATGGCTAATGTAATTATGATGTGCCTTGGTCTGTTCCTCCTTGAGTCCAACTTGTTTGGGACTCTCTGAGCTTCCTGGACTTCCTGGAAGTCTATTTCCTTTGCCAGATTGGGGAATTTCTCCTTCATTATGTTTTCAAATAAGTTTTCAATATCTTGCTCTTCCTCTTCTCCTTCTGGTACCCCTATAATTCGGATGTTGGAACATTTAAAGATGTGCTGGAGGTTCCTAAGCCTCTCCTCATTTTTTGAATTCTTGTTTCTTCATTCTTTTCTGGTTGGATGTTTCTCTCTTCCTTCTGGTCCATACTATTGATTTGAGTCCCGGTTTCCTTCCCATCACTATGGGTTCCCTGTACATTTTCCTTTATTTCACTTAGCATAGCCTAAATTTTTTCATCTAGTTTTCGAACAAATTCAACCAATTCTGTGAGCATCCTGATTACCAGTGTTTTGAACTGTGCATCTGATAGGTTGGCTATCTGTTCACCGCTTAGTTGTATTTTTTCTGGAGCTTTGATCTGTTCTTTCATTTGGGCCATTTTTTTTTTCTTTTTGTCGTGCTGTGCCTGTTACATAAAGGCGTGGAGCCTTAGGTGTTCACCCGGGTCACTGTGCTGTGATGTTGTATGTATGGGAGGGGTCTGAAAGGGAACAATGCTGCTTGCTGGCTCTTGGATGGCTTTCAGTCACTTCCCCTGCTACCCACAAGCAAAGTGGGCCCTTCTGGTGCTGATTCCCATGTGGATAGATTTGTGTATGTTTTGGGACCCTGTGGGTCTCTCCAATGAACTGTCCTGCGAGGCTGGGAGTTTATTCTGCCGCTGCCTCAACCCCCAATGGGTTTTCAATCAGTCGTCTGAGGCTTTATTTCTGGCGCTGGAGCCCTAGGGTTGCAAGGTCTGTTTCGCTCCCCCTTTGTTCTTCTCGGTTTATCGGCACACAAATGTGAGACTGCCCAGTTTGTAAGCCACCGCCTCGCGGGATCTACCAGCTGCTCCTTGCCAGCTAGCTGCAGCCTTGCCCACCCTGCTCCACAATCTGCCGCCTCACTGGGTCCTCCAGCCACGGCCTTGCCGCACGTCCTCTCCATCCAGCTGCGTGTCTCTGCCCCTCCTACCGGCCTGGATGAATGTGTCTTCTTTAACTCCTTGGTTGTCGGACTTCCATACAGTTTGATTTTCTGTCAGTTCTGGTTGTTTTTTGTTTTTAAATTGTTGTTGTCCTTCTTTTGGTTGTGCGAGGAGGCACAGTGTGTCTACCTATGCCTCCATCTTGGCCGGAAGTCTGCCATCGGAAACATGATGTTTTTTGAGAAAGTAAAATCTCTTCAATAAATGGTGTTGGCAATGGAATTCTATGCAGCAGAGAGAAAGAAGGAGCTTATACCCTTTGCAACAGCATGGATGGAACTGGAGAGCATTATGCTAAGTGAAATAAGCCAGACAGTGAGGGACAAATACCATATGATCTCACCTGTAAGTGGAACCTAATCAGCAAAACAAACAAGCAAGTAAAATATAACCAGAGACATTGAAGTTCAGAACAATCTAACAATAGTCAGAGGGGAGTGGGGAGGGGACAGTGGGGAGAGGGGTTTTCAGGAGCTACTATAAAGGACACATGGACAAAACCAAGGGGGAGGGTGGAAGGATGGGGAGAAAATGCAGACAACTGTAATTGAATAACAATAGAAATTAAAAAAACAATTAATCGTGCTGGGAAAACTGGAAAGCCACATGCAAAAGAATAAAATTAGACTTTTATTTTACACCATACACAAAAATTAACTCAAAATGGATTAAAGACTTGAATGTAAGACCCCAAACAATAAAATATATAGAAGAAAACGTAGACATTAAACTCATGGACCTTGGTCTCAGATGGGCTTTTGTGGATTTGATCCCAAGGGTAAGAAGCAAATATAAATGAATGGGACTACATCAAACTAAAAAGCTTCTTCACAGCAAAAGAAACCATCAAGAAAACAAAAGGCAACCAACCAAATGGGAGAAGATATTTGTAGACAATACTTCTTATGAAGTGCTAATATTCAAAATATATAAAGAACTCATACAATCCAACAATAAAACATCCAATTTAAAAATGGGCAGAGGGCCCTAGCTGGTGTGGCTCAGTGGACTGAGTGGTGACCTGCAAATAAAAGGGTTGGCAGTTTAATTCCTAGTCTAGGACACATGCTTGGGTTGTGGGCCAGGTCCCCAGTAGGGGGCAGGCAAGAGGCAATCATGCATCGATGTTTCTCTCCCTCTCTTCCCCTCTAAAAATAAATAAATAAAATCTTTAAAAAATTGGGCAGAGGACCTGAATAGACACTTTTCCAAATAGGACATACGGATGGTGAACATTCCTATTTATAAGGAAAATTCAAATAAAAACTACAATGGGATACTAACTTACACACATTATAATGGATATATCAATAAGGCAAGAAATGTGTTGGAGAGGTTGTGGAGGAAAAAGAACTCTCATACACTGCTGGTGGGAATGTAAATTATTGCAGTTTCTATGGAAAACAGTATGAAGCTTTCTTTAAAAATTAAGATTAGAGCTACCATATAACCCAGCAATCCCTCACTTGGGTATCAATCAAAAATTGTGAAAACACATACTTGCAAAGGTATATATAACCCTATGTTAATTGCAGCATTAATTATTCACAATAGTCAAGACATAGAAACTATCTAAGTGTCTACTGACAGATGATTTGATACATAAAAATGCAATGGAATACTACTCAGCCATAAAAAGATGAAATATTGCCATTTGTGACAACCTGGATGGATCTTGAGGCTATTATGCTAAGTGAAGTAAGCCAGACAGAAATGGACAAGAAATGTATGATTTCGCTCATGTGAGATATAAAACAAAAAGCAACAAATGAGCAAATAAAACAAACATACAAAAAAACAGACACAGATACTGACAACAGAATGGTGGTTATCAAAGGAGAAGGAGGGTGGGAAGAAAACAAAGAGGATAAAGGGGTCAATTTACGGTGATGGAAATGTTAGGTAGCAGCTAGGAATGAGTGACTGGAGGGGAAATAAAGCAGGGAATCCACCATTACAATCTAATAAAGAACTTAAAACAGGAGGCTAGAAACAAAAGGGAGGCCACACGTACCAAGGGGACAAAATCAAAAGTCCAAAAATAAACACACATATATATTGTCAACTAATTTTTGACAAAAAGTCAAAAACATGATGTTTTTTGAGAAAGTAAAATCTCTTCAATAAATGTCGTTGGGAAAACTGGAAAGCCACATGCAAAAAAAAAAAAACTAGATTTTTATCTTACACCATACGCAAAAATTAACTCAAAATGGATTAAAGACTCGAATGTAAAACCTCAAACAATAAAATATGTAGAAGAAAACATAGGCATTAAACAGTCCTGAGCCTGGTCTGTTAAGATTGCCAGGCATTCAGAACATCACAAGCAGAACTATAATAGGCAAAACTATGATAACGCAGATGGACGGGAACCCTTGAAATTCCATGCTCATCTCCACTATCTAAGAAAGAAAATCTTTAAAACTGTATTTATCCCAAGGTCTAGAAGGGGAGAAGGTGAGGGACCCTAGAAGCTGACTAAAGTATATAACTCCTGGAGTCCTGATAAGGCACTCAGATTGGCTGAGTGCCCACTTGTAGCCAGGTGCTCAAGTGTATAAAACAAACTTACTAACAACTTTATTTTCTTTATATGTAAGGCATTCAGACTAGCTGGGTGCCTGCTTGCAGCTTCATGTTCATATGTGTTTCATAAATAAACTTACTATCTCCTTTCCACTACACATGTTTGTCTCTCGCCTGTATTCTTCTTTTGCAAGCAAGACAAGAACTGAGGAGAGGCAATCCCCTTACTTGGATCTCCCTGGTAGAAGAAAGAGACTAGATTTCAGGTGGTGAGCACGGCATAGAATAAAGAGCTGTTGCAGTATAAAGGCATATTCCTGAATCTATGTTTTTAACCAATGTCACCACGTTAAATTTATTAATAAAAATGGACAAGTTTTGAGGCAAATGCAAAGAACAAATATATCCATTATTATAATTAATATTATTAGCAGATAAGTAAGAACAATCAAACAAATGGTTTCTGAATTCAACATAAATTCTTAAGTATACAGGCCTTGTTGAGGTCTTGGGTAGCTATCTATTTCCAATGTTGGTGGCTTCTTTTCCTTAAGGAGTCTTTAAAATCCATTGTAGATGGAAGTAGGTTTCAGAGATGGGGTAGATGTCCATTCATGGTTAGGTGCCTTTTTTAGATGAGAAATGTGAATTCATGAATTAATTCCTGTAAGTTTAGCTGCACAAGGATTCCAACAAGGTTGGAAAGTCTTTTATTTGATGTCCTTTCCAATAGACAAAATATGATTACAAGCCATGGTCTTTGAAGTTTTCATCTCCGAGGAGCACACTGAAATTAATCAGTTACTAATTCATCAACTTTTTAAGTTGGCTAATAAGTCCTTGACAAGAATGTCTCATTTTAGTAAGGTTGGTTCATATGCCCCTTTATGCAGATGTATAGGGTGACCAGTGACAATATAATAAGGACAAAGGCTATGTTTACCACGAGGGGTAGATCTTGGATTGAGGAGCACTATAGGAAGAGCTTTTCATTAAGGGAGATTAAAAGCTCCTGAAAATTTCCTGAGTTGAGTTTTAATTGTACCATTGGTATATTCCATCAATCCAGAGGACTGGGAGTGATAACCAATAAAAATTCTGTAGAATAGGCCAAATGTTACAGATGGATTGTATAGTTTTCCCAATGAAATGAGTCCTTCAATCACTATGTAACTCACAGGGAATTCTCCAACTAGGAATTATTATTTTTTCAATAATAATATACCAACTATTCAGGATGTTGCTCTCCTGCAAGGGAATGCCTCAGCCTAAGGGAATACAAATCACAAATAAAACATATTTTGTGTCCTTGAGATGATGGCATTTGGATGAAATCCAATTGCCATAACTCAAATGGACCAAAGGCAGTGGGAAATGTTCTTGGGATCTGTGAAGTAATTTTCTAAGATAATATTTTGGACAGATAGAACATCTGATATACACTTAATGAGCTATAGTAGGAGGTTTCTGTTAATATTGTTTACTCCATGAACTCATCCTTTCAGAATCCCGATGTATTAGCTCATGTATAAGTTGAATTGAGGTTGGTTTCTCAATGGGTCTCAGCTATATTTGTTATCTGAGTCAAATGTTTCCCCTTTTTATTGCCATATCTTTCTTTATTCTTCTGTAGCTGTCTTGTGGGACTGTAATAGAGTGTCTTCTATTGATTTAGCAGGTCTGGATAATTTGACTGCTCAATACTGCAGCATCAGCTAAATTATGTCCTTTTGCTTTCATGGTGGCAGCTTTAGAATGTCCTGGGATTTTGATAATTGTCAATTGTTTTAGTTGCTGCATGGCATCTAATAATTCTTCAACCTGTTTTCCATTCTTTATAGGCTGCCCTGAGAAAGTTAAGAAACCTTGCTGCTTCCATAACATTCCAAAATTGTAAGCTACACCAAAGGCACAATGACTATCAAAGTAAATATCGGCCAATGGACAAGCATGAGTTAGAAGAATTAATTCAGCTTGTTGGACAGATCTTACTTCAGATAAATAAGAACTTTTGATTACATCCGCCATGAAGGTTATTGCATATCCAGCTCAGTAATGTCCCTATTTCTCTTTGAGAACATCGATCTGTAAACCAAATTAAATCAGCATGGTCAATAAGAGTTTCCTGTAAATCATGTCTAGGAGTAAGAAGGTAGTCAGGAGGTAGAATGTAATTGTGAGTGTCTTTATCTTGTAAAGAGGGTAGTAAAATTGCTGGGTTAAGACTGTTAAATTGAGTTAAAGTAATATTAGGTGCAGAAAGAAGGAGTACTTTATAAGAAGCCAGGTAGCTGACCAAATAATGCTGAGTATGTTGAGAGTTCAACAAAAATTCAACAGAATGAGGAATATAAACGGTTAAAGAGGGGCCTATGACTATTTCTTTTGTTTATTTGCATAACATGGCTGTAGCAGAGATGGCCCTACTAAGTCTAATTGCTGACCATAAGTCTATGATGGTTTCCATGGTTCTGAGTTAGACTCCTAAAGCATCTCTTTTATTTTCATGTAGAAAAAGAAGGTTTATAATTAGGGTGTTCCAAAGCGGGAGCTTTAGATAATTCTTCCTTTAGAGCTTCTATAACTCATTTCCCTTCAGGGGTCCATTGGATTAGATCAGGTCAATCTGATTTTAATTAGGCATATAGAGGTTGAGCTATTAATGAAAAATTATAACCCAGTTGCAATTTTTATCCAGTTAGCTCTAGAAATCCCCTAAGCTGTTTCTTGGTTCGTTGAAGAGGAAAGGATAGTGTGCCTCTGAGTATTTCAGGAAAAATTAGTAGTCCATCTTTAAATATAAGGTGGCCAATGTATTTTACTTGACACACACAAAATTGAAGCTTGTCTTTTGAGACTTTATGTCTCTTTAGAGGTAGCTATTATAATAGGTAAGATGCATTCTTTTGAGAGTCTAATACTATAATAGAGTATAAATATAAATCTTCCACATACTGAATTAGAGTAGAATCTCTGGGAAATTGAACATTACTTAAACCAGCCTCTGGAATCTGAGAGAAATATGTTGGATTTTTCCATATATCCCTGGAGCATTATTGCCTAAATAAATTAGAGATCTCCCCAGGTGAAAGCAACAAGGTATTAACTATCCTTTTCTATAGGAATGCTGAAAAAGATACTACATAAGTCCATCACTGGAAAATACTGGTAGTCTACAGGAATGGCTGATAATAGAGTATATAGATTTAGAACCACAGGATATCTAGGAATAACTATTTTATTTATATATGAGATCCTGTACAAATCTCTATCATTTCCCATTGGTTTTTTTTTTTTTAATTGGGAGGATAGGAGAATGATAGGGATTTATGTATGGAATTATAAGCCCCCTTGTAAGTAATCCTGTATAAGGGCTTAAGTCCAGCTAGTGCATCGGGTCTCAAAGATATCGATGAATATTAAGTAGAGGTAAAATATTGTCAATAGTTATTTTGATAGGAGTGCCTGACTTAATCTTGCCAATATCTACACTAGAAAAAGTCCAGATGTTCCTAGGAACATCCTGCAGCAAATACTATCTCAAAATTAGTTTCCTCTTTTGGAGATTCCTTTAAAGTTAGTTATTATTTTTTCAATTGGTTCACTGTCTGATTCCTTTAGTTTTAAATACATTTTGCCTTTATGAAAAAAGAATATGTGGGCATCATAGGTTTCAAGAAAGTCTAACCCTATCAGGTGAATTGGGACAGATTTGACTAGTACAAAATATATGTCACTCCATAATATCCCTTAGCTGGCAGGAAATAGGTTTGATTTAGAAACAGACATTGGTTGATTAGTTATCTCTGTCATTTGTTTGGAAGCTTTACTCTAAGGAAGGAAAGTAAAATTTAATTGGCTAGAATTAAAAACAGATAAAATAGTCCCTGTAGTAGTAGTTTCCCATGGTAATGTCAGTTTCTCCTAAAGTATTGGTAAGGAAAAGGGGAAATGCTCTCTTGTAATCTTAATAGCAGCCCTGCTTGCTTCTGTTTCCTTTCTTTTTCTAAATCCTTTTTAAGTTTTCTACAATCTTTCTTAAGATTACCTGGTTTTTCACAGTAAAAGCACAATCCCTTCTTCTTTTGTCAAAACGGCCACTGGGGAGGTTTGACATGAGTTTTTAATTGCTAGAGCTGTAAATTTATGATTTTAGCACTCTATCTATTTCTTTCTTTTGGCCAGAATTGCTAGTTCATTAGTATGCATGCTCAGCCAATTTAATTCATGTTGTTTAATCAGAGTTACAAATTCTTCATCTAATCCTTCCAAAAATGCCAAATTGGGCAATGGATCATTTTGATGACTCTTAAAACTGTCTAGAGACAATCCTGAATATTGTTTGAAAATGTCTTCAAAATGTTCAAAGAAAGCGAGTACAGTTTCACCAGGTTTTAACTTACATTGCTGGATTTTAGTCAAGTTCAAAAAAAATCTCAGGTATGACTTGTAAAGGCAGAGGCTTATTCCATGCATTTTCCTGGACTGTTTCTCTCTGTTTTAAGAAATTCTTTATAGGAGTTTTCCAGGAAACCTTACTTAGCCATTTTGTTGCCTTCCTCTCAGAAACCAATAGGTGTATTAATTGAAATGTCAGAATATCCAAGCTCATATGTTCTAACTGTTCAATCAAATTACTTTTAGAATCCAACAGGGTCTTGGAGAGGATCAGGAACATTTTTAGTTAGATATCTTAATTTTTTTGTAGCCTAAGGAAAGTAAATAATTGCTTGTTCCCCTCTGTCCAAGACTGGCTTTTCCCTAAAGGGACCTGCCAAATTTCTCTTTTTTCTGGTTTATCTCAGCATGGCTCTCTATCTTTAATTTCCCCTAGGTCAGTAGGGAGTGGTGGTGGATGAGGTGTAGGGGTGAGAGAAGGAGAAGGAGAAAGGGAGGGCAAGTCCTGACAAGGTAACTCAGAATGTAAAGGATATAGGGGAGGATGGAGAAGGAAAAAGTGAGGCATTGGCATTGAGCCACTTTAGAAGGTTTCTTTAGTTCAGAGACAGTCTAAAGTTTTCTGATTAACTTCCTGAAGAGAAGAAAGTCTATACCTCATTTAGACACTTCTATTTTGTCCATCAAGATAAGCTTTCCATTCATTCCATTTTACTTTAGGGGCCAGCTTTTCCTGATTCTGCACACAGGAAAAATTCATGTAGAAGTATCAAAGGACCCTCATTCCAGCCATCTTAAACTGAGGTCTTTTTTAGTTAAATCTTTTCATTTCTGTCTATACTTGCAAGTAAATGCTACATACAAATTGTACATAAAACCTGCAGGAGGATTAATGGGAAGCTGACCATCTTGGGGTTATTCAGCCTTAGAGGCATGATTCCCCATGTTAATTTTAGTTTTATTTTGAGACCTGCAGATTCTGAACAAACTTCTAGGGACATTATGTGGTATGTTGAAATGTGAAGCTTTGGGGATAAACAACAAAGGGCTGTCACTTCCTGAGTTGCTTGAACCCTCTTCCTTTTTTTTTTTATATTTATTGATTATGCTATTACAGTTGTCCCATTTCCGCCCCTTCACTCAACTCCATCCTGCCCACCCCCTCCCTCTCACATTCCCCCACTATAGTTCATGTCCATGGGTCATACTTATAAGTTCTTTGGCTTCTACATTTCCTACACTATTCTTACCCTCCCCCTGTCTATTTTCCACCTATCATCTATGCTACTTATTCTCTGTACCTTTCCCCCCTCCCTCCCCCTCCCAATCCCCTATTGATAACCCTCCATATGATCTCCATTTCTGTGGTTCTGTTTCTGTTCTAGTTGTTTGCTTAGTTTTCTTTTGTTTTGGTTTTAGGTGTGGTTGTTAATAACTGTGAGTTTGCTGTCATTTTTACTGTTCCTATTTTTGATCTTCTTTGTCTTAGGTAACTCCCTTTAACATTTCATATAATAAGGGCTTGGTGATGATGAACTTCTTTAACTTGACCTTATCTGAGAAGCACTTTATCTTCCCTTTCATTCTAAATGATAGCTTTGCTGGATACAGTAATCTTGGATGTAGGTCCTTGCCTTTCATGACTGTGAATACTTCTTTCCAGTCCCTTCTTGCCTGTAAGGTCTCTTTGGAGAAATCAGCTGACAGTCTTATGGGAACCCCTTGGTAAGTAACTGTGTCCTTTTCTTTTGCTGCTTCTAAGATTCTCTCCTTCTGTTTCATCTTGGGAATGCAATTATGATGTGCCTTGGTGTGTTCCTCCTTGGGTCCAGCTTCTTTGGGACTCTCTGAGCTTCCTGGACTTCCTGGAAGTCTATTTCCTTTGCCAGACTGGGGAAGTTCTCCTTCATTATTTGTTCAAATAAGTTTTCAATTTTTTGTTCTTCCTCTTCTCCTTCTGGCACCCCTATAATTCGGATGTTGGAACGTTTCAAGATGTCCTGGAGGTTCCTAAGCCTCTCCTCATTTTTCCGAATTCTTGTTTCTTCATTCTTTTCTGGTTGGATGTTTCTTTCTTCCTTCTGGTCCACACCATTGATATGAGTCCCAGTTTCCTTCGCATCACTATTGGTTCCCTGTACATTTTCCTTTGTTTCTCTTGGCATAGCCTTTGTTTTTTCATCTAGTTTTCGAACAAATTCAACCAATTCTGTGAGCGTCTTAATAACCAGTGTTTTGAACTGTGCTTCCGATAGGTTGGCTATCTCTTCGTTGCTTAGTTGTGTTTTTTCTGGAGCTTTGAAGTGTTCTGTCATTTGGGCCATTTTTTTTTTTTTTTTTTTTTTGTCTTGGCGCATCTGTTACTTTAAGGGGCAGAGCCTTAGGTGTTCACCAGGGCGGGGTAGCGCTGGTTGCTGCGCTGTAACGCTGTATGTGTGGGAGGGGCCGAGAGGGGGCAATGGCGCCCCCTCCAGTCTCTACCGGATTTCAGTCACTCCCTCTGCTACCCACAATCAAATTGTGCCCCTCTGGTGCTGGTTCCTGAGTGGGTGGGCTTGTGCACACTCTAGGTCCCTGTGGGTCTCTCCAACGACCTCTCTCATGAGGCTGGGAGTCTCTCCTGCTGCTGCCCCAACCCCCACGGGCGTTTTCAATCAGAGGTTTGAGGCTTTATTTCCCCACGCTGGAGCCCTGGGTTACGCGGTCTGCTTCGCTCCCCGCTGTTCATCCAGGTTTATCTGTGTGCGAATGTGGGGCCGTGGGGTGCTACCCGCCGCTCTGCCTGCCCCATTCTCCACCACTCTGAGTCCAGCCCTCTGTGTTTATCTGTGCGCGAATGTGGGGCCATAGGGTCTGCTAGTGGTCGGACTGCCTGCCCTGTTCGTCCCACACTCCGCCAGTCTCGGTCCTGCCACAGCAACGCAAGTCCTCTCCACCCCGGTTCCCATCTCTGCCCCTCCTACTGCTCTGGATGTATGTTTCTTTTTTATCTACTGGGTGTCAGACCTTCTTGCTGTTTGATTTTTTGTCAGTTCTGGTTGTGTGAGGAGGTGCAGTGTGTCTACCTACGCCACCATCTTGGTTCTCTGAACCCTCTTATATGCCTCAGTTTTTGTCTCTCTAGCCCCCAACCCCAGCTGCCTAATGCAACTGTGAGGACTCAGAGCACTGGGTCACCAGCCTTTATGCATATTTCCTAGGTGAGCCAAATGTTAACTAATGTGGTGGAAGACCCCTACAGGACTTCACACCTGAGAGGAACCTCCATGAAGTCATAGTTACCCAAGGATACTGGAGATTTGGTGTCGAGGAGTAAGTGTCATTTCTCTTCAGAGCTGAATGAGTTCAGTCTCTTATTTAAGTTAGCAAAGATTTTGTTCAGACTCTCAGTAAGCAATTATAATTGAAAAGTCAAAATTAAAAGCAGCTGACCATGTTTTTCTTTCCCTGGGTTATCTCAACATTTATCCTTTATTGCCACCTTTAGGGTTTTCTAAGAACAACTCAAGTAAAGTCAGGACTTGCTGCTTAAAGCAAAGAGGTCCAGGATTCCAAGAAAAAACCTCACCCAGGTTCACTTGATGTAAAGAAGGGAGTCAGTGGGGCACAGTGGGTCCCTGCTAATGTCTGGTGCTATGTCCAGATCCACAGGGTTGTTCTGAATGGGCTTCTTTATAATCCTGCTGGCTATGCCAAGTAAATGTTAATGAAAGAACTCCACACCTATAGAAAAATTTTGTAAGAGTCTATATAAGCCAAATTTTGAGGGCTGGCCTTCTGAAAGCAAACTCTAGAAGGATTGAGAAAATGCTCCACAGAATGGCAGTTTTGCAGTTTGTTTTATACATTTAGAATCAAAGGAGAAAACACAAGGAAGGCTACATGAAATCCACTGGTGGTAAATCAAGGAGAAGTGAGAAAGCAAAGTGAGGAGATCTCTAAGACTAGATAAAAAGTAAAATGAAGAGATGCATTCTTCTTTTACATTGGTGGGTACAGGACAGGTAACATAAAACAGTAACTGTAAATAGAAGTAGTACTGTACCAGGGTGCAGCCAAGGGGGGGGCCTCAAATGGGGATTTGTAATTGGGTTCAGAACTCAGGGTGTCCAGGAAATATAAGAAAAAAGATATATGTAGGATGTCCTCACCCCCACAAATCTGAGCTGGGGGATAGGACACATGGAGCAGGGCCATTGAGAGCTGTTTTGAATAGCAACAGCTTTGCAGATAACCTCTGGAATGGTCATTTAACATATCTATAGCCTTTAACTGGTTTCATAGGTATGTTAAATAGCTGTGGCCATGCTTTGAGCCAGGGAGATGGGAGTGACTTCAACCTGGGATGTAAATGGGAGGCAACTCCCCCTGGTTACAGAGCCTGAGACCTCCACACCATGGGGCCATGCCTGCCTGGACTTACTATGGCAGCCCAGTAAACCTGGAAGAATATGGGAATGCTGGCAGGTGTAAGTGATTGTAGGAGGAGTCAGAAATGGTGTTGCAGAGGAAGATTGGCACTGGGATTTAAACCCAGGTGCAACAGCCATGTGGGCTTTTTGGGACCACATGGCTTTGGTGAAAGTTGGGACCTTTCAGCTTTAGGGTACGCCCTTTTTGCCACATGGCTTAGGCAGCAGGATAGATTTTGCCTGGAAGAAAAGGGGTGAAAGGATTGTTGGTGGGCCACAAGAAGGTACCATATGGTTTTGGGTTAACTGGAGATCACGGTGGTGACACAGCTGATGGTGCTGGAACCGAGGGGCTGCCTGAACCACGGACTTCTACTTCTTTTCCTGAGGTACGGTATCCTGGACTGGGCAAAGGGGAGAAGGAAGGACTGTGAGTTTTGTGAGTATTCTAAAGGACTTTAGTATTTTAATGAAGACATTAAGTCATTAGTCTAAGTCTGTACAACTTTTTAAATAAAAAGTCCCTTTCCTTTTCACCAATCTCTGGCATTGAGAGACGTCTTTTCCTGGTAGTGAGCAAGGCGAACCTATTACAGTGGGGGGACCCCCGGAGCACGGGGGTGGGCCCATTCGGTAATAGTATATCATCTATCCCCCTCCCCAGGTCTATTCTGTGACAGTACTTGGGCAACAAGATAACAATAAGGAGTTTCATAGTCTTGTGCTCTGGTGATTTTGTGCTTGGGTGCTGGCAGTTGTGCCTTTGAGGGTTATGCAAAAGAAAATTCCTCTGAGATTTAAAGATTTATTATCTTAGTTGCACAAGAACAATGGGCAGAGCTTGCTTAAGGTAAATACTGACCTTTGCTAAGTGAGCTAACTAAAGGCCTGGGACATGACTACCCACCATGACCTGCCTAGTTAGAAATTATGATCAGACCATCCTGTGTGGTTACACTTGATTACTAAGCTCTCCAGCTTTGCTGCACAGTTCCTCTTTTCCATTCAGAGTACCTATATCAATATTGTCTTATATAATAGAAACACTGTGGATATTATACATATATATAACACTAGACATCAAAAATGAAAAGATAATGTGAAAAAGAAATTCATATTTATTTATAGGTATAGTGATTCATGCAATGATAATGAAGAAGTAACAATATGATTGCTGTGTGGTAGCCCAGTGTAATTGATACACTTGCATCATGGTTGCCTAGTATATACACTAATAAATGAATCACTGTAAAATTTTTATGACATACAGTAGTACATATTCATAACACAGTACAGAAATCATTGCTACATTTAAAAAACCACTTATTTATGATGGTAGGTTGATACACAGTTTCTCAAGTTATGAGAGGGGCATACTGTAGGGTAATCTAATTCTTTGAAAGCAAAGTTATAAAACAGTAAGAAAACTAACACATTATTAATTTTATATTAAATAGCACTCACTTGTTTCAATACAAGTTTTTCACATGATGTTCTACATGAAAAATACTTAGGCAGAACTTCTGGCCAAGATGGAGGCTTAGGTAGACACACTTTGCCTCCTCACACAACCAAAAGAAGGACAGCAACAAATTTAAAAACAAAAAATGACCAGAACTAAAAGAAAATCAAACTGGACAGAAGTCTGACAACCAAGGAGTTAAAGAACAAACATTGATTCAGACTGTTAGGAGGGGCAGAGACAGGCAACTGGGACTGAGAGGATGCATAGCAAGGTGGCGGCTGGTGGACAGAGCAGTCCCACATTTTTGTGAGGATAAACTGGGAGAAAAAAACAGGGAGTGAGGCAGAGTGCGCAACCCAGGGTTCCAGTGTGGGAAAAGACTCAAAACCTCTGACTATAAAAAGCTGAGTGTGTTGCAGTGGTGGGAGAATCTCCCAGCCTCACAGGAGAGTTCACTGGAGAGACCCATAGGGTCTTAGAACATACACAAATCTATCCACCTGGGAATCAGCACCAAAAGAGCCCAATTTGATTGTGGGTGGCAGGGGAAGTGACTGAAAGCCTGTCAAGAGCTGAGCAAGCTTCCTTGTTCCCTCTCTGACCCCTTCACTACATACAGCACTACAGCACAGCAAAGTGGGTTGCCCTGCCCTGGCAAATACCTAAGGCTCTGCCCCTTACAACATATCAGGTACACGGAGACAAAAAAAAATATGGCCCAAATGAAAGAATAGGTCAAAGCTCCAGAAAAAGAACTAAACGATGAAGAGAGAGACAACCTATAACATGCAGAGTTCAAAAACACTGGTAATCAGGATGCTCACAGAAATGGTTGAGTATGTTTGCAAAATAAAGGAAAAAGTGAAGGCTATGAAAAGTGAAATAAAGGAAAATGTGCAGGGAACCAACAGTGACAGGAAGGAAATTGGGACTCAAATCAACCATTTGGAGCAGAAGGAAGAAATAAACATTCAACTAGAACAGAATGAAGAATCAAGAATTCAAAAATATGAGGAGAGGCTTAGGAACCTCCAGGACATCTTTAAACATTCCAACATCCTAATCACAGGGGAGCCAGAGGAGAAGAAGAGCAAGAAATGGAAAACTTATTTGAAAAAATAATGAAGGAGAGCTTCTCCAATCTGGCAAAGGAAATAGACTGCCAGGGAGTCCAGGAAGCTCAGAGAGTCTCAAAGAAGTTGGACCCAAGGAAGCACATACCAAGGCACATCATAATTATATTACCCAAGATTAAAGATAAGGAGAGCATCTTAAAAGCAGCAAGAGAAAAGGAGACAGTTACCTACAAAGGAGTTCCTATAAGACTACCAGCTGATTTCTCAGAAGAAACTGTGCAGACAAGAAGGGCCGGAAAGAAGTATTCCAAGTCATGAAAGGCAAGGACCTATATCCAAGAATACTCTATCCAGCAAAGCTATCATTTAGAATGGATGGGTAGATGAAGTGCTTCCCAGATAAGGTCAAGTTAAAGAAGTTCATCATCACCAAGCCCTTATTATGTGAAATGTTAAAGGGATTTATCTAAGAAAAAGAAGAAGATAAAAAACTATGAACAGTAAAAGGACAAGAAACTCACAACTATCAACAACTAAACCTAAAACAAACCACAAACAAAAACAAACTAAGCAAGCAAGTAGAACAGTAACAAAATCACAGAAATGGAGATCACATGGAGGGTTATCAGTGGGGAATAGAGTGAGGGAGAAGAGGGGAAAAGGTACAGGGAATAAGAAGCATAAATGGTAGGTACAAAATAGACAGGGGTAGGTTAAGAATAGTATAGGAAATGGAGAAGCCAAAGAACTTATATATATGACCCATGGACATGAACTAAGGGGGGATGGGAATGCTGGTGGGTGGGGAGCAGGTGCAGAGCAGAGGGGAATAAAGGGGAAAAAGAATGGGACAATTGTAATAGCCTAATCAATAAAATACATTTTTTAAGAAAGAAAACTACTTAGGCAATATGATGACAAAAATGTCTCATATAGTTCTTAGCATACAGTTATTAGATTTTCACAAAAAGATACATACATCAGAGAAGATAAGTTCGTTAACTTATGGCACGATGATTATTTACTATTCATTAAGTGAAAGTGTATCATAGTAAAGTTCTTCATCCTTGTCTTCATGTTGAGTAGGCTGAGGAGGAGGAAGAGGAGTGGTTGGTCTTGATGTTTCAAGAGTGGCAGAGGCAGAGGAGGTGGAGAAGGTGGAAGAGGAGGCAAGAGACAGGTACACTTATAACTTTATGGAAATGCATTGTAATTTATACCTGACATTTTTGCCTTTTCATGTCTCTGAAAATGTTTCAATATAGTTCTTTCTTCTATCATTTGCATTAGTTTCAGTTCTCCTTTCATAAAAGAGGCCATGGCGCAAAAGAAGTCAAGAGCATTCTTGAATAATCAGAACCCTTCTACCAGATTGTCTAATGTCAATTTGTTTTCTGGCACTGTTTCTTCTGTGCCTTCTTCCTCATTGTCTGGCACTGATTCAGAAGCACTCACCTACATCTAGTGTCTTCCGTTAATTCTGCTGATGTGGTGTCTATTAGCTCTTGAATTTCTTCACAATCCATGTCTTGAGACTCTTCACCCCCCTCTTTATTTTGCCATATCCACAATCTCTTCCATGATCTCCTTGATTGGCTCTGTCATAAATCCTGTGAAGTCCTCCATGACATCTGGACACAGTTTCTTCCTGCATGAATTTTTTGTTTCAGGCTTGATGGCTTTCACAGTCTTTTCCATAACAACGATGGCATCTTCAATGGTGCATTCCTTCCAGATTTTCATGATGTTCTCTCTACTTGGGTTCTCTTCCATAGTGTTGACAATCCTTTTCCATAGAATACTGTGTATGAAGAGCCTCAAAGTTTCTTAGGACCCTCTGATATAGAGACTGAACTAGAGACATTGTGTTTGAGGGTCTGCAGTTTTGAACCCATGAGATTCTGGGTGGCCAGTAGAATTGTCCAATATCAAAAGAACTTTAAAAGTCAGACCTTTACTGGCAAGGTACTTCCTGACTACAGGGACAAAGTATTCATGGAACCAATCCAGACAAAGGGATCTCATCCTTCTTTTTGTACAGCCAAAAGACTGGCAGCTAATATTTATCTTTTCCCTTCAAGGTTGAGGATTAGCAGCTTTATAGATTAGGGCAGTCCTCCTTATAAACCTAACTTCATTTGCACAAAAGGGTTTACCCTATCCCTTCCTGCCTTAAATTCTGGTGCCCATTTCTCTTCCTTATTAATAAATGTCATTTGTGTCTTTTATTTTTCAAGAATAGGCACTTTAGTCTGTATTATAAACCTGTTTAGGCAAACATCATTTCTCCTCAGGATTTTCTTAATGATTTTTGAAAACTTGTCTGTTATTTCTTGGTTCTCTTGTTGTCTTGACATTTTTTAAGCCAAACTTCTTTATAAAATTATCAAACCATCCTGTGCTGGCATTAAATTCTCCAGCTTTATAAGCTTCACCTTCTTTTTGCTTACTTAAATATGCAAATAAATGCCATAAAATGACTTCAGTAGAGTCTTTAGACATGCTTTTCTTTTTCTTTTTTAAAAAGATTTTATTTATTTACTTTTAGAGAGAGGGGAAGGGAGGGAGAAAGAGAGGGACAGAAACATCAATGTGCAAGAAATACATCAATCAGTTGCCTCTTGCACACCCTGAAGTGGGGACCTGGCCCACAACCCAGCCATATGCCCAGACTGGGAATAGAACCGGCAACCTTTCAGTTCACAGGCTGCCACTCAATCCACTGAGTCACACCCACACCAGCCAGGGCAGTATGCCTTTTTATAGCAATCCTGAACCCACATAAAAGCTGAATTTTCAATATGAGATAAATTTTGCAAAAAGTTTTCCCCATCTTCTGGCCTAGGTGAAGCAATTTCCTTTTCTTTTTTTGCAGTGGTCCTTACACTGGATTCATTTATCTTGAACTGGTGGACCACTGCAGCTGCAGATGTCTATCTATGGTGCATGTTAAGCAATTCAACTTTTCTTGTAATGTCATGAGTTTTCTCTGCTTTCTGGGAGCACTTCCAGCATCACCAGTGGCAGTTCCTAGGGGTCCCAGGGTGTTAGAAAAGGTTTGTGTAGGAGCCTCAAGAAATCACTTTTGACTGCGATACACAATTAACTGTAGAGATGACTGCTTGCGCAGAGATGGCTACCAACCGACACTGTAAGAGGATGTTCACGCACTTGAGCTCATTGCAATTGCAACAGGAAAGTGGCTACAAAATTATTACAGTAGTACAGTGTACACTACAGTTAATATTAAGCAGTTATCATTTAATATTGCATTTTTATGTTTGTTTACAATTCTCTCAACTGTGAATTGCACTATGCATGGTCTGTAAGTGTTTATGTGGGTAACTTTTGATAAATTTTAAATTGTATAATATATATGTATACATTTTATGGTAGTAAATGATAAAATTGATAGTATCTATGTATGATTTATATATTCAATGCATACCTAACATTTTCTTAACCTATATTTCTAGGCTACACAATTTGTCTGCAAGTTTTTTTAAATTGTCATAAATCTCAAAAAATTTTTCCAATATATTTTTTGAAAAGAAATATGCATATAAGTGCACCTGCACAGTTCAAACTTATGTTGTTCAGGGTCAACTATATTTCTATACTAACAATGAAAAGTCTGAAAAAATAAGAAAATAATTCCATTTATAATTACATCAAAAATAATAAAATACTTAGAAATAAGCTATCCAAAAAAGTGCAAGACTGCCCTGACTGGTGTGGCTTGGTGGGTTGGATGTCTGAAAGGTCACTGGCTCAATTCCCAGTCAGGGCACATGCCTGGGTGGAGGGCCAGGTCCCTGGTTGGGGGTGTGAGGCAACCGATCCATGTTTCTCTCTCACACATTGATGTTTCTCTCTCACTCTCTTTTTCTCTTCAGAAAAGCCAGTGTTCATTCTGCCTGTCACCTACCAGACCCAATAAGCAGAGACAGGGATTGAGTCTTTATGGGTGCTTTATTCAGATGGCCAGTGATCTGAGAAGACAGTGGGTTTGTACCCTAACCATCTCACATTTCCTTTCAAGCTAGCCTTTTTTATAAGGGGGCAAAGTGTAGGTAAGGGATTTGGGATTCAAGGAAAGAGGTTAATGAGATAAAACTGGTAATCCCGCAATTTCCCTAACATCCTTTTATCCCCAGACTTGTCATTTTCTTTATCTGAGTCCTGGGTGGTGATCTGTCTCTCCCAGAAACACAATGACTCAGATACCACCTTGGTTGCTTATGGTCTTTTCTGGAACATAAAGGTCAAATTGCTTGTGGTCTTCTGGAGCCATGGTGGGCCTTATCTGCAGATCCTGACATAATAGCTTTTCACAGTTAACTGCTAGGCTTATTACCTATTTCCTTAAACTAAAAATTTCCAACTCTTGACTCCCCCATCAATTGATGCTTCTCTCTCTTTCTCCTTTCTTGTCTCTCTAAAAATAAATAGAATCTTTTTAAAGTTGCAAGACTTATACACTGGAAATTATGAAACATTGTTCAATAAAATTAAATAAAATATAAATAAATGGAAAGACAACCCATGTTAACGGATCAGAAAACTCCATTTTAATCGCACTCACCCCCAACCATTTTTGAACCCTGACAACCACTAATCTGTTTTCCATCTTTTTCATTTTGTTATTTTAGGGGTGTTATATGAATGGAACGATACAGTATGTAATCTTTTAAGACTGGCTTTTTTTTTTTTTTTACTCATCATAATGCCCTTGAAATATGTCCAATTTGTTGTGTGTATCAGCAGATAATTTCTTTTTATTTTGCCTCCCCATGTCACCTTTGAACATTGTTTTAGAATTCCGTTTTTGCAAAGGAATAGGAATAGAAAACTCATGGGTACAGACAATGGGGGAGGGGATTGACTGTGGGAGTGTGTTGGGGGAACAGGGTAGGCTGAACAATGGTGGAAAAGGCAGGACAACTATAACTGAACAACAATAATTTTTTTTCAATGAACTCTAAACTTTTTATTGGCCTTCTGCCCTGCCAAGGGATGCCCTACTTTTGTTGCCTTTAATGCCTTCAGTGTCATTGACCTCAGACACCACTCTGCCATCCACAATCCTGCAGGTTGTGGTCTTTTGGATGGTTTGTAAGGAGTGGCTCTTGTCCAGGGTGTCAACAAGATTGAAGTCCTCCCCTTCTTCCAGTAGGCTGCGGTAGGTGGCAATCTCAGCATCCAGCTTGACCTTAATGTTCAGGAGGGCCTCATACTCCTGGGCCTGGCACTGCCCCTCTGCCCGGGTCTGGGCCAGCTCTGACTCCAGGTGCAGACAGATCCCGTTGAGTTATTCCACATGCATGGCATAGTGCATCTCTACCTCCCTCATGCTGTTCTCCAAACTTACCTTCAGATTCCTGATGGAGTACAGGTCGAACTCCAATGACTGGACCGTATGTCTCAACTCCTTAAGTGCTGTTTCTGCAGCACCTATCTTAGTGGTCTGCGAGGTGACCACTGTGGTGCTTGCTTCAATCTGATGGGTCCAGTATTTGTCTAGTTCCTCTCGGTTCTTCTGAGCCAGTTCATCATACTGGGCCCAGATGTCTTCCTTGATTTTGCCAAGGTCCTGAGATTTGGGGGCATCCATCTCCATGGTCAACCCAGAATTGGCAATCTGGTTTTGTAGACCATTTATTTCTTCCTCATGGTTCTTCTTCAGGAAGAGCAGCTCCTCCTTGAGAGCCTCAATCTCTTTCTCTAGCTAAAGCCAAGTGATACTGACCTTTTGGAGCTCATTGATGTCATTCTCCACAGACTGGCCCATGGCCAGCTCCATCTCATACTTGACTCAGAAGTCATCAGCAGCAAGACGGGCACTGTCAATCTGCAGAACGATGTGGGCATTGTCCACAGAATTTGCAAAGATCTGAGCCCTCAGGTCCTCCATGGTCTTGAAATAATGCCCCCAGTCTCTGACCAAGCGGTCCCTTCTTCTCTAAGTGTTCCTGGATTTTGCTTTCCAGTCTCCAATTGTCAGCCTTCAGACTTCTCACCCTCTCTAGGTAGGAGGCCAGGCAGTAATTCAGGCATTGCATAGTGTTCTTCTCACTCTGGATGCCCCCTATGCCCACCAGACCCCTAGCCATCCCTACAGCCAGGACCCTGGATTCCCAACTGCCCTGCATGCTGGTGGAGTGGGACACCAAGATCCAGGAGCCCAAGCCCCCAGCGCCTACATAGATGCTGGCCACACTGCTGGCTGGCCGGACCTGGTAGCTGGGCGACTGCACAGAGCCCAGGGTCCGGTAGCTTGTGGAAAAGCTGGAGCATGTGCTGAAGCTCATGTTGTTCAGGGAGGAAGGTGAGAAGCCAAGACTCAGGTTGAACAACCTGAACAACAATAAATTATTTTTAAAAAGGAATTCGATTTTGATTTATTTATAGTATTTTTTGGTTAACTCTTTGTATAGATTTTTTTACATAACTCTAAAAAGTCATATATACATAACTTAGGCATGGTGTACTAGTGTCAACATTTTACCAGTTTGTGATAACATTACACATCCCTAAATTCCTCTTCATATTTTTCTTTTTCTTTCTTTCTTTTTTTTTAAATTGTTATTCAATTACAGTTGTATGCCTTTTCTCCCCATCCCTCCACCCCACCCCAGCTGAACCCACCTCCCTCCCCCCTCTCCACCCTCCCCCTTGGTTTTGTCCATGTGTTCTTTATAGTAGTTCCTGTAATCCCCTCTACCCACTTTCCCCGCCCCCACCCCCCACCCCCACCCTAGCTATTGTTAGATTGTTCTTAACTTCAATGTCTCTGGTTATATTTTGTTTGCTTTTTCCTTCTATTGCTTATGTTCCAGTTAAAGGTGAGATCATATGGTATTTGTCCCTCACTTCCTGGCTTATTTCACTTAGCATAATGCTCTCCAGTTTCATCCATGCTGTTGCAAAGGGTATAAGCTCCTTCTTTCTCTCTGCTGCGTAGAATTCCATTGTGTAAATGTACCATAGTTTTTGGATCCACTCGTTTGCTGATGGGCACTTCGGTTGCTTCCAGTACTTGGCTATTGTAAATTGTGCTGCTATGAACATTGGGGTGCACAGATTCTTTTGGATTGGTGTTTCAGTGTTCTTAGGGTAAAATCCCAGCAGCGGAATTGCTGGGTCAAAGGGCAGTTCCATTTTTAGTTTTCTGAGGAAATTCCATATTGTTTTCCACAGTGGCCTCACCAGTCTGCATTCCCACCAACAGTGCACTAGGGTTCCCTTTTCTCCACATCCTCTCCAACATTTGTTTGTGGATTTGTTTATGTTGGCCATTCTGACTGGTGTGAGATGGTACCTCATTGTGGTTTTAATTTGCATCTCTCTCATGGCTAGTGATGCTGAGCATCTTTTCATATGTCTCTGGGCCCTCTGTATGTCTTCCTTGGAGAAGTGTCTGTTCAAGTCCTTTGCCCATTTTTTAATTGGGTTGTTTGTCTTCCTGGAGTGGAGTCGTGTGAGTTCTTTATATATTTTGGAGATCAGGCCCTTGTCTGAGGTATCATTGGCAAATATGTTTTCCCATATTGCTGGTTCTCTTTGTAATTTGGTGCTGTTTTTTTAGCCATGCAGAAGCTTTTTATTTTGATGAGGTCCCATTTGTTTATTCTTTCCTTTATGTCCCTTGCGCTAGGGGACATGTCTGTGAGGATGTTGCTGCATGGAATGTCTGCGATTTTCCTTCCAATGTTTTTCTCTAGGACTTTTATGGTGTTATGACTTATATTTATGTCTTTTATCCACCTTGAATTTATTTTTGTGTATGGCAGAAATTGTTGATCGAGTTTCATTTTTTTTGCACGTAGCTGTCCAGCCCTCCTGACATCATTGTTGAAGAAGCTATTTTTACTACATTTTATGCTTCTTCCACCTTTGTCAAATATTAATTGACTCTAGAGACTTGGGTTTATTTCCAGGCTCTCTCTTCTGTTCCATTGGTCTATGTGCCTGTTTTTATGCCAGTACCAGGCTGTTTTGATTACAGTGGCCTTGTAATACAGTTTGATATCAGGTATTGTGATCCCTCCTGCTTTGTTCTTCTTTCTCAAAATTGCTGCTGCTATTCGAGGTCGTTTATGGTTCCATATGACTTTCTGCAATGTTTGTTCTATATCTGTGAAATATGTCATGGGTACTCTAATAGGGATTGCATTGAATCTATAAATTGCTTTGGGTAGTATGGCCATTTTGATGATGTTAATTCTTCCAATCCATGAGCATGGTACATGCTTCCATTTGTTTGTATCTTCCTTAATTTCTTTCTTCAGTGTTGTGTAGTTTTCTGAGTACAGGTCTTTTACCTCCTTGGTTAGGTTTATTCCTAGGTACTTTATTTTTCTTGTTGCTATATCGAATGGGATTTTTTTCCTGATTTCTCTTTCTGCAGTTTCATTGTTGGTATACAGGAATGCCTTTGATTTCTGGGTATTGACTCTGTATCCAGCTATTTTGCCAAATTCATTTATTAGGTCGAGTAGTTTTTGAGTGGAGTCTATAGGGTTTTCCATGTACACTATCATGTCGTCTGCAAACAGTGACAGTTTCATTTCCTCCTTTCCAATTTGGATGCCTTTTATTGCTTTTTCTTGTCTGATTGCTGTGGCTAGGACTTCCAATACTATGTTGAATAGGAGTGGTGAGAGAGGGCATCCTTGTCTTGTTCCTGATCTTAGTGGGAAAGCTCTAAGTTTTTGTCCATTGAGTGTGATGTTGGCTGTAGGTCTCTCATATATGGCCTTAATTATGTTGAGGACTGCTCCCTTTATTCCCACTTTGATGAGTGTTTTTATCAGAAATGGGTGCTGTATCTTATCGAACGCTTTTTCCGCATCTATTGATATGGTCATGTGATTTTTGTCTTTGCTGTTGTTGATGTGATGTATTATGATTATTGATTGGCGAATATTGTACCATCCTTGCATCCCTGGGATGAATCCCACTTGGTCATGGTGGATGATCCTTTTAATATATTGCTGGATGCGGTTTGCTAATATTTTGTTGAGAATTTTAGCGTCTATGTTCATCAGCGATATTGGCCTGAAGTTTTCTTTCTTCGTTGTGTCTTTATCTGGTTTTGGGATTAGGATGATGTTGGCTTCATAAAAAGAGTTTGGTAGTCTTCCATCAGTTTGGATTTTTTCGAATAGTCTGTGAAGGATAGGGGTTAGTTCTTCCTTAAATGCTTTGTAGAAGTCTCCTGTGAAACCATCTGGTCCAGGGCTTTTGTGTGATGGGAGTTTCTTGATGACTGCTTCAATTTCCTTTGCTGATATTGGTCTGTTCAGGTTTTCTGCTTCTTCTTCAGTCAGTTTTGGAAGATTATATTTTTCTAGAAATGTGTCCATTTCATCTAGGTTTTCAAATTTCTTAGCATATAGGTCTTCATAGTAATTTCTTATGATCCTTTGTATTTCTGTGGTATCAGTTGTAATCTCTCCACTTTCATTTCTAATTCTGTTTATTTGGATCCTCTCTCTTTTCTTCTTGATAAGCCTACTTAAAGGCTTGTCGATTTTGTTTATCTTTTCAAAGAACCAGCTTCTGGATTCATTGATCCTTACAATTGTGCTTTTAGTCTCTATGTCATTTAGTTCTGCTCTGATCTTGGTTATTTCCTTCCTTCTGCTTGCTCTGGGCTGTCTTTGTTGTTGTTCCTCCAGTTCTTGTAGGCGTAGGGTTAGGTTGTTTGTTTGAACTGTTTCTAACTTCTTAAGGTAGGCCTGTATTGGTATGAACTTCCCTCTCAGGACTGCCTTTGCTGTGTCCCATAGGTTTTGGGTTGTTGTGAGTTCGTTTTCATTTGTTTCCAGGAAGTTTTTGATTTCTTCCCTAATCTCGTTCTTGACCCATTCATCATTTAATAGCATGCTATTCAGTCTCCATGATTTTGAGTGTTTTGGGTTTTTACCCTTGGGGTTGGTTTCTAGTTTCAGACCCTTGTGGTCAGAGAAGATGCTTGATATGATTTCAATTTTCTTCAATTTGTTGAGGCTTGCTTTGTGTCCTATCATGTGGTCTATCTTTGAAAAACTTCCATGGACACTTGAAAAGAATGTGTATTTTGCTTCTTTGGGATGAAAAGCTCTGTATATATCAGTTAAGTCCATTTCCTCTAGGGTATTGTTAAGTGACACAATATGTTTGTTGATCTTTTGTTTGGAAGACCTGTCCATTTTTGATAGTGGGGTGTTAAAATCCCCTACTATAATTGTGTTGCTGTCAATATCTTTCTTGAAATCCTCCAAGATTTTCTTTATGTATTTGGGTGCTCCTATGTTGGGTGCATATATATTTATAATGTTTATGTCTTCTTGGTGGATTCTTCCTTTGAGTATTATGAAGTGACCTTCTGGGTCTCTCTTTATGGCCCTTCTTTGGAAGTCTATTTTGTCTGATATGAGTATTGCTACCCCTGCTTTTTTTTCCTGTCCGTTTGCTTGGAAAATTTGTTTCCAGCCCTTCACTTTCAGTCTGTGTAAGTCTTTTGTCCTGAGATGGGTTTCTTGTAGGCAGCATATGTGTGGGTCATGTTTTCTTATCCATTCAGCTGTTCTATGTCTTTTGATTGGAGCATTTAATCCATTTACGTTTAAGGTTATTATCGATAGGTAGTTATTCATTGCCATTATTTCCTACCTGTGTTCCTCTGTCTTTCTCTTTTCCTTCCTTTCCTTAAAGCAGTCCCTTTAGCATCTCTTGCAGAGCTGGTTTGGTGGAGCTGTATTCTTTTAGACTTCTTTTGTCTGGGAAGCTCTTTATTTGGTCTTCTATCTTGATTGAGAGCCTTGCTGGGTAAAGTAGTCTTGGTTGCAGGCCTCTGGTTCTCATTACTTGGAATATTTTTTGCCATTCTCTTCTGGCTTGGAGCGTTTCCATTGAGAAGTCAGTTGCTAACCTTATTGGGGCTCCCTTGTATGTTACTTCCTTTTTCTCCCTTGCTGCCTTTAAGATCCTCTCTTTGTCTTGGAAATTTGCCATTTTAATTATGATGTGTCTTGCAGTGGGTCTCTTTGGGTTCCTCTTGTTTGGGACTCTCTGTGATTCCTGGATTTGGGTGACTTTTTCTCTCCTCAGATTAGGGAAATTTTCCATCATTACTTTTTCAAACAGGTTTTCTATCCCTTGCTCTTCTTCTTCTCCTTCTGGTATTCCTATTATATGGATATTGTTACGTTTCATGTTGTCCTGCATTTCCTTTATTGCCTCTTCATTCTTTCTGAGCCCCTTTTCCTTTTCTTGCTCCTTCTGGGTGTTTTTTTCTACTTTATCCTCCAGCTCGCTGATCTGATCCTCTGCTTCATCAAGTCTGCTTTTTATTCCTTCTACTGTTTTCTTCAATTCAGAAATTGTATTATTCATTTCCTCTTGGCTCTTGTTGATATTTTCTATTTCCTTTTTCATGTTGATATAGTTTGCAGTGAGTTCATTGTAGTTTCCTTGTAGTTTCTGGTAGTTCTCTTTGAGCTCAGAGAGCTCAGTGAGCTTCCTGATGACCATTGCTTTGAACTCAGTATCTGATAGTTGACTTGCCTCTTTTTCGGTTAGCATTCTTTCTGAGGCTTCCTCCTTTCCTTTCATTTGGGAATTGTTTCTTTGTCTTCCCATTGTTTGTGAGGCTCTTCTTGTTGGCCTCTGCTTCTTAAATTGCTTTGTTCTGATTCCCTGGGTTTATGATATGAACTTCTATGGTAGAATGCCAATGGGATTCGGTGGTGCTGTCTCCTTAATCTCCTGTGCTCACTGGTTTTGAGCTGACGTTTAACACGGTCTAACTCTAGTCTTTTCAGCACTCCACGTTTTGTTGTCTCACCGTCAGATCTTTCAATGTCCTCTATCTTTGGTCTCTGATCTTCGTATATGCTGGAATACTGTTGGCTGTTCGCTCTGCTCCTCAGATCAGCTAGGTATTTCTCTGGCGTTGAGGGGAAGTGGATTCTGCTACCACCTATGTTGCCGCCATCTTCCTGACTCCCATATTTTTCCATCTACCTCTCTATGTTCAGTTTGGGTAGTTTCTATTTTTCCATCCTGGGATTTCTCAGTCTGGGTGGTTGAAACAGGTATTATTCTTGGCCATGTGTGAGTGCCAGACACTGCTCCCACACATCCTTTGAGGTGGTTGTTTCCTGGCCTGGAGCAATTTCATTACATGCCTATGCTTATGAGTACTCATTTGAATACTTGAGAGGGACCCTCTAGAGACCTTTGGAGTTCTCTCTCTGTATAGTCTTCTTCTTTCCAATATCCAGTACTGCAAAGTCTAGATGCCTTGGTCTCCCTGGACTTCCAGCCCCATCTCTTTAATTCAGGGAGTTTGCTCAGTTCTACCTGGAATCCTCTTCTCTGGTCAAGGGCGGGGAAAACACAGGGTTCACTTGTTCCTTTTCTGTTTCTTATAGATCACTGACCTTTGTTGTCTGATGTTCAGTATTTTGAAAACAATAATTTTTTATATTTTGTGCCATTTCAAATATTTGGCTGGTTCTTGCTACTTCATCTTATCTGTGTCCAGATGTCTCAGGAATTTTTTTTCTGTTTTGGAAAATAGAACTACTTTTCATAATGATATATCATTACATTGATATGTAATGCTTTTCTTACGATTTAAAAAATTTTTTTTTATTGTTTCAGCTGGGGTGGGGTGGAGGGATGGGGAGAAAAGGCAGACAACTGTAATTACAGTTGTCTGCCTTTTCTCCCATCCCTCAATTTTTATTGTTATTCAATTACAGTTGTCTGCCTTTTCTCCCCATCCCTCCACCCCACACCAGCCAAACCCATCTCCCTCCCCCACCCCCACCATCCCCCCCGATTTTGTCCATGTGTCCTTTATAGTAGTTCTTGTAATCCCCTCTCCTCACTGTCCCCTCCCAACTCCCCCATGACCATTGTTAGATTGTTCTTAACTTCAACGTCTCTGCTTATATTTTGTTTGCTTTTTTCTTCTGTTGATTATGTTCCAGTTAAAGGTGAGATCATATGGTATTTGTCCCCCACTACCTGGCTTATTTCACTTACCATAATGCTCTCCAGTTCCATCCATGCTGTTGCAAAGGGTATAAGCTCCTTCTGTCTCTCTGCTGCGTAGAATTCCATTGTGTAAATGTACCATAGTTTTTGGATCCACTCGTTTGCTGATGGGCACTTAGGTTGCTTCCAATACTTGGCTATTGTAAATTGTGCTGCTATGAACATTGGGGTGCACAGATTCTTTTGGATTGGTGTTTCAGTGTTCTTAGGGTATAATCCCAGCAGCAGAATTGCTGGGTCAAAGGGCAGTTCCATTTTTAGTTTTCTGAGGAAATTCCATATTGTTTTCCACAGTGGCCTCACCAGTCTGCATTCCCACCAACAGTGCACTAGGGTTCCCTTTTCTCCACATCCTCTCCAACATTTGTTTGTTGATTTGTTTATGTTGGCCACTCTGACTGGTGTGAGATGGTACCTCATTGTGGTTTTAATTGGCATCTCTCTGATGGCTAGTGATGCTGAGCATCTTTTCATATGTCTCTGGGCCCTCTGTAAGTCTTCCTTGGAGAAGTGTTCAAGTCCTTTGCCCATTTTTTAATTGGGTTGTTTGTCTTCCTGGAGTGGAGTTGTGTGAGTTCTTTATATATTTTGGAGATCAGGCCCTTGTCTGAGGTATCATTGGCAAATATGTTTTCCCATACTGTTGGTTCTATTTACATTTTAATGCTGTTTTCTTTGGCCATGCAGAAGCTTTTTATTTTGATGAGGTCCCATTTGTTTATTCTTTCCTTTATGTCCCTTGCGCTAAGGGACATGTCTGTGAGGATGTTGCTGCGTGGAATGTCTGCGATTTTCCTTCCAATGTTTTTCTCTAGGACTTTTATGGTGTTATGACTTATATTTATGTCTTTTATCCACCTTGAATTTATTTTTGTGTATGGCAGAAATTGTTGATCGAGTTTCATTTTTTTTGCACGTAGCTGTCCAGCCCTCCTGACATCATTGTTGAAGAAGCTATTTTTACTACATTTTATGCTTCTTCCTCCTTTGTCAAATATTAATTGACTCTAGAGACTTGGGTTTATTTCCAGGCTTTCTCTTCTGTTCCATTGGTCTATGTGCTGGTTTTCATGCCAGTACCAGGCTATTTTGATTGCAGTGGCCTTGTAATACAGTTTGATATCAGGTATTGTGATCCGTCCTACTTTGCTCTTCTTTCTCAAAATTGCTGCAGCTATTCGGGATCATTTATGGTTCCATATAAATTTCTGAAATGTTTGTTCTATATCTGTGAAATATGTCATGGGTACTTTAATAGGGATTGCATTGAATCTATAACGTGCTTTGGGTAGTATGGCCATTTTGATAATGTTAATTCTTCCAATCCATGAGCATGGTACATGCTTCCATTTGTTTGTCTTCTTTAATTTCTTTCTTCAGTGT
Source organism: Desmodus rotundus (assembly GCF_022682495.2). NCBI lineage: Eukaryota > Metazoa > Chordata > Mammalia > Chiroptera > Phyllostomidae > Desmodus > Desmodus rotundus. Next base: position 108,822,662 of record NC_071388.1, read on the forward strand.
TGTGTAGTTTTCTGAGTACAGGTCTTTTACCTCCTTGGTTAGGTTTATTTTATTTTTCTTGTTGCTATATCAAATGGGATTTTTTTCCTGATTTCTCTTTCTGCAGTTTCGTTGTTGGTATACAGGAATGCCTTTGATTTCTGTATTGACTTTGTATCCAGCTGTTTTGCCAAATTCATTTATTAGGTCGAGTAGTTTTTTGGTGGAGTCTATAGGATTTTCCATGTACACTATCATGTCATCTGCAAACAGTGACAGTTTCATTTCCTCCTTTCCAATTTGGATGCCTTTTATTTCTTTTTCTTGTCTGACTGCTGTGGTTAGGACTTCCAATACTATGCTGAATAGGAGTGGTGAGAGAGGGCATCCTTGTCTTGTTCCTGATCTTAGTGGGAAAGCTCTACGTTTCTGTCCATTGAGTATGATGTTGGCTGTAGGTCTCTCATATATGGCCTTTATTATGTTGAGGAATGCTCCCTCTATTCCCACTTTGCTGAGTGTTTTTATCAGAAATGGGTAGTGTATCTTATCAAATGCTTTTTCCGCATCTATTGGTATGTTCATGTGATTTTTGTCTTTGCTGTTGTTGATGTGATGTATTACGTTTATTGATTTGCATATATTGTACCGTCCTTGCATCCCTGGGATGAATCCCACTTGGTCATGGTGTATGATCTTTTTAATGTATTGGTGGATGCAGTTTGCCAATATTTTGTTGAGAATTTTAGCGTCTATGTTCATCAGCGATATTGGCCAGAAGCTTTCTTTCTTTGTTATGTCTTTATCTGGTTTTGGGATTAGATGATGCTGGCTTCATCAAAAGAGTTTGGGAGTCTTCCATCAGTTTGGATTTTTTCAAATAGTCTGTGAAGGATAGGGATTAGCTCTTCCTTAACTGCTGTGTAGAATTCTCCTGTGAAAAGCCCTGTGGTCCTGGGCTTTGGTGTGTTGGGAGTTTCTTGATGACTGCTTCAATTTCGTCTGCTGTTATTGGTCTGTTCAGGCTTTCTGCTTCTTCTTCATTCAGTTTTGGAAGATTATATTTTTCTAGAAATGTGTCCATTTCACCTAGGTTTTCAAATTTCTTGGCATACAGTTCTTTGCAGTAATTTCTTAAAATCCATTGTATTTCTGTGGTATGAGTTGTACTCTCTCCTCCTTTATTTCTCATTGTGTGTATTTGGATCCCCTCTCTTTTTTTTCGTAATGAGCCTGCTTAAAGACTTGTCAATTTTGTTTATCTTTTCAGAGAACCAGCTCCTGGTTCCATTAATTCTTAGAATAGTGCTTTTAGTCTCTATGTCATTTAACTGTGCTCTGATTTTGGTTATTTCCTTCCTTCTACGTGCTCTGGGCTGTCTTTGTTGTTCCTCAATTTCTTGCAGGCATAGGATTAGGTTGTTTGAAATGTTTCTATTTTTTAGGATAGGCCTGTATCGCTATGAACTTCCCTCTCACCACTGCCTTTGCTGTGTCCAATAGGTTTTGGGTTGTTGTGAATTCGTTTTGTTTCTTTCCGGAAACTTTTGATTTCTTCCCTAGTCTCATTCTTGACCCATTCATTGTTGAATAGCATGCTATTTAATCTCCATGATTTTGAGTGTTTTGAGTTTTATCCCTTGGGATTGGTTTCTAATTTCAGTCCCTTGTGGTCAGAGAAAGTGCTTGATATCATTTCAATTTTCTTGACTTTGTTGAGGCTTGTTTTGTGTCCTATCATGTGGTCTATCTTTGAAATAGTTCCATGTACACTTGAAAAGAATGTGTATTTTGCTTCTTTGGCATGAAAGGCTCTATATGTATCAGTTAAGTCCATTTCATCTATGGTTTTGTTAAGTGACAGAATATCTTTCTTGATATTTTGTTTGGAAGACCTGTTCATTTTTGAGAGTGGGGTGTTAAAGTCCCCTAGTATAATTGTGTTGCTGTCAATATCTTTTGTGAAGTCCTCCAAGATTTTCTTTATGTATTTGGGTCTCCCATGTTGGGTGCATATATATTTACAATGTTTATGTCTTCTTGGTGGATTCTTCCTTCGAGTATTATGAAGTCACCTTCTGGATCTCTCTGTATGGTCCTTTTTTTGAAGTCCATTTTGTCTGATATGAATACAGCTACCCCTGCTTCTTTTTCCTGTCCGTTTGCTTGAAAAATTTGTTTTTGGCCCTTCACTTTCAGTCTGTGTAGGTCTTTTTTCCTGAGGTGGGTCTCTTGTAGGCAACATATGTGTGGATCATGTTTTCTTATCCATTCAGCTGTTCTATGTCTTTTGATTGGAGCATTTAATCCATTTACGTTTAAGGTTATTATCGATAATAGCTAGTTATTCATTGCCGCTATTATGCACCTGTGTTCCTCCCTCTCTCTCTTCCTTCCCTTCCTTAAAGCAGTCCCTTTAGCATCTCTCATAGAACTTGTTTGGTGGAGGTATATTGTTTTCGACTTCTTTTGTCTGGGAAGCTCCTTATTTGGCCTTCTATCTTGATTGAGAGCCTTGCTCGGTAAAGTAGCCTTGGTTGCTGGCCTCTGGTTCTCATTACTTGGAATATTTTTTGCCATTCTCTTCTGGCTTGGAGTGTTTCCATTGAGAAGTCAGCTGCTAACCTTATTGGGGTTCCTTTGTATGTTACTTCCTGTTTCTCCCTCTCTGCCTTTAAGATTCTCTCTTTGTCTTGGAATTTTGCCATTTTAATTATGATGTGTCTTGCAGTGGGCCTCTTTGGGTTCCTCTTGATTGGGACTCTCTGTGTTTCCTGGATTTGTGTGACTTTTTTTCTCAGCAAATTAGGGAAATTTTCCATCATTACTTTTTCAAACAGATTTTCTGTCCCTTGATCTTCTTCTTCTCCTTCTGGTATCCCTATTATATGGGTATTGTTACCTTTCACGTTGTCCTGCATTTCCCTTAACCCCTTTTCATTCTTTCTGACCCTCTTTTCCTTTTGTTGCTGTTTCTGGGTGTTCTTTTTCTACTTTGTCCTCCAGCTCACTGATCTGATCCTCTACTGCATCAAGCCTGCTTTTGATTCCTTTTTCCTGTGTTCTTCAGTTCATAAATTTTAGTCTTCATTTCCTCTTGTCCCTTGTTGATAGTTTCTATTTCCTTTTTCATGTTGATATAGTTTGCAGTGAGTTCATTGTAGTTTCCCTGTAGTTGCCGGTAGTTCTCTGTGAGCTCAGAGAGCTTCCTGATAACCATTGCTGTGAACTCAGTATCTGATAGTTGACTTGCCTCTATTTCATTTAGCATTCTTTCTGAGGCTTCCTCCTTTCCTTTCACTTGGGGATTGTTTCTTTGTCTTCCCATTGTTTGTGAGACTCTTCTTGTTAGCCTCTGCTTCTTAAATTGATCTGTTCTGACTCCTGGGGTTTATGGTGTGAACCTCTATGGTAGAATGCCAGTGGGATTTGGTGGTGTGGTCTCCTTAATCTCCTGAGCTCGCTGGTCTTGGGCTGTGGTGTATGTTGGCTCTGTGTATGTCTTTGGGTTTTGATTGTTGTTGGGTCTTTTTTTGATGGGTCCTTCCCACCAGCTGGTCATGAGGGTCAGTCTGTCTACCACCTCTTGTTTTCTGTTGTGAAGGTGTGGGCAGGTTGTGTTGGAGCTGGTTCTTCCATGTATACAATGTTTTGAGGCTTTTCTCTTGATCTTATTCAGTTGTTTGTTCTGAGTAATTTCTCCACTATTTAGTTGTATTTCCAGATCAGTCCTGGATTGAGGTTCGTGTGTCTTCCACTCCCTCCTTCACCTTCTTCTGTTGTTATCTGTTGGTGGTTTCTTTGTTGGTGGGTTTCCTCTTCCAGCAGGTGTACTGGCAGTTCACCACTCCCACCTTGGAAGTTCTCTGGAGTAGCAAAGTGAAATTTGTGTCACTGTGTCAGTTGTTAGGATGACCCCTGTTTTGTTCTAACTCTGGTCTTTTCAGAGCTCCTGGTTTTATTGCCTCACCTGTGGGAAAAGAAGAAAAAAAAAAAAGAAAAAGGGAAGGAAGGAAGAAGGAATAGAAAAGGAAAGGAAGGAAGGAAGAAGGAATAAAAAAAAAAGAAAGAAGGACAGAAAGGAAGAGGAATTAAAAAAAAAAAAGCCTTCTGCTGGCTTTAATCCGGTCAGGCCATTTCTGCTGGTCTTCCTGTCTGTGACAGGCTGGGGAGGGATTGGTTTCACTTTTCTCCCTTCCTGAGCCTCAGTCTTCGCTGTTGTCCAGCCTCCAGTCCAGTTCATCAGGGTCCTTCTGCTCCCTACCTAGGCCTTTAGTCTACCAGTTGTGCTGTCCTTGAGGTTCACCAATTAGGGGCAACTCACACTCCACCTTCTTGCTCTTTGCTGTCCTAGATGCTAGGGACTCTCAGTCCCCCTTCAGGGTAGTTCAGCCCCCTACTGAGTCAAGTCTTTCTGCTGACTGCCTTCTCCCCTAGCCCTGCAGCTCCCCTTTGCTGGGCATTCTGCCTTCCCCCTAGAGAGCCAGTAGGCCCTGCAGGGCTCTGTGTGCAGGGGCTAGGTAGGAGGTGTTCCGTCCCTGGTGCTTCAGGCATGGGTGCCTATAGCAGCGCGGCCACTGATGGGGTGCGCTCCGACCTGGGGCTTCAGGTGTGGGAGTCCAGGCTGCTGATCAGGGTGTGCTGATCGACCTGGGGGCTGGCCCCAAATTTTCTTGAATGCCTGATATCAGTAAGTCTCTCAGCCTTTGCTGAGGTCACTGAGTGCATGTTGGGACACAACTTCAACATTCAACCAGGCAGTTTGCAACTCTGCTTTAGTCTTCACTTCCTGCTTGCACAGCCTATGGGTCAGTCAGAAGTGAGTGTTTAGGACCTTTCTGGTCTTTTCTGAGTGTGCACACAGCCTTGGGCATTTTTATGGCTTTCTAGATTCCCAGGAATATGTTAACTGTTTTCAGAGCTTCTAAAGACATCTCACTTCTCAGTTTTTCCTTTTAAGTTTTTTGGTTAGTTTGTTGTTGTCACACTGTTATTTGCCTGTGACAATGGCAGCTATGATATCATAGGCAGCTGTGATAGTAATACATTTGAAAAACACTACCCAAAAGAGGCCTTTAGCACTGGGTATGTGTGTGTGAGGTCAGACAAGCCTTTCCAGTGTGGTCTTCCAGGGAGGAGCAGGTCAGGTTAAATAATAACTCCTATTTGGGGATGAAGTTTTGAAAGAGCCCCAGCTCTGTCTGCTCTCTCATTACTGGTGTCAACTGAAGGTCACTGCTATCAATTCAATGCCAACAGATGTTCAGCAGGGCAGAAGTCCCCGAGTGCCTGGCAGGGGGCAAAACTAGATAAATAAGGACATTACTCCCAGGGTAGCTTCTTCTCTCCTGGCCTTTCCTCCCTGGAGATAACATGTAGGCCTTAGCTGTGCTTCAGCTCCAGGCCCAAAAAAGCAGCAAAACCAGGTGATAACAACAGGACTAACTGCAGTGATTAAAGACCCTGTTGCTGACCAAACAGTGGGGACCACGACCCTGAAAGGGCACACGTGAAGAACTGATGAATATTCTGCTGAAACCCTCCCCTGAGACCTCCCCTAAGGTTCCTGCCTGCAAGAAAGAAAGAAAAGCCTCAAGACAAAGGACTCGTTCTGGGGCTTTCCCTCTGTGGAGCAGCCACTATTCCCTTCTTCCTCCCCCACTTCCTTCTTCATAGGCATACGTGTCCTAAACTCTAAGGTAATGGGCAGCTGGCAACTTGCCCCAGGCTAATCCCCTGGACCTGTCCCCAAAGCCCCCTTTTCTCTGACTTCCCAGTGAGCTAAGGCAGCCCAGCCTAAACTCTCCTGTTGCTTCCTCTATGATAAGCCCTTCCTTGTTTCATTGTCCCCAGTTTTAATAAATCGATCCTCAGAGTCACCTGCACCCGTATTGTGAAATCTTTCCTACATGAAGTCAAGAACCCACACATGACAGCCGGCCCTAGGCAGACCCGCTCAGGGCCAGGCCCCTTGTCTGGTAACAATATGACTGTTTGGGGGCAGACCCCATGGTGGTTAATGAGTACTTCCTTGTGCTTGGGTTTGGGATGAGGTGTGTTCCTTGGTGAGTGGGTCCTCCATGTGAGTACCAGCAGATCCTCTCTAAGCTTTTCACTGCCCAGTGTATGAGTACTAGCACCCTGCTTACCAGAATGATGGATCCTGTCTCTTTTTGAAGGTAGAGGAAGATAATGTTCATACTTTCTGACTTCAATGGAAAGGTTTTTCAGGGAAATGAAATTGCTGCTAAGATTTCTGTGAGTGCTCTGGATTCTCATTTTATTGTTGATCATAGTGCCTGCTGGATCAGGCACTATGATCAATAAGTCAGATGTTGACATCCACAGTCAGATGCTGACATTGGATGTTTTCACTTATATTATAGCAACCCTGACAATCTCTTTAGGTAAAAATGCATAGAAACGATGCCTTCCTACAGTCTTCCATTAGATCCTGCTGCTTCTACTTCCCATAGCAAGCTGGAGGATTGCCTGCAGTCTGAGTTTGACAGCATGGACCTCTTTAGGGTGCTTGGCTATTTGAGGGCAGGATCCTGTAGCAGGGCTGACCTGATCTGGGTCTCCTGGGTACTCTTTTTGGCACAGGCTCTCAGGAAGGGAAGCAGAACATGGGCACCACCTCAGCTTCTTCACTGCTTACAGGATTTCCAGCTGCTGAGGCTAGTCAGTACTACGTCATCCTCAGCATGTTTAGGGGCCTCAGGCAGCCTGGGACCTGCAAGCATCCTGCCCTGTCCTTTTGGATCTCCCCTTAGTGCTGTTTGGGACCTTCCCAGCAAGTTTCCTCCCCAGCCTGGACCCAATTCTGCCAGCCTCAGCTTTCATTGTGATGCCCCTCGGTAGGAACAACATCCTTTCTATTTGCAGTTAACTGCTGCTGTTTGGAGATTGCAGTGTGTGACATGAGTGTGGAGTCATTGGTGCAGCAGGGGGAGGCAGCTCTGCACTCCAGCAGTCCTGTATGGTTTCTCCCACCACATGTGTGTTCCCAGGTTGAGGGTTTAAGGCCTGTTTGTCTGAGTGGCTGCTCTGCTGCCAGGAGGAGCTGCCATGGCTGCCAGGCCTCACTGCCTCAGGTCTGTACCAGAGGCACCAGCACTGCCATAGCCTGCCACCAGTCACACCCAGTAGGTGACAGGGGCAGGGGCAGGGTGCAGGCTGGAGAATCCCGATCCTGAAAGCTGCAGCTCAGCTTTGGGCCTTTCCTCAGACACCCTGCTGGGCCCTTCCAAAGGCCAAGGACCAAGCGCCCAGGGCCAGAGAACCATGCCTGGGTTAGTGATGAGGCTTGGGGAGGGTTCAACTTCATCTAGCTGGGTTTGATATCAATGGTGATCAACATTCTTGGGCAGGGTGCTGAGTATGGGGTGTTCGGGATTAGTTATCCTATGTAACCCCCATTACAGCTTTGAGACTGGGATCATTTTATTCCCACTTTATAGATGATCAAAATGAGTGGTTAACCTGCTGGCTAAGCTGTGATGTGAACCCAAGTTGGACTGACTGTAAAGCCTGGATTGCCTTATCCATAGGGAAATGCCAGTGTAGACAAATGGTGAAAGACTCCTCTTGGGATGGAAGGGGAGCCTCTGGGCTTCAGGGTGGACCTCAGGGCATCCATAAGGGTGAGTTAACCTAGGCTAGGGAGGGTGTGAGGGGCACATGGAAGGTGATGGAGTCCCCAGCATGGGGGTCAGGGCTGGGGGGTCTTGTCCTTTTGGACATGTGGAATTTGCAGTACCCCAGGGGCCATCTGGGTGGAACCATCCATTAGAAGGTGGGGGAGAGCAAGAAGGGAGAGAAGGGGAGCAGAGACTGCCAAGCAGCACTGGGGGTCATTTGCATCAAAGTGATAGGTAGGTCTCCCAGCATAGGAGGTGTGGGAGGAACTATGGGAGAGGACATTGAAGTTGGGAGGAGGGGGAGTCAGGGAGGGGACAGAGAGCTACAGTCATAGAAGTGGGGAACCCAGAGCACCTAAGGAGGAAAAGCAGTCCAGGGACTAATGGTACTCAGTGCAAGTGCAGCCTGCTTTGTGCTCACATGCGTATACAGCATGGGGCCCTTCCCACGGGTGATGTGGACTGAGCCTTCCAAGTTGTCTGGGGCTGAGAATGGAGCAAGAGGGAGGGCATGGGAGGAGCAGGGGATCAGAGACTGTCAAGCAGCACTGTGGGGTAACTGTTGCTGGGCCTGCATCTGTACCCAGCATTGCAGGCTCAGCAAGGACCTGGACGGGATTGAACAAGTCTGTGGCACAGGTGGGGAACCTGAGGCTCAGCAGGCCAGGTAACTCATCTGAGTGGATAGGATTTCTCACTTTCGACCTCTGAGCACTCTGGGCATCTATGGAGTGAGCCCTGGTATGGAGAGTGGGCCAGCAGGGTACTGAAGGCCAGGTATGGTGTCAGAGAGTAACTGCATAGTGCAGAGTGCACACAGCTGAGAGGCATGAAAGGCACATGGGTGATGGTGAGAGCCAGCTTCAGGAGAGCTCATGCTGCATGGCTCTGTGTTTATATTTCACGCAACTTCATTTTTCTGTGAACTTCTGGTTCCCCCAGCTCTCTGTTGTCAGCGTGAAGTGTTTAAAGTGCACCTACTTAAAAGTACAGGGACCTGCTAGAGCAGAGGCACAGCTAGGGCTTCAGGAAAAGCTCTTAATTTCTGAAAGATCCGTACAAATTTGGAACATGTTTCTGATAATGTAAGTGTTTTGTGTGTAGCAGCCCAAGATGGTATGCTAATTAAAAAAGATTTTATTTATTTATTTTTAGAGAGAGGGAAAGGAAGGGAGAAAGAGAGGGAGAGAAACATCAATGTGTGGTTGCCTCTCATGTGCCCCCTACTAGGGACCTGGCCCGCAACCCAGGCATGGGTCCTGACTGGGAATTGAACCAGCGATCCTTTGGTTCGCAGGCTGGCACTCAATCCACTGAGCTACACCAGCCAGGACAGTGTGCTGATTTTCTAGCATGGGAGTGGAGCTGACTGTGTGTGAATTCCTGTTCACGGCAGGCAGCTAAGTGACCCTGCCACCAGCCTCCCAAGGCCTCAGGAAGAAGGGTGGGAAGGAGGACCAAGGCAGTGCTGGGGCAGCTGCCACTGCAGTGTGGAGGGCGGTGCTAAGTGGAATCCCCACTCTCCCCACACCCAGAATGGTGCCTGGCACATGGCAATGCTCATAAAGAGGTACTGTGCTCTGTGAAGGAGGGAAGGAAGACTGTGGACTGCCAGTTACTGAGCAGTTATGGGCTATGTGTGCAGGTGCTACCTCACTTTACCCTCTAAACAACCCTGGAGGTAGCTATTGCTGGCCCATCTTGCAGGTGATAAAGCCCAGGTTCAGAGAGGACTGTGTTGTGGGCCACATAGCCAAGGAGCATTGGAGCCAGGACTGCAGGCTCATCTGCCTGTCCATGGAGCACACACATTGGACTGACTGCTGCCCAGGCTGACACAGCCTCAGTAATACTGACCCATCCTTGAGTGTAAACAGACCCTTGTGACTGGCTGTTGTTTGTTCCCAAGCCCTAACACTGTCTTTCTAGGCTCAGGTGTGTGGAAACTGGAGTGGGGAAAGGCCTGGGATTATTGAAAAGACAGATTCTTGAATGGCCAACCATGCCTGTATGATACCATCAGGAGCTGTGGGGACAGGAGGGAACATGGGTCCAATCTTGTGTGACCCTTAGTAGGCTACTTGGCTTTCTCTGTGCTTCAGTTTCCTTATCTGGAACTAGCAGTCTCCCTTCACAAGGACCTAGTACAGAGAAGGCCCCCCACACTCCAGGTTAAAAATTATTGTAAAACTCAGTGGCATCTTGTCAACTCAATGACATCTTGCATAAGCCCACAAATTGGCTTGTGTTGCTGTCACCATTGAGAGTCTTTTGGGTTTCTGGGGAAGGTTGGAAAAGGGGTACAGGATGGGGTGCTCTCCCCCAGCTCTGGGGTTTGGCCTCCAGACAGCTGGGTGTACCCCTGGCAGCTTGTGCATTGTCCAGCCAGAGCGGGTGCCAGCGTCTCCGAGGGGGATAACTGGGAAGACTTTGTGTTCCCTGTTCTTGGCTGAAATGTATGAAGGTGGACATGGAATGTCCATATGTCCCATTTGACCTTTTTCAGGGAAGCAGGTTGGGTAGGGGTGGAGGGACTCTGGAAGTCTCCCAGAGTTGCTGAAAACAACTCTCTTTGTCCAGCACTTAGCCTGCTGGGCTCTGTGCTCCACACACTCTATGCCATGAATTTCTTACTTTACCCTACAAGGCAGTTACTGTTACTCTGGTGTACCTCTTTGCAACTATGGAAATGAGGGCCAGAGAAGCTGGTACCTTTCTCCAGGTCCCACAGCAGGTGGCTGGGGCTATTAGGATTTGAACTGTAGGGCTAAGCCCAGAGTCTCCCCGACAGGAGACAGCTGGCATTATCCCTGCCAGTGCTGTTTCGGTTGTTAGGCACATCTGTCCATCTTCTGTCTTTGGCCAGTGGGTTGGAGTATTGTCTGTTCCTGAGCAGGGTGGCATGGGGAAGTGGCCACAGGAGTATCGTTAGGGTGCTACTGCCTGAGACTTGGGCAGGGGCAGTCAGTAAGCACAAGGTGAGGTGGTTAGCCCCTACCCCACCTGCCTCTACAGGGCTTGTATGAGGTATGTAGTGACAGACAGCAGCATCCTTGACCTGAGATGTCTAGGGACCCAGCCAGGGAACTAGACACACACCAGTTAAAGGCCAGCCCTCCTGTTAGAGGGATGTGGTGACTCCATGAAGACACAGGTCATCAGCCCTGCAGCAGAGATGGGGGCTCTGCAGGGACAGACAGAACATGTGTATGTTGTATGCTTAGGGCCCAGAAGTCTGGGTTAAGGAGTAGTCCAAAAGCTTGTGGCTAGACTTGAATCCTTGTTTCAGCTTCATTTTTTGGGTCCTTTGAGTGGGGAATTGCAGGCCCCAGTCACAGGATTTCCTGTTGATTTCTGACTTCTCCAAGACCTTCAAGGTCTTGTTTATAGCCAGGCTTTGGAACTTCTTCCCTGCCACCTTGGGTGTGTGCTTTGGGAGGAAAAGGCCAGGTTTACAGTGTTCTTGGGGCAGGAAACCATGCCTGTGCTGACAAAGTCCAGCTCTGCTCTATGTAGTGGCTCAGGCAGTCAGTTCTTTGCCCTGTCATTCTGTGGGGAGCAGCAGAGAAGCTGAGGAAGATGGGGTGGGAGCAGGGTGGGCATCTGCTCATTGTGGCAGTTTCCCTTTCATCTTGGGTTCTGCCCAACTCCTTCTGCCACTTCTTCCTTGTCCCTGCAGCCTAAATATGGATGGACTGAGCCAGCTGAAGTCCAGTGTATCTGGCAAGTCTTGCTGAAGAGTGCTCCTACCTTGCCCCTGCCATGTGGGTTCCCTAAGTGGAGCAGAGAGCAAGTCCTGCCTGAAAGCCCCATCCCAGCCTCCAGTCTGCATCCATGTGGCAGCAACCCTCTGTGAGACCTGCTGCTCACATCCTATGCGTAGATCCCTAGGAGGCAGAGCCCACTCCCACCTCCTAGGCTCCTCTTCCTGGGGGGTACACTCACTCAAGAATTCTCCTCATGACCCTATGCAGAGAGGGATGGGGTTCAACATCCTGAGTGCTAGAAAAGGCTGGAAAGATATTCTCAAACATGACACTGTTTAACTCGGTGAACTAGACCATTTTTCTTTGCCTAGTTTTCCATGTAGCACTGCCAATCCATCAGAGTTGACTCTTGGACAAAGCCTATTTGCTACACTTGTAGGAGAAGGTATAGCCATTAAGGCACTGGAAGGTTGTAGAGGCTATCAAGTCCAGCATGACTCCTCCTGGCCATGCCTCAGGACCCCTGGGCTGGAGTCAGCACAGGCATGGCTCAGCATGGTCACTTACCCTGTAATTTGGCTTGGATTGTACTTTTCCTGGAAGGAAGCCCCTCACTTCCACCAGGGATAGCAATTACCCACCATGGATGAGGAGGTTTGCTCTCCACCCAGCTCCTGTCCCAAAGACTCACACTTTTACCTTCTCCATGGGAAGGTGATTCCATGTTTTTTGGCAGGGCAGATGATTTGACACTAACTACAGGGGAAAAAGCTGCTGAAGTCTGACCAATCTGAGCGCAAATCTGGACTATGTCATTTGCTATGTGAGTTTGGGCAAATTATTTAACCTCTCTGAGCCTAAGGTCTCATCTGGAAGGCAAGGTTACCTTGGAGATTAAATGAGGGTGTGAATACAGAGCATCTCACCTGTACCTGTTTTATACCTGAGACGCCCTCTGGTTCCTTGAGAAGGGGTGACAGGAGGTTCAAGAGGGAGCTGAGATGGCCATTGACACCCAAGAGATGGCCTGGTGCGATAAGGACCGAGCAGTGGGCGAACTGAGTCAGTGACATTGACAACCAGAGCACTGTCCTTTGTGGAGGCTTCCTGTGGTCCAGGTACCCAGCCAAGTAATTCCGTGTGTCTCTCATCTAACCAACATCACTGCAGCTGTGATTATGGCTTTTTCACAGCTGCGAGTCTGGACGCAGAGAGAGGGGCAGCCCAGGCTGCACAACCCTGACTGCTTTGACCAGTGTGCACCTGGCTGTTGCCTGCTTGTGTCTGACCCTCCAGGAACTGCACTGAGGCGGCAGGATGTGACAGAAAGACGGGTTTCAGAGGCAGGGAGCTCTGCCTCCACCACTGTGGCCCTTGGGAAGGTCACTCACTTTCTCCACCTGTGAAATGGAGAGGCCACCTTAGCCTTGCAGGATTGTCTTCCGTGAGTGCACGCTGTGACCCCTGGTATGCACTGCCACTGACCATGTGTGGGTGGCTATGAAGGGTGACCCAAGCCAATGCTAGCAGCTTGGCCCTGACCACATGTCTCTGAGTCACCACAGTGCCAAGAATGTCAATGGGTGAGGAAAGAGATTTTCCTTACCCAAAAAAACTATGTTTTTGAAGGAGGGGGCATGCCCATTGAGTGTACCCTCCAGGTCTGATGGTCTTTGCTCATCCCCAGTCCTGACTTTCCCATTCAGTCTCCCCTCAGCAACATGTCCAATACCTTAGCCAATGTGGTATGCCAGCGCTGCCAGGCATGCTTCACTCCTGCCGAGAGGATTGTCAACAGTAATGGAGATCTGTACCACGAGCACTGCTTTGTGTATGCCCAGTGGTTCTGGCCCTTCCCCGAGGGGCTCTTCTACGAAGTGAGGATGTTCCCAGGACCTCAGCCAGCTGCCTTCTCAGAGCCCCAGCCCCTGACCCAGCTCCAAGTCTGCCCTCCAGTCAGCCCTGTGCACTGTACCTGGCTGGGGTCCTGACCGGTGAAAGATGGGGCAGTCATGCCAGGCCTTGAGTCGAGCTGTGCTTCTACCAGCACAGAAACTTGCTTCTCACACCTTGTGGGTCCATTCCTCACCTGAGATGTGAACAGTACTTCCCTGGTGGCTGTGGGTGCTGAAAGAGAGTCACCTTTCCTCCAGCATCCTTGGGGCAGACTCTGGGAGGCCCTGGAATGCAAACACCCTGCCTTATGCACCTACTCTCCCTTGGGATCAGACAGTACACTGAGTAACTTAATGTCTATCAGATGGTGCTAAGTGCTGTGGTTGTAAGGTATTTTGAGTAGGGAGGGAGGGTGGGTGGTCAGGAAAAATAATGTCTGAGCAGTTCTGAAGGAGGGCAGGAAGCCATGTACACGGCCACATGAAGAGCACTTAGCAGGACACAGCAAGTGATAAGGGCCTGAGGTCGGAGAGTGCAAGGTGTGTGAAGAGCAGTGGGAGGTCGGTGTGAGGGCAGCAAAAGAAAGGGAGTAGAGGGGATGTGGACAGGAAGGCAGATTTTGGCTTTTGTAAGGTCTTAGGACTTTTACCTTAGAGATGGCTGTTAAACACAGCATTATTAAAAATTAAATTATATAAAGTGTACAGTGAGATAAGTTTTATTAAAAACAAAGATAACAAAACTCAAATCCCACTCCTTCCTAATTATCTTATTACATTTTACTATCATCTGTGCCTTTGAAGTTATTTCTACACACATGTGTGGTGGTGGTGTAGCACTGCACGTCTGTTCTCAGCTCCATGCCCATAGCACGGCTGTGGTGGGAAGATGTGCACCACAGAAACTGGCAAACACTGCAGATCAGCACCTGCCCTCCAACCGTAGCTGGTCCTTAAACAGTTAGCATCACACTTCTGCTGGTTGCGGTGGGGTGGTGACTAGTGGAAGATGCTGCATAGATTTCAAAGGCTGATGGATGGCAGAGTAACAACAGCTATTCTTCATGGGGCCTCCTGGGAAATGCTAGCCAACTGTACGGGCAGTGGGAGAGGTGGGCAAACCTTGGGGAATGGTAGCCATGTGCCTGGAACAAAGCCTGACACAAATAGGTGCTCAGGAAATATTGCTTGCTGAATGAATCTGTACTCTTCCTGCCACTACAAGTCACTGGGTAGGACTATACCCAGCTGTAGCCTAATAAAATGCTTATTTTAGAGAAAGGAAAGACCAAGTACAATTATCAAGGGAGAGAAGAAAGCAGAGGCAGGTTTTGGCTACTGTTGGGGCCAGTGCAAGGACCCTCATTGCCCAGAGAGATGGTGTCCACACTGGCACCTGCTAGCCTCAGGACTTGGGGCTCTCCCTCAGGGACCCCCCTTCCCATGACCTCTTTCTGTTTGCCTTTCCTGGATCTTTTGTGGCCTCTGGGGAAATGGACTTCTCACACAGAGAAGACTCAAGGAATGGGGAAAAGTGACACATTCAATTCCAAATTGGCCCCAACCCCCTAGCCTATGCTCCCACCCATAGCCTTCAGCAGGCTCCTAGGACTGACAGGGCCAATATCTTCACCAAACAGCATGGCTTTTGAGGGCTGGTCTTGCTGAGCTCCCCACTTTAATAAGGCCTCTCACTGTGCACTCCCCTTTGTTGAGTAGGCCAGCCATTCCCTCTGTCTCCAGGTTTTGTACCTGCTGCTCCCTGTCTCTGCATGCCCTCCTCTCAGTACCCTACCCCTGCTGTCTTTCAACTGTTTATTGCTTCCTTTAGGAAGCCTTCTCTGGAGGGAGGGTTGGGTGCTTCCTCCACTCCCTGCAGGGTAACAGTTGTATGAAGTGGGATGCTTGTTTAGCCTAAGGGCAGGTCCTGATCTGACAAAGACCGGCCAGTGCAACTCAGAGAATGATGGCTGGTTGGCTTGTCCTTTCTCTGCTGGTCCCATCTGCAGTTTGAAGGCTGGAAGTACTGTGAACATGACTTCCAAATGCTGTTTGCTCCATGCTGCAGATCGTGTGGTAAAGGCTGGAGACAGCATATGCCTCTGCATGCTTGGGAAATTGATGGGCAGGATCGTGGATAGCTCATCCCTGGATGCTTGTGCCATGTCTCTCAGAGCAATGGCCTTCCAGCCCCTATAGACATTATCTTCCCAAGCTCAGGGAGGAGTCCCTGGACCAGGTGGAGCACCAGTGTGGACAAGGCTTGGGGTAGGGCTGAGGAGGGGGAGGGGCATGTGCCCAGCCCTGGTGAGCAGGGACCTCTCTCTTTTAGGTGAATTCATCATTGGCCATGTCATCAAGGCCATGAACAGCAACTGGCACCCGGGGTGCTTCTGCTGTGAGCTGTGTGATGTGGAACTGGCTGACCTGGGCTTTGTGAAGAACGCAGGCAGGTGAGATGGGCCTGCCCAGGTGAGATGGGCAGGAAGGAGGGCCTCTCATCACAGGCACCATGCACTGAGCACCAAGCTTGTTCCAGGTACTGTAGCCTGTGCCAGCGTGGCCTACCATGTCCCTGCCAGGCAGGTAGGAGGGCCCAGTTTACAGGTGAGAACTGAGGCTGGAGAGAGCGAGGGGTAAAGAATCTGGGCCCACCTCAGGCTTGGGGGTGTTCCCAGGAGAAGGCTGATTACATACAGCAAGGAGGAAGGTGGCCAGAGTGGGAGCCATTAGATTCAGTGCTTCCAGTGTAATGAGCTTTGAGTCAGGTTACTACCTCCTGGCCACTCCACACTGCTGACACTAGCCATCTGCTTCCCACCTGCACCCATATCTGGATGCTTCTGGAGAGAAAGCACTCAGCCAGGGTTTCCAAATTCATTCTTAAATTCAGGGCCATCAATCTCGATGCTCAGTGCTTAAGCTCAATCCTCTGGGAAGAGTTCCTATTTTCATTTCTCCTCTCCCCTTACCACTGTCTCCACTCCCCACCCCTGCCCCCTGCACCAGTCTGATGACCTCCACTCCCACCTGCCTGAGGGGACAGCCTCTTGGAGCGCCCTTGCTTCCAAGCATCTGTGCTGCCCACAGCCTGCTTGTGTCTCTGCACTTCCCAAAGCACTGCTCACCCTGCACCCTTTTGAGAGGGCTCGAGGCTTCAGTAGCTCTCTTTCTCCCTTTCTAAAGGAACAGGCTGGGTAGCTTCCATGGTCCAAAATGCCCTCTGAGTTCCTCCCACATGATTCTTGATTCTCTGCAGAACTCCCCAGCAAACATGCTAGTTTCTCTCATCTCCCCACTGCCTAGTTGGGGTCCCTGTGACCTCCACATTGCCAGACCCAGAGGTCACTGCCAGCCTCTCAGTGGCCTTCACTATAGTCACCCTCTTTCTTGCTGAAAAGCTTCCTCTCTGGGAGCCCAGGCCCCTGTGTTCTCCTGCCTGTCTCCTCCTCTGGCTTACCTTCCTCCATCTCTCCATATTGGGTTCTTTTGGGCTCTGCACTTGGCCCTCATGTCCACCCACCGTCCCAGAGCCCTAAACGGCATGTATGTGTTGAATAATTCAGATGTACACCTCTACCCCAGACCTCTCCTGTGGGACACTCAGCTGCCCTCAGGACATCTCCACTGGTGTCTGTCCAGCAGGCATTCCAAATACAGTAGGTCCCAAATGACTCTGAGCTTCTCCTTCACTGATCACCAAGTCTCAGGGAAGAGCTGCACCTACTTTGTGATCAACACTCTAGCTGTGTGCTGATTCTTACACTCTCCTACTTGGGGACTTGTCACCATGTCTATTCTCTGACATAGTACCCCTCACTCCTTCCTGATGCTGCTATAGTAATCTCGACTCTTGCTTGCCCCATGCTGCCTTGTGTCCATCTGGGTGTCTGCAGGGTACTCAGCAGTAGCCTTAGTTCAAATGAGAGGCTGTGGTGGGCAGGCAGCAACTTGGGGTTTCTGTGCTGATCAGTGGGCAGTTCCACCTGCAGGTGTATGCCTGGGCAAGTCCTGTCCTTTTCCTGAGCCACAGTTTGCACTGTGCCCCTAGCCTCACTGCCTTGTTGGGAAAATCTGGAAGAGGCTAAAAATGCTCGGGAGATTTAAGACATGGTACAAAAGTAAAGTTTTGCTGTAATGAATGGGAGCAGGGCCCTTGCTTGGACCCTCCAGCCTGGGCTGGCCCTCTGAAGACCACAGTGCAGAACCTTGGGGACTGTGTAGGGTAGACATACTGTGGGTTGTGAGAACCACAGGCATGTGCTATCTGTTTCTCCTCCCTTTGCCTCTGCTTTGTCATTATTAGATTGAAGGGAGAAGTTTGGGGAAGGGTATTGTTAACCAAACACAATAACCTTCAGAATCTAAAGTACAGTTAGGTTTTTGGTTTTTTTTTTTAAGATTTTACTTATTTATTTTCAGAGAGAGGGGAAGGGAAAGAGAAAGAGAGAGAGAGAGAGAGAGAAACATCAATGTGTGGTTGTCTCTCACGTGCCCTGTGCCAGGACCTGGTCTGCAACCTGGGTATATGCCCTGAATGGGAATTGAACCAGTGACCCTTTGGTTTGCAGGCGTGTGCTCAATCCATGGAGCCACATGAGCTATGGCTACAGTTATGTTTATGATCACTATAATCAAGTACATACAAAAAAGGACCTGTTAAGGCAATACATGCCACACTGTGAAGTGAAATAGCGCACAGCTTGGCCAGTCCAGGCTGGTAGAGGTCTCTTGGGAGGGAGTAGGGTGAAGGATACCCCTACTGGGTCTGGGTTATTGGGAGGCAGATTCACACACAAGGACCCAGTTACCTGCCCAAGGTGTTCTCAGACAGTGACAAAGCCTGGTTGTCCACTCATGCTATATGTGTGACCAGGACTGGGCACCTGCTGAGAAGCTCTGGGGATTGTCAGGCCACTGGCAGGTCTCCAGGTGGGTTTACAGCAGGAGGGATCAAGAAGTGATGTGCCCCCCAGACCATGGTTGCTGGATGTCACCCGGTGACCTTAAGCCTGAAATGTATTACAGTGTTCAGCTATAATTTATCATTTGTGACCCCTAAACTTGGGGGTCATCTGGCAAAGGTGTCACAAAGCGAACTCAAAGCACCTTGCATGTCACAGGAAATATTTAGACATGCCTCCTACCCTTCACAGGATTCCTGCATTTCTTCTCATGGGACAATTGCAGCCACCTTCTGGGTTCTTTCCTCAGAGTTTTGTTGCTGTGTGTTTCTCTAGTGGAAAGGAGGCTGGGCAGCAGTCAGGAAAGAAAAACTCATTGATCAGGAGTTATTCCTCTGGCCTCCTTGCCCCTCACTACAGGGCAAAGTCACTGATTACCTAATAGCTACAAGTGAGCTGGGCCAACACAGTCTGCAGAGGGGGCAGCTGATTCAGACAGTTCTCCCTCTTTAGGGATTTGCGCATCAGATCAGTCAGGACTGGATGCTGGGTAATGAGTTAGTTCTTACCTTGGAGGGAGTGGTAGCAATCCACTGAGATTTCAGTTTCTTTTCTCAGACTATGACTGGGGAGAAATGGGCTTCTCTTTTGTGAGTCTGGGAGAAGCCTCAAAACCCTAAGGGAGTTGTCCTGAGACAGTCTACAGCAGGCTCAGGTGGTGACTAGAACTCACAGCTCTGACCTGGCGCTCAGGGAGCTCTCATTGGTTTTCCCTTCAAAGCTGGGAGGCGGGCCTGAGAGCCTTTTGCCACTGAACAGGTTGCACAGGGTGTTTCGAAACTTCTCCGCCACAAAAAAGTATATGATGGGATCGAGTGCCCCATTGAGGCTGGTCAGGCAGGAAGTGATCCGGTTCCCCAGGGCCAGGGCATGCTGGGCAGTGCATGAGGCACCACTGCTGTGGAAGTGCAGCACATAGACAAAGCGATGGATGTGGTAAGGCACGAAGCAGACCAGGAAGATGGTCAGCACCATGGCAATCATGCGGACTGCTTTGTTCCTGAGGCGCTTCTCTACACGGAGACCCTGCTGCAGGCTGCGGATGATCAGCAGGTAGCAGGTAACAGTGGTGACAAATGGGAAGGTGAAAGCCACAGCTAAGGACATGAGTGCATGGTGTGAGGCCCTCTCCCGGTACAGCTGCAGGCAGATGACTGTGTGGTTGGTCTGCACGGTTTGTGGGCTCACCAACAGTGGGGCCATGGCTATGGCCACCACCACCCAGAGGAAGGCACAGGCCAGGTGTGCATAGAGAGGCCTACGGAGTTTGAGGGACTTGACAGGGTGCACAATGGCCAGGAAGCGGTCAGCACTGATGCAGGTGAGGAAGTAGATGCTGGCATACATGTTGAGGTAGAAGAGGAAGCCAGTAAGGCGGCATGGAATTTCCCCAAATGGCCAGTGGTTCCCCGAGAAGTGGTAGACAAAGCGCATGGGCAGGACCAGCACACAGGACAGGTCTGCCATAGCCAGGTGCATCAGGAATACATTGGCAGGGGTGCCTGATCGGTGGTCCTGGATGAAAAGCCACAGGGCCAGGGCATTGCCGACAAAAGCCAGGAGAAAACTCAGGAGGTAGAAAGAGGCAAAGAAGACATTTTGCAGCCACGTCTCCTGGCCACACTGGTCTGCAGTGCCCAGGGAAGAGTTGGCCATCAGACCTGGGGAGACTGCCTCAAGGTCATTCATGCTTCCACTGGAGGCAGAGCCCAGGGATGAGCCTGGAAGGAAAGTGGACAGATCTCAGTTGAGTACTATCCTCCATGGGAGCCCAAAAAAGAATACTGGGATGCCTCCAGAATCTGCCAGTCCCTAACCACAAGAACCATGCTCTCTCATGCTTGGCATTTCCTGGGGGGCAATGGGAGGATCTCCTGAGTCATTCTGTGTCACAGGCTTTCTAAACTTCACCAAACCCCACAAACAGACCCAGGGCCTGGAGTTTGCCAGGCTATTGCTGGGCTAACTTCTCTGGGAGGCTGTGCCCTGCCGAGTTTGCCAAAGCCTTTGCCTGGCCAATATCCCAGAGTGCATTGTCTCAGACCCAGGGCAATGGAGTCAACACCACGAGGAAAGTAGGGAGTGGACCCTATCTGTCTGAGGCTTTGGGAGTGGGAGGGTAGAGGGAGGGGTCCTGTATTTTCTGTTCTGGTCCTCAGCTGTGCTGAGTGGCAGGGTGGCACGTAGGGTACCTGAGCCCCACCCTTAATGGGCAAGGGGATGGGTTACCTGGTTCCAAGAGACTAGTGTGTAAAATGCTGCCAGCTCCTCTGTAGTCTTGGCAGGTGAATTCTGCTCACCCCAAGTCCTAGGACCCTCCCTGATGCACATGCTTGTCTGGGCATCAAGGCACTTCCCACAGTGGCCTTGATGAGTGTTGCTGCTTTCGCCTTCCCTGCTGCCAGCCCTGACCCCGGCACCTGCCACAGAGGAGGCCTCACTAGAAATGCATATATGGGCCATATCACCGGTCAGAGGCCTGCTCTGTCTGCTGGCACCCAAAGGCCATACAGGTGCAGATCCCAAGGTCTCTCGAGCTTTCTGGACTCAGCCCCAAAACTATGTTTTGGATGCCCTAATGGGTAAAGAAAGCCTTGCACTCAGGCCTCAGGCCAGCAAGATTTGTTTTACTGCTCCGAGTAATTTAACAACCTGGAACAGATTCTTTCCTAAGAGAGATAGAGCCATTTCACCCAAAGGAAAAGACTGGCCAGGGTTTTCTAGATCTGCAGCCCCAGAAAGGCCGGGGCCTGGAGGACACCTGTCTGCCTGGCTTCACTTGCCTGCTTTACCCACACCAGAGAGGCCAGCTCAGAGCCCTGCTAGCCTTGGCAACAGCCATTTTACATCTGGTGAACCCTGGTTCTGGTGGATGTCCTCTCCAACAGACAGGGGAGGATATCCTGTTTTGATTTTTAGTCTACTCAAGAGATCCAAAAAGAAGAGGGTAGGACTCCTTCACCAGGCCTGGGAGTAGGAGGTGTTGTCAGGAGAGGGCAGGATGGAGGCAACCCTCTAAGCAGGGTCAGGGAGACCGCCAGCCCTGCTTCTCCTGCCCTGGGGCTGCTCCTGCCCTGTTGCTCCTGCTCTGGGGTTGCTTACAAGCTTCAGCCTGGTGAACTCTCACCTGCAGTGCAGCTTCCAGGGCTCCTCGCCTCTGTGCTGGGATTGATGAGGGGTGGAGGAAGGGCTGTTCACAGGAGAGAAGCATTCCAGCAGTGGAGGAGGAGCCCAGGCTACAGCCAGAACAGGGAGTCAGGAGCCCCACAAATAAGGTGTGACCACACAGGCCACATAGTCTATTATGGCCTTAGGTGGGCCTGCTAGCACCTGGCTTTCTGCCTTCTACCCAGTACTCTTGACCTCATACCCCTGTTGAAGGCTGCATGTGTGCATGCTCTCAAAATGCTTTAAAAATGCTTGATTTCAAAATGCTTTCATGTTTCTTTTTGGTTTGTTGAGGTTCCTTTATCCCTTACCCATTTTAGGAGTTTTCATACTGATTTTTGCAGTATCTGAAATGGACCCGTTTCATTCTCTGTGCATGCCATAGACACATGAGCCTGACCTGCATGTGCCCCTCTGCACTGGGTTCCTCTGCTTAGGGAACGGAGGCTGAGGGTGTGTGAAGTGCAGCCTGGGCAGTGCCAGCCGGGGTTGGCATGGCTGTGGGTAAGGGGAGCGACAGAGGGCATATGTGGCCATAGTAGGAGGCCTCAGTGGCAGTCCTGTGGTAGTCAGGCAGCCCGGAAACTCTCCCTCTCGGCTTCTCATCTGACTTTGCCTGTGCTCCACAACCTAGTGGTGGGGAGCCTGGGTCTCAACTCATTGGACTGTGGGTCTGAGGTAAGGCACTCTCTGTAAACCCAGCAGGTTAGACAAGGACACTGCCCTATGGGACTGCTGTGATTCAGACTGGGGTGTCTTCCAGACATAGGTTCTACAATGATCTCAGGGAGGTATCTCAGGGACAGGCACACCCCACCCCTGCCCTGATTAAAGTACTCTCTGCTTAGCCCCTGAACACCCTACCTGCCCCCACCCGACCCTAGCCCTTACCTCATGCAGCTGGGTGCAGGTGAAGGGGCAAGAAGACTGAAGTGCGGCGGTAGCGGTCTCTGTGTGGCTGTGGTAGAAGGCCGGCTATTTAAGGAGGGGAAGGGAGGTGGTAGCCCCTCTGGCTCTGAAAGACTGCTTCATTCCCAAGGGGTTCCTTGTGTGGTGGGCACTCCTATGGCTGCCTCTGCTGCCACTGTGTTGTGAATATTCCAGTCTGTCCCAGCCTGGGAGTCCCCTCACCCCCAACTTGGCCACTGAGCATCAAAGAGGCTTTGAAGCTGCAGAGTTGATGCAGGCTGGGTGGGGGGACTGGCTGGGACTGACAGACACAACAAGACATTTCAGAAGGGGACAATTTCCTACCATTGGGAGTTGCTTGGAGGGGCCGGCTGCCATGGCAATGGGCTCAGGCTCCCAAGCCTGCATGGGAGACAGTGGAGGGGTCTCGTGAATGGGGAGGGTGAGAGGTTGAAGAATCTTGTCTTGTTGAATGAGAGGGGTCCTTTTCAGGACTCTTGATGTAAGGTCCCTGTGTCCTGCCCTGTATAATTAGGCTCCATTTGGGTGTGTGGAACAAACCATGGCCTTATCTTGAACAGGGCACAGCTGCAGGCTGTGTATAATGGGGTGCTGTCTGTGCCTGTTGGGACCATTCAGTCTGGAGGCCTGGCCCTCGGTAGTGTGGACCCCTCCTCTGCATGGGAGGCCTGTGAAGGGGCCACTGCTGCCCACTGGTCCCCCAAGACTCATTTTGGGGGGTTTGAGGCTGGAGTGTTTCGATGCTAGCAGTTGCTGCTCCTGAGACTGCTTCAGCAAAAGTCGTTTCTTTGTTTTTCCAAAAAGGTATCTCCAGTAACACAGGGAAAAAAATTACCACTTTTAGTTTCAAAAGAGTTAAATACTTTAGTTAAAATGTAAAATATGTATGTAGCGCTCATTGAGAAGTAACTAACTGCCACATGTGCTATCTCAAACTTGCTTGTCACCCAGTTGTGTATAGTTGTGTGACTGCTCTGTATAGAGCAGAAACCGAGGCTCAGAGAGGTGATAACATACCAGTTACAAATCACTAGAAATGGCAGAGCCAGGATTTGAAACCGGAAAAAAATTCTCAGCTTGCCTTCAGACCTGGTGTAGGAATCAGGTATGTCAAAAACACACTTCCCATTTGCGGTTCCTTCAAGACAGCTGGGCTTCTCAATTCTTCCCTGCCTGGGAACCAGTGGGGTGTGCCTGGTCTTGTCCCCTCCCTGCCATTCCCTGCAAGTGGTGAACTGACTCATACTGTCTGCCCTGAACAGGGCACTTATGGGTTGGGGTGATTGCTGACAGAGGCTTTGAGTTCATTGACATTTTCAAAAGAATTTTGGGTAGCTGTACTAATTTCTATAGCTTCAAAAGAAAAATTATTCCATATGAGTTGAATGTTGTTCTTATTACAGGTGACTGTTGATAAAAACAGTCACCTGTAAATGCTGTGTCTGTGACAGAAATACAAGCAAGCAATAGACATGGTGTGGCCTGCTGTGCCAGGGAGCCTGGGGTACAGGATGTCTGGGTAAAAGTTGGGTGAGGAAAGCCCACTGGGCTTCAAGGATATGGGGACTGAAAGGGGCAAATCCTTAGTCACAGAGTTAAGGCTGTAGTTACAGGCCACATCTGTAGCACATGGACAGGTAGAGAGGGCCAGTTGTCCTGGGCCAGGAGACCAGCTCTCAGTCTTAGGCTGGTCATGCTGTCACAGGGAAATGATGCCCACCATCCCTTCCTTCCTCTGTTTCACAACCTTCATTAATTCATGTGTTAACAGACTCATCCTGAGCTGCTTCCCTCTGTGGTAAGTAGCTTAGCAAGTAGCTACTGGACACTCACTTGGGCACCTTGCTATTCATACCCACTGAGGAGATAAGACACAGTCAGGGCAAGCAGAGAGCAGTGTTATGCAGCATGGAGCCCAGACCCAAATGAGGCTCAGGCCCTGTGGTCAAGGGCTGGACCCTGAGTTGGCTGCCCTGCCATCCAGGATCTGCTTACCACCCCTGGCCTGAGAGTAATCTTCAGTGGACTCCCTGAACTGTCTGTAAAGGGGCCAACCCTGGGATCAGGTGAGTGCTGGAGAGGCTCCTTGTGGATTGGGAATCTGGAACCAGGGTTGGGGGGATGGCTGCACAGGGGCACTTGCAGATCAGGGATAGGTGGGAATGGGAGTGATGCACTGGGGCCTTTGCACATTGTTGCCTGGGAACCTAGAATCTAAATTCCTTTCATCTTTGAGGCTCACAAAAACAGAAACCATGTTGATTTCTCTCAGTAGAGACCACAGCTGTTGCCCAATGCAGGGAGTAGCATCCGAACTTACTCTGAGGTCTACACAAAAAAGACTCTGTAATGATATTTCCTGGGTTTAGGTGCCTCCATCTGACACAGCCATGTTTGTCTTTGGAACCAGAAAGAGCCTGTAGAGGTTCAGTCCCTCTTTGTCTGGCAGACCCCAAAGGAAGGTTTGTGCGGGCCACCAAACCTGGTCTTTCTTGGCCACTCTGCTGGACATGGCAGGGTTGTAAGTCTAATTGTTACTATATGACTACTTATGCATGTTAAAAGACATTTGAAAAATAAAACTAATTTTTTTTGGCAACAGTCAGTGAAATGTCTACTCTATTCCATACAATGTCCTGGGCTCAGAAGTGGGAAGAAGAAAACGATCATGTTTGCTGTACCATCCTGAGACAGCAAATACCACCATTCTGGTGTATGTTCTCATAGTCTTTCTCCTTATGCAGAGTCTCTTTTTGAAGAATGTGTCTGAGGGGTTGCAGGAGTGGCTAGCTTGCTCTGTTGGACCCTGGCCGAGTCTCTTGAGGCTCACAGATATTCATTAAAAGCAGGGTGGGTCAGGGATCCCTTCCGGGAGGTGGCCCAGGCTGTCTCAGAGGAAGGGGAGGAGTGGGCACTCTGCCTCAATACCCACCTGTCTCTCGTAGGCACCTGTGTTGGCCTTGCCACAACCTTGAGAAGGCCAAGGGCCTGGGCAAGTACATCTGTTGGCGGTGCTACCTGGTCATTAAGGAGCCACCCCTCATGTTCAGGAATGCCTGGTACCACCCGGACCACTTCAGCTGCACCCATTGCAGGTACTTGCAATAGGAACTGGTGGAGAGTAGGGTGGGACTCCCTCCCAGGCAATGATGGGGCAGGAGAATGTGGTGCTGGGAAGAAGTGGATGGGCCTGAAAGGCACCACTGCAGGAAACCCCTTTCTCCAGAGCTCTGTTGAGGGAGGATGTGCATGATCCAGGTTTGCGGCTCAGAGGTGAGCGAGGGCTGGGCCCCTGGAAGAAGCTGACAGGAAGGAATTAAAGGCATGGAGAACAAGAGTGAGGAGTAGGGGTTGCTGCTGGTATTGGAGAGTAAAGGAAAGAGAAAAGAGAGGCTGCAGAGCCATCCCCTCATGGCTGTCCCAGGCCCCAGTCTGGTGAGGTGGGGCCTTGAGAACAGATATGCTTCTCAGAGGACTTGACAGTACTTTCATGGGCTGCCTTCTGCAAGTACTGTGTTGGAATTCTGTGCCCTGGGGCCTGAGGCAACAGAAATCCCTAAAGAGATCAAAGAGCCATTTGCCCAGGGAGCTCTGCTGGGACAGAGGGGGCCCTCTCAGGAACCTGCTCCCTGAGGTTGGAGGGGCTGCTCTGAGCCCCTGCCAGTGTGGGCCCTGAAGAAGCGCAGGGATATCATCTGGGGGCTCTGCATTGTCTTTTAGGAAGGAGCTGACTGCTGAAGCCTGAGAGCTGAAGGGGGAACTCTACTGCCTGCCATGACACAACAAGATGGGTGTCCCCATCTGTGGTGCCTACTGTCAGCCCATTGAGGGTCGTGTGGCCAATGCATTAGGCAAGCAGTGGCACGTGGAGGTAAGGCTGGCCCAGACTGGAGGTGGGGATGCCCCTGGCTCTCGGCCACAGTGGGAATCTGACTAGGCAGCTCCTCCACAGTCCCACCCCCAGGCTGGGTGGTTGGTTCCCAGCAGGCACCTTTCTCTTGGGTGCTTTCCCTCCTCACCCCTGACCTAGCACCAGCTCATCTGTGTGAACCAGGAGACCACCTTCCTTCCTCCCCTGCTGGCTTTCTAGAGGATTCCAAAGTCATGAGAAAGCCTTAGGGATTGTAGGATTGTGGTTGACAGAACTGGCTGTGTCTATAGTCCCGTGTACACACGGAAGCTGGGTATACCTGTTGGTGAGTTCTTCAGGTAGCCTGAGTTACATGGAGCACTCCCCTGCACTGTGGGCTCTCATAGTATGATGGACATTACTTGGAAAGGAGGCTTTTGATCCTCAATACCTTGGCTAGCTCTGTGTCCCAGAAGATCTGCCTTGGGTAGTGTTTTGGGGAAGTTCCTGTTGCAGGCCTGGCTCCCAGCCCTCTGTGGGTAGCTGAATCCTTGCTGAATAGGAAGATGCTGCTCAGTGACTCTGGGGCTTGTAGGGAAATGCCCACATGTGACTCCAGGGCTTGTAGGGAGTGCCCCTGGAAGACAGACACATACAGCCTTCCAAGAAGGCACCATGCAAATACCAAAGCAGCCCCACCTGGAAGGGCCCAGCACACTCCAGGCATTTTACTAGCACCTGACAACTGGGGTCAAGGTTGCTAGTGAAGGAACGGGCCCAGAGAAGACAGTGATGTGCAGGATCACTCACTGGGCATTGGGGTCACTGCTCTAGCCCTGACCTACCCTGCATTGCCCCTTCTCTGCTTAGCACTTTGTGCCAAGTGTGAAAAGCCATTCCTAGGGCATTGGCACTATAAGAAGAAGGGCCTGGCCTACTGTGAGACCCACCACAACCAGGTGAGGCCTGGGGCAGAGGGTGGGCAGGCAGGGCCTGCAATGGTGCAGATTTGGAAAGGAGGCTGCCTACCCTTGTCAGGGGCTGAGGGGTTTTGGAGAGCCTGCAGGGAGGTATTCTGGGAAGGCTGCTGTGTGAAAAAAAGGAGGTCAGAGCAGGAGATTATGTGGGCAGCCCACCTAGGAGTCTGCTGTGGTGCTGCTGCTCCCAGTGCAGTGTCTTGAGACCTGGGCAGCCCTCCCTGTCTGAGTGTCCTCATTTGAGAAATGTTCTCCTATGACCCAGGCCTCTTGTGGGAACTGAACAAGCTAACCATGTAAAGTCCTGGGTTCGTGGGGCTGACATGTGCCATCAGCCTCCTTACTTCTGCTATATCTGGCAAGGCTACCCAGCTGTTCTGGTATGAGAGACAGGGGTTACTGCCCTGGCCCATACCCTTCAGGACAGCAGAGGAACAAAGGGGCATTTTGAGGAGCAATGCCTCAACCTGTTGTCCTTCCAAGGGGTTGATTCTGATGTGCCATGGGTACCCTCACCTCAGGCCTGAGGCTGTGTCCTAGAAGGAGAGCCAGGAGGCCCAAATGATTGCTGAGGGCTTTGGGCTGTGGGTCAGAGTGGGGGATAAGCCACACCTCTTGTCCTGGGCTGGGACACTGCTGCCTGTATGTTTGATATCTGCTTGGTCCATAGCTCGCTGGGGACATCTGCTACAGCTGCCACCATGTGATCAAGGGTGTCGATAAGACAGTTCTGTCCTTGTGTCCCCTCCTTCCCCTGTCCCCCTTCACTATTCCCTCCCCCTGCCCCCCACTCCTATCCCTCTGGGCTGTGGGTCCTGCAGCTGTGGACCTAGCTGGACCTCACTTTGCACAGCTGGGCCTGCGGGAGAGACCTGCTAAGCCTGAGTCCCATCTGCCCTCATAGTGGTTTCAGCCCTCAACAAGGCCTGGTGTGTGAACTGCTTCTCTTGCTCCACCTGCAACAATAAGCTCACCCTGAAGTAAATCTTGCCAGCCTCCCAAGGGGACCTGCACAGCATCTTCCTTTGTGGGGCATATCAAGGGGCTCCAAACTGAGTGGGCTTTCTATGGGCTCTGCCTTTCATCAGGCCTTCCTGGTCACCTTCTGTTGTCAGGCCTTGGGGGGTGCAGTGGGAGCAAGGGGCAGCTCCAGCCTCATGGAAGCAGGTCCAGAGAACCCCAGGGCATGGTGAAAGGAGGAATACCACATATTCACAAGGACACTGGGCTCTGGGGAGGGAAGGGCATTGCAGCCCAGGGAAGAGCAAAGTCAAAGGCAAAATAATCAGACTGCTGGCTCATCCAGGAAGCTGGGAGAGGTGCTATGAGGTGAGGAAGAGCAGGTTTCTGAGGACAGCAGGGAACATGGTGGGTTCTGAAGTGTCAGAATCTGAAAGAAGCCTTTAGGAGGGAAGAGAGGCCTGGAGGCCCATCTCCCTGTCCACCGGGACCTTTGGTGAGAAGCTCACCATGGGGTCTGGCCTACTGGCTGGGGCAGGCTGGTAGGGAGGCTCTGGGCTAGGAGAAGAGGGCAGGCCGCTTCTCAGGCTCTGGCTCCGTGGGTTGAGGAAGACCTGGCTCAGAGCTGATAGGGCATGGGGCTCTTCTGACTGCTGCACTTCCTCCCCAGGAACAAATTTATGGAGTTTGACATGAAGCCCATGTGTAAGAGATGCTACAAGAACTTCCCATTGGAGCTGAAGAAGAGGCTGAAGAAGCTGGTGGAGCTGGCTGCCCCCAAGGCCTATCCCAAGTCTGTGGGCCTCTCCTCTACCTGAGGGGCCTCCCCTTGCCCTCACTTCTCCTCTCCTCACTGGTCTTCCTGCTCCTGCTCAGATCTTCTGTTTGCCACCTCCATTGCTCATCTCATCTCCCTTCATGGGTCTTCCCTTCTCTCTGGTCAGCATTCCCTCCTCTTCCTTTTGCTCCCTTCTCTTCCCCCCTCCCCGGGACTCTTCTTTCCCTTGCTATGGGCTCCTCTCCCTCCTTCTCTGCAGGCACAGGGCAGAGGTGGGGGCCTGGATGTATTGAGCCTATGATAGGCCCATGTCTACAAGCTTTAGCCTGACATCCTCAAGGGACAGAAGCAAATTGGGACCTGGAGTCCCCTGGCCCTGGATGGGGGCCACTTCTCTTATCTCTCCCTAGCAGACCTGTTCCATTCCCACAAGGGGCCTGACAGCTTACACTCTTTTGTGGGGGCTTGGTCAGCCTCTGCCCAGACTGGCCCCACTGGGTGCCTATGTGGCCCCACACAGCCAGGTAGCTGCCCTAGCCCCAGGCCCAACGTCACAGGGAAGGGGAACTCTGGAGGACCACCCTTCCATCCCTCAGCCACCCACTCAACCAAGTAGGATCCTTGTGCCTGAAGTAGGCCAGCAAGTCCTGCCAACTCATCCCATGAATCATCAGGAGGGACAAGGACCCTACTCCCCCTCACTCAGGAGGCTTCCTTCCTAAAATCTGGCCTTGGCTACTCCATCCCAGGCTTGGATCACTGTGGCTTTCCCAAGCTCCTCTGGGGTCACCATAGTCTCTCCATCCCCACACCCTGGGCACACATTAAGCCTCTGGGTAAAGCTGGGGGCCAGAAGGTGGTGGAGCCAGATGGGTGGCTCATTCCTACCCTCCAAAGAGGACACTTCCTCCATGGCCAGCACAGGACTTGGTATGACTCACACTTGCATAACAAATAAAGGCTTGTGTATACAACCATTTTGTTTGCATGGTCTGTGGTGATGGGGTCAAGAGGTGGGGCAGTGGCCCCCTTGGACATACTTCAACAGACACCAGACAGGGCAGGTGGGACCCAGTCCCTGTTTCCAGGGCCAGGCTTCCATCAGAGCTTGAAGAAAAAGGCCAGCCAGAAACCCGCAGTCCATGAAGGATGACCTGGTGGGTCGAGTGTGCTGGGAGACAGGCTCTGACAGGGCTGCCAGTGCAGGAGGTGCAGCCAGTCCTTTAAGGCTGTGCATCCAGATTTGCCTCCTTCCTGAAGCCAGCAGCCTCTGCCTCTACCTGGCTGGCAGCAGTGATGTGTCATCCCATTTTATTGCCATGCAGGGGAAGGAGGAAGGTGTATAGAGAGAGGGGCTTTTTAACCTACTCCAAGAAATGGGAAGAAAAGAGGGAGGAAGGGAGGAGAAGAACGAAGGAGGGAGAAACCAATGAAGTCATTCTCTGAGAGTAAAGTTGCCATCCATGTGTCTCTGGAGAAGTCACAATGCTTTTCCTGGAAGAAACCCTTTGCTGGCCAGTGCCTCCCAGGCTTCCTGACCACCTGAACCCGTATCCTTTCTTTTCACTGACGCATTCCTCCTTGCTCCAGGAATTTTTATTGAACATTCTTGGGTGGTTGTCTCAGCCATCTGCTAACTGGGCCAGGAGGCCTGCTACCTCTGGCCCCACGCAGGGGATGGGTCCTGTTTGGAGCGATGAGGGTTATGGAGTGTTCTGGGGAGGGGGCATCATGAAAGGCTGCCAGCAGAGGCCAAAAGAACCCCAAACTGGGAAGGTTAGTTGCATGGGCAAGTGTACCACCATTGTTAGGGGTCAGCCAGGGCTGGGGCACAGGTAGCCCGCTGCTTGTTCACAGAGCTCAGGAGCTGTTGCACATATGAGGTCAGCAGGTCATCCATCTTGTAGCCCTGGACAAGGGAAGGGTGAGGTTGGGGGCTGTTGGGTACAGCTGGGGGTGGTCCTTACCAGAGCCCGGCAGGACTCAACTTTTGCCTCAGGGATACACTGGACAGGGAGGTGAGAATGGAAATAGGTTTCCTGCTGCAAGAAGACTGGCCCAGAACCACAGGGCCCTCTTGCCAGGTCTTGCCACCATACACCTGGGTGACACCTATCCCTCATCTCCTTCCAGGCCTCCCAGTCTGGCATCGTTCACAGGTGGCCTTGCCTCCATAATTAGTAACTGGGCTGGTGGAAGCAGGGCATCAGTGTGGAGGAAGCCTGTCCCCAGTGCCTCTGGGTCCTGTGTGTTTGAGCTGGGAGAGGGGGCTCACCAGAGAGGTCTCACACAGCAGGCGGCTGCCCCGGCCCAGGCTCCCCAGCACCATGTGGAAATAGGTGCTGCCACTGCTCCAGCTGGAGATCTTGGTGAATGGGTAGGTGGTGAGCAGCTCCTGGGGGAAGAGTGGCTCAGGGTCTGAGTTTGAGCTGCTGCCCTGGGGTGTACCTGAGCCCCTGGGGCCATGGGGTAGGGGCAGAAGAGCAGGTGACCACAGCGCCACCTCTGTGGGGGTCTTGGGACCCTGACAGCCTCCCCAGTCCTGTGGAGCCCTGCTGCTACCTTGGTCTTGGGGTGGATGAGCAGAACTCCATGCCGGTTGATGGCAATGAGGACGATGTCCGGGTAGGAGGGCTCCGAGGTTTGCTGGGAATGAGTGTGGTACTCACAACCCATCCTGGCAGGCCAGGTTGCCTCTCCTGAGGCATGTGTGCCCACATGCCTCTCTCAAACCCAGTGACCAGACTTGCCCCAAGATGTGTGTTTGGGGGAGCTCAGGCTGTTGGGGCCAGAGCTGGGGTAGAGCCTTCTTAGGCAAGCACAGGTGTGTATGGGGTGAGGCCTACCTTCACCTCGAAGAAGGCAGACCCAAAGGTGGGCCACCGGCAGATCCGCTTTAGGAAGGTCACTTTGGCCTCCTCCACTGCCTTGTCCCTATGCTTGTCATAGGCCAGAAGGATGCTCTGTGGGAGATTAGGGTCAGTGAAGGCCTGGTGGGGGCCACTGCCTCTCCAGGCCCTTCACATGGAACCTAGAGGCCTTAGCCCAGAGCCTGTGTACCTGAGACTAGCTCGGGTGTGCAGGGGGTGCACTGAGAGCCAGGTGTGTCCTCTGCCCAGAATGTGTCTGTGAGGTGTTATGGTCAATGTGGGAAAAGTGTGATATACTTAGGCCCAGACCATCCTCCACACAAGGAATATGCTCATCCTGCCAAGGCAGGGTCCCTGGGAGGGGCAGTAACCTGAAGGTCCCTCCCAAGCTCCCATGAGGGACCTTTTTCCATTCCTCCAAGGACATCAGGCGCATAAGATTCTCCGGCACGAGTTCCCTCAGGATCTTGGGGATGTTAGCTAGCTGGGACTGGTTGTTGTCAAACTGGGCCTTGTAGATGAGGCCTGCCAACTGGATAGCATCCTCCCGGGAACACTTGTGGAACCCACGCAGGTACTTGGGCAGCTCCTGGGTGATGGATACACTGGGCTTTAGGCTGCTGCCCCCCAACTCATGTGGCAGGTGGCAGGGGTGTTAGCCCACTCCCACCTAGGAGACAGAGCCAGCAAGAAGCTAAGGCCCTTAGGATAGGGTTTCTTGCAGTGGCAACTACCCTCATGAGTTGGGGCAGAGACCTTTAACATCTTCACAGTGGCCCGCTCGACCCCTATGTAGTTGACCCTTCAGGACAGAGGCTAGTGCTCCTCTGACTGTGGGATGGGGGGAGGTCCCCTTTCCCTGCCCCTCCCTGGCAGTCAGGCTGCAGATGCTGGCACAGTCACTGTCGCCAAATGCTACTCTCCCTCTGCTCCTGGCTCCAGAAACTTCAGGGGGTAGGTCTGGTAACCATATGGGGTGAGCCTTCTGAATGTTCCCAGGCCTTCCCCCACAACCCAGTAGACTTCAGGGCCCCTGGGACAATGAAGCCCTCATAGGCCTTCTGCCTCCACATCTCAGAGTAGGTGTGGGATGGAGTGAGGGTGGACCCAAACCCCCACTGGAGGGAGCCTTTCTGGGTACCTGGTGGTAATGGAGTATGGTGTCGGCACGAATGTCCTTCCCTGGGGCCACATTGAGCCACAATTTTCGCATGAAGTACACCTGGTAGGGGAGTGTCACAGAGGCCCCTGGGCGGGGACAACAGTAAGCACCCAGCCTGGCCTGGGGCCCAGCTTTCACCAGGACCACCTCCAGCCTGCCAGGCTCTATGGCCATGCCCCACCTCCCCTGGCCCAGGGCCCTGCTGCACCCTGCCCACAGCAACTCCTCCTGACACCTTTACATTGCTTCTGTGTTTGCGCCTGCTGCCTCCCCTGCCTACCTTTCTTCCTCATCCTTCAAGACTAGTATAGAAGCCGCCTTCTCCAGGAATGTTCCTGGACCTCCCTGTCAGGCCCTGTCCACCCCCATGGCCCCGTGCATCCTTTGTCTGTTCTATACCTTCCCTGATATCTTGTCCCTGCCTGAGTTGGGAGAGCTCCAGGGCAGGGCCCCCACAGCTGGCCCCAGGCCTGGTCATACCCATGACATGGTGGGAGGGGGGGCGGACATATAACATGGAATGAATGAATGGACAAGGGCCATGCAGGAAATGCTAGGGGAGCCTTGTGATCTGGCCCAAGGAGTCAGACAGTCCCCACCCCTACCCCTCCATCGCAGATGAATCCCGACCCCGCCCCACAGACACTCCCCACCTTCTTTCTGAGGCTTGCTTTTCTTCACCCAGTCAGACAATTGCCACAAGGAGTCAAAGAAAAAGTCTCCCTCCTTCTGGCTGATGACCTGGGGTGGGTAGGGAAAGAGGCAAAAGGGGGTGCACAGGTGGAAGGACTTCCTGGGAGTGCATTCCTAAGGATGCCAGGGCCTGGGAAGCTAGGTGCCACACTTGGCCTTGCTCACTCAGGCACCTGTGGACTTCATGAGCCCACTTACCTTTGTCCTTTCAGCCCCTCAGCCCAGTGGGGACTTCCACACACCCTGCCCACTTGCTCCTCTGGCATCTGACCCGCCTGCCAGCTGTACCTTGTCTGCAATCTTGATAAAGAGGCTACAGCCTTCCCAGGAGGCCAGCTGCAGTTTGGTGGAGATGCTTTCGCACACGTCCCGCACCCGGGTGTGGGCGCCCACCTCCAGCATCTAGGTAGAGGGGTGACACAGGAGCATTTCAGGACAAGTTCAGCTCAGATGAGCCCTCAAGCCCTGACATTGCAGCACCTTCCTAAATTTGGCTGGACACACCTGGCCTGAGAAGGGCAAGACTTCCTTCTAGAAAACTGGCTAGGTGTTATGTTGTTTAGTTATATGGTTTACTCTCCTGGGGGTCTGGGATACTGAGCATTTGAATTTGCTTTGAGAGCCCTGAAGCCAGACTGTATGAACTTTCCATATGGGGGCTTCACCAGCATTTAGACAGTAAAGGCTCATTGCTCCTTGGCCTCCTCTGCTCCTCTCTCTACTGCTGCCACTTGGCTGAGGGCCTCTTTATCACAGCTGGGACTGGGTGGTTTTCCATCTCCCATCTGCCCCATCTATGGTTCCCAGCTCCCACATGGACTCTTTCCACAAGCACACCCAGTGACAGCACCTGCTCCCTGTGCTATGGTCAGAAGCCCAAGGGGTCCCATGGCCTGGAACTTAGACTTGCTGCCCACCTTTCTGGCCTTCTCTGTCTTCTGCCCCAGCCTAGAATGTCCTTCTGTACCTTTGGGACAGTCCTGACTTTAAACTGTACTTGTAGCTTCCCTGGGGGGTGAGGGGACTGCCCCTCCTTGAAGTGGCCTGAAGTACATGAGGGTGTACAGCACTTGGTTCACTATTGTAGCACACCAGTGATGGGGCAGGGGAAAACAGTTTCTCAGGGTTTCCAGGGGTAGGGATTCACCTCGCTGGTGTCGTTGGGGAAGTAGATCTTGTGGCAGATGCGGGAGATGTTCTGCTCTGTGGCCTCCACCTCCACTTGGTGTGGGGGCTTCTTCCGGGGCCCCACCCTAGAGTAGGACAGTGTACACTGCACATGCCACACTGTCCGCCACCCTGCTGTCCCCCACCCTGCTGGCCACCCCACACTACTGAGGGGTGGTTCCCAGGGGGCTGCCCCTGCCTGGAGTCCTTGGCATGCGGCCCAGAGAAGGTGCCAGAAGCCAGCCCAGACTCACTTCCCTTGTGACTCAAGGTTCTGAGGAGGCAGGAAAAGCCTGGGACACACATGAGGAGGGACCTGGCTGTCCAGGACTTCCAACACACCAGGTGGGGTGTTTTCTTGTTCTCATGAAGAATGGACATGGGGCAGGAGGGTCAGGGACTCCTGCTGGGCCTCTCTGAGGGTACCCACCTCCCCCTCCACAACCAGTGCTGCTGCTCACTGCTGTAGCCACACACATGGCCAGCCTACTCTCCCTCATAGCCCCAGAAGTCCAAGCTAGGGGGATTGGCAGTGGGACTGAGATCTGAGAGCTGAGGAAAAACTGCCAGGCTCTATGAGGGCTGGGTTGGAAGACAGCACATGGATTGGCAGGGGTGGGCCTCTGACTTAGGAGGGGAGGATGGGTGGCTTGGGGTATCCAAGTCACCTTATGACCTCCAGGCAGTTCCCTGTGGGTCCTGGTTAGGCAGTTGTGTGGGAAGGGGAGCTTGTGGTGGCAGCCCTGGTTGTAGGGGGGGGGTACCCTCAGAGAGGCCCTGCAGGAGTCCCTGACCCTCCTCCCCATGTCCATTCTTCATGAGAACAACAAAACACCCCACCTGGTGTGTTGGAGGTCCTGGCCAGCCAGGTCCCCTCTCCATGTGTGTCCCAGGCTTTTCTTGCCTCCTCATAACCTTGAGTCACAAGGTTCTGAACCTACCAGAAGCCTCCATGACCACCCAGACCCCTCTGAGACCCTCTTGAGCCTCACTCTCCATCCTCCTCCCCAGTGGCTAGTGACCTGGTCCTGCCTCCCCAAACTGACACCAGCTTCTGCAGAGGATGCAGAATCTAGCTATACTGGGCCACAAACTCCTGAAGGACCCAGCTGGCTCTCTCAGCATCTCCAGGTGGCAGGCATGGGAGCTGCCAGGTTCACCTCAGCACCCTCTGGATGCGGCGGCTGCAGTCAGGGGCCAGCAGCTTTGTCCTCCTTGTGTCTATGAATTTCTGGACGTGGGGCATTAGTGCCTTGCCAGGTGGGAAGAGACCAGTGCAGAGCCACAGCAGTTGCCAGCCCCGCTCTTCGCTATACCTGGGGGTGACAGAGTCCATCAGCCCAGGAAGAACCCCTCCTAGAGGCCAGGTGAGCTAGGCACCTTGGGGAGATGGACATGAGGCATGCTCAGCCATGGCAAGGAGGACCATGACCCAGCCGCTCAAGGCCAAGAAGGCTTTCATACCCATTAGCTGGGGGAGGGGTGCTACTGTGTCCATTTTGTGGAGGATCATGCTGAAGTTTAGAGAGGCCAAGGGTGGCAACAGGCACAGCCCAAAACAGGTACATTGCTCTCCCTGTTCTGATCACTCCAAGAAGTCAGCAGGACAGACCAGGGTTCCAGCCCATCCCTCAGCTACTGCAAGTGCCTGGGCAGGCTGTGTGGCCTCCAGGAGCTTCCACCTCCATGTCTGAACAGTGGTCACAGCCTTGGGAGCCATTCCCACCCCATCTCCAGCAGACCTCTTGGTATTGTGTGTCAGCTGCTTCAGGATCTGGCAGTAGACTTCGTCCTGCAAAACCGTGTCCTGGAGGGCCCACGAGAAGATCTGGTCAGTGAGTTCTGTGGAGGTCCAGGCCTGCCGAGAGGGGTAATCACCCATGTACCTGAGAATGGGTGTAACTATCAAGGAAAATAAGCTGGTGTGGTTGTCTGTCAACACTGATCCTGAGCCCCACCCCACATGACACCTGAATAGTCTTATGAGCTGCATGCTGTCCCCGCCTTGTGTCCTGTGAGACCTAGCCCCTCTTGGGGTGATGGTAGGGTCCATGCCCATGGAGATGGCATGGAGCTGGGGCAGGCTGGCTGGGGAAGGATATCGATGAAGATCTGACAAGTGACATCCCACAGTTCAGTGTTGGCATGGACACGCTTGAGCAGAGGCTGCCGCAGTGGCTCAGGGGAGTGAGCCCACAGGTGGCCCCGGGACCTGGCCAGGGGGTACATGGCTCTGCTGACTGTCTCCTTCTCCGGGACTCTGTCAGGGATAGAGGTTGGTGTGAGGGCTTTCCTGGTGCCATCTCTATCCCTGCTGCTCCTCTGTCCCCTCCCCATCTGCCTCCTGTGTGGCACAGTCAGGCGGGAGACCCAGACTCCAGTGTGGGTCCCCATGGAGGTGCCATCTGCATCCACAGCGCTCAGCTGAGACACAGGTCACTCCCTCCAACCTCCAGGGTGGTTGTGGGAGGCTCGTAGGGTCACCTTCTCCCCAGGTGGACACCACACCTGCCTCTGTGGCCTCCCCAAAGCTCTCAGGGAGTACAGAAGGGTTGACTGGGGCTGGGCCTGGTAGTGTTTATTGGGGGAGGGCGGGCACCTAAAAAACTTGTAGGAGAATGTCTCCAGGGTGTGTAGTTTCTCCTTGGCCTGCTCCTCAGGCAGTGGTTCTGTTGGTTGCCCCTCCTGAGCTGCCAGCTTCCGCTTCTCTGGTGACATGGCCAGCAAGCTCTGTGGGGGCACAAGCCTGTGGGTGCCAGGAGCCACTGTTCACAAGGTCCTCCCCATAGGCTCCTCCTGACCTAGCTGTCTCAGTGACTTAGGAGGGGCAAGGCCACAGACCTGAACAGGCCTGGGCCTACTCCTCCTGTATCACCTATTGTGACCCAGGACCAGTGACTCAACTTCCCTGAGCCAGATTCCTTTCTCTTAGGAGGGCTTCTCAGACCTGCCAGGCTCCCCTTCCCCACAGTGCCTCTCTTCAGGGGCATATGCCACTTGGCCCTGCTGCCTGGCTTGTACCTCCTTTAGGCTGCACACAAATGTCACTACCTCAGTGATGCCTGCCAGACAGGGTGAACTCCACCCTATTATTTGCTTTCCTAACAACCAGTGCTGTTTGTTGGTGGCACTGTATACTTGCTATCAGTTGATCACTTGCCCAAGTGCTCCGTGAAGGCAGAGTCCCTGTTGTGGTCAATTCTGTATTGCAGACATGGGGCAGACAGTTGGCACTCAATATATGCACGTTGGAATGTCTACCTGCCCTGCTTCCCAATAAGGCTGGTCTCAGGGGCTGGAGTGGACTGGTTCTCAAGGGTATGGAGATTTGAGCCCCCTTGAGTCAGGGTTTCAATGAGGCAGGGGCTGGGGAAGGCATGGGTTTGTTCCTAGGACACACCCATGGTAGGTGAGATGGAATGGATGCCCACTTACTGAGCCTCCCATGAACTGTCAAACACTGTGCTGGACATGGCATAGACACTACCAGCTTCATGGTCACCCCAGAGGAACAATGGAGTTGGCAGAGCTGGCCTGATGCTCAGGTGGCCCTCATGGCTCTCCGTGAGGTAAGATACAGGTCCCTGAGCTAGGACCCCCAGATGGGAATCTTGGCCATTTCCCCAAGGGCTCATGATGCCCTGATTGAAGATTGGTTACCAGCAGCTGCGCAGAGGGCTTGGTGACTGTAGGGATGGCATAGAGGCAAGTGGTGAGGATCAGCCCCGTCTTGCCTGTCCTGTGGTTCTGGCCCAGGATCCAGTTCTCAGAGGCCAACAATCCCTGCTTCTTGGTCAGGATCAGCAAGTCCCCTTTCTTAAAGGGCAGGAGGGTGACGTCATCTGCAAATCCAGGTTACACACATGGGCAGAAAAGCCACAATTTACCAAAGGGTCTGCAAAGGCTGTGGTATGCTAGAATTTTATGGGTTGTCTTTATTGAGAGATGAGAGAGCTGAGACATAGAACTGAGGGCCTGGGCTGCCCTGATGGGAGGGGTGGCAGGATTTGCAGAGCTTGGGCTCTCTAGGCCCTAGACAGGCTCAGAACCCAGTGGGCAGGGGCTGGGGAGCTCTGGCCATGGCCCTACCTTGAGAGACCTGCTCAGAGACCTGACAGGGAGCTGTGGCCTGTGAGGCAAGAGGTGTGCCAACAAGGGAAGGAATGCCCAGGCTGGCTAGTCACCAAGCCAGCCTAAGTGTCGTGTTACCCTCACCTGTAAAGTGAGATAACAGTCCCTTTCTCTGTGGAGCAGTGGTGGGGGCAGACTGGGTGGCAGCAATAAGGTTTCAGGACTGATGGTTTTTACTGCTGTGAGGCCTTCAGCACAGCCCCTCCCTCCACATGCCAGTGAGCCTCCTCATTCCCTTCCCAAGCCCTGAAGTAACAGCCCCACCAGTTTCCCACGAGTGCTCAGCTGCTACAGGGGCCAAGAACTAGATGTAGGGCTCAAATCCCTCTTTCCCTGAGCTGTGTGATCCTGGATAAGCTGCTTCCCTTTTCTGAGCTTCTGGTTCCCTGTCTGTAAAATGGGGTAACAGGATGGCTGTGGCGGTAGTGCTCAAACTACAGGCCCATGGCAGGCTGTTCTCTGCAGGGGGAGAAGCTAGGCCCTTCTTGCACTTCCCTTGGTACAGTCCTCAGCTAGGGTGGCCTTGGAGGGTTGGAGATCACCTTCTTTAACTGCTCATTTTG
Organism: Desmodus rotundus; assembly: GCF_022682495.2. Taxonomy (NCBI): domain Eukaryota; kingdom Metazoa; phylum Chordata; class Mammalia; order Chiroptera; family Phyllostomidae; genus Desmodus; species Desmodus rotundus. Next base: position 108,862,099 of record NC_071388.1, read on the forward strand.
TGGAAGGGAGGGTTTTGCCAAAAGCTGCCCCTTCAGTGATTTATGGTCCTTTCTCCACCTCCCTGCTGAAGTCCCTGAGCCCTGCTCCTTGTCACATGGCTGCTACAACATGAAGATGAGCAATTTTCCCATTCACCAACCACACTTGCACCCCACCCGGCCAGGCACCTGTGGCCTTCTGGTCCTGCAGGGCCATAGCGAACACGGATCTCTCCTTCAAGCCCTCCAGAAACATGGCTACCAGCTCGGCGATGGCCACACTGCTGGGGGACATAAACTCATACTCTTCTTCATGTAGTGTGGACAGCAACAGCCTCTGCCCACCCTGGGCCTCCCTGAGGGGACAAAAAGTGCCACATGACCAAAGGCCTCCTCCATCCTTCCCATTTCCGCCACTCAACAGCCTCACTGAGGGCAACCCTCCTGAGTTACAGATGAGGAGACACAATGACTTGTGCAGGGCCACCAGGGGTCAGGTTGGCCCAGACCCCAGGCAGCACTGTGTGTGGGAGACAAAAGATAGCCAGAGCTCAGGGGCCACGGGGCCTCAGAGGCAGTCGGTGTTAAGAAGCCACAGTGGGATCAGCTCTGGGCAGGTAATGAGGTGGCCAGTGTGCAGGGCCACCAGAGGGATACTGCAAAGAACTGAGTTGGAGCTAAGATGAGGCGCCAGCTTTGGTGAGCTTGGGTGAGCTACCCAGCCTCTGCATGCCTCAGTTTGTTCATGTGCAAACTGGGTGATGCTGTGAGGACTTCATGGCAAATAAGAATGTGCCTAGCATGGTCAGCCTCAGGAAGTGGTGGCCAGTGTGTGCCCTGTACCCAGTGGTAATGATTATAATGGTTATGCCACCCTGGAGCCTTTAACTGAAGGGGCTCTTCAGGACATAGGCCAGCCTTCCCAAAGGGCTTGGAGGCATCCTCAGGAGATGAGAGCCATAGAGAACCTTGAGGGTAGGTGGCTGGGCCCAGCCTGGCCTGCAAGGTCACTTTAGCATTGTCATGTGATCTTGCACACACCCAGGCCCCATCTCTTGATTCTTCTCCTAGATGGCATGTACCTTCTGCATGACCAGTGAGAAGGAAGGAGCCTATAAGGAATATACACCCAAAAGGCTACAAGATCATGTGCTGCTTCCAGGAGGATGTGGGTTTAAAGAGAGGCTGAGAGGTCAATGTAGAATTCACAGACGCAGTACCTCATGGGCAGGGCAGTGTGGCTAGTGACAGAAGAGGATAGGGCCCAATGTCCAATGGCCACCACACTGTGCATATCAGTCCTCATCCCTACACTCCAGCTGGGCTCCCAGGGGCAATGTGCCTCCCTCTCTCCATCTCTCCCGAAGCCCCAAGGACTGAGCTTCAAGGAGAGATTTGAGCATCTTTGGGGGCACCCACCTGTTGGTGATCAGACTCATGACCTCTGGGAAAGAGAGTTCTAGGAGTGTCCTCTCCTTTTGGTCCAGGAAATACAGCCCCTTCCAGTTAACAGCCAAGATCAACTGAGTTTTGGGCAGTTGTGGTCCTGACCAGAGGAGACAAGAGTGTGACGCATGAGCTGGCCCTGGGTGGGGGTCCTCACCTGCGCCCCTTACCCCATTGTTTGCCATTACCAGAGAAGGTGGTAACTTCAAAGAGTCTGGAGAAGAGCAGTGGCCACTGCAGGCGGGCAGCATCCACCACCTGCTCCTGCACGTCCCGTGGCATAGCCCGCTTCTGGGTGCATGGTGCCTGTTCAGGGACACAGTGTGTCACTACCATCACTCCTCTCACATCTGTCAACAGGGTGTAACCCCATCCCCTCCCCACTCCAGCTAATACTTACTTGGTGCCCAGGAACTTGTTTGCTGGAACATTCTTTGAAGCCCCTACTTACAGTGGAGCCAGTGCCTAGTGAGGACTGGGTGGGGAGGCTAGGAGGCTGATGCAGCCCTATTTTACTTGCCCTGGGGGAGGACCCTTCATGGATGATTCTGAGAAGGGAGGGAGGTTTTCTTCTTTAGCGTTGGGATGCCAGTGAGCTGCAGGGCCTGGTTGCTGCTGGCTACTGCTGCATGGAAGGCTGTGCCACACATTTGGGTGTGTCTGCAGGATCGTGTCTATGTGCTCTGGTGGGCTTTTGCCAACACAAGCCGCATGGGTCTGTATCTTGTTCTGGACATGTGGCCTGTCTTGGTGTGTATCTCTGTGTCCTTGTTACCTCTGTCTTTCTACTTCCACATATTTGGGAAGCATTTTTCAGGGGCCTCCACCTCAACTTCCCCTCTCCACTCCCCATCTCCACTTTCCTTCCTCCTTCTGTCTTGCTACTCCCCCTCCTTCACCCTTTCCTCTCCCCATCTCCACTGGTCTGTATGTATAACTGAACTTTATTTTTACTGTTTGTTGAACAAAATATTTCTTTTGTTTTTACTTTAAAAGGTGATTGGGTAATATTCACATACTGAGTTGGGAAACATAAATTGATGTACCATATCTGAAGAGTGATTTGGCAATATGCCACACACATCAAATATTTTAGAATGTTCATACACTCTGAAGTCCCTTTTATAGGAGTTTATCCTGTGAGTAAATCAAGTGTATAAAAGTTATTTCTACAAAGCAGTTCACCTTGTTGATTAAATAGTCAAAAATGGTAAATGACCTTAACATTCATAAATAGGAATAAAAAATGAATTATAATTCATTAATACATACTATGCATTCATTCAAATGAACATAAAAATCAGCATGTAGGGACATGGAAACATGGCCCCATGCTCTGGGGTCAAGTGAAGAAACAATTTGAAAATTGTCATAGAATGTGATCTTTTTATTTTTAAAAAGATGTCTTTCTATCATATTCACATCTCATCTGTGTACATGTGAATAAAGAAGTCTGGAAGGGTGTATATCACAATATTAAGCATGATGATATGATGATTTCACTTTTTGTGTTTGTCTATATTTTCTGATTTATTTGGTGATGTACGTGTTTGATGTGTTTAATGAAAAAAATCAGTGAAACTATGTTCACTTTGGAAAAAAGTGGTGAGGGAAAATCTAATTTTTACCCTCACCCCAACTCCCCCTTCTCAAATTACAAAGCCACTTCTTACTCATGATCATTTAGGTTCACGTGTGCCTCTGGTTCCCCTCCTTCTTGTATGTGCCCCCAAAAGTCCACATCTCTCTTGCAAAGACATCCTCCCAGGCTGGGGAACACCATAAAAGCTTGAGAGGGGCTCTGCTGCCCCAACTGCCTGTCACAGGAGGGTTCCCAAGGAGTGCAAGTGCAAGTGAATGTCTGTTGAACAAGGCTTCTATGGCCAAATATGTTTGGGAAATTTTGGATAAAACAGTCAGATTTTCTACTGCATGAATCTTTCACTGGGACTCCCTAAGAGCAGAATAGAGTAATAGCATTTCCCATGCCACAGGCACATAGGACCCTTGTCTACGGCCCACTTCAGGTTACCTTTTGAGTGGCAGAAAGGAGATGGCGTCACTTAGTTCTCTGCAATGTTCTTCTCTGAGTCTGGTTGGGCCCTACTACTGGAACCACTCAGCTGGCGCTGTCAATCCATGACGAGCAGATGCTGAGCTGTCTTCTTCTTTCCCACTCCCTATCCTGTCCTTTCTTGGTCCACAGCACCACAGGGAGGATGGAGGTGGGGGAAGCTTTAACTAAAGGGTTTCATCCTCCATCATTCCCCACACAGCTATCCTGCAGCAGTGGCATCAAGTCATGTCTGGTGCCTCAGAGATGCCTGTGTCCCCTCATGCCTGCTGCAGAGCTCAGCTCTGACAGAGGGACAGGTCTCGGAAGGCCTGTCCTTGTGGGGAGGGGAAGAGAGGCCAGGGGATTGTGAAAAAGATGGTGTGTTTTTGCTTTTCCCTCTTGGGGTGGAAGTTAGGGGGCAGCAGAAACCTGTACTGTTGTGGGTGCCAGTGGGGGGAGTAGAGGCATGGGGAGGAGGTTGTGAGCCCCCAGGGGGAGCCATATTCACATGGTGGAGGATGACCAAGCAGGGGGAAAGAGTGGAAGCCCTCCCTGCTGTCCAGAGCGTGAACAGAGCATGCAAGGCCCAGAGAGGGGCCAGGACGGGGCAGGGTGGTGCAGAGGCAAGGGTGTGGTCAGGTAAGCCACTGTGGATGCCCTCTTGTGCCAAAGGCTGGGGTCTGGGCAGACACTGCAGTAGAGACCAGTATGGGATGAGTTGCATGGACCCAAGAAGCCAACTTGAAAGGAGGAGGGAGCATGGATGGGCCTGTGATAGGGAGCTGAACTGAAGGAACTTGGTTAAACCTGAAGACACAGAGCTATGCTATCTGACAAGTTAAAGTTCCTGTTCCCAGTGGGTAGGGGCCTCATAGGGAAGGGTCTCATCCTCTCTAGACTCCCACCCCCCAGAGAAGAGCCAGGGCTCCAGAGAGGCTGACCTTGGCATGGGCAGCAGTGACGAGGCTAGCCCACTGCTCCAGGGGCTTGGTCCTGTACAGTTTGGAGGGGATGCAGCTGGGCAGAAGCTCCTGGACTGCCTCTCTCCCAAGCGAGGAACCAAGCTGCACATAGCAGTGCTGGGCTAGCAGCTCCACGAGCTCTTCCTCCTGCACAGCCCAGGGCAGACATGCAGGTAAGGGAGGACAAGTGAGAGCCTTCCTTCCTCTGCAACATCTCTGACAGTGCCCCAGTGCTCACCCCAGCACAGCAGAGATGACCAGCACTTGGGCAAGAACCAGGAGTGTGAACAGCCACCAGGCCTGAGACCTCCTCCAGGCAGAACTTGCCCTTTCCCCAGCTCAGTGGGTGGACTCACCATGTGTCCTTGACCGGGCCCCAACAAGCGGTGTTCCCTGTGCTCCTGTCCTAGTCCTCAGGAAGCCCATGAGGAGGTGGAGGAGGCCCAGGTGGAACCCTGACATCATTGGTTGTGTGGGGTGAATGTGGGCAAGGGCTTCACCCTGTCTTACCCAGTCCTCACTTGTCAAAGGTGGCTAGTGGCCACCCTGAAGGACTTCTGCAAGAACTCAATTGAGTGGGATCTTGTGTAAGGCACCCAGAATAGATTCCCTTCTCCAGGGGCCCCATAGGTGTGAAGTTGCCCTGTGCTCCTGGGAGACCAAAACCCTGTGGTTGCATGCCCTCGGGGCTCCTGTACCTCTAGCCCCTGACTCTCCTTGCCCACTGCCCCACTCCAGGCAGGCTTCCAGGAGTCCTAAGAGCATCTTCCTCCTGATTCAGGCACAGGGAGATCTGTACCAGCTGACTAGGTGCATTGCTCTCTCAGGGCTCAGGTGCATGCTCTCCCATCTCTCAATTCTTACAACCATACAAAGGGCTCTGTACTGTCTAGCTGAGGGCCTGAGGCTCAGAGGTGATATAAGAATCCAAGGTCACACTGCAAAGAAGAGGCACAGGTAGGACTTCAACTAGTGCTAGGACTTCAAGGCCACATCCTTAAAACCAGGCCCTGCTGCCCCATATATAGCTGCCATTAATGAAGCCAAGCAGGCCTGGGCCTGATGAGAGACTTTCCCTGCCTACTTCTGTACATGGGCCCTAGAGGCATGAGCGAAACTGTGGCCCACAGGAAAAGGACATGGAGGCCCAGCAGAGGGGCCTAGGGACCTGTATTCCATGCACATATCCCCAGACCCCATGTCTCTGCCTCTGCCCCTGCACATCCCTTAGGCTTTCCCTGCTCTGTCCTCCACAGCCCCTGTGGCCTGCCCTGCAAGGCTTTGGTAGGTCAATCCCAGGCTCTGACAGCTGTGGTATCCCCTCACCTTCTCAAAGTTGTACTCGCCAGACCAGACTCCATGCAGAATTTGGCGGTAAATGAGCTCAGTGCTGACAGCATCCTCTCGGGAATCATGCCAGGGGGTAAAGAACTCCTTCCGGAAGTAGAGGCGCCAGGGCGAGTGGCGCTCACTCTCACCCCTCTCCCGGGCCAGCTGCTCACACTGGCCAATGGCATCCATCACATGGTCACGCCCACTGCCTAGGGACCAGAACTGAGGCCAGAGCAGGGCAATAAGAATTAGGGCTGCTGTGTACAGGCTTCATGGGGATGTCCACTCTCAGCACATGTGAGAGTGTGCTCAGCAACCCACTCTAGATTCCTAGGGGACAGGAGTCCCTCTGGATGCCTGAGAGTTTCTCCACATAGGGGTATGGCTAGTCTATCAATCTGACATTCCTCCCAACTGGCCCCTCCGAAGGGAAGTAGGGACTGATGCCATGGCTGCCATGACTCAGGTGGTACACTAGACTGGCTGGTTGGTATGAGTGAGGCCGAGACTGTGGGCATCTTTTTTGGTGAGGATGTGAGTCAGGTGCAGCTGTACTGTGTGCCCCCTCCCCCCACATCTGCTGCATGGGAGTGTACTGCTCCCAGGGTAAGGGGTGGGCGGGATGTGTGAGGGCCTGGTGGATGTCTGTGTGTGGGAGGGCTGCTCTGATGTGGCAGGGGCCAAGCAAGGTGTGCCATGTGACATTGGGGCCAAGTGCTAGCCACTGGGCTGAGAATGTGTCTGGGCAGGACAGGATGCCTGGTGATGAAGCATTTTTGTGAGTGAGTGTGCATGTGTGAGTATGTGTGTGTGAGTATGTATATCTGATAGTGTGTGTGTGTCTGTGTATGAGGTAAGTGTGTGTGAGTGAGCATATAAGTGCATATGTCTGTGTTTGTCATCTAGGAAGGAGAACAGTGGCCAGATTGGTGTGGTTCAATGGCTGGAGCTGACCTGGGTGTGTGAGGGAGGTGGAGGATGGATGGGACCCGTGGCCAGTACCTTGTCATACACAGCAACCTGGAGGGAAAAGCCCAAGTGATCAATGAGGCCTTGCTTGCGGGCGATATGCAGGCAGACTTCCCGAGATGTTGAGGCTGAGTCCACCATGACAGTTATGTTCTCTCCAGTCACCAAGATGACCTGGATCGGGATGTGTTTCTTGGACTTGACAGCCTGGGAACAGATGAAGACTCAGTCCCTCTCCTCCAGATATCCCTGGGCTCAGTGGCCTGTCCCAGAGGCTGGCCCACTCTCTCCCTCTCTCCCCAAAGTTCTAGCCATCAGATATGGCTGCTGCACTGATGGACCTTGTGGAGCAAAAGCAAGGCTGCCGTAGTGTGTGTGCTTCTGTAGGTGTTCCTCAGCAGTCTGCAGGGTGCCACCTGCAGGCAAAGGTCCCCCTCTAACATGAGAACCCCAAGCTCTGGGAGGTTGAGTGACTGAGACTCACAGAGGGTCAGAAAAACTCTTGGATGTTGCTGAGTCCTGACTCGAGTATTTTTGATACATGGGAGCTACAGTTCCCTTTGTGTATAATAGGGTGTGAACACTCTCATAGAGCTGCTACAAGTTCATGTGCAGCTCTAGAGTTGGGCCGAGCAGGTAGAGGAAGAGAAGAGGAGAGGCCCTGTGGACTTAGGTGGCAGGGTGAGAATGGGAAGAAGTGTAGCAAAAGGTGACCCCAGTATGGGGCACCAAGGGACACAGGGAGTGAGGACCTTCCAGGAACCGTGAGTACAGCAGGATGCAGGAGGGGCCTCCTAAATCTTTCCTGTGTCTGAATGACCCTTCCTGGGGTCACTGTGAGAACTCACAGGTGATGCGTAGCAATGCCACCAAGGAAGACAATCTTGGAATGACCACTGCCTTCTTTATAAAAGGCAAATATCCTAGGGAAGGGTAATGCTTTAACTAATTAGCAGTCATTCACACTTGAATGCTAATCAGTTTATCAGGTATATATTTCCCCTTTGGCTAGTAAGGCCCTGAAGGAATGTGGATTTACAAGTGGGGAGAGCACTTTTGAAACCTGGGCTTCCCCTGGGGCAGCTGAGCCCTAGGTGGTGCTCACAGGGACCACTGGCATAGAAGGCTCTCCAAGGGGGTGGAAGAGACCTAAGGACACACTTTCTGCTGGAAGTACAAAAGAAGTCACCCCATAATCTGTGCTGGAGGAGCCATGGGGGCAGGCACCACCCCACCCTGACCGTCTCCCACTAAAGCTAGCCCCTACCTGCAGCTCCAGCCAGGTGGGGGGCTCCATGCGAACCCCGTTGGCATAGGTGCGTCTCAGGCGCTTAGCACAGAAGGGCCCATAACTGGCTGGCCCTTCACCAATGAAGTTCAGCAGATACTGGTGAAAGAGGAAGGGAAAGGAAGGAAGACACTTAGGGTGGAGGCCACTTTCTATTTACTGCCCAGATGGGTTCTAAAAATTATAATATTCATTCTAGCTCTTTGAGGTGATGGAGTGTGTCAACTAACCTTACTGTGTGATCATTTTTTAATATATGACTATATAAAATCACTACATTGTATACCTTAAACTTATGTGATACCAATTATATCTCAATAAAACTGGAAACAATTTTTAAAAAATTAAAAATTATAATAGTGTTGGCAAAACACATTTTCACATAACATGAGAAGGACTATAAATTGAACATTTCTTAGGATAAATTTGTCAATGTTTTAAATAGTACACAGTTTTATTAAAATGTGCAAACTCTTTGACCCAATAATTCAGACCTATCCTAAAGGCAATATATATATATATATATATATATATATATATATATATATATATATATATATATATAATAAAGATTTTATTTATTTATTTCTGGACAGAGGGGAAAGGAGGGAGAAAGAGAGGGAAACATCAATATGTAGCTGCCTCTCATGCATCCCATACTGGGGACCTTGCCCACAACCCAGGCATGTGCCCTGACTGGAAATTGAACTGGTAACACTTTGGTTAGCAGGCTGGCGCTCAATCAGCCACACAAGCCAGGGTCAAATATACACATTTTTAATCACAGTGGTGTTTATGGTGATAAGCAAATGGAAGGTGGACCCAAATGTCCATCCACAAATTAAACACTCTATAGGATAGCTATATATACATATGGCATTAAAGATGGAATTTTATAAAAGTTTGTCACATGAAAAGACACTTAGTGAGACAAGTGAAAGACACAAAAGAGTTGATGTTCAAAATGTTTGATAAAATGTGTTGAAAATCTTTTCAATCATGGAGAGATTTTTGTGAGGAGATGCAGCCTGGAATGATTGACTGGTGTCAAGAGTGGCCCTAGTGCCCAGTGCGGATGGCTGGGGTTGACCATGTTTCTTGCTGTCCCCAAAGGCACATGAGAGAAAGTGACATTATTTTCTGTATGACCACAAGTATGACACCATGGAACCACAAAAGGCCAAAATAGTAACAGAAGTTACCTCTGGGTGTGGAGATTACTTTTATTTTCTTTTTAGATTTTCTGCATTTCCTACATATTACTTTTATGATAAGAACCAAAAGACATATTAAAGCATTGAAGCCTGGGGCCTTTAACACTGCACCTGTCAATACCTTACCTTCATTTTTAGTTCTAGGGACCAGATAGAGATGCTTCAGGCAATCTCCATTCACTGCTCAGTCCTAGGATACCTTTATTTTTTCAAAGCACATTTCCCCTATCATCTCAGAAAAGCCACCCTGGTGCCTGAGACCAGATGAATTGCAGCCCATGAATAGAGGCCAGAAAAAAACAGGTCTAGTGTCCTCCTTCACAGAAGGGGAAACTGAGATCCAAAGAAGCATAGGCACTGGTGTTCATCCTGGCAAGTAGCAGAAGAACTGGGCCCCAAACTGGGATTTCTGGATCTGCCCCATGGCTCAGGATGTACTCCCATGTACACTGTTTCCCCAACCCCAGCCACTGCCCTGGGCCCTCCCCACCTTCATGAACCTCTCAGAGGGTGGGAAGCAGCCCAAACAGAGGCTGAGCAGGATCCAGCCCCGGGCCACGCTGCTTGTTTTGAAGTTCTCTGACAGTTGCTTGCAGATCTGGCAGTAAATCTCATCCCTGAAAGACATGGACCACTAAGAGATCAGGCTGTAGGCTGGCTCTGAGAAGAAGGGACAGGTGACTGGGTACACAGCTCCTTCTACACACCTGGGTGGTATCATGTCCAAGGGGCAGCCTCCAGCTTTCTCACCTTCAATTGCCTTTGCTGGCATCCCCTGCTGTATCCCTAGCTGACCTGGACCTTGTCACCTCCTGAAACTGCCACCTCCAGTGTCTGCCCAGGGCTTTATTGCCCCACTCCCATTAGCCATCATTACTTAGCTCATCAAGGCCTTAGCCTTTGTCCTCTCTGTCAGTCATCTTGTCCCTTCAGGATTTTGCTCCCTGCCTCACCCCCTCTTCCCACAATACCCTGGCCCTCCAGTTGCTGGGCACGGATGTAGGGAGTGCCCAGGGGTCTCCAGCTACAGTCCTGTCCTCAGTAGTGTACATCTTTGTATGACCTGATCTGCTCCTTTCCCCAACTTTACAGTCATTTCACACCTTCTTCTTCTGCCTTGAAGTCTTTCCCCTTTCCCTGAATGCAGCTACCCTATAGGGAACTGTTCCACACGTGGGAAATGTAGCCCAGTTCCCACTCAGAAAAGTCAGTGGGTGTGAGGTCAGGCACACAGGACCCATGCCCATGGACAGGTTCTCCCATGGGGAATCAGGCCTGCATTGTACCTAGGCTGCTATGAGACTTGCTTTTGCTAAAACTCCCTCACCCTGGATTGAGGCAGCAAATGTTTACTGAGTATCTTTAACTTCCTAAAGTCTGTACTAAACCTCCCAAGTATGGAGTGTAACCAGTTCAACCACTTTCCCCCCTGATCTGTAACATCCTTCTCTTTGAAGTAATTAGCAGCTTCTGTCCTTTATTGTCTGTAAAAGGTAATCACCTACAGTGAACCTGTGCATAGTAAATGAGGACCATCCTTGATGTAATGTGCCCAGAAAAGCAATAAAAGCCTGTCCAGGCAGGGGTCGGGCTCTCTTGGGCTCTCTCTGGCCCTCTCGCCCTGTCTCTCACTTAGAGAATGGCCATGCCGTCCCTTTTTCTCCACAGGATTTCTGTAGTCCATGTGAATTTGTCCATCTGCCACAACACACAGATTCCGTGGGCTGGGATTCACATCACTACCCCACCATCACTCTATAGAGAAAAGTGGGGACTCCATAGGAGCACCCCTCAACTCCTTGCCTCCTTACCAGCAACAGTTAAGAGAAAGGCACAGAGAAAACATTCCCACAGGCTCATGACCCTTTTTTCTCTGTTTTCTCTTGTAGATGGAAACTCTTCTGGATCCTTTCGTACTTTATCAAGCCTCTATCATCTTATTAAAGTGTCCCAATTAGCCCCTCCAACCTCACATATCCAGAGGCCAGCATCTTTTCCTTAACACTCAGTGGTGTGCTGGTGTTTCACAACCAACTCTTCTGGGGGAAAAAAGCCCTGATTCATTGTATTTGCCCATTTCTGTGGCATGAGCATTCCAATCAATGCCAATTTCAAGCTACCAACCTGATGCCACTGAACACAGAATTGGAAGGAAATATGCCTCATAGACTCTCATGGCCTAGTAAACTCAGCTACACCATACCTTTCTCAAGTCTCTACAGGCACCACCATCAACCATTCACCCAACTGGAAATCTGGGAGCAATCGGACTCCTCCCAGCAGCAACCACATCCTACCATCTGTCTCCTGGATGTTTTCTCTGTCCATTCCTCTTAACTCTTGCTCCCTGGGCCATCTCCCATCAGCTCTCTGTGGACCTCTGTAGCAGCCCTCTCCTGGCCTCCCACCCTCAAGCTCCATCTCTCCATGTCATTGTCAGGGAGAACTTTCTGCAAGTCAAATATAGTCATGGTCTTCTCTTACTTAAAACTTATCCTTACCCCTATGATTAAATTCAAACTCAATTCCCAGTTGTGATAAATCACTTAGAATTCCAGACCTTTTGGCTGTTTTAAAACTTTGTGACCCTGTTCACCCTCTCCCTTCTCTCTGGTGAAATAACCCTCCGCCTTCTCACAGCTCCCTCCTGGCCCAGAAGGGCATTACAACTACTTCTTTTTGGTACCCCCATGGAACCCCGTGTTAGCACAAGCAGTTACTGTGGGTCTCCAGGTCCTCCTATGCTCCCCAACTAAAGGGTGACCTCCCTGAGGGCAGAGACATGTCATATTTATCTCTGAATCCCCAGTCTAGGTCCTGCTCCTGAGCAGATAATTAGTAAATGCTTATTAACTGTATGGCTGGATGTGGGTAGAGCATTTGTTTTGACTTGGAATTTGGCTAAGGCCCCAGAACCAAAGACAAAGAGATGATAATACTCAAGGATCTACTAAAAGGTGGTAGAACCAGTTCAGCCCCCATGCCATCTCCAACCTGCTTAAGCGAAGATGAGAAATTTGAAAGGCTATTCCTGGAAAGGATTTCACAGAAGTAGAGAGATTTTTGGCTTATCTCCACTTGCTCCAGATGAAGGGTGTGTGAGGGGGTCCCCAAGAGATTGCCAGTACAGATGGAGGCTATCTGCCAGAGGCGAGACACATCTCGCTCCCCTTGAGGCATGCTGAGCCCCAGAGTCCACTGTCTCACTCCAAGGTACTGGAATAAAGCAGAGTTCTTGAGAATGCTTGACTTCTGTCCCCCAAAGACACAAGTGGGGGCCTCCACTAACAGATAGACTGGTGTCTTCTTCCTTCTGGAGAACTGTAAGCTACCCTTGATGGCCAAGATGAAGCAAGAACAGTCAGAAACTGGGAATGTCATTGAAGGAGCTGAGTTTTGGATGTCTTGATGAGATCTCACACAAACAGGCAGTCCATCATTCCAGAAGGTCCCAGCAGTAAGGTTGTGATGTGTTCCATCAGGGGATAGTTGGCAGGGAGTCTCAAGGGATCACTGAGTGAGTATCAGCCCAAACTGGAGACCAGCACTGTGTGAAAGTGCCTACAGAGTTATCTGATGAATCCACAGTGCATCTCATTTGGACACAGCTTTTACACGTCCGTCATATTGGAGGGTGTGGTGGCTAGTGAGGAGTAACTATGAGAGACTACCAATAGAACCAACTTAGCAGAGTTGCCTGGTTGGTGTCACTCAGGCAGCTAAAACTTGAGTAGAAACCCTGGAGTCTTACTACCTTCAAGAACCAGAGGACAGATTTTGGGGTACCTACAGTAGTTGAAATAGGGAAATCCTAGAATGAAGAGAACAATAGAAAAGGAATCCTAAATTTTGCATATAAAATCTTCCATAATCTCTGTTTGACTCCAAGTTTACACATGTGTGGGGCAGACTCCAGGCTGCCCAGCAAAGGCTAAAAGAACTAAACAGGGATTCCAGCTGCTACTCACCACAGGGAGACAGAGTTTAAAACCAGTCAAGTTGATTGCCTACCTGAACAAAAAGTCAACACTCTTCGAAAAAAATATAATGGAATCCAGAGTCTCTAACATATCATCCTCCATGGTCAGTATACAACTCAAAAGTACTAGATTTATGAGAAAACACACTCAAGTACTAGACATGTGAAGAAACAGGAAAAAAAAAGGCCATTCTCAAGAGAAATGGCAGTCAATGGAGACTGACACTAAAATATCCAGATAATGAATTTAGCAGAAAAGGTTTTATTTTTGAAAATAATTTTTAAATTTTCAATTACAGTTAAAGCACAATTTACAATAGACAAGTGTTAGAAGCAGCCTAAGTGCCCATCAATAAATGAGTGGATCAAAAAACTGTGGTATATTTGCACAATGGAATACTATGCAGAAGAAAGAAAGAAGGAGCTCCTACCCTTCACAACAGCATGGATGGAACTGGAGAGCATTACGCTAAATGAAATAAGCCAGGCAGTGAAAGACAAATACCATATGATCTCCCCTCTAAGTGGAACCTAGTCAATAAAACAAACAAGCAAGCAAAATAGAACCAGAGACATAGAAATAAAGAACAAACTGACAATGCCCAGAGGGGCAAGAGGAGGGGGATAACAGGGAAAGAAGGGGAGAGGTCATCAAGAAACATATATAAAGGACCCATGGACAAAGACAACAGTGTTGGGGTGAGGATTGAATGTGGGAGGTGGGGGTGGGTAGGGCAGAGGAGAGTAATGGGGGGGAAATGGGGACAACTGTAATTGAACAATAATAAAAACATAAAATTAAAAAATATGTATGATTTAAGCCAAAAAATGTATGATATTATTTAGTTTCAGGTGTACAACCCAGCAATTACACATTTACATAACTTACCAAGTGATCATCCTGATAAATCTAGTAATCATCTTACTCCATACATAGTTTACAATATTATTGACTATATTCCTATGCTATACCTTATATTCCCATGACTATTCTGTAACTACCAATTTGTACTTTTTAATCCCTTCCTTTACCTTCTTCACACATTCCCTCAACCCCCCCTCCCACTGGACAACCATCAAAGTGTTCTCTGAATCTATGAATCTATTTCTGTTCTGCTTGTTTGTTTATTTTGTTTTTCAGATTCCACATAGAAGCGAAATCATATGGCATTTGTTTTTATCTGCCTGACTTATTTCACTCAGCACAATACCCTATAGGTCCATCCATATTGGTACAGATAGCAAGATTTCATTCTTTTTTATGGCTGAGTCATATTCCATACTATATGTACACCACCTCTTTATCCATTCATCTACTTAAGTTGCTTCCATATTTTGGCTGTTGTAAATAGTGTTGCAATGAACACATTGATGCACTGATGTCTTCTCAATGTAGTGTTTTGGGTTTCTTTGCATAAATACCTGGAAGGGGAATTGCTGGGTCCTTCTTTTTCTCTTGTTATAGCCTTTGTTTTAAATTCTAATTTGCCTGGTATAAGTACATTACCCCAACATTTTTTGTTTCCATTTTCATGAAATTTCTTTTTCCATCCCTTTGCTTTTAATCTGTGTGTCTTTAGATCTGAAGTGAGTCTCTTGTAGACAGCATATGTAAGGTCTTGTTTTTTTCTCCATTCAAGCTACCCTATGTCTTCTGATTAGAACATTTAATCCATTTACATTTAAAGTAGTTATTGATAGATATGTATGTATTGCCATTTTATTATTTATATTTTAATCTTTTTTCTTCTTCTTCTTAAAGAATAGCCTTCAACATTTTTTGTCATACTTTTTTCATGGTGATGAACTCCTTTCGCTCTTTCTTGTCTGGGAAGCTCTTTACCTGTCTTTTGATTCTAAATAATAGCTTTGCTGAGTAGATTAACCTTGGTTGTAGGTCCTTGCTTTTTCATCACTTTGAATATTTTGTGCCAATCCCTTCTGGCCTGCAAAATTTCTGTCGAGAAATCAGCTGATGGTCTTATGGGAGCTCCCTTGTAGGTAACTGCTTTTCTTTTGCTTTTTTTAAGATTCTCTCTTTGTCTTTAACCTGTGGTGTTGTAATTATGATGTGTCTTGGTGCAGGCCTTTTCGGGGTCATCTTGTTTGGGATTCTCTGCATTCCCTGGACTTGTATGTCTTTTTCCCTCATCAGGTTAGGGAAGTTTTCAGTCATTATTTTTCAAATAGGCTCTCAATTTCTTGCTTTCTTTCTTCTCCCTCTATGATGCAGATATTGTCATGTCTGATGTTGTATCAGAGGTCCCTTAAACTACCCTCACTACCCTCATTTTTTTAATTCTTTTTTTTCCTGCTCTGATTGGGTGTTTTTTCTACATTATCTTCCAAATTGCTGATTCAATCATCTACTTCATCCAATCTGCTGCTGGTTTTTCATTTCTGCTGTGTACTGTTCATTTCCTGCTGGTTCTTTTTAATAGTTTCTATGTTCTTCTTACATTATTGAATTTCTCACTACGTTCCTTGAGCATCCTTAGGACCATTGTTTTGAAATCTGTATCTGGTGATTTGCTTGCCTCTGTTTCATTTAGTTCTTTTTCTGGAGATTTTCTTTCATTTGGTACCTGTTTTTTGTCTCCTCATTTGGCTGCCTCTCTGTGTTTCTGTGTGTTAGATAGATCTACTATGTCTTCCAGTCTTGGAAGGGTGGCTTTGTACCATTAATGTACTGTAGGGCCCAGTGGCACAGCCTCCTTGGTCACTCCAGGTACCTCCCATATAGGTTGTATATTTCCTCCTGTTGTAGTTGAGTTTTAATTGCTATTGACGCATCAATGAGAAAGACTGATCCCAGGACCCATTGGCTATGACATTTGCCAAGACTACAGTGGAGGAGCTACTGTGCAGAGACCAATCCCATGGACCAGAACTTGCTTCAGCTGTCTGTGAGTGTGTTGCTTGTGGAGGTGATTTGGTCATGCTCTGGTGTGGTCTGAAGCTGGCCAGAGTGTGCTGGCTCTGGGTCCTCCCAGGATGTGTAAACCAAGGTTAACTGCATCCTGTTAACCTTGGACCACCTGCCATGAGCTACAAAGTAGTCTGCAGATGGCTTCTACTTTTGTTGGGCTTGGAGGTACCCAGGAGAGGTCAAGCTGTGAACTGAGTCCTGTTGCCACTAGTGCCAGGCTTCAGGCTACTTAGAAAGAGGCATATGGCACACTGAAGCCAGATGCTGCTTGTTTGGGATTTGTGAACTTTTGTGGACAATTTAGGAAAGTCCAAAGCATGAGCCATGGTAGACCATTTATATGGAAAATCACTGGAAGTGGCTTGGGTGGGCCTGCAAGTTGGGTATAGCCTGGGCTCAGGCCTGGTGAATCGCCAGGTCAGGGAAATGGTATTAATTAGGTTGCTGGAGACTCAGATATGGCTCCTGACTGTGCCTACAGGGACAGGGCTCAGCAAAGAAACAATGGCTTCTGCCAGCACTTCTGTTTGGGAGAAAGTTGCCTCTCACTCTGGAGCCAGACACTCCAGTTCCTCCCCTTATGTCCCTGGTGCCTTTTGAGCTGCTGCCCCAACAATGGAGCTCAAAGTGAGTCCAACTAAATCTGGGCATAGGCCCTTTAAGAGGAAAGCCTGGGATTCCAGAAGTCCTCCATCTCACTCAGCCACAATCTCCACAGGTTTTTAGCACCAGAAATTATGGGAACTTCTTTTCCTGGCACTGGAACCCTGGGCTGGGGGATTCTGGTATGGGGATAGAATTCCTTGTTCCTCAAGAAAAATCTCTGCAGTTGATATATTCCTCCCGATTTTTAACTGCCACTCATGGGTGTAGGGCCAGCCCATTCCATGTCTCCACCTCTCCTCTCAGTCTTGACTTGGCTTCTTTAGTATATCCTGTTATAGGACTTCTGCACAGCTTGATTTCAAGTGGTTCTCAATGATGGGTGTTCTGCTGTGATCATGGGAGGCAGCAAGTACAATGTTTACCTACTCCGCCATCTTGACTGGAGGACAGAAAAAGTTTTAAAACTACTGTAACTATGCTCAAGAACATAAAGAAAACTATGCTCTTAGTGCATAAATAAACAGGAAATATTCACTGAGAAATAGAAACTATTTAAAAAACCCAAGTGCAAACTCTAGAACCAAAAAGAATAATTTCTGAAATAAAAAAATATTGATGGGTATAACAGCAGACTGGGGAAGACAAGAGAAAGATCAGTTAATTTAAAGATGGATCAATAGAAACTATCCAATCTAAAGAACAAAGAGAAAAGTGAAAAAAGAAAGAAAAGAAAAATAAACCCACAGGGACTTGAGGGAGAATATAAAATAGTCTGACATAGGTTTAATTAGAGTTTAAAGGAAAAGAGAGAGGGTGGGGGGGGGAGAGAATAAAGTAGAAGAATTATTTTATGAAATAATGGCCAACAATTTCCCAAATTTGGATAAAAATAACCTAAAATATGTGAACCCCTAAAATATGAGTCTATCCCTGAAAGCAGTATACATATTTGCTAAAACTTGTTGAAAACACAACTCTTGTAAATAAAATTGTGTATAAAGCAAAATACACATTTTATAAATGGGGAGTTTGCTGTTTTACAGGACCCTGCATTATAGGCTCTTACGAAATGAATCACTTAGCCCAAGATGAATCTGTTTTCCTAAAACCCATAGGATTTACTCAGAGCAAATAAAGATCCCTTGGTGGTAATAATGTCTGCTGTATTGAGACCCAGTCTGTAGGTCCCAGAACAGGGATCAGGGAGAGGAGGGGGTGTCTTGGGGATAGGGAGCAGAGAAGGAGGCTGTGGTTATGGGCTGAGATCCAGTGAGGGGGTCTGATATTCTAAATGGGAGAGATGAGAGTAGGGACTGACCTGAGGCTGGGCTTCAGGATGGCATAATTCACAATGAAGTGTACCTTCTCCAGGTTGGACATGGGTCGGTCTGAGATGGAGCCATCAGACTCAAATACCTCCTCTTCAAAATTCAGTTGGTTGGCAAACTTGAAACCCAAAAACAGCAGTTAGGACCACTATGATTTCCCCCATTTTCAGAGTAAACAGGGCTGAGGTGGGAAGCAAAAGCCTGGAACCTTGTGGGTGGCAGAGGTGGGAGCTCCTGGCCCTAAGCTCACCTGGCCTGTGATCTGGGAGGAGCACTTCAGCTTCATGAAGGAGATGTCTTTGATCCCTCTGTTTCTGAGGCTGGGCCTCTGTGGATAGAGACAGTTTGTAAGTGAAAGTAAGCTAGGGCAGTACCTCAACGCTGCTGACCTGACAGCCTAGGGTGGAAGAGAGTCCATCTCACCCAGCCATTTCCTATCCAATTTACAAAACATCTCAGCTGATTTTGCAACATGTATACATGTGCAGCATCATCCTCAATCTTGGGTGAGGACACAGAAGAAAGGGAAGGCGAGAGATGAAACAAGGCTGGTCTGCCAGTAACTGGCCCTCTAGGAGGGCTCAGGACCTTTATGATTCCAAAGCTTGAACCTGTCACACGTAAAAGCCTCTGAGTTGGGGCTGGGCCTGAGCCCAGTGAAAACTTGGTGAATGAATTGGAATATGCTGTGCCCATGGCAAGGTGGGAGCCCTGCCAGGGTATCAAAAGAATCTAGGTTGTAAGGCCATTAGGATCTACTGGTCTCATCAGACAGAAGTCCCATCTTGTCTCGATGGTGCCATGAGATGTGGCTGTCAACATTAGAGATGAGCATGGGACTGGGCTTGAGTGGGGGTCAGCCCAGGTCCCAGGGCTAGGCACAAGCTTCTGGCTGGGGAAGCTGGTTATCCACAGAGACAGAACATGACACACATTAGCTGTCCCTATTTGCAGATGATATGATTGTCTACGTAGAGAATTCCAAGAAATCTACAAAAGTGAGTCCAGCAATGTTGCAGGACACAAAGTCAACACATTAATCAATTACATTTTTCTGTAGTAGCAATGAACACTAGTAGCAAAATTAAAATATAGTGCCATTTACAATCTCAAAAAAACCCTATAAGTCTAATAAAACATATATAGGGCATGTGTGCTAAAAATTACAAGACACTGATGAAAAAAAATCAAAAGAGATCCAAATAAATGGAGTCCATGGATTGAAAGACTCAGCGTAATAGAAATGTCAATTATCCTAAAATTCTTGACAAAAGTACAAAATCAATTCCTTGAATAATGAAAATTGGAGGTCTGACCTCTGGAAAACCAGTCCTACTTCTCCCTGTGTTCACTGTCCAGAGGTGTACCATGGCTGGACTGCCTCTCAGGGTCCCCTACCTGAGTGGCCACCAATCTCCATGGCAGCCCCCAGCCATCCATGACTCCTGACATTCCTGCCTCTCATGGTATGTGACTTCCAAGACTAGGCACTGCAGCTTCCTTCTGGCTTTCTCTTTTAGATCACTCACTGTAGAGGAAACCATATTGTGACAACACAAACAGCTCTGTGGAGAGGCCCATGTGGCAAGGAACTGAGGCCTTCTGCCAGCAGCCACGTGAGGGGCATCTTGGAAGCAGATCTTCTAGTCCCAGTGGAGCCTCAAGATGATAGCTGTTCTTGTCTACAGCTTAACGGCAACCTCATGAGAGACCCTGAGCCAGACCTAACCAGTTAAGCTACTTCTGGCCCTCAGAGACTATGTAAGATAATAAATGTATCCTGTTCCAAGCTGCCAAATTTTGGGGCACTATGTTGTGAAGTAGATCGCTAATACACTCTGCAGAGCCATGCCTCTAGAGACTGGGGCTTGAGCCTGGGAAACTTCTATGTAATTCCAGGCCTGATGTGTCCAAGTGATCCTGGGCTGCAGACTATGTCTGCACACAGTTTGTCTGCCACAGGGCTTGATGTGTAGGGCAGTCATGGGCTCCTGCTGCTGGTGGACCCATGTGCTGTCACTGCTATTCCTTTGGACTGCTCTTGGTTGGTTCAACTAAGATTACATCATGAACTGAGTCCTTCAGAAGCACTTCTGAGCAACAATGAATGTCAGTTAACCTTCCATCAGAGGTTAGGGTAGAACACTAGTTAAGAGCCTGGACTTCGAATTCTGTGCAATGAATTCAAAACCCAGTTCTGCCACATGTATTCACTGTGATTTGGCAGCAACTCACTTCACTTCTCAGCTTGTTTAGCTATAACAAACATAAAAATCCCTACCTTATAAGGTTGGGTCATTTGAGAATTAACCGAAGAGAAGCTACTGGCTCATAGCACATTGTTAGCCAGTAACATCTGTTGTTATTATTGTTATATGCATTTGAATCCTGATCAAGTAAACCCAATGTTCAGAGCTTGGGATCCTCTCCAATAATGACAACATAATTCAAAATGTCCTTGGTGTAATGTCTGACTCATGAGTTCCTGAGTGCAGTTCAAGAATTAACAAAACAAACAAGCAAGCAAAATATAACCAGAAACATTGAAATTAAGAACAAACTGACAGTAGCCAGAGGGGAAGGGGGAGGGAAATAATGGGGGAAAGAATGGAAAGGGTCGCCAATGAACATGTATAAAGGACCCATTGGCAAAGGCAAAGGGGGGTAGGATTGAGGTTGGGAGGTGGGGGTGGGTGGGGCAGGGGGAAAGTGGTGGTGGGAAAATGGAGACAACTGTATTCAAACATTAATTTAAAAAATGATTAAAAAGAAAAAAAAAGATAAACTCCTGGGAGTGGAGAGTCCTGGCTTGGGCCAGGTTCAAGGTGGTACATGAGGGGTGTCCACATCTTGTCCCCTCTTCCAGGCTTCCCCTGGGGCCTTGGGCCTGGTTGATACCTAGAGGGTGTCTGCCCTTCTCTGTCACCATCCTCATCCATGCACCTGTGCATATTTGTGCTGTGGAGACTGGGTGTTGCTCTCCTTGCCCATGATGTTATGGGTCTGCTGCATCACTGAGTTGCCATTCAGGTGGTTTCTGGCAAAGAGCACTGGCTCTGGAAGGTCACCCATGAATCTCAGGATGATGGTCCACACAGCCAGGGCACCCTGGGGAAATTGAGACAGAGATCCCAGCTGGAACTCAGCTTGAAGCATGGGGCCCACAGTGCAGGCCAGGGGCTATGGGGGTAGCTTGAGCCACTAGAAACCAGAGAAATGCTAGGTACCGAGCAGTCGGCATTGTCCTCATGGTAGAGCAGGGGGTATTGAAGGGGCTTCCGGATATGCGAGTGGCTGGCTGATTTCTGGAAGTAGGTTGCAGCAAACTTGGGGAAGCTGTACTCAGCCAGGCTGTCCAAGTCCTCCTCAGGATCCTCCACCATGGGGACTGTGTCCAGGTCAACCTCGGGCAGTGTCTGGGTCTTTGTTTCCATATCCTGGGGACCCTCAAGAAGGAGGGAGAAACATCAGCCTTCTTTTCAGATGCCGTTCTTTCAAAGGTATGCATCTCTGGGGGCCAGGAAGCCCCAAGAAGGGTCTATCTGGTTATGCACCAGGTGCAAAGCCATCTGTCCACTCCCCCTTCTGTTGGAGACCTCTCCCACCCCACCCTGTTGGCCCCTGGTAGACTGTCTGAAGGATGGTCCTCGATGTAAACTTCTCAGCCACCTGAGAACCCTCAGAGCCCCTGGCCAGCAGACATAGGCTCTATAGGCTCCCTGCCATCCTGCCTGCCCTCAGTCAGGTGCCCTTCTTGTGGAGGTGATCCCAGCACCCCTACTGAACAGATGGGGGGAGGGTGTACCATGTGTGTACATGCATGTATGAGTGAGGGAAAAGGCATGAGGCCCAGAACAGTGTGTGGTGAGAGTCAGCAGGACAGCCTTGGGAAGTTGCTTTTCTCTCACCCTGCTACCTCCCCCTCACACACTACTTCTTCCTGCCAGTGGTCATTAGTTCTCAGCATCAGGTTCCAGTTACAGTCTGCAGAGCAGCAGCCACCAAGGTGCTCTATGCAAGGGGTCAAATACAGAGGTAGAGTTGCCCAACTGAAAGCCCAATATTGTTTGCATTTTAAAGGATCTAGAAAGTCTTGCAGGTAAGAAACCTGCTTACCTTGAAAGTGTGAGACCACAGAATGCCATTCTCCCCTTTTCTCTGCACATTCACCAAGGACTGAAGAACACACTTCAGCACCCATCCTGCCAGCTCCCCCACTGAGTCTGCTTCTCATGAGCCTAGAGGTTGACTGAGGTTGGGACTGGGTGGGCCCATCCCCTCCCTGCCCAGATGGACCCTTGAAAGACAGGGCGTCTTACCTCAGAGTGAGGTGAGGCTCGGCCCTCCTGCCCCCCGATCATGGATGGGAGGAAGCCAAACACTTGCTCCACCATCTCCGTGTCTGTAACAGTGTTGTAGATTGATTTGTGCTTCCTGGTAGGTGGAGAACTTGGGCCCTTTGGCTCTTCAGCTGGGGTGACCAGCAGCCCCTGCAAACACACCTCATGGGGAAGGTTATCCACAGACTCTGCTGGGGCAAGTACCTCACAGAAGCCAAATAAACCTGCTCCCGCCATCATCTATCCAAATCAATGTATTTTCCTCTAAAGTCCTAAATTGTAATAGCTAGTGACTAGAGATTAATCAGCCTGGGCTTTTGATTTCCCAGTCGAGAATCAGGTCCAGAGAGAAAGGTTGCCTGCTTGTCCCTAGACCCACATGGTCCCTGAGGTACTGCCTCAAACCCAGGACCACCAGAACCCTGCATGAAACCCACCTGGTCCTTTATTCAAACAGCACCCAGCCTCTGATGGGAGAGGCCCCAGGGCCTATACTAACACATATAGGGTTGAGCCTAGATTGTGGCCTGCTTGGGGTCACATGGGTACAGAAGCAGGCTGCTGACATATCTGAGGGTCTATTCTCTTACTTGCCCTGGCCACTATGCCAGTAATTTGTTCACTACATCCAATTTTCATCAATAGAGTGGGATAAATTTCATCCTAGCCGCTCTTTATTCTCACAATTTCCAGCTGACTAAGGTTTAGTCTTAGGTGCCCTCTAGGAGAAATGGGATCATACACTACTGCCTGCTCTCTGCCCATCAGCTTCTCCTGCCCAGATACCCAAAGGCTTCTCTTGGTATTCCTCTGTGCTGAGCTGTACTGCCACAGCCCAGAAACCAGGGGCCTTTGCTCTTCTCCATGGAACTGGGGCCTCTCATAGCTCATCTAGCCCTGATTTCCTGTGCCTTCCAGAAGATCCACCAGTGCTGCTAAGAAACAGTCCCCAAGGCTAACGTGAGGGGACCAAGGAGTTTGATTTCCAGGTTCTAGGTATAAGACTGTCCTGCTGCCCCATAACCTAGGGGGTGACCTAGGTATCCAGATAGCCTAAGGGCCTACTGCAGTAATAACTTTGAACAGGAAGGAGATAGGACTGTCCGGTGAGAGGTCAATATTGCTGCTCAGTCCTCCTGCCTGCCCTCCCCACTGGGGCCCCAACCAGTCCCCAACCAGTCACTGCTCAGGAGAACAGTGACCACCTACATTGGCTTTCTGCCGCCGAAAATTCTGTCGGGCAGCCATGCCCCTGGCATGTGCCTGGATGACCAACACTGCCCTCCTCTTGGCCTGTACTTCCAGGCGCACCAGGTAGCCCCTGCAAAGGGCCTGCAGTTGGACTATCCTCTGCCGAATGGCCTGGTACTGCCTCACCAGCAGGTGGCTCCGGGTGATGGCCTGCAGGCGCTCAAAACCCAAGAGGATCTGAGAAGGCAAGAGAGACATGCATTCACAGGAGGGTCTGGGCCCAGAAGGACATAGAGCACAAAGATGGCCTTTCCAAGAAGACAGAGAGCAGGATACAGGTAGTACTCCCAGGAGACCTTGCAAATTAGCTTTACAGTTATCTGCTTTTTGGCTAAAATTTTGCACACCTGTGAGCACAAGCATATAAAATGAGTTATTACTTGTAGAACACTTAGAATAGAGACTGGCATGCAGATAAGTGCCAAATAAGTATTTGTTAAGTGGCATAAGTAATAATGTGGTCTATGGGGGGGGGGGCATCGATAGAAAAGTCATTTGGATATCAATGGGAGATGGAATTCCAGAAGCCCTGCTTTCCACACCTACAGCAAAACCTAGCCAATTTCTCAGGAGCTAGCACACCTGTGTGGAGGCCTATGGCTGGCTCCATCAAATTAATCCCTCATGGATCTTTAAAATAAAGAAGTAATAAATTGATGAATACCCCCTTTTATGCTGCAAACATGCTCTGGGACACAAGAGTTCCTGATACCCCTGGATGAGCCTTATTGGTTTATCAAAGACCAACCGAACAGGGCTGGGTGTCACACTCATCCTATGTGCTTGGAAGTCACACAGACCTGCATGCAAACTCCAGCTCCACTGCTCACTAACTCTGTGCTTTTGGGGAAATTACTTAACCTCTCTAGGATTCAGTCGCATGACATATAGGGTCGGTTTCATAATAAATATAATAGTGCACTTAAAGCACCAGGCCCCAAGTAGCCTGTCAATCCTTGTCAGCTGCCTTTATGCCTTTGTGAGCATGGAACGTGGACAGGTCTGAGATCAGTTTTGCTGATGTGACCATTGCATGTCCAAAACACAGTCACATCCATAACAAAGGCAAGCAGTCAAGCAAGGCCCAATGAGGCACAGTCAAGGTTGCCCTGGTTCATTTGCTAAACAGACACTCATTAGCAGTGTCTATGGCCAAGAAAAATATGAATTGGTTGAAACAGAGAATAATCAATCCATTAACCTATTTTGTAGCCTGGAAATTGGAAAAAGATAGCTATTATCTAATTTCAGAGGACATTTCATTCTAGCTATAGAGATGTCCAAAATGCTGCAGGAGAACACTTTGAAGCCCATGAACCATGTGACCTGAGACTGTGCCAAAAAAGAGTGTGTGGGTTATTGAGTCTGGTCATTTAAAATCTGTTATTACTGCCTGTTAGTGATCTGATCCTTCCTGCCTGAGCTCTCATACTCAGATAAACAAACTGTTAACATCTGTTTTATTGGACAGTTATCCATTTGCTCCTGCAGCCCCAGCTCCAAAGTCAGCTCTACTACCAGTCTGAAGTTCCGTTTGTTGTAGTAGCCTCTCCACCATGCCTGAAGGGTCACAGCTGCATGCCGCTGCCTCAGAAACTCTTTCCTAGAAGGAGAAATGCAAGTTAGAGTTGTGTAACAACCTGGTACATTTAAAAGTCTTTGGGGGTAAAAACTGTTTTTGAAGGAGAGAGGGATAATAAAATGTTGGGGAAAATAAATTCCTATAACATTTCTTTTCTAGAAGCCTTTATAAGCCAAAGGAGATACGTTAGGAACTTAAAATCTACTGCCAACTACTAAATTTGTGAATGAGAGTAGTCCACTTTTTAGAGTAATCAACAACATCCTCATTCATTCCAGAAGTCTATGAGGAGGATAAAACCCATTTCCAATATTTTATTCCTTGCCAGACTGCCCCTCCTCTGGTCACTAACCCAGGTGACCTGGCAGCAGGAACTAGAAGTCTCAAGACCAGGGCTACTCTCTGGAGACAGACCAAGGCAGGAGGGCAGCCTCCCAGGCCCTGGCAGCCTAGCCAGCTCCATCCAATGGCTCCCTCTGCAAGGAGGGGGTGGGCTGAATATGGAGAGGGTAACCTGAAACTTGGCCTCTGTGGCAGTGAAGACATCCCCAGGTGAGTTTTGTACATGGGCATGTATCTTTTGTGTCACATTTAACTTAGTTTTCTTATCACTTCTAGTAATTTTTCAGGGTATTTTCTCGGGTTTAGAACAGCAGATCTCAATCATATTAAAAATCAACTGTAGGGAGTGGGAATGGGGTGGGAGGGAAATTGGAGGAACATCTTGTACAAATTTCCAGTTCCAAGATAAGTAAGTACTAGTGATGTAATGTACATAATGACTATAGCCAACACTGCTACATGGTATATACGCAAGTTGTTAAGAATAAATCCTGAGTCCTTATCACAAGGAAAAAAGTTGTTTTTCTTTTTCAAATTTATATGAGATGATAAAAGCTTATTAAACTTATTGTGGTACTCACTTCATGACATACATAAGTCAGACCACCTTAAACTTATACAATGTTCCATGTCAATTTTATCTCAATAAAATTGGGGGGGGAAATCATCTGGGGAATTTCAATATTTATTGACACCTGTGCCCCACCCAGTCTAACTAAGTCTGAATCTGTTGATAGGTGTGGAGAATGTGTATCTGCATATATATCTAATATTTTTGGTGCCTACATATACAGATGATTCTAATATGAGGTAAAAGTAAACAACTGAATTATCTAAAAATAAAGATAATTTCTTCTTTCCAATATACCATTAGTTTTCAACTGGGGGTGATTTTGCTCCCCAGGTACATTTGGCTATGTCCAGAGACATTTTTGTTTGCCATGACTGGGATTAGAGAAGGGTGCTACTAGCATATCCTGAGTAGAGGCCAGTGGCACCACAAAACATCCCATTAATACAATGTCCAGGACAGTCTTCTACAACAAAAAGTTATGCAATCCAAAATGTCAATAGTGTTTAAGTTGAAAAACCCTGGTTTCTATCTTTTCTTTAATTATCTTGTCTAATTGTATTGGTCATAACAGCAATAAACATCATTACTTATCAATGGAGATCACTTCTGAGATAATGAAGTAGACATATTTTTTCCTATTCCTCCTGCTAACTACAACTAAAATCCCTGGACATTATATATAAAACAAACATAAGAAGGCTCTGAGCTCTGGCTGGTGTGGCTCAGTGGATTGAATGCCAGCCTGTGAACCAAAGAGTTGCTGGTTTGATTCCCAGTCATGGCACATGCCTGGGTAGTGGGCCAGGTCCCCAGTGGGGGGTGCACAAGAGACAACCACACATTGATGTTTCTCTCCCTCTCTTCTTCCCTTCCCCTCTCTCTAAAAATAAATAAATTAAAAAAAAAAGAGAAGGCTCCAAAAAGTAGAGAGAAGAAAGTAGACCAGCTAGGTACCTCAGGCCCAAGGAAGGACACAGAGGTAAATTCTTTGGGTTTTCTTTCTGCTTCATATACCCCAGACTAAGCTGGAGAAGTCAGAAATCCAGAAGTAGCAACAAATAGAGTAAAAAAAAAAAAAAAAAAGCCCTAGGAATAAAAGCCTTCTCTCTCTACCAAAAAGGATCCAGAAAGAAGCAGGTCAGTAAGACAAACTTTTAGATAACAATGAATATACTCAAGCAAAAGACCAGATAAACAACTGTGGTACCTCCCCCACTTATACCAGAAAATGCCAACTTGGGAACCTAGGCATCCACCCTCACCAGAGTCATATTAAAGAAGGCTAAGTAGGAACCATCCTTGATGGGCAGTAATGATTCCATCCCCTACAGTATCAGTAGAGACCACTGGGGGATCCTGGAATCCCACCATCACTTATCAGTTATGGGGTGACTCCCTCCCTCCATGTTGGAGTGGTATCAGAGGAGACCTAGTGGAGAATCAGGGCTTTCATTATCCCTCAGCAGTAGCAAGGCTACTTCTTTCCCTTTGGTATCAGTGGAGAACACGTTTGGGGTAGCAGTAAGGCACTTATGGCCTTCTCAGCCAGAGTGGTGCCAGAGGAAGATAGCTAAAACTGTATATTTAAACCAGACACATAGTTCTTATAACATAATATCCAAAATATCCATGTGTCAATCTAAATTCATATCATACCAAAGACCAGGAAAATATCAACTGGAATGAAAAAAGACAACCAACAGATGCTAACACTAAGATGATGGATCTTAGCCATTATAAAAATACTTCAACAATGCTTATTTGAAACAAATGATGAAACAGAAAGTCTAAGTAAAGAAATAGGAGAAATAAAGTAGAACCAACTAAAATTTTAGAACTGAAAATGTAATAACTGAAATAAAAGAACCTCAGCGCACAATGGAAGAGCAAAGGAAAAAAAAAATCAGTGAGCTTGAAGAAATAGCAGTAGAAATTATCCAACCTGAAAAACAGAGAGAAAATCAACAGAGAAGGAACAGAGAGCCTCAGGCACCAGTGGGACTATAACAAAAGATCTAATATTTGTGTTGTTGGAATCCTGGAAGTAAACAAGAGAGGCAGTGCTGAAAAAGTACTATATGTATTTATTAGAAGAAATAATGGCTTAAAAGCTCATAAATTTAGCAAGAGATATTAACCTGCAGATTTAAAAACACGAGCAAACTCCAAACAGGATAAATGCAAATAAATCCACATCAAGACAGACCATAGTAAAATTTATGAAACTAAGAATAATGGGTCTACCAGAAGGAGAGGAGAAGGAAAAAGGAACATAGAGCCTATTTAAACAAATAATTGATGAGAACTTCCAAAACCTATAGAAAAAACTGGATCCTTGAATCCAAGAGGCTAACAGAAAAGCTAATCATCTCAATCTAAAAAGTCCTTCTCCAAGGCACATTATATTAAAACTGTCAAAAATTAATGAGAAAGTTGAACAATAAAATAATTAAAAAATAAAATAAAATAGTGCATTATAGTAATAAAAAATTAGTGAGAAAGAAAGAATTTTAAAGGTAGCCACAGAAAAGAAGATTCCCTACAAGGAAACCTCAATAGATTATCATCAGATTTTTCAGCAGAAACCCTACCAGCTAAAAGAGAGTGGAATCAAATATTCAAATTATTGAAAGAGAGAAATCATCAGCCAAGAATAATATATCCAACAAAGTTATCCTTTAGATATGAAGGAGAAATAAAGGCTTTTCCAGAGATACAGAAGCTGAAGGAATTTACCATCACAAGACATGCATTATAAGAAATGCTGAAAAGTGCTCTTTCACCTGAAACAAAAGGACAAAAAGATACAAGTCTGTTGAGTGAGATGACTAACAGACAGAAGCAGAAAATTTCAACTCTTGTTCAGAATAGGGTATTAAACACTTAAATATAACAAAATTAAAGGAGGTTAAAACATTTAAAAAATGAACAGACCAACTTGTACAAGTAAATAGATACAACATTCAATCACGTACATCCAAAAAAGGACTATTGTACATATGAAACTTTTTTCATAAACCTAAAGATAACTACACGCACACGCACAAATCTAGAACTGAGGCACTCAATACAAAAATAGAGGAAATGGAGGAAAAAATAATAGAATAACATCCAACTAAAATAACAGGTAGAAAAACAAGAAAAAAGAAACAATGGAGACACAGAGTTACCTGAAAATAGAAGATTAAATTACTATAGGAAATACTCACATATCAATAATCACCCTAAATGTAAGTGGACTGAACTTACCAATTAAAAGGCACAGAGTAGAGGGATGGATCAAAAAATAAAACCCAACTATATGCTGCCTTCAGATACATATCTCAGCTACAAAGACAAACAAACTCAAAGTGAAGGATTAGAAAATGATACTCCAAGAAAATAATATCCAGAAAAAAATCAGGAATAGTCATAGTTATATCAGATAAAATTGATTTCAAGATTTAAAAAAGTGTAACAAGAAACAAAGATGAGGAGAACCAAGATGGCGGCGTAGGTAGACACACTGCGCCTCCTCACACAACCAGAGCTGATGGAGAATTGAACGGCAGGGGGGACCAACACCAAGGAAATAGAAAATAAACATTCATCCAGACCAGTAGGAGGGGCTGAGATGGGCACCGGGGTGGAGAGGACTCGTTTGGCTGTGGTGGGACTGAGACTGGCGGAGTGTGGGACAAACGGCGCAGGCAGTCCCAGCACTAGCAGACCCTGCGGCCCCACATTCGCACAGATAAACCCAGAGGGCCGGACTCAGAGTGGAGAGTGGGGCAGGCAGAGCCGGGGGGTGAGGGGGTGGGAGGGTGGTAGCACGCCGCGGCACCACATTTGCGCACAGATAAACCGGACGAACGGCGGGGAGCGAAGCAGACTGCGCAACCCAGGGCTCCAGCACGGGGGAAATAAAGCCTCAAACCTCTGATTGAAAATGCCCGTGGGGGTTGGGGCGGCAGCAGGAGAGACTCCCAGCCTCACAGGAGAGGTTGTTGGAGAGACCCACAGGGGCCTAGAGTGTGCACAGGCCCACCCACTCGGGAACCAGCACCAGAGGGGCCCAGTTTGATTGTGGGTACCGGAGTGAAAGATTGAAAGCCAGAGGAGAGTGGAGCGGGCGCCATTGCTCCCTCTCGGCCCCTCTCCTACATACAGTGTCACAGCGTTGCTACCAGCGTTACCCCGCCCCGGTGAACACCTAAGGCTCCGCCCCTTAAAGTAACAGACGTGCCAAGACACACACACACACACACACACACACACACACAAAAAGGCCCAAATGACAGAACACTTCAAAGCTCCAGAAAAAATACAACTAAGTGAGGAAGAGATAGCCAACCTATCGGATGCACAGTTCAAAACACTGGTTATCAAGATGCTCACAGAATTAGTTGAATCTGTTCGAAAAACACATGAAAAAATGAAGCCTATGCTAAGAGAAACAAAGGAAAATGTACAGGGAGCCAATAGTGATGAGAAGGAAACTGGGACTCAAATCAATGGTGTGGACCAGAAGGAAGAAAGGAACATCCAACCAGAAAAGAATGAAGAAACAAGAACTTGGAAAAATGAGGAGAGGCTTAGGAACCTCCAGGACATCTCGAAATGTTCCAACATCCGAATTATAGGGGTGCCAGAAGGAGAAGAGGAAGAGCAAGAAGATGAAAACTTATTTGAACAAATAATGAAGGAGAACTTCCCTCATCTGGCAAAGGAAATAGACTTCCGGGAAGTACAGGAAGCTCAGAGAGTCCCAAAGAAGCTGGACCCAAGGAGGAACACACCAAAACACATCATAATTACATTACCCAAGAGTAAATGCAAGGACCTACATCCAAGATTACTGTATCCAGCAAAGCTATCACTTAGAATGGAAGGGAAGATAAAGTGCTTTTCAGATAAGGTCAAGTTAAAGAAGTTCATCATCACCAAGCCCTTATTATATGAAATGTTAAAGGGAGTTACCTAAGAAAAAGAAGATAAAAAATAGGAACAGTAAAAATGACAGCAAACTCACAGTTATTAATGACCACACCTAAAACAAAAATGAGAGCAAACTAGGCAAACAACTAGAACAGGAACAGAACCATAGAGATGGAGATCACATGAGGGTTGTCAATAGGGGAGTGGGAGGGGGAGAGGGGGGTAAAGGTACAGAGAATAAGTAGCATAGATGATAGGTGGAAAATAGACAGGGGGAGGGTAAGAATAGTGTAGGAAATGTAGAAGCCAAAGAACTTATAAGTATGACCCATGGACATGAACTATAGGGGGGGAATGTGGGAGGGATGGGTTGGGCAGGATGGAGTGGAGTGGGGGGAAATGGGACAACTGTAATAGCATAATCAATAAATATATTTAAAAAGAAAAAAGAAACAAAGATGAAAATTTAGTAATGATAAATGGAACAATACATGAAAAACAGACAACACATTAATATATATGCACCCAACCTGGGATCACCAAAGTATATAAAGCAACTACTAACAGAACTAAAGGGAGAAACTGACAAAAATACACTTATAGTAGGGGACCTAAATATCCCACTAACAGCAATTGTTAGATCATTCAAACAGAAATCAATAAGAAAATGTAAGAATTAAGTGACATATTAGACTAAATGGACATAATTGATATTTACAGAGTTTTTCATCTCTGTACACCAGAATAAACATTATTCTCTAGTGCATATGGAACATTCTCAAGCACAGACCATATGCTGGGACACAAAACTAATCTCAACATATTTAAGAAGATTGAAATTATACCAAGACTATTCTTTGACCATAATGCTATGAAATTGAAAATCAGCTGCAGAGAACCAAGATGGCGGCGTAAGTGGACACACTGCGCCTTCTCGCACAATCAGAACTGACAGAAAATCCAACGACAAGGAAGTCCGACACAAAGGAGATAAAAAATAAACATTCGTCCAGACCAGTAGGAGGGGCGGAGATGGGCAGCTGGGGCGGAGAGGACTTGCGTTACCTTGGCTTGGTGGGACCGAGACTGGCGGAGTGTGGGACGAACAGGGCAGTCTGACCACTAGCAGACCCCATGGCCCCACATTCGCACACAGATAACCGGGATGAACGGCGGGGAGCGAAGCAGACCCTGCAACCCAGGGCTCCAGCGCAGGGAAATAAGCCTCAAACCTCTGAGTGAAAACACCTGTGGGGGTTGGGGCGGCAGCAGGAGAAACTCCCAGTTTCACAGGAGAGATTGTTGGAGAGACCCACAGGGGCCTAGAGCGTGCACAAGCCCACCCACTCGGGAACCAGCACCAGAGGGGCCCAATTTGATTGTGGGTAGCACAGCGAGTGACTGAAATCCGGTGGAGAGTGGAGCGGGCGCCATTACTCCCTCTCAGCCCCTCCCCCATGTACAGCGTCACAGCTCACTGTCACAGCGCAGCAACCAGCGTTACCCCGCCCCCGGGAACACCTAAAGCTCCACCCCTTTAAGTAACAGAAGCACCAAGACAAAAAAAAAACTGGCCCAAATGACAGAACACTTCAAAGCTCCAGAAATAAATCAACTAAGCAGCGAAC
Source organism: Desmodus rotundus (assembly GCF_022682495.2). Taxonomy (NCBI): domain Eukaryota; kingdom Metazoa; phylum Chordata; class Mammalia; order Chiroptera; family Phyllostomidae; genus Desmodus; species Desmodus rotundus. The sequence goes on from NC_071388.1 coordinate 108,894,821, forward strand.
AGATAGCCAACCTATCAGATGCACAGTTCAAAACACTGGTAATCAAGAAGCTCACAGAATTGGTTAAAAAAATGAAGGCTATGCTAAGTGAGCCGGGGGGGCAGGGAATGGGACAACTGTAATAGCACAATCAATAAATATATTAAAAAAAAGAAAAAGTTCAAAATGATGAACATTAAAATGGCAATAAATTCACAACTATTAATAATTTAATCCAAAGAACAAACTAAACAATCAAGCAGAACAGGAACAGAATCATGGATATGGAGATCATTTGGAAGGTTATCAGTTGGGAGAGGGAAGGGAGAAAATGGGGAGAGAGGTTCAGGGAATAAGAAGCATAAACTGGGAGGTACAAAATAGACAGGGAGATGTTAAGAACAGAATAGGTAACGGAGTAGCCAAAGAACTTATATGCATGACCCATGGACATGCACTAAGGGGGTGATTGTTGGAGGGAATGGGGGTACTGTGTGGAGCATGACAAAGGGGAAAAATTGGGACAACTGTAATAGCATAATCAATAAAATACATATTAAAAATAGACTGGTAGAAATGGAAGAGGCATTGAATGAGCTGGTTCCCCACCTGTGCATTGTGGTTAAGAACTGAGAGGGATATCTCGGCTGCTGAGGTCCCTCCTAAGGAGCAAGAGGTTCCAGCTCCACACTGGGCTCTCCAGCCCAGTATTCCAGTGCCAGGAAGAAAAGTTCCCAACATTTTTGGTTGTGAAATCCAGCAGGGATTGTGACTGAGTGAAATAGAGGGCTTCTGGAATCCAAGGCATTCCTCTTAAAGGGCTCACCCATGAACTTACTTGAACTCACTGTCTCTAGCTCCAGCACTGGGACAGCAGCTCACTATGCACCAGAAACATATGGGGAGGAACTGAATTGTCCAGTGAGGGCTGGAGAGGCAGCTTTCTCCCAGACAGAAGTGCTGGAAGAAGCCATTGTTTTTTCTTTTTTTCTGAGCCCTCCCTGGACAGATCCGCCAGGCTGGAATCATATCTGAGTCTCCCTCAGCTTGGCTAACACTGTTCACCCCATCCTGGTGATTCCCTGAGACCCCACTCTGGTCAACTTTGGGGCTGACCCAAGCTGTTTCCAGTGGTTTTTTCCATACAACTGGCCTGTCTTGGCTCATGCCGCAAAGTTGTCTAAAATCTCTCCAAGATGTACAAATCCTGAACAAGCAGCATCTGGTGTCAGTGTGCCCTGTACCTCCTGTTAAGTGACCCCAGGCCTGGCACTAGCAGCAGCCAGACTCATTTAGCAGGTTGGCCTCTCCCCAGAATCTCCAAGCCCAGCATAAGTAGCAACTATCCGTTAATCTCTTTGTAGCTTATGCTGGGTGGCCCTAGGCATGGCACAGGTGACAGCTGACCTTGTCCTGCAACCTCTGGGAGGCCTCCATAGCCAACAAGCCTAGTGGACAGCTTCACCAGAGCATCACCCAACATCCTCCACAAGTGACACACTTCTAAGGTAGACTCATCAGGCACCAGAGCCCTGCTTAAGTGAGTCTTGCTCCATAGGTTCCACTCTTGAACAGAGATCCTCTGTGGTAATCACAGCAAGACTGATCAGCCTGGGGGTAAATCCCTCCCATTGATGTGCCAATAGCAGTCAAGGCTCAGCCAATAGATGAGTGCACACAGCATACAATAGGGATGCACCTGGAGCACCCAGCTCAGGTGACCAAGAAGTCTGAGACACTGAGCCCTACAGAACAATGATTACATAAGGCCACTCTACCAAGACCAGGAGATATCACAGCTCTACCTAATACATAGAAACAAACACAATTAGTCTGCCAAAATGAGGAGACAAAAAAAAAAAAAAGGCCAAGATGAAACAACAGGGCAAAACTCCAGAAAAACAACTAAACAAAATGGAGATAAGTAATCTATCAGATGAAGAGTCAAAATACTGATTATAGGGATACTCAATGAACTTAGGGGTAGAGTAGATGAATTTAATAAGAATTTCAACAAAAAGACAGAAAACATAAAAATGAAGATATTGTAGGAAACATACAAAAAAGAACCAGTCAGAAGTGAAGAATACAATAACTAAAATAAGGAATGCATTTCAGAGAATCAATGGTAGAGTAGATGAAGCAGAGAATCAAATCATCAGTTTGGAAGATAAAGAAGTAGAGAACACCCAATCAGAGCAGAAAAAAAAATTAAAAAATGAGGATAGTATAAGGAGCCTCTGGGGCAACTTCAGGCCTACCAATATTCACATCATGGGGGTGTTGGAAGGAGAAGAGAGAGAGTAAGAAACTGAAAACCTATTCTAAAAAATAATGATGGAAACTTCCCTAATCTGATGAAAGAAATAGACACACAAGTCCAGGAAGTACAGAGAGTCCCCCAAAAGATGAACCAAAAGAAGCTCACACAAAAATACATCATAATTAAAATGCCAAAAGTTAAAGACAGAAAGAATCTTAAAAGCAACAAGAGAAAAGCAGTTAGTTACCTACAAGGGAGCTGCCATAAGACTGACAGATGATTCCACAACAGAAACTTTGTAGGCCAGAAAGGATTAGCAAGAAATATTCAAAGTGATGATAAGATAGGAACTACAACCAAGATTACTCTACCCAGCAAGGCTATCATTTAAATTCAAAGGATGGTTATAAAGCTTCCCAACCCCCTCCCCCCAAAAGATATTAAAGAGTTCATCAGCACCAAATAAGTATTACATAAAATGTTAAAGGATCTTCTTTAAGAAGGAGAAGAAAAAAAACGATCAAAACTAGGAAAACTAAAATGACATAAATACATATTTATCAACAATTACTGTGGATACAGAGGTAAATGAGCTCAGAATGAAGTTCTTTCCTCCCCTTTTCTCTTCACACATAAAGGGAGATTCCACATATGAATAAAACCATATGGAAGGAGGAGATCAGGAAGATGATGGCGAGATAGGTGGGAGTGGAGTCCACTTCCCCTCGGCACCAGTGAAAAGCCTAGCTAATTTGAGGAACAGAGCACACAGCCAACGGTATTCCAGCACATATGAAGATCAGAGACCAAAGATAGAGGGCATTGAAAGATCAGACAGTAAGAAGAGTTCTTAAGGACAATAAGGTCCCGGGGACCAGGGCAGCTGAAGCCCCTGGCCAGGGTGCAGGGTCTGCTGCAGGATTCTTGGGAGAGAGCCAGGTGCTTGTTTGGACCAGTGGGGCTTGAATAGGAGGAATTTCTCGAAAAGAAAAACAGAAAATAGAGGCACTCAGCGGCTGTTTAGACAACTCTCCGCAGCAGCCATGGCCTCTTGCGCCGCTACCACCTCAGCCCCTGGACTGTGAGCACTGGATAAGCAGCCCCAGCACAAACCTGAAGCCCGGGTGGCATGCACCCAGATCAGTGGACTGGGTGCCCACAACTGAAACCTCAGGTGGGCACGCACCCTGCTCAGCGGCCCAGCTGCCCAGGCGCACAGGCCCAAAGTGCCTGGGTGGGTGCGTACCCCAATCAGTGGCCTGGACGCCCACACCTGAAACTTCTGGTGGGTGCGTACCCAGACCAGTGGCTTGGCTGCCCGGGTGCACAGGCCCAAAGCTGGGGATCGCAGTGCAACCCAATCAACAGCCTGGCTGCTCACAGGCGACCACACTTGAAGCACCGAGCACTGAACAACTCCCACCTAGCCCCTGTGCACAGATCCCTGCGGGGCCTACTCATGCTCTACGAGGAAGGCAGAACACCCAGCAGAGGGGAGCTGCAGGGCTAGGGGAGATGGCAGTCCCCGGAAAGACTTGACTAAGTAGAGGGCTGAACTACCCTGAAGGAGCACCCAGAGCCGCTAGCATCTAAGACAGCAAAGAGCAAGAAGGGGGAGTGTGAGTTGCCCCTAACTGGTGCACCTCAAGGACAGCACAACTGGTGAACTAAAGGCCTAGGGGGGAGCAGAAGGACCCTGAGGAACTGAACTGGAGGCTGGACAACAGCGAAGAGTGTGGCTCAGGAAGGGAGTAAAGTGAAACCAATCCCTCCAACCACCTGCTCCCGTTTCACAGACAGGAAGACCAGCAGAACTAACCTGACAGATTTAAAGCCAGCAGAAGACTTTTTTTTTTCTCCTTTACCCCTAAATTCCTTCTTCCTTTCTGTCCTTCTTTCATTTTTTATTCCTTCTTCCTTCTATCCTTTACTTTTTTATTACTTCTTCCTGCCTTCTTTTATTTATTTATATTAATTTTTGTTAAAATTCCTTCTTCTTATCTTTCCTTTGATCTTTTTTATTCCTCCTTCCTTCCTTCCATTCCTTTTCTATTCTTTTTTCCTTCCTTCCCTTCTCCTTTTGTTTTCTTTTTTTTTCTCCTTTACCTTTTCCCACAGGTGAGACAATAAAACCTGCAGCACTGAAAAGACCAGAGTTAGACCCTGTTAGACCCGTAAATGTCAGCTCAAGACCAGTGAGCTCAGAACATTAAGGAGATGGCATCACTGAATCCCACTAGCATTCTACCTTAGAAGTGCATACCATAAGCCCAGGGAGTCAGAACAGATCAATTTAAGAAGCAGAGGCTAACAAGAAGAGTCTCACAAACAATTGGAAGACAAAGAAACAATCCCGAAATGAAAGGAAAGGAGGAAGTCTCAGAAAGAATGCTAAATGAAATAGAGACAAGTCAACTATCAGATACTGAGTTCAAAGCAATGGTTATCAGGAAGCTCAATGAGCTCACAGAGAACTACCAGGAACTACAGGGAAACTACAAGGAACTCACTGCAAACGATATCAACATGAAAAAGGAAATAGAAACTATCAACAAGGGCCAAGAGGAAATGAAGACTATAATTTCTGAACTGAAAAACATAGTAGGAGGAATCAAAAGCAGACTTGATGAACTGGAGGATTGGATCAGCGAGCTGGAGGACAAGGTAGAAAAAAACACCCAGAAAGAGCAAGGAAAAGAAAAGAGGCTCAGAAAGAATGAAGAGGGATTAAGGGAAATGCAGGAAAACATGAAACATAATAATATCTATATAATAGGGATACCAGAAGGAGAAGAAGACTAAGGGATAGAAAATCTGTTTGAAAAAGTAATGATGGAAAATTTCCCTAATCTGATAAGAGACAAAGTCACCCAAATCCAGGAAACACAGAGAGTCCCAAGCAAGAGGAACCCAAAGAGGCCCACTGCAAGACACATCATAATTAAAATGGCAAAATTCCAAGACAAAGAGAGGATCTTAAAGGCAGCAAGGGAGAAACAGGAAGTAACATACAAGGGAACCCCAATAAGGTTAGCAACTGACTTCTCAATGGAAACACTCCAAGCCAGAAGAGAATGGCAAAAAATATTCCAGGTAATGAGAACCAAAGGCCTGCAACCAAGGCTACTTTACCCAGGAAGGCTCTCCATCAAGAGAGAAGGCCAAATAAAGAGCTTCCCAGACAAAAGAAGTCTTAAAGAATACACCTCCACCAAACCAGCTCTGCAAGAGATGCTAAAGGGACTGCTTTAAGGAAAGGAAGGAAAAGAGAAAGAGAGAGGAACACAGGTATGTAAAAATGGCAATGAATAACTACCTATCAATAATAACCTTAAACGTAAATGGATTAAATGCTCCAATCAAAAGACATAGAATAGCTGAATGGATAAGAAAACATGACCCACACATGTGCTGCCTACAAGAGACCCACTTCAGGAAAAAAGACCTACACAGACTGAAAGTGAATGGCAGGAAACAAATTTTTCAAGCAAACGGACAGGAAAAAGAAGCAGGGGTAGTAATACTCATATCAGACAAAATAGACTTCAAAAGAAGGGCCATAAAGAGAGATCCAGAATGTCACTTCATAATACTCAAAGGAAGAATCCACCAAGAAGACATAAACATTGTAAATATATATGCACCCAATATAGGAGCACCCAAATACATAAAGAAAATCTTGGAGGACTTCACAAAAGATATTGACAGTAACACAATTATAGTAGGGGACTTTAACATCCCACTCTCAAAAATGGACAGATCTTCTAAACAAAATATCTACAAAGATATTGTGTCACTGAACAATACCCTAGATGAAATGGACTTGACTGATATATAGAGAGCTTTTCATCCCAAAGAAGCAAAATACACATTCTTTTCAAGTGTCCATGGAACATTTTCAGAGATCGACCACATGATGGGACACAAAGCAAGCCTCAACATATTCAAGAAAATTGAAATGATATCAAGCATTTTCTCTGACCACAAGGGACTGAAACTAGAAACCAACCCCAAAGGAAAAAACCCAAAACACTCAACATCATGGAGACTGAGTAGCATGCTATTCAACAATGAATGGGTCAAGAATGAGATTAGGGAAGAAATCAGAAACTTCCTGGAAACAAATGAAAACGAACTCACAACAACCCAAAACGTATGGGACACAGCAAAGGCAGTCCTGAGAGGGAAGTTCATAGCAATACAGGCCTACTTTAAAAAGATAGAAACATTTCAAACAAATAACCTAACCCTACGCCTACAAGAACTCGAGGAACAAAAACAAAGACAACCCAGAGCAAGTAGGACAGAAATGACCAAGATCAGAGCAGAGTTAAATGACATAGACACTAAAAGCACAATTCTAAGGATTAATGAAACCAGGAGCTGGTTCTTTGAAAAGATAAACAAAATCCACAAGCCTTTAAGCAGGCTCATCAAGAAAAAAGATAAAGGATCCAAATAAAGACAATCAGAAATGAAGGAGGAGAGATTACAACTGATACCAGAGAAATACAAAGGATTGTAAGAAATTACTACAAAGAACTGTATGCCAAGAAATTTAAAAACGTAGGTGAAATGGACACATTTCTAGAAAAATATAATCTTCCAAAACTGAATGAAGAAGAAGCAGAAAACCTGAACAGACCAATAGCAGCACACGAAATTGAAGCAGTCATCAAGAAACTCCCATCACACAAAAGCCCTGCACCAGATGGTTTCACAGGAGAATTCTACAAAGCATTTAAGGAAGAGTTAACCCCTATCCTTCACAGACTATTCGAAAACATCCAAACTGATGGAAGACTCCCAAACTTTTTTTATGAAGCCAGCATCATCTTAATCTCAAAACCAGATAAAGACACAATGAAGAAAGAAAACTTCAGGCCAATATCGCTGATGAACATAGACGCTAAAATCCTCAACAAAATATTGGCAAACTGCATCCAGCAATACGTTAAAAAGATCATACACCATGACCAAGTGGGATTCATTGCAGGGATGCAAGGATGGTACAATATTCACAAATCAATAAAAATAATACATCACATCAACAACAGCAAAGACAAAAATCACATGATTATATCAATAGATGCGGGAAAAGCATTTGACAAGATACAGTATCCATTTCTGATAAAAAACACTCAGCAAAGTGGGAATAGAGGAAGCATTCCTCAACAAAATAAAGGCCATATATGGGAGACCTACAGCCAACATCATACTCAATGGACAAAAACTTAGAGCTTTCCCACTAAGATCAGGAACAAGAGACGGATGCCCTCTCTCACCACTCCTATTCAACATAGTATTGTAAATCCTAGCCATAGCAATCAGATGAGAAAAAGAAATAAAAGGCATCCAAATTGGAAATGAGGAAACAAAACTGTCATTGTTTGCAGATGGCATGATAGTGTACATGGCAAATCCTATAGACTCCACCAAAAAACCACTTGACCTAATAAATGCATTTGGAAAAACAGCTGGAATCAAAGTCAATACTCAGAAATCAAAGGCATTCCTGTATACCAACAATGAAACTGCAGAAACAGAAATCAGGAAAAAAATCCCATTTGATATAGCAACAAGAAAAATAAAGTACCTAGGAATAAATCTGACCAAGGAGGTAAAAGACGTACGCAGAAAACTACACAACACTGAAGAAAGAAATTAAGGAAGACACAAACAAATGGAAGCACGTACCATGCTCATGGATTGGAAGAATGAACATCATCAAAATGGCCATACTACCCAAAGCAATTTATAGATTCAAAGCAATCCCTATTAGTGTACCCATGACACATTTCACAGATATAGAACAAGCATTTCAGAAATTTATATGGAGCCATAAACGACCCCGAATAGTTGCAGCAATTTTGAGAAAGAAGAACAAAGCAGGAGGGACCACAATACCTGTTATCAAACTGTATTACAAGGTCACTGTCACCAAAACAGTCTGGTACTGGCATAAAAACGGGCACATAGACCAATGGAAAAGAACAGAGAGCCCAGAAATAAACTCAAGTCTTTACGGTCAATTAATATTTGACAAAGGAGGCAGGAGCATAAAATGGAGCAAAAATAGCCTCTTCAACAAATGGTGTTGGGAGATCTGGACAGCTACGTGCAAAAAAATGAAACTCGATCACCAACTTATGCCATACACAAAAATAAATTCAAGGTGGATAAAAGACTTAAATATAAGTTGTAACACCATAAAAGTCCTCGAGGAAAACATTGGCAGGAAAATCTCAGACATTCCACGCAGCAACATCCTCACAGACATGTTCCCTAAAGCAAAGGACATAAAGGAAAGAATAAACAAATGGGACCTCATCAAAATAAAAAGCTTCTGCATGGCCTAAGAAAACAACATTAAAATAAAAAGAGAATCAACTGTATGGGAAAACATATTTGCCAATGATACCTCAGACAAGGGCCTGATCTCCAAAATATATAAAGAACTCACACGACTCCACTCCAATTTTTTAATTGGGAAGACAAACAACCCAATTAAAAAATGTGCAAAGGACTTGAACAAACACTTCTCCAAGGAAGACACACAGAGGGCCCAGAGACATATGAAAAGATGCTCAGCATCACTAGCCATCAGATAGATGCAAATTAAAACCACAATGAGGTACCATCTCACACCAGTCAGAGTGGCCAACATAAACAAATCCACAAACAAATGTTGGAGAGGATGCGGAGAAAAGGGAACCCTAGTGCACTGTTGGTGGGAATGCAGACTGGTGAGGCCACTGTGGAAAACAGTATGGAATTTCCTCAGAAAACTAAAAGTGGAATTGCCCTTTGACCCAGCAATTCCGCTGCTGGGGTTATACCCTAAGAACCCTGAAACACCAATCCAAAAGAACCTGTGCACCCCAGTGTTCATAGCAGCACAATTTACAATAGCCAAGTACTGGAAGCAACCTAAGTGCCCATCAGCAAACGAGTGGATCCAAAAACTATGGTATATTTACACAATGGAATTCTATGCAGCAGAGAGAAAGAAGGAGCTTATACCCTTTGCAACAGCATGGATGAAACTGGAGAGCATTATGCTAAGTGAAATAAGCCAGGAGGTGAGGGACAAATATCATATGATCTCACCTTGAACTGGAACATAATCAACAGAAGAAAAAAGGAAACAAAATATAACCAGAGACATTGAGGTTAGGAAAAATGTAGCAATAGGCAGTGGGGAGTGGGGAGGGGACAGTGAGGAGATGGGATTACAGGAACTACTATAAGGGACAAATGGACAAAATTTAGGGGGAGGGTGGAGGTGGGGGAGGGAAGTGGGTTCGGCTGGTGTGGGTTGGAGGGATGGGGAGAAAAGGCACACAACTGTATTTGAATGACAATAAAAATTAAAAAGAAAAAACAAGAAAAAACAAAAAAATCCATATGGTAGACCTGGGGTGGTGAACATAATGTAGTGTACACATGATGTGTTGTATAATTGTATACCTGAAACCTGTATAATTTTGTTAACCAGTGTCACTCCAATAAATTCAATATAAAGGAGAAAATTACCCAGAGTCTAACACTAGTCAAACGATAACATTAGAGAACGTAACACCAAGCTTTCAGAATCAGATGCATTTACTCCTATAGATCTATCAATGCTGTCACAAATGGGAAAGCTCTGCACAGGAAAGGAAACCCTCAACAAAGTGAAAGGCAACCTACTAAATGGGAGAAAATATGCCAATTATGTATCTGAAAAGGAGTTAATATCTAAAATATGAAAAAAATCATAAAAATCAATAGCAAAGAACAATATGATTAAAAAATGGGAAAAGCACCTGAATAGATATTTTTCCTAAGACAGACAAACACAGGTACATTCAAAGATGCTCATCATCACTAATCATCAGGGACATGCCAATCAAAACCACAATGAGATATCACCTCACACCTGTTAGAATGGCCATTATAAAAAAGACAAGAGGTAACTGTTGGCCGGCATGTGGAGCTTGTGTACTGTTGGAGGGGAGGGGCATTGGTGCCACCACTATGAAAACTTGTACAGGGGTTCCTCAAAAAATTAAAAGTAGAACTACCAAATGATCCAGTAATTCCACTTCTGGGTATTTATGTGATGAAAAGAGCAACACTAACTCAAAAAGATATATTCACCCACATGTTCATTTGCAGCATTATTTACAGTAGTCAACATATAGACGCAACCTATGTGTCCATCAATAAATAAGTGGATTAAAAATGAGGTGTATATACACAATGGGATACTATTCAGCCATAAAAAAGAAGATACTGCCATGTGCATCAACATGGCTAGACCTTGAGGCCATTATGCTAAGTGAAATAAGTCAGAGAAAGACTAATAATATATAGTCCAACTTATATGTGGAATCTAAAGTGAAAGAAAAACCCAAGTTCACAGATACGAAGAACAGATTGGTGGTTGCCAGAGGTGGAGGTGAAGGATGGGGAAAGTGGGGAAAGGTGCTCAAAAGGTACAAACTTCCAGTTATAACATAAGTAAGCCACAGGAATATAATGGACAACATGGTGTCAGTAATTAATAATAATGTAATACATATTTGAAAGTTGCTATGAGAGTAGATCTTAAAAGTTTTCATCACAAGAAAAAATAATTTGTAATTTGTAGCTATATACGGTGGCAGACTTTAGCTAGACTTATACTAGTGATCATATATACAAATAGTGATTATGTCGTACACCTGAAACTAATGTTGTATGTCAATTATATATGTCAATTAACCTAAAAAAAAAAACCCAATTACTTTAAATGCAAGTGGATTAAGTGGTCCATTTAACAAAACAAGGTTCTTAAATATACTGTCTACAAAGGCCCACTTCAGATTGGAAGATGCACACAGAATGAAAGTAAAGGGATGGAAAAAGATATTTCATGAGCATGGAAACAAACAAACAAAAAGCTGATGTACAATACTCATCCCAGACAAAATAGACTTTAAATTAAATGCTGTAGCAAAAGACAAATAAGGGACAAAGAAGGACCCAGCAATTTCACTTCTGGGTATTTATCTGAAGAGACCCAAAACACTAAATCAAAAAGACATATACATTCAGATATTTGTTGCAGCATCATTTACAATAGCCAAGCTATGGAAACAACCTAAATGTCCATCAATAGGTCAATGGATAAAGAAGAAGTGGTACATTTATACAGTGGAATATGATTCAGTCATAAAAAAAGGAATGAAATCCTGCCATCTGCAACAACGTGGATGGACCCAGAAGGTATTGTGCTGAGTAAATTAAGTCAGACAGAGGAAGACAAATGCCATATGATGTCAATTATATGTGAAATCTAAAAAAATAAATGAACAAGCAGAGCAGAAATAGACTTATAGATACAGAGAACATTTTGACATTGCCAGATGGGACGGGGAATAGGGGATGATAGTTACATAATAGTCATGGGGATGTAAAGTACAGCATAAGGAATATAGTCAATAATATTGTAATAACTATGTACAGTGTCAGATGGGTACTAGGTTTATTTGGATGATCACTTTCTGAGTTATATAAATGTCTAATCACTGAGTTGTATACCTGATATTGTGCATCAACTGTAATTGGAAAATTAAAAATTATTAAAGTAAAAGAATGCATCAGCAGTGAGGGTGGCCACCCCTGACTGTCTCTGACTATTCTGGGGAGGCAACCCGTGCATCACTTTGTTGACCCCAAGAATGAAACTACATGTTGAGAATGGCTCCTGGTGGCCAACTGGGCTCAAATTTATAAACAGAACCTAACAGTCATTGCTAAACAGGGGCCTCTCATGTAAGACAAACTTCAGGAAGAAGCCTACACTGAGCTAGCTGCCTGCCTGCACTGTGTTCCTGCTGGTTGAGTCACCCCTCATAAAGTAGTTCTTGGAATTGTACTTCAACTAACAGGAATGACACATTCCTGGTCCACTCAGAGCTGCACAGCTATTTCCTCATTAGCTTCTTTACTAACCAATTAGAGTGGCCACATACCGAGCAATCAGGACAGTGCTTTTTTGACAAATCTAACTGTGAGGATTTGGAGCCCTCATTTGCATATGGAGAGACCAATCAGGAGTCAGGGTGTAGGGACTTCACTCTATATAAGCCAGTTCTCCTCTGGTTGGGAGAATGCACTTTTTCTTTGCACCAAAACCGAAGACTGTATTTTCACTGGAACAGAGCAGAGCAAAGCTGTCTACCCAGAGAAGGGTTCACGGCAAAGCTGCCTCAGAGCCATGCTGTTCCATAGCCATGCTATTTCATAATTGAGCTGTAACACTGTTGAGCTGTGTTGTATCACAGTCAAGCTGTTTGCACTGAATACAGTTTCCTTTTTATGCACACCTCAAAATTAGGAATTCCTGTTGACATTGAATTAGCACCAATGACCATTGGTTGACAACTGCTTGGCCTGATGCTGGCTGCTGCTGAAATCAGTGCTACCATGGTCTGGCCTTCCAAGCCACACATCCCAGGCTTATGACCCAACTCAAATGTGCCCACGGCCTCTTTTCTCATGGGTCAGCTACTTTCTCCACTTTCTCATGTCTGGGTTTCCAGTTCTTCTTATGGTTAGTAATAAGCAGACAGTATAGTACAGGAAATAGGTCTGTGGACCTGCAGAACCCTCTGGACATGGTGAGGGTAAGGAAGGTGGAAATATTGCTGATGTGCTGAACCTGAACTGAAATTCAAATGTTACTTTCTTACTCACCAGGTAACTGAGTCAAAGACAGTTTTTTTCTTCCCTCCAAAGTCAACCGCCTCAGAAACCCAAACCCATACATTCTCTAAGACAATTAAAGGAGAACATCAAAATATAGAGACCAGAGCTGACACTTCTTTTGACTCTTGCTTATGTAGTGGATTCCCACTTCCCTCCCTGCCAAAAAACTTTCAAATAATGTATTAGAAATTCTCTGGCCAACAGAGGCTGCAGTGTTCCTGGTCAGGAGGTCCTAAGAGATCTTGTGCCTCAGTTACCTCCAGGGAGGGACCAGTGGGAACACATGTTCCTGGTTTGAGGGCTACAGGCCCATCCAGGGCACATGATGGGCAGAATGTGTGGGCTGGGAAGGGGGTAGGAGCAGGGCTAGCACCTGTATCTGTAGCCCCGCAGGACTCTTTGGATGCTAATCACGGCTTTTTCCAGGGCCTGGCTCCTCTGTACCTCCAGCAGAGTATTCTGGTTATCCTGGAACAGGAGAGAGCTCATCATATAGCTGCAACCCTTCACCCCACACCTCCACCTGAGGCCAGGGCTCTGTCTCTGGAGGTCAGGCTTCTCAAACGTTTCCCACATGTGCTCCTGAGAGGGGAAGGGGCCTTCAGATTGACTCTAATATGGCTCAGAGATGCGAGCTACAACTAACTACAAACCTCTAGCCCCAATCCAAGAACTTCCCATTTTAGCTCTTTCTTCTCATTAATTCAATCTGACGAATTTCATTTCTGTTCTGGAGAACCCAAGATGGGGGCAAAAAATTTCCCTGAAGTTGTTTTAGTTCCCAAAATTCATGTGAACTGTGCATTCAAATATGTTACAGATTCATGTGTGTTTCAATAGGAAAATGTTCCCTTCAGCCTTTGAGTAGGATTCATAGTGTGAGATTCATCTCTGGTCTGTGACTTTCCCTGGCTCACTGAAGTGCTTCCCTGATCCCTGTGCCCCAGGCTTGCCATCCTTACCCCTGGAAGACATGGACTGTCTTTGTAGAATAGAGAGCAGCACAGCCTTTGGCAATTGGTGAGGAGAGGCCAGGGTTTGGAGGCCCTTCCTTCATCAGCTTTGCATCAAGCAAGCATTGAACCTCTTGGTGTGCCTGGGTGGGGACTGGGGACATAGAGATGAACTAGACCTCGACTGTGTCCTCAAGGAGTAACCAGGGAAGAAGAATGAAGAGGTGGGCACTCTCCTCTTTGACCATCTACCCACACTATATATCCCTCTATACCACTGTGTCTCACAATCCTGGGCAGAAGGCTGCCTTCTGCCAGCTTTACCTTCTCCATGGAATCTGAAGCTACTCTGCTTCTTTCTTCATGTCTGAGCCTGAGGCCCTAGCACAGGCCTGACTAGTGCACAGGCTGGCTAGGGGGTGGGGCCAGAAGGTGCCTCTGGGGATGGATGAGGGAGGGCTCTATGGGGGAAGGGGAGGCAATAGGATGCAGGAAATGGTGGCAGGGATGGGAGGCGTTCTTGGATGGCTGCAGAACATCCTCCTGATCTGAGCTTCTCCTCCTCCTCCTCAATTTGCCCACCTATTCAGGGATTACAAGGATAGGGGACTGGAAGTTTTTCTCCCCAGTGGCTCTTTGACCCAACTGGCAATTCTAGAAGGGTTGAAGGCTAGTAGAGCCATGAGGCTGTGTCTGTGTGACCTTGGGCCTCTCAGTAAGTTGGGAGGAGGTGTGTGGGTGGTGATGCTGCCTACATATGACTGCCTAAGGACAAACTCTCACAGGGGTGGCGTCAACACACTGAAGAGCCAGCTCTTTGGGGCTCTCTAGAGGCAGAGCTTCCCCAGGCCAGACAAAGTTCATTGATGTGGACTATGACTCATGTATGGTGAAGGCCTGTTCTGGAGACAGTGTGAGCCTGCCCTCAGGCCTTCTTACTCTGCCCAGTGGCTTGAAGGCAGCCCTTTCTTATGCTCAGGTCTTGCCATGGATGTCCCCTCTGAGAAGCCTTCTTAATTTTTCTGGCTGACCTGGGCTCTCTCCATCTTGCTCCCCCACCCCCCACACTTCTCTTATCCTCAGCACTGCTTTCTATAGCAACAGGGTGACTAAGGGTGGGGGGCCACATGCCGAGCAAGGTAAGTGAGCCAGTGCCTCCTGGTGGGTCCAGACTAGCCCCCACATGCTTCAGGAGGCTGAGACCTCCAAGTTCAAGGTCTCACCTTCAGGAAAATTTTGGTCTTTCCCACTTTCCAGTCTGTGTCTGTTCCCAACCACATTTCAGCGATGCACAGTGTCATCTGTCGAAACTTATCCTGAAGCTGCCAAGCAGAAACAGGAGTGGTTGCCAAGCTAGAGCGGGGACCCCAAGGCACGAGGCTAAGGGTCCCTCCTCAAGGGCTTTCTAGGGATCTGAGTTTTCTTCCTTCTACAGGCTTCACAGTCAGGGGATGCTGGGCCAGGGCACAGGCACAAAGTACCTCGGGATCACGGATGGGGTCCAGGGGAGCATTCAGGCTCTGGGGTCATAAGGCAACCACACAGTTCAGGGCCTGGGGCCTCTCTATGTGGCTGTAGGACACTTAGACATCCCAAACTTGAAATATCTGAGTGTCTGAGGAAAAATAAGGAGGACTTCATGCTCCTCAGCAGCAGCATCTCCCGGAGGTTATGCCACATAAAAGAGTGCTTGTTTTAAGCTGCAGACACTCACAGAAGGACCATACTCAGCCACCACAACACCTTCTAGAGCCTGGCGTGAACTAGCCCCTCCTCACTTCTAGGGCACCACGGGGTTGGGGGTGGGGGTGAGGGTGACAGATGGGGAAGGTAGGAGGTGAGGAGGAAAGGAAAAGCAGGATCATTTGAGAGCTTAGAGTGGAGGGGCCCTGGGCATCAGGAAGGCAGTGGCAGGGACCTGTTGGAATCAGGGACCTCTAGGCATCAGGGTTCCGAGGTGCACAGCACCGCCTGTGGACCACCACTGTCGAGCAGCAGAGTACACACCTGTAGGCGCGAGGCGCTGGGCAGCAGGATGCGGAACCTCTGGGAGAACTGCTGGAAGGTGTAGCGCAGGGGGAAGCCCGCCAGGCGGATGCGCACGGTCTCCAACATGCCGGAGTAGCGCAGCTGCCTTAGGCACAACTCGCGGTCGAAGAGCTGCACGCAGAGGCAAGGCTGAGCGAGCCGCCCCGCCCACTCCTGCGACCACCCCAAGTACAGGAGAACGAAACAACTTCTCGGTTTAATTAGACTTCCCTTTTGAGAAGAAATACTCGGTCAAAGTCTCTGAAAAGTCCTTAAAGTGTTTCTAAGGAGATAAAAGTTGGTAACAGAAACTGTGACATCCACAGCACTCCTGAATACTTTCCTCGGCAGGATATGCAAAGTACTGCGAATATAAAAGTAATCTGCATATACCCAGTTTAAAATGCTTTTAAGTGCCCCAAAACAGTGATCCCAAAGAAACCATCACCTCCTGACTGCAGCACTCCCAGAAATATCGTGCCTCTCACATTCGGGCGGTAGAAAGAAATACTTTTCCTATTCAGAACTAGAAAATACTCTGGTCAGCTCAGTCTCTCCCTGCCTGGGAGATGGCTGTGGTGAGGAGAGGAATTTCCACCTGAAGCTTTGCACAATAGTGCTGGGTCTCAGGAGACACTCTGAGACTTTGCATGGCGTGGTCTAATAGAGACCCTCCTCACCCTTCCAGCCACCAGGAGTCTCTAGGCACTAAGAGGGATACCTTCAAATCTGGCAAGCCCACCAGCAGGCAACTATCTACCTGGAAACTCTGAGGGTCCCAGAGACAACTGTTCATGGGGTCCAGGGCCACACAGCAGTTAGTCTGGGACAACTAGTTAGCCCCCGTGTATTTAGTATTTCTCATTTAATCTTTACAACAGTTCTACATGGTGGGATACTCAGTTCCAATTTAAATATGAGGTACCCAAGGCTCAGGGCCACACTCTTAAGTGGTTGAGCTAGGGTTCAAACCTGAGTTTGCCTGGCCCCTCAGCCTGAGGTCCCCCTACACCTACACAGCAGCTACCATCTGTGAGTCCCTGAGCAGTAGTTTCAGGCCCTGCTCAGTTGTCCCGCTCCTAAGGTAGGTGGGCAGAAAGCCTCTGGGAGTACCATTCTTACTTAACAACTGAGTACTGTGCCTATCAGGAAAATACATGCTGGAATACCTGGGACAGGCTCAATTTCATATAATTTTCTTTTTTTCAAAATGTCAGTTTATTTAATATATTTTTCTCTTATAAGATTTATCTTGTATTGTAAGATTTCCCTTATAAGATAGGATAAGATTTCCCTTATAAGATTTAATAAGATAATTTTTCCCTTATAAGATCCTTTCAGGTGGCATCTCTCCATTTTGGGAGTCCTGTATTTGCAGCCACTGGGTGGGATTCCCAAGTCCATGGTCAAGGGCTCTTGGGCAAGTGGTAGGCTCCTACCCTACACCACACAGAAGTGGATAAAGTCACTCTCCAAGGGCAACCAGGAGTGGTCATCAGTCTCTAAAATTATAGTACTTGTTGTGGTCCTTACTGAGTGTGGTTTACTTGTGCAGTTGTGCCAGAAACATCAAGTACAATCCTTGCTGTCCCCTGCAGGCAGATACTGGTCTAAGTTACAGAAGAGAAAACCGGCTCTGAAAAGGGAAGCACCTGGCCAACTGCACAAGCAGGCAAATTACAGGGCTGAAGATGACAGAGGTCTGAGTGATCTAAGCACTGCAGGTCACTGACCTGAGAATGGCCTGGAATGGGCACCCCACCTCAGTGTCCCACTTATAAAATGGGGGCAGAGAACAGTCCTAATGTTTTCCAGACCCGGGTAAAGGGAATGACAGGGCTCTAGGTGCCATCAGACTCATCCAATAGCTGCCCCTTCCCTCCCTGTGTGTCCAGCCTCCCCTCATTACCAGTGGCTTCTTGTACTCATTGGGTTTGATGCAGCGGATGAAGTAGGGTTGACAGTTGGTCAGGATTTTCATCAGCTGGTCCAGGGACTGCCTGAACTGGCCTGCCAAGGTGGCAGGCCGCCTGCCAGAGTCTGCAGACTGTGGGCAGAAGCACAGAGTCAAAGTGAGGTTCTGGGGAGTACCACCTGGGGCACAGCTGACCCATAGCACAGTGAGGGCTTCTGGCAAGGTTCCACAGGTAGGAGTGATGAGGGAACTCAAGTTAAAAAGGTTTAACTTTTGCTATAGTTAATAGGTTTAGTAATTAATGCATGTAGAAAGCTGTTCTTCCAGGATCTGTAATGCATGACTGGTCCTACCCTGACTCTAGGAAGCCTGCAAGCAATTCAACCTTTCTGCCCCAGGAGGACTGCAAGTAATCAAGATGGTATTTGAGCCATTGTGCTCCAGGGAAGGAATATCTGACAACCAGGACACAATAAAGAATTATTGGTCAGCAGAAGGAGGGATGCCAGGAAAATCACCGCATGGCAGCTTTAATCTGATTAAATTTTTTCCTGATTTTCAAACCCTTTACCTACTCTTTTCTTCTCCTTATAAAAAAGGTCAGCTTGATGCCCTGGCTGGTGTGGCTCAGTGGATTGAGTGCTGGCCTGCGAGCCAAAGGGTCACCGGTTTGATTCCCAGTCTAGGGAAAATGCATGGGCTGTGGGCCACACCCCCAGTGGGGGGGGGCATGCAAGAGGCAACCACGCGTTGATGTTTTTCTCCCTCTCTCCTCCTTCCCTTCCCCTCTCTAAAAATACATAAACAAAATTACAAAAAATATTTTTTAAAAAAGGTCAGCTTGAGAGAAGATGTTAAGATGGATTTTAGGGTACCTAACCTGCTGCCTTCTCAGACATCAGCATCTGAATGAAGCACACATAAAGACTCAATTCTTGTCTCTACTTATTGGTTCTGGTAGTGACAGGCAGAATGAGCACTGACTTTTCCAGTTTCAGGAGGACTGCATTCATTTATCCATCACAGGTTCCCCAAATGCCTATTGTTTGCAGGACCCCAGTTGGATACTGAGGACCCAGAAAGGAGTAAGATGGGGCAAATGCCTCTTGTCTAGAGTTGGGGTCAACCAAGTGGCATGAACAAGATGCTGTACCAGGGTGAGAAAAGAAGGCTAGAACTGGGAATACTCATTTTTATATCTCCCTTCTACATTTTCAGTTTTTCTCTAGGTTTTATATGGGGTTTTGAATGTTTTCTACAATGCATTGTATGCATTATTGTAAATTTATATCATTCTAAAACAAATGTACTAACACTTGGAGGAGGGAGGAAAGCTCAAGCCCCTCACCATGAGCAATGTGTGTTTTGTGTGATGCTAATCTTGAGCAATGATCCTTGATCAAACCTTCCCATGGTCAAATGCACCTGAGCAAAGTGTGTACTGCCAGCATGCACCAGTCTGGAGACACAAAGGTCTTTACACCTTAGCACCTGTGATGAGAAGATGCAATCACTGGGCTTTTTAATGACAATGGGCAGCTTTTTTTCTTGTCCTGGTGTGCAAAACAATGTGCATTTTTTCTCCACTACCATCCTGTTCCCTGAAACTTCCATGTCATGTTTTGGAGATCTGCAGGGCCAGGATGCAGCTGTGCTCTGGCCTCAGCTATAGAGAGTCTAGCATGACTCCACCTGGTTCCAGACATTGGTAATTCCTGCACAGCTTCAAGGCTCCTGAGTGCCTCCCTGGGCCTGCACTGCACATGGCCATGGGCCTGGAGGCTTGAGGAGATCCTGCAGAGGTGAAGGGAGAGTGGTAAAATGCCAGTGTGGCCAGTGCTGAATTCTTGGCATGGAGAGAAGGGGACCCTGTGTCTGCTTTTTCAATTCCTTGGCCATTCAGCTGGCTCAACCTCCTGAGGGTGGGGGTGAGGCTCCTCATCAGAAGATTCATAGGGCTTTTCTGGGACAGTCACAGTTAAGGGGTAAAGGCATGAGAGGGGGTGTTGTAGGGTGGGGGCAATGGGTAGGCAGATACCACAAAACACGCATTTTAATAATACACACATACCACACAAAACACACCCATACCACAGATACCATACACATACAACATGCACACACCTTCACCATACACATATACCACACATACCACAGACCACACACACAACCCAAAAAACATACATATACCACACATACCACAAAATACACATTTGATACACAGAAACATCACACACTACACATACCACATATACACAGAACACAACACCAACATATCAGTGAGACACACACCAGATACCATAAACATACCACATGCACACACATAGGCCACACAATATACCACACACCACTCAAAATATAAACACATATACCATACACACACCCATATCCCACAAACACACACATACCACACACATACATCCTTACTCACATTCACACCCACACATACCACAGACATCACACATACCACAAACACACATAGATATACCACAGACACTACACACAACCATGCACACATACAGCAATCAGAACACACACACACACAAACCAATATAGACACATAACACTATTAACAAAAGCAGATGTGCCCTGGCAAGATTGCCACACACTCAGAAGTAGGCACATTCATGTGCACCTGTCCCCTCACCCGTAACCCATGCTTTCACTCACCTCTGTGCCTAGACTGAGAAACCTAGATCCCAGGCAATAGGTTTTCTCTGCACAGACATGTGTAACCTTAGAGGTCCTAAGGACAGAGTAGCACTGAAAGAGACAACCATAGGACCCACCTTGAAGAACTGGCTCCTTGTCTTCCTCTGGATGGTTCCGTGGCCCAGCTTGATTTCTGCTGTTTCCAACTTGAAGATTTCCTTCAGGAACTTGTTTTGGGAGGAGTGGATCAGGGTGAGGATATCTGTGCTCAGCACATCTCGATTCTTCTCCAAGAAGCCTGTGAAGAGAGAAGAGACCATGTGCCAGGCCAACTCAGATTTTACTGTGACCTATGAGGAAAGGAGAGGCTCTGGGTGGGGACACTGGTCATATCAGGAGGCTATAGGAGCCCCCTTTGAACTCATCCTCTCCATTGCTCCCTCCATGTGTAGCCAATAGAGACATGGCATGGCACCTCTGTAGGCATGGCACCCACTGTCTGCACCCAGCACAAAGTCAGATCAAATGGACAGATAAACTCATCAATCCCCCAACTCACCATCCCCACCACAGCCCCTTAGCTAATGCCATTCCTTCTGTCTGAACTCATCTGATAGCCTCGTACCCCTTCTCTGCTTACTCAGCTTCTCTAAATCCTATACATTCCCCAGGATGCCTAAAACCACACATTGCTATGTCATTTCAACTTGATCCTTTTCTCTGCTCCTCTGCCACCATTGCACGTCTTCCTCATGCCCTCCTTCCTCATCTCCTGCTGGTGCCAGGGCCCTGCACTCCCCTGGTGCCCAGTCACCCCTAGAAGTTCCCCATTCTCCTGTGCCTCTGGCCTCCACAACCTGTTCTGGGGATGCTCTTTCCTCTTGAACCACTCAGGCCAATGCCTAGTCATTTTCAAGACCAGGTCAAGCATCATCTGTTCCAGGAAGCTCTCCTGGCCCACAGGTGAGGTGAGGCCTTCCTCTTACTTCCCCCTGGGCAGACTTCCTCTTGGGCCCTTCGCCCAGTTCAGGGATGGTCCAAGGACTTGCCACCTCTTCCATGAGCCACAGCACTCCCTGGGCATAGGCATGTGGGTACCATGGACAGCAGCGAGTTCACTTCCTTCTATGTCTCCCCAGTCACAGCCATCACCTAACTGCCAATATTCCAGGTATGACCACTGGCCACAGTGATGGCATGTCCACACACCCTGCAGTTTAGATTTACCATAGTGAGAGGCCTGTGGGCTTGTATCAGGGCTCTGGCCCACAAAATTTCTGCGTGACCTTAGGCAAGTGTGACTCAACAACTGCTTATTTACATAAAGGAGCTAAAAAAAAGAAAAGAAGGAAAAGGAAGAAGTGAAGAAGACCCTCCATAACTGCCTCCACCAATTCTTGAAAATCTGGCTGTCTAGTCTTGTCCAGGGAGCTTACAGTGTGGAGAGGAAGGCATGACCACTTCTGCCTTTACCCCTGAGGCAGAGGCAGTTCTGAGAGAGTCTGTATGCCCAGTCTCCCCCCGCCAGCCAGTCTGTACAGGAGCAACTGCTACCGAATCCCTTGTGAAACCAGCGAGAAGGTGCTAGCTACTGTGCTTTTCTGGAAGCCCAAAATGGAAGAAGGAAAGAAATTAAACAGTGCTTGGCTTACTGGTTCCAAGCACATCCAGGTAACTTAATGATTATGAGCTTCTTGGAAGTTATTTCCTTCCTTATTGTGAATTTAAACTGCACAGGTCTTGGAAATGAATGTGTGCCTTCAGGCAGTATGTTGTGCATGTGTGAACATGTATGTATATGTGTGAGTGTGTGTGTACTTTGACATGTTTAGGAAACAAGCAAATGTGTAACTCACTAAGGAGAGCCTTGTAGCTCCAAAGTCCCTCCATCAGCCCTATTCTGGGGATCTTGGAAGGTCCTACTAGGGCCAGGGGCCTGAAGACTGAGTCTCCAGATATTGGGGAGGAGCAATGTTATGGGCTGAGTTGTGCCTCCCCAAAACTCATATGTTGAAATTCCAACCTTCAGTACCTCAGAATATGACTATATTTTTAGATACAGCCACTAAAGAGGTGATTAAGCTAAAATGAGGCTATTCTGGTGGATCCTAACCCATAAGACTGGTGTCCCATAAGAATAGGAGATTAGACACAGACACACACAGATACAAAAAAGATGCCACGAGAAGATTCTATCTACAAGGAAAAAGGACTCAGAAGGAGCCTATCCTCCTGATACCTTGATGTTGGACATCTGGCCTCCAGAGTGTGAAGGAATAAATTTCTGTACGCATCTGTGGAACCTTGCTATGACAGCCCAAGGCAACTAGCACAGCAGGAGAGAAGAAATCACCTCTCCACTCTCATTATGGGCAAGAATGGACTCACTCTGAAGTTGGGCACAGAGTCCCACTGGGAAGTAGCTGAAGGGGTTGCTTCTCCAAGCCAGGCCAGATGAGGGCCAGGCATCGTCTGAAGGGCCATACTCCTGGGACTCTGAGGATTGACTTCTGCATGAGCATGACCCCAACTTTCTTTTCCCACTTTTTAAGTTACCCCACTTTTTAGTGGGGTGTGCTGCGCATACCTGCACAACCTGGTGTGACGCCTGCAGAGACAGAATTAAAGATGGGAGAGAGGATGGGAGCCCATAAGAGTAAGAGGACTGCAGCAGGAGCTCTGGCAGTACGCAAAACCCTCACAGAGCTGGGAGTGATGAGAGTGAGAGTGTGCTGCCTATCTCTCCAACTGAGCAGTGTAACTGTGAGTCTCCAGTTACACAGACCATATGAACAACAGAGTGACATGATTGCCGGCCTGTTTTCCTGACTACAGCTGCACATAGGCCACTTTCTCTTCTTCTAAACACACCAAAGGGTTGACCACGCCAGGCCCTTGGTTCTCAAGTCAAAACCATGCTCGACTGTATTTCAACATATACAAAAATTAGCTCAAAATGGGTCAAACACCTAAATGTAAAAGCTAAAACTAGAAAACTCTTAGAAGAAAGTATCGGGGTAAATCTTGGGTTGGACAATGGTTTCTAAGTCATGACACCAAAAGCATGAGCAACAAGAAAAAATAAGCAAGTCGGACATCATAAAATCAACACTTCTGTGCTTCAAAAAATACTATCAAGATAACACACAGAAAAATATTTACAAATTATATATCTGATAAGGTACTTATATTCAGAATCCATTAAAAATTCTTATAACTCAAAATAAGAAGACAACCCAATTAAAATATGGGCTAAGGATATGAATAGACATTTCTTCAAAGATGATATACAGATAGCCAATAAGCACATGAAAAGATACTCAACGTTATTAGGCATCAGGGAAACACAAATCAAAACCATATTGAGACACTACTTAAACTCACTAGGATGGTTGTAACCAAAAAGGCAGACAATAACGTGTTGGGGAGGATTTGGAGAAATTGGAACTTTTATACATTGGTGGTGGGAATGTAAAACGGTATAGCCATTATGGAAAACAGTTTGGTGGTTCCTCAAAAGGTTAAACCATATGACCCAAGAATTCCTCTCATA
The DNA here is from genome assembly GCF_022682495.2 of Desmodus rotundus. Taxonomy (NCBI): domain Eukaryota; kingdom Metazoa; phylum Chordata; class Mammalia; order Chiroptera; family Phyllostomidae; genus Desmodus; species Desmodus rotundus. The sequence continues at coordinate 108,918,901 of NC_071388.1, forward strand.
GGTATATACTCAAAAGAAGTGAAAAGACATACATTATTCACAGTAGTCATAAAGTAGAAACAACTCAAATGTCTAACAACTGAAGAAGGGATAAACAAAATATGATGTATTTACACAGTGGAATATTATGTTTCAATATAAAGAAATGATGTCTTGACACATGGTACAACATAAACCTTGAATACATGATGCTAAATAAAAGAAGCCAGTCAAAATACCACACATTGTGTGTCTACATTTATCTGAAATGTACAGAATAGGCAAATCCATAGAGAACTGAGTGGTTGTCAGAGGCTGGGAAGGGTTGGGGAGAAATGAGGAATGAATGCTAATGGGAGGTTTCTTTTGGGGGTGGAGAAAATGTTTTAAATTGTGGCAACAGTTATGTAACTGTGAATATACTAAAAACCATTGAGTTATATACTTAAAATGGGTGAATTGCATGGTATGTGAATTATATCTCAATTGAACTATTACAAACGAAACAAAACATTGATCTATTTGATTCCCTCTTTCCCATTGTTAGCTCTGCAAAATGACCTAACCACCCCAGCCTCCTTTCTGTGGCCTTTCTGGAACCTTATCCAGATTGGAGGAAAGGGATATAGTGAGGAGCCGCACCTACCTTCTACCTGGTAATACACATCACCAGCAAAGTGGGCAATGCCAAATCTGGAATCGTGGATGTTCTTGGGCTGCAGGAAGGCTTTGTTTTTGGCATGGACACTGTTCAGTTTTTGCAGCATGGTGGTATCTGTCCCCTAGAAGGACACAGATGACCTATGGGCTAAGATCCCACAGCCCAATCACAGGGAGATCAGCTGGCACACCCTCAGGACTCAGGGGTTCCCTCATGCACGCAAAGCAAATGAGCTCAGGATGACTGATGGCCTTTATCCAGACAGGAAACTGATGCTCAGGGGTTTGTGACTTGTCACAATGAGAGAGAGCAGATACCAGGTCTACCAACCTCCATTGCCAACTCTCTGGCTCCACCCTTCCCTACAATTGTCAGGCACCCCAGCCCTGGCTTCCCCTTCTCTGATTCAGAGTTCTTACTGCCTGCATTTGAGAGTCCATTTCCCCAAGGACAGACAAATTTCCCTAAGGGTGAGAGAATAAAATTTTTCCTTCTCTTTCACCACAGACACTTAGGAAGTTCTCTCTTAGGGTGTGTTCTTGAATCTAAATAATTGGTAACTGAGATGGAATTCTGTTGGGGATTGGAAGTGGTGGAATCAGGAAGCCTTCCTTCAGGGGCGGGGGTGGGGATACCCTGAGGTATGCCTCAAAGGTGAGGAGGTCTGGTTGGGAGACATGCTAGGGCTGGTTTTCTAATTTCTATCAGAGGTTTCAGCAACCCCAGAACAAATGGGTCACCCCAGGGAAGTTTCCCAACCTCCAAGAGGAGACATATGGGGTGTCTCAGCCAGAGTGATGGTAGGTCTATGGATGCACCTGTGGAAAGTGGCTTTCCTCGTCCAGAAGGGAAATGATACTCATGGGCTTGAAGGCCATCAGGTCCAGGGTAGGCCAGTTGTTGGTGTAGTGGATGAAGTCCCAGGTGATGTTCTCAGAGCAGTACTCCTCCTGCTCCAAGGTGAACACGTGCTGCACAAAGAACTGCTGCAGGTGCTCATTGGCGAAGTTGATGCAGAGCTGCTCAAAGCTGTGGAGACAATGCTATCACCAGAGGTGGAGCAGGGTCAGCTCTGCCCTTGCTGTGGCTGGTATGAACCACGGTGTCACCAGCCATTTGCACAGAGCCATATGTGTATGCTCACAGATGCACATTCCCATTCCCATGGAGTCCTGTGAGTACACGGACATGCACCCTCCCTCTTCTCTCTGCCTTTATCTGCATCATCTCACCTCCTCCACCCCATGGCAAACAGACTACAAGAAAGGAGAAGGTTCTGGTTGATGAAGGCATACCATCAACCCCCTGCCTTCAGCACCTTACCAATTCCCTAGATTTCTGCCAGGCCTGCCTATCTTGACATGGAAATAAACTTTGGAAAACCAAGTGTCCTGTAGCAGCTCCAGCCCTATGGGCAAGGGGCCTTGGTATGAGAGAAGCTGCTGGAGACTCAGTATTGACTTCTAGGCTCCTCTGCATCAACCAGACCTGCTCCTTACCCCTGCCCTAATCCTCCAACCTGCTTTTCCTTCTGATTCCCCACCTCGGGAGCTCACCCCTGGCTCAAGTCAGAAACCAAGGAGTCAAGCTTGACACCTCCCTTTACCTCCTCTCCATTCCCATTTGGTTGCCAAAGTCTGGTCCATGCTCTCTCCAACACAGTATCCTGACCTCTCTACTTCTTTTCACTCCCACTGCTTCAATGAGGTACAGACCACTTTCATTGCTTACCTGGAGCATGACACTGGCCTTCCAAGTATGATCCTTCTAAGGCTGCAGCCTTGCCCCTCAGTCCTTTCCAACTTGCCACTAGAAGAAGCTTCCTGACATGCAGATCCAAGTTCACTGCCTCCCTCACCCCCAGGCTTCAGGTTGTTTTTACGATCCAGACAGAGTGACACAGTAGAAAGCCTGCCTCTGTTCAAGGAAGTGGCCCCACACCACTCTGGACTTTGCAAAGTGCTGTGGAGGCACCCAGTTCTACCCCCATCTCTGAGCCTTCCCACATTGGCTGCCACTCCTCTCCTTCCTCATGGTCCAGCTCAATCAGCTCATCCCCTGGGTCTTGCTTAGGCCTCAGAATGGGTCGCCGACTTATGCAGAACCTTATCATACCTAGACTGCTCCTTCAACATCTGTTAAACCAACAGGTGAGGACACAGGTGGGCCATGTTCTTCACTCCCAATACATTGCTTAGAGAGGGCTCAGTGGACACTTGCAGAAGGCATGACTCACTGGGTGCTAGGTGATGCAGCACTCACCCTTCACCAGACTGCAGCCCTGTCACAAGCCCAGCCTATGGCTCCTTCAGGGAGGGGCCCTTGCATAAATGGCCAGATCCCAGACAACCAACTACTCACGGTCCTCCAAGGTTTCCAAAGGTATGCTTGGTCTACTCAGCTATCCCTCTAGGGGACAGAAACAAATGATCTGTATTGCTTTTTAGATTACTATGCCTAAGAGCTATCATCATATTGGGTCTAATTCTGAGCCCTGTCCTATGTTACCTGCCTGGCCTGCACAGCTGGTCCAGGGAGCCTGCCATCTCAGTATGCTTGCATTGGGAATGGCTTGTGTCTTGACAATCTTGGCTCACCAAGGGACCCTCTCAGACTTCACATGGAGACAGGGCCTTGGCAGGGGCATGTGAGGTTCAGGCCAGACTCTTGGCTCCTCTGACAGGGCCCAAAGGCCTTTACTTCTTAGAACTAGTCTTAAGCTCTGCCCTTCCATATCCTTTAATGAGCCAGGCTCATCTGACTAAGCTAGATTGTATATAGGATGCTTCCTGCTTGCTTGTCCCAGTCCTCATTTTCCTCACTTGATCTCCTCTACTTGATAATGTACCAGAGCATCAACTGTCCTTATTTGTCTCCATGGCCTGGCTCCTTTCCTCACCCTTGTCTCTGTTCCCCAGGCTTCATCACAGTCACCACTAAGCATCACTTTTCTGACCTGTCTTCTGCTCAGTTCTTCAGTATCCATTCAGGGGTGCTAGGACACTGGGTTACAGGCATCCTGCCTTGCCTTAACCTCGCCAAACTAAAAAAATCAGGGATGGCCCACAAATCCTCCACTTTCTTCCTAATACCTAGTTTGATGTGCCACCTAAAGATGCAGTCAAATCAATGTTTTGATTTCATTTTCACCCTAATATCATTCACTCAGATTCATGAGGAGAGAGATGACTCAAGAGGGGTGACAAATGCTGGGGTCATTGCCTAGCTTTTAGGATGCTTTTAGCTATGGGGCCTTCTCTGGATGTGGGGTGCCAGGGGATACACACAGACTATCTCCTTGCAGAAAAACACGGGCCTTCCCAGTGGACTCACCCTGGCACCTATGATTGGAAGTGAGAGTCCAGCAGGGAAGGAATGGCTACCTTCTAGCTTGGTCAGTTAAAAGTTAAGCTTATCTTCCATTTTCTGAAAGCAGGTGAACTAAGATCTTCATACCTATTGTTCTGGAAATTTTCAAAGCCAAATATGTCTAGGAGGCCAATGGCCCTTTGTACGTTTTTAGGGTCCTGGGCAGGCGGAGTGAAAATCACAGCATTGATCTTCTTGACAATCCACAGGAAGAGGTGCCCATAGATGCCCTGAGGAGACATGGGGTATAACCAATGGGCTTTAAAGCACAGGAAGAAGGCTTCCCCTTTTTCCAAGTTCACCCAGAAAGGGTGCACTCACACTGGATCTCATGTACTCACTGAAGGATATCATTCCTATTTTAAAGGCAAGAAGCCAAGCCCAGAGAGGCTAGGGGGGCCCACAGTCACCATGCAGTCAGTAGAATCGGGACTTGACCAACTCTCTCTGCTCTGTGTTACTCTCCACCAACAGAGCAAGGAGCCAAGTTCAACAGGTAATTGCCCCTTCTCCCACAGCTCTGCACCTTGACAAAGGCATCCCTCCGGTCAGCAGCCTGGGTGATGTTCAGAGGCCTGGTGACAGCTTCCCCACAGATGATGATGGAATGCTTGATCAGACAGTCCCGGAGTGCCTGGTGCTTCACCTGGGGGGGCAGGTGGACAGCTGACAGTGCAGGACCTGGCTCCAGGACACTGACCTGCTTGTGCTATGTCTTATTCCATCTTATGACCAAACACCTTACATCCAAGACCTGAGGGAGGGAGTTGCCTGTGACTAGGGCCAAGCCAGATAAGGACCAGAGTTGGTGTCCTGGGTGGGCCCTGGCTGAGGGTCAGTGTGAACACTGGGGTGTGAGAGCATTCAGGAGGGTTGCACAAGCTGGGTGGACCCTGAGCATCATACTGGCTGCTTGGTTGCCAATGCTGATCTCCTGGGGACTCAGGAAAGGGCCATCACCACTAGGTGGACCCTGGAAAACAATGCGCAGGGAGGGTTTGGAGCCAGGCTATGGGCATCTGGATGTCACACCAGCCCAGAGGCTGCAGGCTTGAGAGAGTAGGCCTGAGTCTGGACAGGCCAGGCCTCCACCATGCAGGGGAGACCAAGCTGGTAAATACCCAAAGTTTCTGAGAACCCTGCCATACACGAAGAGCAGCAAAAGCTGCTTAATGTGTCTTCCTTTTCCTTCCTTCCTTCCTTCCTTCCTTCCTTCCTTCCTTCCTTCCTTCCTTCCTTCCTTCCTTCCTTCCTTCCTTCCTTTTTTTCTTCTGGTTCTATTAATTTCCCACCAGAATGGCCAATGGGGTATGATATGGTGGGTGTCACAATGTCCCCAGTGCAAAGACATTTCTCTGCCTGTGCCTGTGGTTCTTCCTCCAAGTGGAGGCTCATTTCACTCTGGAATATCCTGGGGGCTGATGGTGTGAGCACATCTCACTTTTCCAGAACAGCATGGCTCATGAGGAAGCCCTAGGGATGAGGATGTGGGCAGGAACATTTGAAGGAAGATAGGGACAGTCCAGAGTAAGGTCATTGGGAGAGCAGAGGGATGAGTTGGGTAGAGAGTGAGATGTCATTTTGCTACTTTGTTAATGGTTAGCTCACATTGGTTCCTACCTCCAAGGCTGGCAATATACAGAAGGGTGCAGGGATTAAGCTGAGAGCCTGGGAGAGGGGTGGGAAGCAGGAGCCTGGGAAGGGTTATGAGAATCAGGGATCTGTGAACCCAGGCCTCTGGGGCCCCCTCAAAAATGGAAGCTGGCAGACACAACAGCCAGGCTACCTCCAGCAACTTCACCACCGTGGGAAAGGCAGGTGTCTCCAACACATCGGAGGAATCCAGGTTTTCAAAGACTGCAGCTGCAGGGAGAAGTATTAACATTTAATGGTGAAACAGCCTGAACTGACTGGTCAGAAGCGCCAGTAAGCACCTGGCCTGGGGTAGCCCCTGTCCCTGAGGCACTGCCTCCTGCAGGGCCCTCTCAGGAACCAGTGTCCCAGGTGATTATTCTTCCGCTCTGCTCCTGATATCAGGGTTTGGGGTCAAAAGGAAGTTTCAAGAAATTCAGGCTTGTTCATAGGGAGAACTTGGTGGACTGGGTGGGGGCAGTGCATGTGTGTGGGGTCTATTAAGGGAAGAGATGAGTCATCAGCTCCCTTCAACCCACTCTGCTGTTGATAGAAACCCAGGCATTTAGTCAAATAAGCAAATATTAACAGAACACCGTTGTAAGTGGGGCCCAGCCCTATGGCAAGTCTCCTGATAGCTTCCCTAATTCAAGATCGTCCTGCTTGAGTCAACCTCCACCTTAGGAATGCCAGGATGGGGGGAGGATGTAGTGACGTTTCTGTTTGTTTTTTTTAACTTTAAAAAAGCTTACAATAAAGTATACAGATAAATAAAGTGCATAAAACCCAAAGGTGTATTACAATGAATAATTATTGGGTCATCACCATAAACCACTACTAAAGTCTAAATACAGAGCCTTACCAACACCCAAAGTTCAGAATGGTGCTTTCTTGTGAAGTCCTTGTTTTTCTCCACTAGAAGTAACCACTCTCCTAATTTTCATGGAAACCACTTCCTTGGTTTTTATCTTTTTATTATCTATATATTAATCCTGGTTTTTAAATTTTGTGTAAGTTTTATATAAAGGTATGCATTCTTTGTGCCTGGCTCCATTTCCTCAACATATTTAGAATCCTCTTCTGTGTCCTGGTGCCCTGTTTGTCACATCCACCTTTCACAAGCAGAAGTGCCCAGTTTGATTGATAGATTACATGGTCACCTGCTACAGTTCACTTGGAGTAGTTTTTCTTACATGGTGTGAAACTGTGGTCTAAGTTCATGTTTTCCACATGGACACCCAATTGCTCCAGAACAATTTATTTCAAGTCTGTTTTTTCCCCACTGCTCTCTGAATTGATGTGTTTCATGAGTTCCAGAGCCACCCATAATCTCTTCAAATACAACCTATGCCTCATTCACTTTGTCTTTTCCTTTAGAACTCCAGTTCAATGTATGCTAGTCTTCTCACTTTGTCTTCTAGGTCAGGTGCTTAGGGAGCTAACAGTCCAAGACACTCTAATCCCCAGACCACCTGAGTGCTCACAGACTGGTTTGCAGGTTCATGCATGGCTCTGTTTACTCTGCTTTATCCTTACCCTGAGAGGGTAGTCCTTTGGAGTACAAGCTTAAAGTGGGAGGGGATGGATCAAGTCTTCACCTTTGGAATGCCCTAATCTTTAACATCTTTTCCTTAACCCCACAAGGCCACCAAAATTATAGCTAAAACTTGCAAAGCATTTTTCCACGACAAGGTTAGACCACATGACTTCAGTGCGCTCTTTATTTAGGTGAGAACCTTGAGAGATTTCTTTCTCTTCCTTTCTTGGTTCCCCCACTCTTTTTCCCCAGGGGATGCTGTTTGGAGGAGTATTACCTGTAAACTCCACGTTCCCTAGGTGAAGAATGGCTGCCAGCAGCTTGCTGAGGTCCCAGTTTTCAGAGTCAGAGAACATGAGGATCTTCAGTGCTGAGCGCACATGGGCATAGTCCTTGGCATCATCGAGCCCCTCACAGGAAGTGCAGTTCCCCTGCAGGATCATGCCCCTCAGCTTTTTGTAGGTGTCACTCCACACCCCACCTCCTTCATGTTGTGCCAATAGGCAAAGAAGCCTCATAGACTTAGCCAAAGGCCCTGATAAGTAACATTTCATATCCTCTGGGTGGACTCTGAGGGGCCACAGGAGGGCACAAGCTCAGAAAACATACAAAAGTACCTCTGGAGGCAGAACCAGAGGCACAGACACAGAATGCTGGGCTCTGCAGCTAACACTGGCACTTGGTAGCTGTGTGGCCTAGGTCAAGTCATTCAGCTTCTCTGAATATCATGGGTTCATTTAAGAAACACTTTCCAAGGCTCACTGTATGCCAAGCTCTGTGGTACTGCTGGAAATTCAGAAATGAAGAGACCTGGCTCTGCCCTGGGTGCTGTTCATGGAAGAGGGTCAGGCAGGAAGCAGATGACTGTCTCATAGACTATTATAGGTACCAAGACCAAAGCAGGTGAGGCCAATCCACTGGCAAGTGGGGTAAAGCTTCCAGAATGAGGCTCTTGAGCTGGCTCACATGCTGAGCTTTAAAGGGGTACAGAGGAGAGGGAGGTCTAGGCAGAGAACAGCTGGTGCTGAGTGGGAAGGTGGGAGGCAGGAGCCAAGGCTACAAAGAAGGTTGGGTTAGTGGTGAGGGGGGAGAGATTCGAGGATGGCAAGATCCAAAGGGACTTGGAAACCATTCTATAGAGCCATGGGAGAATTGTCATTGGAGGTGTGGTCTATCAGATTTGCATGTGGAAGGTCTGCAGGATGAATGATAGAGTAGGTGTTGAGCCTGCAGGGTAGGTGACAAATTAGGTCAGAGGTGGGACACAGGGTCCTGCCATGGTCCAGGCAAGACCCCAGGTGCTGAACACAGAGAGAGGGTTGCATAGAAGAGATATTCAAGAGGTAGAACTCATCTTCCCTTGTCAGCAAACATGGGCAGAGGGCCCCTTGTGCTGCACTGTCCCAGATGGGGGTGGAGTGGGGATCTGAGAAAGTAGGGATGCATCCCAGAGCAAGTGCAAGCAACGACCCTGCTCTCCTGGAGTTCAAGTTCTAGGGGCACCCACAAGATGGCAATTGTAGTAAAAGCAAGGGAGAGGCATAGAGATGACTGCCCATGACCTACCGGGTGACAAGCCTTTTTATTCATTGGTTCCAAAAAGGTGAGCTTTGTAGGGAAGGACCATCAGTTCGCAATAATAAGGATGCTTCAGACAAGGGTAGGTCTTTGCCAGTTATAAGGTGGGAACCAACCATGGAAGTGAGGGTGGGGAACCGAAAAGGGGATCCCATTAGAGTTTGGGCTTTTCAGAGCTAAAGCAAAGGTTGAACAGGTAATAGCACACCAGCCCGCTTTCCTCATTCTCCTTTAGCCCTTGAGAGGTGGAGGCGGGGTGGAGGCAGTGGAGGGGCAGGGAGTGATAAAAGAGATGGTCTACAGGGCAGGGGGACACAGAGATGAGAGAGGGATGGGGCCTCTCAGGGAGAGGCAGGATGGGGAGGGCCTCACCAAGGTCAGGTAGCGGTAGTCTGAGGGCATCCCCAGGCACAGCAGCTTCTTCTCCTCTGTGTTCATCCCCATGAGCATGGAGTAGAAGATGTGGTAGTTTCGCTCTTCCGGGGCCTGTCAAGGAAGGCCATCTAGAGAGCTTGAAAGTAATTCCCTGAGGCTGCAGAACCTCAGACTGTTGCCCCCAGTCCTGTCCTGGCTTCTGTTCCAACACCTCTCAGCCAGATATGGCTCTGGCTTTGACCTGAGATACAACTGGACCCTGAGATTGAGGCCAGTCCGCAGCCGTGTTAAGGCCACCCAGCCTGCCCAGGGAACCCATCTCTCTCAGGCACTTCCCAGAATCCCTGAAGCCACCTTCCCTAAAGTAATAAGCAAGAGAGTGATGTCAGGATACAGACCCTCAGAGGGGGACTGGCCCAGCCTCAGACTTAATTCCAGTAAAGGTGAGGAGTACTAGGCACCAAAAAATGAAGGAAATTATATGGATGAAAAATTCAGAACAGAAAATCCTATTATTTCTTTTCCTTGAGTACTGGGCAAAGACCATTATTATCCAATTCTAGGGATCCTTGGCCCATCAGGGTTAGACCAGGGTTCAGTGCCAGCAAGCTAAGATCTATGGCAGGGTTGGGGGGAGGCCTGAGGAGGTCCCTGGGGAAGAGGGAAGGTGGGGTGAGAGTGATGGAAGGGGACCTCCCTTGGAAGCCTCCCCAACCCCCTGACTCCTCATCCTGGGGCAGATAGAGATTGCCCCCAGGACCAGTGCAGTCTGTAGAGGCCTCACCTGATGGCAGACCCGGGACTTCTCCAGGAGAAATTGCTCGATGCATGCACTTTCAATTACCCCACTGGGGTTGAAGTAGATGTCGATGTATTTCCCGAAGCGGCTTGAGTTGTCATTTCGTATTGTCTTGGCATTTCCAAAGGCTGAGGGACAGAGGGTGTTACCCATAATGGGAGCAGAGAGGAGAAAATGTACTTTTAGCAGAGTCATTTGGTAAGGCTTCTCACAGAAGGTGGTGAAGCCCAGAACTGAAGACTAGATAGGATTGCCCTGGACAGTGGTGGCAGCCAAGGATACGCTAAGAGGAAGGCAAAATGCAGGTAAAAGTCCAGAGGTCAGAAAGCATGGGGTGTGCTTGCAGAGTGGGAAATTTGGCTAGAGCACAGGATACAGGAATAAGGCAGTGGAAGACAGAAAGAACTCATTAGTTAGTAAGTGGGCTTAGTAGCACAGATCCTTGAATGCCAGGCTAAGAAGTTTGGCATTGATTCTGCAAGTGATAGGGAAGGTGGGAAAGCTTTGGAGGAAGTGTGAGACCAGACTTGCATTTTTGAAAGATCGCTCAAGCTGAGTGGAGGCTGGGTTAGAGATGGCCAGCCTGTGCTTGCAGGGAGAGTGGCAAAAGCTGGCATGGGCTAGTGCACCGATGAAGAGGTCAACCCAGGGCAAACTGAGGTTGAATCATGAATCAAAGTGCATTCCATAGAGCGTTTTCTGCAGGCTTCTCAGAAATGATCCACAGTAAGAAAGATCCTTTGCACTATGTCCTAGTACATACACACCCCTACTTACATATATAATTAAGAGAAAATATTCTATACCAGTTCCTACCAAAAGCAATGTGCTGGTGTATTTCTATTCTATGCTATTTATTAGTTCTAAAAGATTTATTTTATGACCCACTTGTGGTTTGGGAAGCAGTTTGAAAATACTGTACCACCATATAGCATTAGTCCTATGAGAAAAAGGAAAATTGTTCCTTGGTCAAACAGGTTTAGGAATGTCTCTGCCCCTTGAGGAATCCCAGTGTACAGGAGAGGCTCTGAGAAGGACCACAGTTCAGAAGTCTGCTTAATGTTATTTTTAAAAATTATTTTATTGTTGTTCAATTACAGTTGCCTGCATTTTCCCCTCACCACTCCCCCCTACCTCAGCCAAACCCACCTCCTTCCATTGCTTCCACCCTCCCCCTTGGTTTTGTCCATGTGTCCTTTATAGTAGTTTCTGAAAACCCTTCCCCCCACTGTCCCCTCCCCCTACCCTCTGGTTATTGTTAGATTATTCTTAATTTCAATGTCTCTGGTTATATTTTGTTTGCTTTTTTCTTTTGTTGATCATGTTCCAGTTAAAGGTGAGGTCATAGCAGCACAATTTACAATAGCCAGTGCTGGAAGCAACCTAAGTGCCCAACAGTAAATGAGTGGATCAAAAAACTATGGTACATTTATATAATGGAATACTACACAGCACAGAGAAAGAAGGGGCTCCTACCCTTTGTGACAGCATGGGTGGAACTGGAGAGTATTATGCTAAGTGAAATGCTTAAGGTTATTGAACCCAGTGGAAGATCCCTCTTCAAGAAAGAACCTGATGTAGCCTTTTTTTCCTTTTGGTGGAAAGTGACAAGGTGATTTTAAACTGTATATGAAAAGGCAAAGGACCTAGAATATCCACATTCAAAAAAGGACAAAATTGGAAGTTACATGCTACCTGACTGTAAACTTACTAAAAAGCTGCAGAAATCAGACCATGTCGTACTGGTGAAAACACAAACAGAGAGCGTAATAGAACAGAATAAGAGTCCAGAAATAGATCAACTATATGGTCAATTGATTTTAGGCAAAGGAAAAAAAGCAATTTAATGGAGAAAGAATAGTGTTTTCGACAAATGGGGCTTAAATGATTGGAAGGTACTAAGGGAGGGAGGGAGGAAAGAAAAGAGAAAGAAGGACTCAATTATACCTTGTACCACAGAAAAAATTAACGAAAAATGGATCATAGACCAGATTGTAAAACCTAAGACTACACAACATCTAAAAGAAAATGTAGGAGAAAATTTCTGGATTAGGCAAAGATTTCTTAGATACGGTACCAAAAGCATAATCAATAAAAGAAAAAAAATGATAAATTGAACTTTATCAAAATCTAAAACTTCTGCCTACAAAAACACTGTTAAGAGAATGAAAAGACAAATCACAGACTGGGAAAAATTACTTACAAACCACCTATCTTATACAGGACTTGTATCCAGAATGTGTAACTAACTCTTACAAAATCATTAATAATGAATCAACTCAGTCAAAAAATAGGCAGAAGGTTCGAACAGACACAGAAGCTACACAGATGGGAAGTGAGCTCATGAAAAGCAGCTCCAGTTATTAGTCATGAAGGAGAAGTGAGTGTGAGCCGCAATGAGGTCCACTGTGCCTGTGGCAGTGCAGACAGCTGCCTGCCCCCCCCCCCCCCGCCCCCAGCACAGGGGCAGTGGCAGTACTCATCTACTGCTTGTGGGTGTACTGGATGGGGCAGCTGCTTTGGAAACAGTTTGGCAGTTTCTGACAAAGTTAAATGGCTCACTTGCCATCCAACAATTTCACTCCTGCATGATTATTTAAGAGAAAAACATGTGTTCACACAAAAACCTGTATGTAACTGTTGGTAGAGGCTTTATTCATAATCACTAAAAACTATAAACAACCCATATGTCCTTCACTTTGTGGACAAACTATGGTACTTATAAGTAATGTAATAAAAGGAATAAATCTTGATATAGGCAACAACATGGAAAAGTCCCCAGTGCATTATGCTAATGAAAGTAACCAGACCCAAAAGGCTACAAACTGTATGATTTTACTTATATGACCTTTTGAAAAAGATAAAACTATAGTGGAAAAAACAAATCAGTGGTTGTGACAGTGTGGGGCTGGGAATAGAGCTGACTACAAGGGGCCTGAGGGAAATTTTGAACATTCTGTATCATGATTATGATGGGGGTTATATGACTTGTATGAGTTTGTCAAAACTCACAAATCTGTACATCAAAAAGGTGAATTTTTACTGTATGTAAACCATACCTCAATTATAAAGAAAAAGAGAATGCGCTGACCAGTGGCTGACAACATTGGGACTGAGGTTATTGGCATTGGGCCACCCCCACCAGAGACTGAGTGAAGGGAGCACTAAGACCTGGCATCAGGCCTAATACTCTTCTAACTGGCATTGGCTCCAGAGTTCCCCATGGGGTTGGCCAAGACCTTGTCAGGTGTGCATTGCAGTGTGAATCTTATCCTGCCCAAATCTGTTCCTTCCTAAATCTGTTCCTTCGTAAGTGTCCTGCCAGCATTCCAGTCTGGAGGCTTTTCTTGCCCATTCCTGTTTCCTCCCCCTTCACCTTCTTCAGGGGTTACCACTCAACAAATCTGTTGCAGCCCTAACCCCAGCGAACAACTGCTTCCCAAAGGACAAACTGACATACACAGCATTTCCCAAGTTGATTTCATTTTGGACCCCTTTTAAAAGGAATACTTGTTACAATCCTGTGGAAAACAAACAGTAAAACTTATAGGGTCATCAGTATTTCCCCTTTGTGCTTCCTGGGAAGCCCCACACTACTACCCACTCCATTCTTGTCTTTCATGTCCTGAGGAATCTTGAAAAGTTGCTGAAAGTGTGTGGTCTCTCTTGTCCTTCCCCAAGGGCACCTCTTGGCAGGAAGGCTCCAGCCCACAGGAAGGGCCTGGGAGGAGGGCTGGTCTTAAGGGTGACTTACCTTCCAGGATGGGGTTGGCTTCCAGGACCTGTTGCTCAATCCATGAATGCTGGCCACTGACTGTGGCTAGGAACTGCAGGATGAGCTTGGTGGTCTCTGTCTTCCCTGCCCCAGACTCACCACTGCAAAGACAGTACACGAGGAATTAGTCAATCGAAACATAAGGTTTTCAGAACCTCTCAACTCTACTGCAAACCCATTACAGGCTTTCTTTCTGGGGAAGTCTGAACAGAGAATCTCTCCCTTCGTGCAGAATTCCCACCGCATTTGCCCTTGAGTCCTCTGTGGTTTCAGACTGTCTATGTTGTTCTAGTTATTGGTGTGTTTGTCTTTGGATCCTGCTAAACTGTGAGCCCTAGCAGGCAGGGTCTATTAGGTTCATTCCAAGGTCATGGGCACAGTGCTCAGTAATAACAGATGAATGAAAAAGACCAGAAGACTGGATGCCTTGTTGTGACATTCTCTACATGAGCAGGGAGTTTGTGTTGGCTGGAAGGGAACTGCATCAGTCTCTTGGGGAGCAATTTGGCACAGGTATCAAAACCTTCAGAATTATTCCGTGTTTAGTCTAAGAAAATAATCCTAAAATTAAAAAAATCTTTCATCACAAAGCTTTCTGCTCATTAAAGCATTATTTATTTACCATTGTAATTGTGGAAAATTAGCAGTAACCTAAATGGGGGAAATTAATTATGGTCCATCCAGTCAGGGAACATCATGTAGCCATTAAAACTGTCTACCCAGAGCTTGCAACAACATAGTCAGTGCTTATGAATTACAGGAGTATGGCAGATGTTGGCACTATTCAGTATAATTTTAACTAAGTGGGTCGGGAAAGTATTCTCCAAAAAATATCTAGCAATTTTTTTCTCAGAATATTTTTCTGAAATTTTCTAAAATTTCCATAGTGAATATATATTAATTTCATGCTGGTAAGATATGAAAACTGTTTTTTTTTTTTTTAATTACCTAGGAGCCCTGACTGCTGTGGCTTAACGGATTGAGTGCAGGCCGGGCCTGTGAACCAAAGGGTCACTGGTTTGATTCACAGTCAGGGCCAATGCCGGGGGTTGCAAGCCAGGTCCCCAGTAGGAGGCATGCAAGAGTCAACCACATCGATGTTTCTCTCCTTCTTTTTCTCCCTCCCTTCCCTGATCTCTAAAAATATATAAATAAAATCTTTAAAAAATTACTTAGGACACTTAGTCCTGTAGAGCATCATCCCAATATGCCAAAACTGTGGGTTCAATCTCCCATCAGGGTACACACAAGAATCAACCAATGAATGCATAACTAAGTGGAACAGGGGTTGCTGTACTTTACAGTTCACATAATGAGCTCCCACAATCCAGTCTCCAAGGTTCTTCTCCTAATTTTATTTCCTCTCTGGTACCATTTTGAAGCAAATCCCAGACAAATATTATTTCATCTGAAAATATTAATTTTTAGAAAGTTTTGCTCATAATATCCACACTTGCTATTCCAGTGAAGTCAGCCAGATCCCCAAGTTTCCACTGAGTCAAGGAATATGTGAATGCTTGCTGCAGACACAAGCAGGGGCAGAGAGCCAGGGTGGCAGGCTCATAGCCCAGGGGAGGGGAGTGGAGGTGGGCAGGATGAGAAGGCAGTTTGATTCCAAGTGATCTGTTCATGCAAAGGATAGAAGAACAGTGTGCCTTGTTCTCTTTTCAGGCACTGTGTCCTGGAGGTGAGAAGTGGCTCTGTGAGCTTCTCAGCCAGCTTACGACACAATCCTGGAGGCCTTTGGCAGAAAGGTTCCCTGCTCCCAGTGTAGGGGACAGATTAAGAATGTGCTATGCAGACAGGCAAAACCTGAGAGGGGTCAGAGCACCAGCTCCTTGGCACAGTATTCCCATTCACTAGGAGAAGTGAAAATGACTCCATTGAATGGAGTTTACTCCACTGGGTTTGAATTCCCTACTTAATAACTGTGTCCTTGGGAAAGCATCTCAACCATGGTTGTAGGTTTTCCCAACAGCAGAACAGGAGTAAAAATGTCTATTCAAAAGGTTGCTGAGAACATGAAGCATGATAACCTATGCTACAGGACTTCAGTCTGGGTTGGAACATCTCCTCCTCAGAGAGGCTGTGACTAGTCTGACCCCCCTCTGCCTCCACCTAAAGCAGCGGCGCCATCACTCTCTTTTCTCTTTCCCTGCAGTGTTTTTCTTCAAAGCTCCTATTACCTGCTGGAAAAACTTGCTTATTTATTGTGTGCCCATCTGTCTCCCTTCAATAAGATATAAGGTCCTTGAGGCAGGAATTGTGATCCCTTTTATTTGCTGTCCTCCCCATGTTAGGATGGTGTGGGGCACACTACTGGAGCACAATAGAACCTCCAATAAATGAGTGAATGAATGAATGAATGAATGACTACTATAACACCAAGCAATATGCCTTGGAGCCAAATTCCACCTCTTTCTTCCTATCCCTCTTACCCTCCTTTCCCTCAGTGCAAGGTGGGCCTGTGCAGGAAGCAGAGAGGCCAGGTCAGGCAACAACTCTCTGAAGCAGGATTAGGTCCTGGACTGGAGGGGAACACATCCCCTCTGGGCCCTAGTGACCTGAGAGCTAATCCTGGAGCCACTGCTACTCTGTCCTCACTTGAGGCCTGCCCTGAGTTTTTTCTTTGTTTTTTGAGTGAGGCCTTGCCTGTTTGACCACAGCACCCCAAGTGCCTATCCTGGGCTCACTTCTAAATGAGCCATCCCATCCTTGCTTGTCTTAAAGTATAGTCACTGAAGGGCGCACAGTCTAGGCCCTGGTAATACAGTGGAAGAGCAGGTTCTGAAGGAAGGAAGCTTTGGAAGGACTTTTAAGGGTAGGAGGGCAGCAGGGCCAGATGCCTGAGGGCTCATGTGCTATTGGGGAAGGTGTTTGCAGATGAATGGGAGCCCCTAAATCATAGGCTGGTCTGTGGAAGAGGTTTAGAGAGAGGAAGTGCTCCCTCCTTTATAAGATGTTCAGTCTGGGTGCCTGGCCCATCTGCCTCCTGCCCCAGTAATGTGAAGAGTCTGCCCCCACCTGATAATACAACACTGGTCCCTCTTGTTCCTCTTCATGTTGAAGTAGCAATTGTTTGCGATGGCAAAGACATGTGGAGGCAGCTCACCCACGTGGCAGTTGTAGTACAGCTGTACCTGCTCCCGGGTATAGAGGGGCAGCACCTGGAATGGGTTCATGGCTACCAGGATGGAACCTGTGTATGTCTGGGGAAGGGAGCAGGAAATTAGTGCCTTGCACTCTGAGGGCCAGCGCTGCCTGGTCCTGATCTTGGCCTTAGAGCAGCTGACTCTGGTGGGGTAAGGTGTCTGATTCTGGCTGGAAGATAAGATATTCAGCTGCTCATATCCCTCCTCTGAAAAGATGGGGTATTCGCCATGAGAGAGAACTTCAAGGTTGGGTCTACATTCACAGGAAGAATACATAAGAAAATCTTACACAGGAAGAAAATGTTAATGTTTACCATTCTATTGGATATTTAGAACAAGCTTGATAAAAATGGGTTAGATGTATGAAGTAGTGTTCACCTGTCCCCCACAGGGACTCTATGAGGCTAGTCAACAATTTCAGTCCCCACTGACCCCTCCTGGGATCCCAGTTGAGGACCACTTGCTCACATGCAACCCCAGCTAGCCCTGCCTGTGCCTCTGAGGGTGTGATAGGGGCAGCCACCTCTATGAGTCACATGGTCATCCCACTCTTAGTCTTTATTTTAGAAATGGAGAGGATAAGCTTTCTCACTGCAAGGATTATGACAACCAGGCAAAAAAGGCAAGCTAACTGCTATTATCAGACCTAGGGGCTCTGATGCATATTCAGCAGAAGTGGCTCAATAGGCCCTCTATCCCCTCCTCGCAGGGCCACCTCCTTCTCTCCTCTTCGTCCTCACCCTATTCATGGTCCCCTGCCTGCTGGTGACTCTGTCTCTGTCATATGCCTAGGAAGGGGTCATGCAGAAGACTATGCCCATCCCCATGACCTCTGGTCCACTTGGCCATCAGAGCAGGTCTTCTGCTCAGGGAAGAGGCAGTACTGATTGAGCACCTACTATGTGCTAAGCACAGTGCTGGCGCTGTATAGGCCAGCTTTCTGCACTCTCAAAAAACATTTTCACACTCTTTCAGATTAGGAACAGAGATGGAGAAATGTTGGGCAGCTTTTCCACATCAAATAGTGGGGATTGAACCAGGTGTGCCTGGCTGTACACCCCAGCACATGGTGTTCTTCCCCAGCCAGAAGGACAGCATGTGTGGACAAAGCCTCCATGGGGAGCCCCACAGGGACATGAGGGCTCACATAGATCTTGTGCTTCTGGTAGCGGATCAGGAGGTTATGCACCATGCCCGCCTCATTCAGGTCCCCCAGGTGGATCATGTCATCCACACCCTGAGCCGAGTTTGGGTGCATGGGGCTGAGGGTACCAAGGTCTTCTGTTCGGATCCAGTGTTCCTGGAATGAAGAGCACAGAATCCCCTAAGTGGGCAATGTCTGCATGAACCAACCCACTGTACTTCTCGTCCAAGCTCTCAACAGATCAGCTGACCTAGTGACACATTTCTGGCCAGGGCCAGTCTGTAGTTAAGGTCAAGGGACACTGGGACAGCATCAGGTCAGTCTAAGGCTGGAGTCAGCACATGCCTAGGACCAGGTGCCAGCTGGGGGCTGGAGGTGAATTTTAGACCAGGGTCAGAGAAGCTTGTAGCCCAAAGTCACACGTGGCTGTGATTAGGATCAATCACAGCTGGGAGACTCACAGACTGTTAGAATAAAAGTATGCAAGTAAAAGTTTTTTCAACTGCATAACATCATTTTGCAAATAGAAATGTTATTGTTAATTCTACTGGCTTCTATAGTATGCGGTCACAGGCCACAGTCTAGAATCTTCTCCTTGGAAGCCAAGCTTCCACATGCCCCACTCTGTAGAGGACTGCCTGAAGAGGAGTTAAGTTTCCTATCTTTCCAGCTCACTCACCTTTACTTTGCAAACCAGTTTTCTGCCCTCCCTCCTCTCTGACACAGCCCCTGTCCCATTTCACTCCTTCCCGCTCCCCTAATTGTCCTAGTTTTCCATCTGCCAACCCATCTCTCACTTTTTCACTATAAAAACAGTCCCTGAGACAGACATGCAACATTCACCATGACAGGACTCTCTATAGGCTGTCCTGCCACACAGGTCCTCACTTGGACATTAGAACTCCTGGTGTGGGGGAGCAGTACCAGAGAAGAGAGGGTTCAGAGTCCTGGGGCGGGATGGGGACACGGAGACACCTCAGCCTCCTGGGAATGCAGGACCACACTGACCTTGCCCTCATCATCTTCAACCAAGATCTTGCCAGGCTTTATTTCTTTGATGATGCCCCCAATAGCAACATTGGTTTTGTTGGCAAAGGGGGCGTTCAGCCACACATGGTCACCCTAGAGGGCAGAGAGAAGACTGCAGTCAGATCCGTGCTCCACCTTCTCCTTCTTGCTCAAGACTTACCTTTCCTGGGAGCTGTCCCTTCCAACTAAGAGTTCCCAAGGCAGCTGGGCCCTTCCACCACCCACCTTCCATCTTCTCCTCCTTCTTTATCCCTCCCTACCTACTTCTTCTGGTCACTCTTGCCAGGATAGTAATGGGAAGTGGTAGTGGGAGTGTCCCTGACCTAGCTTGGTTCTAAGAAATGGATAAGCCACATTTGCAGGAAGCAGCCTCTCTGTGAGGTAGAAAGAGTCTTTGCCCTGTGAATAGCCCTGTAGTGCACAAACCAATTGGCTGGGAAGAAGTGAAGACTAAACTCTCATTAGGTTTTTGCTAGCTCGCAACATGGCATTGACCTACATAAACCCTTTTGTGATCCAAAAAAGCTTACCCTATTCAAAGAACAGTAATTGAAAAGGGACCAGCAGAGGTCTACCCTCAAAGAAACTGAAATCTAAAAGGAGGAATGGACCAGGTGAATAAGACCAGAAAAAACAAACAAACAGAAGTGCCACAGAGCACTTGCGTTGTGATCAAGTATTTCACTGCAATTTCCAAAATCTTATTAAAGGGCAGACCAGAAGCATAAATGACATGGCAAGACAACTGAAAGGATGAGACTTTAACTAGTAGAACTCAAGAAAGAAATGGAGGATAAGAAATAAACACAGGTCAGAAATGACAGCAAAATTGGAAACAACAACAGAAGAATAGAATAGTGCCACTAAAAACATGGTAAACATCATAGAAGACAATGTAAACAATAAAATAAACAAAGCCAAATTAAAATGGAGTTGTAGCAGCCATCCCAAAGGAACTGCCTTGTGTATCTTACTCCTCAAACCTTTGGAATGTTAAAATAGGGCAAAGTAACTTTTGAATTGGACCTAAAGCAACCTTGTGTCCCAGAGAACTGTTTGCCAGGAAAACAAGAAAACAGTTATCACAACTACTGGACTGATGACAACTGGATTGAAAATTTAAAACATTGCTTAGAATCAGTGTCACTGTTTTAGCTTTTCTGCACCAGTAGAAATGCCTTTCTTCTATCTTTATAATTGTTTCCCTTCCTTTTCTCAAAATATACATTGCCATTTTCTTGTAATCAGACAATTATTTGAGCTTCTGCCTGAATCAGTGCTTCATGAATACCTATTCTTGTTGATCTCATAAATGCTTGTTTCCTCTCACTTTGGCCTTTTATTTTTAGGTTAACAACAGGCAGGAGAAAAGTAAGTAAATTGACATAAAAATTTTAAAAGATTAGGATTGGGAAGAAAATAATAGATATGGAAGACAGGAAAAATACAAATAATTGGAGTGTCTAAAGAAGAAAACTAGAAAAGAAAGAGAAAGATTATTTAAAGGTATAATTTAAGACAACTTTCAAGAAATTAAAGAAACCTTGAAGTTACAGATTGAAAACACACCAGGTACCAGGAAATATTGACAAAGAAAAATAAACTCTAGGACAAATACTAGTACAGGTTATTGAACTTCAGAAACAAAGAAACAATTTAGGAGGAGGGGTAGACAGACAGAAAGGTAAGTTCACTTGTAAGGAGAAAACATAGGACAAGTTCAAATCCTATGTGAGGTCCAAATAACTGCTACAAAGATCTCAAGAAAAGAGGAATGCACCCGTTAGAATGCACCCATTGCTACTGTCAGAAGAACAGAAAACAAGTGTTGAGGATGTAGAAAAATTGAAACACTTGTGCATTGCTGGGGAAAATGTAAATTGGTACAGTTACTGGGGAACACAGTATAGAGGATTTTCAAATAATTAAAAATAAAACTACCTTGCCCTGGCTGGTGTGACTCAGTGGACTGAGTGTCAGCCTGCAAATCACAGGGTTGCTGGTTAGATTCCCAGTCAGGGCACATGCCTGGGTTGCAGGCCAGGTCTCCAGTATGGGGCATGCAAGAGGCAATCACACATTGATGTTTCTCTCCCTCTCTTTCTCCCTCCCTTCCCCTTTCTCTAAAAATGAATAAAATCATTATAAAAAATAAAAATAAAAACTACCTTATGATCCAAAGAAATTCAAAGCAGGCTCTCAAACTGATAGTTGTACACCCATGTGCATTGCAGCATTATTCATAATAGCCAATAAGTGAGAGAAACTCAAATGTCCACTGACAGATGAACAGATAAATCAAATGCAGTATATACACATAAAGGTATATCATGCAACCTTTAAAAAGGAATTCCTGTCATAAGCTACTATTTGGGTAGATCTCAAGGACATTTAGGCTAAACAAAATAAGCCAATCACAAAAGGAAAAATACTGTCTGATTCCACTCATATGAAGCATCTGAACAATTCAAAATCATCAAAACAGAAAGTAGATAGGACTGAAAGAAGAGGGAGGGATAATAGTGTTCAATGTGTATAGAGTTCAGTTTTATAAGTTCTCAGATATGTTGCACAACAGTGTGAATAAGCTTAATGCCACTGAGCCTTATGCTTCAAATGGTTGTTACTAAATTTGATATTATGTGTTTTTTACCACAATTAAAAAAGGAAACTTAGTGATTTTTTACCCAAATTGCCATTTCAGTATAAAGGTAACAAACATTTTTGAAAATGCAGTAGTATTGCCATAAGCCTCCTGGAAAAAACAAGTAGGGAACAAACTAATGAACAGTATAAAGGATGAAAATTAGGTCCACATCAACACACATGGTCAGGAAGTTTCAAAATACTTGGGACAAAGAGAAGAGAATAAAAGCTTTCAGAGAGAAAAAAAATTATACAAAGACTCAAAAATTAGAATGGTATCAAATTTCTCAACAGCAGTGCCAAAAGTCAATGTAGAGTAAATGTATTCAAAATTTTCAGAATGAAATCTTATGCCCAACTGACCTCAAATGCAAATGAACATGTGTTTAGACAAGCAAGTTGTTACAAACATTTACCTCTTAGATAACCTTTCCTCAGGAAGAAATTATGGGACTTGCTATATCAAAACAGAAGTAAACCAGGAGAAAGAAAGACCTCAGTCCAGGAACAGGAGTAAGTACAAAGAGGAGGAGAAAGGGATGTTCAGGGTAGCTGTGAAGGACATCCCAAGATGACAGGTGTACTTAAGATATAGAAGATATCAGTCTATATATTGCAGGTCAGCAACTCTTGGAGAGATTTCTTCCTGAGGATGAAAGTGATTGAACTCCCAATGAATGAAGAACATTTTGAAAGGAAATGGACATATCTGGGACAAAGTTGGGGGTAAATCTTGTGATAAATACATAGAAAACTAAGCAGACAGGGAAAGGACAATTACAAAGTCTAGCACAGGAAAGCACAAACACTTAGAGTACACTGTGTGGCTCAACTGAGAGTAGCATTTGCTTAGGTAAAATAAGTAAACTCTGTATGCAGATTGGATCAAAGCTAGGATTTAGACTTCTGGCCAAGATGGAGAAGTAGGTAGATACACTTTGCTTCCTTGCACAACCAAAAGAAAAACAACAACAAATTTAAAAACAAAAAATTGGGTTGCTTGGCACTGGTGAATCCCTAATGCTCCTCCACTTACTACATAACAGGCATAGTGAGGAAAAAAATATATGGCCCAAATGAAAGAACAGTTCAAAGCTCCAGAAAAAATACAACTAAGCAACGAAGAGACAGCCAACCTATCAGATGTACAGCTCAAAACACTGGTAATCAGGATGCTCAAAGAAATGGTTGAGTATGGTTGCAAAATATAGACAAAAGTGAAGGCTATAAAAAGTGAAATAAAGGAAAATGTATAGGGAACCAACAGTGAAGGGAAGGAAACTGGGACTCAAATCAACAATTTGGAGCAGAAAGAAGAAATAAACATTCAACCAGAAAAGAATGAAGAAATAAGAATTCAAAAAAATGAGGAGAGGCTTAGGAACATACAGGACAACTTTAAACACTCCAACATCTGAATCAGAGGGGTGCCAGAAGGAGAAGAGGAAGAGCAAGACATTGTAAACTTATTTGAAATAATAGTGAAAGAAAAATTCCCTAATTTGGCAAGATAAATAAACATACAAGTCCAGGAAGCTCAGAGAATCCCAAAGAAGTTGGACCCAAGGAAGCACACATCAAGGCACATAATAATTACATTACCCAAGATTAAAAATGAGAGATTCTTAAAAGCAACAAGAGAAAAGGAGACAGTTACCTACAAAGGAGTTCCCATAAGACTATCAACTGATTTCTCAAAAGAAACCTTGTAGGCAAGAAGGGGCTGGAAAGAAGTATTCAAAGTCATGCAAGGCAAGGACCTACATCCAAGATTACTCTATTCAGCAAAGCTATCATTTAGGATGGAAGGACAGATAAAGTGCTTCCCAGATAAGGTGAAGTTAAAGGAGTTTATCATCACCAAGCCCTTATAATATGAAATGTTAAGGGGACTTATCTGAGAAAAAGAAGAAGATCAAAAGACGATCAGCAAAATGACAACAAATTCACAACTATCAACAACCGAACCTAAAAAAGAAAAAAAACCCCAAAACAAAACAAGAACAAATTGAGCAAACAACTAGAACAGGAACAGATTCACAGAAATAGAGATCACATGGAGGGTTATCAGCAGGGTAGGGCAGGTGGAAGAATGGGGGGAAAGGTACAGGGAATAAGAAGCATAAACGGTAGGTACAAAATAGACAGAGGGAAGTCAAGAATAGTTTGGGAAATTCTCAGACTTATATGTATGTTTATAAGAATTTATAAGTATGACCCATGGACATGAACTAAGGTGGGGGAATGATGGTGGGAGGTGGGGTGCAGGGCAGAGGAGAATAAAGGGGAGAAAAATGGGACAACAGTAAGAGCATAATCAATAAAATATATTAAAATTTTAGAAGAAGCTAGGATTTAGCAAGTTCAGGAGGATGGAGAGGTGGGGGTTATGGGAGAGGAGCTAAGGCCTTTTTTACATGGTGGGGAGTCAATAAGAGATAATGCCTGAAAGTAAAAACTCAGGTATCACTGTAGCATGTTCTTTAGAGACCTAGAGAGAAATATCAAAGAATCAACCTGAAGTGTTGACTGTGGTCACCTCTAGGGAAGAGGAAGCGGGGGGCTGACTCTTTAAACTGGGCTGCTGTACAACTTTATCAAAATAAAAGCTAAATTAAGATGAACAGCCGGGAACAATTGCTATAGAATGCAGAAGATTGGCATGAGCAACATACACTGCTCAGTGAATGCGTTATATAAATATCAGAACCTCTCAGTCCTTGGATGAAATTCCAGTGCAAATAGTCTCAGTGTGCAGCTGAAACAACTGGCAACTCACCAAAGCAATGTTAAAAGTCAAAGACACAATGGGCATCTCAGAGCAAAACTGATATAAACCAGAGACCAAAAAAAGAGACCATCTTTAATCCAGACTGAGTGATGATGTGTCAGCCTGACATGAGCAGCAAGAATAAATAACAGAGTTGGAACATGACTTTTGTTCACTCCAGTTAGCCAAAGCTCTAGTAGAAAATAATGAGAAGCCAACCAGCAGAAAATAGAGTGTCTTCATAAACTCTATTGGCAGAAAAAGATGACTATGAAGAAGTAGCTGAATCAAGAAAAGAGTGAATGAGAAAAGAACAAGCAGAAGCTCTTAGCTGCAAAGCAAGTAAAAGTCCTATACTGAGATTCAAAAAATAGAGGCTGAGTTACAGAAATCAGAGAGCACTATGTAGCCTTCATTACTCTTCCATCAGAAATGTCTGACAACCAGCTGCCCCCTGTCCTGCAGAAAGAACTTTTGCAGAAGAGAAGGTGGTAGTCCTCCAGCCTGAGACAGAAATTACTAAAGGAAATCCAAAGATCTGAAGTCATGAACAATTCATTTCTGGGAGACCAGTTCCTCAGATGTTTTTACTCTACCATCTCCTGAGATGTGCAGACATTTTTGGTCCAATTGTTGAAACTGGCTGTGTACCTTGATACCATGTGCCCCCTTGCTGTGTCTTTCTCTTTCTATGGTAGAAGAGATGAGCCTAGAGATGGCTCTGTACATGCAGATGGGTCACGGAGGAACCTCCACTAGGAGCCCTCTGGTCTCAGCCCTCACACAGGTCCATCAACAAACCAAGAGAAGCCTGGCCTTACCACAGGGACAAACAGTATGACTACCACTGGTGTGGAGCAGCCTGTCTTTCCCAGGAGTGCTACCTGCAGTGCCTGGTCATTGGAATTCTCCAACCCCAGTCCTATCTGTTAAGGCATGTTTTGACTGAGGATAGGAATGAAGGATTTTCCATAAAGCTCAACAAGTGTTTATGGCTCCATGAACTGGGGACTGTGCCAATCCCTAGAGAGATTTCAAAATATTTCCATCAGGTGTTGTCCATTGAAGTTCCTCTGCAAACACACGTGGAACATTCATCATTCTCATTTGCAAGGAAAAGGGGTTTCATTAAAGTGACTAAAAACCAGACAGCCCTTTTATTTGACAGATGGTAAAACTAAGGTCCAGAGAATGGAGAGGCATGGCTAGGGTTATACAGCAAGCAAAAGGCAAAGGTTTCTTATGCTTATGAAGTGTGAAAATCAATTTACTCCAACTCAGTCCTGACAGGTGTGGCTTGGCTGAGCATCATCCCACCAAGTGAAAGGTTGCTGTTTCATTTCCCAGTCAGGGTACATGCCTAGGTTGTAGAGACAGTCCCTGGTTGGGGTGCATGCAAGAGGCAACCAATGGATGTTTCTTTTCCTCTCTTTCTCCCTCTCTCCCCTTCTCTCTAAAAATAAACTTTAAAAAATTTAAAAAATTGTTCTCCACCTCAAAGTCTATTTTAATTACACTAGAAAAGTTTACTAGCCTGATGCTCCCCATCAGGGTCCACTGCTAATTGCTTTTAAAAAATAAAGACTCTTTCCATGCTGTAGTTATTCAACATGTGTGAAGTTTCTTAATAATAGAGATTAGAGTAAAAAATTTAAGTCCGTTATGGACTAAATTGTATCACCCCAAAATTGATATGTTGAAGCATTAACCCCCAATGTGACCATATTTGGACATAGGGTGTTTAAGGAGGTAATTAAGGTTAAATGAGGTCAAAGTGTGGGGCCTAATCCAGTAGGATTGGTGTCCTTATACGAAGAGGAAGAGACACCAGATCTCTCCTTCTTTCTCTCTTTCTCTGTCTCTGTCTGTCTGTCTCTCTCTCTCCCTTTCCCTGAGCACACAGAAAGAAGGCCATGTGAAGACACACTGAAAAGGTGGCCATCTGCAAGCTAGGTAGAGAGGTCTCACCAGATACCAACCTAAGGGCACCCTCATCTTGGACCTCCAGCTTCTAGAATTGTGAAGAAAAGAATTTCTGTGGTATTTTGTTATGGCTATCAGAGCAGACTAATAGAAAGCCCCTTTGAATTCAGACAGATCTGGGTTCTAATCCCCACTCTCCATTCCATGAGCTGTATGGCCCTTAACCAAGGGGAAGTTACTTAACCTCTCTGAGCTTGTTTCCTTCCTCATCTGTTGAAAGGAGCACTTTCACAGGGCTGCTGTAAAGATGGCATGTAACATGGGTAAGGAACCCAAATAGTGCTAAGTACAGAGTAAGCACAGATAGAAGAAATGCTGGTAACCAGTTCAGCAAGGTTCTGCCCTCTATTCAACAATAATTTGGACCCTCTGAAGCAGTCACTGATGAATAAATCCATCACCCTTCTCTCAAGGAACTTGCAATCTTAGAAGATAGAGCAGGACATAATTGCCATTAAGAGTGATATGTCTCCAAGCAGTATCTTTTAAAACTCTGCTTGAAGTTAGTCACATTCCCAGTGGGACCTTTGGATCTAATTCATTCCTATGTGAAATAAACCTGGGTTTGCTTTCAAACCTCCTCATGCCCCAAAGTGGTGCCAAATTCTAATGTTTGTGATTGAATTACAAAAAGACCTTGCAACTCTCCAGTTGGGGTGTGTATGGGAGACAACTAATCAATGTTTCCTTCTCACATTGAGGTTCTTTCTCTCTCTCTCTCTCTCCTCTTTCTCCCTTCCTCTTTCTCTAAAATCAATAATCATATCTTCAGGTGAGGATTTTTTTTTTAAAGCCCTTGCACCTTGAAAATCTGTAGACCACATGTGTTCTCCCTCTAGCCTGAGACAGCATCTATTCTGTAATTGAAAAAGCCAACACTGGCTGCCCATTCTGTGAGTCAGACACTTGGAGGGTTTAGTTGCAGAAGCCCTGAAGCAATGCTTGGGGGTGCTGCTCCCTCTCGTGGATCCAGCAGCCAGAAGATGATGACCATTTTGTGGCTTTGCATTCAGGATGAGAATATTTGGAGCATTTTCTTATCAAAGAGGACATTGACGTTGCAGCATTACCATAGGTAGTTAACTAGTTATTAATAAGAGAGAGTAAAGAGAATTAGACATTGAGCTTAATAAAAAAGATCATGAGCCTGTTTGCTTTATCAGAAAACTATAGCTTCATACCCCTAGGGGATTACAGCATTGCTCCACCAAGTGGATTAACTCTCTTCCGTTAGCCCCTCCAGTATGGGATTGTTGGAAGGTGCACAGGGGGAGGTGCTTGATCATAGAGGCCTGTCAGTCTAACTAGGAGATGGATGGACTTATCAAAACCCCATGAAAACTTGGGAAGTTGATTGGTTATTCTGAAAAATCTCCTGGTTATAACACCAGGGGAATAAAGAAGCTCACTTGCTCGCTCTCTCTCTCTCTCTCTCTCTCTCACCTGCATTCTCCCTATTTGTTTGTTTGCATGATCTCTCTCTTCTGGGACCATGCAGGTCTAGAAGCTACTGGGGCCCATGGCAGACTATGTGGACTACAAAGGACTAAGCTTTAATAAGAAGCAGAATCTCTGGACACTGGCTTTTTTTTTTCCCCCCCTTTCTGAGGACACAGGTAGACTTTTTCCATGGCAGGATGGAGGGAGATGGGACACTGGAAACCCAGGGGCAGATTTCAACCTGAATAAACCTTGCCACATCACAATCTCCCATGCGCAGGTCCTTAGAATGATTTCCTCACAATCCTGTGGAAGAGCCTGATTTCCACCATCAACAGCAGTACTCTCTGGCTTTCTTGCATTTTGGCTAGAATTCTGGAGGGCAAGGAAGAATGCCTGGGCTGGTTTGGGGCTTCTCCTCTGGGCTCCCCCAGCCCGCTGAGCTTTTTGGTCCTGTGCACATCACCCAGGTTGCCTGGAGGCCTGTCCCCTCACCCCAACCCAAGGGCAGGACAGTGTGTCAGTGTTTGTCAACTCAATAGTGAATGTGAAGCTTCTATGCTCCCTTCTCACGGTGAGCTGTCTTTGGGCTACTGGGACATAGCAGGCAGCCAGAGATTCTTGTTGATCTGAGGGAAGATGAGGCAGAGACCCAAGTGCTTGGGCCTATGTTTATTCCCGCTCTCTGGGAAAATGAGACAACAAATGAGAAATGCCTTTGTCAAAACATTTTAAGTCTGAATATGAGTGAAGGATTATTGAGCACAAGTGGCCCCCTGCTGAGGCCCAGCAACTGGCTAAACTGGTTTTCTTTAGATAATGTGATCTGTCTTGTTTTTCAAACTCTATTTCTCTGTTTTTTTTCTTGTAGGGTCTCCTTGCCTCTCTTTTCTGCTTGAGAGTGATTTGACTAGCCTTTTGGAAGTGCCACAGACCATTCTTAGATGGGACAGATGCAATTCTTACCAGCTTGAAGACTGACATCCTGAGATAGCAGCCCTTGAAACCTGTATGCAAAAAGAAAGTAGAATGTCAGTCCTCATCCCCTGAGGGAGCCCCTGGGGGTGGAGTGTGTTGCTCAGCATGCACCAAGTGCCTGGCCTGAGTTCTGGTTCAAGAAATGGCTCTTGAATAAATGAATGTCACTGTCCCATCGAAGTGATAGAAGACGCTTTCTCAGTTTCTTTTATTTTATTTCATCTTTCCTGAATATTTATTTTGGGCTCAGCACTGGGCTCGATGTAGGGAGCAGGGGTGGTTCAGAATATACTCAAGACACTGTTTCTATCATCCGGAAGCAAAAATGTTGTCTGGTCAAATATCAGTCATCACCATATACCATGTGGAATTTTGAGGTGAGCAGCCATCATTACCATAGACACGTGACATTCTTTATCCAAGCCTCACAGCACTCTTAAACAGAGGTACTCCTCCATTTTATACATGGGGCTTGACAAAGGAAGGTGGCCCAGTTAGCAGCACCACTGGGAATCCAACCTAGATCTGTTCCCCTGCCTACCTGTCCCCTGTACCTGGCTACCTCCCGCTCCGGGACAGGCCTGATTAGCTTGTAGCAGGCAGAGGCTGGAGGTCACAACCCTGACCTGAAGGAGGAGCCTTGTCCTGACCCGAAGTCCTGGTGCCTTGCCCTCACTGAGCAGCTGAGCAGTGTGAGGTGGTGGCTCTGTTTTATTTCTCAGCATGCTCCCTGCACCTAGCTTAGACCTGCCTTTAGGAGAGACCAGCAGATATCTCCTCAGTGAAACTGTGGATGAAGTCCTTGGAGAAGATGGATTTTAAAGGTGGGTCAGGTGAAAGGACAGAAGGGCATTCACTGAGGAAAGGTCAACTGCAGGGAAGCCAGAAGGTCAGCAGCATGTTGAGCTGAGAAGACTAAGTGGGAGGAAGGACAGTGGGAGTGTAGGCAGCAGTTTGATGTGACAAAGTCTTTTTGCCACTGTGTTCTGTTGGATGAAGAATTTTCTTATTCCAATTTTTATTTAGTACATAAGTCTTTACAGATTTAATGAAACTGTAAACTTACATTTTCCCACCTAACCCCAAAGACACATGGTATCTTTCCTTCCAGGCCTGTCCACACTCTTGTCTCCTGCGACAGATGGAAGAAAGACCTTGCAGCACAGTCTGAGCATCTGTGTCCTGGGGAAGCTGCAGCCCAACCTCCCAGGAGACTCCAAGTCTGGGCCTCCCAGCCCAAGCACTACCCCTGTGTGAAGGTGTGTCCACAGGGGCCTGGGAAAGGGTGGGCATGGTGGGAGAGTAGGGCTTTGCTACCTACTAGCTACAGGAGCTGGAGCAGGTCCTGCAACTGATTTAGGTTGCTGCTTCCTGAAATGGGAGCACTTGGGTTTTACAGAGCCACTGTGAGGTCAGAGAACACAATGCACTCCTGAAATGTTTGTATGTGTCCCCAAGCCTTCCCCAGAAAGCACTCCTGAGGTCTCTGAGGGATTATAATGTCCAGGCAGGAAACTGTTGACAGGTTCCCTCTCCTCTATCCTAGGAGAAGAGTTCCAGATGACTTCCTGACACTGCCTGGACACTGGCAGCCAACAGGGACCCAGCCAGGTGATGCTTTTATGAGAGGGGACTGGGACAAACCACAATTAACAGCTGTCCTGGGGGAGAACTTCTCAGGTACTTTGTTTCACTGCTCTGAGATGTCGCTGTTCCCAATTTGGGGGTGGTGGGGAACAACAGAGGGTGAGAAATGTTGAGACTTTGCAAAAGCTATTCAACTATTAAGTGAGGAAAGGGATTCTACTGCCCAACTTTGAAATCCATGCTCTTTGCTCTACTTCCTCTGCTTTGGGAAAGTTTAAGAGTCTGTTTAAAAGTGCAAAGAAGCCCTTAATCAAATCCTGGCTTCCAGGCAGCTCTTTCAGAGGGAGGCTTGTCTGTCTTTCCACCACACATAACCCAGGGAGGCGGCAGGTAGGAAAGACTCAGAGGGCATTGCTCGGCCTCTAGCTCCCTGTTGTTGCTCTGGCTCCTCAGTTCCCCACACCAGGTAGAAATGTGAGGCTTACCCATGGTTCCTGGCTTTGTCATCCTCTGTCACCCATGGCTTCTGATTTCTATGTATACCATGCCATCCCTCTCCAGATACCAGGGCTGCCTCACAGGTGCCCTTTGCCAGACCTGTTCTCCCCTGGCAGGCTGTGGTGGCCTGCCAAGTTTCCTGGACTCCCACTACGCTGATCCTTAGACTCTGGTAACCTCCCCTCCCCCATGACTGGCTCTGGTCTCCCCATGTCCCAGAGCTGCTCCACATCAGAAGCCATCTACCTTCAGCTCCAGCCACACCCAGGCATCACCACATCCTACCCCATGAGCAACTGTTTTCTCATTTCAATCTGATCGTTAGGCTCCTGTTCCTTCCCTGTCTATCAACTTGCACTTGCATCCTAGTTCCATTTCTATCCCAACCAGTGGTTTTATAAATACCCATAAAAAGAATACAAAGTGGTTTTATAAGTACCCATAAACCAAATAAAAACAAAAGTAAAGCCCAGTAAGTCACACACACTGCAGGGACTCCTCTGGTCCATCACTCTGTTGTAAACAAAGTCTCAGCCTTAAGCTTCGCAAGGCCAAAGATGGGTCGCCCACCCTTCAAAAGAGAGGTCAAGGTGGTTTCATGGCCTGTACTTCCCCTGGTACTTGACCTTTAGAGTACCCTTCGGTGGACTCTGGCCAGCTCCTTCTACAAAAACAAAACAAAACAAAACAACCCCGCTTCAAAGTTACCTCCCTCCACTTACTCTGTAGATCACCTTCATCTGCAACACTGAAATAAGGGAAACCACACTCAGCTTCCAGCTCTACCCACTCCCTGCTTTTCCTATGCCTGTGAACACCTAAGGGATTGCCCATGGGAAGGGACCCCTTGACGGTCCCCCACTCATCCTTCTGCCTTGCCCTCTCTAACAATTGATCAGATCTCATGGACATTTAAAGTATAATAAAGCAATATTATGAACAACTGTATACTTACAAATTTGGTAACTCAAGATGAAATGGACCAATTCCCTGGAAGACACAATCTATCAGAACTCACACAAGGGAAACAAACCCATGTCCCTATGGTCAATTAATATTTGACAAAGGGGGAAGAAGCATCAAATGGACTAAAAATAGCCTCTTTAACAAATGGTGGTGGGAGATCTGGACAGCTACATGTAAAAAAAAATGAAACTTGACCACCAACTTACACCACACACAAAAATAAACTCAAGATGGATAAAAGACTTAAATATAAGTCACGACACCATAAAAGTCCTAGAGGAGAACATAGGCAGGAAAATCTCAGATGTTTCACACAGCAATATTTTCACTGATATGTCCCCTAGAGCAAGGGACATAAAGGAAAGAATAAACAAATGGCACTTCATCAAAATAAAAAGCTTCTGCATAGCTAAAGGAAGCATCAGCAAAATAAAAAGGGAACCAACAATTTGGGAAAATCTATTTGCCAATGATACCTCAGACAAAGATTTGATCACCAAAATATATAAAGAACTCATACAACTCCACTCCAGGAAGATAAATAATTTAATTAAAAAATGGGCAAAGGACCTGAACAGACACTTCTCCCAGGAGGACATACAGAGGGCCCAGAGACATATGAAAGGATGCTCAGCATCACTAGCCATCAGAGATATGCAAATTAAAACCACAATGAGATACCACTTCACACCTGTCAGAATGGCCATCATAAACAAATCAACAAACAAGTGCTGGACAGGTTGTAGAGAAATGGGAATCTTAGTACACTGTTGTTGACAATGTAGACTGGTGCAGCCACTGTGGAAAACAGTATGGAATTTCCTTAAAAAACTAAAAATGGAACTGCCTTCTGACCTGGCAATTCACTGCTGGGATTATACACAAAAAATCCTGAAACACCAATTCAAAAAAATCTATGCACCCCAATGTTCATAGCAGCACAATTTACAGTAGCCAAGTGCTGGAAGCAACCTAAGTGCCCATCAGTAAATGAATGGATCAAAAAACTACAGTACATTTATACAATGGAATACTATACAGCAGTAAGAAAGAAGGAACTCCTACCCTTCACGACAGCATGGATGGAACTGGAGAGTATTATATTAAGTGAAATAAGCCAGGCGGTGAAAGACAAATACCATATGATCTCACCTATAAGTGGAACCTAATCAACAAAACAAAGAAGCAAGCAAAATATAACCAGAGACATGGAAATACAGAACAAACTGACCGTAACCAGAGGGGATGGGGGATGGGCATAATGGGGGAAAGAAGGGGAAGGGTTGCCAAGGAACATGTATAAAGGACCCATGGACAATGCCAAAGGTGGGTAGGACTGAGAGTGGGAGATAGGAGTTAGTGGGGCAGGGGAGAGTGGTGTGGGGAAAATGGAGAAAACTGTACTTGAACAACAATTTAAAAAAAAAAAAAGAAATACACACAAAAATAAAGCAAAAAAAACCCCAACCATGCACGGAGAGGTTTTTAATCATGATGGTGGGTAGGTAAATGTGGTACTCTAATCCTCCCACAACCACATCAAAATGACAACTAAGCTACAGAACAACCATCATTCAGAACCACCTAAAATCTAGCTGAACACAAGTCCTATACACAAGGATATGAAGAAGAACTATGTTGAGATTGGTAGGAGGGGTAAGATGTGAAACAGATTGATTCTACACCCAATTGTGGCAGTTAAAAATCAGGAGAAATAGCTCAGCTGCAGAGATCTCTCCTGAGAAGTGAGTGGAGCCAGATCCACACTAGGACCCCTAGTCCAGGGTTTCAGTGCCAGAAAGATAAATTCACGTAACTGTTGGCTGTAAAAACCAATGGGGATCACAGCTGAATGAGAGAGGAGGGCTGCTGAAGTCCCAGTTGTTCCTCTTAAAGGGCGCATTCATGGATTTACTCAGACTCACTTGCTCTGAGCTCCAGCACTGGGACAGCAGCTTGAAAGGCACCAGAGACATACAGGGAGGAAGTGAATTGTCTGACATCAGGGCAAAAGTGGGACGGGGGGAGGGGGGCAGCTTTTTCCCAGACAGATGTACTGGCAAAGGCCACTATTCCTTTAATGAACACTTCCCCTACAGAGTAGAGTCAAGAGATAGGCACCACATATGAGTTTCCATCAGCCTGGCTCACTCTTTTTGCCCCACACTGATGATTCCCTTAGGCACCACCCCACCCAACTTTCGGACCCAGTGGCTTTTCCATACAAATTACCTGTGTTGGATCATGTTTCAGACTTTCCTAAAATCTCCCAAACAAGCAGCATCTAGCCTCAGCGTGCTCCGTACCTCTTGCTAAGTGCCCCAGGCTCAGCACTAGAGGCAGCCAGCCTTGGCCTGAAGCTTGGCCTCTCCTGGCCTCCTCTAATCCCATCACAAGTATTAAACATCTGCAGATCACTTTGTAGCACACACTGGGTAATCATGGGCAGAACACAGGTGGCACTGACCTTGGCCTGTACCTCCTAGGAGTCCCCAAAGCCAATGCACCCAGTGGATAGCCACCTTCACAAACCACACACTCAATGGGCAAACTCAGCACACACCAGAGCTCCAGTATAAGTCTTGCTCTGTGGGGTCAGCCCCTGCATAGGTGATCTTTCATGGTGATTGCAGCCAGATCTTGCAGCCAATTGGCTTGGAGACAAATCCCTCCCATTGAGGTACGAACAGCAATCAAGACTCAACTACAACAGGAAGGTCTATACAACCCACATGGGGGGCTCACCTGGAATTCCCAGCATGGGTGATTGAGAAGGCTGTACCAATGGACCCTACAGGACGCCTACCGCATAAGGCCACTCCACCAAGTATGGGAGACATAGCAGCTCTACCTAATATACAGAAACAAACACAGGCAGGCAGCAGAAATGAGGACACAAAGAAACATGTTCTGAATTAAAGAGCAGAACAACACTCCAGAAGAAAGAACCCTAAACAAAATGAAGACAAGCAATCTATCCAATGAAGTGTTCAAAACACTGCTTATAAGGATGATCAATGAACTTAGGGGAAGAACAGATGAGCTTAGGGAGGACTTCAACAAAAAGATATAAAACATAAAATGGAAATAAAAACATAAAAATGAACCAGCCAGAAATTAATAATACAATAACTAAAACAAAGAATACATTATAGAGAATCAATAGTAGAGTAGATGAAGCAGAGGATCGAATCAGAGATTTGAAAGATAAGAAAGCCAAAAACTCCTAATCAGAGGAGCAAAAAAATAAAAATAAAAAAACGAGGATAGTATAAGAAGCCTCTGGGACAACTTCAAGTGTATCAACATTCACATCATGGAGGTGCTGGAGGGAGAAAAGATAGAGCAAGAATTGAAAACATATGTGAAAAAATAATTACAAAAAAAATTCCCTAACTTGGTGAAGGAAATAGACATAGAAGTCCAGGAAGCTCAGAGAGTCTAAAACAAGATCAACCCAAAAAGTCCATACCAAGATACATCAAATTAAAATGCCAAAGGTTAAAGACAAAGAGAGAATCTTAAAAACAGCAAGAGGAAAGTAGTTAGTTACCTACAATAAGACTATCGGCTGATTTCTCAACAAACTTTGCAGGCCAGAAGAGATTGGCAAGAAATAGTCAAAGTGCTGAAAAGCAAAGACCTACATCCAGCAAACCTATCATTTAGAATCAAAGGACAGCAAAAGAGCTTCCGAGACAAGAAAAAGCTAAAGAAGTTCATTACCGAGGAGAATCAAGATGGCGGCATAGGTAGACACACTGTGCCTCCTCGCACAACCAGAACTGACAGAAAATCAAATGGCAAGGAAGTCTGACACCAAGTAGATGAAAAAGAAACATACATCCAGACCGGTAGGAGGGGCAGAGACAGGCAGCCAGGGTGGAGAGGACTCGTGTGGCCTTGGCGGGACCGAGACTGGAGGAGTGTGGGACGAAAGGGGCAGGCAGTCTGACCACTAGCAGACCCTGCGGCCCTACATTCGTGCACAGATAAACCGTGAGGAAAGGAGGGGAGCAAAGCAGACCATGTAACCCAGGGCTCCAGCGCGGGGAAATAAAGCCTCAGACCTCTGATTGAAAATGCCTGTGGGTGTTGGGGCAGCAGCAGGAGAGACTCCCAGCCTCACAGGAGAGGTCATTGGAGAGACCCACAGGGACCTAGAGTGTGCACAAGCCCACCCACTCGGGAACCAGCACCAGAGGGGCCCAATTTGATTGTGGGTAGCGGAGGGAGTGGCTGGAATCCGGTGGAGAGTGGAGCTGGCGCCATTGCTCCCTCTCGGCCCCTCCCCCACTTACAGTGTCACAGCACAGCTACCAGTGTTACCCCGCCCCGTGAACACCTAAGGCTCTGCCCCTTTATGTAACAGGCACACCAAGACAAAAAAAAAAAAAAAAGGCCCAAATGACAGAACACTTCAAAGCTCCAGAAAAAATACAACTAAGTGAGGAAGAGATAGCCAACCTATCGGATGTACAGTTCAAAACATTGGTTATTAAGACGCTCACAGAATTGGTTGAATTTGTTCGAAAACTAGATGAAAAAACGAAGGCTATGCCAAGAGAAACAAAGGAAAAT
Source organism: Desmodus rotundus (assembly GCF_022682495.2). NCBI lineage: Eukaryota > Metazoa > Chordata > Mammalia > Chiroptera > Phyllostomidae > Desmodus > Desmodus rotundus. Next base: position 108,955,380 of record NC_071388.1, read on the forward strand.
GTACAGGGAACCAATAGTGATGCGAAGGAAACTGGGACTCAAATCAATGGTGTGAACCAGAAGGAAGAAAGAAACATCCAACCAGAAAAGAATGAAGAAACAAGAATTCGGAAACATGAGGAGAGGCTTAGGAACCTCCAGGACATCTTGAAACGTTCCAACATCCGAATTATAGGGGTGCCAGAAGGAGAAGAGGAAGAACAAAAAATTGAAAACTTATTTGAACAAATAAGGAAGGAGAACTTCCCTCAGCTGGCCAAGGAAATAGACTTCCAGGAAGTCCAGGAAGCTCAGAGAGTCCCAAAGAAGCTGGACCCAAGGAGGAACACACCAAGGCACATCATAATTACATTAGCCAAGATGAAACAGAAGGAGAGAATCTTAGAAGCAGCAAGAGAAAAGGACACAGTTACCTACAAAGGGGTTCCCATAAGACTGTCCCCTGATTTCTCAAAAGAGACCTTATAGGCAAGAAGGGACTGGCAAGAAGTATTCCAAGTCATGAAAGGCAAGGGCCTACAGCCAAGATTACTGTATCCAGCAAAGCTATCATTTGGAATGAAAGGGCAGATAAAGTGCTTCTCAGATAAGATCAAGTTAAAGGAGTTCATCATCACCAAGCCATTATTATATGAAATGTTAAAGGGACTCATCTAAGAAAAAGAAGATAAAAAATAGGAACAGTAAAAATGACAGCAAACTCACAGTTATTAACAACCACACCTAAAACAAAAACAAAAGCAAACTAAGCAAACAACTAGAACAGGAACAGAACCACAGAAATGGAGCTCACATGGAGGGTTATCAACAGGGGAGTGGGAGGGGGAGAGAGGGGGGAAAGGTACAGAGAATAAGTAGCATAAATTGTAGGTAGAAAATAGACAGGGGGAGTGTAAGAATAATGTAGGAAATGTAGAAGCCAAAGAACTTATATGTATGACCCATGGACATGAACTATAGGGGGAGGAATGTGGGAGGGAGGGGGTGGGCAGGATGGAGTTGAGTGAAGGGGCGGAAATGGGACAACTGTAATAGCATAATCAATAAATATATCAAAAAGATGAAAAAAAAGAAGTTCATTACCACTAAACCAGCATTACCGTAAACATTAAGGATCTTCTAAAATTGCAATAAATTCCTATCTATCAACATTTGCTTTAAATGCAAATGGTTTACATGCTCCTATCAAAAGACATATGGAGACTACAAGAGACTCACTTCCAATCTACAAAGGACACACACAGACTGAAAGTAAAGGGATAGAAAAAGATATTGTATGAAAATGGAAACAAACAAATAAACAAACAACGAGCTAGGGTAACAATACTTATACAAGAAAAAATAAACTTTAAAACAAAGGCTATATTACAAGAGACAAAGAAGGACCAAGCGATTCCACTTCTGGGTATTTATCCAAAGAAACTCAAAACACTAAGTTGAAAAGATACATACATTCACATGTTCACAGCCAAGATATGGAAGCATCATCCTAAGTGTCCATTGATAGATGAGTGGATAAATAAGTGATACATATATACAATGGATTATGACTCAGTTATAAGAAGAATGAAATTTTGCCATCTGCAACAACTTGGTTAGACCTAAAGGGCATTGTGCGGAGGGAAATAAGTCAGACAAAGAAAAGCAAATGACTTATGGTTTCACTTATATGTGGAATATTAAAATCAATGAACAAGCAGAACAGAAAGAGACCCACAGATACAGAGAACACTTTGATAATTGGCAGATGGGAGGGGGTTGGTGGGATGAGTGAAAAAGGTGAAGGGATTAAAAGTACAAATTGGTAGTGACGGAATAGTCATGAGGATGGATATAATGAGCATCATATGGAATGTAGTCACTAATATTGTAATTACTGTGTATGGTGTCAGATGGGTACTCAATTTATCAGGGTGATCACTTACTAAGACATCTAAATGTCTAATCACTGGGTTGCACACCTGAGACTAATAAAATATTGTATGTGAACTGTAATTGAAAAGCAGAAAATTAAAGTAAAAAACTCACTACTCACACAAGAAGAAACAGACAATATTAATAGGCCTATATCACCAATGATTTCTACTAAACATGTAGGAAGAAATGATACCAATTTTGGCAATACCTTCCAGGAAACAGAAATACAGAGAACACTTTTTAACTCATTCTATGAGTATTACCAAAACTAAATTAAAAGACATTAAAAGAAAGGAAAAACTAGAGGCTCTCTCTCCTCATTCCCATCCCTTAGTCCCCTATCATCCTTCACTTGGGAGAATAGAAGCCTCCAGGATGGACTTGCTTCTTCTGGTCTTTCCAAAAATCATCCTTCATTCCACCAATCAAGTGATCTTTAAAATATTCAAAAAACACTGGTCATATCATGCACCTTCACAGCTAAGAATACGCCCCATTTTTATGACATTCAAGGTCTTTCAGGTTCATAACCTTTTCATCCTGCTTTGTATCTCACCTCTTTCTGCCCAGATTGCACTGAATTTGAAATGTTCCATATTTTCTCTTACTTCAGTGTCTCTGTACTGGATATGATATGAATGTGGAAGGGACACATACAGATGCACAAATGTACACACACATGGGCACAGGTATCCTCACATGCAGCAGCTGCAATTTTCTACCTCAGCACTTACTCCTGTTTTTATATGTCATTGCATGTCTCTCCCATACTTGTGAGAAACTTAATAGCTGGACTGTGCCTTACTCATCCCAGCAGGGGTTCAGTACATGCTTGCTGAGTGAATGGACAGATGGATAAATAAATAGATGAGTGAGTGGGTAGGTGGATGCATGGATGGATGGATAGTTGGGTGGGTGGATAGATGGATGCACAGATGGATAAATGGCCACTGGGAATATCACCTTGCTCTTCATCCCAGGAAAGCAGGTGAAGCATTGACCCTGAGAAAAAGTCCTGGGATATTTGCAAGTTCCTGTTCCTTGGGGGTGAGATGACTGCTTAGATCAGGCACCCTTGTCCAGTCCTGAGTTAGGTCAACGTGGCTGAGCCAAGGGTATAGGTGCTTTACTGGTTCCCAAAGTCCTCTTCAGAGCTGCTGGGAGTTCTAAAGCTCACCACTGAAATGTGTTTTTGGAGCATGATTGAACTGGAGTACAGGAGAGTAGATAAGGAAATGCTGGACTGCCGGTCAAGATGGAGGTGTATGTAAATATGCCTCACCTCTGTGTACAACTATAGCAAAAAATGCAAATACACAATAAAACAATTATTGCCCAGAATTATAGGAGACTGTTTTGTGTGGTGTGGGCCCAGCTCCCACTTGGAAAGGGAGGTCTGGCATGCAGAGGTCCCAGTGGAAAGCAAGGTCTGGCACACAGAATCCACACCCACGGGTAGGTTCTCCCATGGGGGAATCAGACTTGCCTTGTACCTAGGCTGCTTTGAGACTTGGTTCTTGCTAAAACTCCCTCATCCTGAATTGAGGCAGCAAAGGTTTACTGAATATCTTTAAAGTAACTTCTAAAATCTATGCTAAAACTTCCAGTGAAGAGTGTAACCAGTTCAACCACTTTTCCCTTTACATTTGCAAATATCCTTCTTTTCTGATGTATTTAGCAACATCCTCTCCTTTGTTTTCTATAAAAGGTAACCACTTAAAGTGAACCTGTGCATAGTAAATGAGGACTATCCTCAATGTAACGTCCCCAGAAAAGAAATAAAAGCCTGTTAAGGCAAGGGTCGGGCGCTCTTCTCTTGAGAGAGCAGCCATGACATCCCTTTTCCTTCACAGGACTCGGTAGTCCGTGTAAATTTGTCTCATCTCAGCCACAACATCATGGACACTGCAGGCCAGTGTCCATATCACAGAACTGTCAGAAAATAGAGCTATATGAAAGTCCAACAACCAAAGATCTAAAGAAGCCACATTCATTGATGGGTAGGAAGGGCAGAGATGCAGAGAGGTGTGGAGACACGGAGAGGTGCAGAGACAAAAACAGGCAGTCCCCATATCCACATATGGTAGATAAAAACAGGAGGGATACCTTGGTTTCCCAGCCTCAGTCCAGACCACCCAGCCCAGGGTTCCAGCATCAGGAAGATAAGTCCCCAAAACTTCTGGCTGTGAAAACCAGTGGGGGTTGGGGCAGCAGGAGAAACTGTGAGATTCTCAAGAGACCCCTTTTAAAGGTCCCGCAAAGGACTTAGGACTTGTACAGATGCAGCCCCTCTGGGATTCAGCAAAAAAGCAGCAGCTGGAAGGGCACCAGTGGCATAAAGGGAGAAAGTGAAGTGCAAGTGCCGGGAGAGAGCTTCTTCCTGGGCAAAACTCCAGAGGTCAGGCAGTGGCATTGTCCCCTCTGTGAGCCCTCCACCACACAGAGCAATAGAGGGGTGACACAGGTTGCCCCACCCCAGCGATTACCTAAGACTCCATTCCATGCCACTTACAAGTGAGCTTTTCACAATAGGCCACACTACTAAGTCAGGGAGTCAAAGCATCCCTACTGAATACACAGAAACAAACACAGGGAGGCTGCCAAAATGAGGAGACAAATATGGCCCAAATGAAAGAACAGAACAAAACTCCAGGAAAAGAACTAATCAAAGTAGAGATAAGCAACAGGTCAGATGCAGAGTTAAAAACACTGGTTATCAGGATGCTCCAGGAACTCACTGGGTACTTCCAGAGCATAAATAAGACCCAGGCAGAAATGAAGGTTGCATTAAGTGAAATAAAGAAAAATATACAGGAAACCAAAAGTGGAGAGGATGAGGCCAACAATCAAATCAATGATTTGGAACACAAAAAAAGGAAAAAGCATTCAATCAAGACAGCTGAAAGAAAAAAGAATTAAAAAAAATAAGGATAAGCTTAGGAACCTCTGGGACATGTTTAAATGTACCAACATCTGAATCATAGTAGTGCCAGAAGGAGAAGAGGAAGAACAAGAAATTGAAAACTTATTTGAAGAAATAATGGAAGAAAACTTCCCTGATTTGGTAAAGGAAATAGACATACAAGTCCAGAAGCACAGAGAGTCCCAAACAAGATGGACCCAAAGAGGACCATACCAAGACACATCATAATTAAAATGTCAAAGGTTAAAGATAAAGAGAGAACCTTAAAAGCAGCAAGAGAAAAGCAGATAGTTACATACAAAGGGGCTCCCAGAAGACTGTCAGCTGATTTCTCCAAAGAAATTTTGCAGGCTAGAAGGGATTGGCAAGAAGTATTCAAAGTGACAAAACGCAAGAACCTACAACTAAGATTACTCTATCCAGAAAAGCTATCATTTAGAATTGAAGGGCAGATAAAGTGCTTCCCAGACAAGGTAAAACTAAAGGAGTTCATCATCGCCAAGCCATTATTATATGAAATGTTGAAGGGACTTATCTAAGAAAAAGAAGATAAAAAATATGAACAGTAAAAATGACAGCAAACTCACAGTTATTAACAACCACACCTAAAACAAAAACAAAAGCAAACTAAGCAAACAAGTAGAACAGGAACAGAACCACAGAAATGGAGATCACATGGAGGGTTATCAAGAGGGGAGTGGGAGGGGGAGAGAGGGGGGAAAGGTACAGAGAATAAGTAGCATAAATTGTAGGTAGAAAATAGACAGGGGGAGGGTAAGAATAGTGTAGGAAATGTAGAAGCCAAAGAACTTGTAAGTATGACCCATGGGCATGAACTATAGGGGGGGAATGTGGGAGGGAGGGGGTGGGCAGGATGGAGTGGAGTGAAGGGGGGGAATGGGACAACTGTAATAGCATAATCAATAAATATATTTAAAAAAAACATTGCCATTTTGCCAGTTTTGTTCAAATATATATATGAAGATATATCTTTCCTGGAAGTAATTATATTAAACTGTTAACAGTGGTTTCTTCTGGAGAGAGGGATTGGGGTGGGAAGTAGAGGGAGGGAAGTCGGAGGAGACTTTCCCTTCACATGATGCTCCTTCCTGTCATGTGTGGCTTTTCCATATGTATAGATTACTTTTATTATTTATTTTACTGTCCATAAGGCTGTCTAGGGTGCTTGAAATTCCCCCTCCCTACAGTGACGACTATCTGCAAATATCAGCTACCAATGTCAGTGACAGGGAGGAATGAGAGGAGCCGATAGCAGCAACCCCAATGAGTTTCGATCTCTTGGTGTTGCTAGGTTTGGCAGTGCACACTAGGGAAATGGGCCTCTGAGCCCAGATTCTGAGGCTTTCCATGTGCCCTGATCTAGCCAGGGATAGCTCAGGCCCTCTCTGCAGCCCAGGGCCCTGGAGGACGTTCAGAAGGACATATTCCGCTGCTGAAAGGGAGTGCTATCTCACTTAAGTTGGCTAAGCATGAGGGTGATGTCTGCAGGTTGCCATTCCCATGAAGACATGGGACTGGCAGCCCAGGAGGTACATGTCCCTAAGTGGTGCCCTTGGCCCAGAGACACAATGTTCCTGGGTCCTCACCCGGGGTCTCTTCTCTTCTGCCCAGGTAAGCCCATGGTGAAGATGTGAAGCCATAGTCTTCCATCCTGTCCTTCCTTAGTGGGCATAGAGCCTGGTCACCTCCACTGCCAATATCCTTGTCATGTGTGACAATGTAGAGCTAAGAGACCCCCATCTAGACAGGTACTTTCTTTCTTTTGCATCTGTGTGTTGCTGCTACCTTATCCCCTGCTCCCCACCATGGATATCTTTCCTCTACAGCTTCCTTCTCTGCCATTGACCCTCCCCAAGCTGTCTTGGCCCCTTTGATCTCTATATCTGACTTCCTGAAGCCCACTTTTCCTTTGCACAGTCTCTCCTGACCATCCTGCAATGAAGGAACATGATGCCTGCTGCTTGATTAATTGAGGAGATAGATAAGAGTGTCTAAAATGGCACTGGATTAGAAACCTAACCTCACTTGCAGCTTTACTTCTATTACAAACTACTCCAGACCTTTATTCAATGCACATTTGTCAAGTGTCTTGTCTCTGCCATGCTGTGGGTGAGTGAAAACAAGGGGACAGAGGAGGTTCAGCCCCTGCTCTCAAGGCATTCATAGTCCAGTGGCATTGAGCCAGGCATTCATCCTATTTCAACTCAATGTTTTTCTTGTGACAAATGTACTGTTCTTTCTCCCTGAATAGGTTGTTATATATGGACTGAGTGAAAATGAGAAAGCAAGAACCTTGGTTAGCCATGAAAAACACAAAGTTATGTAAATGCATTTAGGTGACTTGGATGGGTATTCCCTCCTGTCACCTCTCCCCAGACCTGGGCCCCCTAGTACTTGCCCATGTTGAGGATGCAGCAGGGCCCAAGATAGACACACAGGGTAGAGGTTCTGCTGAAAGAGGCCCCTGAGGGCCAGCCAGCAGGTGCCCAGTGGGTTTAAGTGTTGGGGAAAGCCTTCTGCAAGAAGTGTGTAGAGCTGAGTTGTTCATTCAGGAGTGTGCTCTGGGTGTAAAGAGCCCCACACAGCATTTTGGTTTTCTTCAAACTAAAATTCTGAACAAAATTCATGGGTTTTATGGCTGAGAACAAAATTCAAGTCCAGAATTATAGAGTAGAACCAGAGGGGGAAGCCTATTTGTAAGGAATAAACAAACCCAATTTAGGAGATTTGGGATGGGACCCCACACCCGCCAGAAGCCTGACCTTGGCCAGTCCCTACCAATGTCCATGTCTCAAATGTCCTCCTCTGTGAACTGGGATGGATGCCCGCCATGCTGACAACTGAGGTGAGGCAGCTATGGGAGCCCTCAGTGGTGGCCTCCCCTCAGTTACTCCTTTCCTGGACAACCCACAGGTCACCCAGAGGAGGCTTTGAGACCAGATTGGCAGGGTCCCGCCTCACTCTAGTGTCCAGGCCATCCAGAGGTGACTAACTTGATCATTCACAATTGTCCAGGCAAACACCCATGTGACTCAGAGAAACTCGGGTTTTAGAGTGAAGCCCCAATTCGGCTCCTTCCTGTGGACACTTCAACTTCTATGGTCTTCAGTCTCCATATCCATGAAACCGAGGCGATAACACCATTGTGCTATGAGTGTACACTGCAATGGCACATGCAGCACAGCTGATAGCTGCCAGGTACCCCTGGGATATCCTCACGACACCTGATGCCATGGCAAGACCCTCCTGCTTTGAGAAGGTTGCCGGGCTCGGGCAGCCTCTGCAACTGCCTTCTCCCTTGGTTAGTACATCTGCCTTCTTGTAGGGCCAGGACACTTCTCCCTCCTCTTGTTTCTTGTTTCCAGGCTCCTAAAGTGGATCTTTACCTCTCCACTTCATAGGCCTGTCCCACCTTGTTGGCAGGTGCACCTTATAGTATTTACCCATGTTTGAGCCTCCCAATACCCCATTTGCCAAGCCACCCTCCTCTGAGAGGTGACCTACTTTTCCCATCCTCCCAACTGACAGGACAAAGGCCTGTAGGCCCAGTGCATCCAACAGGCAGAGAAGCTCCCAGGTGCTCCCTTACCTTATCAGGACTGGTGGCTGGCTGACTCCCTTCTCCTCCAGCCTAGGCACTCTGAAAGAGCAGGACAGGAGGCAGTGCCAGGGCTCAGGGTGTGGAGGAGAGTATGGAGAGCAGAAAAGACGGAAGGGCCTGAGGAGGAAATGGCCCAGCCCTCTGGGCTCACGTAATTTATTACCGGACTTTGTCCTTAGTATCCAGGCCTATCCACTCCCACAGGCTCCTGCAACCCCAGTAAGCAGAGCCTCACAGCACTCTGACCTTTAATCCTGGCCTCCTCAGCAGAGAGTCCTCACAGGCCATCAGAGCTCGTACTCACATACATTTTGCTGGCCATCAGCGAAATCCCTGGTGACAATCAGCCAGCTGATCATTCAGGGAGATCAGCATCTTCCCAGGAGTCATGAGGACTCCAAAGAAGCTGACAGCAGGAAGTTTGCTCCCAAGCACCTGTGTTCTAACTTGAGGCACACACACAGGAGACAGTCAGGAAGCCTTATCAGGCACGTAGATTCCCAGTAGCTGCCCTGGGAACAAAGAGGCTGGCTTGGGCTGGAACTTGAACGAAGGGGGCATTTTTGCTGTGAGCCAAATACAGGCCCTTCTGAAGGGAAGGACATCCAGCTGTGTGCCTCGGGAGAGGCCAGACTGCAGGGCACAGGAGGCCCTGGAAGTTAGCGTGAGGATGAGGGTTTTAAAGATACTGGTTCAAAAAAAAAAAAAAAAAAAAGATACCGGTTCACTGCAACCCTGTGCTTGGGTGAAGAGATGCCTCGGTGGTCCTGTAGCTGCCCAGTCAGATTCCTTCACTTTCCCAGTATGTGGAGTAACTTGGGAACTGCAAGCAGAGATGTGGGAACTATCATTTTTATGTAGAGTTGAGGCCACGACAGTGTGGCAACCCTTATACCAGGCCTCTACTGGGGACAGAAACCAAGTGCTGGTGAGAGAAGAGCCACAGAGGTGGAGGCCCTTTGTGGCCCTGGAGAGAGGCAGAGGCTGCGGCTGCCGCTGGCTGACAGCTTCCTGAGTTTCCTTTACTTCCTGCAGGGTTGGGGGAGGAGGAGGTTTGTGGAGTCCCCAGCTTCCCTCTGCTAAAAGTTCCTTTTGTTGAGACAGCTTGAAGGAGTTTCTGTTTCTTACAAGTGACCAGGCATGACAAAGGAAGGGAAACAATTGGGAGATGACTTAATGAGGGGCCATTAGGAGAAAGGTGTGCTTTCAGCCTTTCAGCCAGCCCCTACCTGCTCCCCACCAGGAGCACTGTGCTCAAGTTCCACTCTAGTGCCACTAACTTCCCACCCCCTAAAATCTCATCTGATTTCTGTGCCAGTACTTGCTTTTGGGGGGCTTCGCATGGCACATGTTTTCTTTGGTTTAGAAAGATACAATTTGACTCCCACATGGAAGCTTCAGAAATGGTGAGCCCCTTACCTGGAATCCCAACACCGGACTGTGTTTGTTCTCTACAACCCTCTTCCATTGCTCTTGAGAAAAAAAAAAAAAAATAATGGGACAGAATATGGGTATAGAAGGAAATGATTTAAAACACCTCTGTATCCAATTTTACCTGTCTTAAGCAAAATTTAACAGAAATACATTTTAGATATCTACAAACTTGTCTTCTGTCCCTTTTTACATTCAACATTATATAATAAACTTTTGTACTGAATTTTAAGCTGTAGTCTTTGAAGACAGCACCATACTCCATTCTATACACACTCCATCATTTGTGTAACCATCCTCCCTAAGTGGACATCAGGAAGCATCCAATCCTTTTCTGTCCTCTATAACACTGAAATGAATAATATGTACTCACAGCTTTGTTTGTGTTGTGTCATTACAGGAATGTTTGAGAAGGGACCTTATAGAAACAAGGGGCGTGAACATTTTGTTGCTGATCTTTCTCAAGTTGCACATCCAGTCCTCCCTCCCAGCAAAATGTGTGCGTGTTATTGCCAAGACCTGGCCTGACTGTTGTGTGAGTTAGCAGGTTTCAGAGGGGACATTATGAGGGACTACTTCCCCGTAGGCTCAGGTTCTCCATTGATGAGGTACTTCGAATCCTGAAAATCAAGAAGATGGGCTTGGGGAAGTCAAGATAGGCTCTTCCTTTTCACAGCCTAATGCTACTTCCACAATTCTCCTCAAGATGCGAATATTTTGCTAACTTTTAAAATATGTTTTTTTAAAAGATTTTATTTATTTTATTATTAGACAGAGGGGAATGGAGGGAGAAAGAGAAGAAGAGAAACATCAGTGTGTGATTGCCTCTCACGTGCCCTCTACTGGGAACCTAGCCTACAAACCAGGCATGTGCCCTGACTAGGAATTGAACCAGTGACCCTGTGGTTTGCAGGCTGGCACTCACTCCACTGAGCCATACCAGCCAGGTAAAATATGTTTCTGAGTTAAGCCAAAGTGCCTCCATGGAACCACATGTGTTTCATTCCGTTTCTCCCTAAGGATGGAACCCATTGTAGTATGGTTATAGCAACTAAAAAAGAAGAGCAATAGGCATTTTATTTTCAGCTCTACTAACATATTGTTGAAGACTTAAACTTGCTTGCTTCCTGGTGGCCCTTATCTTCCCATCTAGCCAACAGCAGCCAAGTTATCCATTAATGCTACAAAATAGCACAATGGTCAGTATAGATCTTTGTCACTGAGCTACTCTTCAGTGAATTTCAGAATCCTCAGTTTAAAGAGAGTACCTTCAATGTGCTGGGCTCTTTGTATGTGTCATCTCATTCAACCCTCATCAAAACCCTAAAAATTAGGGGTGTTACTCATTTCATTGTAAGAAAGCTAAAACCAAAGAAGTTAAGGAACTTGCTTAGGTCATGTAGCTAAAAGTGGTGGGGCAATATTTGAATTGAGGTCCATCTGACTCCAAGGCCAGTGCTCAGTGAACTTCATTACACCACACTGACCTTCAAACTAACCTGGCCTCCCTTTTCCCTATGCCCAAGGATGTGTGAGACATCCTATTTTTGGAGATTTTCAGGGAAGGTTCTTTCCCAACCTGTCCAAACCCAGGGTCTGAAGGGTATTTCTCTTTCATTTCATTGGTCTCCAGTGTGAGGGCAGAGGGATATCTAAGAAGAAACAGGCCTTCCCTGCTTCCCTAGAAACAGAACATGCACGGTGCAAAAATGCGGATCACAAGGCATGATTTATCTGTGTAGTTTAGGACTTCTCAATCTTGGCACTATTGAAATTTTGAACTAGATTATTGTTTGTTGGGTGGTTGGGAGGAGCTTTCCTGTGCATCGTAGGATATTTAGCAGCATCCTTGGCCTCTACCAACTAGATACACTCTCCCAGTAGTACAATCAAAATGTCTCTGAATACTGCCGAGTGTTTCCTGGAGAACAAGATTACCTGCAGTTGAGAACCAGCGTAGATCCCATAGGTCCAGGTGCAATCGAGGCTAGGAGAACTCTTTCTAGCTGAGGCCAGCAAGGGCCAGAATAGAATGTTATCCTAGAATAGGTGACCCCACACATGGCTTCCTCGAATGGTAGGAAGATATGGCTCAGAAGATACGGAAGGTGCAGGGAAGAAGCTATTGGACTAGTGTTCCCTAGAGGATCTTGGCTCTGACATGACACAGAAATGCCGTATCACCAGCCCAACCAGAGTACTTAATCCTCCCTGGACCAGCAGCTGTAAGATAGACATTGTTAGACTGGGCGGAGCTTGGATCCAAAGTCCTAATGGGTAAGAAGGCCATTTCAGTCCATCATCTCATCCAGAAGGAAATGATTCATTTCTGATTGTGCTTTATCACCATAACCCCTTTGGGGAACCCACTCAGAGGTTCATCCAAGGCAGCAGGAGGGACAAAGTAGGGGTACAAAATGTAAGAGTCACTTTCTTATCTCTGAAGAGCTGTGGGCAACCAGTTAATAAATCTCAGTCTTGGGCCCTGGTTTTTAAACGTAGGCAGTTAGTCATAAACAGGGCACTCTGCCCCAGGATCAGGGTCAATGGCACATGCTGGTGACTAATTTGATTGCCCTGGAGAGGTTGAGGTAGTGGGAGGGGAAAGCAAAACCTGATTATGTGCCAAAGTCAATAAACCAGGTAAATGATGCTTATGGTTCTGATTGTGGTGGTGATAATAGTACTTCAGCTCTTGGGAGAGTTTGAAGGTGAGGGGCTCGTTGACAAAAGCTTCATTTCTGAGGGGAATAAAGCATTAGGGTGAATTTCTTTCTTTTAAAAAATTTATTGGTTTTTAGAGAGAGAAGAAGGAGGGGAGAGAGAAATTTGTTATTTCAGTTATTTATATATCCATTGGTTGATTCTTATATGTGCCCTGTCCAGGTATCGAACTCACAACCTTGGCATATCAGCTTATCAGCTCTAACCAGCTGAGCTGCCTAGCCAGGGCAGCATGGATTTCTTATCCCTGGCTAGAGGGTTCTGTGTGCACCAAGATGAATTTCCTTTTTTTCCTGGTCCTACAGTTGGGATATTCTTTCCAGCCTTACTCACATTTAGGAGTGGCCATGTAATAAGCTCCAGTTGCAAGCCAGGCCCATTATAAATTCCTGTGCCATCTTGTACTGTCTCTCTTCTCCCTTCAGCTGGTAGCATGCAGAGCATCCAGCAGGAGATTCTGAGGCCCTAGAAAATGGTGGAGCCACAATATGGAAAGAGCCTGGGTTCTTAAATGACTGTAAGAAACAGAGTACCACCTCTGCCCCCACCACTGCCCATATACAAGAGCAGGAAATATTGGACCATCATGGATGGACCTGGAGAGCATTATGCTTAGTGAAATAAGTCAGCCAGAGAAAGACAAGTACTATGAATTTACTGATATGTGGAATCTAATGAACGGAATGAACTAACAAGCAAAATAGAGACATAGTCATAGTGAGCAAGCTGATAGCTGGTAGGGGAGCTAAATGGGAGGTGGAAGGATTGAGCAAAAAATGAAAAAAAGAGAAAAAAAACTCATGGATACGGACAACAGTGTGGTGATTTCCCATGGAGGGCTGGTGGGGGGCACTTGACTTGAGACAGTGAACACACAATACAGTGTAGAGATGATGTGTTCAGGAATTTTGCACCTGAAACCTAATCATTTTTTTAACCAGTGTCACCCCAATAAATTCAATAAAAAAGGAAAAAACAAGAGCAAGAAAGAAACTTTTCTATTTTAAGCACTGAAATTTGTTGTGTTGTTATAATAGTTAATCTACCATGATTAAAACATGATCCCTCACTTATCTAAATTGCCTTTTATCTTTCAAATACCAGCTGAAATAGTCGTCTCCCAGGAAGTTGGCCCTAACTACTATAGTTCACTCTATTCTCACCTTCCTTTCAATTCCTATGATATTTGTTATTCAAGTATTATAATTTACCTCTTAGCATGTATTTTTTTCAGAGTAAGAGAATGGAGTGATAGTAAGCTTTTCAAAGCAAGAATTATTGGTATTATTAGATTTTAAAAAATATCTTCAGAGTGCCTGAGAATAATAATGATAATGACTATCATATATATTATGTCCCAGAAATCATTATTTACATATAAACACATTTAATCCTACTATTATCAATTTGTAGATGAGGAAGTTGAAACACAGAGAGATTACGTAACTTGCCCAAGGTCACACAGCTAGAAAGTGACAAAGCCAGGATTCAAACCAATGAACTTGAGTAATGAAAGAGTGTCCAGTAATTATACCATCTTAACCACAATTGTTTCAGAAACATGAGCTTGTGTGTTCAGTAAAACTGCAGCCCCTTTTGAGCAGGGAGCTATAGTGTCCTTGTCACCTATTTTCATATCTGAAGTTGGCCAGGTTAAGAAGAACTGTCACCACACCTGCTGACTGAGGGAACTACAGGCCAGCTGGAAGCAAGCTGCACAAGCAGGGTACAGTGAGGGCTCACACAATCCCCATACCTAGGTGGTCAAAAACACAGGACAAATGGAAAGAATGTGCCCAGGAATACTCTGCTTGCTTGTTTGATTGTTTTTAATTAAAGAATTCTACAGTCTCCCCTTGTAGGCCAGATTCACTTCCAAAGATTAAAGTATGGGGGGAAAAAAGAGTAACTTTATATTAGAAATACTTAGAAGACACTACCCTAACCAAGTGTTATTGAGGCAGGAGATAGTCAGAAACGAGGAAACTGCAGAGGTGCCCAAGCTAAGATAAAGGACATCCATACAAGACAGAGACCCTGTAAGACCGGTTATTCCTGCTTTCTGCAAAAGCGCTGAATCATGTTGACTCATAAATGCACCTGCGCAGAAGACACTACACGACCCTTGCTTCATTATAATAGCAGACAACTATAATCGAACAACAATTAAAAAAGATTAAAAAGATAATAATAACAGGAACTACTATAAAGGACACATGGACAAAATCAAGGGGGAGGGTAGAGGTGGGGGAGGGAGGTGGGTTCGGCTGGGGTGGGGTGGAGGGATGGGGAGAAAAGGCATACAACTGTAATTGAATAATAATAATAATAATAATAATAATAATAAATTAACATTGTGCGACCCCTTTCTCCAGTGGCCAATCAAGGAAAATCACGGGAGACTACATGCACAGTAGCTTTAAAATACAACTACTTGTACATGCACAATAAAAGCCCACCAAAACTATCCAAGGATCTACCCTATAAGAATAGAATCCCTCCAGTCCATGAGGTCAATCTCTGCTCAGAGTTGGCCTGCTCCCAAGTTCTGTGGGGTGTACTATTGCTTAATAAATCTGCTCTCTTTCTGCTATAAACTCTGTGTTCAGTTCAATTCTTTGTCTGCGATCACCAAGAACCTGGTTACCTGTGCCCATCTGTGACATTATGGGTTGAATTTTGTCCCCCCAAATTTGTATGTTGAAGCCCTATCCTATCCCCAGTACTACAAAATGTACCATATTTGGAATTAGGGCCTTTAAAGAAGAAATTAAGGTTAAATGAAGTCATTAAGATTGGGCCCCAATGCAATACTACTGATGTCCTTTTAAGAAAAGATTAGGACACAGCTATGCACCGTGCACAGAGGAAAGACCATGTGAAGACAGAGAGAAGGTAGCCATCTACGAACCAGGGAGAAAATCCTTAGGAGAAACCAGCCCTGTTGCCACATTGATCTTGGATTTCCAGCTTCCAGAAATGTGAAAAAATAAATCCCTGTTGTTTAAGCTGCCCAGTCTGTGATTTTGTTATGGTAGCCCAAGCAGACTAACATATCAAGTGATCAAGTTTAATATCTCCTGCAATAAGTCGTGTTCACATGCTATGTTCAGGAGGATACTTCACTTCTGTGGAATTTTTCCTCAAAACCCATAACCCCAGTCTAATCATGAAAAAAACATCAGGCAAACCAAACCAAGGGACAAAATATCTGACCAGGATGCCTCAAAACTATCAAGATCATGGAAAACAAAGGACATTTGAGCAATTGTGATAGGCTGGGGAGATTAAGAAGACACGATAGTTGAAGGCAGTGTGGTATCCTAGATGGGGTTCTGGGACAGAAAAAGGACATTAGTAGAAAATTGTTGAAATCTAAATAAAGTCTAGGGTTTTGTTCTTTGTTATGAAACAGTGTTGGTTTCTTCATTTTGACAAATATAACGACAAGTGGTTATGTAAGATGTTACCATTAAGGAAAACTCGATAAGGGATGTTTGAAAACTACACTGTTTTTACAAATCTTTTTGTAAATCTAAAATTACTCCAAAATTAAAAGTGCACAGGGTGGGGCAAAAGTGGGTTTACAGTTGTGAGCAGGCAAAACACAGAATTTGTTTATTTATTTATTTATAGAGAGATGGAAAAGAAAGGAGAAAGAGAGGGAGAGAAACATCAGTGTGTGGTTGTCTCTTGCGTGCTCTTTACTGGGGACCTGGCCTGCAACCCAGGCATGTGCCCTGATGGAATCGAACCAGCGACCCTGTGGTTTGCAGGCCAGCACTCAATCCACTAAACCACACCAGGTGGGCCCACAGTTTATTCTTGTATTATTATTTATTAATTACTGCATTATATTCCATAGGAACAACTGTAAACCTACTTTTGGTCCACCCCGTGTTAAAAAATAAAGAATCCATTTGAACCCCTGTTTTCAATTCTTTAGCACTTATACCAAGGAGTAGAACTCTTGGCTCATATGGTAATCCTATGTTCAATCTTTTGAGGACTTGCCAAACTTTTTAACAGTGCCTGCACAATTTTGCATTTCCACATGCAACTGTGTGAAGATTTGAATTTCTCCACATCCACAACCCTTCTTAGTTTCTATTGTTTTTATTATGGCCATGCATGTTAGTTTGAACTGGTTTCTCATAGTGGTCTGATTTGCATTTCTAGTGACTAATGATATGAACATTTTTTCATGTCTTTATCAGCCACTCATGTATCTTCTTTGGAGAAATATCTATTGAAATCCTTGACCCATTTTTAATTAGTTGTTTGTACTATTGTTACCAGGTTGTAGGAGTTCTTCGTGTATTCTACATATTAAGCCCTTATCACATATATGATTTGCAAAATGCTGTCTTATTTTGTGGGTTGTCTTTTTACTATCTTTATTTAAAATATATTTTATTGATTATGCTATTACAGTTGTCCCATTCCTCTCACCCCATATTCCCCTCCACCATGCACTGCCCCTCCCACCTGCATTACTGTCCCTCTTTAGTTCATGTCCATGGGTCGTACATATAAATTCTTTGGCTTCTCCATTTCCCATATTATTCTTAATTTCTCCCTGTCTATTTTGTACCTACTATTTATGCTTCTTACTCCCTTTACCTTTCCCCCATTCTCCCCCTCCCCTTCCCCACTGATAACCTTCCATGTGATCTCCATTTCTGTGATTCTGTTCCTGTTCTGTTTGCTTAGTTTGGTTTTGTTTTTTTAGGTTTGGTTGTTGATAGTTGTGTTTGTTGTCATTTTACTGTTCATAGTTTTGATCTTCTTCCTTTTTGTTGATAGGTTCCTTTAACATTTCATATAGTAAGGGCTTGGTGATGATGAACTCCTTTAACTTGACCTTATCTGGAAGCACTTCAACTGCCCTTCCATTCTAAATGATAGTTTTGCTGGATAGAGTATTCTTTGATGTAGGTTATTGCCTTTCATGACTTGGAATACTTCTTTCCAGCCCCTTCTTGCCTGCAAGGTTTCTTTTGAGAAATCAGCTGATAGCCTTACGGGAACTCCTTTGTAGGTAAAGTAGTTCTGGTAGTCCTGGTCTGCCAGCCGTCACGTAGCCCACCCAGGCCCTCCAACCACTGCCTTCCCATGAGTCTTCTCCATCCCTGCTGCCCATCTCCCCCCCTCCCACTGGTCTGGAAAAATGTTTCTTCTTTAACTCCTTGTCAGACTTCCACACAGTTCAATTTTCTGGCTGTTCCGGTTGGTTTTTGTTTTTAAATTTGTTGTCCTTATTTTGGTTGTGTGAGAAGGCACAGTGTATCTACATGCACCTCCATCTTCTCTTCACTGTCTTGATATTGATCCTTTGATGCCTAAGTTTTAGATTGAGGTATACTTTATCTTTTTTTCTTTATTTGTCTATATTTTGGGTGTCTTGGTTAAGAAACCATTGCTAAACTCAAGGTTATGTAGAATTGCTTCTATGTTTTCTTCTAAAAGTTTTATAGTTTTAGCTTTTACATTAGGTCATTAATCCATTTTGAATTATTTTTGTATATGGTGTAAGACAAGTATCAAACTTCATTTTTTGGTATAAGGATATCATTTTTTTGTATCATTTGTTGAAGAGATTATTCTTTCACCATTAAATGACCTTGGTACCCTTGTTGAAAAACAGTTGGCCATAGATGTAAGGGTTTATTTTTGTGGTACTATAGGCAGTGAACTAGATATTAATGAAGAGATCAAAGGGAATTAGACATTGAGCTTAATAAACTGGGGAACATAAGCATGTTTGCTTCACACCCCAGGGGATTATAACATTGCTCCACCAAGTGATTAACACATCTCCCTTCCCTGCCTCAGGTACCAGATTTTTGGAGCAGGGTGTGCAGGAGGAGGATTTGGACCTTAGAGGTCTGTCACTCTAACTACAAGTGTGAACCTAACAAAAGCTGGTGAAAGCTTGGGGAGGTCATTGGTTATTTTGAAAAAGCATCTGCTCTGTCCCAAACCCAAGCTACTATAATCCCAGGAGGACAAAGAAATAATCTCTGTCTCCTAGGAACCTGCACTGGCCTTGAGGTTCTGTGTGCTCTCTCTCTCTTGCTCATGACCTGTGCTTGCCCCATTCATTTGTGTGCTCTCTCTTCTAGGAACACACAACCGTGATGCTGTAGTAGCTATTGGGGCCCACAGCAGACTACATAGGCTCCAAAAGAACTAAGCTTTAATATGAAGCAGAAACTCTGGGTCTTGACTTTTGTTTTGGCCTTGCTAAGGAGACAGTTGGACTTTTTCCATGGCAAGATAGACAGAGAAGGGACATTCAAAACCGAAAGGGCAGCTTCTATTTCCACCAGCATAAACCTTGTCACATCACATTCTCTCATGTATGGATCCTTGGAATGCTTTCCTTGTGATCTCATGGAAGAGCCTAATTTATACCAACATCTAGACTCTCAGTTCTATTCAATTGGTATATATATCTATCCTTATGCCAATGCCACACTGTTTTTAATTAATGTAGCTTTGTGGTAAAATTTGAAATCAGAAACTGTGAGTCCTCCAACTTCATTCTAATTCAGTATTGCTTTTACTCTTTGAGAGTTCCTTGAAATTCCATATAAATTTGAGGATGAATTTTTCCATTTACGCAAAAAATGCCACTGGAATTTTGATAGGGATTGTATTGAATGTGTAGATTATTTGGGGTAGCATCAGCATGTTAACAATATTAAGTGTTCCAATCCATAAACATGAGATATCTTTTCATTTATTTATATCTTCTTTAATTGCTTTTAGCAATTTTTTGTTGTTTTTGGTACACAAATTTATGTTTCCTTGGTTAAACTTATTCCTAAGTATTTTATTCTTTTTGATGCTATTATAAACTGAATCATTTTCTTAATTTTCTTTTTATATTATTCATTACTGGCGTATAAAAAATAAACCTAATTTTTTGTGTTAATTTTATTATCATGCAACTTTGTTGCTCATAAAAGCATTATTCACAGTAACCAAAAGTTGAAAACTATTCAAGTGTCCATCAACAAAAGAATGGATAAACAAAATGTGGTATAACATACAATGGAATATTATCTATACATTTTAAAAAATGAAGTCTTGACACATGGATGAACCTTGCAAATATGCTAAGTGAAATGAGTGAGCAAGTTACAAAAGGACAAATATTTTATTATTCCATTTATATGGGATATCTAGAATAGGCAAATTCATTGAGCAAAAATGTAGATTAGAGGCTACAAGAGGCTGTGGGGAAGGCAAAATGAGGAGTTATTGCTTAATGGGTACAGAATTTCTGTTTGGGATGATCAAAATGTTTGCAAATAATAATGATGTCAGCTGCATAATATTGTGAATGTATTTAATACCACTGAATTGTACACTTAAAACTGGCAAGTTTTATGTTATATATATTTTATCATAATAAAAATAGTTTAAAAGAAAATTTATAGGCAGGAAGGGGCTGGAAAGAAGTATTCAAAGTCATGAAAAGCAAGGACCTACATCTAAGATTACTCTATCTAGCAAAGCTATAATTCAGAATGAAAGGGCAGATAAAGTGCTTCCCAGATAAGGTCAAGTTAAAGGAGTTCATCATCACCAAGCCCTTATTATATGAAATGTTAGAGGGACTTATCTAAGAAAAAGAAGATAAAAAACTATGAACAGTAAAATGACAACAAACTCACAACTATCAACAACCAAACCTAAAAAAACAAAAACAAAACCAAACTAAGCAAACAACTAGGACAGGAACAGAATCAGAAATGGAGATCACATGGATGGTTATCAGTGGGGAAGGGGAGGGGGAGAATGGGGGAAAGGTAAAGGGAATAAGAAGCATAATTGGTAGGTATAAAATGGACTGGGGGAGGTTAAGAGTAGTATAGGAAATGGAGAAGCCAAAGAACTTATATATTCAACCCATGGACATGAACTAAAGAGGGACAGTAATGCAGGTGGGAGGGGTGGTGCAGGGTGGAGGGGAATAAGGGGGAGAAAAATGGGACAACTGTAATAGCTTAATCAATAAAATATACTTTAAAAATAGTTAAAAAATAAGAACTGTGGAGATCAATTTGTCCAACTATGGTTGCAAAGCTGAATCCCTTTATGATATATCAGCAGCCCCTGTTTGCATACTTCCAGTGATGTGGATCTGATAAGGAAACAAAAATTAAACTAAACTAAATAAAACAAAACAAAAACAAAGAATTCTTTTTTAAATTGAATAATTATTCAGACACACACAACATTATGCATTGAAGTGGGGCTTTGCTCTGGGCAGGACACACATCTAAGGTTTCTATACAAGGTGGGGCTGTCACAGGTGGGCACAGATAACCAGGTTCTTGGTGATCAGGACAAAGAATTGAACCAAACACACAGAGTTTATAGCAGATAACATGGGAACAGGCCAACTCCAAGCAGCAATTGACCTCATGGGCTGGAGGGATTCCATTCATATAGGGTGGATCCCTCCTGGCTAGTTTTGGCAGGCTTTTACTGCAAATGTACAAGTAGTTGTATTACTTTAAAGGTACTGTGCATGTGGTCTCCCATGATTTTCCCTGATTGGCCATTGGAGAAGGGGTTGCACAATGTTACCGAATGAACCCCCCTTCTCCTGGGGTCCCCCCTGTACTAGGTTCACCTTGCATGCTGCCAGGGAATTACAGTTCTCCATGTCAGAGATTGGTGAAAAGGAAAGGAATTATTTATTCAAAAGTTATACAGACTTAAGAGTAATGACTTAATGTCTTCATTAAAATCCCAAAGTCCCTTAAAACACCCACAAACACACACAGTCCTTCCTTCCTCCTTTGACTGGTCTGGGGTACTGTATCTCAGGAAAAGAAATGGAAGTCTGTGGCTCAAGTAGCCCCCGGTTCTTCTCAGTAATCCTTGCTCAGCTAGCAGGCCTCCCTCGGTTCCCAGCACCATCAACTGTGTCACTGGGATCTCCAGTTCTTAATCCAAAACCACATTACACCTTCTCATGGCCCACCAGCAAGAGTCCTTTCACCCTTTTCCTTCCTGCATCTCTCCTGAATTCTTCCAAACTGCTGAGAGAGGGCTCTGCATCACTGCTACATCTTGCTTTCCAGCTTCCTAAGCTGCATGGCAGAGGGAGACCCAAAGCCATGTGGTTCTTCTTGTCATGGCTGCTGAACCTGGGTTTAGATCCAGCACCAATCTTCCTCTGCCCATTTCTGACTCCTCCCACTATCAGCTATACTTGTCAGCATTCCAGTACTTTTCCAGCTTTTCTGGGCTGCCATAGTAAGTCCAGGCAGGCACGGCCCTGTGGCGTGGAGTCAATCATCTCCAAGCTCTTATGCAGGTTCTGTAACCAGGGGTAGTTGCCTCCCAGTTACATCCTGGGTGGAAGTCACTCCCATCCCCCTGGCTCAAAGCTTGGCCACAGCTATTTAACGTATCTATGAAACCAGTTAAAGGTTATAGATATGTTAAATGACTGTTCTAGAAGTTATCTGCAAAACTGTTGCTATGCAAAACAACTCTCGATGGCCCGGCTCCATGTGTCCCATCCCACAGTTCAGACTTGTGGGGGTGAGGACATCCCATATTTTTAATATTTCCTGGACACCTTGACGTCTGGACCCCATTACAAATCCTTTTTTGGGGGGCCCCTGGCTATACCCTCTTACAAGGCCAGAGTCCATAAAGACATGTCTGCTGGGATCATTGAGCCTGGAGATAGGGCCCAATCATGGCAAACTGGCCCAGGTAGCTTTGACACAACAGGTAACTGAAGAATGGCCTTCCAGTTTGCAAGTTATGAGCTGTAACTGTTTAGTGGCCTGTGAAGTCTATTTAATGTGCCATGACAGAATTAAGGAGTTGAGCAGAAGTTTCCATGTGGAGCAACAATAAGTAGTATGTATTATAAAAAACTTAAAGGCTCATTTCCACTGTCTTTCCCATCCTTGCTTCCCACAACAGATAACCAATACTTTCTTATATAATTTTCAAATTTTTTAAATATATAATAAAACAAAAAAACATAAGCAATAAGAAATATGTTGTCCTCCCCTTTTCACAAAAGATGGCATACTCTAACACTGTTCTGCATTTTTCATTTTTTACTGAATCCAGCTCAGAAATCTTTTTATGGCAGTACATAAGAGTTTCCTCATTTTTTGTTATAGCTACAAAACATGGAACTGTACAAGTCTATCATAATTTTGTGATCATTCCTGTTTGGACATTTAGGTTATTTCCAATGTTTTGGAAGTAACATGGCAATGAATAGTTTTATAAATACATCATTTGTACATAATGAAGTATATTTGTAAAATACATGTTCTGAAGTGAAATTGCAGGCCAAAAGGCAAATACAATTGTAATTTTTTTCATTCTTCATAAAGATCTATTCCATTATTGGTGCATAGTGTATTTAACAGTTAAATACATTTAAATAATGTATAAGTGACTGCACAACTGCAGTATTGGTAACTGGATAGATAGCCAATTCAACTAGCAACAAGCTAACAAGTAACTGTCTAAATATTTAAAATACAGCTCTTGTTTAGATCATCCTTTGTTTTGATCACCTTCTGGAGGGGTGGGGAGTGGAAAAGCCTGCTGGTCACACTGGAAAGATATAAAGGCCAACTCTTCTGATAGTCATTCCCAGAGGTTTCTGTTAGGTGCATCAGCTTCCAACTCCAGGGCAAGCCCAAGTTTGTGGCCTCTGGCATTAATCTTCTTTCCATCTGCCAGAAGAGACTATGTGAGCTTCATACCAGGCCTCAGAGTCTGAGTGTAGCACACACAAATTAAACTGGAGTCGTTTATTTTTGCAGAAATGGAAGCAGTGGGATCCAATTACTATTTTGCTACAATACCAAAGCAAGTGCATTTGGTGCCTGATGTCCAAGTAAGGTTTACTGAAGAGTTAAGACCTTCATGTACTTTACAATAAATTGATAATCCAAAGTCCGTCTCATCATTGACATTATAGCTGGAAATCCCCAGTCCTGTACTCACTGCAAAGTTATTCCTTGTCATCTTTCAAAAAAAGATTTTATTTATTTTTAGAGAGAGGGAAAGGAAGGGAGAAAGAGCGAAACATCAATGTGTGGTTGCCTCTCACACGCCCCCTACTGGAGACCTGGCCCACAACCCAGGCATGGGCCCTGATTGGGAATTGAACTGGTGACCCTTTGGTTTGCAGGCCAGCACTCAATCCACTGAGCCACACCAGCCAGGGTAATTCCTTGTCAGCTTTGATTTGGCATTGTCAAAGGTCATCTCATACCAAATAAGCCAGCCCTCAGAAACAAAGACAGTTGAACCATGGATTGCAGGTCCATCAAAATCAAAGTGAACATTGCAACCAAGGTTTGTTTATACACTTCCTCTTGTAAGAAGACTTGTTACCACTTTTCTTTCCTGTGTATGGTGAAAATGTGGTATCAAATGTCAGTTTTAAACCTTGACAAATCTGGTCTTCAATTGTAATTTCTCTTCCCAGAGTGTTCCATTTCTCTGTGAAAGTTGAACCATACTCACATCATTTATATTTGGTCTCCAGGATCCTAGTAACTTTACCAGAGTCTGTGTTACAGTAGATGAACCAGAGGTTGAGAATCCCACACCACAGCATAACTGTTTTCATGTCCTGTTTCATCAATCTCAAACCAAATCCTTTCTTGAAAATATCTCTGGCAGCTTTGCCAAGGTCAGCATGTGATGGTGGGGATAGACGTTGGCCACATTCAGCTGTGTACAAGGGGGGAGGGGTGTGGGTCACAGTTGCTCACTGGAGACTGCTGGGCTGGTACAGGGTGGGGCTGCAGCTGCAGGCAGCTTGAGGGTGAAGTGAAGGAGACACCATTCTGCAACCCTATCTTCCTCCCTCCAGGAACCCCCACTTGTAATTTTTATATATTTTCAAGTTGCTTTCTGTAGAGGACTGTACCAATATACTTCCACCTGCACCTTATTTGAAGGTCTCTTTTTCCATGTCCCTCACCGATGGAATGTTATCAGATTTTTGCAACCTGAGAATTGAAAAATAGAATCTTAATATGATTTTAATATGCTTTTAATCTTACTTTAGGGTGCATATCTTTTCATGTATTTTAGTTCCATTAACAGTTTCTTTCTGGGAATTGTCATACCCTTTGTCCATTTTTTTATTACTCTTCTTACTGATTTTTAGGGGCTCTACATTCATTAGGGAGAGATCAGTCCTTCGTCTATGATGAGTTGAAAAAAATGTTTTAAGTTTCCTGATTATTTATCTTTTTATTTTATTAAGTGTGTTGTTTTTACCATGCATATTTTAAAGTGTTTTATTTTTTATGTAGTCAAATTTGTCTGGCCTCTATGACTCTCTATGACTTTTCAGTCTTTGTTATAAAGTCCTTTTCCCTCCATACTTATCAAGGAACTTAGGGTTTTCGGGGGCTTTTTCCCACTCTTTTGGGTGTTCACATAAATAAAGTTATACCATTTCGAGTATTTTATGACTTCTTTTTTTAACTTAATATATTCTGGACATCCTTCCACATAAGAGCTGAAGATCCACTTCAATTATATTAGTGGCTGCATGGTATGCCATGGTACTGATTTTTAGCGGTTTATTATCCACTCATTTTCAAGTGATTCCCAGTTTTCAGTATTAACAAACAAATCTTGTACTGGTCCTAATGAGCTGTGAGGCTGGGATGTGAGAACGTGCACAGCCAAGGAAGCAGGCTTAGAATGTATTTGTTTTAATTTGTTTCTTCCCTGGCAGACCCCCTAGTGGCCCAAGCACAAGAAGGAAGTTCAGGCTTTGAGTCCTAGCTTCTCTTACATGCAATAGTGAAACTAAAAGGCCTTGAATCTTCTGATTGAACTCCTTCATTTGACACATGTGGCAGCTGAGATACCTAGAAGGCTAATAGCTTGTCCTGTCTCACCAAGCACAATAAGCCCAGAACCCAGGGCTCTCAGCCCCTGGTCTACTGCTGTGCCAGTGCCAGGCTGTTTCTTATATTGTGTGACCTTTCACTCAGATATGTTTGCCAAGTTACAGTATCTCAAAAGGATGGCCAAATAAATCTTGCAATCACTTAGGAAAATCCATGTCTCTGGATTATCATCAGTCAAGGGAAAAGGAGTACTGGACTGCTGCAAGCTTGCCTCTTCCTTCCCCTCTACTTTGGCCTTAGTATCTTTGGTAGGAAAAACAGCCTCCCTTCTGTGTGCCTCTCCACCGTCATCAGCATGAACCAATTGTGCTGGTGCTGGAGAGAGGCATGAGGACTGGTGAGATGGCAGCCCTCAAAATTCAAGGCAGCCCAGACTCAGAAAGACATATCTGTGTTGTTACAGCATTTCTCAATCAGGGGCCTGAGGGTCAGCCAGCTGGTGAAAAGGGGCCTAGGGAAACTCTTTTGGAGCTGTGTATTCATTAACAAGCACATTGCTTTAACTAAGACTCTACATTTATTTCAAAAGGTGCATCCTGCCTCACTAACTAGTTGCCTTCTTTTGCACAAAAACTTCTTTGCAGCCTTCTGGGACTCTGCACATTGCTGAGTGTTCAGTCTGCTTCTACCTCTCTGTTACTGGAGGCAAACCAGAAATATTCAGAGTGCTTCTACCCCTAAGCACTCTGTGATCTGCAGGTTCTTGACTTTGCACAGGAAAGAATTCAAGAGTGAGTTCAGGTGAAAGCAAATGCAAGTTTTATTTAGGTGAAGAGAAAAAAGGCCAGAACACAGGTTCCTGGAGACAGGGTCAGGGGGTAAGCCCAGGACAAGATGCGACCACCCACTGCTCTCCTGGTTACAAGTCTCACAGGGCACCTCTGTGAAAGAAACAAAAGTACATGTCTGAGTGGATGAGGGCAAACTTGTAAATGAGTTGTGTGCCATGGTCAGTCAGTTCTCAGGATTTTATGTTTCCAAGGGTGGGCTGTTCCTAAGCTTTATGGTATCAAATTCTGTCTTTGCCTTCTGATTGGGAAGTGTCCTTTTCTGGAGCCTAGAACTGTTTCCTGCCAGCATATTCTGAGTGGCTAACAATGGGTTCAAGGATATAGCTTCACTAAGAGCACTCTGAGAATTTACAGCAGAGCTGGTATCAAAGAATCCACCTCTTAATTCCAAGGTGGGAAGTGGACCTTCCAGGGCACCAAATGAGATCTTGAAGCTGGGGTTGAGGGGCATGCCTGGAAATCCAGTCCCAGATGTAAGTAAGCTTTGCCAACTAACAAAAGGCCTGATGTCTGCAAGCCTGCACCTCTTGGGGAATCCTTGCTTATACCTCCACTGTCCTTCTTCCAATCAAAAGGCAAGAAAATTCTCCTGTTTGTCTAAGACAAAAGGAGATGGAACAAGGAAATGGATTTTATTTAGGGCATTGCAATAGGGAGATATAAAGATCAGAGTGTGTAGGAAAGGTGGTTGTGCCTTAGACTTCCACATGAAAGGAAGGTGGGATGATTTATAGTTGGGATTGATTTGCAATCAGGAGAACTTTCAGTCAGCCAGGTGAGCAGAAATATTTATCTCTGTGTCTAGCCACTTTCAGGGGAGCAGAGTTCTAACCTCAGTTAATCATTCATGAGACAAAAAAACCAGGAACTTCGCGGTGGGAGGGGTGGGTATCCTGCCCTTAGAAGCAGGTTCAGAAAAAAGGGGAAAGGTCTTTGACCTTGTCACAGGTAAACAAGGGGGTCATCTACAAGTCTTACAGGAGTCAGGAAAAAGGGTGGAAAGTGAGATCAAAGTCATAGGGAGAAGGGCTGTTATTCACAGTGAGCCTTTCCCGCAACACTAATAGGTCAGGTTGTTTCTTAACCATACCTGTTTCTTGGGAGCATTGGGCTCAAGTAACACTGAGTAGCAATGCCACACTCCTTTAACTGGGGATTTTTATGGACGCAAAAACCAGTACTTACTACTGTTGATCTAATGGCTTCTTAAGGTGCAAATGAAGTCGATATTTTAAACAAGGGAGAAAAATATCCTGAAAGGACGTCCTTCGATCAGGTTAGGCCCACATACAGCTCCCTGGGCTTCCAACTACAAGTACCAGAGAACAACGCGCCACTTCCTCCCCGCGCCACTGGCGCGAGTCAAGCGCCTCGCTGAATCTCGGTATTGGTGGACTGATGGAAAATGAATTTTAGGTGTCTTCATTTTCCGGAAGAGTAACTCAGAAGTTCCTCAAAAAAGGCGCGAACACATAGCTAATAAAATAACATTACCACCTCTATAAGAGACAGAGCAGGGTACTCCAACGAAAGGCACTTAAGTCACAGTTCCCGCTCAACTTTCCCAAGGGTCTCCTTTCTGTCAACACCGTGCGTCCTTACTGCTGCGTCTTCTCATTGGCCGGTTGACAGATGACGGCGCCTGCGCGCTGCGCTCTTCTGAGGGTCGTGGGTAGACGCCATTTTGGCCCCAAAGGTACTTATGGGAAGTCAAGCCCTCCTGTCGGTACGGCCTCTTCTGTCGGGGATTATAGGTCGAAGTGTTTGTTTCTGGCGCTGCTGTTTTATTCTCCGCAGTCTCCAACCCTCCAGTCGAGCGGGAACCTCTGAGCATCGCACCGCGCCATCGGGGTAGGGGGTTCTGCACCTCTGGGAAGGTGACAGGGGTGGCGTGGGGCGCGGACACTCTCAGCCAAGAGTCTCCCCCCCTCCCCCCCTCCCCCGCCATGGACTCCGAATATTACAGCGGCGACCAGTCAGGTGGGTTAGGGGCCTGGGGCACAGGGCTGAGGGCGGGCGGCTACTTGTTTTGGACGGCTCTTCGGCCTGGCTGGCCTGGCACCCGGCGAAGGTGGGAAGGGAGGCTGCGCAGACGTCCCCCTCGGACTGGTCGGGACGTGGACTCTAAGGCGGAGCTCGAAGAGACCACTGACCCGCTGCGGGCCCGGAAGTTAGAACGTTAAAGAAGGGATTCTAGAGGGAAAGTCGTTTTCTGAATCGGGGAGCCAGTTCTCCGTATTAAGGATTTACTGTGCGCAGAGTCCTAGGGAAGGTGTTCCTGTTACCGGATTTTTTTCAGGAGTTGAGAGTATTTTTCGAGAGTTGAAGGGAAGGGAGCTAACTGTTCGCTGGAGGTGGGAGATGGGATGCGGGACCTTGTCTAGACTTTTCGGTCCGAGTTAGGGCTAGTTTAACTTCAAAACACTGGTTTCCCAGTAAAGAAGACGTAGGAACCTTGTTTGAGTTGTGTTAGTATTTTAGTGTACCTCTGGCAATTACTGATGATTTTTGTGCCTTTTCTTCACTTTGAAATCTTTCCCTTTCTCACTGAAGTTTGGTCTCTTTTCTTTCCCTTTTTTAAAATAAACACACACTGGGCCCTACTCTGCTAACACTGTGCTAGGCACCAGAGGTACAAAGACGAATAAGGCGGGACCTAGTGGGGGGAGAGAAAAACGTTACGTTTGCTTTCCCTTTGTGCCCAAGTTCTATTGGGTATTTTCTATCATAAGTGCTTAAGCGATTTTCTAAATGTTAACCACTTTTTCTGTTGTAAGTTCACTTCATATATGGCAGGGAATAGTTATGATTACAAGTGCTTTTCCAAGCATGCACTGCTGTTTTGCTTTAAATGTTTTCAAAATAGTTTTTTTCAGTTCATTTGTGGTCTTAAATTATTTCTTAAGTAATTACATGTATTTCATGTATAAAGATTAAGTGCTAAAAGACATGAAAAAACAGTTCCCTTATTTTTCATTCTTTTTTTGATGTTTACCTCCCTATTCCTAATTTATGCCATCTTTTCTTGCATCTTTTGTAGTGATTTCCTGTTACTTGAGGACCGGGTTTTATCTTCTTGCGTGCCTTCGTCTCCCCCAAACTCACACTGTTGCAGCGTAATTGTTAAATTTCAAAATTATTGGTTTTATTATTTACTGTTTAGCTAAGTAGAGTAGCTCTTTACTATGATAGTGATTCCATTCTTACACAACTTTTTCATTTTGCTGTAGGTGACTGCTTCATTTAAAAATTAAAAAAAATTTTTTTTATTAAACTTCTAACCAAGTCTTTCCGTTTCCTTCCACAACCCTACATTCCTCTCAATACAATTTTACTCTATATTTTTAAAGTATTGGTTAAAGTGAGGTAGCAATTTATTTTTACCATTTTGTAACATGGTACATGTTTTTCTTTGAGGAGATCACACTATTTCTGAACTGCAATTCCTTGTGCTCTTCATTCATAAACAAGTACTGTACATCATTTGCCAGGCAGTGTTTGGGCTCCAGGGATTCAGCAGTGAACCAAAATACCCGCTCTTTTGGTACTTTCTTCCAAGTGAGGAAAGAACCACATTAAACAAGTAAGTTGATAAATCATGTAATGCATACATCAGAAGGTGGTAAGTAAATGCTATGGATAGAAAAGATCCAGGTTATAAGAAAGCTGAAATGGTTCCAGGGCATAGTTATTTGGAGGTTGTTAACTTGGTCCTTGATTATGTTTCTTAAGCTTCACATTCCTTTTATGGTGTATTTTTTCTGCCATTAATGTCACAATACATGTTATGATTATTGGTGTTTTATGAGTATTATACTGTTGTCTTGTTTACAACATTAGTATTATTAGTTAGTTATGCTTCATCACTGGTAACAGTGCTTACATTATTCTTGATTTATTGTGTTCACTTCACTGGTAGATGTCATCCATCTTACGCCTTAAGTGGGTTTTTGTCTTATTTTTAAGCAGATGATGGTGGCGCTACCCCAGTACAGGATGAACGGGATTCAGGGTCAGACGTTGAGGATGATGTAAATGAACAGCACTCTGGATCAGACACTGGAAGTGTAGAACGTCATTCAGAGGTATCGGCTAAACAACATCTTTGGGGAGGATTTTCCCTTGCATTATGTGAGACCTGTTTTATTTAGTAGTTGTAGAAATGGCTGTCACAGGGTTTAGGCTTCAAACCCTGGGAGTAAAGGATTTTAAGTTTATAGAGAACTGCTTTAAAAATAAGTGGGGATAGGCCCTGGCTGATGTGGCTCAGTTGGTTGGAGCCTCGTCCTATAAACCAGAAGGTTGCTTGTCCAATTCCCAGTCAGAGCACATGCGTAGGTTGTGGGTTCTATTCTTGGTCAGGGTGAGTGCGGGAGGCAACTGATAATGTGTTTTTCTTGCATTGATGATTCTCTGGAATCAGTAAATACATATTTAAAAAAATAAATGGTATAGTCTGGTTATTTAGGAAATCACAGGGACTTAAATTCTGATTGGGTCCCACTTCAGGTATTATTAGGCAGTTATTGGCAGTTTTTGATTCAGAAAATGGGGCATGCTTTTGATATTTAACTATGCTTCCCCATTCCTAAAAATTGATGTTTTACAGGGACAACGAACATTTGCAAACTGAAGAAATGCCAATTGAAATAAAAGTTTTGAGGGTTATTGTCTGGCAAAAATTATATCAGAATTGGCTTTCTGAACTGTCTCAGTGTACAAAGTAACAAAGCACATGTAAACTCAAAAAGATGTCTTCACTTAGTAATACAGAGTAGTATTGGATCTTGTGTATAGCACTTCAGCATATTTGGCCTAACAGATACATTTTTTAAGTGTATTTTATTGATTATGCTATTACAGTTGTCCCAATTTTTTTCTCCCCTTTCTCCCCCTCCACCCTGTACTCCCCTGCCCCCCTTAGTTCATGTCCATGGGTTGCACATGTAAGTTCTTTGGCCTCTCCATTTCCTATACTATTCTTAACCTCCCACTGTCTGTTTTGTACCTACCAATTATTCTTCTTATTCTCTGTACCTTTTTGCCCATTCTCCCTCCTCCCAATCTCCTCTGATAACCCTCCACGTGATCTCCATTTCTGTGATTCTTTTCCTGTTCTAGATGTTTATTTAGTTTTTGTTTTAGGTTTGGTTGTTGATAGTTGTGAGTTTGTTGTCATTTTACTGTTAATAGTTTTTGATCTTCTATTTCTTAGATAAGTCCCCTTAACGTTTCATATAACAAGGGCTTGGTAATGATGAACTCCTTTAACTTGACTTTATTTGCCCTTCTATTCTGAATGATAGCTTTGCTGGACAGAATATTCCTGGATGTAGTAGATACATATTTTTGCCTCTATGGTTATATCATCTATTGCACAGTGTTAGCAAAATAAAACTAGGATGCTTTTCAATAAATCACCTACAGGTTTTGGTAAGCCCAAACTGAAACACAGGAATGATAAAGATGGCCAGATTTTCTTTTAAGAACTTGATATGCCATATATTTTGTTTGATTATGCATGCACAGAAAATTAGTGAATTTTTAAGTAGTAGGTATAATTGTTAGAGAATGTATTATTGACTCTGTTCTTTGATATGTCATTAGTATATTCATATGTTCAATAAATATTTATTGAGCACCTTTTGTGTCAGGCTCTTTTCACATATCAGTGATTAAATGAGGTCCCACCAAAATTCTTCACTTCTTGGATTTATTTACCACTAGAAGGAGAAAGACATTAAACAACATATATTTAAATAACATATAATTAAAATTGTATAGTTTGTTAGAAGATGGTAAATGCTATGGAGGAAGGAGAAAAGTAGAACCGAGTGAAGAATGCCAGGACAGAGGGCAGGTTGTGGTGTTAAGTAGGGGGTATAGTTGGCCTTATTAAGAAAGTGACACTTGAATCTAGGCATGAAGGAGGGTGAGGGAATAGCCACATGGCTACATACTGGAAGAATATTCCAGTCAAAGACCCTGCAATGGGAGTGTACTTGATGTCTTCAAGGAACACACCCAGGAGCTAGTATGGCTAGAGTGGAGTAAGGGGAAGTGTGATCAGAGAGCTGAATAGACTGGGAGAAGGGTTTATCTTTTAGTTTTTTTGCTATCACTCAATTTTTTGTATACTCAAATATTTAGACTAAATTCTAATTAATATATTACTTGATAGGTGGAAATTACTTGATAAAGTAAATATTTTAGTATTGTATGTAATATCTTAAGTTTCTACTTTGGAAAATAGCATTAGGAGCTTGACTCATAGCCTCATGATTCAGTTTGAAACATAAAACAGCTACCTTTTAGTACCTTCATCTACTTATTTGTAAATGAGATGGATTCTAAATAAATAAGTGTGCATGTTGAAATTTGGAAATTATAAAAGTTTAAAGAGAAAATTTAAATTGCCATTCTCCTATCACAGAAATGACTTAATTTTTTCATTTTCTCTCCCTCATGTGTATATGTATGTGTTTTAATTTAAGATTTTACTGTACATATTTTGTATCTGTATGTTTGTCTCTTCATTTACGATTATAGCTGACGTATTTCCCATGTCATTAAAAAAATCTCTCTAGCATCATTTTTAATGGTTGCATAATATTTCACAATATGGATGCACCATTGCTTATTCAGCAGTTTCCTAAATTTTGAAATTTAGACTGTTTAGCCATTGTAAGTGCAGCTGCCATGAACACTTTGTACATAAACACTTGACTTCATTTTTTTGCTTACTTAGAAATCTACTGGGAGAATTAACAAGAATAACAAGGCCAAGAAACGGGTGTCCAACCTGTGGCTTGAGGGCTGCATGTGACCCAAGATGGCTATGAATATTGCCCAACATAAAATTGTAAATTTACTTAAAACCTTTTTTTTACTCATCAGCTTTTGTTAGTGTTTGTGTATTTAATGTGTGGCCCAAGACAACTCTTCTTCTAGTGTGGCCCAGAGACGCCAAAATGTTGGGGACTCAAGGCTTTTCATGGATATTCCCCTCCAGGAGGGTTATCCTAATTTGCTAAACTACTAGTTACTAGTTTGAGAGTACCAATTGTACTCTTAAGTGTTGAGTTCTGTATTAATGCTCATTTGCTTGTTTAAAATGGCTTTTAAGGAGAGATTTTGGATTTTTTTTTGGACGCTAGTGGAATGTTAAGAGTACAGTTATGTTAAAAGGAGCAGTGCATATTACAGGCCCAAAACCTAAAATGTGTGTATTGGTTTCCTATCGATATCTTAAAATTTGACACAAATGTAGTGGCTTAAAACTGCAAAGATTCATTACCTGACAATTCTGAAGACCAGAAGTCCAAAATGGGCCTTACTGATTTAAAATCAGTGTCACAAAGTCTGTTCCTTTTCTAGGGGAGAATCTGCTTTCTTGCCTTCTCCAGCTCTACAGGTCACTTGCATTCAGTCAGTGGCTGTGGGACTTTCCTCCATCTTTAAAGCCAGCACCATAGCATTTCAGATCTCTCTTTCTGACCTCTGCTTCTGTCATCATATCTCTTTTTCTAAGATGACCCTTCTGTATCTCTCCTATAAGGACCTTTGTAATTATATTGAGCCTACTCCGATAATCCAGGATAATCTCCCTACATCAAGATCCTTAATTATATCTGCACAGTCTTTTTTGCATGTAAAGTAACATTCACAGGTTCCAGGGATTAGGATACAAACGTCTTTAGGGAGGGCCCATGGTTTTGCCTACCACAAGATGGTACTCATAACAGTACTTTCCAAATAATAAGACTAGAAAGAAGTTTTTCCCATTTGCATTTTAGAATTTAGGCTAGTTTTTAAAAAAATTCCTATCACCTACTACAGTATTCACCCTGCATGCTTTTTTTTGGATCTTTAAGGAATACACACATACTGTGTGCACATACACACGCACAGAGTCATTAAGACAGTGATCAATATAGGAAATGCTGATAAATTTTTGGAGACTAATAATTTTTGCAGACTTTTAATAAAGGTACTTTAGTTATTGAAAAACAGCTCTTTTTCTGAAAATAATTGTACATGTTGATAAGTTTTTGACATGACAGAGGAAGTCTTAAGAAAATGAGAGTTTATTGTGCCTTGATCAGTGTGGCTCAGTTGTTTGGGCATTGTCCGGAAAAGTGGAAGGTTGCCAGTTTGATTCCTGGTCAGGGCACATACCTGGGTTGCTGGTTCGTCCCTGCTCAGGGCATGTAGGAGAGGCAGCTGATCAATGTTTCTCAGATCAGTGTTTCTCTCCCTTCCTTATCCTCTCTCTAAAATAAAATCTTTAAAAAATGAAAATGAGTGTTTATTGTAAATAAACATGATGTGGGCTCTCTAAATCATTCTGTCTAGGAAGTTTGTTCTCTCTTTCTATCATTGATGGGCTGACCTGATAGCTATTTGTAATAGCATCTCTGTTCTTTGATGGTTGGCTTCATTTTTTCTTAAGTTTTAAGAAAAATCAAAATAATAATATAAAACTCACAATTAATGCAAAAAATATGATGAATGAAATATTGAAATCTTAAAGTCAGGATCAGTATTGCTGTGCTGGCACATATTGTAGCACATATTGTACACAAATTTGTAATATTTGCAAATATTTTCTCCCATTCATTAGGTTGCCTTTTCATTTTGTTGATTTCCTTTGCAAGGAAAAATCAATATTACTCATTTAATTTTTAAAATTTTAATTTTGTTCATCATGGATTTTTTTGCATCAACTTTGATCTTTAAAAATCCCTCCTGTCTTTTTTTTAAACAATTTGAGATGAATTTACATACTCATACGGTTCAGCTGTTTAAAGTATGTAACATCACCATAATCAATTTTAGAATTATTTTTGTCACTTCAGAAAGAAACCCTTTAACTATTACTTCCTTATCCCACCTGCCCCCCATTCCTTCATGTTCTAGACATTTCATATGAAAGGAATTATTTGATACAAGGATTTTTGTGACTTTAACTTGACACAATGTTTTCAAGGTTTATTCATGTTGTAAACTTAGTACCTCATTCCTTTTTATGGTGAATCATATTTCATTGTATGAATATATCACATTTTGTTTATCCATTTGTCAGTTGATGGACATTAAAGAGTTGTTTCTACCTTTTGACTATTGTCAGTGATGCTATAGTAAACATTTATGTAGAACTTTTTGTGTGGATGTGTTTTTATTTCTCGGGTTTGTTTCTAGGAGTGGAGTTGCTAGATCATATGATAACTGCTTAAGTGCTTGAGGAACTGCCAGACTGTTTTTTCACAGTGGCTTCACCATTTTACAGTCCCATCAAGTGTATGAAGGTTCTGGTTTCTCCATATCCTTCCTAGCTCTTGTTAATAACTGACTTTTTGATATGGGCATTTTAGTTGGTGTGAAGTGGTATTTCATTGTAGTTTTGATTTGTGTTTCTGTTATGAGTAATGATGTTGAGCGTTTTTTTATGTGCTTATTGACCATTTGTATATCTTCCTTGGAGAAGTGTCCATTCAGATCCTTCATTTTCTAATTGGGCTTTGTGTCTTTTTTATCACTGAGTTGCAAGAGTTTTTAAAAATAGTTTAGATACAAGTAACTTACTTGGTGACTAATTTGCAATATTTGCATTTTGTGACTTGTCTTTTCATAAGGTGTCCTTTAAAGCATTAGAGTTTTTAACTTGAAATCCAATTTATCCATCCTTTTGTTGCTTATGCTTTTAGTGACATCTCTAACAGTTTTTTGACATATCCAAAGTCATGAAGATTTACCCCTCTGTTTTAAGAATTTCATAGACTCAGGTCTTTGACCCATTTGGTTAATTTTTATGTATACTTTGAGGTAAGAGTCTAATTTCATTCTTTTGCTTGTGGCCATCCAGTTGTGTGATTGGAAGGTCTTAGCATCCTATTCAAAAATCAGTTGGACCTAAAGGGGCAATAAATGGTGATGGAAGGAGACTTGACTTTGAGTGGTCAGTACACAGTACAATATGCAGATGATATATTATAGAATTGTACATCTGAAACCTATATAATTTTATTAACTAATGTCACCCCAATAAATTCAATAAAATTAAAATAAATAACATTTAAGTTTGGATGGTAAAAAAATCACTTGACAACAGGGTGCATGGGTTTATTTCTGGGCTTTCAATTCTAATCTATTTATATCTATGTCTATCCTTGTGCCATAGTGCCTTGAATAAGTTTTGATACTAGGAATTGTGAGTCCCACTTTTCTCCCAGATTGTTTTGTCTGTTCTGGGTCCTTTGTAATTACATATGTATTTTAGAATCAACTTGTCAATTTCTGCCAAGAGGTTAGCTGAGATTTTGCTAGGGGTTGCACCGAATCTGTAGATGAATTTGGAGCATATCATTGTATTGACAGATTGAGGTCCCTTGATCCATAAAATGGGATGTCTTTTTATTTAGGTCTTTAATTTCTTTGATCAATGATTTTTAGTTTTCAGTGTGCAAATATTGCATTTCTTTGTTAAATTTATTCCTGTTTTCTTTAATGCTTAGTAAGTAGAAATGTTTAATGCATTTTATATTCAGATTGTTCCCAAACATTTATTATGAATTCTAATTTACTTCATTATAATCCTGAGGTTTGTTTTATAGCCTAGCATATATGATCCATCTAGAGGATGTTCTATATGTGCTTAGGAAGGTCATATATTTTGTCTTTGAAACTAAAGTATGTCTCCTGTGATCAACATATAGTTGTATCAGTTTTTTTAATCCAGTCTCTGTTTCCTGATTGGCTTGTTTAGTCCAATCATGTGTAATGTTATTGATAGAGTCGAAGTGTGGCATTTTAGTTTGTTTTCTCTGTTTCATGTCTTTTTGTTGTTCCTCTGTTGTTCTTTACATGCTTTGTCATTAGGTGAATATTTTATAGTACAGAATTTAAAGTTTTTTGAGGACAAATTTCTTTTTTATCATTGCAAAATAAGAGATTCTTTAGATATATTAGAGAAATTCCACTTAGCTTTTGAGTCTTTAATAGACACATCAGCTCATACCATTGCACTTTTTGGAATACTTAGGTTTGAGGTGATCTCTCATTGTGGTTTTGATTTGCATTTCCCTAACAACTACTGATGCTCAGCGCCTTTTCTTGTATCTCTTGGCCATTTGTATCTTGGAAAAATACCTGTTCAGTTCCTCTGCCCACCTTTTAATCAGATTGTTTCTTTCCTGTTGTGTTATGTGAGTTTCTTATTTATTTTGGTTATGAACACCTTATCAGATAATATGATTTGCAAATATTTTCTCCCATTCATTAGGTTGCCTTTTCATTTTGTTGATGATTTCCTTTGCTATGCAGAATTCTGCTTTTTAGTTTGATGTAGTCACGCTTATTTATTGCTTTAATTGCCTTTGCTTTGTGTTTTTAATCCAAAAAAAATCATTGCCAAGACTATTGTCAAGGAGCTTACCCCTGTGTTTTCTTCTAGGAGTTTGGTATTTTTAGGTCCTAAATTCAAGTTTTCAATCCATATTGAGTTGATACTTATGTACGTGTCTGTCCAGTTTTCCCAACACCATTTATTCAAGAGACTGTGCTATTTTTGACTCCTTTGTCATAAATTAATTAACCATATATGCATGGGTGTATTTCTGGGCTGTC
This sequence comes from Desmodus rotundus, assembly GCF_022682495.2. Taxonomy (NCBI): domain Eukaryota; kingdom Metazoa; phylum Chordata; class Mammalia; order Chiroptera; family Phyllostomidae; genus Desmodus; species Desmodus rotundus. The sequence goes on from NC_071388.1 coordinate 108,993,357, forward strand.
TGTTCTGTTTCATTGATCTTTGTGTCTGTTTTTATGCCAGCTCCATACTGTTTTGATTACTGTAGCTTTGTAATATAATTTGAAATCAGGAAGTCTGATGCCTTCAGTTTTGTTCTTCTTAAGATTGATTTGGCTATTTGTTTTTTTCTGTGGCTTCATGCAAATTTTAAGATTATTTTTTTTTGTGAAAAAATTCTATTGGAATTTTGATAGGGATTGCATTGGATGTACAGGTTGCTTAGTAGTATGGACATTTTAACAATATTAGTTCTTCCAGTCCATGAGCATGGATATCTTTCCATTTATTTATGTCTTCAATTTTTTTTCATTCGTGTCTTATAATTTTCAGTATACAGATCTTTCAGTTCCTTGGTTAAATTTATTCCTAAGAAATACTCTCTTTGGTGTGATTATAAATGGTATTGTTTTCGTAATTTCTCTTTCCTATTGTTGTTAGTATATAGAAATAACTGATTTTTTGTGTATTGATTTTGTATCCTTCAACTGTACCGAATTTAGTAGTTCTGATAGTTTTTTGGTACTGTCTTTGGGTTTTCTATGTGTAATATGTCATCCACAAATGGTGACAGTTTTACTCCTTTTTGATTTGGAAGTCTTACTATGTTGAAGTATGTTCCCTTTATATCTACTTTGTTGAAAGTTTTCATCATGTGTGGTTTAATTTTGTCAAATGCTTTTTTTGCATCTGCTGAGATCATCATAGGATTTTTATGTTTCATTTTATTAATATAGTGTGTCACATTGATTGATTTGTGGAAGCTGAATCATCCTTGCATCCCTGGAGTAAATCCCATTAGATCATGGTGTAGATTCTTTAAATGTACTGTTAAATTAGATTTGCTGATATTTTGTTGAGGATTTTTTGCATCTGTGTTCTTCAATGATACTGGCCTATACTTTTCTTGTTATGTCCTTGTATGGTTTTGGTATTAGGATAATGTTGGCCTTATAAAATGAGTTTGGATGTATTCCTTTCTCTTCAGTTTTTTGAAAGAGTTTGAAAAGAATTGGTATTAATTCTTTTAATGTTTGGTAGAATTCACCAATGAAGCCATCTGTCCCTGGTCTTTTCTTGTTGGAAGGTTTTTGATAACTGATTGAATCTCCTTGCTAGTTTATCAGTCTGTTCAGATTTTCTATTTCTTCATGATTCAGTCTTGGTAGGTTAATATGTTTCTAAGAATTGATTCATTTGTTCTGTGTTGTCCAATTTGTTGGAGTATAATTGCTCTTAATCTCTTAATGGTTCTTTGCATTTGTACAGTATCAGTTGTAATGTCTTTTGTTTATGATTTTATTTGAGTCTTCTCTCTTTTTCTCTTGGTTTATTCATTTTTTGTCTCTATTTTATTTATTTCTGCTGTAATCTTTGTTATTTCCTTCCTTTTACTACTTTTGGGCTTTTTTTTTTCCTTCCCCCAAGTTCATCAAGGAGTAAAGTTAGGTTGTTTGAGATCTTTCCTTTTTCTTGATGTTGGTATTTATTGCTGTAACCTTCCCTGTTAAAACTGCTTTTGATGCATCCATATATTTTGGTGTGTTGTATTTTCATGTTCATATGCCCCAAGATATATTTTCATTTCATTTTTGGCCCATTGGTTGTTTTGTAGCATGATCTAGCTATCGTTGAAAATGGAGTATAAGTCCCCTGCTATTAATTGTATTGTTGTTTTATTTCTCTCTTCAGGTTTTTTAATACTTGCTCTATATATTTAGGTGCTTTGACGTTGGGTACATAAATATTTATAAATGTTAATTAAACCTTGTTGGATTAACTCCTTTATAATTATGTAATGATCTTTTGTCTCTTAATACAGATTTTGGCTTAAAGTCGATTTTGTCTGATATAAATATAGCTATCCCTACTTCCTTTTGGTTTCCATTTGTATGGAACATCTCTTTCTATTCCTTCACTTTTAGTCTATGTGTCCTTAAAGCTGAAGTGGAGTCTCTTGTAGGCAGCATAGAGATGGGTCTTGTTTTGTAATCCATTCATCCACTGTATATCTTTTGATGAGAAATTAGTCCATTTACATTTATAATAATTATTGATAGGTATGGGCTTAAATTGCTATTTTGCTTATTGTTTTCTGGCTATTTTCTAATTCCTTTGTTTATTCTTTTGATCTCTTCATTTGTGAATTGATGGTTTTCTGTAGTGGTATGCTTACATTCCTTTCTTTTTACCTTCAGCGTATCTACTCAATGTTTTTGCTTTGTGTGTTACAATGAGGTTTACATGACATATATTTATAAGTCTACTGTTAAGCTAACTTCTTTTTTCTAAATTCATACTGATTTTTTTCTTCCAACTTCATTTATTTTTCTTTTTTTTTGTAATTGTTTTCAAGTATAGTTGCCTCCATTTTCCTCCCACAACTTCCCCTCCCCCCACCCATCCCCACCTCCACCCTCAATCCTAACCCCCTTTGGCTTTGTCCATGGGTCCTTTATACCTGTTCCTTGGTCACCTTTCCCCTATTTCCCCAGATATGCCCTCACACCTCCCCTCTGGTTACTGTCTGTTATTTATTTCAGTGTCTCTGGTTATTTGTTTTGTTGATTAGGTTCCACTTGTAGGTGAGATCAAATGGTATTTGTCTTTTGCTCCTTGGCTTATTTCACTTAGCATAATGCTCTCCAGTTCCATCCATGCTGTTGTGAAGGGTAGGAGCTCCTTCTTCCTTTCTGCTGCATAGTATTCCATCATGTAAATGTACCACAGTTTTTTGATCCACTCATTTACTGATGGCACTTAGGTTGCTTCCAGCACTTGGCTATTGTAAATTGTGCTGCTATGAACATTGGGGTAAATAGGTTGTTTTGAATTGATGTTTCAGGATTCTTAGGGTATAATCCCAGCAGTGGAATTGCCAGGTAAAAAGGCAGTGCATTTTTAGTTTTCTGAGGAAATTCCATCCTGTTTTCCACAGTGGCTGCACCAGTCTGCATTCCCACCATCAGTGCACCTGGGTTCCCTTTTCTCCACAACCCCTCCAGCTCTTATTTGTTGATTTGTTTATGATGGCCATTTTGACAGGTGTGAAGTGCTATCTCATTGTGGTTTTAATTTGCATCTCTCTGATAGCCAGTGATGCTCAACATGTTTTTATATGTCTCTGGGTCCTTCGTATGTCTTCCTTGGAGATGTGTCTGTTCAGGTCCTTTGCCCATTTTCTTAAAGTATGTTTTATTGATTATGCTATTACTGTTTTCCCAATTTTTCCCCCTTATCCCCCCTCCACCCTGCACCCCCCAACCCTCCAGCATTTCCCCCCCCCCTTAGTTCACATCCATGGGTTTTACATATAAGTTCTTTGACTTCTCCGTTTCCTATACCATTCTTTACCGCTACGCATCTATTTTATGCCTACCAATTATGCTTCATATTCCCTGTACCTTCTGCCCCTGTTTTTGCCCTCCCCCTCCCCACTGAAAATCTTCCATGTGATGTCCATTTCTCTGATTCTGTTCCTGTTGTAGTTGTTTGCTTAGTTTTTGTTTTCATTGTTTTTCTTTTAATTTTTTTAGGTTCAGTTGTTGATAGTTGTGAGTTTGCTGTCAATTTATTGTGCATATTTTGATCTTCCTTTTCTTAGGTAAGTCCCCTTAACATTTCATATAATAATGGCTTGGTGATGATGAACTCCTTTAACTTGACCATATCTGGGAAGCACTTAATCTGCACTTCCGTTCTAAATGATAGCTTTGTTGGATAGAGTAATCTTGGATGTAGGTCTTTGCCTTTCATGACTTGGATTACTTTTTTCCAGCCCCTTCTTGCCCGTAAGGTTTCTTTTGAGAAATCAGCTGATAGTCATATGGGCACTCCTTTCTTCTTGCTGCTTTTAAGATTCTCTCTATCTTTAATCTTGGTTAACTTATTGATGATGTATCTTGGTATGTTCCTCTTTGGGTTCAATTTCTTTGGGACTCTCTGGACTTCCTAGACTTCCTGGAAGTCTGTTTCTTTGCCATATTGGGGAAGTTCTCCTTTATTTGTTCAAATCAGTTTTCAGTTTCTTGCTCTTTCTTTTCTCCTTCTGGTACCTTTATAATTCTGATGTTAGAGAGTTTAAACTTGTCCCAGGGTTTCTTAAGCCTTTTTTCATGTTTTTGAATTCTTGATTCATCATTTGTTCTGGTTGGATGTTTATTTCTTCCTTTTGTTCCATATCATTGATTTGAGTCCCAGTTTCCTTTCCTTAACTGTTGGTTCTGTGTATATTTTGCTTTATTTTACTTTGGGCAGCCTTAATTTGTTCCTTTATTTTGCAGCCGAGCTCAATCATTGCTGTGAGTATCCTGATTACCAGTATTTTGAGCTCTGCTTCAGATAAGTTGGCTATCTCCATAACGCATAGCTCTATTTTTCTGGAGGTTTGATCTGTTCTTTCATTTGGGCCATGTTTCTCTGTTTCAGTGCACCTCTTCTGTTGTAATGGGATTGGGCCTTAGGTATTCACCCGGGAGGCAACCCTCTTTGCTGTGTTGTGGTGCTGTCTATAGGGGAGGGGTCAGAGAGGGAAAAATGCTTCTCGCTCACTCCCCTCTAACCTTACTTTCCAAAGAACTCTGTGAGACTGGGAGTTTGTCCCACAATGGCAACCCCTGCCATACTTTACAGCTATGTTTGAGTACAGCTTTAGTTTCCTGTTCAGCCAGCCTTGCTTTGCCCTGGCAGTCCTCTGCCTTGCCTTAGGTCCTCTCAGCCAGCCCTGCCTTGTCCGCGTGTTCCACCGCCTTGCCGTGCGTTCCCTTTCCTCTTGGCTGGCCACCCACTGGTCTCGTTGAAATTTTTTTTTTAACTCCTTGGCTGTCGGAGTTCCATGCAGTTTGATTTTCTGGCACTTCTGGTTGTTTATTGTTTTTAGATTGGTTGTTACCCTTCTTTTGGTTGTGCTAGGAAGCGAAGGGTTTCTACCTACGCCTCCATCTTGGCGGGAACTCCTTTGCCCATTTTTTTAATGGGATTGTTTGCCTTCCTGGACTGGAGTTGTGTGAGTTCTTTATATATTTTGGAGATGAAACCCTTGTCCAAAATATCATTGGCAAATATATTTTCCCATATGTTTGGTTCCTTTTCATTTTGCTTATGTTTTCTTTAGCTATGTGCAAGCTTTTAATTTTGATGAAGTCCCATTTGTTTATTCTTTCCTTTATGTCTCTTGCTCTAGGGGACATATTGGTGAAAATATGGTGTGGAATATTTGAGATTTGTCCTGCCTATTTTACTTTCCTGCCTACTTACTTTAGAGGAAACTTATATTTAAGTATACACTTTTAAATATATTTAAAAGACTTATATTTAAGTTTTTATCCATCTTGAATTTATTTTTGTGTGTGGTATAAGTTGGTGATCGAGTTTCATTTTTTTGCATGTTGGTATCGGTATCTCCCACCACCATTTGTTGAAGTCTATCTTTACTTCTTTTTATGTTTCTCCTTCCTTTGTCAAATATTAATTAACCCATTTAGTGGGTCAGTTAGTATGTGTGTAGCTGTCTATATCTTTCTGGAAGTCCTCCAGGATTTTCCTTATATATTTGGGTGCTCCCATGTTGGGTACATACATGTTTATGATGTTTATGTCTCCTTGATGGATTCTTCCCTTGAGTATTATGAAGTGTCCTTCTGTGTTTCTTTCTACGGCCTTTGTTTTCAAGTTTATTTTGTCTGATATGAGTATTGCTACCCTGGCTTCTTTTTACTGTCCATGTGCTTGGAATGTTTTTTTCCCCAACTCTTCACTTTCAGTCTTGTAGGTCTTTTGTTCTGAGGTGGGTGTCTCATAGGCAGTATATGTGCAGGTCATGTTTTCTTATCCATTCAGCTACCCTGTGTCTTTTGATTGGAGCATTTACTCCATTTACATTTAAGGTTATTATTGACAGGTACTTTTTCATTGTCATTTTACCCCTTTTGTACCTTTGTTCCTCTCTCTCACTCTTTTTCTTCCTTTTCTTAAAGCATTCCCTTTGGCGTATTTGCAGTGCTGGTTTGTTGGAGGTGTATTCTTTGATCTTTTTGTCTGGGAAACTCCTTATTTCACCTTCTATTTTAATTGAGAGCCTTGCTTGGTAGAGTAGTCTTGGTTGCAGGTCTTTGCTTTTCATTACTCGGAATATTTCTTGCCATTCCCTTCTGGCCTGTAGTGTTTCCAGTGAGAAGTTAGCTGCTAGCCTTGTTGTGTCTCCTTTGTATGTTACTTCCTGTTTCTCCCTCACTGCCTTTCAGATCCTCTCTTTGTCTTGGAAATTTGCCATTTTAATTATGATGTGTCTTGCACTGGGTCTCTTTGAGTTCCTCTTGCTTGGGACTGTCTGTGATTCCTGGATTTGGGTGACTTTTTCTCTCCTCAGATTAGGGAAATTTTCCATCATTACTTTTTCAAACAGGTTTTCTATCCCTTTCTCTTCCTCTTCTCCTTCTGGTATTCCTATTATACGCATATTGTTACATTTCATGTTGTCCTGCATTTCCTTTATTGCCTCTTCATTCTTTCTGAGCCTCTTTTCCTTTTCTTGCTCTTTGTGGGTGTTTTTTCTACTTTGTCCTCCAGCTTGCTGATCCGATTCTCTGCTTCGTCAAGTCTGCTTTTCATTCCTTCAACTGTGTTCTTCATTTCAGAAATTGTATTCTTCATTTCCTCTTGGCTCTTGTTGATAGTTTCTATTTCCTTTTTCATGTTGATATAGTTTGCAGTGAGTTCATTGTAGTTTCCTTGTAGTTTCTGGTAGTTCTCTTTGAGCTCAGACAGCTCAGTGAGCTTCCTGATGACCATTGCTTTGAACTCAGTATCTGATAGTTGACTCGCCTTTTTTTTCAGTTAGCATTCTTTCTGAGACTTCCTGTTTTCCTTTCATTTGGGAATTGTTTCTTTGTCTTCCCATTGTTTGTGAGACTCTTCTTGTTAGCCTCTGCTTCTTAAATTGATGTATTCTGACTCCCGGGGTTTATGGTATGAACTTCTATGGTAGAATGCCAATGGGATTCAGTGGTGCTGTCTCCTTAATCTCCAGTGCTCACTGGTCTTGAGCTGACGTTTATGGGTGTAACACAGTCTTACTCTGGTCTTTTCAGCACTCCAGGTTTTGTTGTCTCACCTGTGGGAAGAAGAGGAATGGGGGCAAAAAAAAAAAAAATGGAAGGAGGGAAAAAGGGAATAGAAAAGGAAAGGAAGGAAGGGAGTAGTAATAAAGAAAGATTGTAGGCAAGATAAGAAGGAATTTTTTGACAAAAATTAAAACAACAGAATAAATAAAAGAAGGCAGGAAGAAGGAATAAAAAAGGTAAAGGATGGAAGGAAGAAGGAGTAAAAAAGGAAAGAAGGACAGAAAGGAAGAAGGAATTCAGGGGGAAAGAAGGAGAGAAGAAAGAAGAAGAAAAAAAGAAAAAGAAAAAAAAAAGGGTCTTCTACTGGCTTTAAACTGGTCAGGTTAGTTCTGCTGGTCTTCCTGTCGTCTGATCTTTCGATGTCCTCTATCTTTGGTCTCCGATCTTCATATATGCTGGAATACTGTTGGCTGTTCGCTCTGCTCCTCAGATCAGCTAGGTATTTCACTGGTGTTGAGGGGAAGTGGACTCTGCTCCCACCTATCTCGCCGCCATCTTTCCAAAAAGTCTTTGGGGAGATTTTAAGAGCTTCTTTACTACCTGCTTTTTTTCCATGCAAAATCTTTGAGCCTGAGCTTTTGAACTGGTGGTGAGGGGACTATGGAAAACTTCTGAGTGAAACCCAGGTGCATAAGCTGAGCTCTCAGTGGGGCTTAGGGGTTGGATAGCAGCCTGCAGTGCTCTTGGCTTACTTCTTATGGGTGGAACCACTCTCTCGTTTGTTGATGCAAGGGCGTTCAGGTATTCTTGGTTTATTGCACCCAAGGTGATAGAGCCTTCTTTACATCAGAAGACTAAGTAGAAGATTGGATCCCTGCCTCTTGATTGCACTTGACTGGAACTTAGTTTCATAATAGGTAGTGGAGACAGGATAAGAAATGCTGGCGTCCTCTTCATGGAGAGGAACCCTTTCACCTGGCAGCTAGAGGAAAAGGGGGTACCCTGTGTTTTTCGCTGCAAGAGTCTAGAATGGAGTCTCCTCGGCTGAGCTGTGAGGTTGGGGAAGGGAGAAGTCGTCTTGGTTCAAACACCAGATTCTTGCTTCCCTTACCAAATGCTGTAGATCTTTTTGGAGAGATACTTCCTTATTTGCTCTTTGCTCACAGGACTATATCCAGAGACTTTCGGTGGTTGTTTTTAAATAACTTTTAACCAATTTCACCAGGGAGCAGGTCATTGGAACTCTTCGGGCTGTCAAACCAGAAGTCTTCATTTGGCTTCATTTTTCTTTTTCAATAATTGGTCAAACCTCTCCATTTTTCCCATTTGAAGTCCTAGAAGGACCCAGCATGCTTTACTTGTCTATTACCACAATCTCTGTTGGGAACTTTGAGTTCTTTCATCTCACTGGGTCTCCTACCTATGTGTGGATCCTGTTTATGGCCATCCCTGTAAAGAGAGCAATCTAGTGCTGCTTTCCGGAGCAAGGCATTGAGAATAAGCCAGCTGTGGGTATTTGGGGGCAGGTGTATAAGTGTCTCGATTCTGGAGCATTAAGTGAAATGCTAGTAGCATATCCTCTCCAGTCACTGTCAGCCAAAATTGGCTCCTCACATTCACAAATGCCCCTTTCAGTGAGGTGCCAGAGCTACCCTTAGGTTGAGGACACCAAAATGGACAAATGAGGCACGGTAAGCATACGAAAGGAAACAAGTACTTGGCAATACAGGGGTAAGCCTTCATAAATGAGTCTGAGTCTGTTTTCTATTTCCTTTTTTATTTTTCACTCAAGTATAGTTGGAATACAATCTAATATTGGCTATGTTAGTTTCAAATAGATAGTGATTTTGCATTTTTATACCTTACAAAATGATGATCATCCCCCTAATTCTAGTAATCATCTGTTACTCTTTAAACCTATCACAATGTTATTGACTATATTCTACTTCCCTTTTCACCCATATTCCTACTCTTCCCTTCTAGTAATCATCCCTTTTGTCTCTGTTTCAATGAGTCTATTATATATTTTGTTTTGTTTTGCTTTTGAGCTGAGTCTTAAAGGGTGAGTGTTTTGTAATTAATATTTTGTTATGAATGGTGAACAGTATTTATTGAGTGTTCACAGGCAGTAGGCTGCTTTATATAAAGTGTAAATACTATTCCTAGCTTCATCTGATTGAGGACATTGAAGCTTTGAGAAGTTAAGAAAATTTCTGTAGATCATAGAGTAGAAAGTGGCCCAGCTAGGATTTGGACCTCAGGTCTTTGTGACTCTAAAGTCCATGTTCTTAATTGTCACATTATGTTGCATGAAGTCCATTCTACCTAGAGAGAGAATGATGGAAGAAGCTTCAAAAAGTAGGTATTTTTGTCCAGTTTTGAGATATGAAAAGGACAAGGTAGGGGAAAGATGCTCTGGGGAAAAAGAACAGAATTTGTAAAGGCATGGAGATAACATAGTGAAATCAGCAGTAGTTCCCTGTGTCTGGAGTAGAATTTCTAAAGTGCAGTCAGAATCACTTGGATTATATATCAAAATGCAGATTACTTGACCCCTTCCACAGATTTACTGGATTAATATCTGGAGATGAGAAGCACAAAAATCTGTGTTTTTCATCAAAGCTCCTCAAGTGATTTCTTATGCACTCCAAAGTTTAGGAACTGCTGTTGTTGGTAAAGTGCATGGGGTTGATGGTGAGAAGGCAGAAATGAGTCTGGAGACATAGTCAGGAGTTTGCTTCATCATTATAAACTCTTAAGCTTTGTGTACGACTTTTTTCCAGTACTCTCATCAGGAGTGCTTTGTTTTTGTGTAATTCTGAAGTGACTAACTTGACAGACAAAGGACACTCTTGTGTATAGCCTCATTTTATCATCTGTATGTTTGCCGTACAGTTGGAGTTCCTCAAAGTCAAAGCCTTGCAGCACTCTAGAAATTACACTAGATTAAGCATTGTTTAATTGCTGGATTGCTCAGATTCTTTCGTATGCTGGTTAAGCTGGTACATATTAACAGACTCTAAGATGATTTCAGATATCTGCTGGAATCAACATGCAATGAAAATACTCCTGTAGCAAGACTAATAGGGAACCCACTGTATGGGACAACATTTTAACCAATGATACATCTGACAAGGGTTTAATCTCCAAAATATACAAAGAATGAATACAACTCAAGCCAGAAAGACAAACAATGCAATTAAGAAATTGACAAAAGACCTGACTAGACACTTTTCCAAAGAGGACATGCAGAGGGTCCATAGACATATGAAAAAATGCTCAACATCACTAATCATCAGAGAAATGCAAATTAAAACCTAGTGAAGCAAGCCCTTTAACATATGTTGCAGTACTGGTTTGGTGTTAAACTCCTTTGACTTTATCTTGTCTGGGAAGCTCTATTTCTCCTTTGATTTTAAATGATAGCCTCTCTCCTTTGATTTTAAATGGTTGCTGAGTAAAGTAGCTGTGGTTTATAGGTCCTTGCTTTTCTAAAACCTCCATGAGCGATACCATTTACCTGTCAGAATGGCTACCATCAATAAATCAAACAATAAGTATTGGCAGAGATGTGGAGAAAAGGGAACCCAGTGTGCTGCTGGTGGGAATGTAGTCTGGTGCTGCCACGGTGGAAAACAATGTGGAGTATCCTTAAAAAATAATGGGGACTTCCGGCCAAGATGAAAGCATAGGTAGATACACTTTGCCTCCTTGCACAACCAAAAGGAGGACAACAACAAATTTAAAAACAAAAAACAACCAGAATGGACAGAAAATCAAGCTGTATGGAAGTCCAACAACCAAGGAGTTAAAGAAGAAACATTTATCCAGGCCAGTAGGAGGGGTGGAGAAGGGCTGCTGGGGCAGACAGGACTCATGGCAAGGCAGTAGTTGGAAGACCAGGGTGGGTGAGATGGCAGCTGGTGGAGCAGGTGGTCCTACTCCTTCACTTTTGTGTGCAGATAAACCAGGGGGAACAACTGGAAAGCAAGACAGACTGTGCAACCCAGCATTCCAGCGTGGGGAAATAAAGCCTTAAAACCTCTGGCTGTAAAAACCTGTGGGAGTTGTGGTGGCGGAACTAACTGCCAGCCTCACAGGAGTTTGTTGGAGAGACTCCAAGGGTCCTAGAATGTACACAAACCCACCCAACCAGGAATCAGCACCAGAAGGGCTCAACTGGCTTGTAGGTAGCTGGGGAAGTGATGGAAAGTAGGGCAAAAACTGAGCTAGCAGCATTCTTCCCTCTTGGACCCCTCCCCCCACATACAGTGCCTCAATGCACCAAAGTGGGTTGCCCCACCCTGCTGAATACCTAAGGCTTCGCCCACTACTACGTAACAGCTGTGCCAAGACAAATAAATATGGCCCAAATGAAAGAACAGATCAAAGCTCCAAAAATAGAACTAAGTGATGAAGACATAGCCAACCTATCAGATATAGAGTTCAAAACACTGGTAATTGGGATGCTCACAGAAATGGTTGAGTGGGGTTGCAAAATAGTGGAAGAAGTGAAGGCTATGAAAAGTGGAATAAAGGAAAATGTACAGGGAACCAACAGTGATGGGAAGGAAGGAAACCGGGACTCAAATCAACGATTTGGAGCAGAAGGAAGAAATAAACATTCAACTAGAACAGAATGAAGAAACAAGGATTCAAAAATATGAGGAGAGGCTTAGGAACCTCTAGGACAACTTTAAATCGAATCATAGGGGTGCCAGAAGAAGAGGAAGAGCAAGAAATTGGAAACTTATTTGAACAAATAATGAAGGAGAGCTTCCCCAATCTGGCAAAGGAAATAGATTTCCAGGAATTTCAGGAAGCTGAGAATTCCCAAGAAGTTGGAGCCAAGGAAGCACACACCAAGGCACATCATCATTACATTACCCAAGATTAAAAATGAGAGATTCTTAAAAGCAGCAAGAGAAAAGGAGGCAGTTACCTACAAAGGAGTTCCCATAAGACTGTCATCTGATTTCTCAAAAGAAACTTTGCAGGCAAGAAAGGGCTGGAAGAAAGTATTTGAAGACATGAAAGGCAAAGACCTACATCCAAGATTACTCTATCCAGCAAAGCTATCATTTAGAATGGAAGGGCAGATAAAGTACTTCCCAGATAAGGTCAAATTACAGGAGTTCATCATCACCAAGCCTTTATTATATGAAATGTTAAAGGGACTTATCTAAGAAAAAGATGATCAAAACTATGAACAGTAAAATGACAACAAACTCACAACTATCAACAACTGAACCCAAAACAAAAAAAACAAACTAAGCAGACAACTAGAGCAGGAGCAGAATCACAGAAATGGAAATCATGTGGAGGGTTATCAGCAGGAAGAGGTAGGAGGGAGAATGGGGGAAAAAGTACTGTTAAGAAGCATAAATGGTAGGTACAGAATAGACAGGGGGAGGTTAATAATAGTATGGGAAATGGATAAGCCAAAGAATTTATATGTATGACCCATGGACTTGAACTAAGGTAGGCTAATATTGGTCGTGGTGTGAGGGGGGAGGTGCTGGGTAGAGGAGAGTAAAGGGGAGAAAAAAAGTGGGACAACTAATAGCATAATCAATAAAATATATTAAAAACAAAAAGTATATTAAAACATATTAAAAACAAAAAAAGTTAAAAATGGAACGCCCTTTTGACCCAGCGATTCCACTTCTAGGAATGTATCCCAAGGATCCTGAAACACCAATACCAAAATACACACACACACACACACATACACACACCCTATGTTCACAGCAGTGCTATTTACAATAACCAAGATTTGCAAACAGCCTAAGTGCCCATCAGTAGATGAGTGGATAAAAAAGGTATTGTACATTTACACAATGGAATATTACACAGCAGTGAAAAAGGTGAGTCGCTTACATTTTGCAACAGCATGGATGGACCTGGAGAAAATTGTGCTAAGTGAATTAATCCAGTTAGTGAAAGAAAAATATCACATGATCTCAGGTATGTGTGGAATCTAATGAACACAATAAAATAAGGAACAAAAGAGTAACAGAAGCTAGGATACATAAAACTGACAGCTGCCAGAAAGGAGGTGGCAGGATGGGATGAAAGTTGGTTAAGGGATTAACCAAAGAACATTGATGCACTGCCCATGTACATGGACAACAATATGGGGATTGGCTTGGGGAGGGAGGAGGGTGCAGCTGGGTGGTGGTGGGGAAAGGGAGAAAAAACAGGAAAAACTGATAGCATAAACAATAAAAAAAAGAAAAGAAAGAAAATGCTCCTTCAGACGTTTTCTCATGGAATCTACTGTGTGACTTTGAGTATGTATTAATTTTTAGTGGTGGGTTAGCATGCAAGTTGTACAGTTTTGAATTGACTCTGTATTAACAAGTGTTCTGAGTTGTGTTTTTTTTTTTAACAAGGATTTCTACCTGACATATACTTCTTTGAAATTTACAAGTTGATTGCTTTAAGACAGTTTATTGTTTACACTGTAATTTTAAAATGTCAGATATCTATGTGTTGAGTGTATTGTGACCCTGGTCCATTAGGAGGGTGATTACTACAATACATATTCTGAGATAAGTTATCTGACTGTTCAGTATAGATAACCAGTAATTACCTATAACTATAGTGTGAATGAATGTAAAAGGGGGAGGTGTGATGTGTTACAGGCATTTCTAAAGTCCTTAAGGACCCTCAGAGTGCTCAGTTTCTTTGACAGTTATAGTTAGGGGATTTTTACATTATTAAGAAAATGATACTTAAATGGCAATTTCTACTGTTGAGTTATTTATTGTATTCATATCTGACTTAAAAAACTGTATTTTGGATTTTTTAAGTTGGCAATTTAAACTAATTTCAGTATAAAACCAGTCTTAAAAGTTTGAATATTGTTTTGATAACTTGTGAGCTTATATACTTTCTAATGTGCTCTTTTCCAAGATCTCGTGATGTCATTATCTAAGTGCATTCTCTAATTGAATTTATCAGATAGCACTTTCTTACTGCAGTAATTTCTTCTTGTTTTTTTTTTAATTGTCACCTGAGGATATCTTTATTGATTTGAGAGAGAGAGAGAGAGAGAGAGAGACATCAATGCAAGAGAAACATTGATCAGTTGCCTCCGATATGCACCCCAACTGGGGATCAAACCTGCAACCTAGACATGTACCCTGACCAGGAATCGAACCCACATCCTTTTGGTGTATGGGGCGACACCACAACTAACAGAACTACCTGGCAAGGGCTTACTGCAGTAATTTCTTTCCTCCCCCCACCCCCACCATACCACAAATAATGGATAGATAATCCAGTTTTTATGAAATTCCTTAAAATTTGTAGGAATTCATAAGTTTTGTAATCATGGTCATATGTAATATTCTTGTAGTGATTGCTTGTTTTAGAAAGCATACATCATGTGTTAGGAAATCTGGGGTAGAGTGTAGCAGGTAAATTTTGGGGTGACTACGCAGTTCATGGTTTCTTTTTCTTGGGGAGTGGCTCCCAGTGCTGTTCCCCTGATTTTGCTGTAATCCATCAAATCACTAAGTCTCACAGTATCTGATACTGCTGTAGTCAGTTAGGTTAACTCTCCTAGGAATTTAAATTTTAGATCCTGGACAGTGAAATTTCTGTGATTAAGTGACTCATTTATATGGGCTCTAGTGAAAAGATCCTTGAATTCCATTTTCTAAGCTCTCTAAGCTGTCTTGGTATTCCTACCCTCCCTCAGTCTTTAATCATTCATCCCACTTTGATTCTGGGAAGATTGTTCTTTTTTTTTTCCTGGAGGTGGTTTCTATTGTTTGCAACTAAAATAGAGTCATACACAAAATAAGTTAGAGATATGTCATGGGCATGTTGTAGAAAGCATCCAAAACCCAGTTACAGTTTTACTTGTGCCTCTTGCTTTATCTGTGTCTCTTTTCCACATGGTTGTCAGCTGGTATCTGTATGTCTTTGTTGTCCACATCAGTAATCTAGTTAACTTTTTTAACTAATGCCTGTTAGTTAAAACAGGTAACAGACACCTGTTGTCACACCCTTTTATACCTCAGTCACTTCCTATATACTTTCAAAATAATTATGCATACCTTCACAGTAGTGTTAGGATATATTTGACTGGCTTCTCAGTAGACAGCAACTCCTGAGGAGTTCAAAGTAGAGATTTTGTGAAAACATGTCATGCCATTTATCTTGTCACTGGATTCTCTTAGCACTTAATTTATTTTATAGCACGATTGGTGGGCATATAGACTATTAAAGGCTCTGTTTCTTGGAAATTGATCTGTGGTAAGTTTTCATGTAATAACAGTCATATATTCTAAAGAGAAATACTTAGTAAATAGACTTATTATATTATAAACTTAGTAACTTGTTAACACAGAAATACTTCCAATTTTTAAACCAGAATGTTATCACTATATTATTGAAAATCAAATGCTAAATGGGAAAAAAATTCCCCAGATCCTAAAGTGTCTTTGTATGATTAATTTTGTATATATTTTCTCTGCATTTTAAAGATTTTATTTATTTATTTTTAGAGAAAGGGAAGGAGAAACAAGGAGAGAAACATCAAAGTGTGGTTGCCTCTCACACACCCCCCACTAGACACCTGGCCTGCCCTGACTGGGGATTGAACCAGTGACCATTTGGTTTACAGGCCAGCACTCAATCC
Source organism: Desmodus rotundus (assembly GCF_022682495.2). Taxonomy (NCBI): domain Eukaryota; kingdom Metazoa; phylum Chordata; class Mammalia; order Chiroptera; family Phyllostomidae; genus Desmodus; species Desmodus rotundus. Next base: position 109,009,087 of record NC_071388.1, read on the forward strand.
ACTGAGCCATACTAGCCAGGGTTATTTTCTCTGCATTAAAAAAAACAGCTATAAAACACATATACTAAAGTTTGTATATTTTTAGATTACTTCCAAGCAACATTCTGTGTCGCTATAGTTAGATTTGTTACGTTTTCTCTAAAACTTAAAGTTTTCCACCTAGGTTACTAGGTATATGACCAAGACTCTCCAAGTCTCAGTTTTGTTGCCATGAAAAGTACTGTTGTGAAGAGTAAATGAATTAATAGGAGAGAGTCTAACATGGTAACTGGCTGTTACTAGGTGCTTAGTAAATATTAATTACACCTCTCCTTGTTTGTTTAGATTCACTTTGGGGAAGATGCCTTATATACTTTTTGACCCTTTAAAGTTTTATATTTCTTTTCCTTAAAATAATTTTAACCTGCCCTGACCGTTGTGGCTCAGTTGATTGGGCATCATCTGTGAACCAAAGGGCACATGCCTAGGTTGTGGGTTCAGTCCTTGGTCAGGGTGCATACAGGAGGCAAGCAATCGATGTTCTTTCCTTCCTCTCTCCCACCCTTCCCCTCTCTCTAAATAAATAAATAAAATCTTAAAAACCTTATTTTAACCTTGCAAAGAAAGCCCTTATAAAAAAATGTAGGTACATGTTGGTATTGCTTTGAAAAATATGCTTAGGAGCTAGAGAAAGTTCCTAAACATATGTGAGAAAGTTAGGCTTTTTTTGTTTGTTTGTTTTTTAAGCTCTTTATAAGTCTTCTATGGAGTAATCAGGGGGTATGCTTTACAGATTTATGTTGGTGAAAGCTGTTTATCTTTTCTTCATTTTGGAATCCAAACCATGTTAACCATTTTATAGATAGGCCTTCCTTTAAAAAAATTTTTTTATTTTCTTTCTCTTGTTTTGTTTTTTGAAGACCCCATCAAATTGTGGGGGGGCTCCGCCCACAGGGCCCCCCCAGCCGCCACAGATGAAAATAAGTCTACCAAGACATGATCTGCTTGGGGAGGAAAGGTGGCCGATCTTTCAAAGGAGAAGGGCCTAGATGGCCTTCTTTAAAGTGGGATGTTTCTATGTAGATATTGGACAAGAATTGTACATATAAATGTGTATATTCCTATACTTATTTTTTAATTTTTTTTGAAGATTTTATTTATTTAGAGAGAAGGGAAGGGAGGGAGAAAAAGAGGGAGAAAAACACTGATATGTTAGAGATAAATTGATTGGATGCCGGTTGCACACCCCCAACTGGGGGCCTGGCCTGCAACCCAGGCATGTGACCTGACTGGGAATCAAACTGGTGACCTTTTGATTTACAGGCTGGCACTGAATCCACTGAGCCACACCAGCCAGGGCTGTATTTCTACATTTAAAAAAATTGTTGAAAAAAATTTTAACATTTCACTACCAAACATTTTTGGTTCTTTTCTCATTTTTTTTCTCCCTTTATTTTTCAGAATGAGCCTAGTGATCGAGAAGATGGCCTCACCAAAAGACATCATGTGACAGACTCTGAGAATGATGACCCCTCAAATCTTAATGCTAGTGATTCTGAAAGTGAGGAGCTTCAAAGGCAAAAGGACAGTGAATCCGAATCTGAAGAACATGCAGAACCTCGTGCAAGTGATTCTGAAAATGAGGGTATCAGTCACCATGGGAGCGAATCTGAGAGTGAAGAGACCAAGAAATTACCTGTTAGTGACTCTGAAAATGAAGAACTTCTTAATGGGCATGCCAGTGACTCAGAAAATGAAGATGTTAGAAAGCATCCTGCCAGTGATTCAGAGATTGAAGAGCTCCCCAAAAGTCTTGCCACTGACTCTGAAGCAGAGGATGCTATAAAACCTCAAATCAGTGACTCTGAGAGTGAGGAACCTCCAAGGAACCAAGCCAGTGACTCTGAAAATGAGGAGCTTCCCAAACCTCAGATTAGTGATTCTGAAAGTGAGGAACTTCCTAAACCTCAGATCAGTGACTCGGAAAGTGAGGAGCCTCAGAGAACTCAGGCCAGTGACTCTGAAAATGAGGAACTCCCCAAACCCCATATCAGTGACTCAGAAAGTGAGGACCCACCAAGGCACCAAGGCAGTGACTCAGAAAATGAAGAGCTTCCCAAACCCCGTATCAGTGACTCAGAAAGCGAGGACCCACCAAGGCACCAAGCCAGTGACTCTGAAAATGAGGAGCTTCCCAAACCCCGAATTAGTGATTCAGAGAGCGAGGATCCCCCAAGGAACCAGGCCAGTGATTCTGAAAATGAGGAGCTTCCCAAACCTCAAGTCAGTGACTCTGAGAGTGAGGATCCTCAGAAGGGACCAGCCAGTGATTCAGACATTGAGGAGACCTCCAGACACAAACAGAAGCCAAAGTCAGATGATGACAGCGATGGGGAGAATAAAGAGGAGGATACAGAAATGCAGAAAAACTCCTTCCATTTAGATAGCCATATAGACAGGAACAGGTTTCACAGTTCTGAAAGTGAGGAGGATGAACCCCAAAGGCCAAAAATTGACAGTGATGAAGATGAAGAAAGAGAGAGGGAGGAGGAGAAAGTAGCAAAGAGAAAAGCTGCTGTACTTTCTGATAGTGAAGAAGAGAAAGCATGTAAGGAACTATTTTGGGCTGTTTATCCATAGCTTTACCTATCATCTAAGCTTATAACTATAAAGCATTGCCTTTTTCTGGAATGTTAGATCTATAGTCTCTCATTCAGCTTGAATTTCTGAAGTATCATCAGGATACTGGTTTCCCTGATTTTCATGGACTAATCTTAATATTAAATTTCTTTTCAGTTCTAATAGCATTTGTTAAGTTCTGATGGCCTCAAAATGATAAACTCGATTTTCAATCGAAATACGAAAACTTTAGTAGTTTTACTGGAAAGGGGTAATATTTCAAATAAATATGTTTATATGGAAACCCAAGTGTAACCAGAGTTAGCTGTAGGACTCCTAGACAGCTTATGCCCTAGATGCCATCAGAAAGTGACTGAGCTCATGTTGTGCACACCTCTTTATTTAGAGACTCCATATCTGCAAAGTATTTTAGTCTTTGCTACTTGATTACTTCTTCATGAAACTTAACTTTTTTGGGAAAGACACATTCCTTTATAACTTGGTAGTTGTTACAGGAGAAGGAAAAAGAACACCACACATGTCCTAGTTTACTAAGCGAGAAAAAAAATTCCAAACTGACCAGCAATGGTCAAGGAACATGGGGATTCCACAAAAGAACATCCAGCCTCTTTAAGTCTGCTAATAACTAAGCAGCAATAGGAAGTACACAAGTATGCACATCAGTCTTGTCTTATTTTTCCTTCCCCAAAAGGAAAGGTAGCTGTTGATGGGTATTGATGCCCATTTTCATGTTGATGATTTCATTGTGCATCTTTTGGCCACTTTTTCCTAAATAATACCAAATGTAAGGTGATTCTGAATGAACCTTTAGTTATTATTATTTTTTTTATTTTAAACTGTATATCAAAAGAGGCCTTGGATTTTTGCCATGTACTGTAATTTTAAGGTACCTATTCTTAGTCATACAGTGACTATGACAGGATAAGATTAATAGTGATTTCTTTTTCTACAGCAGCAAAGAAGAGTCGTGTTGTGTCTGATGCAGAGGACTCTGACAGTGATGTTATATCAGACAAATCAGGCAAAAGAGAGAAGACTGTAGCATCTGACAGTGAAGAAGAAGCAGGGAAAGAACGATCTGATAAGAAAAATGAAGAGAAGGATCTGTTTGGGAGTGATAGTGAGTCAGGGAATGAAGAAGAGTAAGTGACATAATAACATGAGTTTTCAAGGATGCATACATGGTGGTTGAAACAGTTTTTTAAACTTGCATTAAAATTTTGTGTGTGGTATAATATAGTATATTCTGTTTAATTGCAAGACATTGGGGGAATCGGGATTTCAGTTCCTGAACTGTTGATGTACGCTACAACATGGATGAATCTCAAAAATATGATCTCAGATAACAAAAATAAAGAGGACATGCTGTCTCATTCCACTTATGTGAAAGTCAAGAATAGGTAAAACTAATCTGGTGATAGAAATCAGAATAGTGGTTGGCTCTAGGATTTTGATGTGGAAACCTGACTGGAAAGAGCCCCAACCAAACTTTCTAGGGAGATGGAATTATTCTATATCTTAATTAGGGTAATGGTTACTTGAATGTTTATTTTTATCAAAACTCATTGAAATGGATGTGAGAGTGGCACATTTACTTAATGTAAAATTATACCCTATTAAAAAGATTTTAGGTTCCTATGTAGATGAGAAGAAAGCAAGTGGAAGTTTTTTTATATTTCCTTCCCTTGTAGAAATCTTATTGCAGATATATTTGGAGAATCTGGTGATGAAGAGGAAGAAGAATTTACAGTAAGTATAAGATGGAACTATTTCCTTTGTGACTGTGCTTTTTTTGTTTCTTTTTATAGCAGTGGTTCTCTAATAGGTGATTCTAGTAAATAGAAATAAACAACTATGATATAGCCAATTAAATTCTAGAACAAAGGGATGCAGAAAGCAAAATAAAAGGGTCTGCAAAGACAAAAGGAAAACTGATAAGCAAAATTGCATTAAGGGGGGAGGAAACACACTAAGAGACAACAAAAGGCACTTTATAATGCTAAAGAGAAAGATTCATGATAATTATAAAACTTCTCTCTAGCAAAATGTGCTCATCAGAGGAACAAGGTAGCAGAGAATTACTAAGTCCAAACCAGGAAAAGACAGGAACCTAAAGAGGGTAAGCTCAGCATTTAGAACTGCGTTTTCTGGGATATTTGCTTGTCCAGGCTGAGAAACTGATCATATTTTGATGTCCTCAAGACTTGAGACAAAATTTGGAGGTCAGGGCCTGCTGAGGTTAGAGGACCCTGAAAATCCCTTGCTCTGGGACTCCTAGGATTAAGGGTGAACTGGAAGTGAAATAGACTTTACTCAGATTTTAGGCCATCTTTGAGCAACCTACACAACCTTTGTCTCAGGAATTTGATTACAGTGATTCCTGACCTTTTGGCTACTGTTTCTAGGCATCTGGCATATGCAAACAAATCTTTTTAGGACAAAGGGATCATAATTGGAGGCCTCAGATTATCTCCATAGTGTTTCAAGTACAGAGTATGGTACACCATGGATAATGTTCAAAAGAAACAGTAAAAACAGGCAATAGAAATAGACCTCATGGCTCTAGATACAGGAATTTTAGATAATGACTTAAAAAAATGTGTTCAGGGAGATAAAAGATGAAAGTTTTGTCAGAGCAAACAGGTTTTTTTTTTAAAGTATTTTATTTATTTTTAGGGAGAGGGGAAAAGAGGGAGAAAGAAGGAGAGAAACATCAGTGTGAGAGAGACACATTGATCGGTTGCCTACACCCCCCCCCCCCGCACTGGGGACTTGGCCCCTAACCTGGGCATATGCCCTAACAGGGAATCAAACTGTCCACCTTCGGTTTGTGAGATGATGTCCAGCCCTCTGATGACCAGCTACAAGAGTCAGGGCAGAACAAATCATTCTTTAAAAGACAAGGCATATTTGGAAAAGAGCCAAGCAGAAAAACGATGAATGAATTTAACAACAGCTTAGATATATTTGAAAAGAAAATGAATGAATTGGGAGATAGGCTAGAAAGAATGATTTAGAATGAAGTATTGAGATATGTCATTATGGAAATGTAAAAGAACACAACATAATTTATGCAAGAAAAGGTTAAACATAGTGAATTAGAATTCCAGAAGGAAAAGGAAGAAGTTTACATGGCATAAGCAATATTTAAAGAAACCATAGATAAAATTATGGATTCTAGAATTTCTACAAATTCCAAGCAGGGTAAATACAAGGAGATCACCTAAATACATAATAGTAAAATTGCAAGAAACCAAAGAAAACGGACATCTGAAAAGTGGTCAGAGGGAGAAAAATTACACATAGTAAGAGAGGCAATAGTCACACTAACAGCTGACTTCTGAACAGGAACAATAGAATCCAATAACAGCAAACTTTAGAATTCTGTTATATTCAGCAAAAACTTTTCAGGAATGAACATTCCCTCTTATTTCATCTTACAATATACCACCGAAGGACATACTAAAGGCAGAAAGAAAATCTCAAGTATAGAAGGTCAAGGCTGCAGGAAGGGAAAAAAAGCAGTAGAAGTATGCGGGTAAATCTAAATGAGTGTTGCCTATGCAAAACAAAGTCATGTCTGGTATGGTTTTAAATATATGTAAAATTAATCATGACAGCAATTATAAATTGAAAATATACATGGAATTGAACTATACACAGGCCTTTGTGTTTGTGAAAATACATTTAGACTTTGGTAAGTTAGTGAGCCTGTGGTAATCTCTAAAATGACTACTGAAAAGATTAATGGAATGTATAACTTCCAACCTAATAGAGGGGAAAAAGGGGAATAATAAACGCTAATAAATCTAGCCCTGGCTGGTGTGACTCAGTTGGTTGGAGCATCATCTAGTGGAATGAAATGTGGGTTTGATCCCTAGTGAGGGCTTGTACAAAAGGCAACCAATCACTGTTTCTCTCTCTCTCTCTCCCTCCCCCCTTCCTCTCCTCTTCTCCTCTCCTCCTCCTTCCTCCCTCCCCCTCACTACTCCTCTTCCTTCTGAGGAAGCAAAGAGGTAGACTTTAAGGTATAATAGGTTTTAAAATTGCACCTAGCCATGTTCCTGGTAACATGGCTTTAAATATGTACATACAAAACAAAAATTGACAGAATTACAAAGAGAAATGCACAGATACATAATCTACATGGAATGTAACTGAAATAACAAGCAGACCTAAAAACTTCAGAAGAGTCTTTTTTTTTCAATCCTCACCAGAGGATGTATTTATTGATTTTAGAGAGAGAGAGAGAGAGAGAAACATTAGTGTTGGAGAGAAACATTGTTCAGTTAACTCCTGTATGCTCGCTCCCCCACCAGAGGTTGAACCCGCAGCCTTGTGGTGTACAGGATGATGTTCCAACCAACCCAGCCACCTGGCCAGGGGAAGAGTCTGTTTTTATATATATAATATGGATTAAAGCCTTTTGGTAATTATAAAGGTTAAAAATTTCTTCTATTTTGTGGCTGGTCTTTTTAATTTTCTTAATGGAGTTTTTTGATGAACAAAACAAAATTTTTAATGTAAATCAACTTTACCAATCCTTTATGTTGAAAGCTTTTTAATTCTAAGAAAGTTTTGCTTGTCTCCAGGGTCATAAAGATATTCTCCTGAGTTATACTCTAGAAGCTTGTTTTATTTTTCACATATAGTTGAACAATATAATCCACCTGGAATGGATTTTTGTGTGTGGTATGTAAGAGATAGAGTCAAGATTTTCCCCCCATTTAGAACATTCAATTGACCTAGCCCATCCATTCCCACTACTATATAATGCCATCTGTGTCATATATTAGGTGTCTGTATTTATTATGCAGTATGTTCCGACAGTATCTTTTCTGTTGGTCTCTTTATCCTTGCACCATTAATAATTTTTGATATTTAGTTGGTTATGTCTTCTAAGCTTGTTATTCTTCAAGATCAACTTTGCTTTTTTGGTTCTTTGCATTTTCATATAAATTTTAAATAAGCTCTTGCAAAAAGTACAAAGGATAGACAATATTTTCTGAATGCCATGAAGTGAAGTTAAAAATTAATAACAAAAGTAGCAAAAAAGAACACCCTTGCCAGCCAGAAATTTAAAACTTCCTTGTTAAACAGTTCTTGGGTTAAAAAAGAAATCAGTACTTTTATTACTAAAGCAAGAAAGAGTAAAACTAGGTGAATTTAGTATCTAATTTAAAATAACAGAAAAATAACAAGGAAAATTAAGGAAAATAGAAAGGAAGAAGGCATTCAGCAAATATTTGAGAGCCTTTATCCCAGAGGTTATTTGGACATTGCCCTCATGGACAGCTCATTCTCATTAAACAACATTTTACAAGAATAAGGTATGTTTCTCTAGTTTAGAGAATTAACGTCTACTTTGTTATAGGCTCATTTCAGTGAGAAAACATAACTTCCCAACAGCTTTTGGGAAGGCCTTTCTAAATATGACATAGAAGAAGTTATAAAGAAAGATTGACCATTTATTTCAGTTACGTAACAAATTAAAAATTATGCATGGAAAACATGTCCATAAACAAAGCAAACTGCACAAGTGTAAGGATTGTGTGGTTCCTGTCACTTGCAGAGAGCTAATTTCCCTGATTTTTAAAGAGATTTTTCACATCAATAAGGCAAAGATCCAACAGAAAAACAGGCAGAGGATATTGAGAGTTCACAGAGAATTACAAATGGCTTTTAAACATGAAAAACATGCCTGACCTTGCTTTAAATAACATAATGCAAAGAAAGCTGCACAGATGCCTTTGTTTTTCAGTCCAGAGATTGGCAAATACCAATGTTTGATAACCTATGAAGGTGGGAAAACAGGTGCATTCGTGCCTTACTGGAAAGGAGACTTAATTGGCATAATCTCTGTGGAAGACAGTTTGGCAAATGTCTCTCAAAATTCCAAATACTCATACCTGGATGTCAGTAGGGAAATGTATAAACAAATTGTGGTTGCAGTCATGTAGTTAAATAGTCTAAAACCAAAAGAACAAGGATACTTTATGCTGATAGGAATTGGTCTCCAGATTCTATTGTTATATGTGGGAGGTGCATAGCAGTATATTGTACCTGGTATATATGCTACTATTTGTACAATAAAAGGGGTAGTAAATATAATATGTATAGAAATGCTTGTATAAACGCCTTTATCTGGAAGGAGATACAAGAAAGCTAATAACACTAGTGGCTAGGGTGGGAGGAAGTTTTTTTGCTATATACCTTTTGATACCTATTAAATTTTTGTTTGTGAATGTGTTGCAGTTAAAGCACAAAAATTGAGAGCATTTATACAGAAGGAAGTCTGTAATGTGGTTGTGATAACTCTGGCTTACTTACCATGCTTTAGGGTTTTAACCAAGAAGATTTAGAAGAAGAAAAAAGTGAAACACAGGTCAAAGAAGCCGAAGATTCAGATTCTGATGATAATATAAAGAGAGGAAAACAGTAAGTTTGTTTTATTTAAAAGGAATTTTTATTTATTTTTAAGACTTTATTTATTTATTTTTAGAGAGAGGGGAAAGGAGGGAGAAAGAGAGGGAGAGAAACATCAATGATGTGTGAGAGAAACATTGATCTACTGCATCTCGCACACCCCCAACTGAGGACCTGGCCCTCAAACCAGGCATGTGCCCTGACCAGGAATTGAACCAGGCAACTTTCAGTTTGCAGGCTGGCACCCATTCCACTGAGCCACACCAGCTGGGACTGAAAGGAATTATATATATATATTTAAAAAAAAATATTTTATTGATTATGCTATTACAGCTGTCCCATTTTCCCCCCTTTAAACCCCTCCACCCTGCACACCCCCTCGCATCCACATTCCCCACCTTTAGTTCACATCCATGGGTCATACATATAAGTTTTTTGGCTTCTACATTTCCTGTACTATTCTTAACCTCCCCCTGTCTATTTTCTACCTACCATTTGTGCTAGTTATTCTCTGTACCTTTTCCCCCTCTCTCCCCCTCCCACTCCCCTGCTGATAACCCTCCATGTGATCTCCATTTCTGTGATTCTGTTCTTGTTCTAGATGTTTGCTTAATTTGTTTTTGTTTTTGTTTTAGGTGTGGTTGTTAATTACTAAGTTTGCTGTCATTTTACTGTTCATATTTTTTTATCTTCTTTTTAGATAAATCCCTTTAACATTTCATACAATAAGGGCTTGGTGACCATGAATTCCTTTAACTTGACCTTATCTGGGGAGCACTTTGTCTGCCCTTCCATTCTAAATGATAGCTTTGCTGGATAGAGTAATCTTGGGTGAAGGTTATTGCCTTTCATGAGTTGGAATACTTCTTTCCAGCCCCTTCTTGCCTACAAGGTTTCTTTTGAGAAATCAGCTGATAGTCTAATGGGAACTCCTTTGTAGGTAACTCTCCTTTTCTCTTGCTGCTTTTAAGATTCTCTCTTTATCTTTAATCTTGGCTAATGTAATTATGATGTGCCTTGATGTGTTCCTTCCTGGGTCCAATTTCTTTGTGACTCTCTGGGCTTCCTGGACTTCATGGAAGTCTATTTCCTTTGCCAGATTGGGGAAGTTCTCCATTATTTGTTCAAATAAGTTTTCAATTTCTTGCTCTTCCTTTTCTCCTTCTGGTACCCCTATGATTTGGATGTTGGAACGTTTTAAAGATGTCCTGGAGGTTCCTAAGCCTCTGTCATTTTTTTGAATTCTTGTTTCTTCGTTCTGTTCTATTTGAATGTTTATTTCTTCCTTCTGCTCCAAATCGTTGATTTGAGTCCTGGTTTCCTTCCTGTCACTGTTGGTTCCCTGTACACTTTCCTTTATTTCACTTAGCATAGCCTTCATTTTTTCATCTAATTTGCGACCATATTCAACCAGTTCTGTGAACATCCTGATTACCAGTGTTTTACTGTGCACCTGATGGGTTGACTATCTCTTCATCGCTTAGTTGTACTTTTCCTGAAGCTTTGATCTGTTCTTTCATGTGGGCCTTTTTTGGGGGGGGTCTCAGTGTGTCTGTTATGTAGTAATGGGCAGAGCCTTAGGTATTCACCAGTGTGGGGCAACCCACATTACCATGTTGTGACGCTGTATGTGGCGGGTGATCCAAGAGGGAACAGTGCCGCTTGCTCTGCTCTCTGCCAGTTTTGAGTCACTTCCCCTGATACCCTCAAGCAAATTGAGCCTTTGTGGTGCTGATTTCCCAGGTGGGTGGGTTTGTGTACATTATAGGACCCTGTGGGTCTCTCCAACAAACTCTCCTGTGAGTCTGGGAGTTACTCCCGCTGCCATCTCAACCCCCACAGGTGTTGTCAGTCAGAGGTTTGAGGCTTTATTTCCCTGCACTGAAACTATGGGTTGTGCGGTTTGTCTCGCTCCCCAGTTGTTACTCCTGGTTTATCTGCACACAAATGTGGGACTGCCCAGTCCACAATCCACCAACTTGCCGGGTCCGCTGGGTCCGCCAGCTGCCGCCTTGCTGAGAGTCCTCTCTGCCTGGCTGCCCATCTCAGCGTCTCCACCCTTCCTACTGGTCTGGATGAATGTTTCTTTTAAACTTGTTGGTCATTGGACTTCCATACAGTTCGATTTTCTGTCAGTTCTGGTTGTTTTTGTTTTTAAATTTGTTGTTGTTGTTCTTTTGGTTGTGCGAGGAGGCATAGCGTGTCTACCGATGCCTCCATCTTGACTGGAAGTCCTTAAAGAGAATATATAAATGAAGGTAGAGACTATCAAACTTTTTTCTTATTTTTCTTCTCATTAAGTATGGGAAGGAATCTGTTCCAATTTCCTCCCTTCTATTTCTCTATATACAGTGCTGTCCAAAAATTATTTGCTCTTGTTCTTTTTATTACCTTGTGTTCAGCTGTTGTAATTTGTGGAGGTATATGTTGCCATGTTCTTAATTATATCTCACCAAATAAGCTCTGCTGAAAAATGTGCTATATAAGAAAAGCTTATTTGTGGGTTCTGATGGGAATAAAGCTAAAGTGTTAATTACAAAGTATCGCTTGATTGTATTTCATATACTTTGTTTAGATGGTTGTAATCTGGTTAGAAAAATCTGGAATCATCATAAATAGGATGATATATGAGCTACTATTTACAGTTGTGAAGAAAATGCTTTAAAAACATTTCCTTTTTAATTCCTGGTGACATGCTGAAGGAGTTTGGTAATACCTTTGGAAATTAGATTACCACACAAATCATATCTCATTTATATGATACTGGCATAGATCGAGTTAACCTCCCCCTTACCTGTAATGATTCAGGTGAAAGCTATAAAGGTTTGAGGCTCTTAGCAAGTCTGTCCAACTGTATCTCAGTCTCATTGTTTTGAGTTATATCACTGAAAAACAGTAGTTTATTTTTTTCTACTTATGCTGTAGAAGACAAAAATACCCAAATAATTGAATACCACTCTATTTCCCCCCAAACTTGCAGGCAGTATACCCTGAACAGGAACTTCAAATTTCAAATATTTGAAATATTCTTTCAAATTTGAAATATTCTTTCTCAAGTGGATACATGCAGGTGTTAATATAGTATACGTATTGCAACTGTAAACAGTAGCTAATGTGTTATCCTATGTTTGTCACCTTTCAAGATACCAGATTATTCTGAATAGATTTCAACCATCTGAACAAAAGTGTGTGAAACACATTCAAGCAGTATTTTGGGCTATTAGTGTATAATAATTGGGGTGTGTAACAATTGTGTGTAACAATTGGGAAAGTTTAAGGCTATTAGTGTATAACATTTGGTGTAGTACAAAGGTTGAACATAAAATCTAGGGTTACATGCTCTTATAAAAGCAAGTTATAAGTACTTGTACTTTAAAACAAGGTAGCACTCCATTGAATTAGAATTAAGAAAGTTGGTGTTTTTTAATTGTAATCTAATGAAATGTGTGTTTTAAAGGTAATTTTTGTATCACTTGATTGTATGTTACTGCTTAGTATGGACTTCCTGTCGGATTTTGAGATGATGTTGCAGCGGAAAAAGAGCATGAGTGGCAAGCGCAGACGTAACCGTGATGGTGGCACTTTTATTAGTGATGCCGACGATGTGGTGAGCGCCATGATTGTCAAAATGAATGAAGCTGCTGAGGTGAGTTGGCTCACTTCTAGCTTCACCTTTCTCCCACTTTTAATTGGTTGTATGGCTTTGGGGGGGGTTTGTTTTTTAGCTTTACTTGTGCTTAAAATACATTTAAGATACATTTTTTTTTAACAAAGCATTTACTATTATAAGTTTTAAGCATGGAAATAATTTTAATTATTTTATTAACATGTTTAGAAAAAACTTAGTGAAAAGACTAAGTAGGTATTAAAATGACCCTGTTTAGCATAATGGCTTTGCTAGTTTTATAGAGGAATGATTTTACGCTGGAGTTTGGCTGGCATACCACAAAGTTTAATGTTTCTTACATATAAAAAGTTGTAAACTCATGTTTATTATGTTATGAACTCATGTCATTCTTTTATCTCTAATTAAGAGATTGCATTTAACTCACTGCATTTTAAAATTCTGCTTTGGAAAACTAAAAATGGAACGGCCTTTTGACCCAGCAATTTCACTGCGGGGATTGTATCCTAAGAACCCCGTAAGTTGGCGTAAGTTGGTGATCGAGTTTCATTTTTTTGCACATAGCTGTCCAGATCTCCCAACATCATCTTTGAAGAGGCTATTTTTGCTCCATTTTATGCTCCTGCCTCCTTTGTCAAATATTAATTGACCATAGAGACTTGGGTTTATTTCTGGGCTCTCTGTTCTGTTCCATTGGTCTATGTGCCTGTTTTTATGCCAGTACCAGGCTGTTTTGATTACAGTGGCCTTGTGATACAGTTTGATATCAGGTATTGTGATCCCTCCTCCTTGGTTCTTCTTTCTCAAACTTGCTGCAGCTATTCGGGGTCGTTTATGGTTCCATATAAATTTCTGAAATGTTTGTTCTATATCTGTGAATATGTCATGGGTACTCTAATAGGGCTTGCATTGAATCTATAAATCGCTTTGGGTAGTATGGCCATTTTGATGATGTTAATTCTTCCAATCCATGAGCATGGTACATGTTTCCATTTGTTTGTGTCTTCCTTAATTTCTTTCTTCAGTGTTGTGTAGTTTTCTGAGTACAGGTCTTTTACCTCCTTGGTCAGGTTTATTCCTAGGTACTTGATTTTTCTTGTTGCTATATCAAATGGGATCTTTTTCCTGATTTCTGTTTCTGCAGTTTCGTTGTTGATATACAGGAATGCCTTTGATTTCTGAGTATTGACTTTGTATCCAGCTGTTTTGCCAAATTCATTTATTATGTCGAGTAGTTTTTTGGTGGAGTCTATAGGATTTTCCATGTACACTATCATGTCATCTGCAAACAGTGACAGTTTCATTTCCTCCTTTCCAATTTGGATGCCTTTTATTTCTTGTTCTTGTCTGATTGCTGTGGCTAGGACTTCCAATACTATGTTGAATAGGAGTGGTGAGAGAGGGCATCCTTGTCTTGTTCCTGATCTTGGTGGGAAAGCTCTAAGTTTTTCTCCATTGAGTATGATGTTGGTTGTAGGTCTCTCATATATGGCCTTTATGATGTTGAGGAATGCTCCCTTTATTCCCACTTTGCTGAGTGTTTTCATCAGAAATGGGTGCTGTATCTTATCAAATGCTTTTCCCGCATCTATTGATATATGATCATGTGATTTTTGTCTTTGCAGTTATTGATGTGATGTATTATGTTTATTGATTTGCAAATATTGTACCATCCTTGCATCCCTGGGATGAATCCCACTTGGTCATGGTGGATGATCTTTTTAATGTATTGCTGGATGCGGTTTGCTAATATTTTGTTGAGAATTTTAGCGTCTATGTTCATCAGCGATATTGGCCTGAAGTTTTCTTTCTTCGTTGTGTCTTTTTCTGTTTTGGGGTTAGGATGATGCTGGCTTCATAAAAAGAGTTTGGGAGTCTTCCATCAGTGGATTTTTTTGAATAGTCTGTGAAGGATAGGGGTTAGCTCTTCCTTAAATGCTTTGTAGAATTCTCCTGTGAAACCATCTGGTCCAGGGCTTTTGTGTGTTGGGAGTTTTTTTATGACTGCTTCAATTTCATCTGCTGTTATTGGTCTGTTCAGGTTTTCTGCCTCTTCATTCAGTTTTGGAAACAAGTTCTGTTCTTTTAGAGACAGTTGCTGAACTATTTATGCATTCAGTGATATATGTCTAGTATTTGTTTTTAAACAATTCAAGGTTGAGGGAAAATAGCTACAGAAATAGCTACAGTAAGAGTAACTATGTGGGTTTAATTATTGAAATGCATAGTACATGACAGGAGTATATTATTTTGTTTTCTGTGTTTGTAGAAACTCTTCTTTTTTTTAAAGATTTTATTTTTTTATTTATTTGCAGAGAGAGGGGAAGGGAGGGAGAGAGGGAGAGAAAGAGCAATGCGTGGTCGCCTCTCTCACGCCCCACCCTGGGGACCATGACCCGCAAACCAGGCACGTGCCCCGACCGGGAATCGAATGAGCAACCCCCCCAACCCCCCACCTCCACCCCTGGTCTGCAGGCTGGCGCTCAGTCCACTGAGCCACACCAGCCAGGACGAAACTCTTCTTTAATAACATTCCATTATCATACAGTCCTCCCAGCTGGAAAGTTATTTCTGATGATAAACCAAATTTTCCCAGGTATAATTTTGAACCTTAAATGAACTCTGAAAACTTAAAATTATGCCAGTATTTTAAATTAAAGTTGTTTCTCTCAATTTATAATTGCTAAAACTATTATAATAGTTTTATGGGTTTGATTGACACAGATACAGAATTTGGGGATCTACAAAAAGTCCATTTATTAATTTTCCTTTGTTGTAGGAAAAAATACAGTTTTTCAAAGAAGTTGCCGCTTTATTTTACAGTATAGAATTATAATAGTTGTAATTCATTATTAACATTGGCTTTTTCCTTTCTTTTTTAAAAAATATTTTTCTTCCTGGATAGGAAGACAGGCAGTTGAACAATCAAAAAAAGCCAGCATTGAAAAAATTAACATTATTACCTACCGTGGTCATGCACCTTAAGAAGTAAGTGTTTTTTTATTGAAAAAATGTTTTCCTTTTAATAATTATAGTCAAACTATATACTGGTGTTCTAGAGATATTAAAGAATGATTGCCCTCTATCAATTAATGGAAAAGTAATCATGAATAGCGCCTTCTAAATTATGTTACTTTCTCAAAATTTCTTTTTTTTTCTCTCACAATTTCTTTTGAACCTTGATGTCTGGTGCAGACAGAACACATAGCAAACTGATATTAATGAAAAAAAAGTTGGAAACCACTAATTTTGTTCCTTATAGACTGTTTTCAGTCTGGGAAAATTATATCTCTTTTCCTAGCGTGAGATAGAACAGAGCAGATCCTGAGAGACTGGAGCACATACTTTACAAGCCTTAGGTGGCCTATTATATAATGAACTTTGTCATTGGTCCTTCTGGAATAAGGACCCTTTCTTGATAGATCATCGTTATCAAGGTCTTTCATTGTTTTGCTTATATGCCTGAACAGTTTCGATTTCTCTGTCACCTAGCCACAGCCCACTTTTGGTGACTATAGAGAAATGCAGTAGCACACAAATGCACCAACAGCATGGCCTAGGACTTTCTACTACAAACTTGCTACTTCTGTCTGTCCTAACAGACAAAATGATTGTGGCAGATTTCATGTAGGCGTGCACACATACACACACACACACGAGATCTGTCTGGAAAACATTCAACCATTGTTAATATATCAAGAAAGGTTTACATGACATCAGTGTAATCTGGCAGCCAAGGAGAGTGGACTGGAATGCACATGCATGAACAGTGACTACTTCACTGTAATAATCAGTGGGGGCAGTAGACACCGTTGAGTGAGCATGTGTGCTGTGTGGCTGTCACATTCAGAATGACTGAGCGAGTAGAGCAAGGAACCTGCATCAGGTTTTGCCTTAAGCTTGAATATTCCTCCACGGAAACTGTTCAGATGATTCAGAAGGCCACAGCTATGGGCATCTGGTAATTGGCAGCTTCATCACAACACGCCTGCTCATGCATCACATCTGGTGCAGAGTTTTTTGGCAAAACATCAAGTCACCCAGGTGACTCAGTCCCCCTACAGCCCAGATTTGGCACCCTGTGACTTTTGCCTTTTCCCAAAACTAAAGTCACCATTGAAAGGGAAGAAATTTCATTCAGATCATTGATAAGATTCAGGAAAATACAGTGGGGCAGCTGATGGTGATTGGGAAAACTGTGAGGACCCAAGGTGTGCCTACTTTGAAGGGGACTGAGGTGTTGTCCTATGTACAATGTTTCTTGTATCTTGTGTCTTCAATAAATGTCTCTGTTTCATATTACATGGCTGGATACTTTCTGCACAGATCTCATATGTGTGTGTGTGTGTGTGTGTGTAGTATTGTCATGTTTTCTATTAACAGTTGATCCTAGTACATAAAATGGAATTTAAATAGTATTTCGTCGGTATTTTTTTCTGTTATACAGAAGGAATTCTTCCTGGTGTCTTGCAAATTCTGAGTTTTCTTCCACCTGAAACAATTTCAGAATCACTGTTCTGATAGATTAAACATTAGTTTTATAGATAGTTGTAATAATTGGAGCTCATTAGTCTTACTGTTTGTACCATTTATATCAGCATTAACCTATTTTGTGTAATTTGGGTTTGGTTTTAACAAATCACCTTTGCCTATTTTTGAAAATAGGAACTAAATTTAATACCGCTTTTGCAAACTGAGTAAGATGCTCAGTAAATAATGAATGCATGAGTAACATTGTGGGAGGACTTTTTGGAAACATCACCTAATATATGAGAAAATCCAGGGGAAGCTACAGTAGAATAGAATCGACATACACTGACCTCACTTTTTTAAAAATTATTATTGTAGGCAGGACCTTAAAGAAACATTCATTGACAGTGGTGTGATGTCTGCCATCAAAGAATGGCTCTCACCTCTACCAGATAGGAGTTTGCCAGCACTAAAGATTCGAGAGGAGCTATTGAAGATTCTGCAAGAGGTTAGAGCCAAATCTGTTTACTCTTCATTAATTATCTAATGTGTTTTGTATTATTACAACCTTTCTATTTTACCATTTATTTATACATTTTCTCTGCCATCACTTGCCAGAAGAAGAGTTTTATTCAGTATGTTTTTTAGGAACATACTAAAGTAAAATGATCATAAAAGGAAGGCCTGATAAACTTCATATAACTATATTACTGAAGGAAAAAGATCCTGGAGTCTATGGTTTATATGTAGAGTAGTATAGTAATGGGCATGTTTTGGGGAGAAACTTGAAGTAAAAAGATCAACTTCAGAGTCAGATAAACTTGCATTGGAATCGAGCTGGGCTGACTTTACATGGCTGTGACGCCTTGAGCAAGCTACTTAACTTACAAAGGAATTCTTGAGGAACCTCCTATGTGCTAGGTATTCTTACTCCTCACAGCAAACCTGCAAGGTAGGTGTGATGTCTCCATTTTACAGATAAGGAAATTAAGATTCAGAAGTTAAGTGACTTGTCCAAGATCACATTACTGGCAAATGGCTGTGCTTGAGTTTGGGCATAGGTCTTTTTGATTCTGGGCCTATACTGACTCTTGTATTAAACTGCTGACCTCTGAGTATACTTAGTTCACACTTTCTCACATTGTTAAGTTTTACTTGGATTCAGCAGTAATACTGAACTCTAAACTGTTGATATGAACACAAAATATCCTTGTGTTCAGTGTCTATCCATCCTGAAACCATTTTCAGGATTTTTTTTGTTACTTTATTGTGAATGAACCAGGTCTCAGAAAATTCTCTAGAGTAGATTGGCAGGATTCCCAGTTTCTGAGTAATTAATGTGTGTGCATGTGTTTATGTTCTCAGCTACCTAGTGTGAGCCAGGAGACCCTGAAGCACAGTGGGATTGGACGAGCAGTAATGTATCTCTATAAACATCCCAAGGAGTCACGGTCCAACAAGGACATGGCAGGGAAACTAATCAGTATGTACATTTTGCTTTTGTTGTAATTCTATATATATAAAAGGTGACTGACTGTATTTTTACCACCATTCATTTTAAATGAATCAATGAAGTGGAATAGAAATAAAATTTTGGTAACTTCTTATGGTACCAGCTTTTTCCCCTTAGACTTAAAATGCTTGTGAGTATATTTAAGTATGTAATCCATTATTAAATACGGCAACTAAAATGATGCATTTTCTAATCATGGATCAAGAGCATATAGTGAGAGAGGCATTAGAATGCAGGCCCTCGCATTAGTCATACCTGGGTTCAAATCCTAGATTCACCACCTTACTGCGTTTCTTTAGGTTCATGGTTTAAGCTCTAAACCTTGGTTTTCTTCTCTGTAAAACGGAGAATTATATGTTCACTTAGGGTTTTTGTAAAGATTAAGTGAGAGAATATATGTATATAGCACAATGCCTAGCACATGGTAAGTCCTCAGGAAATGTTAGCCCTGCTGCTATTGTTATTACTTTTATAATGGTCTTCCAACCCTTTTTATGTTCTTATTTAGTGAAACCAAAGGAGTCTAACTAAAATCCATCTAATCAACTGCCATGTTGTTTATGAAATCTTTTAGTTTTATGAATGAAAAACAAGCCCTGGCTGGTGTGGCTTGGTGGATTGAGTGCCAGCCTGCACACCAAAGGGTCGCCAGTTTGATTCCCAGTCTAGGACACATACCTGGGTTGTGGTCCAGGTCCCCAGTTTGGTGTGTGTGAGAGACAGCTGCACATTGATCTTTCTCTCCCTCTCTTTCTCACTCCCTTCCCCTCTCTAAATATAAATAAAATATTTTTTAAAAAAATGAAAAACAAGTATTTTCATCATTCTCCTTTACTTTTCTTGTGCTCCACAGTGGAAAGAAATTTTTAAACTTCCAAGCTAGATTGAAAAGCAACTATTTCTGTATCTGAAAATAGTAATTATTTTTCTATTGAGTGTTAAAGTAGTAAAAGCTTTTAGGGAAATTTAGGTTTTTTAATAAACCATAGAAGCATATTATCCTTGATCTTGTTAATAATCTATAATTTACTGCCTATTAAATAATAAAGTTTAGATGCTTTTATGCAGTTCTCGACACTCTTCTAGCCCTAGACTGAGAGAAGCAGAATATTCCCACCGGTTAAGTCCTTTACAGTGGAAAAAGTAACACTCATGACTCATTATCACAGTGATTCTGAATCCAGGGGTGAGGTTGGGAGATCACTTTACAAAGATATTTAGACCACCAAAACCAAGACGGAGGTGTAGGTAGACACACTGCCTCCTCGCACAACGAAAAGAAGGACAACAACAATTTAAAAACAAAAAACAACCAGAACTGACAGAAAATTGAACTGCATGGAAGTCCGACAACCAAGGAGATAAAGAAGAAACATTCATCTAGACTGGTAAGAGGGGCAGAGATGGGCAGCTGGGGTGGACCGGACTTGCGGCAATGCAGCCGGACCCAGAGACTGGCCGATTGTGGAATGAACAGGGCAGGCAGTGAGACTGCTAGCAGACCCCACGGCCCCACATTTTCGCGCATAGATAAACCAGGAGGAACGGTGGGGGAGCGAAACAGACTGCACAACCCAGGGCTCCAGCACAGGAAATAAAGCCTCAAACCTCTGATTGAAAACACCCATGGGGGTTGAGGAGGCAGCAGGAGAAACTTCCAGCCTCACAGGAGAGTTCATTGGAGAGCCCCACAGGGGCCTAGAGCGTGCACAAGCTCACCTACTTGGGAATCAGCACTAGAGGGGCCCAGTTTGATTGTGGGTAGCAGAAAGGGAGTGATTACAATCCAGCAGAGAGTGGAGCAGGTGCCATTGCTCCCCGCCCTGGGGAACACCTAAGGCTCCACCCCTTTACATAACCGGTGCACCGAGACAAAAAAAAAAAAGCCCCAATGAAAGAACAGATCAAAGCCCCAGAAATAATTCAACTAAGCAGCGAACAGATAGCCAACTTATCAGATGCACAGTTCAAAACACTGGTAATTAGGATGCTCACAGAATTGGTTGAATTTGGTCGCAAACTAGATGAAAAAATGAAGGCTATGCTAAGAGAAACAAAGGAAAATGTACAGGGAACCAATAGTGATGCGAAGGAAACTGGGACTCAAATCAATGGTGTGGACCAGAAGGAAGAAAGGAACATCCAACCAGAAAAGAATGAAGAAACAAGAATTCGGTAAAATGAGGAGAGGCTTAAGAACCTCCAGGACATCTTGAAACGTTCCAACATCCGAATTATAGGGGTGCCAGAAGGAGAAGAGGAAGAACAAAAAATTGAAAACTTATTTGAACAAATAATGAAGGAGAACTTCCCTAACCTGGCAAAGGAAATAGACTTCCAGGAAGCTCAGCGAGTCCTGAAGAAGCTGGACCCAAGGAGGAACACACCAAGGCACATCATCATTACATTCCCCAAGATGAAAGAGAAGGAGAGAATCTTAGAAGCAGCAAGAGAAAAGGACACAGTTACCTACAAAGGAGTTCCCATGAGACTGTCAGCTGATTTCTCAAAAGAGACCTTACAGGCAAGAAGGGGCTGGAAAGAGGTATTCCAAGTCATGAAAGGCAAGGACCTACATCCAAGATTACTGTATCCAGCAAAGCTATAATTTAGAATGGAAGGGAAGATAAGTGCTTCTCAGATAAGGTCAAGTTAAAGGAGTTCATCCTCACCAAGCCCTTATTATATGAAATGTTAAAGGGACTCATCTAAGAAAAAGAAGATAAAAAATATGAACAGTAAAAATGACAGCAAACTCACAGTTACTAACAACCACACCTAAAACAAAAACAAAAGCAAACTAAGCCAACAACTAGAACAGGAACAGAACCACAGAAATGGAGATCACATGGAGGGTTATCAATAGGGGATATGGGGTAGAGAGGGGGGAAAGGTACAGAGAATAAGTAGCATAAGTGGTAGGTAGAAAATAGGGGGAGGGTAAGAATAGTATAGGAAATTAGAAGCCAAAGAACTTATATGCATGACCAATGGACATGAACTATAGGGGGGGAATGTGGGAGGGAGGGGGTGGGCAGGATGGAGTGGAGTGAAGGGGGGAATGGGACAACTGTAGTAGCATAATCAATAAATACATTTAAAAAAAACCCAAAGCTATTTAGACCACCCCCTTGATGAGACTGCCTGCTTCCTTATAAGTTTGACAACACCTGTGTTGTCTGTAAAAGGTCCTTTATTGTTTTGATAGTGTATTAAATACAGCAATAAACTACACTGTGTTTCAAAATAAAAACACTGTTGGTATCTGTGGACTTTTCTAACTAAATGGTGAGCCTGTAGTATTTTTTTCATGTTCATCTTAGCAATTTTCTTAGATTTAATGAATTTCAGACTCTACACCTGCACTATTGAAATGTAATTTTTAAAGATTTAGACCATTTTGACAAGTAGTAAGGGAGCTTTTCTTTAGAATAAAAAGGTAGAAGAATTTCAAGATTTTTCTGTTTCAGTAGAATAAATTTAGGCTGTCTATAGAAAATGTCATCACAGCTTGTTGATGACTGTCAAAGTGTGTCATATATTACTTTCATTATTAGATGTTGCAGGTGTGGTCCTGAAAGAGTGCTGTCTTTAAGGAAAGAGTATTCTGAATGCCTAGATATGATATAACACTAGGGTGTGGGTATTTCAAGAAATAGTAGGAGGAATAATACTTTATGGACTAAATAATTGATTTTTCCTTGTTACAGATGAATGGTCTCGGCCTATATTTGGTCTTACCTCAAACTACAAAGGAATGACAAGAGAAGAAAGGGAGCAGAGAGACCTAGAACAAATGCCTCAACGACGAAGAATGAGCAGGTATGAGGGAACAGGTATGAGTAAGTGGATTGAATGTTACTGTTGCTATAACTCAGCATTTTTGCAAGTAAGATCATTAGGAGACCTGAGATGATAGGATTTTGTCTTTCCTCTTAGCTTGATATATCTGTGTAGTTCATAATACCCTCTTAATTTATGTGGAATAGTGTGTAAGTCTGCACCTTCTCCCAGACTTTTCTGGTTTGATCTGATGTAATATGGCCTCTGCCACAGTTCCTAGAGGTTGCTTTTCTTGTTCCAGCCATGTGCAGACAAAAACTGTGTCTTTCTCAGTTCCATTTCCAAATTCTTAAGAGAAAAAAATACTGGTTCAATTTGTATCAATAAACTGGATACAGTTGTATCCAGGATGGCAAAGTCATTAGTTATTCATACGGCAGTTACCATTCACCCATAATTAAACCTAGTATGCAAAACTAGGAATTATTTTTTTGGGGAAGGGACTTAATTGTGATCTGAGTTTGATGTTTCATTTTGCTCTTTTTTTTCTTTCAAAGTTACAAGATTCTAACATTCTTAATATTTCATTGGTTACTTTTTTCCCAGCACTGGTGGTCAGACACCCCGAAGAGACCTGGAAAAGGTGCTGACAGGAGAGGAGAAGTAAGGGTTTTGTATTAGTTTTTTTTCTTAGCCTATGTAGAGAATGTTCTTTTTGTTGCTTTAAGAAAAATAGCAAATGAAATGATGTGTGTTCACACTGATGAAGGATGATTTTCAGCTTAACATTTATTGAATATCCACAGAGCATTGTATTGGATGCTCTGGAGGATGTAAGGAAGATTGAGAAATAGTTTATTCAATAAAGATTTTAGCTACTTGCTATGTACTAGACTTCTGTGTTAAGCTCTGGGCGTACAAAACTGAATTAAAAATAGTCCATACGCTCACCAAGTCTTTAGGGGCATTACAGACAAAAGGAGAGCTTAAGCCAACGGTGGGGTAAGTGTGTGGAAGGCCTGTTTGAGGAAAGGCAAGTGGACTAGAGTGGTTGGGCAGTAGTGTGGTGCCTGAGATGGTGGAAGATAATGTTGGATATACAGACGTGGACCAAATTTTGAACAGCTTTAAATCAAGATGAAGAATTGTCACTTTCTGTGATTCCATAGAAAGTGTTTGAGCATGGGCGTGGAGTCATCAGATTTGATTCAGAATGCTGATGTTGGTGTGGTGTAGGATGGGTTGGAGAGGGTTAACTAAAGGCAGTGATACAGTTAAACTGAACCAGTAATGGGGAAACAGAAGGTTTAGAAGACTTTTTAGGGGCAAAATTGCCAGGAGTAGGTGACTTAGTTGGGTAGGAGTTGGCAAGATTTGAAGACACCAACCTAAAGAGCTGAGATGATGGTGTTCACTAAAAAAGGAGAGGAGGAAGCTGGTCCTGGGAGGGAAGTTTAGGAATCCATGCAGCAATGTGAGTGATGATGAGGCCAGCTGAGACAGACTGTGGGATGGTGTGTTGGGTAAGCTTGGGAGCGCAGATGAGGTTTGCAGCAGGTATGTATCTGAGGAGGATGGGCCCAGCTGTGATTGGTTACATAAGCAGCATGCTCTTCTCATTCTCAGGGCGCTCAGGCCTGGAGATCCTGGATTCTGTGCCCGTGCAAGGGTGCCTATGCCTTCAAACAAGGACTATGTGGTCAGGCCTAAATGGAATGTGGAAATGGAGTCATCCAGGGTAAGCAAGCAGGGGAACAGCAAGGTGGATTGCAAATGTACATTACCATTTTGTCTTCTACCTCCTGTTTAATAATCCCTAGCTGCTCTTGCAGTTTAACTGATTTCAAGGGAGCTATTTTCTGCTTTTTTATCAAGCCAGATCATTCATTGCTGATGAGCTTTACTTCAGACTTAAAGCAACATTATCAAGTCAAGAAGTTTTTTTTCTTATTTATCCCTTTATTTCCACTGAATCCTGGAACTTGTGTTCTTCTATAGTCATTTTTTTTTTTTTTTTAAACAATGAGAGGATCAGAACTCACCTGCTTATGCAGTGTCCCCTCCCTTTCTCTTCAACTGTTTTAGGTAATTCTGTTATGAAATATTTAGGGTAAACACTTCTCTGTCATCCCTGTAAATACTACTTAGTGATTGTCATTGCTTTCCATTAATCTTTTTTTATTCTCCATTCCCACCACCGTTTCTAGCATGGTATTCTTAAAAGGGGACTAAACCGATTGGAAAAGCATAAGAGGCGATTTGCTGAACAGAAACGACTCAGCAGAGTGCACCATGCTGTCAAGTTCAGCATTGAAGGCAACAGGCTGCCCCTGTAGTCCTGGCTCTATCCAAGTATATCCAGGAGGTATCCCCAAGGAGGCATGCTCTGGGCATGGGCTTGAATTTTTCAGGAGTTAAAGGGAAGACAAGTGTGGGTATGCTTGCTTAACCAGACAAGGCGAGGTCTTCTTTTAGTTTCTGAAATAATGACCCTAACAGCCACTTAGTGACATTTAGGTCCTCCTGAGTCTTTAGAAATTGATAACGAAATTGTCTTCTCCTTTATTGGTACCCTGGAGACCAACAGATAATTACCTGATAAGTATTTTGGTCTTCTTCTTGACTGGTACCCATTTTTATTAAAAATGCTTATGTTAGGGCCTAGGACCATAGTGGTCTATATTACAGGCATAGAAATTGGTTACTTGCTCCTCAGTGGGAGGGAGGTGGCTTGTTTTCCTCTTGTCAGTGGCTCAGTAACACACGTTTGGGGACTTCATTGAATGAAGCCTGACACTGAATATTTAGGAGATAAATTTGGTTAATACATATTCAGTATGTGGTTGAAAATGAAAAAGACATTGGAACCTTTATAAAGCTAGTCTCACTGACCTGTGTTCTTGAATTTGTCGTGCACTTTTGTTGCAGTATATCCTACAGAAGGAGAGTGCTGCTTGCCTTTTTTGACTTCTTCATTAACCCCACTTTTTTAGCTACTTCCCTGTATTATACTCACCTTCCTTTCAGTTCATTTTGCTCTGAAGCTACTAACAAAACAAAGCATACTTTCTTATTTGTTGAGAACAGATAAAGGGTAGAAGAGTTCAAGTTCAGTGCCTTGGACTTCTTCATCTGTACTTCCTTCCCTTTTTTTCTTTTATCCATACCTTGTCCCTTGATATCCCTTCTCTTCCACCAAACACCCCTGTTTATTTTTATCTTTACTTTTTTCACTGTCTCTTCCCTCTTTCTATCCCTGTCTTTCATATTTTCTTTTCCCTAGCACACACATTTGTGAGAGTTAAGAATTACAGTGTAACGAAGGAAATGTCATAAACAATCTGTATGGCCAGCCTACTTTGGAAGCTTGCCTTTTGTCCTGAGGGCATGTGCCCGTCTGCTATTGTTGATCCCGCCAGAGGCGGTTCTGGTCCCGCCTTTCCTGTGGGTGATAGGGTGGTGGGAACAAGTGGCCTAACCTTCTGCTAGAGCAGATAGATGACCAACATGAGGAGGGAACTTCTAGTAGAGTTCCTTTCCTTTATCCTCAACACTCCCAGGATCGTAAAGAGCTGGTATTTAACTAGGCCTGAGTCTGGCTTATAGAGCTCTTTGAAAAAAACACAACATGTTTTGGCTGGTGGTCCCATTTTACATTTCAGTATATTATCTTTAAGCTACCTGGCACTGTTTCCCTGCTCAGGAAGATTTCTCGCTGAACGTACCTGATCTGTCTGATCTTGGAAGCTATGCAGGGTCAGGCCTGGTTAGTACTTGGATGGGAGGAAGATTCTTGCATATTCATTCACTCATGGCTTTCATATTGCACTGGCACTAGTGAGTATTAATAGAAAACATATTGTTCAAGAAGAAAATTGGAGTGGATAAATGGCATTCAAATGAAAGTTTTCTTTTATACAAGTGTGGGAAAATGTAAGTTTACAATTTTTTGTATGGAAAATAATACAATAATTAATAAATAATATTACAATAAGCTCTGATTCATGTAGTCACAACTGTAAACCTACTTTTGCCCATCCCTGTATATCATTCTTATTTTTGAAGTAATATAAGTAAACATAAAACACCAGAATAACTTCATTCCCAAAGTCCTGCTCTTCCTCTAAGTCACCACTGTTAACAATTTTGATGTGTTAAATGTATCTCCAGTAATGCTTCAAACTTAGTTTTTCTTATTATAATTGTAGAAAAATTTGAGTTAGTGAAGAGGAAAATCACCCACTGTTCAAAAGCACTTTGTTGTACTTTTTGAATTTTTTTCTATTGCTACTTTAATTAAAATTCTGTATATAATTTTAATCACTTCTTGTTAAGTCACCTTATGGACTTATTATTTATAATGGCTGTGTAATAGTGTATCAGTTTGTTTCTTCGTTTCTCTCTAGTTTCTGGTTTTCTCTCCTAAATAATGCAGTAACCTCCACTGCATTCAGTGTTTATATGTTAATTTATTCCATGGAGTGCTTTATTATTATTTTTTAAGAATTTATTTATTTTTAGAGGGGAAGGGAAGGAGAAAGAGAGGGAGAGAAACATCAGTGTGTGGGTGCCTCTCCTGAACCCCATACTGGGGACCTGGCCCACAACCCAGGCGTGTGCCCTGACTGGGAATCGAACCAGCAGCCCTTTGGTTTGCAGGCCAGTGCTCAATCCACTGAGTCACACCAGCCAGGGCCATGGAGTGCTTTAAAATAACAAAAGCAACGCATGTTTTTATATAAACTTTCAAATAGAGAAAGCACACATAAATTAATGTCAGTTGTTAATCCACTACATCTTGACATTAACATTTCAAGTTACTTCTTTTTGGTCCTTTTTATATACATATGTAAACATATTATTACTGGTTTTGGGTTTTTTGAACTCTTAAGCAAAATCCTGATCATGTTTTATTCCTCATTGGGTTTGTCTTTTACTTAGCATGGTAAAAATTCTTTTTAGTAACCATTCTTCAGTGATATAATATTATGTTGGAATACAGTTGTACCATAATTTTTTTAAGCAAACCCATCTTGCTAATCTTTTAGGCTACTTTTGGTTTTTCACTGGTAAAACAGTGATAAAATTGTTCACTGATAGTACTGCATTACACTTTGACCGTCCTAATGGAGTGTTACAAGGTTGATGATTTGGAAGAGAGGTCATTGAATTTAGCATATAGTACTATGTTCTGTGTTTTCAGGCTTGGAGTGACTAGGCATCTGGCAGCACAAGTCTTTAAGCTGTAACTAGGATAAGATCAGCATGACCTGACCTGGGTGTGTGTATTTCAGTTGCTGGGATGGGAGGGCTCAGATTGTAGATCAAGTCCTGGGAGTGAGCAAGGAGAAATGCAGGCTGAAGTGTTGAGCCTGCTGGAAGTTCGGTAGTTGGCAGGGATCTGAGCAAGTAAGGCTTTCAGTGTGGACTGTCTACAAGTACTAAATCAGGGCACATTGTCTCAAAGGAAATGAGATATTTGGGATTCTTCAGGAAATCAGGGGTATTTCAACTCTGACTCCCAAAGTCAGATGTTCAAAAGTCCCCTCTCTCCATCTTTCCACCCCTCTTCCTCCAAGGAGGTTTTCAAAAGAGGGATGGTAGCATAGCTCTTTCTCCTCTGATAATGATTTTTTATGCTAACTTAGTATTAGTGTCAAGTATTAAAAGTATTAAAATTGATATAAAATAATATTTAGAACTGGGATATTCCTAGAAAATCTAGGATTGATGATCAACATGACTCTCGTTTAAGAATATTTAAACTCTTGTAGTGTTTCTTGCTTATATCTAAGTGTGGAGTTGAGTCCAGAGGTGGGATAGAGTGGGGAGGGTCCCAACATAAAAGAGCTTCACCATAACAGCATAGCCCCTGGAGCATGGCCCAGGCCCTGCTTTCTTTTAGCATTCTTTGCACTGAGCTTCACAGGTGACTTACTAGTAAGCCCTGGCGGGGTTGGGGGGTGGGGATGTAGAAGAATTAGGAAAACCCTTCTCCTTTTTAACCATTTCAACATTTGTTTTTTAATTTTTTATCCTCACTTGAGAGACATGCTTATTGATTTTTTTAGAGAGGGGGGAAGGGAGAGAGAGAAACTTACTGGTTGTCTCTTATACGCACCCCATCCAGGGACTTAACCCACAACCTAGGCATGTGTCCTGACTGGGAGTTGAACCCATGACCTTTGAGTTTATGGGATGACGCTGCAACCAACTGAGCAACCACTGGCCAGGGTTCAACATTGTTAAAGATTGGAATTGTTAGCAACACTAGAGTCAGCAAGAAGAGTTCACCCTGATCTTTGACATAAATAGCAGACCTTTTCAGCATTTCTAAAAGGTGTCTATTTCTTAGAGACCACATCTTTTTAAAACATACAATCTTTTCAAAATGTAAAGGAAATAACCTAACAACCAATCTTTTAAACATAAAGGGCAAGCAAGAAGAGATGTAAGAAGTAGGAAGCCCCTTGGATCGAGAGACCTAATGTTCTTTTTGTGTCAAATACACTTATTTAACCTAAATCTAATTGATTGCACAGTGGTAATAATAATAGTCATTGTGGTATTTACATTGAGCACTATGTGCCATCCTCTGTGCTTATGACAGTATTTTCTCATTTACTTCTCCCAGCAGTCCTGAAAGGAGTACATACTTGGGGGCATGATTTGCCCAGGGTCACAAAACCTGCTGAGGCAGACAGGGATTCACCCAAGTGGGAAACCAGAGCTCTAGCTTTTCATAGGTTTACTTTGCTATCCTCTGATCTCATTCATCATACTTAAGGCTTTTTCTCAGATGACTTTCTCTGCTTTAGAAGATCATCATTCCTTATACCAGCACTGTTTGAAAGTGTGTATGTTAGGTGGTCAATTCCACATTTGGTCTTTGAAAGGAAGGGAAAAGTGTGTACTCAAAATGTAATCTGATGGAATTGGGGGAATCATAGTTTCACTTTTTCCTCCTTTCTCTCATGTAGGAGATTTCCATGGACTGAGGCAAAATTTACCAATAAGCCACAGACAACAACAAAATTATTCTTCACTGAGAGTTCATTATGTTTTCTAACATTGCTGTGTGCATGCTGTGTTGTTCCTAAGGTCATCAAAGCATATTCTTGTTATTTCAGAGCTAGGAGCTCTTCTAACCACTAACTTTCAAACAAAAGAAGATGAAAGGCAAAATTAGATGTATTTCAATAATTGCTTTTAAATTTTTAACCCATTTGTAGTTTCAGGGGACCTCCAAGAAGGGTATCAGTCGACTGGATAAACAGATGAGAAAGTTCACAGATATCAGGAAAAAAAGCAGATCTGCACATGCAGTGAAAATCAGCATCGAGGGCAATAAAATGCCTTTGTGACCTTTCCTGGGATATATCTCCATCTTTGCTCTAAGAAATGCTCAATGGACTCTTTGGAGAAAGAAGATGATATTTTAAATTTTTTTAGTGTATCTGTAAATGGTTCAGCTTGTATCAAATATTGTCATAGGATGTGCGTTTCTCTCCATTGTATTTAAAAACCATTGTTGTGTACTTTGTACAGAGAAATACTAGTCACACTTCTATAAACCTTACACAATAAAATTACAGTCTGGTTTTGGGAGACTGTCTCTTCATTATTTTAGGGGATTCCTTCTTAGTAGGGGGGTGAAAATTGGTTCTTGGTGAATGAAAAAAAAAAAAAACCCTTAGATATTAGAGTGGTTTGTGACCTTTCAAAGTTCAGCCTTACCCTACTGTTGTAGTATCATAAGGAATTTGGTCTATGTCCTGGGTTCCTGACTAGGAGCTTCTAAAACCCTTGGGTTTCCTGGGTAAAAGGAATGTCTTTATGATTCTAATGAGGTGACCCCTGGTGTGTTTCTATATAGCTTTAGGTTGGGGTCTGGTCACCAGAAAGACTTTAGAGGTCTGTTTTACAAGGTTGGGACTTTGGGCAGGCCTTGTCCTGAGGGGTGCTAAAGATTGAATCTAGTCATTCAGTCATGTGGATAATGATTTAATCAGTTGTGCCTAAATAGTGAGGCGCAATTAAGAATTCTGGATAGCAAAGCTTGGTGGAATTTTTTGATTGGTGAACATACCGATTTGCTGAGATGGTGGAGTGCCTTGATTCCACCAAAAGGGTGTGGAAGCTCTGTGTTTTTTCCAGACCTCACCCTATGTGTGTTTTCGTTTAGTTGGACCTCCTAATTTGAATCCTGTATAATAAAACTATAAATACAGTGCTTTCCTGATTTCTGTGTCATTTTAGTGAATTCTTGTACCTAAGTGGATTGTGGGAACCCTTAGATTTGTAACCAGTCAGCCAGAAGTGGATGCCACTTGGAGCTGGCATTTCGAATGGGGACAATCTTGTGGAGGACTGAACCTGTAAACCTGTGAAGTCTGATGCTAACTCCGAGTTGATATTGTCAGAATTGAACTGTAACATCCTACTTGGTATATTGCAACAAGATTTTATTTCTTAGTATCTTTCTTGTTAGGGAAATTTTCATTATTTGATTTTAATTATAGGCACACCTAGGAGAGGTTGCAGGTTCAGTGCTAGACCACCCCAATAAAGTGAATATTGCAATAACATAGCCATATGAGTGTTTTGGTTTTCCAGTGCATATAAAATCTGTGACGCTATGGTCTGTTGGCTGTGCATTATGTATTAAAAAACACTGCATACCTTAATTGAAAAATCCAATATTGCTAAAAAATGCTAACTATCCCCTGAGCCTTGGTGCTGGTGGAGTGTCTTTGCCTTGTGTTGTTGCTGCTGACTGATAAGGGTGGTGGTCGCTGAAGGTTGTGGTGGCTGTGGCAATTTTTTAAAATACGACAAAAATGAAGTTTGCTGCATTGGTTGACTTCCTTTCATGAACGGTTTTTCAGAGATCGTTATAAATATAATAAAGGTTTTAAATATTGGAAAAGGTTTGAAATATTGAAATTGATGACACTAGGTGAGCAAATGCCAGAAAAGTGGCGTTGATAGAATTGCACACTCTGTTGCCATAAGCCTTTGTTTTGGAGGTGGGGAGTGATACCTAAAGCACAATAAATTGAAGTGCAATAACAAGATATGTCTGAAATTTAAATTTCAGTTGTCTCCTTTGGGGATATTATAATGAAAAAAAGATTGAGAAATACTGTCCTAGAGGATGTGTGGATATAATTTAGCATCACTGTACCAATTGTTTATTGCAGTCAGACAGTTGAGCTAGAAATTAGTATAGCTTACAGCTGTATTCCATTTGTGGCATACTTTTAAATTATTTTAATAGCCTGCAGATTTAATTAGAAAACTGATTAGTCTAAGTGACTAAATGAAAAAAATCAGTTATTTTTTTTAATTACAGAAATTCTACTCTGATAGAAATTGGCTAGGCTTCCAGTCAAGATGGCAGTGTAGGTAAACATAGTACTCACATCCTTCCACAAGTACATGAGAATTGCAACTAAACTACAGAACAACCATCATTCAAAACCACCTGAAATCTAGCTGAATACAAGTCCTATAACTATAGATAAACAGAAAAAAACGTGAGACTGGTTGGAGGGGCAGAGGTACTGAATGGGCTGGTCCCACGTGCACACAGGGCTTTTAAGGATTGGGAGGGATATTTCAACTGCAAAGGTCTCCCCTGAGGAGCAAGGGGTCCTAGACCCACATCAGAACTCCCAGCCCAGGGTCCCAGTGCCAGGAAAAGAAGTCCCCATAATTTCTGGCTGTGAAAACCAGTGGGGTTTGTTGATGAGTGAGGCATGGCTGCTGGAGTCCCAGGCGTTTGTCTTAAAGGGCCCACACATGGACTTAATTCAGATGCACTCACTTAGTTCCAGCAGTAGGGCAGTAGCTGGAAAAGTGCCTTGGAGAAATGGAGAGAAACGGAATTTCTGGCTTCAGGTTGAAGGAAGGGCACAGCATTTTCCCACATAGAAGTGCTGGCACAAGCCATTGTTTTGCTGAGCCCTTCCCTACAGAGCTGGCAGGCAGGCACCATATCTGAGTCTACATCAACCTGAGTAACACTGTAGCTCCATCCTGGTGATTCCCTGAGACACTGCCCCACCCGATTTGTAGGCCCACACAAGCCATTTCCAGTGGCTTTTCCATACAAATGGCCTTCCCTGTTTCATGATTCACATTTTCCGAAAATCTCAAAACAAGCATCATCTGGCCTCTGCGTACCTCCTACCTCTTGCTAAGTGCCCCAGGAATGGCACTAGTGGCAGCTGGCCTTGGATCACAACTTGGCCTCTCTGTGGCATCTCCAAGCCCAGCACAAGTAGCCAGCTGAATGATCATCTATAGCTGGTGCCAGGTGTTCTTGGGCAGGGAACAGGCAGTAGCTGATCTTGCACCTCCAAGAAGGGCCCAGAGACAGTGCCCCTGATAGCTTCAGAACTCCATGAGAGACACACCCAAGTGACAGACTCAGCAGGCACCAAAGTTCTCCATAGGATGGGTTTCTACTCAGCAGCTTCTCCTCTATAGTTGTAACTGGGCCTTGCAAAAGATCGCCCTGTGGGTCAATCCCCCCCCCACCCCCCAGTGATGTGCCAACAGTAATCAAATTTCAACTACAATGGGAAGGTGCACACAGCCCACATGGAGTGAACTGGAGTGCCCAGCTTGGGTTATTGAGGAGCCTGTGCCACCAGGCACTACAGAACACCTACTACATAAAGCCAGTATATCAAGTCTGGGAGATGTAGCAGCTCTACCTAATACACAGAAACAAACATAGGGAAGCAGCCAAAATGAGGAGACAAAGAAACAGGTCTCAAATGAAAGAAGGAGAAATCTCCAGAAAAAGAATGAAATGAAACGGGGGCAAGCAAACTATCAGACACAGAGTTCAAAAACAATGGTTGTAAAGATGTTCAAGAAAATTAAGTGAGAACTTCAACAACATAAAAAAGAACAAGGAAACCGTATAAAAGAACCAGTCAGAAATAAAGGATACCCTAACTGAAATGAATAAATTACAGGGAATCAACAGTAGAGTAGATGAAACAGAGAATCATATCAGCAGTTTGGAAGATAAGGAAGCAGAAAACAATTACAATAGGACAGTAAAAATTAGAATTTTAAAAATGAGGATAGTTTAAGAAGCCTCTGGGACAACTTCAAGTAAGTGTACCAATATTTGCATCATGGGGCCATAAGGAGAAGGGAGAGAGCAGCACATTGAAAACCTATTGAAAAAATAATGGCAGAAAACTGCCCAAAAAAGATGAACCCAAAGAGGCCCATACCAAGGCACATAATTAAAATGGCAAAGGTTACATAGGGTCCTAGAACGTACACAAACCCACCCACCCAGGAATCGGCACCAGAAAGGCTCAATTTATGGGTAGTGGGGGAAGTGACTAAAAAGCCAGCCAAATTGTCCCCAGCAAGCAGCATTGTTCCCTCTCAGAACCCTCCCCCACATACAGTGCCACAATGCAGCGACTTGGGTTGCTCTGCCCTGGCAAATACCTAAGGCTGAACCCCTTACAACATAACAGGCTCACTGACACAAAAATTACTGTCCAAATGGAGGAACAGATGAAAGGTCCCGAAGTAGAACTAAGCGATGCAGAGATAGCCAACCTATCAGATGCATAGTTCAAAACACTGGTAATCAGGGTGCTCACAGAAATGGTTGAGAATGGTTGAAAAATAGAGGAAGAGGTGAAGGCTATGCAAAGTGAAATAAAAGAAAATGTATAGGGAAGAAAACTGGGACTCAAATCAACAATTTGGAGCAGAAGGAAGAAATAAACATTCAACCAGAAGAGCGAGAATTCAAAAAATGAGGAGAGGCTTAGGAACCTCTGGGACAACTTTAAATGTCCCAACATCCAAATCATAGGGGTGCCAGAAGGAGAAGAGGAAGAGCAAGAAATTGAAAAATTATTTGAAAAAGTAATGAAGGAGAACTTCCCCAAACTGGCAAAGGAAATAGACTTCTAGAAAGTTCAGGAAGCTCAGAGTCCCAAACAAGTTGGACCCAAGGGGAAAATACCAAGACACATCATAACTACATTATCCAAGATTAAAGATAAGGAGAGAATCTTAAAAGCAGCAAGAGAAAAGGAGACAGTTACCTACAAAGGAGTTCCCATAAGACTGTCAGCTGATTTCTCAAGAAATCTTGCAGTCAAGAATGGGCTAGAAAGAAGTATTTGAAGTCACGAAAGGCAAGGACCTACATCCAAGATTCCTTTGTCCAGCAAAGCTATCATTTAGAATGGAAGGGCAGACAAAATGCTTTCAAGATAAGGTCAAGTTAAAGGAGTTCATCATCACCAAGCCCTTATTATATGAAATGTCACTAAGAAAAAGATGATCAAAGATATGAACAGTAAAATGACGACAAAGTCACAACTATCAACAACTGAACCTAAAACAAAAAATAAACTATGCAAAGAACTAAAATAGGAACATAATCACAGAAATGGAGATCACATGGAGGGCTATCAGCGGGGAGGGTGAGGGGGGAAACTGGGGGAAAAGGTAGAGGAATAAGAAGCATAAATAGTAGGTAGAAAATAGACAGGGGGAGGTTAAGAATAGTATGGGAAATGGAGAAGCCAAAGAATTTATATGTATGACCCATGGACATTAACTAAGAGGTGGGAATGCTGGTGAGAGCGGGGCACAGAGCAGAGGGGAATAAAGGGGAGAAAAAAATGGGATAACTGTAATAGCATAATTAATAAAATATACTCAAAAAAATAAACTGCTGGGGTAAAAACCAAGATGGAGGTGTAGGTAGACACACTGCGCCTCCTCGCACAATCAAAAGAAGGACAACAACAATTTAAAAACAAAAAACAATCAGAACTGACAGAAAATTGAACCACATGGAAGTCTGACAACCAAGGAGATAAAGAAGAAACATTCATCCAGACTTGTAGGAGGGGCAGAGACAGGCAGCCAGGGCAGATGGGAGCGAGGCAATGCAGCTGGACCCAGAGACTGGCCGATTGTGGAATGAACAGGGCAGGCAGTGAGACTGCTAGCAGACCCCACGGCCCCACATTCGTGCATAGATAAACCGGGAGGAACAGTGGGGGAGGGAAACAGACTGCGCAACCCAGGGCTCCAGCACGGGAAATAAAGCCTTAAACCTCTGATTGAAAACACCCTTGGGGGTTGAGGAGGCAGCAGGAGATACTCCCAGCCTCACAGGAGAGTTCCTTGGGGAGACCCACAGGGGCCTAGAGTGTGCACAAGCCCACCCACTTGGGAATCAGCACTAGAGGGGCCCAGTTTGACACTGGGTAGCAGAGGGAGTGACTGAAATCCGGCAGAGAGTGGAGCAGATGCCATTGCTCCCTCTCAGCCCCTCCCCCACATACAGCATCACAGCACAGCCACCAGCATTACCCCGCCCTGGGGAACACCTAAGGCTCCGCCCCTTTACATAACAGGCACACCGAGACCAAAAAAAAAAAAAAAAAAAAAAGTCCCCAATGAAAGAACAGATCACAGATCAAAGCCCCAGAAATAATTCAACTAAGCAGCGAACAGATAGCCAACCTATCAGATGCACAGTTCAAAACACTGGTAATTAGGATGCTCACAGAATTGGATGAATTTGGTCGCAAACTAGATGAAAAAATGAAGGCTATGCTAAGAGAAACAAAGGACAATGTACAGGGAACCAATAGTGATGTGAAGGAAACTGGGACTCAAATCTACGATGTGGATCAGAAGGAAAAAGAAACATCCAACCAGAAAAGAATGAAGCAACAAGAATTCGTATAAGAATAGGATAGGAAATGTAGAAGCCAAGGAACTTATATATATGATCCATGGACATGAACTATAGGGGGGAATGTGGGAGGGAGAGGGTGGGGAGGATGGAGTGGAGTGAAGGGGGAGAAATGGGACAACTGTAATAGCATGATCACTAAATATATTAAAAATAAATAAATAAATAAACTGCTGTTCAGTTTCACACTCATGTGGCTTCCAAATTTGGCACTTATCTGAAAAAGGATACTGGCAGCAAGTTTGAGGCAGGCCCTTTTCCTGAACAGGACTTTGTCTCCTAGATACTGAAGATGAGATTAGGCTCTACCATTAAACAACTCCTTAGAGGGACATACAGAACAACTGCCACCGTTAAAAATATTTATAGACATGTTAAGGATAGTTTTACTTTTATAAAAGAAATGAATCGAAGGTAGAGAGAGTTCCCATATATTGCCCTACCCTATATTCCCAATTTTCTCTATTTTTAACATCTTAAATTGGCGTGGTACATTTGTTACAACTGATGAGTCAATGTTGATGCGTTACGAACTAAAATGCATAGCTCACATTAGGACTCTGTCTTTATGTTGTATGCACATTGTATGGGTCTTGAAAACTGTATAATGACATGTATCCAACATTACAGTACCATACAAAATAGTTTCACTATCCTCAAAATTGCCTGTGATCCACCTACTCGTTCCTTCCTCCCTTCCCCTGAGTCCCTAGCAACCACTGATCTTTTTACTATCTCCATAGTTTTCCCTTTTTCAGAATGTTATTTACTTGGAATCATACAGTGTATAATAATGCTTTCAGATTGGCTTCTTTCACTTAGTACATGCATTTCATTTTCCTTAATGTCTTTATGTGCCTTGATAGTTCATTTCTTTTTATCTCTGAATAATATTCCATTGTAGAATGTGCCATGTTTTTTTTTATCCTTTCGCCTATTGAAGGACATCTTGGTGGCTTCAGATGGCAATTATGAATAAAGCTGCAGGAAACATGTGTGCATCTCTTTTTTTTTTGAGACACACATTTATTTAAGAGGAGAAAAGGCCTTCCAGTAACGTATTGGAATTTCACTGAATCCATGCCTTCCTTTGATTGCCAGAAATCCAGGTTCTGCTGTTGTTGTTATTTGGTTCTGTCATTTATTTATTTATTTAAAAAAACCCTTTTTATTGTTATTCAATTACAGTTGTAAGCCTTTTCTGCCCATCCTTCCACCTCACCCCAGCTGAAACCACCTCCCTTCTCCACCTCGACCCTCCCCCTTGATTTTGTCCATGGGTCCTTTACAGTAGTTCCTGTAATCCCCTCTCCTCACTGTCTCCTCCGCACTGACTATTCTTAGATTATTCTTAACTTCAATGTCTCTGGTTATATTTTGTTTCCTTTTTTCTTCTCTTCATTATGTTCCAGTTACAGGTGAGATCACATGATATTTGTCCCTCACTGTCTGGCTTATTTCACTTAGCATAATGCTCTCCAGTTCCATCCATGCTGTTGCAAAGGGTATAAGCTCCTTCTTTCTCTCTGCTGCATAGAATTCCATTGTGTTAATATACCATAGTTTTTGGATCCGCTCGTTTGCTGATGGGCACTTAGGTTGCTTCCAGTACTTGGCTATTGTAAATTGTGCTGCTATGAACATTGGGGTGCACAGGTTCTTTTGGATTGGTGTTTCAGGGTTCTTAGGGTATAATCCCAGCAGCGGAATTGGGGGTCAAAGGGCAGTTCCATTTTTAGTTTTCTGAGCAAATTCCATACTGTTTTCCACAGTGGCCTCACCAGTCTGCATTCCCACCAACAGTGCACTAGGGTTCCCTTTTCTCCGCATCCTCTGCAACATTTGTTTGTGGATTTGTTTATGTTGGCCACTCTGACTGGTGTGAGATGGTACCTCATTGTGGTTTTAATTGTCATCTCTCTGATGGCTAGTGATGCTGAGCATCTTTTCATATGTCTCTGGGCCCTCTGTATGTCTTCCTTGGAGAAGTGTGTTCAAGTCCTTTGCCCATTTTTTAATTGGGTTGTTTGTCTTCCTGGAGTGGAGTCGTGTGAGTTCTTTATATATTTTGGAGATCAGGCCCTTGTCTGAGGTATCATTGGCAAATATGTTTTCCCATACTGTTGCTTCTTTTTGTAATTTGATGCTGTTTTCTTTAGCCATGCAGAAGCTTTTTATTTTGATGAGGTCCCATTTGTTTAGTCTTTCCTTTATGTCCTTTGCTTTAGGGAACATGTCTGTGAGGATGTTGCTTTGTGGAATGTCTGAGATTTTCCTGCCAATGTTTTCCTCTAGGACTTTTATGGTGTTACGACTTATATTTAAGTCTTTTATCCATCTTGAGTTTATTTTTGTGTATGGCATAAGTTGGTGATCAAGTTTCATTTTTTTGCACATAGCTGTCCAGATCTCCCAACACCATCTGTTGAAGAGGCTGTTTTTGCTCCATTTTATGCTCCTGCCTCCTTTGTCAAATATTAATTGACCATAGAGACTTGGGTTTATTTCTGGGCTCTCTGTTCTGTTCCATTGGTCTATGTGCCTGTTTTCATGCCAGTACCAGGCTGTTTTGATTACAGTGGCCTTGTGATACAGTTTGATATCAGGTATTGTGACCCTCCTCCTTGGTTCTTCTTTCTCAAACTTGCTGCAGCTATTCGGGGTCGTTTATGGTTCCATATAAATTTCTGAAATGTTTGTTCTATATCTGTGAAATATGTCATGGGTACTCTAATAGGGATTGCATTGAATCTATAAATTGCTTTGGGTAGTATGGCCATTTTGATGATGTTCATTCTTCCAATCCATGAGCATGGTACATGCTTCCATTTGTTTGTGTCTTCCTTAATTTCTTTCTTCAGTGTTGTGTAGTTTTCTGAGTACAGGTCTTTTACCTCTTTGGTTAGGTTTATTCCTAAGTACTTGATTTTTCTTGTTGCTATATCAAATGGGATTTTTTTCCTGATTTCTGTTTCTGCAGTTTCGTTGTTGATATACAGGAATGCCTTTGATTTCTGAGTATTGACTTTGTATCCAGTTGTTTTGCCAAATTCATTTATTAGGTGGAGTAGTTTTTTGGTGGAGTCTATAGGATTTTCCATGTACACTATCATGTCATCTGCAAACAGTGACAGTTTCATTTCCTCCTTTCCAATTTGGATGCCTTTTATTTCTTGTTCTTGTCTGATTGCTGTGGCTAGGACTTCCAATACTATGTTGAATAGGAGTGGTGAGAGAGGGCATCCTTGTCTTGTTCCTGATCTTGGTGGGAAAGCTCTAAGTTTTTCTCCATTGAGTATGATGTTGGTTGTAGGTCTCTCATATATGGCCTTTATGATGTTGAGGAATGCTCCCTCTATTCCCACTTTGTTGAATGTTTTTATCAGAAATGGGTGCTGTATCTTATCAAATGCTTTTCCCACATCTATTGATATGATCATGTGATTTTTGTCTTTGCTTTTGTTTATGTGGTGTATTATGTTTATTGATTTGCGAATATTGTACCATCCTTGCATCCCTGGATGAATACCACTTGGTCATGGTGTATGATCTTCTTAATGTATTGCTGGATGCGGTTTGCCTATATTTTGTCGAGGATTTTAGCGTCTATGTTCATCAGCGATATTGGCGTGAAGTTTTCTTTCTTCGTTGTGTCTTTATCTGGTTTTGGGATTAGGATGATGCTGGCTTTATAAAAAGAGTTTGGGAATCTTCCATCAGTTTGGATGTTTTCGAATAGTCTGTGAAGGATAGGGGTTAGCTCTTCCTTAAATGCTTTGTAGAATTCTCCTGTGAAACCATCTGGTCCAGGGCTTTTGTGTGTTGGGAGTTTTTTGATGACTGCTTCAATTTCCTGTGCTGTTTTTGTTCTGTTCAGGTTTTCTGCTTCTTCTTCATTCAGTTTTGGAAGATTATATTTTTCTAGGAATGTGTCCATTTCATCTAGGTTTTCAAATTTCTTAGCATACAGTTCTTTGTAGTAATTTCTTACAATCCTTGTATTTCTGTGGTATCAGTTGTAATCTCTCCTCTTTCATTTCTAATTGTGTTTATTGGAATCCTCTCTTTTTTTCTTGATGAGCCTGCTTAAAGGCTTGTCGATTTTGTTTATCTTTTCAAAGAACCAGCTCCTGGATTCAGTGATGCTTAGAATTGTGCTTTTAGTCTCTATGTCATTTAACTCTGCTCTGATCTTGGTTATTTCCTTCCTTCTGCTTGCTCTGGGCTGTCTTTGTTGTTGTTCCTCGAGTTCTTGTAGGCGTAGGGTTAGGTTGTTTGTTTGAAATGTTTCTGTCTTTTTACGGTAGGCCTGTATTGCTATGAACTTCCCTTTCAGGACTGCCTTTGCTGTGTCCCATAGGTTTGGGGTTGTTGTGAGTTCATTTTCATTTTTTTCCAGAAAGTTTTTGATTTCTTCCCTAATCTTGTTCTTGACCCATTCATTGTTTAGTAGCATGCTACTCAGTCTCCATGATTTTGAGTGTTTTGGGTTGTTTCCCTTGGGGTTGGTTTCTAGTTTCAGTCCCTTGTGGTCAGAGAAAATGCTTGATATGATTTCAATTTTCTTGAAGTTGTTGAGGCTTGTTTTGTGTCTTATCATGTGGTCTATCGTTGAAAATATTCCAAGTACACTTGAAAAGAATGTGTATTTTGCTTCTTTGGGATGAAAGGTTCTATAAATATCATGTAAGTCCATTTCATCTAGGGTATTGTTAAGTGACACAATATCCTTCTTGATATTTTGTTTGGAACACCTGTCCATTTTTGAGAGTGGGGTCTTAAAGTCCCCTACTATAATTGTGTTGCTGTCAATATCTTTCTTGAAGTCCTCCAAGATTTTCTTTATGTATTTGGGTGCTCCTATGTTGGGTGCATATATATTTACAATGTTTATGTCTTCTTGGTGGATTCTTCCTTTGAGTAGTATGAAGTAACCTTCTCGGTCTCTCTTTATCGCCCTTCTGTTGAAATCTATTTTGTCTGTTATGAGTATTGCTACCCCGGCTTTTTTTTCCTGTCCGTTTGCTTCGAAAATATGTTTCCAGCCCTTCACTTTCAGTCTGTGTAGGTCTTTTGTCCTGAGGTGGATCTCTTGTAGGCAGCATATGTGTGGGTCATGTTTTCTTATCCATTCAGCTATTCTATGTCTTTTGATTGGAGTATTTAATCCATTTACGTTTAAGGTTATTATCGATAGGTAGTTATTCATTGCCATTTTTCCCTGCCTGTGTTCCTCTCTCTTTCTCTTTTCCTTCCTTTCCTTAAAGCAGTCCCTTTAGCATCTCTTGCAGAGCTGGTTTGGTGGAGGTGTATTCTTTTAGACTTCTTTTGTCTGGGAAACTCTTTATTTGGCCTTCTATCTTGATTGAGAGCCTTGCTGGGTAAAGTAGTCTTGGTTGCAGGCCTCTGGTTCTCATTACTTGGAATATTTTTTGCCATTCTCTTCTGGCTTGGAGCGTTTCCATTGAGAAGTCAGTTGCTAACCTTATTGGGGCTCCCTTGTATGTTACTTCCTGTTTCTCCCTTGCTGCCTTTAAGATCCTCTCTTTGTCTTGGAATTTTGCCATTTTAATTATGATGTGCCCTGTAGTGGGCCTCTTTGGGTTCCTCTTGCTTGGGACTCTGTGTTTCCTGCATTTGGGTGACTTTTTCTCTCATCAGATTAGGGAAGTTTTCCATCATTACTTTTTCAAACAGGTTTTCTATCCCTTGCTCTTCTTCTTCTCCTTCTGGTATTCCTATTATACGGATATTGTTACATTTCATGTTGTCCTGCATTTCCCTCAATCCCTCTTCATTCATCTGAGCCTCTTTTCCTTTTCTTGCTCTTCCTGGGTGTTTTCTTCTACTTTGTCCTCCAGCTCTCTGATCCGATCCTCTGCTTTATCAAGTGTGCTTTTGATTCCTTCTACTGTGTTCTTCAATTCAGAAATTGTATTCTTCCTTTCTCTTGGCCTTGTTGATAGTTTCTATTTCCTTTTTCATGTTGATATGGTTTGCAGTGAGTTCATTGTAGTTTCCCTGTAGTTTCTGGTAGTTCTCTGTGAGCTCAGAGAGCTCAGTGAGCTTCCTGATAACCATTGCTTTGAACTCAGTATCTGATAGTTAACTTGCCTCTTTTCAGTTAACCTTCTTTGTGAGGCTTCCTCCTTTCCTTTCATTTGGGGATTGTTTCTTTGTCTTCCCATTGTTTGTGAGACTCTTTTTGTTAGCCTCTGCTTCTTAAATTGATTTGTTCTGACTCCCTGGGTTTATGGTATGAACTTCTATGGTAGAATGTCAGTGGGATTCAGTGGTGCTGTCTCCTTAATCTCCTGTGCTTACTGGTCTTGAGCTGACATTTATGGGTGTAACACGGTCTAAGTCTGTTCCTTTCAGCACTCCAGGTTTTGTTGTCTCACCTGTGGGAAAAAGAGAAAGAAGGAAAACAAAAAAAAGGAGAAGGGAAGGAGGGGAAAAGGGAATAGAAAAGGAATGGATGGAAGGAAGGAAGGAAGAAAGAAGGAACAAGAAAAGATCAGAGGAAAGATAAGAAGGTATTTGAACAAAAATTAAAACAAAAGAATAAATAAAAGAAGGCAGGAAGAAGGAATAAAAAAGGTAAAGGATGGGAGGAAGAAGGAATAAAAAATGAAAGAAGGACAGAAAGGAAGAAGGAATTTAGGGGGAATGGAGGGGGGAAAATATGTCTTCTGCTGGCTTTAAATTGGTCAGGTTAGTTCTGCTGGTCTTCCTGTCTGTGAAATGGGAGGGGGTGGTTGGAAGGATTGGTTTCACTTTTCTCCCTTCCTGAGCCACACTCTTCACTTTTGTTCAGCCTCCAGTCCAGTTCCTCAGGGTCCTTCTGCTCCCCACTAGGCCTTTAGTTCACCAGTTGTGCTGTCCTTGAGTTGCACCAATTAGGGGCAACTCACACTCCCCCTTTTTGCTCTTTGCTGTCTTAGATGCTAGGGGCTCTTGGTGCTGCTATGGGGTAGTTCAGCCCCCTACTGTGTCGAGTGTTTCCCGGGCTA
This sequence comes from Desmodus rotundus, assembly GCF_022682495.2. Taxonomy (NCBI): domain Eukaryota; kingdom Metazoa; phylum Chordata; class Mammalia; order Chiroptera; family Phyllostomidae; genus Desmodus; species Desmodus rotundus. The sequence continues at coordinate 109,052,304 of NC_071388.1, forward strand.
GCATTCTCCCCCAGCCCTGCAGCTCCCCTCTGCTGGGTGTTCTGCCTTCCTCCTAGAGAGCCAGTAGGCCCTGCAGGGCTGTGTGTGCAGGGGCTAGGTAGGAGTTGTTCAGAATTGGTGCTCTTAGGTGTACTCACCTGCAGGCAGCCAGGCCGTTGATTGGATTGTACCGCCGATCCGCAGCTTTGGGCCTGGGGTGCGCGGGCGATCCGCGGGTGTGGGACTGTGTGCAGGGCAGCCAGCCACTGATCCGGTGCGCACCCACCCGAGGTTTCAGGTGTTGGCGCCTACTCCGCTAATCTGGGTGCACGCCAGCCGGGCTTCAGTTGAGATTACGGGCAATTTATGCCGCATTCACAGTGCAGGGGGTAAGGGGGTAGGGGCTCCAGAGGCCCCGGCTGCTCAGAGAGTTCTCTAACTAGCCGTTGAGTGCCTCTATTTTCTCTTTGTCTTTTGGAGAAAGTCTTCATATTCAAGCCCCCCTGGTCCAAACAAGCACCTGGCCTCTCACAGGGCCCAGCCTGGCTCTCTCCCACGAATCCTGCAGCAGACCCTGCACCCAGGCCGGGGGCTTCAGCCACCCTGGTCCCCGTGCTGGTCCCAGGGACCTTATTGTCCTTAAGCACTCTTCTTACTGTCAGATCTTTCCATGTCCTCTGTCTTTGGTCTCCGATCTTTATATATGCTGGAATACCGTTGGCTGTTCGCTCTGTTCCTCAGATCAGCTAGGTGTTTCACTGGTGCTGAGGGGAAGTGGACGCAGCTCCCACCTATCTCGCCGCCATCTTCCCCCTCAAGTCCTCAGTTCTGTCATTTAAAACAACACAACTGCGTACCTCTGGGTAAGTTGCCTCATTATCCAAATGTTGCTGGGAGGAATAAGTGAGATGTAAAGGCACTCTGTAAACTGTAAAATAACGTTGCACATATTTCAGGTATTATTTTGATGTTGAGTTCTTCTTGGCAGCCTCAGATGATGATGATTCTTTGATTCCTTATCATGATCTGTGAGAGCTCACAGACTTGGATAGAAGCTTTCTCAGGCCAAGGAGGACCATATATGTTTTTTATGGTGGTGGTAGGGGCAGGGTGGGAAAGAAGGCAGAAGATAGGCAATGTTGGGAACTAAGATTAAGAAGGGTAGTTCCACCTCTTCCTGGTTCTTGTAGGATCCATCTGGGGTAGCTTCCTGCAGAAGCTGGAATTTACAGAGTTAGGAAATTGGGGTTCCAGAGTTAATCCTCTTCTCCCAGTTGTCATGGAGACCAATACCAGTCCTTTCATTCCTTCTGGTAGCAGGAACATTTCTCCAACACATAGGCAGAATGGAGGGGGCTTAGCCCAAACATGCGTGTGGCAGTGCTGTGAAAGGAGATGGTAGTAAAAACTAACGCAGAGGGGCTGGCATTCTCGATGGCAGTGAACCAGGCCCAGGGACAAAGGCTAAAGTTTGTGGCAGTTCCAGCCCTTCCATCTGTCAACAGAAGCTACTATTACCCAGGCACTGCTGGGCTGGAGGAGGGTGCTTGGAGACAAAGGCAGCACTTGCGGCCTGTGGTGGTGCCCCAGGAGAGTTTTAGCGGCCACAGGGTGCCTACCTGTCCACTGGAGCAGTCACAGCAGAAGGAGGAGGGGGTGCGAGCCCCTCCATCCAGGCATCCTTTGGGTGGTACGGCCATCGCTACAGGTGTGTGCCTTTTTGAGTGAACATAGTTTTCTACTCATGGTAACATAAGTTAATTGTATGGTAAGACTGTTTAGTCTGTAGGGAACTGCCAAACTCTCTTCTGAAGTGGCTGAACAAGCCCTGACCAGGTGAGTTGGTTGGAGCCACATTGCCTGTCCCCTACACCAAAAGTTTGGGATTGGATTCCTGGTCAGGGCACATACCTAGGCTGCAGGTTCAATCTCCAGTTTAATCTCCGGTTCAGGAGGCAGCCAAAGGATGTTTCATTCTCCCATGGATGTTTCACTCTCCCTCTCCCACCGCCCCCCTCTATCAATAAACATATACTGGGGTGAGGATGAAAAAAATAAAGAAATAAAGTGGCTGAACCAATCTGTATTCCCACCAATGGATGAGAGTTCCTGTTCCTTCATATTCTCACCACCATTTGGTGGTATCACTATTTTAGATATTTGCCATCTTAATAGGTGTGTAGTGGTATCTCATTTAATTTTTAATTCCCTACTGATATAAGATGTTGAGCATCTTTCATATGCTTATTTGCCATTTGTCTATCTTTTCTTGGTGAGGTGTCTTGTTCAGATCTGTTAACCACATTAAAATTTGGATTGTTTGTTTTCTTATTGTTCAGTTCTTTTTTGTTTGTTTGTTTTAAATACAGCAGGTAGGTTCTCAAATAATATTGTTTCATTCAATATTATTTTGTTATAACATTGATTAGATAGTGTAGGAACTGAACTCCTGTTTATATCAATTAGCTTATGGTAAAACTGGTATTGTTAAATGTTGTTTCACTTAAAGTTGCAGAACCTATTGACAATATTCAGTGAGGACTTAAAGTATTTTGGATACCAGTCCTTTATTAGATGTGCATTTTGCAGATTTTCTTCCAGTCTGTGCCTTGTCTCTTAATTTTCTTTTCAGTGTTGTTGTTTTTGTTTGTTTGTTTGCAGAGCAGATTTTAAATTTAATGGAGTCTAAATTATTATTTTTTATGGATTGTGCTTTTGGTAGTATTTTAGAAGTCGTTGCCAAACCCAGTGTCACCCAGATTTTTCTAGAGACCACAAGGTTCTCTTATCTTTCATTTAGGTCTATGATCCATTTTGAGTTAATTTTTGTGCAAGATGTATGGTCTGTTTGTATGCAACAAAGATGACTCCATCTTGAAACTAATCCACCATCGTTTTAGATAGAGGGAAAAGGAGGGAGAAACATCAATATGAGGTTGCCTCTCGTGCGCCCCCTACTGGGGACCTGGTCCACAACCCAGGCATGTGCCCTGAGTGAGAATCGAACCCGTCACCCTTTGGTTCGCAGGCTGGCACTCAATCCACTGAGCCACACCAGCCAGGGCTTAATCCACCATCTTGGCCCCTGAGTGAACCTGGATGGTTGTCTCCTGTTCTGGGTCTTGGAGTGTACATGAGAGCTCTGTGCTAGCCACATAATTCCCTTTAGTTCTGCATCTGGAGTGAGGGGTCCTTGATGTTATCTGTGTCTTAAATCACTCATGCATAAAATGATCCAGATCCTCCCAGCACCTGGTCCCTCTGATTACCCCCACATTTCTTTCTGAGCACATATGCCCACTGCTTTAGCCATAACTGGTAGTCTGGGGGGATGGAAGGCGCAAAGATATGACCATCTTGCAGTTGCTCAAGACAGCATTTCTGTTTATAAGTCCCATATTAAATTCATTAACTGACAAGCTGAACTTGTCTGCCTCATTTTTTGATATCTCAACTTCTTCAACATTTGGGAACCTCTTTGCATCTATGACTGTTTCACAAAATATCTGTGTCTAGATTCATTTTTTTACATGTGGATGTCCAGTTGTCCCAGAACCATTTTTAAAAGAAGACCATCCATTAGAAGACTTTTGATCCTTTATTAAATATTGATAGACTACATTTGTGTGGGTCTATTTCTGGGTAATTTATTATTTTGTTGATCCATTTGTCTTTCTGTTCACCAATACTATCATGATTACTGTAGCTTTATAGTAAGTATGGAAATCAGATAGTAACAGTCTCTAATTTTGTTCTTATTCAATATTGTGTTTGCTATTATGGGTCTTTTGTCTCTCCATATAAACTTTAGATCCATTTTGTCAATATCTATAAAACAATTTGCTGGAATTTTGTTTGGGATTGCATTGAATCTATAGTTCAAGTTGGTAAGAATTGACATCTTTTTTTTTAATTTTTATTGTTATCGATTACAGTTGTGTGCCTTTTCTCCCCTTCCCTCCCCCCCACCCCAGCTGAACCCACCTCCCTCCCCCACCCCCCCACCCCCGATTTTGTCCATGTGTCCTTTATAATAGAAGAACTGACATCTTGACAATATTGAGTCTATTCAGGTAATGGAATATCTCTCCATTTATTTAGATCCTTGATTTCTTTCATTAAATGTTTATAGTTTTTCTCACATAGATCTTGTACATACATGTTAGATGTATACCTAAGTATTTTCATTTTAGGGTATATTAATGTAAATGGTATTGTGTTTTAAATTTCAAATTCCAGTTGTCCAATGCTGGCATATATGAAAGCAATAGAAATTTGTATATTAAGTCTATATGAGGTCTGTCCAGAAGGTATCCAGCTATGTAATATGAAAAACAGACATTTATTAACGAAGATAGAAGATACAATAAACATTATATACATAGGACAATGACACTTCAGTCCTTTTCAAAGTAGGCACCTTGGGACCTCACACAGTTCTCCCAATCACCATCAGCTGCCCTGTTGTGTTTTCCTGAATATCATCAATGGTCTGAAATCTCTTCCCTTTCAAAGGTGACTGCACTTTTGGGAAAAGCCAGAAGTCTCGGGGTGCCAAATCTGGCTGTCAGAGGAACTGAGTGACCTGGGTGATCTGATATTTTACAAAAAAACTCTGCATGAGACATGATGCATGAGCAGGCAAGATGTCATGATGAAGCTGCCAATCACCAGTTGCCCATAGCTGCAGCCTTCTGAATCCTCTGCATAGTTTCTGCTGAGGAATGTTCAAGCTTCATGCAAAATTTTATGCAGATTCATTGCTCTACTCCCTCAGTCATTTTGAATGTTACAGCCACACAGTACACATGTTCACTCAACGGTGTCTACTGCCCCCACTGACTAGTACAGTGAAGTCGTCATTGTTCACAGAAGTGCATTCCAGCCGACTCTCCTTGACTGCCAGGTTACATGGATTTTGCACAACCCATTCTCATTATGTTAACCATGGCTGTAATTTTTCCAGTCCAAGCTTGTATCCTGCAACTTTGCTGTAATTCCTTATTTATTCCAGGGGGTTTTGTTGTGGTGGTGGTTGTCGTTTTGGGATTTTCTACATAGGCAATGTTGTCATTTGTGAACAAAGAAAGTTTTACTTCTTCCTTCCCAATCTGTATACTTTCCATTTTCTTTCTTTCTTTTTTTAATCCTTACCTGAGGGCATGTTTATTGATTTTAGAGAGAAAGGTGGGGAGAGAGAGAGAGACGGGGAGAGAGACAGAAATAAAACATCAACGTGAGAAACACAGATAGATTGCTTCCCGTATGTGCCCCAACTGAGGATCAAACCCACAACCTAGGTGTGTGCCCTGACTGGATATCAAACCCTGATCCAACCAACTGAGCCAACTGGCCAGAGCATTTCCATTTTCTTCTCATTCCTTGTTTATTGCACTATTTAGGACTTCCAGTATGATGTTGAATAAGAGTAAAAAGAAAAAACATCTTGCCTTGTTCCTGATCTTAGTGGGAAAGCATCTAGTTTTCTCAATATTAAGTATGTCATCTTTAATTTTTAAAATATTATTTATCAAGTTGAGGAAGTTCCCCCAGTTCCAGTGTGTTGAGGGTTTTCATCATGAATGAGTTGAATTTTGTAAAATGCTCCTGTATTTATTAATACAATCATGTGATTTTTCTTCTTGAGACTGTTGATCAGATAAATTGCATTAATTTATTTTCAAATGCTGAACCAAGCTTGCATACCTGGATTCAATCTCACTTGGTCATGGTGTATGATTCTTTTTATGCATTATTGGATTTGATTTGCTAATATTTTGCCAAGAATTTTTGCATCTCTTTTATGAGAAATATTGGTTTGTAGTTTTTTATTCTTGTAATGTCTCTGTCTAGTTTTGATATTGGGGTGTTTCTGGCTTCATAAAATGAGTTAGCAAGTATTCCTTTTGCTTTTATTTTTGGAATAGATTTTATAGAATGTTTGGTAGAATTTACAGATGAACCCATCTGGGCCTGGTGCTTTCACTTTTGGAAGGTTATTAATTATTAATTCAATTTCTTCAGATATTGGCCTACTCAGATTATATATTTTTCCTTTGTGAGTTTTGTATGAGTTTTGGCAGCTTGTGTCTCTCAAGTGATTGGTCCATTTCATTTAGGTTATCAAATATGTGAGCATAGAATTGTTCATTGTACTCCTTTATTATCTTTTTAATGTTCTTGGAATCAATAATGGTGGCATTGCTTTCATTTTTCATATTAGCTATTTGTGTCTTCTCTGTTTTTCTTTTCTTTGTTAACTTGGCTAGAGGTTTATCAATTTTATTGATCAAAACCATGAACTAGCTTTTGGTTTTGTTTTCTCTATCCATTTCCTATTCTCAATTTCATTAATTTCTGCACTAATTTTTATTTCTTTTCTTCCACTTTGTATTCAACATACTCTTCTTTTTCTAGTTTCCTAAGGTGGAAGCTTATATTGTTGACTTTAGGTCTCTTTTATTTTCTATATATTTTAATAAATTATACATTCAGTGCTCTAAATTTCCCTGATACAGCTTTTGTGGCATCCCACAAATTTTAATGTTGTGTTTCATTTTCATTTAGTTGAAAATGTTTTAAAATTTCCCTTGAGACTTGTTATTTCACTCTTGTGTTATTTAGAAATGTGTTGTTTAAAGTCCAAATATTTGGGGGTTTTCCAACTATCTCTGTTATTGATTTCTAATTTAATTTAATCATGGTCTATTAGCAGACATTGTATGACTTCTATTCTTTTAAACTTAAGGGATGTTTTATGGCCAAGAATATAGTTTATCTTGGTGGATATTCCATGTAAGCTTGTGAAGAATGTACATTCTGCTGTCATTGAATATTCTATAGATGTCAATTTGGTTTACTTGATTAATGATGTGATTCACTTCAACTATGTTCTTAATGATTTTGTGCATAATATCTGCCAATTACTCAGAGAAGAGTGTTGAAATCTCCAACTATAATAATGGATTCATCTATTTCTCCTTGCACTTCTATCAGATTTTGACTCACATATTTTGACACTCTGTTGTTAGTTGCATACATATTAAGTATTGTTAGTTCTTAAAATTCACCCCTTTATCATTATGTGATATTTCTCTATCCCTGATAATTTTTTTTGCTCTGAAGTCTGCTTTGTCTGAAGTTAATACTATTCCAGCTTTCTTTTGATTAATGTTAGTACAGTATATTTTTCCTTTATCATTTTACTTTTAATTTGTCTTGATTTTGAAAGTAGATTTTATGTTTTTTATTCATTGCCCTTGCTCACCGTTTAAATTTTCCACATTCTCTGGTTTTGAGCATTTTATATATTGATATAATTTCCCTTTTTCTCCTCTCTTAGCATAGCAATTACACTTTTTAAAAAACTTTTATTTCATTATTTTTATGGCCATTAATTATTCATATTTTCTACTCATTTATCTGTCCTTCAATTCTAAATGACAGCTTTGCTGGATAGAGTAATCTTGGTTGTAAGTCCTTGCTTTTCATCACTTTGAATATTTCTTGCAAACCCCTTCTGGCCTGAAATATTTCTGTTGGAAAATCATCTAGCAGTCTTATATAGGTAAATAACAGTTTTTCTCTTGCCTTTAAGATTCTCTCTTTGTCTTTAACCTTTGGCATTTTATTTTATATATTTTATTGATTATGCTATTACAGTTGTCCCATTTTTTCTCTCCTTTATTCCCCTCTGCCCTGCACCCCCACCCCTCACCAGTATTCCCCTACCTTAGTTCATGTCCATGGGTCGTACATATAAGATCTTTGGCTTCTCCATTTCCCATACTATTCTTAACATCCCTCTGTGTATTTTGTACCTACCATTTATGCTTCTTATTCCTGGTATCTTTTCCCTCACTCTCCCCCCACCCTCACCCACAGCTCTTGCCCCTGCTACCCACAAGCAAATTGGGCCCTTCTGGTGCTGATCCCAGGGTGGGTTGGTTTGTGTACATTCTAGGACGCTGTGGGTCTCTCCAACTAACTCTCCTGTGGGTCTGGGAGTTTCCCAATGCCACAACCCACACAGGTTTTTACAGTCAGAGGTTTTAAGGCTTTCTTTTCCTGAGCTGGAACCCTGGATTGTGTGGTCTATCTCACTCCTCAGTTGTTTCTTCTGGTTTATCCTCATGCAAATGTGGTCTGCCAGCTGCTGCCTTGCGCACCCAGTCCTCCAGCCACTGCCTTGCCATGCGTCCTCTTTGCCCCTCCTAGCAGTCTGAAGGAATGTTTCTTCTTTAACTCGTTGGTTGTCGGACTTCCATACAGCTCGATTTTCTGTTAGTTATGGTTGTTTTTTATTTTTACAATTATTGTCGTCCTTCTTTTTGTTGTGCAAGGAGGCAGCGTATCTACCTATGCCTCCACTTTGGCCAGAAGTCCTGAACAGCAGAGTTTGAAACTTCCAAAGTCCAGGACAACTCCCTGAATCTCTTGGGTTGGCAAGACAGACCTGTCAGGCTCTTACTCCAAAGTTGAGAGTCTCCTATCATGCATTTGAAACAAGATGGTGTCTGATTCTAACTAAAGGTGCAGTCCAGCTTCATCCCAACTTATTGCTTGATTGAATCAGAAAGAGAAAACATTTTCTTATAGGAAAGAATATACTATTAAGTTGTTGTACTTCCTTTATAAACAGTTTTGAACATACCGCAAAAATTGTAAGTCAGGTAAAGAAACAGGAAAATGTAATCAATAATCAAGAGAATAAAGATAATGTATGTAGACCCACAGATGATCCAGATGTTGGAATAAGATAACAATGATTAAAATATAACAATATATTAAAGGAGACAAAAGAAAGATGGCAAAATAGGTAAAAATATGGAGACTTTTCACAGAGAGATGGAATGTGTAAAGAAAAATCACATGGACATTCTAGAACTGAAAACTTTGATATCTGAAGTTAATAACATTGGATAGGCTACACAGGGATTGAACACAGGAGAATACAGAATTAGTGAACTTGAACAAAGATTGATAGAAACTACTCAAATTAGCATAGAGAGAAAGAAGAGAATAAATGAGAAGGGGTGGATGGCAGCTGTAACCCCTCTATACTCTTTGATTGTTTAGGCACTTACATGTATAACTTTGTTTTTTAAAGACTTGTGCAGTGCACTGCTACCTAATGGAGAGTCCCTTGAGACACAGTGCCCACACTTTGGCCCTTGTGCTTATTGTACAGGGTGGTGAGTGGGCGCATGGGACTTGGGTTTCAGGTCTAGCTTTACCACCAACTTGCTGTGGGACCTGGGTTTTCTTGCTTTCCAAACAACAGAGAGTTGATGAATGCTTTGTTCCAGTGGGGTGAAATGATTTGCCCGAAACAACATAGATTCTCCAGAGCCAAGCTAGACTTTTTACTACCCAGTCACTCCCACCCAGTTCCAGCACACAAACTTCATCTGGAAGAGCTATTGTCCCTTCCTCATATAACTTACTTTGTAATAGAACCTGAACTCTGTCTGTGGTCTCTGGAGACCACACTTCAGGGACATGTCATCCATTAAGATTCTGTATTCCCGTGGCTGGCCCCATTCAGCTCCAGCCTCTGCCCAAACTGGGGACACCAGCACTTGCCCGCCAACCCCTGCCCAACACTCACTCTGCTGAGGTATCTATAGGACCAACATTAAGTAAAGGGTCCTCACTGGAGTCAGACAGATTTGGGGGCACATTCTAAATCTTTCCATACTCACCGTGTGCATTTGAAAAGTAGTTTAACCTCGCTGAGCCTCAGTTTCCTCATCTGGGTAAAATGGGAGACCAGCAGCATGTATCTCTTAAGATTACATAGAGGATTAAATCAAACAATGCATAAAATGGACACCCTCTGGCCCTTACTTAACAAAGGTCCAGGTGAACAGAGCACTAAAAAGATTATGGTGTGCATAATCTTCCCCACATAGATAATTTAAAATAAAAATAATACTAAATTATAAAATACGTGCAGTAAAGTATATCAAAATTCTGACTTTCAATGATCAATTGCCTCTCAATTGCCTAATTGCATTTTATATGAGCGCTGACTAGGGGCCAAAACTGAACTGGCAACCTTTTGCTTTGTGGAAGTATGCCCAACCAACTGAACCAACCTGGTCAGGCTGGTAGGATGGAATGAGCAGCCAGGGAAGAAATAAAGGCAGGGCCCTCACCATTACAATCTAACAAAGCACTTAATATAGGAGGTTAAAAGCAATGACTCACAGGTTCACCCAGTAATCCTGAGCCTTGTCTGATAAGGTTGCCAAGCATCCTAAACAACAAGTAAACTATGATAGTGCAGGGGAGAGCCCTTAAAAATCTGTGTGTATCCTCTCTACTAGCTGGGAAAAGGAAAATGTTGAGACTGTATATTCATCCCAAGTCCTGGAAGGGAGAAGGGGGATATCCACAGTGTTCAAAGAAAAAATTAATAAAACAACTTTGGTTAACTGCCTGCCTCTTGTCACATAGGCAAAAATGAACAAATAGAGTCTGGAGCAAGATAAAGATTTGGGCTAACAGACCCCCACCCATACCTATGTTTAGGTAGTCACGTCTCCCCTGGAAAGCTGGTACCACATATACCTGCCAACCACGTAAGTAAATGTAACTTCTTCACCCCCACCCCATCAACAATGTAAGTCCTCAAACAAAGGACTCTTTCTCTTCTCCTCTTCTCTTGGCCTTGTGGCTCTCTTGACACACAGGGGACCCCTGGCCAGCCACTCTCTGACTGGTAGGCCACTGGCTACTTCTTTTGGCCACCCATCCTCTGGCTACCTGGCCTCTGGCCATCTGGGTGCTGGCCACCCAACCTTTGGCCATTCTACTTTTGCCACCCCTGCTCTAGCCACCATTGCTTTGCTTTCCTATTATAACTTAGGATTAATAAACTTTGCTTGCATGCTAGTAGGCTAGTGGGCCTGTAATTCTTTACTGTGTTGGCAATTAAAACCAAGTTGCTTGGTTTTAAAACAAAGTTTCTCCCATAACAAAGCCTTGACAGATTCCTTTAAAACTTATTTCTCCCAAACCGATAGCAAACATCATACTCAATGAGCAAAACCTAAAAGCTTCCCCACTAAGATCAGGAAAAACACAAGGATGTCCGCTTTCACCACTCCTGTTCAACATAGTATTGGAAGTCCTAGCCATAGCAATAACAAAAGAAAAAGAAATAAAAGGCACCCAAATTGGAAAGGAGGAAGCAAAACTGTCATTTTTTGCAGATGACATGATAGTGTACGTAGAAAATCCTATAAACTCCACACAAAAAAACAACCCTACATGACCTAATAAGTGAATTTGGCAAAACAGGCAGACACAAAGTCAATATTCATAAATCAAAGGCATTTTTATACACCAACAATGAAATATCAGAAACAGAAATTAGGAAAAATTCCCATTTGATATACCAACAAGAAAAATAAAGTACCTAGGAATAAACCTAACCAAGGAGGTAAAAGACCTGTACTCAGAAAACTACACAACACTGAAGAAAGAAATTAAGGAAGACACAAACAAATGGAAGCACATACCATGCTCATGGATTGGAAGAATGAACATCATCAAAATGGCCATACTACCCAAAGCAATTTATAGATTCAATGCAATCCCTATTAGAGTACCAATGACATATTTCACAGATATAGAACAAACATTTCAGAAATTCATATGGAACCATAAACGACCCCGAATAGCTGCAGCAATTTTGAGAAAGAAGAACAAAGCAGGAGGGGTGACAATACCTGATATCAAACTGTATTACAAGGCCACTGTAATCAAAACAACCTGGAACTGGCATAAGAACAGACACATAGACCAATGGAACAGAACGGAGAGCCCAGAAATAAACCCAAGTCTCTATGGTCAATTAATATTTGTCAAAGGGTGAAGAAGCACCAAATGGTGTAAAAATAGCCTCTTCAACAAATGGTGTTGGGAGATCTGGACAGCTACATGCAAAAAACTGAAACTCGATCACCAACTTACACCATACACAAAAACAGATTCAAGGTGGATAAAAGACTTAAATATAAGTTGTGATACCATTAAAGCCATAGAGGAAAACATAGGCAGGAAAATCTCAGATATTCCACACAGCAGTATTTTCACTGATATGTCCCCTAGAGCAAGGAATATAAAGGAAAGAATAAACAAATGGGACCTTATCAAAATAAAAAGCTGCATGGCTAAAGAAAACAGCATTAAAATAAAAAGAGAACCAACTGTATGGGAAAACATATTTGCAAATGATACCTTGGACAAGGGTTTGATCTCTAAAATATATAAAGAACTCACACGACTCCACTCCAGGAAGACAAACAACCCAATTAAAAAATAGACAAAGGGCCTGAACAGACACTTCTCCAAGGAGAACATACAGAGGGCCCAGAGATGTATAAAAAGATCCTCAGCATCACTAGGCACCAGAGAGATGCAAATTAAAACCACAATGAGATACCACTTCCGAATGGCCATCATAAACAAATTGACAAACAAGTGTTGGAGAGGATGCGGAGAAAAGAGAACCCTAGTGCACTGTTGGTGGAAAACAGTATGCAATTTCCTCAGAAAACTAAAAATGGAACTGCCTTTTGACCCAGCAATTTCACTGCTGGGATTATACCCTAAGAATCCTGAAACACCAATCCAAAAGAACCTATGCACCCCAATGTTCATAGCAGCACAATTTACAATAGCCGAGTACTGGAAGCAACCTAAGTGCCCATCAGTAAATGAATGGATCAAAAAACTATGGTACATTTACATGATGGATTACTATGCAGCAGAAAGAAAGGAGCTCCTACACTTTGCGACAGCATGGATAGAACTGGAGAGCATTATGCTTAGTGAAATAAGCCAGGCAGTGAAAGACAAATTCCATATGATCTCACCTTTAAGTGGAACCCAATCAACAAATCAAACAAGCAAGCAAAATATAACCACAAGCATTGAAATTTAGAATAATCTGACAGTAACCAGAGGGGAGGTGGGAGGGCGTAATGGGGGAAGTGGTGAAGGGTTTTCAGGAATAACTATAAAGGACTCATGGATGAAACCAAGGGGGTTGGAATCAAGGGAGGGAGGTGGGGATGGCTACAGTGGGTGGGAAAATGGTGGGGGATAAATGCAGACAACTGTACTTGAACAACAATAAAAAAATTTAAAAAATAAAAAGAAAAGATTAGTAGGGGGAAGAAAAGGATTTTTTCCACAATTTATTATGGGGGGAAAAGAAAAAGACAACTTATTTCTCTGAAGCTTGAGGGCCACCATTGGTGTGCAGGGGGGTGTTGAGGTGTCTGGAATCAAGGCAAGCAGAGGCCATTGTCCCTTTTCTGGGTCCTCCCCTCACAGAGCAGGCAGACTGGTGCCCTATCTAAGATTCCATCAACCTGGTTAACACTGTTTGACCAGCCTTGGAGATCCCTAGAGACTCTGCCCAACCCAATTTATGGGCCCACCTAAGCTGCTTTTCCATATGAATGGCTGGACTTGGCTCATACTGCAAAACTTCGTAAGTCCTCTCAAAGAAGCAGCAGCTGGCCTCAGTGAGCTTCAGGCCCAAAGCTAGCAGCTTAGATTCACAGCTTGGCTTTGCCTGGAAATCTCCAAGCCCAGCACAAGTAGCAGCCATGTCAGATTGCTTTATGACTCAGACAGGGTGGCCCCAGGCAAAACATGGGGGTGGGGGAAGGGGCTGACCTTGGCCTGCATCACCCCGGGAAACCCCAAGGCCAGCGTACCCAGTGGACAGCTACAGATCACGTCGGAGCACCACCACCCTTTCCCTGCACAGCTGATCCTCCATGGAGGGTGGAGGTTGGTGGTCAGTGGTCACAGCCAATCCTTGCAGCTGACTGGCCTGGGCAAATCCCTCCCATTCACCTGCCAACAACGACCAAGGCTCAACTATAAAAGAAGAGTGCACTCAGCCCACACAAAGGGTACACCTTGAGTACCCAGCTGGGGTGGTAGGGGACCTGTGCCACTGGACGCTACAGGACACCTACTACATTAGGCCACGATACCAAGACACAGAGTCAAAGCAGCTCCACCTAATACACAGAAACAAAAGCAGGGAGTCTGCCAAAACGAGGAGACAAAGAAATGGGGCCAAATGAAAGAACAGGTCAAAACTCCAGAGAAAAAGCTAAACACAATGGAGATAAGCAATCTAGCAGATGCAGAGTTCAAAACACTGGTTATAAGAATGCTCAAGAAACTTCGTGAGGACCTCAGCAGCATAAAAAAGATCCAGTCAGAAACAAGGGATCCACTAATTGAAATAAAAAACAATTTACAGAGAAACAATAGTAGAGTGCATGAAGCCGAGAATCAAATTAATGATTTGGAACATAAGGAAGCAAAAAACAACCAATCAGAGCAAGAAGAAGAAAAAACAATCCAAAAAAATGAGGATAGTATAAGCAGCCTGCAGGACATCTTTAAGCAATCCAACATTCGCTCCACAGGGTTTCCAAAGGGAGAAGAGAAAGAGCAAGAAATTGGAAATCTATTTTAAAAAATAATGAAAGAAAACTTCCCTAATTGGATGAAGGAAATAGACATGCAATTCCAGGAAGCATAGAGAGTCCCAAACAAGATGGATGCAAAGAGACCCATGCCAAAACACATCATAATTAAAATGCCAAAGGTTAAACATAAAGAGATGGGAGGGGGGGTTTGTGGGAGAATGGGTGAGAGCTGAGGGGATTAAGAAGTACAAGCAGTTAGTTACAGAACAGCCGTGGGGATGTAAAGGACAGTATAGGAAAGGGAGTAGCCAAAGAACTTATACACATGACCCCTGGACATGAAAAAGGGTGTGGGGATTGCCTGATGGAGTAGGGGGTGCTGAGTGGAGGGGATCAAAGAGGGAAAAATTAGGACAAATGTAATGGCATAATCAATAAAATATAATTAAAAAATATATTAAATATATTTTTTACAAAAGCTCATTCCTCCCACTGTTTTAGTGCCTTAAGTCCTTGCTTGTGTGGCACCTTGACAGGCAAGAAACTGCCTCTTGTTAGGAAATCTTAGCAGAGATGGCATGTGCTGCCATCTGCCTGCACCTCCATATCCAATGCTGCTAAGACCTAGGGAGCCCCAGTAAGCAGGCACAGTGGGCTTAGAGAGCTAGTTCCCGAGGGCTACAGCCAGGACCAGGCCTAGCCCAGCACTTGACTGAGAAGAGCCTGCCAAAGGACAAGGCTGAAGTTGGCTAATGATTGAACCATCCCAAATATTGACAGAGCCCAGACCTTGTCACTGCCCAACCCGTACGTGACTCCTCTCGCTTACCTATAAGCTGGTTCATGTCATAGAAGACAAAACAGGAACTTTGGAGCCTCCCACAGTCCCACATGGACTCCCTCAATAGGGATATCTTAGGCAGCCCCTTTGGATCTCTTTCGTTTTCATCAAAAGAGAAAGAGTCTGCAGTTTTCCTTCTGGCTGCTATGAGAAGACTGCCATCACATGGTCCATTACGGTGAAGGGGGTGCTGGCCAGCTGCCTCATCCCTTGGCCTGTCTCTCTGCTCAGCCTCTCTTGGCCTCCCCTAGGATTTAGTCACCTGTTCCTGATCCTTTGCCCACCAAGCATTCTCCCTTTGTGTTCACATCATCTTCCCACTTGGTGTGTCTATGTTCAAATTTCCCCTTCTAAAAGAACACCAGTCATATTAGAGGCTCACCCTACTCCTGTGTTATCTCATCTTAACGAATTCATGTGCAATGACCCTATTTCCCAATAAGATCACCTTCTGTAGTTCCAGGGGTTAGGTCTTTAACATATGGATTGGGGGAATGGGACATGAAACATTTTGTGATGGTTAATTTTATAGTTCCACTTGGCTGGGCCACAGTGTCCAGATATTTATTTGGTTAAGCACTGTTCTGTATGTTCTCTGTGAGGGTATTTTTGGAAGAGATTAAGAGATTTAAATTGGTGGACTGAGTAAAGCAGATGATCATCCTCTATAATGTGGACTGGCCTTATCCAATCAGTTGAAGACTTTAACACAGGGGTGTCAAAATCATTTTCACCTGGGACCACATAAGCCTCGTGGTGTCCTTCAAAGGGCCGAATGTAATTTCAACTCCTTAACAGTTAAGGAGTAGTTACATTTATACAGTCCTAAAATTATTTCGGCCCTTTGAAGGCAACCGTGAGGCTGGTGTGGCCTCTGGTGAAAATGAGTTTGACACCCCTGCTTACCTCCTCTGAGCAAGAAGGAATTCTACCAACAGATAGCCTTTGGACTAGAACTGTAACTCTTTCTTGAGTCTCCAGCGTGTCAGTCTATCCCATCAGATCTTGGAATGGCCACAATTGCATGAGTCAGTTCCTTAAAATAAATCTCATATATATGTGTGTATGTATCATATAGATAGAGAGAGAGAGATAAATACATACTGCTGATTTCGTTTCTCTGGAGAACCCTGATTAATACACAGTCACTTTTAACTTTTTTTGTTTCTTAATTAGTGCATTTAAAGATATAATTTCCCTTGATGCATTGCTTTAGCTATGTCTCACAATTTATTACTCAATTATTACTATTTCTTAATTTCTTTTATGATTTTTCACTAATATATGAGTTTGAGAACATATAAAAAACTATTATTTGTTATCGATTTTTATTATCTTGCCTTTTGGCTAAAGGACATGTTTTGAGCCCTTGGGATTTATTGAGGTTTCCTTCATGGCCCGGTATTTCTTTGTAAATGGTGCTAGTATGCTAAGAGAGAATTACTCAAGCTTACTAATTTTATTGTTTAAACCGTCAATATATCTGTAATTTTTAAAATCTTTAATTCATTGGTTTCTGGGAGGTTTTTTTTTTTAATTTTAATTTTTTATTGTTATTCAATTACAGCTGTGTGGCTTTTTTCCCCATCCCTCCATCCCACCCCAGCCAAACCCCCATCCCTCCCCCACTTCCACCCTCCCCCTTTGTCCATGTGTCCTTTATAGTAGTTCCTGTAATGCCCTCAACTCACTGTCCCCTCCCCACTCCCCCCTGTCCATTGTTAGATTGTTCTTAACTTCAATGTCTCTGGTTATATTTTGTTTCCTTTTTTTTTTTTTTCTATTTATTATGTTCCAGTTCAAGGTGAGATCATATGGTATTTGTCCCTCACCCCCTGGCTTATTTCACTTAGCATAATGCTCTCCAGTTCCATCCATGCTGTTGCAAAGGGTATAAGCTCCTTCTTTCTCTCTGCTGCATAGAATTCCATTGTGTTAATATACCATAGTTTTTGGATCCGCTCGTTTGCTGATGGGCACTTAGGTTGCTTCCAGTACTTGGCTATTGTAAATTGTGCTGCTATGAGCATTGGGGTGCACAGGTTCTTTTGGATTGGTGTTTCAGGGTTCTTAGGGTATAATCCCAGCAGCGGAATTGCTGGGTCAAAGGGCAGTTCCATTTTTAGTTTTCTGAGGAAATTCCATACTGTTTTCCACAGTGGCCTCACCAGTCTGCATTCCCACCAACAGTGCACTAGGGTTCCCTTTTCTCCGCATCCTCTCCAACATTTGTTTGTGGATTTGTTTATGTTGGCCACTCTGACTGGTGTGAGATGGTACCTCATTGTGGTTTTAATTGTCATCTCTCTGATGGCTAGTGATGCTGAGCATCTTTTCATATGTCTCTGGGCCCTCTGTATGTCTTCTTTGGAGAAGTGTCTGTTCAAGTCCTTTGCCCATTTTTTAATTGGGTTGTTTGTCTTCCTGGAGTGGAGTCCTGTGAGTTCCTTATATATTTTGGAGATCAGGCCCTTGTCTGAGGTATCATTAGCAAATATGTTTTCCCATACTGTTGGTTCTCTTTGTAATTTGGTGCTGTTTTCTTTAGCCATGCAGAAGCTTTTTATTTTGATGAGGTCCCATTTGTTTAGTCTTTCCTTTATGTCCCTTGCTTTAGGGAACATGTCTGTGAGGATGTTGCTGCGTGGAATATCTGAGATTTTCCTGCCAATGTTTTCCTCTAGGACTTTTATGGTGTTACGACTTATATTTAAGTCTTTTATCCATCTTGAGTTTATTTTTGTGTATGGCATAAGTTGGTGATCGAGTTTCATTTTTTTGCACGTAGCTGTCCAGATCTCCCAACACCATCTGTTGAAGAGGCTGTTTTTGCTCCATTTTATGCTCCTGCCTCCTTTGTCAAATATTAATTGACCATAGAGACTTGGGTTTATTTCTGGGCTCTCTGTTCTGTTCCATTGGTCTATGTGCCTGTTTTCATGCCAGTACCAGGCTGTTTTGATTACAGTGGCCTTGTGATACAGTTTGATATCAGGTATTGTGACCCTCCTCCTTGGTTCTTCTTTCTCAAACTTGCTGCAGCTATTCGGGGTCGTTTATGGTTCCATATAAATTTCTGAAATGTTTGTTCTATATCTGTGAAATATGTCATGGGTACTCTAATAGGGATTGCATTGAATCTATAAATTGCTTTGGGTAGTATGGCCATTTTGATGATGTTAATTCTTCCAATCCATGAGCATGGTACATGCTTCCATTTGTTTGTGTCTTCCTTAATTTCTTTCTTCAGTGTTGTGTAGTTTTCTGAGTACAGGTCTTTTACCTCTTTGGTTAGGTTTATTCCTAAGTACTTGATTTTTCTTGTTGCTATATCAAATGGGATTTTTTTCCTGATTTCTGTTTCTGCAGTTTCGTTGTTGATATACAGGAATGCCTTTGATTTCTGAGTATTGACTTTGTATCCAGTTGTTTTGCCAAATTCATTTATTAGGTCGAGTAGTTTTTTGGTGGAGTCTATAGGATTTTCCATGTACACTATCATGTCATCTGCAAACAGTGACAGTTTCATTTCCTCCTTTCCAATTTGGATGCCTTTTATTTCTTGTTCTTGTCTGATTGCTGTGGCTAGGACTTCCAATACTATGTTGAATAGGAGTGGTGAGAGAGGACATTCTTGTCTTGTTCCTGATCTTGGTGGGAAAGCTCTAAGTTTTTCTCCATTGAGTATGATGTTGGCTGTAGGTCTCTCATATATGGCCTTTATGATGTTGAGGAATGCTCCCTCTATTCCCACTTTGCTGAGTGTTTTTTTTTTTTTTTTTTAATTTTTTTTTATTGTTATGCAATTACAGTTGTATGCCTTTTCTCCCCATCCCTCCACCCCACCCCAGGTGAACCCACCTCCCTCCCCCCTCTCCACCCTCCCCCTTGGTTTTGTCCATGTGTCCTTTATAGTAGTTCCTGTAATACCCTCTTCCCACTATCCCCGCCCCCACCCCCCACCCCCGCCCTGGCTATTGTTAGATTGTTCTTAACTTCAATGTCTCTGGTTATATTTTGTTTGCTTTTTTCTTCTATTGCTTATGTTCCAGTTAAAGGTGAGATCATATGGTACTTGTCCCTCACTTCCTGGCTTATTTCACTTAGCATAATGCTCTCCAGTTTCATCCATGCTGTTGCAAAGGGTATAAGCTCCTTCTTTCTCTCTGCTGCGTAGAATTCCATTGTGTAAATATACCATAGTTTTTGGATCCACTCGTTTGCTGATGGGCACTTCGGTTGCTTCCAGTACTTGGCTATTGTAAATTGTGCTGCTATGAACATTGGGGTGCACAGATTCTTTTGGATTGGTGTTTCAGTGTTCTTAGGGTATAATCCCAGCAGCGGAATTACTGGGTCAAAGGGCAGTTCCATTTTTAGTTTTCTGAGGAAATTCCATATTGTTTTCCACAGTGGCCTCACCAGTCTGCATTCCCACCAACAGTGCACAAGGGTTCCCTTTTCTCCACATCCTCTCCAACATTTGTTTGTGGATTTGTTTATGTTGGCCATTCTGACTGGTGTGAGATGATACCTCATTGTGGTTTTAATTTGCATCTCTCTGATGGCTAGTGATGCTGAGCATCTTTTCATATGTCTCTGGGCCCTCTGTATGTCTTCCTTGGAGAAGTGTGTGTTCAAGTCCTTTGCCCATTTTTTAATTGGGTTGTTTGTCTTCCTGGAGTGGAGTCGAGTGAGTTCTTTATATATTTTGGAGATCAGGCCCTTGTCTGAGGTATCGTTGGCAAATATGTTTTCCCATACTGTTGGTACTCTTTGTAATTTGGTGCTGTTTTCTTTAGCCATGCAGAAGCTTTTTATTTTGATGAGGTCCCATTTGTTTATTCTTTCCTTTATGTCCCTTGCTTTAGGGGATGTGTCTGTGAGGATGTTGCTGCGTGGAATGTCTGAGATTTTCCTGCCAATGTTTTCCTCAAGGACTTTTATGGTGTTACGGCTTATATTTAAGTCTTTTATCCATCTTGAGTTTATTTTCGTGTATGGCGTAAGTTGGTGATCGAGTTTCATTTTTTTGCACGTAGCTGTCCAGATCTCCCAACACCATCTGTTGAAGAGGCTGTTTTTGCTCCATTTTATGCTCCTGCCTCCTTTGTCAAATATTAATTGATCGTATAGACTTGAGTTTATTTCTGGGCTCTCTATTCTGTTCCATTGGTCTATGTGCCTGTTTTTATGCCAGTACCAGGCTGTTTTGATTACAGTGGCCTTGTAATACAGTTTGATATCAGGTATTGTGATCCCTCCTGCTTTGTTTTTCTTTCTCAAAATTGCTGCAGCTATATGAGGTCGTTTATGGTTCCATATGAATTTCTGCAATGTTTGTTCTATATCTGTGAAATATGTCATGGGTACTCTAATAGGGATTGCATTGAATCTATAAATTGCTTTGGGTAGTATGGCCATTTTGATAATGTTGATTCTTCCAATCCATGAACATGGTACATGCTTCCATTTGTTTGTATCTTCCTTAATTTCTTTCTTCAGTGTTGTGTAGTTTTCTGAGTACAGGTCTTTTACCTCCTTGGTTAGGTTGATTCCTAGGTACTTTATTTTTCTTGTTGCTATATCGAATGGGATTTTTTTCCTGATTTCTGTTTCTGCAGTTTCGTTGCTGGTGTACAGGAATGCCTTTGATTTCTGGGTATTGACTCTGTATCCAGCTGTTTTGCCAAATTCATTTATTAGGTCGAGTAGTTTTTGAGTGGAGTCTATAGGGTTTTCCATGTACACTATCATGTCGTCTGCAAACAGTGACAGTTTCATTTCCTCCTTTCCAATTTGGATGCCTTTTATTGCTTTTTCTTGTCTGATTGCTGTGGCTAGGACTTCCAATACTATGTTGAATAGGAGTGGTGAGAGAGGGCATCCTTGTCTAGTTCCTGATCTTAGTGGGAAAGCTCTAAGTTTTTGTCCATTGAGTGTGATGTTGGCTGTAGGTCTCTCATATATGGCCTTAATTATGTTGAGGACTGCTCCCTTTATTCCCACTTTGCTGAGTGTTTTTATCAGAAATGGGTGCTGTATCTTATCAAATGCTTTTCCCGCATCTACTGATATGATCATGTGATTTTTGTCTTTGCAGTTATTGATGTGATGTATTATGTTTATTGGTTTGCGAATATTGTACCATCCTTGCATCCCTGGATGAATACCACTTGGTCATGGTGTATGATCTTCTTAATGTATTGCTGGATGCGGTTTGCCTATATTTTGTCGAGGATTTTAGCGTCTATGTTCATCAGCGATATTGGCGTGAAGTTTTCTTTCTTCGTTGTGTCTTTATCTGGTTTTGGGATTAGGATGATGCTGGCTTTATAAAAAGAGTTTGGGAATCTTCCATCAGTTTGGATGTTTTCGAATAGTCTGTGAAGGATAGGGGTTAGCTCTTCCTTAAATGCTTTGTAGAATTCTCCTGTGAAACCATCTGGTCCAGGGCTTTTGTGTGTTGGGAGTTTTTTGATGACTGCTTCAATTTCCTGTGCTGTTTTTGTTCTGTTCAGGTTTTCTGCTTCTTCTTCATTCAGTTTTGGAAGATTATATTTTTCTAGAAATGTGTCCATTTCACCTACGTTTTCAAATTTCTTGGCATACAGTTTTTTGTAGTAATTTCTTACAATCCTTTGTATTTCTGTGGTATCAGTTGTAATCTCTCCTCTTTCATTTCTAATTGTGTTTATTTGGATCCTCTCTCTTTTCTTCTTGATGAGAGTATTTAAAGGCTTGTCAATTCTGTTTATCTTTTCAAAGAACCTGCTCCCGGATTCATTGATGCTTAGAATTGTGCTTTTAGTCTCTATGTCATTTAACTCTGCTCTGATCTTGGTTATTTCCTTCCTTCTGCTTGCTCTGGGCTGTCTTTGTTGTTGTTCCTCGAGTTCTTGTAGGCGTAGGGTTAGGTTGTTTGTTTGAAGTGTTTGCATCTTTTTAAGGTAGGCCTGTATTGCTATGAACTTCCCTCTCAGGACTGCCTTTGCTGTGTCCCATAGGTTTGAGGTTGTTGTGAGTTCATTTTCATTTGTTTCCAGAAAGTTTTTGATTTCTTCCCTAATCTCATTCTTGAACCATTCATTGTTTAGTAGCATGCTACTCAGTCTCCATGATTTTGAGTGTTTTGGGTTTTTTCCTTTGGGGTTGGTTTCTAGTTTCAGTCCCTTGTGGTCAGAGAAAATGCTTGATATGATTTCAATTTTCCTGAATTTGTTGAGGCCTTGTTTCTGTCCTGTCATGTGGTCTATCTTTGAAAAAGTTCCATGTACACTTTTTAATAAAGTGTATTTTGCTTCTTTGGGATGAAAAGCTCTATACATATCAGTTAAGTATTTCCTCTAGGGTATTGTTCAGTGACACAATATCTCTGTTGATATTTTGTTTGGAAGACCTGTCCATTTTTGAGAGTGGGGTCTTAAAGTCCCCTACTATAATTGTGTTGCTGTCAATATCTTTCTTGAAGTCCTCCAAGATTTTCTTAATGTATTTTGGTGCTCGTATGTTGGGTGCGTATATATTTACAATGTTTATGTCTTCTTGGTGGATTCTTCCTTTGAGTAGTATGAAGTAACCTTCTGGGTCTCTCTTTATGGCCCTTCTGTTGAAGTCTATTTTGTCTGATATGAGTATTGCTACCCCGGCTTATTTTTCCTGTCCGTTTGCTTCGAAAATTTGTTTCCAGCTCTTCACTTTCAGTCTGTGTAGGTCTTTTTTTCCTGAGATGTGTCTCTTGTAGGCAGCATATGTGTGGATCATGCTTTCTTATCCATTCAGCTATTCTATGTCTTTTGATTGGAGTATTTAATCCATTTACATTTAAGGTTATTATCGATAGGTATCTATTCATTGCCATTTTTTCCTGCCTGTGTTCCTCTCACTTTCTTTTTTCCTTCCTTTCCCTAAAGCAGTCCCTTTAGCATCTCTTGCAGAGCTGGTTTGGTGGAAGCGTATTCTTTTAGACTTCTTTTGTCTGGGAAACTCTTTATTTGGCCTTCTATCTTGATTGAGAGCATTGCTGTGTAACGTAGTCTTGGTTGCAGGCCTCTGGTTCTCATTACTTGGAATATTTTTTGCCATTCTCTTCTGGCTTGGAGCGTTTCCATTGAGAAGTCAGTTGCTAACCTTATTGGGGCTCCCTTGTATGTTACTTCCTGTTTCTCCCTTGCTGCCTTTAAGATCCTCTCTTTGTCTTGGAATTTTGCCATTTTAATTATGATGTGCCTTGTAGTGGGCCTCTTTGTGTTCCTCTTGCTTGGGACTCTCTGTGTTTCCTGCATTTGGGTGACTTTTTCTCTCCTCAGATTAGGGAATTTTTCCATCATTACTTTTTCAAACAGGTTTTCTATCCCTTGCTCTTCTTCTTCTCCTTCTGGTATTCCTATTATACGGATATTGTTACATTTCATGTTGTCCTGCATTTCCCTTAATCCCTCTTCATTCATCTGAGCCTCTTTTCCTTTTCTTGCTCTTCCTGGGTGTTTTCTTCTACTTTGTCCTCCAGCTCTCTGATTCGATCCTCTGCTTCATCAAGTGTGCTTTTGATTCCTTCTACTGTGTTCTTCAATTCAGAAATTGTATTCTTCATTTCCTCTTGGCCCTTGTTGATAGTTTCTATTTCCTTTTTCATGTTGATATGGTTTGCAGTGAGTTCATTGTAGTTTCCCTGTAGTTTCTGGTAGTTCTCTGTGAGCTCAGAGAGCTCAGTGAGCTTCCTGATAACCATTGCTTTGAACTCAGTATCTGATAGTTGACTTGCCTCTTTTTCAGTTAGCCTTCTTTGTGAGGCTTCCTCCTTTCCTTTCATTTGGGGATTGTTTCTTTGTCTTCCCTTTGTTTGTGAGACTCTTCTTGTTAGCCTCTGCTTCTTAAATTGATCTATTCTGACTCCCTGGGTTTATGGTATGAACTTCTATGGTAGAATGCCAATGGGATTCAGTGGTGCTGTCTCCTTAATCTCCTGTGCTCACTGGTCTGGAGCTGACGTTTATGGGTGTAACACGGTCTAACTCTGATCCTTTCAGCACTCCAGGTTTTGTTGTTTCATCTGTGGGAAAAAGAGAAAAAGGGGGGGGGGGGAGAATAAAAAAGAAGGGAAGGAGGGAAAAAGGGAATAGAAAAGGAAAGGAAGGAAGGAAGAAGGAGTAAAGAAAGATTGTAGGCAAGATAAGAAGGAATTTTAACAAAAATTAAAACAAAAGAATAAATAAAAGAAGGCAGGAAGAAGGAATAAAAAAGGTAAAGGATGGAAGGAAGAAGGAATATAAAAAAAGGAAGAAGGACAGAAAGGAAGAAGGAATTCAGGGGAAAGGAGGAAAGGAGAAAAAAAAAGTATTCAACTGGCTTTAAACCGGTCAGGTTAGTTCTGCTTGTCTTCCTGTCTGTGAAACGGGAGGGGGTGCTTGGAAGGATTGGTTTCACTTTTCTCCCTTCCTGAGCCACACTCTTCACTTTTGTTCAGCCTCCAGTCCAGTTCCTCAGGGTCCTTCTGCTCCCCACTAGGCCTTTAGTTCACCAGTTGTGCTGTCCTTGAGTTGCACCAATTAGGGGCAACTCACACTCTCCCTTCTTGCTCTTTGGTGTGTTAGATGCTAGGGGCTCTGGGTGCTGCTATGGGGTAGTTCAGCCCCCTACTGTGTCGAGTCTTTCCCGGGCTAGCAGTCTCCCCCAACCCTGCAGCTCCCCTCTGCTGGGTGTTCTGCCTTAGTCCTAGAGAGCTAGTAGACCCTGCAGGGCTCTGTGCGCAGGGGTTAGGTAGGAGTTGTAGGTGTGGTCCCTCCCAGGCAGCCAGGCTGTTGATCAGCCAATCTGCTGCTTTGGGCCCGGGTCACGCTGGCTGGCTGGTCCCCAGTTCTAGGCCTGAGTAGTGCAGTCGGCCAATCCAGCCGCTTTGGGCCTGAGTCGCACGGCTCTGGGTCCGCTGCTTTGGGCCTGTGGGTGGGGCAGCTAGCCTCACCTCCCAGTGCACACCCACCCGAGGTTCCAGGTGTGGGCCCCCACTCAGCTAATCTGGGTGCGCACAACGGGGCTTCAGGTGAGCGCCCGGGCCGCTTGGCCGGAGTTCACCGTCCAGGGGCTGATTGGGGAGGGGCGCCTGAGGCCAGGGCTGCTGCGGAGAGTTCTCTAATTAGCCGCTGGGTGCCTCTTATTTTCTTTTTCTGTTTGAGAAATTCTTCCTATTCAAGCCCCCCTGGTCCAAACATGTACCTGGCTGCTCACGCAACTCAGCCTGGCTCTCTCCCAAGAATCCTGCAGCAGACTCTGCGCCTGGGCCGGGGCTTCAGGTCCCCCTGGTCCCCGCACAGGTCCCGGGGACCTTATTGTCCTTAAGCACTCTTCTTACCGTCAGATCTTTCAATGTCCTCTATCTTTGGTCTCCGATCTTCATATATGCTGGAATACCGTTGGCTGTTCGCTCTGCTCCTCAGATCAGCTAGGTATTTCACTGGTGTTGAGGGGAAGTGGACTCTGCTCCCACCTATCTCACCGCCATCTTGTCTGGATTGGTTGTTTTTTTTTAAATCCTCTTCTGAGGATATGTTTTTATTGATGAGAGAGAGAATATTGATTTTGTTGTTCTACCTGCACATGCATTCATTGTATGCTCCCCGAGCAGGGATGGAACCTGCAACCTAGGTATGTGCCCTAACCAGGGATTGAACCCGCAATCTTGTTGTATTGGGACAATGCTATAACCATCTGAGCTACTTTGCCAGGGCTGAATGTAAATATTTCATAGTAAGCTTATCTATGTCTACAAAATACCATGCTGGGATTTTTTAAAAGGCGAAAATTTATACGGTCTGAAGAGAAACTAGAGTATCCATGCTGGGATTTTGATAGGAGTTGTGTTAAACCTATAGATCAGTTTTGGGAAAATTGACATCTCTGTGTTGTCTTCCAGTATGTCTCTCCATGTGTTTAGGTCTTCTTTAATTTCTCTTATCATAGCTACTCGGCCTTTTGGCTAAGATCAAGTGTGGTATCTTTTCTTATCAGTTTAATTTCTTTTATCAGTATTTTATAATTTCCATCACATAGATCTGGTACATATTCTGTTAAATTTATAGCTAAGCACTTCATTTTCTTTAGAATTGGTTAACCTAAAAATAAAAGGTCAAAGTGTGACATAACAGGCATTTATTTGAGATTAAAAAAAAAATACCTTTTCAAGAAGCACTGATTCTGGCAGGAGCCCAAACAGTGTTCTGATTAGGAGACCATGGCAATGGGTGTTTATGAGAAAGGGAAGGGGAACAATTACATGAATAGAAGGAATTGCTATGGCTATAGATAAGCTAACACAGTGATGTTGATTCTAAAGAATATCTTCAATTTTCAGTCTGGTAGTCATAATTGCTTTCTTGTTATCTTTGCAAACAGTTCTTCGGGACACGAGGTTGCTTGAGACCCAGTCAGAAAGTTATTTTTCCCTGTTTTAATATCCAAAGGTTTGAGGCATCAGATATGCAACACAGTTTCTCTGGGCTGACAGGTCCGACTCCATTTCAAAATGGCTCCATTTATATTATTTTTCTACAAGTCATTGGCATTGATATTATGTTTTTAATTTTGATTCCCACATGTTCATTTTTAATATGTAGAAATGCAATTGATTTTTATGCAGGTTATTTGTTTTTATTCTCTTGTTTTCTATTGGACAGATCAAGTTTTCTTGTGTTGGTTTAAAAGCTGTATTTCTGTTCTTGCTTTGTTTGCTCTTAGGACCATGTCCATAGACTCTAAATGTTTGTTTTTCTAATTTTCACTAGTTTCACTGGCCAGCATGGCAGATTTCATGTTGTCATTCCAGAAGTTATCTGGCCTGTGCTAGTTAACCATGTTTACAGGAAACCCACCTGGGGAGTCTTTAACTGGGGCAAATACCTCCAGCACACTGTCATTGTCTCAATCCATCAAGTCCCACTGCAAGTGTTGGGGGCACTGGCCCAAGACACTAATTAGCAACTGGTTCATGACTTGGGCCTGGCTTCCTCCCACTTCCAAGTAGTTCTACTTATCCCTTTCCTAGGTCCATAAGAAGGCGACTGCTGTAGGCTCCATCTCAGGCATGCCTCTTTTCTTGTGCTTACCCACAGATAACTTTCTCAGTGGGTCCTGATGTCCCCTCTCGTTGTAAACAGCAGCTGTGCTACTGACACCCTGGATATAATCACAAATCACAGCCCCCTTTACTGTTGACTGACTTGTGCTATACTTTCTGAGACTCTAGTCTTTATTCTCATTGGCCTTAAGAGTCTTAGAACTAGTGCCTACCCAAGTAGAAAAGGCCCTTAAAGACCATCGGTGCAGTGGTTTTCAACCCCAGTCGCACATTAAATTGACCTGGGGAGTTTTAAAAAAAAGTCAGTGTCTGGATCTCCTACCTTAAATCAGTTAAACCAGAATCTCTAAGGGTGGGAATGGACATAGATGTTTTTTAAAAGTTCCCTAGGGGAGTCAAATGTACAGCCAGGATGAGAACCACTA
The DNA here is from genome assembly GCF_022682495.2 of Desmodus rotundus. Classification (NCBI taxonomy): domain Eukaryota; kingdom Metazoa; phylum Chordata; class Mammalia; order Chiroptera; family Phyllostomidae; genus Desmodus; species Desmodus rotundus. The sequence goes on from NC_071388.1 coordinate 109,080,090, forward strand.
CTCTCATTTTAATCCCCTCATTTATTGTTGCCTGGAGAAGGGAAGTGACTTGCCTGAGGCCACACAGAGAGTTAGATTAACTTTAGAACTTTTGACCAATTGTGTCAGATTTGATTTACCACTATCCTTTATTATCAGGTACATCCTAACTTCTTCCTCTGACTCATTGATTTATGTTTATAAAGCCAGGTCAAGACAGAGCCTCTTGCTTATTGCTATTCATGATTGTGTAACATTGTTCTCGAATAGCTTCCCCAACTGCACTGTGAGCTACTGGGCTGAACCAACACCTTCTAGGTCTCACTTCTTCCCTCAAAGGGCCAGTGATGGCCTACACGCCTACAGTGCTCAGAATGACTGCCCTCCAGGACCAGTGCAGAACAGACAGCAGCATTTAGGTTTTAGAAACAGATTTGAATCTACTGTGTAAGCCTTCCTAAGCATGTTTCCTCCTGTGTACTATGAGTTAAAAGTTTCTACCTCCAGTGTTGGGTTTATTGTACAACTTCAGCTTCAGGGTCTCTGACTGGCACAGGCCCCTTCTAAGTCCCTGGGGGGGGCTCTTACAGTTTTGAAGTCACAGTTTTCTTTTTCATAAAGAGAGTCCCCCAGATGTTACCAGCTTCAGACCCCACAAAACTTAGATCTGCTCTTCCCTAACCCAGAGTTGCTGTGGGAGTTAAATAAGATCCTGTTCATAAGGTATAGGATATACAGATGCTCAATAAATATTACTTCCCTCCAGAGCAGCCCAGAAAAGGGATGGACAGACAAACAGAACACCAGCTGGTGTGCTTGTTGCATGACCCTTTAATGTCACACATATTGCCATTCAATAGCCAGTTCCAATTCTAGAGTGGCCTCTAGGATCCAGACATAGTGGGTGGGATGCTAGGGCACCTGGCTGTTGATGGAGGCCTCCTCAGCTCTGATGTGAGTATAGATCCAGTCGAGGTAGCGGCTTACTTTGGTATAGACGCCATAGTTGTGGAGGCGCCCACAGCCCTCACCCCAGCTCACCAGGCCCACCAGGAACCAGGTGCCATGGAAGGAGACAACCATTGGTCCCCCACTGTCACCCTCACAGGCATCCCGTGGGTCCCCAAGGATGCCTGCACAAAGCATATTCTCAGAAACCATATTGTGCATGACCTGGACACACTCATTGTGAGGGGCCACTGGAATCTTAATGAAGCTGAGGACAAAGGTAAGGTTTTTCTTGGTCTCACTGCGGTAGCCCCAGCCTGTCACCACTGTCTCCTGGCCAACCTTGGTGAGCTCGCGCTCTGAGAGGCCGCTGTCAGGGAGGCAGATGGGCACAATGGTCTGCGAGAGGGGGGCAGGCCGGGACAGATGAAGCAGAGCAATGTCATTGTCAGTGGTGGTCCTGCTGTAGTTGGGGTGCACGAAGACCTCCATGATGTCTAGATCCACCTCCCACTTCTCCCTGCGCCGCAGGTCATATTCTCCTGCAGGACAGAGGGGCTGTCAGAGTGAACTTGGGGGATGCAGGACCTGCTGGGGGCCAGGCAGTGGGTCCACAGCTGGAGTGGTCACTGCATATCTTAGGCCTCACCACGGTCCACATGTCTGTACTTCATTTCCCTGTTAAGGGTAACAGCCCATGGGCATCTACCCTAAAGGGACAGAATGCTGGTCTGAATGTAGGAGTCACAGATAGAACAGTGCTGGAGAAGTAAGTAGCAGTGGTCTGTCAGCAGGGAAACCCAAGACTCCCTAGAAATCCAGGACACAAAGCAGAGCAACAAGGAGAATGGGATACTGCAGCTGGAAAGACAGACTCTTGGGGCAGCAGAGGCATGACCAGCGGTGCCTGACTTAAGCACAAGGCAGGAACATGCCATGGTGGGGGCAGGGCAGGAGCAGCAAGGCCCAGAGAGAAAGACCAACAGGGTCCAGGCTCTGCAGGGAAGAAAGATCTGGGTCACACATGAAAGACAAGGTCCTCTCAGGCAAAGCTGGTGGTTTCTGCAAGGTTGGGGGATGCCTAGAAATTTCAAGCAGAGCCTCACTACAGGGCACAGGCCATTGGTTGTGCTGCAGGTAATTGTAGAGTATGTGAATCTGGTCATTGTTAATACAACTTCTCCTTCTTTTTTGCATAAAGAATGGAGTAAGAACCCCCTTTAGAAATTGGCACAGAGTGGGGCCTAGGCATGGGGGACCCCGAGCTGTTGCAGGGAAGCAGTTGGCTGTAGTGGCAGATGCTGGGCCCTGCTGTACAGGCCCACTCCCGTCAGTCTATGTGAAGCATGACCCTGAGGCCAGGCTATGTGGGTGCCTTGTGGGTCTATGCCAGAGGGTGCTGGAGGTGCACACACACAGCCAGCTGCATATGAGTGGGAAAGAGGAGGCTTGTATGCATGTACCCCCCTTACTTGCAAACACTTGTGTATAAACACCTGGGCCCAGATTTGAAGATGGCACCTGAGAATCCCCTACCTGCAAAATACCAGGTGTCACTGTGTCTAAAATCCGACCACAGGAGTGGCAGGGTGGGAACAAATAGACTTCTGTCCCCTAAATACCTTCTGTAGAACTCAAGAACTCCTCAGGGATAGGGTCCCCAAATGAGGCTGGCTTGTCTTGTGCCAACCCTCCCTGGGAAGTCTGGTGGCCCCCTCCTGCCTGGCTGCACCCCTCACCGAGCCTGACGATGAGCTTCTGGGAATTCTCCATGCAGTGGGCTGCTGTCAGCACCCAGGAGGTATGGATCAGCACTGCCCCACAGGCCAGCTTCTTCTTTGAGTCCAGCAGGATGACCTGGAATGGGAGTGGGTGGTGACATCACAGCACTGCCTTTTGACAACTCCAAGTCTGGGTCCTTGTGTCTCAGCACAGACCCTGGCTGGTTTTCAAGCTGAGGTACTAGAAGCATAAGTCAGCCTTTCCTGGGTCCCCTGGCCATGTGGCATGTACTTCAGGCACTTTTCTGGCATTTTCTATTTCTGCACAGTTCATGGAGTTGGCCTGTTCCCTTTAGTGCCTTTAGCACTTGCCTCTCCTCACCCCTCCAAGCGAAGGCAGCACCTCCCTTTTTGTGCATCCCAAGCAGGAACTCCCAGGCTGCTGTCCTTCCTCTCACCTGCCAGGGGCTCTCTCCCTGCAGGGTCAATTTCCCATTGATGAGCCGTGGATCTACTTGGTCTACTTGGTCTGTGCAACATTTCAAGGTCTTGCTCTTCTTCTCCTTTGGGTTCCATGGCCTTCCACAAGGGAATTTCACTGAAGGTGGGGGAGGTGGTGAGAGCTTGCCATGCATTACCCCCAGAGTGCCCTTCCATCCTTGTCCACCTCCTGCCTGCAGACTAGTTTGCCACATTGTGAGGTTCAAGGAGTAAATGATGGTTAGACTCACAAATACATCAACTTGCAAATTCCCTCAGCATAGTCAGTCAACAAACAAGAGTCAGACCGAGCAGTATTACTTCCTAGCTGTGTGTCCTTGGGTAGGTTGTTAAACCTCTCCAAGTTCAGTATTCCCCAGGGCTGTTGAAGGCAATCCCTGAGATACATTAAATAAGGTCTCATGTTGGGATGCTGCCAAGCTCCTCACAGAGGTTAAAAATTATGGAGAGAAGAAGGTGGGCATTCTTGGAGAGCCCCAAAGTAGCTCTGAGCACTGTGGTGAGGTCCTCTGCCAAGAGGAGGGGGCACCTGACAGAGAACTCAGGGGTTTGCTCAGGATGGACCATTCAGCTAGGCTGAGTGATTTAGAATTATTGTATGGCAGTGGAAAACCATTAGCAGGAGAAGTAAATAGTAACAGGGAATGGAGAGGAGACAACAGCAACAAAATTCCAGAAGCTGCGTAGCATATGGACACTGGCTGACTGAAAAAGCAAAAAAGGTCAGTTAGTAATAGCGGATGCCAGGTACAGACTGCTTTTCACCACAAAACCACAAGAAGGCTTGGTGCCTCCAAAGGATGACGTGGAGGTAGGACTGCAGACAGGAATGTTAAGAGTTTATAAGAGAAACTGTGAGAGCCCTAGACCTCTGTCCTGACTCACAAATGACTTGACTCTCCTCTCTCACTGCCCTACCCCCCGCCCCCCAGGAGGCCTTAGGTATATTATTCTCTGCAGAGGGTAAAACAGAGACTGTTTTTTGGGGACTCTGGGCACTGCCACAAGAAAGAGTAACATACAGAGGGAGTCACTCAGATATCTGCAGACTATCCAGACATCAGCTTCCCTCCCTGCCCTCCTCTGAGGAGCAGGAAGCCAGGCTGGAACCACCCAAGCATGAGCTTGAAGGATTCCTGTCAGAAAGCAGAATAAAGTGAAGACCTAAGGGTCTGGGCAATAGGGGTTCCACCAGTGACGTCGTCCTTCTGATGGTCTTGCAAGAAAGCCCATAGGCCAACAGCTCCACTAGGCAACTTCCTATGAAAACAAATTAATTCAGGATACAAAGTTAGAACTCTTTGTGTGTGCAGTAAAATGAGTGGAGTATAAAGTTGTGGAAAGCTCCCTGAAAGAAGAACACAATGTCAAGGAAATGGAAAATAGAAGAGACAATAAAATAGGTCCATTGAGAGGAAGAGATCTGAGAATAGGAGGTCTAGAAATAGAAAAGAGAAAACAGAAGGGAGGTTATCAAGAAACAACTGAAGAAATGTTCCTAGAGCTGGAAGACATGAATTTCTACATTCAAAGGGTCCACCAAGGGCATTGCACAATAAATGAATACCCACAGTGAAGAACAACCTGCTGATATTCATTGTAAGAGTTGTAAAACTCTGTCTTCTTTGTACAATACATATACAAATTTGGTGAAAATTAAAATCTATACAAAGCAAAACATGGAGGAAGGCAAAATCATGGGTTCCTGTCTTTCCACAGAGAAGCCACAGTTGAAGGGGGAAATGGAATGCTGGGTTGCGCAAAGCATCTTAGGTAAATAAAGCCATCCAAGATAGATAGAGGAAGATGCTGGAGGCCTGGCCTCCTGTGTTGGCTCAGATTTTTGGAGATGAGCTACCTATGGGCTCAGGCTCCTGGAGTTGTCCTCAAGGTGAGCAGGGTCACCTGGAGGAAGGCGGGCAAATAATGAAAAGAGGAGGAGGAAAGCCGGCCTAGGGCATCTGGAGTTTGGGCAGCCCGTCTTCCTTCAGTAGGACTCACTGCTGCTCGTTTCTCATGCCCTAGATACACCTTGGGCCCCACCGCCCTGCCCAGCTTGTGGGCTCACCTTTGGGTTCACATTGCAGGTGGTCGTCCCACAGCCGGTAACCTTGTGCGCAGCTACAGTAGCGCTGGCCTTTCTCCTCCAGGCAATAATGCGCGCAGCCGCCATTGTCCACCGAGCAGTTGGAGAAACGCACTTCTGAATGACACCCGAGTAGGGCATCTTAGGGGAGAGGTAGGATTGTGTGCCCATTCCCCCCTACCCACCTCTCTCCTCCGCACCCCCTCAACCCCTCCTTATGACATGCACGCCCACCGTTGCTTTCTGGAACTCAGCCTACCACCTAGCCTGGTGGGCCCCTCACCGTTCTGGCAGAAGCGGCCCTCCCAGCCCCTGCTGCAGTCACAGTGGAAGCCACCGATGCCATCGATGCATGTGCCGTGGCCGCAGCACGGGCTGTTGCATGGGTGCTCCAGAGGCTGGACCTTGCACTGGTCGTCGTCTGTGTTATGGAGTTTAGGATGTGTCACTGGTACTGCCAGCCACATCCACCTCCCCACAGAGGTCCAGAGACCCTGAAGGGCACAGGTACTGCATTCAGGTGTCTAGAGCGCACTCACCCAGGTACTTGGACCAGAAGGCCAGCTGTGGAGAGAAGGAGCCACATCAGGGGCCATTAGCCCAGGTGTGTATATGGGAAGCCCGTAGGGCACCTCCTTGGTCTGGCCCAGGTAGGGCTTGGCAGCCTCTAAATGGGCAGGGGAGAAAAAGGCTTCTGACCAAAAGGGGTCAAACTCTGCTTGAAACCACCCGGTAGTGCACCCGAGCCCAGAGTAAGGCCAGTTCCTCCTTGCCTACTGTTGCCCACCTCCACCCCACATCCTGTGAACAACACCCTACCCTGCCCAGCACCACCCTGCGCAGCTGGAGGCCTGCTCCCTCACCTTCTGCTACCACACAGTCTCTGCAATGAATGGGCTCAATGAAATGGGCCATTTGGCTGCTCTGCCTCCTTCCAGTCCCTGTCACTCACTCTTCGTGGCTTTTCTGGACCTCTCCTGAATGTGGTCTTTTCCTAAGCAAGTGTTCCCAAAGTTGAGCAAGCTCTAGGATCTCACTGGTGAGACAGAGATTGCTGGTTCAGAAGATCTGGGGCAGTGGTCTGCTTTTCTAACCAGGTGCTGCTGCTACTGGTCTGGGACCACCACACCCTGAAATCCACTGCTTGATGCCTATATCATCAACCCCCCCTGCAGCATCAGCTCTGCCGTGCCTACACAAAGACCTTATGGTGAGGTGAAGGGCCCAGGAGAGATGTGATGGGCTCAGATTGTGTCTGAAGAATATCATTTGGTGTCTGTCGAGACCATTTGGGAAAAGAGGCAGGGGAATCTATTCAAGGAGTTAGCGGCTGAGGGCAAGAGAGGGAGCAGACCAGAGCTCACCCTCAGCCTAGGAAGCCCTGACCAGGAAGTATACCTCTAAAGCATGGGGGGACCACAGGTGGCACAACTCCCAGGTCCTAGCAGCTAAAGTGGGCACTTGGGGATGGAGGGTTTCTGAGACTTGTACTGGAAAGCCACCTCTCTTACCGAGTCCATCTTCCATTTCAGGGCTACCACCACAAGGTCTGGGGACCAGAGAGGACATAGACCCTTTCCTCAGATCCCCTAAGCAAGCAGATTTTGCCCCTTGAGACTATGAACTGACACACAGCAGTAACATATGTGGGCAGATATCAGGGAGTTTGGTCACACACCCTGAGCAGGTTCATGGGTGGGAGGAGAGATGGTAGCCCTTTGGTTACAGAGGGAGAGAACAGGTGAGGTGGAGGTGGCCAGCTGCAGGTGGGGGGTGAGCACCTATAGTAGACTTGGGTGGGCACTTCAGCCTAAGGCTTCCCCAAATCCTTTTTTCCTGGAGCTGATTGCAGAGCTCTGTCTCTTGCAGTACACATACACGATAAAGCTAGTATTCTGTTCATTCTTTTCACCCAGTCCTAAGATGAGGGCAAAGGGGCTAGTACCAACTGCATCCCCAGATGCCCAAGATGACCTAAGTGGTCACTCTCATCTTGATCTTCCAGGCCTGAGCCAGCCACCAACCCACCCTTCAGCCTTGTCTTCTGGACCCAGACAGGTGGTCTTACTGTGTTATCCACATTTTGGAAGATCTCCTGGGCCTCCTCGAAGTCACAGATCTCCTCCATGCACTCCCGCTCCAGGTTGCTGGCCCGGAGCTCCTCCAGGAAGGAGTTGGCTCGTTTGTTTATCCGTAGCACCTGGTGGGCCCGCTCACTACTGGAGAACACTGAGTCTGGTTTGGGCAGGGGTGGGGGGGGGAGCTCACTTTGGTGGAGGGGCCTGAGGTGGGGGCCCAAGCCGGGGTGAACCTGGGGAGGACTTATGATTCCAGGTCATGAATCTCTCCCCTCTCCTCTGCTCTCTTCCTTCACTCGAAGAGGTGATAGAGGCTGGAGGACAGGAGACTTGACCATTCAGATCTTCCTTTGAACCCCAACCTGATGTCTGTGTGACCTTAAGCCAGTGTCATTACATCTCTGAACCTCAGTTTTTCATCCAAATTGAGGATGTTTTACTGTACTGAGTAAAACAATCCAGTGCCTGGCACAGAAATGAACATCCAAAGTCATATGCCATATGCGGTTGTTATCAAGAACACAAAGTTAAATTAGTCTCATTGTTCTCTGAATATAGCTGTGCAACCCTGTCTAGACACCTCCCTTCCACAACCTCCTCCCTCACTGAGTGTTTCCCATGCTCCTCCCTTTGGGCAACAGACCTGTTACCCAGTCAGTATCAACAAATGTCTCCTGGGCTCTGGGAGGTGTCTGTCTTGGGGAAAGGGGGCAGCTGGATGGGGGATTCAAGTCAGGGGAGTGCAGAAGAGAAGCTTGAGGGAACATGCAAAGGCCAGGAAAGGAAGGTATACCTCCTGAGCTGAGTCTGGACAGTTGAATCAAGTGGTCACAGGTGGGAGTTGAAGGGTGGTGGTGCGGGGAGGAGGAAAGGCACCCCAGGCAGAGAAGTAGCTCAAGAAGAGGTATAAGTGCAAGGAACAGCCTCTGTGGTGCCAGAGGAGGAAAGGGGTGGCTGCCAAATAAATGAGGCAGCCCATTCTGCCTGCAGGCCTTCCCAGCATCCTGCCTCCTCCTGTTGGCTGTGGGAATCAGAGGAGGGGTTTGGAGCAGGGTTTCAGGAAGACAGGACACCTAGGATAGTGTGACTCTGATGTGGACTAGCCTGGCCTGGCTTGGGCCTAGGACTTTCACATTTGAGGGAGTGATGAGTGGAGTGGAAAGGCTCAGGGTACTCTGTGACCCACTTCCCAGGTTGAAAGGAGGAGCTGTGCTGATGGGGCTCCCTGCCTTCACCACACCACTCTGCTCTGTAGTCAGGGAGGCTGCTGCTGCATTCAACAGCTAACTCAGCCTGCCTGAGGGTCAGAGGAATGGTGGAAGGTTTGAAGGCCCCAGGGTCCTAGGGAGTGGGGGTGAGGGGTAGTGGCCTTACCAGGAGTAACTGGTGTGCTGGAAATTCTCCGGATGGTCAGGAGCAGTAAGAGGCTTGCCAGCCACCACATTCTGGAATTGCTGATACCTGTCTGAGGAGGACTTCTGAGCTCTGGCAACCCCACCAGTCCCTGCTCTTCCTGCTGGCCCCTAGACAGGAGTCTCCCATGTCTGCTGATTGTTGGGGCAAAAGCTGGGGTTGGGAATCCCTGTCCACTAGGCAGACAGCCACCTGGCACCTCAATTTCCTTTTCCATATGGGGCCAAGGTCATACCAGCTACTCCAAGTTTAAGGGGGGAAGAGAGAAAGTGGAAAGGGTATGGAGTCCTGGTGACAATCAAAGGGGACTTAGTACAGAAAGGCCGTGGCAGGTGCACCCGAATGTTCATGAACCTCCCCATTCTGTGGTGAGGGTTCTTATCTACTGGCCAGGCCAAGAGTAATAGCTAACATTTATCAGACACTCCTGGAATTTATAAATGGTTCATAGGGCAGGCCACCAAGTCGGGCCACTTGGTGCAAATCCCAGCTCCAGGACAGCAACATTGGACAAGAGACAAATGCTCCATGCCTCATTTTCATCATTTGTAAAAACTGTATTTCTGCCTTATAGGGTTATTGTGAGAATTAAATAAATTAATCTACATAAAGCTCTTAAAATATGGTTTGCACATAGCAAATGCTCAGTAAACATTAGCTATTATTATCTCAATTAAGGCTTACAGCTACTCAAGATGTGGGCTTAATGTAGCAACCCCATTTCATGGAGGAGGAAGTTGAGGCTCAGAGGAGTGAAGTAACGAACTGAAAAACCCACAACCAGGAGGAAGCAGAGCTCAGACTTAAGCCTGTGTGGCTCCAGGCCCCAAACAATGCCCCAAAGCAAGGGTGCCCCACAAGGCCAAAGAGGTAGCCCTGCCAACTGCAAGCCAAGGAGCCTTCCACTGCCTCCAAGACTGAGTGGGCAGACCTGCCTGCCACTCTGCACCCTGTCCAAACACTCTCCATCTTAGCACTGATTCTGAGGCTGGTTCTGATATTTGTTTAAACCAGAGGCCCAGGTTTAGAAGTGGGGGTGGGGTGGGAGAATGGAGGGCCCCAGGCTCTAAGCTGCCTCTGGCGATGGCCTTGTGCCCTTTGAAGTCTTAGGCCCTGGAGGCCCTCCGCTGACTTCCACTTGCCTTAAAACCTGGGAAGAAGGGCCCTTGAAACTATGGCACCCAGGCCTGAAGACTGCCAACCAGTGCCTTGGCCTGGCCGGTGGCAGAGCCCTGATTTCCCTTTACCCTAAACTGCAGCCATCCTCTCAAATCTTGGCTCAAGGATTTAGCTTTCACCCCTGCTCAGCCCTCCTGCAGCCCACCTCACAAACCTGCCTGGAAGGGGACTTACTGGGGTGGGCCCTGGAGAAACTGCCTGGGCGCCCTCCTGCCACCATGACGGCCTGGAACTCGAGTTAATCCTCAACTGCAAATATTTGCCTGCTTGGCCCTCAGTGCTGCGGCCTCCCTCTTCACAGATAAACAAACACACTCCCAGCTCAGGATGGCTTGATTTGCCCAAAGCCCACCTTACTCGCCAGTGGTGCAATCTAGGAGGCAGGGAGGTGAAGGACAGGCACCATCAAAACTGTGAACAGCCCAAGTGGTAAAGTTGGTTGGAGCATCTTCCCTTGCACCATAAAGGTTGCAGGTTCAATCCCCTGTCAGGGCAGATACCTATGTTAAGGTTTTGATCTCTGATCAGGGTGCAAAAAGGAGGCAACCAATTGATGTTTCTCTCTTACATTGATCTTTCTCTCTCTCTTTCTGTCTCTAAAATCAATAAAAACATATCTTTGGGTGAGGATTAAAAAAAAACTGTACAGATGTGGTCTTACTTTAGTCTCCTAGTGGCTAGCTGAAGGTGGGACATTGTCCCCATTTTGCAGAGGGGGATATTGCAGTTTGCCCCAGTTCAGCACGACTGGTAATGATTCCATATTTCACCAAATCTACCCTGCCATTATTATGATATATCTATTTTACATGTCAGTATAAAAAACACACTGACGTGCCACCCAAATTTCTTAATTTTGAGATGAAAAACATGAAAAGACGTGACTCTCAGGGTCCTTACCATATGGGTGCTGAGCATTCTGTAGATCCTCAGCTCCAGTCACTCCTATGACTCCCCCCACAACCTCACATGGCTATTCCTATAACCTCTGTTTTGTCAATGTTGACACTCGGAAATATTGTTACTTGCTTAAATTCACCAAGCTGGTGGGTACCAGGCCTGAATTAGAACCCAGGTCTTTCTGGCACCTCCTGGACACCTTTGTGAACAAGTGAGAAAAATAAACAGGATTCTGGAAAGACTGAAGTCAGTACATGGCCCAGATGCCAAAGAGGAAAGGGCAGAAATAAAGGCTCCAACCTGGAGCTGTGGCCCAGGCCCTACAGCCAGTCAGCATTCACTAGTCATCTTCCGTCCCTGAACCTGCTGTCCCAGAGGTGCCCCCATTTCTTCCATATCCTGTCCCTCCTTGGAGGACTTACTTGACCATACTCCTCAGAGTTCCAGCCCCTGCATGGATCACATGATCCTGACCCGCTGCCTTTCGTGACTACACAGGGAAGTCACTAGACCCAGGGGTCAATCAGAGTCTCTTCTACCCTGACTGGTGTGGCTCAGCTGGTAGGGTGTTGTCTGCAAAGCGAAAAGTCTCCAGTTAGATTCCCGGTCAGGGCACATGCTCGGGTTTCAGGTTCAGTCCCCAGTCAGAACATGTGCAAGAGGCGACCTATCAATGTTTCTCTCTCACATTGATTAATGTTTCTCTCCCTCTCTTCTCCTCCCTTCCCCTCTATCTATAAATAAATAAGTAACATCTTTAAAAAAAAATCAGTCTCTCTCCCAGGCCACAGGAGTAGGGCCTCAGAGCCCTTACTTGCTCTCATTCCACTGTGAGCTCTGGACTTAGAAAACTTTGAAGCCAGGGTCTGGGCATTGATGTTTGGGCTCAAAGTAGAGGAAGCAATGAGAAGGAATGTGTAGAGGTACAGAGAGAGGCTGAGCAAGAGACTATGGAGACCTGGAAAAGCCAAAGGAGATGAATGGGTCACACCCTGGCTTTGGGTTCATGAGGGTACCCCTGCCTTCTTAGGAAATCCTCTCTTTCCTTAAGTTTCCTTAATTTGGCTGGAGTGGCTTGTGTTCCTCCTACTGAGGTACAGCACTGTGTCTGGGCTGTGGAGATGTAACGCCTTCATGCTGCCCCCACGGCCCACTCAAGAAAGCAAGAGGAACAGGGTAGAAGTCTAATGAGGCAGGGCCGCAGGGTGGAGGATGGCTGGCAGCTGAGATGGCAATGCTCCTGGGATTCAGAGGAGAGGGAAGTCAGCACAAACTGGAGGAGGGTGGGCAGGGAGTGCTGCGTGGAGGAGGTGGAGCTTACAGCTGGGCATCAGAGGGCAGGAGGACCCAGGTCAGAGGGAGTACCCTTAGATGGGGAGGGAGCTGGAGGTATAGGAGATGAGCAGGGGTTGGGTATTGGAAGTGAGGTGGGTGGAGGAGGGGGGGCATGTATCAGAGTTTGGAAAGTGGGGACCCAGTGGCTGTTTGTGAGGTCTGTGTCAGCTCTCTAGGGATGGAGGCAGGAGGCAAGGAGACCACATGTGTGACCATGCATGAGAGGCAGCTTGCACATCTGGGAGCTTGTGAAATGCTTCCTGCACCCATGTTTTTGCTCCAGGTGTCCTCCTCCGTAAGTCTATGGCCATCAGTGCTATGGGCTCTCCCCACGTCCACTTCGCCTCCTGCCTATCACATTGCCTACCAAGTGCAATGCACTGTGAGTGTTCACTGGGACCCCTTCCCGTCCCCCAGCAAATTCCTCACCTTCCATTTGCTTCCCAGCCTAATATAGAGGGGCAGGGTATGGAAGAAATGGGGCAGCTGGTACAGGAATGGAAAATGCCTAGTGAATACCCTGTCAGGCTGCAGGGACTGGATTGACTCCATGTCCATGTCCATACACTAATCCTGAAGCTGCATAAAGGCTCTGTCTGAGGCATCCACATCCAAACAAGCACAGATGCCCAAAGAACTGGCATCTAGAGGAGCCAGGGCAGCTGCAGTGGGAGAAGTGACCAGTGCTGGGGGTCTGCCAAGGCCTCCAGATGCTTGGAGAAGGAAGGGAGGGCTCGTCCTGCATAGCTCTTGGTGTGTGTTGGCCTGTTGGGTGCTGCAGTGGGACCTGTGTCATGGCCTTCTCATGGGCTGGCAGTATGTGAGGTGTGGGTCCCTTTCCTGAAGCAGGGAAGGCCTTCCCAACCATTCTCAAGCTCTGTTGGCTCTGAAAGGCTGACATCACCTGGAGAGTGCTGCCAGAAATCCAGGTGTCTCTGCTCACTTGCAACAGGTTTCCAGCAAGGCACACTGCTCCAGTCCCGTGAAAGGGGCCAGGCCATGTTCCAGCTTGATGGGTAATGCTAATTCACCTTGCCAGACTGCAGGTGTCATTCCCCAGATGTGTGTCACCCCACACGGGCCCACATTCAGTCAGGGTGAATCCAGATGCCAGAGCCAGACTTTGGAATCAGAGTCAGCTGCGTTTTGAAGAGAGGAGGAGCATCTGTGTGCAGGAGTTCACTGAATTTGTGAGGATGCAGGCAGAGGAATAAGCGAAGTTGTGGGGGAAAAAACAGAAAGACAAAACTATCAGATGGCATCAGTGGTGGGGTACTCAAACCTCATCTTTGGATTCCAGCTTATACAGGTTTCAACCTCAATGTAGTTCTTTCCTGGCTGGGTTATTTAACTTCCCTGGGCCTCAGTGTCCACATCTGTAAAATGAGGCTAATAATAGCCTTCACATTTGCTGGTTGTTTTGGAGATTAAATTAAATTCACAAATATATGACAAATATATATAATTATTTGTATATGTAATAGTGCAACCACCACAACAATCATGATACAAAGCATTTCTATCACCCTCAAAAATTTCCCTGTGCCCCTCAACTCCCCAGTCTCTGGCGTCAACTGCTCTGATTTCTGTTGCTCTTTCTAGAATGGCATAGAAATGGAATCCTACAACATATAGCCTTTTAAGATTGGTTTCTTTCACTCAGCATAAAACTTTTACATTTATCTATTTTTTAAAAAACAGATTTTATTTATGTATTTTTATAGAGAGGAAGAGAGGGAGAATGGGAGAGAAACATCAGGGTCCTGGCCTACAACCCAGGCATGTACCCTGACTGGGAATCAAACCATCTACCTTTTGGTTTGCAGAACAATGCCCAATGCACTGAGCCACAGCCAGGGCAGGATTCATCTATGCTGTTGGGTATATTAGTAGTTTATTTTTTTCTATTGCTGAATAGTTTACGTTATATGGATGTACCACGAATTGTTACCCATTCACCACTTCTTGGCTATTATTAAATAAAGCTGCTAGAGCATTCATATACAAGTGTTTGTGTGGGTATATGTTTTCATTTCTCTTGGATAAAAACCTAGGAATGAAATTCTATGAAATGCTAACTTGTGGTGAGTATCTGTTTACTTTTTTTTTTAAATTTTTTGTTGTTATTCAATTACAGTTGTGTGCCTTTTCTCCCCATCCCTCCACCCCACCCCAGCCAAACCCCCACACATGTTTACTTTGTTTTTAAAGATTTAATTTATTTTTTAGAAATAGGGGAAGGAAGGAAAAAGAGAGGGAGAGAAACATCTATGTGAGAGAGAAACATTGATTGGTTTCCTCTCATGTGTACCCCAACCAGGAACCAAACCCGCAGCCCAGGCATGTGCCCTTACTGGGAATAGAATGGGAATTACTTTTTGGTAACAAGTTCTTTGTTTCATAAGTATTTGCAAATATTTTTTCAGTCTGTGGTTTGCATTTTTATTACTTAACAATGTCTTTTAATGAACAAATGCTTTTAATTTTGATGAAGTACAATTATCAATATAAAAATATTTTAATCTTCACCCTAGGATATATTTATTGATTTTAGAGAGGGAGGAAGGGAGAAACATCAATGTGAGAGAGAAATACTGATTGGTTGCCTTCTGCAAATGCCCTGACCCCCACCAGGGCATTGAACCTGCAACCTAGAAACGTGTCCTGACTGGAAATTGAACCCACAACTTTTTAGTGTATGAGACAATGCTCCAACCAACTGAGCCATGCAGCCAGGGCCAATTATCAATATTTTTTATAATTTGTGTTTCTATGTCCTACCTAAGAAATTTTTGCCCAATATCACAAAGGTTTTTCTCTTATGTTTTTTTCTAGAAAATTTATGGTTTTAGCTTTTACGTTTAGATCTCCAACTTGTAACTGAATGCAGGTCTGGCTGTCCGCTGCGTCAAAAGCCAATAATACTCTAGAGACAGGTGCTAATGTAAAGAAAAGTGGTTTATTTAAGTGCTGGCTGCCTGGAAATGGGGGGTTCATCTCAAAGCCCATCTCCACATCTCAGTAGAGGCAGAGGTTTTTATAAAGAGGGAGAGGGGAACAAAACAAAGAGACCAAGGAAAGGGGTTGAAAGGTTCTCTACATACAGATGAGAACAGCCCATTCTGATAAGGCAAGTAATGGTCCAGTGTGTGCTATCCTGGTTTAGTCATCCTGGCTCAAGTCATCCTGGATTTACGTCATCCTGTCTCCATGGTTAAAGGTCAGCAAATCTCCCAGAGCTGGGATGGCTGAAGGTCAGAGTCTGTGTCTTTTGAAGTTAGTTCCTAGGATTCTTCTACAAGTATGTTGTTTATCCACAAGCTACACATTAGCCAGATTCGGCACTTACAGAAACAATGTCAAAAGAATGGTGGGATGGGTTACAATTCCCCACTATTACAAACCCATTTTTAATTTATTATTTTTTATGTGTGGTAAGAGGCAGGAATCTACTTTTTTTTTTTTTTTTTTTGTACATGGATATCTAGAGCACCCTTTCCCCCACCCTCCAGCCCCAGCCACTCCAACTTTAAAAAGGTCTGTTTGGTCCCATTTTCCCAGTTTCCTCTGACCCCCTCTGGTCACCCAATTTTAGCATTTGGGTGTTCCTTCCAACTCCAGCCTTCTCTCTACTTAGAGTTTCTGAGACTGAATGAGTAAATCCCATTTTGCTGACATGCCTCAGAGATATGCGGGTTCAGTTCCAGATCAACAAAATAAAGTGAGCTGTAATGTTTTTGCTAAAGGATGATCTTGCTTTCAAATTCTAAAAAAATGCAACTACTATTAAGTGCAATGAAGTAAAGCACAATAAAACAAGGTTGGCAAGATGGTGGAAGAGTGAATGGAAGCCACACTAACCTCCTTCCAGGACCAATCTAGAATTACAACTAAATTGTGGAGAAATCACCCAGAACAAACAACTGAACAATAGTGAGAGAGAAGCCTTATAACCTTGGACAGACAGAAGAATCATCTTCAGCACTAACTGACTGCACCTGCACAACAGCACACAAGACGTGGTGGGCAGAGCAACCCTCAGTCAAACAGCTGGAGAGAAGGACCCACGAAAGAATGACCCAACAACAATCAAAACCCAATTACATCCAAAAAGCCAGCATAAACAACGTCCCAAGAGCAGCAAGTTCAGGAGATGAAGGAGACTGAACCACTGAATCTTACAGGTCTCTTACCATAGAAGTTCATACCACAAACTCGGGGAGTCAGAACAGATTGGTTTAAGACGCAGAGGCAAACAAGAAGAATCTCACAAACAATGGAAGACAAAGAAACAAACCCCAAATGAAAGGGAAGGAGGAATCCTCAGACAGAATGCCAAATGAAATAGAGGCAAGTCAACTATCAGATATTGAGTTCAAAACAACAGTTATAAGGAAGCTCACTTAGCTCACTGAGAACTACCAGAAACTACAGAGAAACTATGAAGAACTTACTGCAAACTATATACATGAAAAAGGAAATAGAAACTATCAGCAAGAGCCAAGAGGAAATAAAGAATACAATTTCTGAATTGAAGAACACAAAAGCAGCCTAGATGAAGCAGAGGATCGAATCAGCAAGCTGGTGGACAAGGTAGAAAACAACTCCCAGAAAGAGCAAGAAAAGGAAAAAAAGACTCAAAAAGAATGAAGAGAGGTTTAGGGAACAGCAGGATAATGTGAAACATAATAATATCTGTATAATAGGGAGACCAGAAGGGAAAGAATAACAAGGGGTAGAAAACCTGTTTGAAAAAGTAACGATGGGAAACTTCCCTAATTTGATGAGAGAAAAGGACACACAAATCCAGGAAGCACAGAGGGTCCCAGTCTAGAGGAACCCAAAGAGGACTACTCCAAGACACATCACAATTAAAATGATAAAATTCCAAGACAAAGAGAGAATCTTAAAGGCAGCAAGGGAGAAACAAGAAGTAACATACAAGGGAGCCCTGATAAGACTAGCAGCTGACTTCTCAATGGAAACACTACAAGCAAGAAATATTCCAAGTAATGAAAAACAAAGGCTTGCATCTGAGACTACTCTATCCAGCAAGGCTCTCAATTAAAATAGAAGGTGAAATAAGGATTTTCCCAGACAAAAGAAGCCTCAAATAATACAAATCCACCGAACCAGCACCGCAAAATATGCTAAAGGGACTATTTTAAGAAAAGGAAGAAAAAGAGTGAGAGAGAGAGGAACACAGGTACAAGGGGAGTAAAATTGCAATAAATAAGTACTTATCAATAACCTTAAATGTAAATGGATTAAATGCTCCAATCAAAAGACATAGAGTAGCTGAATGGATAAGAAAACATGACAAGTATATATGCTGCCTACAAAATACTCACCTCAGAACAAAAGACCTACACAGACAGAAAGTGAAGTGTTGGGGAAAAAAATATTCCAAGCAACTGGACAGGAAAAAAAAAAAAGCCGGAGTAGCAATACTTATATCAGACAAAATAGACTTCAAAACAAAGGCCATAAAAAGATGTACATGGATATCTAATTGTTCAGCACCATTTGTTGCAAACACTATATTTTCCCTCACTGAATTACCTTGACACTTTGTCAAAAATCAATTTACCATATATGTATATGTTCACTTCTACACTCTATTTTGTTCTATTGATCTACCTGTTCATCTTTATGCCTGTATCATACTGTCTTAATTGCTTAATTGCTATAAGACTCCACTAAGTCGTGAAACCAGATAGTGTCTTGTCTTTTTTCAAAATTTTAGGCCCTTTGCCTTTTTATACAAATTTTATTTTATTTTTTTTACTGGTTTAATAAAGTTTTATTTTTCAAAATGTACAGCTGGTGGGACCTGTTGTTCATGCATCTTCACCAACAGCTGGGGCATCCCCACCTTTGGTGTTTCTGGTGTAAATTACTTGAGCTCTGTGCTTTGAAACTAGTTTAGTAAGTCCTTTACTAAGGAGCTCCTGAAGGGCTGCCCTAACCAAGGAACTGAAGATCTTCAGTCGCTCAGAGACAACAGCTGGGGTTATAAGCTTGTAGTAAGGGACTTCCTTACAGAGTTTATCGTATGTTGCTTTGTCAAACAAGACTGGGTTATTGAGCTTGTCTCGAACTTTGCCTTTGGACCACTTCTTCTTTTTGGCCTTGCCCCCAGATTTGTTCACTGGGTCTTTGTCTTTCTTGGCAGACTTCCCAGCATCTTTCTTCTTCTTGTCATCCTTGGGCGGCATTGTGGACCTTGAGGAGCACTGGATCTCACTGCTACCTGAGAAAATGTTGGACGAACAGGACTTTATACAAATTTTAGAATCTGCTTGTGAATGTATATGAAAAAAATGCTTCCTAAGATTTTGATTGGAACTGAGCAGACTCTACAGAACAATTTGGGGAGAAGAGGCATCTTGGTATTGTCTTCTGATCCATTAGAATAGTATTTCTCTCCATTTATTTAGGTCTTTATTAATTTGTCTAAACAATATTTGGTATTTTCAGTGTACAGGTATTGAACATATTTTGTTAAACTTATGCATACTTATTTCATGTACTTAAAATGCTACTGTAAATGGCACTTTAATGATTTCAACTTAACAACTGTTCGTTGCTAGTGTATAGAAATACAATTGATTTTTTATTTTGAGACATCATTGCTTTTTTTCAGTTTTATTGAGATATAATTGACATATAACATTGTATTACATTTATGTGTTGTGTTGTGACCATTCAAGGCCTGGAAGGTCCATGGCATTTGGGCAAACAGAAAATATTCATGGAACTGTTGGGATGTCTGACATGCCTTTATTCAAGGGTGGGTGAGCCATGCATGCTACAAGCTGTGTGTCCCCCTACATGTCTCTGTGTGGCACATGTTGTGGCCCGCGCTCCCCAGCGTGGTACTTGTCATGGGATCCAGCAGTGATTCCCTACCTGCTTAAATACTAGAGGAAAACAAAGCCAGAAATATGCCAGAAAACTATATAACATAACATAATTCTGCACATGCGAGCCCAGTTCATGTTATGGGAATAGTTTATTGGGCCAGTCCCAAGGCTATGAGAACACTACTTAACAGGCCCCTGCAAGGCTATGGGAACACTGCTTCCCTTTGTTACCCAGACACCTGGGTGAGGAAGCCAGCCTGCCTCTACTTACCCTACAGGTGTACAACATAATTTTTTAAAAGTTTTTATTGTTATTCAATAACAGTTGTCTGCATTTTCTCCCCATCCCTCCACCCCACACCAGCCAAACCAATCTCCCTCTCCCACCTCCAGTCTCCCCCTTGATTTTGTCCATGTGTCCTTTATAGTAGCTACTGTAAACCCTTCTCCCCACTATCCCCTCCCCACTCCACTCTGGCTATTGTTAGATTGTTCTTAATTTCAATGTCTCTGGTTATATTTTGTTTCCTTTTTTCTTCTGTTGATTATGTTCCAGTTAAAGGTGAGATCATATGGTATTTGTCCCTCACTGTCTGGCTTATTTCAGTTAGCATAAAGCTTTCCAGTTCCATCCATGCTGTTGCAAAGGGTATAAGCTCCTTCTTTCTCTCTGCTGTGTAGAATTCTATTTGTGTAAATATACCATAGTTTTTGGATCCACTCGTTTGCTGATGGGCACTTAGGTTGCTTCCAGTACTTGGCTATTGTAAATTGTGCTGCTATGAACATTGGGGTGTACAGGTTCTTTTGGATTGGTGTTTCAGGGTTCTTAGGGTATAATCCCAGCAGCGGAATTGGGGGTCAAAGGGCAGTTCCATTTTTAGTTTTCTGAGGAAATTCCATACTGTTTTCCACAGTGGCCTCACCAGTCTGCATTCCCACCAACAGTGCACTAGGGTTCCCTTTTCTCCGCAACCTCTGCAACATTTGTTTGTTGATTTGTTTATGTTGGCCACTCTGACTGGTGTGAGATGGTACCTCATTGTGGTTTTAATTTGCATCTATCTGATGGCTAGTGATGCTGAGCATCTTTTCATATCTCTCTGGGCCCTCTGTATATCTTCCTTGGAGAAGTGTCTGTTCAAGTCCTTTGCCCATTTTTTAATTGGGTTGTTTGTCTTCCTGGAGTGGAGTCGTGTGAGTTCTTTATATATTTTGGAGATCAGACCCTTGTCTGAGGTATCATTGGCAAATATGTTTTCCCATACCGTTGGTTCTCTTTTTATTGTAATGCTGTTTTCTTTAGCCATGCAGAAGCTTTTTATTTTGATGACGTCCCATTTCTTTATTCTTTCTTTATGTCCCTTGCTTTAGGGAACATGTCTGTGAGGATGTTGCTTTGTGGAATGTCTGAGATTTTCCTGCCAATGTTTTCCTCTAGGACTTTGATGGTGTTACGACTTATATTTAAGTCTTTTATCCATCTTGAATTTATTTTTGTGTATGGCGTAAGTTGGTGATCGAGTTTCATTTTTTTGCACGTAGCTGTCCAGATCTCCCAACATCATCTGTTGAAGAGGCTATTTTTTCTCCTTTTTATGCTCCTGCCTCCTTTGTCAAATATTAACTGACCGTAGAGACTTGAGTTTATTTCTGGGCTCTCTGCTCTGTTCCATTGGTCTATGGGCCTGTTTTTATGCCAGTACCAGGCTGTTTTGATGACAGTGGCCTTGTAATACAGTTTGATATCAGGTATTGTGGCCCCTCCTGCTTTGTTCTTCTTTCTCAAAATTGCTGCAGCTATTCGCGGTCGTTTATGGTTCCATATAAATTTCTGAAATGTTTGTTCTATATCTGTGAAATATGTCATGGGTACTCTAATAGGGATTGCATTGAATCTATAAATTGCTTTGGGTAGTATGGCCATTTTGATGACGTTCATTTTTCCAATCCATGAGTATGGTACATGCTTCCATTTGTTTGTGTCTTCCTTAATTTCTTTCTTCAGTGTTGTGTAGTTTTCTGAGTACAGGTCTTTTACCTCTTTGGTTAGGTTTATTCCTAGGTGCTTTATTTTTCGTGTTGCTGTATCAAATGGGATCTTTTTTTCTGATTTCTGTTTCTGCAGTTTCATTGGTGGTATAAAGGGATGCCTTGGATTTTTGAGTATTGACTTTGTATCCAGCTGTTTTGCCAGATTCGTTTATTAGGTCAAGTGGTTTTTTGGTGGAGTCTATAGGATTTTCCATGTACACTATCATGTCATCTGCAAACAGTGACAGTTTCATTTCTTCCTTTCCAATTTGGATGCCTTTTATTTCTTGTTCTTGTCTGATTGCTGTGGCTAGGACTTCCAATACTATGTTGAATAGGAGTGGTGAGAGAGGGCATCCTTGTCTTGTTCCTGATCTTAGTGGGAAAGCTCTAAGTTTTTCTCCATTGAGTATGATGTTGGCTGTAGGTCTCTCGTATGATGTTGAGGAATTCTCCCTCTATTCCCACTTTGCTGAGTGTTTTTATCAGAAATGGGTGCTGTATCTTATCAAATGCTTTTCCCGCATCTATTGATATGATCATGTGATTTTTGTCTTTGCTGTTGTTTATGTGAGGTATTGTGTTTATGGATTTGCGAATATTGTACCATCCTTGCATCCCTGGGATGAATCCCACTTGGTCATGGTGGATGATCTTCTTAATGTATTGCTGGATGCGGTTTGCCTATATTTTGTCGAGGATTTTAGCGTCTATGTTCATCAGCGATATTGGCCTGAAGTTTTCTTTCCTCGTTGTGTCTTTATCTGGTTTTGGGATTAGGATGATGCTGGCTTCATCAAAAGAGTTTGGGAGTCTTCCATCAGTTTGGATTTTTTTGAGTAGTCTGTGAAGGATAGGGGTTAGCTCTTCCTTAAATGCTTTGTAGAATTCTCCTGTGAAACCATGTGGTTCAGGGCTTTTGTGTGTTGGGAGTTTTTTGATGACTGCTTCAATTTCATCTGCTGTTATTGGTCTGTTCAGATTTTCTGCTTCTTCTTCATTCAGTTTTGGAAGATTATATTTTTCTAGAAATGTGTCCATATCACCTAGGTTTTCAAATTTCTTGGCATACAGTTCTTTGTAGTAATTTCTTACAATCCTTTGTATTTCTGTGGTATCAGTTGTAATCTCTCCTCTTTCATTTCTAATTGTGTTTATTTGGATCCTCTCTCTTTTCTTCTTGATGAGAGTATTTAAAGGCTTGTCAATTCTGTTTATCTTTTCAAAGAACCAGCTCCTGGATTCATTGATCCTTAGAATTGTGCTTTTAGTCTCTATGTCATTTAACTCTGCTCTGATCTTGGTTATTTCCTTCCTTCTGCTTGCTCTGGGCTGTCTTTGTTGTTGTTCCTCCACTTCGTGTAGGCGTAGGGTTAGGTTGTTTGTTTGAAGTGTTTGCATCTTTTTAAGGTAGGCCTGTATTGCTATGAACTTCCCTCTCAGGACTGCCTTTGCTGTGTCCCATAGGTTTGGGGTTGTTGTGAGTTCATTTTCATTTGTTTCCAGAAAGTTTTTGATTTCTTCCCCAATCTCATTCTTGACCTATCATTGTTTAGTAGCATGCTATTCAGTCTCCATGATTTTGAGTGTTTTGGGTTGTTTCCCTTGGGGTTGGTTTCTAGTTTCAGTCCCTTGTGGTCAGAGAAAATGCTTGATATGATTTCAATTTTCTTGAAATTGTTGAGGCTTGTTTTTTGTCCTATCATGTGGTCTATCTTTGAAAATGTTCCATGTACACTTGAAAAGAATATGTATTTTGCTTCTTTGGGATGAAAAGCTCTATATTTATCAGTGAAGTCCATTTCATCTGGGGTATTGTTCAGTGACCCAATATCTTTGTTGGTAGTTTGTTTGGAAGAATGTCCATTTTTGACAGTGGGGTGTTAAAGTCCCCTACTATAATTGTGTTGCTGTCAATATCTTTCTTGAAGTCCTCCAAGATTTTCTTAATGTATTTGGGTGCTCCTATGTTGGGTGCATATATATTTACAATGTTTATGTCTTCTTGGTGGATTCTTCCTTTGAGTATTATGAAGTGACCTTCTGGGTCTGTCTTTATGGCCCTTCTTTGGAAGCCTATTTTGTCTGATATGAGTATTGCTACCCCGGCTTTTTTTTCCTGTCCATTTGCTTGGAATATTTGTTTCCAGCTCTTCACTTTCAGTGTGCGTAGGTCTTTTGTCCTGAGGTGAGTATCTTGTAGGCAGCCTATATACTTGTCATGTTTTCTTATCCGTTCAGCTACCCTATGTCTTTTGATTGGAGCATTTAATCCATTTACGTTTAAGGTTATTATCGATAGGTAGCTATTCATTGCCAATTTTTTGTACCTGTGTTTTTCTCTCTCTCTCTCCTTTCATTCCTTTCCTTACAGCAGCCCCTTTAGCATCTCTTGCAGAGCTGGTTTGGTGGAGGTGTATTCTTTTAGACTTCTTTTGTCTGGGAAACTCTTTATTTGGCCTTCTATCTTGGTCAAGAGCCTTGCTGGGTAAAGTAGCCTTGATTTCAGGCCTCTGGTTCTCATTACTTGGAATATTTTTTGCCATTCTCTTCTGGCTTGGAGCGTTTCCATTGAGAAGTCAGTTGCTAACCTTATTGGGGCTCCCTTGTATGTTACTTCCTGTTTCTCCCTTGCTGCCTTTAAGATCCTCTCTTTGTCTTGGAATTTTGCCATTTAAATTATGATGTGTCTTGCAGTGGGCCTATTTGGGTTCCTCTTGCCTGGGACTCTCTGTGTTTCCTGCATTTGGGTGACTTTTTCTCTCATCAGATTAGGGAAGTTTTCCATCATTACTTTTTCAAACAGGTTTTCTATCCCTTGCTCTTCTTCTTCTCCTTCTGGTATTCCTATTATACGCATATTGTTACGTTTCATATTGTCCTGCATTTCCCTGAACCCCTCTTCATTCTTTCTGAGCCTCTTTCTTTTCTTGCTCTTTGTGGTTTTTTTCTACCTTGTCCTCCAGTTCGCTGATCCAGTCCTCTGCTTCATCGAGTCTGCTTTTGATTCCTTCTACTGTGTTCTTCAATTCAGAAATTGTATTCTTTATTTCCTCTTGGCCCTTGTTGATAGTTTTTATTTCATTTTTCATGTTGATATATTTTGCAGTGAGTTCATTGTAGTGTCCCTGTAGTTTTTGGTAATTCTCTGTGATCTCATGAATCTTCTTTATAACCAATTCCTTGAACTCAGTATCTGATAGTTGACTTGCCTCCTTTTCATTTAGTATTGTTTCTGAGACTTCCCCCTTTCCTTTCATTTGGGGATTGTTTCTTTGTCTTTCCATTGTTTGTGAGACTCGTCCTGTTAACCTCTCCTTCTCTAAATTTCTCTGTTTTGATCCCCTGGTTTTTTTGTGTAAACTTCTGTGATAGAATACCTGTGAGATTTAGTGGTACAGTCTCTGTGATCTCCTGATCTTACTGATTTTGGGCTGTGGTTTATGTTGGCTCTGTGTATGTCTTTTTTTTTTTTTTTTGGTTCTTTTTGTGTCTTTCTTTGGTGGGTCTTTCCCATCAGCTGGGTATCTGAGGGTCAGTCTGTCCCCCACCTCTTGTTTTCTGTTGTGCAGTTGTGGACAGGTTGTGTTGGATCTGGTTCTTCCATGTGTACAAGGTTTTGAGGCTTTTCTCTTGCTCTTGTTCAGTTGTTTTTTCTTAGTAATTTCTTCATTATTTATTTGTATTTTCAGATAGGTCCTGGGTTGACTTAGTGTGACTTCCACTCCCTCCTTCACCTTCTTCTGTTCTTATCTGTTGGTGTTTCCTTTGTTGGTGAGTTTCCTCTTCCAGGAGGTATCCTGGTGTTCCCAACTTCTACCCACTCTTTTTTATGGTAGGCCTCCTCTGGGCTATGGGTGTGCATGCAGAGCCTTCCTTGATTCTCACTCTCCCTGGTGCCTGTGTTCTCAGTTCCCTCCAAGATGAGGTGTGGACAGTCCCGGGTCGATATATACAGTCCCCGGGGTTGCGCACACTCCCCAATATAATGATTTTGTAGTAGGTAGTTAGGTAAGCATGAACCTAGTAAGAACAATAGGCCAGGTGCAGAGAGTTACCAGGGTGGAGAGCTCTGGATGCCTATCAATGGGCAAAACTATAAGCCCTTACATGACCACTCCTAAACATAAACTACTAGAGATGACATCGAGGACTCAGCTGTGTTTAAGCTCCAAGCCCAGAGAAGCAGTAAAATCAGAGCAATACCATGGTCTGCCTCAGGACCAGCTGCATTGACTAATGACCCCCTTTTTCTGGGCTGACCAATCAGTGGAGACCAAAACCCTGAGGGGGGCACCCCTGGAAAGCTGGAGATCCTCCCCTGAGACCTCCAGATAAAAGCCCTTAAGACAGGGATCCCTGTGTGCTCACTCTCTCTTTTTCTGGAGCATGTGTGAACCTTTCCTCCCTCTTTCATCTCTCAAGGTGTCTCTCCCTCTCCCTCTCCCTTAAACACCAAGGACCCTACTTTTGCCTCTGTGACTCATTTCCAGGGCCCATTTTTTCTATGGCTCACTTCTTCTATCTCTGTGACTTTCTAAATAGACTTTCTCTTACAGTTTGAGTCTTGGCTCTGGATTCTTTCTTAGGCAGAACTCAAATACCAAGTTTCCTGAACTGAGTTCTAACACCTGGTGCCATTTTGGCACTAACAATTTGATATGTATGTCATATAGTTAATATTCATCACCTCACATAGTAACAATTTTTTTCCTTGTGATGAGAACTTTTAAGATCTGATCTCTTTGCAATGTTCATATATACACATACTGAATATATTTCACATATATTCTTAAATATAGTTACCATGCTGTACATTTCATCCCCATGATTTATTTATCTTACAACTGAAAGTTTATACCTTTTGACCACCTTCAGCCATTTCCCCATTCCCCACTCCCTGCCTCTGTAGCCATCAGTGTATTTTCTGTATCTATGAACTCAGCATTTTTTCCTTCACTCAAGGGCATTTTTTTATTGCTTTCAGAGAGAGAGAAAGGAAAAGAGGAAGAGAGAGAAAGACAAACATCAATCAGTTGCCCTTGTGAACATGCCCCAACTGGGGACTGAACCCCAAACCTGGGTATATGCCCTGACTGGGAATTGAACCCAAGACTTTTGGTCTACAGGACAACACTCCAACCAACGGAACCACATGGGCCAAGCTCAGGGGTTTTTTTTAGATTTCACATATAAGTGAAATCATACAGTATTTGTCTTGAATGTTTTCTTGATTCTACCAACGTGTGCTAGGGTGACCAACCATTCTGGTTCATCTAGGACTATCCTTTTTCAGCACTAAAATTCTTACATCTGGTAAACTCTTCCTTGGGGTGAGAAAACTACTTTCCAGTGATGGGTACAGAAAGTTAGGGGAAGGGTAAAAAACTTAAAGGTGGCCCCCCAAAATAGGGGCTGAAAACAACACTGGTATTAACTTCCTGCCAAGATGGAGGTATAGGTAGATACACTGTGCCTCCTCACATAACCACAATAAGGACAACAACAAACAAAAAATAAACAGAATTGCCAGAAGATCAAACTGTATG
Organism: Desmodus rotundus; assembly: GCF_022682495.2. Classification (NCBI taxonomy): domain Eukaryota; kingdom Metazoa; phylum Chordata; class Mammalia; order Chiroptera; family Phyllostomidae; genus Desmodus; species Desmodus rotundus. The sequence continues at coordinate 109,106,679 of NC_071388.1, forward strand.
GAAGTCTGACAACCAAGGAGTTAAAGAAGAAACATTCATCCAGACCAGTAGGAGGGGCAGAGATGAGCAGCCAGGCAGAGGGGACTTGCAGCAAGGCAGCAGCTCATGAACCGTGCGGTCCCACTTCTTTTGTGTTGGGATAATCCAGGAGGAACAACTGGGGAGTGAGACAGACCATGCAACCCAGGGTTCCAATGCAGGGAAATAAAGCCTCAAAACCTCTGACTGCAAAAGTCTGTGGAGGTTGTGGTAGTGGGGGGAACTCCCAGCCTCACAGGAGAGTTTGTTGGAGAGACCCATAGGGTCCTAGGATGTACACAAACCCACCCACCTGGGAATCAGCACCAGGAGAGCCCAATTTGCTTGTGGCTAGTGGAGGAAGTTACTGAAAGCTGGTCAAAAGCCCAGCAAGTGGCATTGTTCCCTTTTGGACCCCTCCTCCACATACAGCACCACAACACAACAAAGTGCGTTGTCTTGCCCTGGCAAATACCTATGGTTCTGCCCTTTTCTACATAATGGGTGAGCTGAGAAAAAAAAGTGGCCCAAATGAAAGAACAGATCAAAACTCCAAAAAATAAAAAAATACAGCAAAGAGATGAAGAGATAGCCAACCTATCAGATGTACAATTCAAAACACTGGTAATCAGGATGCTCAAAGAAATGGTTGAGTATGGTCACCAAACAGAGGAAAGAGTGAAGGCTATGAAAAGTGAATTAAAAGAAAATGCAGTGAACCAACACTGACGGGAAGGAAACTGGGACTCAAATTAACAGTTTGGAGCAGAAGGAAGAAATAAACATTCAATCAGAACAGAATGAAGAAACAAGAATTCAAAAATATGAGGAGAGGCTTAGGAACCTACAGGACAACTTTAAATCTTTCAACATCTGAATCATAGGGGTGCCAGAAGGAGAAGAGGAATAGCAAGACATTGTAAACTTATTTGAAATAATAGTGAAAGAAAACTTCCCTAATTTGGCAAAGAAATAGACACACAAGTCCAGGAAGCTCAGAGAGTCCCAAAGAAGTTGGACCCAAGGAAGCACACATCAAGGCACATCATCATTACATTACCCAAGATTAAAAATGAGAGATTCTTAAAAGCAGCAAGAGAAAAGGAGACAGTTATCTACAAAGGAGTTCCCATAAGACTGTCAGTTGATTTCTCAAAAGAAACCTTGCAGGCAAGAAGAGGCTGGAAAGAAATATTCAAAGTCATGAAAGTCAAGGACCTACATCCAAGATTACTGTATCTAGCAAAGCTATCATTTAGAATGGAAGGGCAGATAAAGTGCTTCCCAGATAAGGTCAAGTTAAAGGAATTCATCATCAGCAAGCCCTTATTATATGAAATGTTAAAGGGACTTATCTAAGGAAAAGAAGAAGATCAAAAATTATGAACCGTAAAATGACAGCAAACTCACAACTAGCAACAACCGAACCTAAAAAAAACAAAAACAAACCCCAAAACTAAGGAAACAACTAGAACAGGAAGAGAATCACAGAAATGGAGATCACATGGAGGGTTATTAGCGGGGAGAGGGAGGGGGGAAATGTGGGAAAAGATACAGGGAATAAAATGCATAAATGGTAGGTACAAAATAGACAGGGGGAGGGATTAAGAATAGTATAGGAAATGTAGAAGCCAAAGAACTTATAAGTATGACCCATGGTATAAACTAAGGTGGGGGAATGAGGGTGGGAGGGTGGAATTGTGGGTGTGAGGGGCAGCAAAAGGGAATAAAGGGGGGGTGGAAATGGGACAACTGTAATAGCATAATCAATAAAGTATATTTTTTAAAAAAGAAAACAACACTGGTATTAATGCCAAATGGACATGGGACTTATTGTCTAGTCTGTGTTGTTGATGATGATAACCATGATTTGCAGTTGACAATAATGGCTCATTCATCATCGTACCACTTGTAGTGATGTGATTAACTGTACTGTATTTGGAGCATGAATATCCAGTTTGTCTGTGGATTAGCTGTTGAGCTTTGTATTGAGACAATGCTAGTTTCATTTTTAACATGGTGAATTTTGTGGCCATCTTTTTTTTGAAGTTCATATAATGGATATGATAATGATTACAATACCAATTCCAGAATGAACCAGAGATCATGGTCATTTAGAAGCCTAAATAACTGTCTGATTTTAATGACAGCTAGAATGACACACACAACTGGGTTAGGGAGGTAAAAAATCAAAAGGAGAATACTGAACAACATGCAGAAAAGAATTTGGGATTGGGCATGGGGGAGAAAGGAATGTGAAAGCACATGTAGAAACTAATTCTCACAAGTCCCCAGTGAGACAGGCAAGTACTTCTAAATTCATCAAAAGGGTTTTTTTTTGTCTCCCCAAAAGACAACAATTTGCAGTTGAAAATAGTGGCCATCAATTTAAAAAAAAGAAAAGAAAGAAAAAGGAGGAAGAAGAAAGAAAATAGTGGCCACTGAATTAGCTTAGGCATATACGAATAAGCCTATTGCTCTTTTGATTTTTCTCTGAAACTGAGTAAACTTAAATTTCTATTCAAAAGATGTAACTGAATTATCCTGTGGATGAACAAAAGGCAAATTTTGATAATAATTTGTTGGCCCTTTACAGTGTAGTGCTGATTCTGTCATATCCTACCAATGATCACACTCTCTAAAGTATACCAAGTGCTGAGCCAAATCATGGCAATAAAAAAAATGTTCACCTACTTTAATTTGAAAAATGGAATTTCAGATTGTCTTTTGATTTCTATGAAGATTTTAATGAGACTTCAGGGAAAATAAAACAAAGGAATGTTAATTCTATTTTGTCCATATACAAAGGAGACTTTGCTCATCTGTCTGCATACTTAGCAGACAGTGCAGTTGTAAAGTTTTGCAAATGACATTTAGTCTATGTCTTTTTCCAAAGAAAATGAAAAGAGCTTACCTGCTAAATGTTCTGCATGCCTGTGCACAACATGGCTAACAGAGTGTGGTTGGCTTCCTGCAATACTGAAGCTTTCATAATGAAAGGTTGCGTTACTTTTCAATTTTCTCCAGACACACACTTAATGAGTTACTTGACATTCTAGAATTGGAAGGAGATGGTCTCCTTTAGACATGTACCTACAAGATGCCTGTCACTGTTGCAACTCATAGAAAAGATGTTAAAAAGTTAGTCTGCCATAAACCCATATTTTCAAACTGTGGGATGAGAAGAATGTCCTTTTGTAATTTGGAAATATATTGAGAATGAGAATGGAGAAAAGAACTGTATTCAAAGAGAAATTTATAACCTGTTCGTCCAAAATTGTTTGATGATCTTCAAAGAGACCATAAGTGTCCTGAAAAAGGATAAACTGACTGTACCTGAGCTGTTCAATATTATGTATAGATAGTGACAAAAACCCATGTAATGAAAAATAACTCTTTTATGGGGAAATAAAATGCCAGAAAAAGACAATTAATTTACACAAGACTTTCTCATTTCTTTACTAAATCTGGAATGTATTTGTAATCTAACTTGAAGTTCCTAAGTTCAAATATCTCTGGGCATTAAAACTATTGAGAGAGAGAGAGAGAGAGAGAGAGAGAGAGAGAGAGAGAGAGAGAGAGAGAGAGAGAGGTGTTTAACTTATGTGATCCAGTGTACTTCAAAATATTTGAGTAAGAATAATGGATGTTTTATACATGGATACCCTATGTGATGAATTTATAGATGCAAAGGAACAGACTGACAAAAGCTGGTCTACCAAAAACAGCCTGTAGCTACAAAGTGGATGGACTTTTTTGGAGAGCTGGGAACTAGCCCATGTAAGTCTAAAAACCTACTGTTGTTAGTAAGATCCTAAGTATTCCATGCTCAAATGATTTTGTTGAGAGGATTGTTAGTTTTTTGCCATCATATTGAACAGACAGCAGAAATCAGTGCATGTGGGTTTAATAAAAGCAGGGTTACAAGTTGAAGAATTTTATGTTTGCCTGTATTTAGTTTGATCACAACATTAAAAAAGGGTTTCTTAAAGGCTGCAGGCAAGGAAACAGAAAGAGGTAAAATATTGGTCATCATTGCACCCTCCAATTAACAAGAGGGTGCTCAACCTAATTTTCACGGGCTGGGACCAAAATGCAAGCCACAGAAATAGTCATTGAACTATGAGGGCAAGGATTTGCTATGGTTATTGGAATGGCATCTGAAGCCCCAGTCTCTGGAATACAATCCTGTCTTCATTGTGTCCTTTGATGGGAATACTGAGATTCAGAGAAGTGAATAAAATTGACCAGGCTCACACTCATAAGTGTAAAGTCAAGATCTGAATCCATGTTTAAGACAGTCTAAAAGCCTCAACTATGTTATATACTACCTGGTGGGGAGGGAACTCTGGAGTCATTACAAAGGAAGACCCACTTATCTGTTCTTTCCATCAACCTCTAGGTATTGCGCATTTCACAAATGGAAGGTAAGATCCTTCACCAGCTGAGTATGATTTGCTTTATTGTGATACTCACTTTATTATGGTGGTCTGGAACTGAAACCATAGTATCTCTGAGGTATGCCTTTACTCGATTTATTGCAGTGGTCTGGAACTGAACCTGCAATATCTCCAAGTTTAGTAGCCTGATGATGATGGAACAAAACTGTAAGGATTCATTTTGGGTGACACTTTCTTTGGGAAAATGACTGCTCCAATTATCTATCCCATCCTGGGTCAGCCTTCAGATTGGAAGTGGCAGTGTTGCGCCTTCTTTAGCCCTTCTGTTGAGAACTGCAGCATCAGCTCTCACTGAGGACTGTTCATTTATGACAATATCAAACTAAATTCATGCCTAACAGTTGTAGTGAAGACTTGCTAGGAATGTCTTCCTCTTTCATTTTATAATTTGATTAGGCAACAGAGCTGATTAAGTTTGCCTAGAGGTGATGATAATGGGATCTCCATCTGGTTCTTGGTGAAAGGAGACAACTAGTTATGTTCTGAAGTATCAGCAGACCAGGATCAAGACCTATATGTGACATCAGAATTAGAGCTCAGCAGATATTTACCAAGCAATCAACATGTGCCAAATGGATACGTAGGTAAACACAGCTTGCCTCTTTGCGAAACCACAGCAAAAATTACAACTAGATTACAAAACAAGTATCACCCAGAATCATCAGAAAATCGAGATTTTGGAAGTCAGACAACCAAGGAGTGAAAGAAGCCACAATCATCTAGATGGGTAGGAGGGGCAGAGACACAGAGAGGTGCGGAGACACACAGAGATGCAAATGGAAAGCCCTGCACCCATGTGTGATGGATAAAAATTGGGAAGGATACCTCAGAAATGAGGGATCCCAGCCCCACAACCAGATCACCCAGCCCAGGGTTCCAGCAATAGGAAAATAAGTCCCCATAACTTCTGGCTATAAAAACCAGTGGGTGTTTGTGGGGAACCATTCCCAGCGTGGGATATGTGGCTCAGCCCCCACTCAGAAAAGCCAGTGGGGAGCGAGGTTGGCGGGCAGGACCCACGTCCATGGGTAGGTTCTCCAGTGGGAAATCAGGCCTGCATTGTATCTTGACTGCTATGAGACTTGATCTTGCTAAAACTCCCTCACCCTGAATTGAGGCAGCAAATGTTTACTGAGTATCTTCATCTCCCTAAAGTCTTTGCTAAACCACCCAAGTATGGAGTGTGAGTAGCTTCCCCCTTGAGCTGTAACATCCTTCTCTTTGAAGTAATTAGCAGTGTTCTGTCCTTTGTCCTCCTTAAAAGGTTCACCTGTGGTGAACCTGTGCATAGTAAATGAGGACCATCCTCCATGTAATGTGCCCAGAAAAACAATAAAAGCCTGTCCAGGTGGGGGGTCAGGGGCCCTTTCTCTAACTTGGAGAGCGGCCACGCAGCCCCTTTTTCTCCACAGGATTTCTGTAGTCTATGTGTATGTGTATATTGCAACCACAACAACAGATCCTGCTGGCCGGGATCTGCGTCAGGGGTTCAAGCAGCAGAAGAAACTACAGGGTTCTCAGGGGTCTCCTCTTAAAGGGCCCACAATGGACTTAGGACTTATTCAGACTCACTGCCTCTGGGCTTCAGCACCAAGGCAATAGCTGGGAGGGTACCAGTGGTATACAGGAAGAAATTGAAGTGACTGGCATCAGGGCGAGTGCCAGGAGATAGCTTCCTCCTGGATAACTCCAGAGGCCAGACTGCAGCATTGTCCACTCTCTGAGCTTTCCCCCACACAGAACCACAGAGCGGTGACATGGGTTGCCCCACCCTGGTGATTACCTAAGGCTCAATCCCATCCAACTTACTGGTGTGTGTTTCTATAATAGGCCATGCTGTAACAGGGTGCGGCCAAGGATGGGGGTGGTAAATAGGGATTTGTAATGGGGTCCAGAACTCAGTGTCCAGGAAATATTAGAAATATATATATATATATAGGATGTCCTCTCCCCGACAAGTCTGAGCTGGGGGATGGGACGCATGGAGAAGGGCCATTGAGAGTTGTTTTGGATAGCAACAGTTTTGCAGATAACTTCTAGAACAGTCATTTAACATATCTATAACATTTAACTGGTTTCATAGATATGTTAAACAGCTGTGGCCTTGCTTTGAGCCAGGGGGATGGGAGTGACTTCAACCCATGATGTAACTGGGGGGCAACTCCTCCTGGTTACAGAGCCTGCGTAAGAGCTTGGAGATAATTGGCTCCACACCACAGGTCCACACCTGTCCAGACTTAATATGGCAGCCCAGTAAAGCTTGAAAAATATGGGAATACTGGCAGCTGTGGCCAATTGTGGGAAGAGTTGGAAATGGGACTGCAGAGGAAGATTGGTGCTGGGATTTAAATCCAGGCACCACAGCCATGTGGCATCTTTTTGGGACCACGCGGCTCGGGCAGAGAAGAACCACGGACTTCTATTTCTTTTTCTGAGATACGGTACCCCAGACTGGGAAGAGGGGGAAGGAAGGACTGTGCATTTGTGGGTATTCTAAAGGACTTTGGGATCTCAATGAAGACATTATGTCATTACTCTTAACTTTGTATAACTCTTTAAATAAATAATCCCTTTCCTTTTCATCAATCTCTGGCATTGAGAGATGTCTTTCCCTGGTGGCTGGCAAGGCAAACCTAGTACGGGGTGGGGGACCCCTGGAGCACAAGGGTAGGTCCATTTGGTAATAGTATGTTGTTCACCTCTTCCCCTCCTCCAGTCTGTTCTGTAGGGAGTCAAAGCAGCTCTACCAGTACACAGAAACAAACACAGAGAGACTTCCAAAATGAGGAGACAGAGAAATATGGCCCAAATGAGAAACCAGAACAAAACTCCAGAAAAAAAACTAAATGAAATGTAGATAAGCAATCTATCAGATGCAGAGTTCAAAACACTGGTTATTAGGATGCTTAAGGAATTCCTTGAGTAGTTCAGCAACATAAAAAACAGCTAGGCAGAAGTGAAGTTTACACTAAGTGAAATAAAGAAAAATTTACAGGGAACCAACAGAGTGGATGAAGCCAAGAATCAAATCAATGATTTGGAACATAAGGAAGAAAAAAAGATTCAATCAGAATAGCAAGAAAAATAAAAGAATACATACAAAAAAGGAGGATAGGCTAAGGAGCCTCTGGGATATCTCAAAACGTACCAACATTTGAATCGTAGGGGTGCTGGAAGGAGAAGAAGAAGAGCAAGATATTGAAATATTATTTGTAAAAATAATCAAAGTAAATGTCCCTAATTTGGTGAAGGAAACAGACATACAAGTCCAGGAAGCACAGACAGTCCCAAACAAGGCGGACCCAAAGAAGAGCACACCAAGTCACATCATAATTAAAATGCCAACGATTAGAGATAGAATCTTAAAAGCAGCAAGAGAAAAGCAGATAGTTACGTACAAAGGAGTTCCCAGAAGATTGTCATCTGATTTCCCAAAAGAAATTTGGCAGGCTAGATGGGACTGGGAAGAAGTATTCAACGTGATTAAAAAAGCAAGGACCTGCAACAAAGATTACTCTATCCAGTGAAGCTATCATTTAGAACTGAAGGGCAGATAAAGTGCTTCCCAGACAAGGTAAAGCTAAAGGAGTTCATCATCACCAAACCCTTATTATAGGAAGTATCAAAGGGACTTATTTAAGAAAAAGAACAAACTATGAAAGATGCCAACAAACTCACAACTATCAACAACTGAACCTAAAAAAACAAAAACAGACTAAGCAAACAACTAGGACAGGAACAGAATCATAGAAATGGAGATTACATGCAGGGTTACCAGTTGGAAGGAGGAAAGAGGAGAATGGGGGGAAAGGTGCAGGGATTAAGAAGTACAAATTGGTAGGTATAAGATAGAGGGATGTTAAGAACAGTATAGGTAATGGAGTAGCCAAAGAACTTATATACATGACCCATAGACATGAACTAAGGGGGGTGATTGCTAGCGGGAATAGAGGGTACTTGGCGGAGGGGGGCAAAGGGGGAAAAATTGGGACAACCTAATAGTATAATCAATAAAATACATTTAAAATTTTTTAAAAGAGGTGAAAATATCCTCCGTATCATAGGATAGAAATGACATTGTTATTTTTTATTAAATACTGGTATTGTCTGTTTAATTAGTACTATTGTATTTACATTCTCCTTTTAAAAAGTCTTACATGTACTGTATGTGTCTTTAAAAAAAAAGACTTTACTTTTGTAGAACACTTTTAGGTTCACAGCAAAACTGAGGAAAAAACCCAGGGATTTCGCATATAGCCTCTGCCCTCACAGATGCATAGCCTCCCTCATTATCAACATACCCCATCAGATTGGTATATTTGTTACAACTGACGAACTTACTTTGACATGAAAGTCACCCAAAGTCCACAGTCTTTACATTACTGTTGTTCTCGATGTTTTACATTAAATGAATTTGGAAAAATATATAATGACACATATCCATCAATATAGTATCCTACAGAGTGACTTCATGGTCCTAAAAATCCTCCATGTTTCATCTATTCATTTCTTGCCCTCCTACCCCTGGCAACTACTGATCTTTTTACTGTCTTCATAGTTCTACCTTTTTTCAGGATATCGGATAGTTGGAATTGTTAGTGGTGATTGTTAGACCTCAGTTCTTGAGTTTGGCTAAGAAAGAATTCAGAGCCAAAAACTCTTAACTCAAGAAGTTTATTTAAAAAGTCACAAAGGTAGAAGAAGTGAACCAGCTGGGCTGCATGGATTCAGGAGACAAGTGACAGAGGCTAAAAAAAAAGGGCCCTTGGAATTTAGGAGAAAGAAATCAAAGGTATGTGCCTGAAAACTTAGAAGTTGCAGGAGTACGTGTGTGTGTGTGTGTGTGTGTGTGTGTGAGTGTGAGAGAGCGAGAGCACTAGCGAGCACCAGTGCATCAGCACGTGAGCCAGCTGGGTCACCTTGTGTTAACCATTTTTACTTGTTTTCTAAATGTGAGGATTTTAGGGAGGTCTCAGGTGATGATTTCAATAGATCATTCATCATCAGCTTTTCAGGGATATCCTTTCAGAGATGTGGTCTCAACTGATTGGTCAGCACTAGGGTAAGGGGGTCATCAGACTTTGCATCTGGTCATGAATTCAGCCTTGGCTTCATTGCTTCTGTATGGTTTTGTTGCTTCTCTGAGCTTGGAGTTGAAACACAGCTGAGGCTTGGATGTTATCTGTAGTTTAACCACAACTCTGTCTCTGTGGTCAACAGACTGAAGGCCTTGTTCCTAAGATTATTTTATGTTGATCAGAACCTCATTGCCCTGGGGGCATTAATGCTTAAAGGAGTGGTTGCGTAAGGACTTGTATGGCAGACAAATGAGGCTACTCTTCTGTTCGCTTGTTCCTCCTCTAAGGGGTTTCTAAACCACATGACTAAAGACATATTAGGGGAGCAAAGTTCACGCTGGGGAAGAGGTCCTAGCCTATAATCTTTTCCTCTAGTTCTGCCTGCTGCTAGTCACCTGAGACTTTCCACCCTGGTGACATTCCCTACCTGGCCTATCCTTCTTGCCCTGCTCATGCCTAACTACCCACCCTATCAGAATCATATAGCATGTAGCCTTATCCATGTTTGTTTCTTAAAATAAATTGCTGTTTCAGAAGACAGAAACATTATAAAACCATTTTTATATTTCTTTCTCACACATATATTTGTTTAACTAGTCCTATTGCCATTGTTACTAATCCTATCATTGTTTAACATTTATATAACAGAAAAGTAAATAACAGACAATATTATTTCAAATAAACACCTATTTTCCATATATGTATAATTGTATTATTTCAGATAAACTATTTCTTCATATTTCTGTTTTTTTAATAAAAGATTTTATTTATTTTTAGAGAAAGGAGGGAGAAAGTGAGGGAGAGAAATATGTGAGAATGTGGATGGATTGGCTCTCCTCTGCACCCCAACCAGGGACCAAGCCATAACCCAGGCATGTGCCCTGACTGGAATAGCAGGCAACCTTTCATTTTCCTGCACCATCCCCAACCAACTGAGCCACACTACTCAAGGCTCATATTTCTATGTTAAAGTAACATATACACATATATGCCTATTATTTAAAATATATATTATTATTGATTTTTGTGGTGTCTGATAGAGCTGTGACCCTGGTTGCATCTCTAAAGTTGGTCTCTTGGATACAGGTCCCACCTCCTCCTTTGCCCTGGCTTTAAGGAAGGACGCAGAGCCGACTAAGACCGGTGGTTGCCAGCCAGGCTCAGTCTACTGATGACGGCAGGCACCGCAGGAGCTAACTGTTGGCAGGTGAAACGTGGAAGGTACCATGACGCAGGTAACCCAGCCTTGAGGAGGCCTTCCTCTGGGAAAGCTTCCAGGAGGAAGCTGCCTCAGCTGGACTTCGGAGGCAGAGGGAAGAAGGAAGAGCGAAGGGCGGCAGGGGGATTGGACATCTGAGGGGTGGCATGTGGAGGAGAGCGGAGGCCGGCCCTAGTCCTCTTCTGGAAATTGACTGGTCCAAACCGGCTTGCAAAGCTCGGGTTTCCCTCCTACTGCCCACTCCTTCTGGTGTCCAGGCTTTGGGGAGGCCATCGCGCTGCAGCGCCAGCTTTATAGCTCCATGGAAGTCAAGAGCCCTCAGTGCTTCTCCCACCCAGCAGTTGCTACGTCCCTCCTTCCACGGACCGCTGCGGTGCCCCACCCCTGCCAGGGCGTCTGCAGGCAGCGCTGCTTCCACCTAGTCAGTGCCCCTGCCTGCGCAAGGAGGTGCGGGGAAAGGAGGTAGGGAGAGGTGGGAGGATTGCAGGTTTGCTGGGGTGGGGAGGGACGAAAGGCTACTGCCAAAATCAAGGTTTGCATCCTCTGCCTTGCAGACCAAAACTGGCATGTCTTACGTTTTTGTTCTGCATAAGAGCCAAGAAGGGTTATTCCGTTTTTCAAATGTTGAAAAATACCAAAAGATGAGTATTTTACAACAAATGAAAATTGTATTAAATTCAAATTTCAGTGTCCAAGAAAAGTTGTATTGGAAAAGCAGTGCTCATTTGTTAAGTGTGTCCACGGCTGATGGTTGCTTCTCAGGACAAGGCAGAATTGAGCAGTCCGGAGAGACTGCATGGTCCCTGCTGACATTCCAGTGGGTGCTCAGGCCCCAGCTATTCAGGAGGCAACTCTGAGGATAGTACACTCTGGGGTGGGGGGTGGACTGTGGCCTGAGGGAGGAGACTCCCACCCTGGGGAGCCATTCCAGCCCTGCTAAGCTTCCCAGGGTTTGTCAGCTAGCAGGAGAGCCCTTCTCACCAACTCTGAATCTGTCCTCCATGGGGCTGGGCTCCCAGCTTCAACATGAGGACCCAGTTTTGTCCCACACCATCTCTGGGAGCCCTACACTATGTGGTGTGGCAAGGCCCCCAGGCGGGCCATATGGTCCCAGCTGAGTAATGTTGCTACTGGTTACCCATTAATTAGCTAGTCCTAACACAAAGTTCAAAGAAATCAGGCCTGCACATTTATTGACTGGTGCGTCCCAGAGACAGTGACAGGACTCATCACCTGCAGCCCAGGGCAAACTGTTTTGGCATCCAGGTTCTGGTCTTACAACCATTCTGGCTTCATTCAATATTTTTCAAACTTTTAGAAAAAAACAAAAACAAACCCCTCAACTCTAAGAAATACATTTACAGCCCACAGCTTCACAAAACTATCCCTATTGTACTTGATGTACTTTTTCATTTTTTATATATATAAGATTTTGTTCATTATTTTTACAGGGGAAGGGAAGGAGAAAGAGAGAGAGAGGGAAACATCAATATGTGAGAGAAACATCGATTGGTCAACTTCCATAGGCCCCTGCCAGCACCTGCAGGCACCCTGACTAGCCCAAAACCAAGGCATGTGCCCCAGCAACACTTTGCCTTGCAGGACAACACTCAACCAACTGAGCCATGCCAGTCAGGGCTTTACCTGATGTACTCTTGCCATTGTCTATTTGTTTCTATTTTTTATTTTTTTATTTTATTAAATTATATCTTACTGATTATGTTATTACAGTTGTCCTGATGTTTCCCTCTTTGATCCCCTCCACTCAGCACCCCCTACTCCATCAGGCAATCCCCACACCCTTTTTCATGTCCAGGGGTCATGTGTATAAGTTCTTTGGCTACTCCCTTTCCTATACTGTCCTTTACATCCCCACGGCTGTTCTGTAACTAACTACTTGTACTTCTTAATCCCCTCAGCTCTCACCCATTCTCCCACACACCCCCCCCCATCTCTTTATGTTTAACCTTTGGCATTTTAATTATGATGTGTTTTGGCATGGGTCTCTTTGCATCCATCTTGTTTGGGACTCTCTATGCTTCCTGGAATTGCATGTCTATTTCCTTCATCCAATTAGGGAAGTTTTCTTTCATTATTTTTTAAAATAGATTTCCAATTTCTTGCTCTTTCTCTTCTCCCTTTGGAAACCCTGTGGAGCGAATGTTGGATTGCTTAAAGATGTCCTGCAGGCTGCTTATACTATCCTCATTTTTTTGGATTGTTTTTTCTTCTTCTTGCTCTGATTGGTTGTTTTTTGCTTCCTTATGTTCCAAATCATTAATTTGATTCTCGGCTTCATGCACTCTACTGTTGTTTCTCTGTAAATTGTTTTTTATTTCAATTAGTGGATCCCTTGTTTCTGACTGGATCTTTTTTATGCTGCTGAGGTCCTCACGAAGTTTCTTGAGCATTCTTATAACCAGTGTTTTGAACTCTGCATCTGCTAGATTGCTTATCTCCATTGTGTTTAGCTTTTTCTCTGGAGTTTTGACCTGTTCTTTCATTTGGCCCCATTTCTTTGTCTCCTCGTTTTGGCAGACTCCCTGCTTTTGTTTCTGTGTATTAGGTGGAGCTGCTTTGACTCTGTGTCTTGGTATCGTGGCCTAATGTAGTAGGTGTCCTGTAGCGTCCAGTGGCACAGGTCCCCTACCACCCCAGCTGGGTACTCAAGATGTACCCTTTGTGTGGGCTGAGTGCACTCTTCTTTTATAGTTGAGCCTTGGTCGTTGTTGGCAGGTGAATGGGAGGGATTTGCCCAGGCCAGTCAGCTGCAAGGATTGGCTGTGACCACTGACCACCAACCTCCACCCTCCATGGAGGATCAGCTGTGCAGGGAAAGGGTGGTGGTGCTCCGACGTGATCTGTAGCTGTCCACTGGGTACGCTGGCCTTGGGGTTTCCCGGGGTGATGCAGGCCAAGGTCAGCCCCTTCCCCCACCCCCATGTTTTTTTGCCTGGGGCCACCCTGTCTGAGTCATAAAGCAATCTGACATGGCTGCTACTTGTGCTGGGCTTGGAGATTTCCAGGCAAAGCCAAGCTGTGAATCTAAGCTGCTAGCTTTGGGCCTGAAGCTCACTGAGGCCAGCTGCTGCTTCTTTGAGAGGACTTACGAAGTTTTGCAGTATGAGCCAAGTCCAGCCATTCATATGGAAAAGCAGCTTAGGTGGGCCCATAAATTGGGTTGGGCAGAGTCTCTAGGGATCTCCAAGGCTGGTCAAACAGTGTTAACCAGGTTGATGGAATCTTAGATAGGGCACCAGTCTGCCTGCTCTGTGGGGGGAGGACCCAGAAAAGGGACAATGGCCTCTGCTTGCCTTGATTCCAGACACCTCAACCTCCTCCTACATGCCACTGGTGCCCCTCAACCTGCCTTCTTGATGCTGGAGCCCAGAGGGAGTGAGTCTGAATAGGTGAGTCCGTGTGTGGTACTGCTTTAAGAGGTACTGCTTGGGGCTCCATAAGTTTCTTCCACTGACTCAATCCCTGCTGGTTTCTGCAGCCAGAAATTGTGGGGACTTATTTTCCTGGCACTGGTACCTTGGGCTGGGGGCCTGGTGTGGGGCTGGGATTCCTCACTCTCAAGATATCCCTCCTGAAATTTTATCTACCACATGTGGATGTGGGAACAGCCCATTCCGTGTCTCTGCTTTTCCTACCAGTCTAGATGGATGTGGTTTCTTGAATTCTTAGTTGTCAGACTTCCATTCACTTGATTTTTGTCCGTTCGGAGTGATGGTTGTTCTGTATTATAGTTGTGATTTTGTTGTGGTTGTACAAAGAGATGAGACAGATGTCTGCCTATACCGCCATCTTGACTGGAAGCTCCTGGTTTTTAATTTTTAAAATGATGAGCATCACCTGGCTGAGTAGCTCAATTGGTTAGAACAGGGGTGTCAAACTCATTTTCACGGGGGGCCACGTCAGCCTTGCAGTGGCCTTCAAAGGACCGAATGTAATTTCAACTCCTTAACAATTAAGGAGTAGTTACATTTATACAGTCCTAAAATTATTTCACTTTCTCTAACTAGCCCACAACTTTTCTAACTGGCCCACAACTTTCTGAGCTCTGTTTTCCAGAGTGGTCCTCCCTTTCTCCTCCTTTTCTCTTCTCTACATCTCCTCCACCACCACCCTCTACTGACTTAGGGAAATTTAAAAATAGAGAGCCAGACCAGGATAGGCTAGAAGAAGCAGAAACTCTGGCAGCTCCTTTTAGAGCAGGGGTGTCCAACCCATGGCCCACGGGCTGTATGTGGCCCAGGGTATCTATGAGTGTGGCCCAACACAAAATCATAAATTTACTTAAAACATCATGAAATTTTTTTGTGATTACACATCACAATGTCAGGTAAAATAAACATATGTATACTCTCACTATTTGTACACATGCATGGCTTCAGTTTTATGGTGGTATGGGGCTTCCAGTGTGTTATATTCCAAGTGTAGACAGTAGAGTTGACACCATCAGACATTACATGTGCTTCTGGTGACTTAGCGAGGCAGCGATTATCAATAATATTTCAACCTACCATTGCAATGTTAGGCATTTAATGTTATTTAGAAGTCAGGTGAGCATTCTTATTTGATTATTAAAGGTACTTCCCAGCCCGGTGTTGCCTCACACATTGCCAGCCATGCTTTACAATTGCCCTGCATCAGCAGTCAAAAGGGCTACAGAAGGGCCCAAACCTTGCTTTCTATTTTCCTGTCATTAATTTTCATAATAAAAATAAATACAATTCCTTATCTATTATTGTTTTTTAATCCCAGCATGGCTTCTACAACATTTCAGAAGGACAGAGAACCCAAAAGAAATATTATGCATGAAGGAGGATTGTTCAGTGAAAAGTGGACAGATGACTACTACTTTGTTGAGACAAATAGTAAGGCACTCTGCTTAATTTGCAGGGAATTTCTGCAAGTTTTCAAAGACTATAATTTGAAAAGGCATTATATGCAAAAACATGCCACCAAATTCAATGCATATGAAGGATTATGTCGTAAGGACAAAATAGCAGAACTGATAAAAAGTCTATCAACAAAATTTTTTTCAAAAAGTTACAATGTGGGCAGATTCCATTGTAAAAGCTAGTTATGTGGTAGCATATTTAATAGCAAAAAAATCAAAGCCATTTACTGATGGTGAGTTTATTAAGCAATATATAAAAAGTGTGGCGGATGTAATTTTCCCTGCAAAAAGGGGCACATCTCTAAAACCAGTTAGCCTCACGAGACTATAGCCAGGCAAATTAAAGAAATTGGAAAATCTATCAAAAGAAGTTTAGGGAGTTAAGCTGCTAATTTAAAATTTTATGCTTTAGTGATGGATGATAGCATTGATGCTACAGATATGGCTCAACTTGCCATTTTTATTAGAGGTATTGATTAAGAATATAATGTCACTGAAGAAATGGCTTCTTTAGTGCCATTAAAAGACACTACTAAATCAAGAGATTTATACAAAGCAGTAAAAAAATATGTTTAAGCGATTTTCTTGGTCCATTGTCCACATATCTGATATAGTTACTGATGGCGCCCCAGTGATGGCAGGTAAAAGAGAGGGACTTCTAAAAGTAACAGAAGATGATGCAATTGCTGCCCAAAACTCACATTTGATGAAATATCATTGCATAGTACATCAAGAGAACTTATGCACAAAAGCTTTAAAAATGGATAATGTCATGCAAATCATCATCGAGACTGTGAATTTCATAAGAGTCAAGGGATTGAATCCTCGCAAATTCCAGGAATTCCTTGAAAGTACTGATGCTGACTAAGTCATCACAAACTTGGGACATGCTTGACGATTTTAAAAGATTATCGAAAGGGCTGCTGCATAATTAGGGTTATTATGTAAGGACGTTTTTGGTAATCTGTGGTGGTAGACATCATGAAAATTATGCATGCAGATTTTTTTTCACTCATCAGTTTTTGTTAGTGTTTGTGTATTTAATATGTGTCTCAAAACAAACTCTTCCTCTTCCAGTGCGGCTCAGTGATGCCAAAAGGTTGGACACCCCTGTTTTAGAGGAAAGCCAGTCTCAGGATGAGGAGAACCAGTAATAATTTACTTTCCTTAGACTAAAACAGAATCAAGGAACCTAACTAAAGATCCTCTCCAAGATCCTTTTAGGTTCATAAAGGAATCTGATTTAGTAGTTAGAATATATGATCCTGGCTATTATGACCTGTTTTATCTAATAAACCTATTGGCTTCTGAGAGCAAAGGAGCAGAATGCCTATGTAAGTTCTTCTGCAAATCTCCTATAGAAAATTTTTTATTTTTCTGAGAGAGAGAGAGAGAATTTGTTGTTCCAGTTATTTATGTGTGCATTCATTGGTTGATTCTTATATGAACCTGCAACTGTAGCATATTGGGATGATGCTCTAACCAATTGAGCTACCCAGCCACGTATCCTATAGAGGATTTTTTAAAACAAAGAGAAACAGACCAGGAAAAATGCATGGAAATCAGCTCACTGGCTCCACCAAGTCATCCCTGAGACTTTTCTCCAGAAAACAGACTGGACAAAAATCCAGCAATGTAGATGAAAACTTGGTGAAACTACACTTGCTTTCTTTGAATGTTTTGAGAGAACTTTCAAATGATAGGATCATCTCTAGATAGTTTCAAGGTCATGAAAATGATTCAGTGTTCAATTCCACATTTATGGGAGGATTAGATGAGTTTGTAACCCTGATTAAACAACATACATTAAACTATCAGGCCACACATGCTGATAAAGTAGCAATTTTGCTGATCAATAACTTAAAACTATTCAAAAGGAAAAACACTCAAAAGGGAGAAAGGGGGTAAGCTACTAAAATTATGAATTTATAGCTCTAGCAATAAAGCAATTGGGCCAGACCTCCCAATAGCTTATTCTAGGGATGTCAAACTCATTTTCACTGGAGGCCACATGAGCCTCCAGGGCCGAATGTAATTTTAGGACTGTATAAATGTAACTACTCCTTAACTAGGGGCAAGGACCTTCGTGCTGCCGCTGGGTAGAAACAAGGTGCCAGGCTAGATAAAACAAGGTGGAGGGCCAGATTCACCCTGCAGCCCTTGTGTTTGCCACCTGTGGCTTATTCAGTGAGGAGAAAGAAGAATCTGCTTTTACTGTAGAAAGCCAGGTTATCTTAAGAAAGATTGTGAAAAACTGAAATAGGGTTTAGAAAAAGATGTATTACCAGAGGAAACAGGTTCTTCTGCAGTGTTGTGGGAAAAGGATTTTAAGGACGGTCACCTGGTAGAGTTTTAAGTGATATTGGCAAGGTTTATTAAAGCAAAAAGTGAGAGTACACTCTCAGAGAGGCAGGGAGTGGGCATGCTAAAGGTGGAGGCTGTCCTGAGGACTTTGTTAAGCTTCTTTATGTTTCCTTGGGTTGGGGAAAAGAGCAGGTTTTCTTTCAAACTATCCAATCTCCTTCCTGGCTTTTTTTTTTCTGGGCTTGTGTTGTGCCTTCCTCTATCCAATATCTATCCTGGATTTTCTGGGGCTTGGGCCCTTCTCCAATTTGATCCTTTTCCCAAATTGTCCCAGGCTTGTGCTCTCCCCCTTTTATGGTTACCATTTTAGGTCCTATTATGCATGCAGTTATGAAAAGGACCCATCTGCACCATTTCTACCTCCCCCCTTATTAGAACAGACACCGTTTATTTTCCACTGTGTAACTGAAAAGCAATTTTCCCCTGCCTAGTGGATATTTTGCTCTATTTGGCAGAACAGTGTCAGTTACTCCCCAGGGTGGCTATAAAGCTGTTTTTTCCTACTTAATCAGGCTTAATCAGATGCCTGGTTATATTTGTTCCCTCCTCTCTTGTTAATATCTAACTGCCAACTCCAACAAAAGGAGATAGGAGCAAAGGTACAGCTGCTCAGAGGGTCATGACAGGGCATTTCCCCATCTCCTTACAAATACTTTAAAAATACTTTTTTCATGGTAGTTTTCATTTAAAAAATGAAAACTACCATGAAAAGGGAAAACAACTAATACCTTTGTAGATACCAGGACTTTCTCTGTTTTTAATCCTACCCAATTAAGTTTCCCTCTTTCTCAGAGTAAAACTTCTATATAAATGGTAGGGATAGCTAATCAACCAACCAATCCATTTTAAAATCAGAACCCAGGCTTCCAGCCAAGAGGGAGGTGTAGGTAGACACACTGCGCCTCCTCACACAACCAAAAGAAGGACAACAACATTTTAAAAACAAAAAAACAACCAGAACTGACAGAAAATCGAAATGTATGGAAGTCTGACAAACAAGGAGATAAAGAAGAAACATTCATCTAGACTGGTAGGAGGGGTGGAGATGGGCAGCCGGGGTGGTGAGGATTCACAGCAAGGCGGCGGCTGGCAGACACAGCGAGGTGGTGGATTGTGGAATGGGGCAGGCAGTGTGGCAGCTAGCAGACCCTGCAGGCCCACATTCGCACATAGATAAACCAGGAGGAAAGGCAGGGGAGCAAAACAGACTGTGCAACCCAGGGCTCCAGTGCGGGGAAATAAAGCCTCAAACCTCTGATTGAAAACACCCGTGGGGGTTGAGGAGGCAGCAGGAGATACTCCAAGCCTCACAGGAGAGTTCGTTGGAGAGACCCACAGGGGCCTAGAGCGTGCACAAGCCCACCCGCTTGGGAATCAGCACTAGAGGGGCCAATTTCATTGTGGGTAGCAGAGGGAATGACTGAAATATGGCACAGAGTGGAGCAAGTGCCATTGCTCCCTCTCGGCCCTTTCTGTAGCACTGTAGGTCGCTACAGTGTCACAGTGCAGCGACCAGCGTTACCCCGCCCTGGTGAACACCTAAGGCTCTGCTCCTTTATGTAACAGGCACACCAAGACAAAAAAAAAAAAAGGCCCAAATGACAGAACACTTCAAAGCTCCAGAAAAACTACAACTAAGTGAGGAAGAGATAGGCAACCTATCAGATGCACAGTTCAAAACACTGGTTATCAAGACGCTCACAGAATTGGTTGAATCTGTTCGAAAACCAGATGAAAAAATGAAGCCTATGCTAAGAGAAGCAAAGGAAAATGTACAGGGAACCAATAGTGATGGGAAGGAAACTGGGACTAAAATCAACGGTGTGGACCAGAAGGAAGAAAGAAACATCCAACCAGAAAAGAATGAAGAAACAAGAATTCAGAAATATGAGGAGAGGCTTAGGAACCTCCGGGACATCTTGAAACGTTCCAACATCCGAATTATAGGGGTGCCAGAAGGAGAAGAGGAAGAACAAAAAATTGAAAACTTATTTGAACAAATAATGAAGGAGAACTTCCCCAGTCTGGCAAAGGAAATAGACTTCCAGGAAGTCCAGGAAGCTCAGAGAGTCCCAAAGAAGCTGGACCCAAGGAGGAACACACCAAGGCACATCATAATTCCATTAGCCAAGATGAAACAGAAGGAGAGAATCTTAGAAGCAACAAGAGAAAAGGACACAGTTACCTACAAAGGAGTTCCCAAAAGACTGTCAGCTGACTTCTCCAAAGAGACCTTACAGGCAAGAAGGGGCTGGCAAGAAGTATTCCAAGTCATGAAAGGCAAGGACCTACATCCAAGATTATTGTATTCAGCAAAGCTATCATTTAGAATGGAAGGGCAGATAAAGTGCTTCTCGGATAAGGTCAAGTTAAAGGAGTTCATCATCACCAAGCCCTTATTATATGAAATGTTAAAGGGATTTATTTAAGAAAAAGATGATGATCAAAACTATATACTGTAAATTGACAAACTCACAACTATCAACAACTGAACTTAAAACAAAAACAAACTAAGCAAACAACTAAAATAGGAAGAGAGTCACAGAAATGGACATTGCATAGAGGGTTATCAGTGGGGAGGGGGGAGTGAGGGAAAAGATACAGGGAATAAGAAGCATAAATGGTAGGTACAAAATAGAGGGAGGTTAAGAATAGTATAGGAAATGGACAAGCCAAAGAACTTATATGTACGACTCATGGACATGAACTGGGCTGTGGGGTGGGGAATGCTGGCTGGAGGGAGGGTGGAGGGAAAAAAGGGGAGGAAAATCTGGGACAGCTGTAACAGCATAATCAATAAAATATTTTTTTAAAAATTGGAACCCAGTTTTTTAAAAATAATTTTAATTTTTTATTGTTATTCAATTACAGTTGTGTGCCTTTTCTCCCCATCCCTCCACCCCACCCCAGTTGAACCCCCCTCCCTCCCCCACCTCCACCCTCCCCCTTGATTTGGTCCATGTGTCCTTTATAGTAGTTCCTGTAATCCCCTCTCCTCACTGTCCCCTCCCCACTCCCCCCTGTCCATTGTTAGATTGTTCTTAACTTCAATGTCTCTGGTTATATTTTGTTTGCTTTTTTCTTCTATTTATTATGTTCCAGTTAAAGGTGAGATCATATGGTATTTGTCCCTCACCCCCTGGCTTATTTCACTTAGCATAATGCTCTCCAGTTCCATCCATGCTGTTGCAAAGGGTATAAGCTCCTTCTGTCTCTCTGCTGTGTAGAATTCTATTGTGTAAATATACCATAGTTTTTGGATCCACTCGTTTGCTGATGGGCACTTAGGTTGCTTCCAGTACTTGGCTATTGTAAATTGTGCTGCTATGAACATTGGGGTGCATAGATTCTTTTGGTTTGGTGTTTCAGGGTTCTTAGGGTATCCAGGAAGACAAACAACCCAATTAAAAAATGGGCAAAGGACTTGAACAGACACTTCTCCAAGGAAGACATACAGAGGGCCCAGAGACATATGAAAAAATGCTCAGCATCACTAGCCATCAGAGAGATGCAAATTAAAACCACAATGAGGTACCATCTCACACCAGTCAGAGTGGCCAACATAAACAAATCCACAAACAAATGTTGGAGAGGGTGCGGAGAAAAGGGAACCCTAGTGCACTGTTGGTGGGAATGCAGACTGGTTAGGCCACTGTGGAAAACAGTATGGAATTTCCTCAGGAAACTAAAAATGGAACTGCCCTTTGACCCAGCAATTCCGCTGCTGGGATTATACCCTAAGAACCCTGAAACACCAATCCAAAAGAACCTGTGCACCCCAATGTTCATAGCAGCACAATTTACAATAGCCAAGTACTGGAAGCAACCTAAGTGCCCATCAGCAAACGAGTGGATCCAAAAACTATGGTACGTTTACACAATGGAATTCTACGCAGCAGAGAGACAGAAGGAGCTTATACCCTTTGCAACAGCATGGATGGAACTGGAGAGCATTATGCTAAGTGAAATAAGCCAGGGGGTGAGGGACAAATACCATATGACCTCACCTTCTGCCCATACTTCAATGTACATGAACTCATTGAGGTCCTAAATAGATGACTTCATGGAGTAAGTAATATTACTGGAAACCTACTCCCATTGTAGCTCATAGAGTGTATAGCAGATGTTCTGTCTGTCCAAAATATATCCTTGGAAAACCACTTTATGAGTCCCAGGGACATTTCCTACTCCCTTTAGGTCCTGGCAATTGGGTTTTATCTAAATACCACCATCTTAAGCATACAAGTATGTGTTAGTTATAATTTGTATGTCCTCTCACTGGGTTGAGGCATTCCCTTGCAGGGTAGCAATAGACTTAATGGTAGGTAGATTCTCACTGGAAAAAATAATTCCCAATTAGGGAATTCCCTCTGATTTAATTTGGTTAAATGGAAATGCAGAACTGGCCTGACTTTGAGGTAGCTTGGGAAGGAGACAGGCAAACTGTATGGGGTTGAGGGAGGAAGTAGGGGGGAAAACAGATTCCAAGACTGAGAGAGAACCCTGAGTGAGCCCCAGTAGGGAGGGCAGCTGGGCCCCTCATCCTTGGCTGGGACCAGCTGTGGGAAGTGTGGTGTCCATGTATATAAAAGAATAAGGTCAGAGCAGCAGAGCCTATGGTCCTTTGGGGTCCATGCAGAACTTGCCTCTGAGGTGTGCCCCTGGGGCCTGGAGTTGGGAATAAGAGAATGAGCTTCATTTTCTCCTTTGCATCAGTACTGTATGATTTTTTTTAACAAACAAACAAAAAACAGGGCCCCTATTAGTTATAAAGTAGTACAAGTAAGGTTTACTTGTCTATTTTATCTTTAACAATGTCTACATTTATTGGTCCCTTTGCTCAATCTGAAGAACAGTGGAGATGTGGATGGACTGTTGCAGTGGGTCTCACCCACCACACATGAGTCTGTGCAGGGGTCCAGCTGCATTCCAGTTCCAAATGACAGAATCCTCAAGGCTCAGAAGGAGAGAGGCTTTCAAAATCTCCTCATTGTCACCCACAGTAAAAAATACTTTACAACATAACCTACACAGCCACTTACTCAACTTAAACTTTCACAATACCATATTCACTCTTACTATGTGACACATTCTATTTTTTATTCAATGAAGCTTATTTCTTTCTAGTATGATTTCACAACATACTAATAAATAAATCAGGGCCTACAGTTTGAAGAAAACCCCTCTTGGCCAATTTCTTTTTGTATAAACAGGGAAACTGAGGCCCTGAGAAGGGGAGTGAGACTTAAAATGCTCTGGCTTTTCAGGATATATTCACTTGTGACCTTGAAAACAATGCTACATTTTTATAGCTATTAGGAAGAAATAGGTCTGAATAATAATAGCAGCCTCTTTTTAAGTTTCAAGAGCTGGACAAAATTAGGCTAAGGGAGAGTCTTGAACCACAGATTTCCCGCCCTTATTCAACAGTCTCACATTCCTAATACCAGAGGCCTAAAGTAAATGTTTTGTCTTTTACCTGTCCATGCATCCACTTACTCAGCAAATATTCTAGATGGTACTGGGCAGAAGCAGGCATGCAAGATTAAGGTGCTTTCACTCTCACTAGGAGGAAGGTATACAAGCACCCACAGATGACATTACAGTTAACAGAGATGTACAGGGTGGGGGTGGGGTTACTGAGGAAAGTGGGAGGGCTGTCAGTCTGGCAGGGTGTGTGACCCTGGGAAAATCATCTTCCTAAGCTACGTTTTCCTCCCCTGTAAAATGGGAAGGTTAAGACCTGCCTCTGAGTCATAGTGCTGGGCAGCACCTAGCACAACGAGGTGGGGAGACCTCAGGATAGCATTGATGGAGGCCTAAGGCATGAGTAGGAGGAAAGGAGAAGGTATTCTGCAGTGAACCTGCTGGCCTGAGAGGATCCAAGGAGCTCTCAAGGTGGGGCTGAAGGAGGATTTGGGGCCTGGAGAGCAGGGGGTGCTGAGAATGACAAGGAAGGGCTGGGGACACTGAGGCCCCCAATGGAGGACTTGTCAAGCTACTACACAACAGAGTTTTACCTTCACCATAAGGGCAATAGGGGCCATGGAATTGCTCTGAGAAGGAGAGTGACATGGCCAGATTTGTGTGCTCTATCCTGATTCAGACAAGGGAGTACTGCAGCCTTAAGGGAACTGGTCAAAATCTGACACTATGCAGCACTTGGAAGATACTCTGTGAGATGGCTCAGGTTCAGAAAAGGGAAGCTGGAGTCTTCAGTGAATTCATGATAGCAGAAGCAGTTGGCTGAAGCATAAAGGTAGCTGCAGCCCCCTTACCCCTCCAGGGTAGGAACCATCAGTTTTTTCTAATTGGAAGACATGGCCCTGACCTCAGAAAGAATTCTCCAACACTCTGTCTTCTGAGGGATGGCCCCTAGAGAATCACAGCATGCTGAGCCATAGTCCCTGAACTCCTCAGGTAGGCAAAGCATTTGAACACAGGAGGTGGGATGTTAGGTATAAAAATGCACAGGACTTTGTATCACACAGACACAAGTTTGAATCCTGCCTCTTCTACCCACAAATTGGGTGACTTTAGGAAAGTAAACTCTGCCCTGGACTATAGTTTTATTGTCAAGTGGGGAAATGGGTGGGTGTGAAGGAATTATGTGTTTTAAAGTCTTTTGTAAGCCCCAATAAGGGGTTGCTCTTAGTGTGATCTCATATTCTTCACTTAAAGATGAAGAGGCCAAGTCAGGGAAGTTAAGTGAGTTCCCCAAGGCTACACAGCTCGCAGACCCAGGAGCCCAGTGGAGGTCTGGCTCTAGTTGCCCGTGTTCCTTTGGGAAGCTGGCACTGCTCCACACCATGATTACACAGCAAGGAGAGCCCGGCTGCCTGCACCCAGCCTGAAACCACTGAGCATGTTAACCTCGTCCCAGAGGCTGGAGTGTGTAGCCATGAGTCACCTAAGCCACTCCATGAGGGAGACCCTTCCTCCCCCACCACAGGCTGGCTGGGACCTGGTTGCCAAGCAATGAGACATAACATATGTAAATACAATGCAGTTTCTTGCAGTGAGAGTGAGGCCTGCTTCTGGGGCTGAAGTTTTTTCCCTGCTTCTCCCCTCAGGCCTCCGCAATTCCTCTAGCTTTTCCTGTGGCAATAGGTTTGCTCCTCCTCATGCTAAGAACTTCCAGACCAGAGTGACTGCAGAATGCTGAGCATGGACTCCTAGGGCTGCATATGGAGTTCTGCCTGGGTGATGTTTGGGATAAGGCTTCACAGTAAGGTGCTGAGTGCAGCAGACAGAGTACACTTTTTACCATTCAGGCTGGAGGCAGGCTTTTCTGGGAAAAAATCAGGAGAAAGCCTTCTGCAGACGGGTGTGCATCCCTATTTCCCAGAGACAGGAGGAGTATCTGCTGCTCTGGGTGCTCAGGAACTCTGTGGCAGCTCTTCAAGAATGTGCACTTTTTCTATTCCACCTCAAATTACTTAGTTACTCAGTTTAGCTTCAGAACATTTTGAGAGGGTGGCTCCCCTGGGTGGGTCTCTTGCTTGCACACTTGCCCTGCTCATGCCAAAGACTGTGTGCACAAAGCTATTACTCTAGGACTCTTCTTGTGGTCAACAACTGAACTTGGGGCTGCATATGTATTATCCCGTTAAACCTCATGTAATGTATTATCTTTTATCTACTTTATTAGGCTTAATTTATAGGCATAATTCACCAGTTTTAGGCATACAGTTTGATGAGTTTTGACAAAAGTATAGTTTTACAACCACCACTGCAGTGTTCATAATATGAAACATTCCCTTCACCCAAGGAAGTTCCCACCGGCCCTCTGCAGGTGATCCTCTAGCCCCTGGCAAGCGCTGACCACTGTAGTCTTACCTCATCTTGACTTTCATATAAATGGAATCATATATGTAGACTTTTATCTGGCTTTTCAAATTCATTCTTATCATTGTTTTGTTCCTTTTATCTGGCTTTTCAAATTCACTCTTATTATCATTGTTTTGTTCCTTTTGCTAACCAGTTGATGACTATTTGGGTTTTTATAGTTTGGGGCTTTTATGAAAAAAGCAGCTATGAACATTCATGTGGGTATGTTTTCATTTCTCTTGAGGAGATATGTAGGAGCGGAACTGCTGGTTCATTAAGTAGGTGTTATTATCGCCATTTTATAGATACAAGATTGAAGCTTGGAGAAGTTAAGCAGCTTGCCTGAGTTCACACAGCTTGGCAGAAATTCAAAGCCAAGCCTGACCTTTATGCCAGGTGGCCACCCATAGGAGATAGGTATTTTTTGAGTTAAAAAGTCTCTGGTTGGAAATTACTGTAGTGACGTGTATGTACATGGGCTGATTTCAGCAGTGTTCAGGTTGTAGCTTGCATAAGCAGACTGACACTGGGCACAAGCTGCTGAGCACAGCATGTGCACGGGGATGGAGGTCACTCCATGAGGGCAGTTCAGCAGGTGACTTCTGGAAGCCTAAGCAGCAGGGCAGTAGGATTGTTTGTTTCATTTTGTAAAGGTGGTATTTGCCAGGTTTCTGTACTCTGAAGTCTCTATTTTCCCTTCATAATTAGTACTTTGAAAGGAGACACTTTGAAATTAAGTACCCAGTTCTCCATCAAGCTTTCACCCACTGGTTTCACTATTCAATAAAATTTCCTAACTCCACCATTCCTTTTACTTTTGCTAATTGGCATTCTTCTGTTAGGGAGATCTTTCTCCTCTTCCTCATTTATGTCAGTGTGCCTCACGGATTATTTTGTTACATGAGATAGCCACTACCATCACTGGTTTAATATTCAGTGTGTCCCAGATTTGGCCAGCAGCAGTCTTCTTAAGATGACTCCTGTATCCCCTTTAACATGCATCCATGATTTTCACAGCATTTCCTTACTCTATGGCACAGGTGGCAAACACAAGGGGCACAGGATGAATCCGGCCCTCCACCTTGTTTTATCTAGCCTGGCACCTTGTTTCTACCCAGCGGTAGCACCGAGCTCCTTGCCCCTAGTTAAGGAGTGGTTACATTTATACAGTCCTAAAATTACATTTGGCCTTTTGAAGGCAACCTGGAGGCTGATGTGGCCCCCAGTGAAAATGAGTTTGATACCCCTGCTCTATGGTGTAAGATATTCCAAGCTCTTGTACTTCTGCAGCAGCCTTGGTCCCTTTTACTGGAGAATGGCATTCAGAAACCAAGATTGGGCTGCTAGATGTACTCCTTGTTTCTGGGATGTGTCCTGGCTTTTAGGTTCCCTCAGGCTAGAGGGGTTTAAGACAGATGGCTACTGTATTTTGCCACATATAATGCGCAGGGGTTTTTTTGCCCAAATTCTTTTGGGGGCTGAAGGGTCAGTGGCATTAGTCCCTCACAGGATACTGAACCCTGCCCCACTCAGCTTCAGCCAGACTTACCTATAATAATGAAAGGACACCAGCCCTTGTGAACTGACTTAATAGGAACTAGCTGTGAAAGGTGCTACCTCACACTGGGTTCAGGGGTAGAATGAGTCATAAGTATGAGAATGATTTAATTGTTCACTCTTCTCTACTGGTGTCAACCCCTTGATGGTATACTGAGGGGATTTAGGGTCCTGTAATCCAGCTCTAGAGGGGCATGGGAGGACTTGGAGTAAAGAAAGCCAGTGGTGTCAAGAAAGGCAAGGCTGAACCTGGAGGGAAGAGCCCTAGGTACTCAGAGGGGCACCCTGGGCCTTAGGCAATCAGGGAGGAGCTATGGAACCTTGAATCAAGGAGAAAACCCTGAGACTTCGGGCACTAGGCAGGGCTTTCATGGCTGTTCCACTATGTGTTCCAGGGGCCTGGTGACAGCCACTCAACCTTTCTCTGCTACTTTTTCCTCATATGCAAATAAGAATAATAATTCTGCTGACCCACTTCTCAAGATGTTTATGAAAAATAACTCATACAACATGGTAAATTAAAGAGAGTGGAGAAGAGGCAGAGAGACAAAAGTAGGAACAGGAAAAGAATAAAGAGACAGTAAAAACAGGAGAAAGAGACAAGGCAGAAGTCAGAAGCTAGAAGTCAACTAGCAGGGTGATAATGCAGTGGTGGAGACCACCAGGAGGCCCCAATTTAAGAGCTAACTTACAAAAAAACCAGGATATTATTGTTAACAATTTGTGTTTTGAAAGCATATCTTTTAGTGTAAAGTCTTAGAATGCACTCTTATGTAACTCTTTAAACATCTCTGAGTCCTCTTCCAGTATAGGAAGTTCTCCCCCATCTGCAATCCATAATATTCACTTTGCATTGTATCATGAAAGTGAGACAAATTAGTTGACACTGGGGCAAGTGCTAAGGAAGGTGAAAGGGATCGTCACTCCCCATATGAGTTTCATTTCTCAGTTTAAGTTAGCCTTAGTATCTTGTGTCATCATCCTCATTTTGCCTCAAACACTAATGGGGGAAAAATATCTCTATTGCATTCCCCAGGAGCCAAAAAACTGTTCCTAACCCTATTTGCTTTATGAACACCTTTAATTCAAACAATTAGAATAAAGTTAAAATTTTATTTATACATACCAAATATTCAAATTTTTTGTAGGTATAAGAGGAAATAAAGTGAAACTATGCTGTGTAAGTGAAAATCTAGGATACAGAAGGATACAGATTTACATTCATAGGATGATCACAGCTACCTAAAAAAATCTAAAAAACATCTGAAAATAAAAACACCAGCACAACAAAGAACTATACATAGAGAAAAGATTGGATGAAAACCAAGAAGAAATAAGAGGTTATTTTTCCTTATGTTTTCCATGTATTCTATTTTTAATATGTGTAACAAAAATAAATAAAAATGGCCTGGCTGGTGTGGCTCAGTGGACTGAGTGCCGGCCTGTGAACCAAAGGGTCACCAGTTTGATTCCCAGTCAGGAAACATGCCTGGGTTGTGGGCCAGGTCCCAGCAGGGGGAGTGTGAGAGGCAACCACACATGGATATTTCTCTCCCTCTCTCTGTCCTGTTCCCTTTCTATAAAAATAAATAAATAAAATCTTTTAAAAAAAATCAAAAAAATATCTCTTAAAAAATATATATATACTGGCAACTGATAGAAGAATTAGAGATGATCAAGATCATAGAAAATTCAAGACAAATAATTCTGTTAGAAATCTTGTCATAGGCCTTTTTCCTCTTTCCATTGGGATGAGAAAACTGCCCCTTCTTGGGCAATTTAAAACTGCAGAAATCCCATAAATTACTTATCTTTGGTTGTGGAAGCACTTTTAATCAGGGGATTTACCTTACTAATGTTTTGGTTTTTGAAACAGTGAGTTTCCACCCAACTGCCCTAGGGATGATGATGATGATGATAATAATAATAATAATAATAATAATAATAGATCATTTATACAGCACACTGTCTACCTAAGGGGTTCCGCTCTGGTTCCCCACTTCCCACCTCTCCATGTGCTTCTCAGAGCAGACAACATTGGCTGCTATGCCACAGCCATCCATCCCTCATCTTCCTTGTAACCTAGCCTCAGTTTCTATCTAAATATAGCCTGGCAGTGTGCCAACCCCAGGGGTGAACCTCATGTAGGCTGAACCCATCATAGGAATGCTGACTCCTTTTTGGGCACAGGCACACACCCCAGCTCCAGCCAAGGAATGCTATTAATAGTAAGTTCAGCTATCGGTGACAGGCATTTACTTCTCTCTCATGTGAAAGTGTAGAGCACTGTGGTCCAGACTTGGAAGGGGGTTCTGCTTCCAATTCCACCATTTCTGTGAGTGGCCCCTTGCCCCCACTTTCCAGAATAGCCTGTAAGTATTTCAGGATGGAGGAAGTGATAAAAACAGAGGGGCAAAATCAGTGGTCTCTTAAGGAAGGGTCTCAGGAAGGTTCTTAGGTAGACACTTCTACTGATTCTCCTTTTGCCAGAAGTAGTCACATGGCCACATTTAGCTGCAAGGGAGGCAGTGAAATGAACTCTTCATTATGGGAAGGGGGGCTATGTGCTCAGCTAAAATTTGATTACCATGGAAAGAGGAGAATGAACTTGAGGGCACCGTTAGCAGACTTTGCTGTAAAAACAAAAGGGACAGTCTACTGAAAGGCTGATGTGGGATTGTCCTTAATGAAAAGAGAATCTGGAGCATACCTAACCTCAGATCTTAGTTTCTAATGTCATTATCCAATAAAAGGAAGCAGGGCTTCTTGGAGATATGGCTGATTATAGGACTGGGGCAGGAAATATTCAAGATGAGGCTAGCACATCTGGTAGTGCCAGAAAGTAAGGAAGTGCTCAAAAGCAAAAAAAAAAAAAATAAACATAAAAACCCACAATGATAAAGTATGCCAAAGGGTCACAGGTGCCATGGAAAGAGTGCTTATGGCCAAACCTGAAACAATCTGAGCAAAAATATAAATAATGTAGTATTGGATTATAACTCAAAATATAAAATATCTGTGAGTCTATATTAATTTAAATCAATGACTGCATAACTAAATGAGGTAGAAGAGACAAATCTCCCATGCAGAAAAATTCTAAGAAATTTTTGTGGACATTTCTGTATTCAAGAAAGTGGAGCACAACTCCCCAGTCCTTAGATATGAGCACAGGGAAATTTTTTTTGGCAGTACAAAAAAAGGAGAAAAATACTGGAAAAAACCTGAAAACATTACAAGCAGGCAACCAAGGTCAATCTGAACATTCCTAAATCATGTTGCTAGAATGTACCCTTCAATGGCACTTTACCTCTGTGCTCTTGATCCCCCAAACACATAACCTTAGTCCAATCATGAGAACAACATCAGAAAAACCACAATGGAGGAGTATTCTATCAAATAATGATTACTCAATCCTCAGAACTGTCAAGGTCCTCCAGTCAAGATGGCAGCATAGGTAAATGAGGTGCTCAGAACCTCCAAGAACTACATCAAAATTACAACTAAACTACAGAAAACCTTCATTCAGAATGTCATGAAATCTAGATGAATATGTCTTATAACTAAGGATCTGAAGAAGAAGCCACATGGAGACTGTTAGGAGGAGCGGAGAGGTGGAATGGACTGGTTCCACACCCACGTGTAGCAGTTAAAAATAGGTAAGGATATCTCAGCTGTGGAAGTCACCCAGCTGAAGAGTAGTGGGTCTCAGCCCCCACCTGGCCCTCTAATCCAGGGTTCCATTGCCAGGAACTTCTGGCTTTGAAAATCAGTGTGGATTGTGGATGAGTGAGACAGAGGGCTTCTACAGTTCCTCTTAAAAGGCCCAAACACAGACTTACTCTCTGAGATCTAACACTGGGGCAGCAGCTTGTAAGGCACCAAGGACATATGAGGCATAACTGAATTGTTTGGTGACAGGTGAAAAGCTGGAGGGGCATCTTTCTCCAATACAGAAATGCTGGCAGAAGCCATTGTTCCTTTTTGGAGCCCTCCACCCACAGAGCTGGCAAGCAGGTGCCATCTGAGTATCCATCAACCTGGCTAGCACTGTTTGTCCAATCCTGGTAATTCCCTGAGACCTCACCACACCCAACTTTCAGGTCCACCCAAGCAATTTCCAGTGGCTTTTCCATACAAATAGCATGTCTTGGTTCATGCTTTGGACTTTCCTATAGTCTTTCAAACAAACAGCATCTGGCACCTGCATACCCTGTACCTCTTGCTAAGTGGCCATGGGCCTGGCATTAGTGGCAGCTGGCCTTGGTTCTAACTGTGACCTCTCCCAGCCACATTCAAGCCTAGCACAAGTAGCAACCATCTGAAGATCACTGTGTAGCTTATCCTGGGTGGCCCTGGGCAGAGCACAGGTGGTGGCTATCCTTGGCCTGAAGCTCCTAGGAGGCCCCAGAGCCAGCGTATGCTGTGGACAGCTTCAGACCACCCTGAAACACCATCTAACAATCTCCATGAGTGACATACTTAAGGTGTGGACTCAGCAGGTATGTGAACCATGCTGATGTGAGTCCTGCTCCATGGGGTCAAGCCCCTGCACAGCTGACCCTCCACTGTGTTCGTGGCCAGTCTTCACAGCTGACTGGCCTAGGGGTAAATCCCTCCCATTGGCAGGGCCAACAGCAATCAAGGCTCAACTACAACAGGAAGGTGCACACAGCCTACACAGGGGTGCCCCTGGAGCACCAAGCTCAGGTGTTTGGAGAGACTGCACCACTGGGATTTACAGGACACCTACTACATTAGGCCACTCTACCACATTCCAAGCTGCTGCTCTATGTAATACATAGAAACAAACACAGGGAGGCAATCAAAATAAGACAAAGAGACAAGTTGAAGATGAAAGAGCAGAAAAAACTCCAGAAAAAGAACTAAACAAAAGGGAGACAAGCAATCTAACAGATACAGAGTTCAAAACACTGGTTGTAAGGATGGTCGATGAACATAGGGGAAGAAATGTGAACTGAGTGAGAACTTGAACAAAGTAACAGGAAACATAAAAATGGAGATAGAAAATATAAAAAAACAGAAATGAAGACTACATTACAGATAATCAGCAGTAGAGCAGATCAAGCAGAGGATCAAATCAGCAGTTTGGAATATAAGCTACCAGGAAACACTAAATCAGAATAGCAAAAAGAAAATCCAAAAAAATTAGGATAGCATAAGAAGCTTTTGGGGAGTTCCAGCCAAGATGGAGGCATAGGTAGAAACCCTTCCCTTCCTCCCACAACCAAAAGGAAGATAACAACCAATCTGAAAACAACAAACAACCAGAAGTGCCAGAAAATCAAATTGCATGGAACTCTTGACAACCAAGGAATTAAAGAAACAGTCAACCAGACCAACCAGACCGGTAGGAGGGAGACAGGCAGACAGGCAGACAGAGAGAAACCCTGGCAAGGTGGTGCACCATGTGGGCAGGGGCTGGCTGAGAGAACCCCCAGCAAGGCAGCAGACCGAGAGGGTGGGGCTGGCTGTATGGGAAAATGCGACTCAGAGCTGACTGTGGACTATGACAGGGGTTGCCACAGTGGGAGAAACTCCCAGTATCACACAAGAGTTCATTGGAAAGTCGGGCTAGAGCCCAGCAAGTGAGCTGCATTGTTCTTTCTCTCTGACCCCTCCTTCACAGACAGCACCAAAACGTAGCAGAGTGTTTCCTCCCTGGTGAATACGTAAGCCCCACCCCCTTACAACATAACAGGTGAGCTGAGACAAAAAATATGGCCCAAATGAAAGAACAGATCAAGAGCTAAGTGATGAGGAGATAGCCAACCTATCTGATGTAGAGTTCAAAACACTGGTATTCAAGATGCTCACAGAACTGATTGAGCTTGGTCGCAAAATGAAAGAACAAATGAAGGCTACCCAAAGTGAAATAAAGCAAAATATTCAGGGAACCAATAGTGATAGGAAGGAAACCAGGACTCAAATCAGCGATTTGGAACTAAAGGAAGAAATAAACATCCAACTGGAATAGAATGAAGAAATAAGAATTCAAAAAATGAGAGGCTTAGGAACCTCTGGGACAACTTTAAATGTACCAATATCAGAATTATAGGGGTGCCAGAAGGAGAAGAACAAGAGCAAGAAATTGAAAACTTATTTGAACAAATAATGAAGGAAAACTTGCCCAACCTGGTGAAGGAAATAGACTTCCATGAAGCTCAGAGAATCCCAAAGAATTTGGACCCAAGGAGGCACACACCAAGGCACATCATAAATTGGGAAAACTGTAATAGCACAATCAATAAAATATACTTAAAAAAAGAAGCATTTGGGACACTTCAAGCACACCAGCATTTGCATTATGTGGGTGCTGGAAGAAGAAGACAGAGAGCAAGAAATTGAAAACCTATGTGAAAAAATAATGATACAAAACTTCCTTAATGTGGTGAAGTAAATAGACATACAAGTCCAGGAAGCAAAGAGTCCCAAACAAGACCAACCCAAAGAGGCCCACACCAAGACATGTCAGAATTAAAATGCCAAGGGTTAAAGACAGAGAATCCTAAAAGAAGTAAGAGCAAAGCAGTTATTTACCTACTAGAAGCTTCCATAAAACTGTCAGCTGATTTCTCAACAGAAACTTTGCAGAGCAGAAGAGATTGGCACAAAATATTCGAAGTGATGAAAAGCAGGGAGCTACAACAAGATTACTCTACTCAGTAAGGCTATCATTTGGAATGGAAGGACAGATAAAGAGCTTTTCAGACAAGAAACACCTAAAGAAATCCATCACCACGAAACCAGTATTACAAGAAATGTTAAAAGAAAGAAGGAGAAAGAGGAGGAGGAGAAGGATGATGAGGAGGAGGAGGAGGATAATAATAATAATAATAATGGGAGGAGGAGGAGGAGAAGAATCAAAGCTGTGAATAAAAAATGGCAATAAATACATATCTATCAACAATTATTTTTTCTAAAATATTTATTTATTTTTAGAGAAAGTGGAAGGGAAGGAGAAAGAAAGGGAGAGAAACATCAATGTGTGGTTGCCTCTCAAGCGCCCCCTACTGGGGAACCTGGCCTGCAACCCAGGCTTGTGCTGTAGACTCGGAATCCAACTGGTGACCCTTTGGTTTGCAGGCCCGCGCTCAATGCACTGAGCCACACTAGCCAGGGCTCTCAACAAT
This sequence comes from Desmodus rotundus, assembly GCF_022682495.2. Classification (NCBI taxonomy): domain Eukaryota; kingdom Metazoa; phylum Chordata; class Mammalia; order Chiroptera; family Phyllostomidae; genus Desmodus; species Desmodus rotundus. Next base: position 109,141,265 of record NC_071388.1, read on the forward strand.
GATTTAAATGCAAAAGCTATCCTGGGCAGGCCAAGATGGAGGCATAGGTAGATACACTTTGCCTCCTCACACAAACAAAGAACAACAACAAGTTTAAAAACAACCCCCCGCCCCAGAACTGACAGAAAATCAAACTGTATGGAAGTCCTACAACCAAGAAGTTAAAGAAGAAACACTCATTCAGACCAGTAGGAGGGGCAGAGACGGGCAGCCAGGTGGAGAGGACTTGTGGCAAGGCGGTGGCTAGCAGACTAGGCAGTCCCACATTTGTATGTGGATAAACCGGGAGAACAACAGGGGAGCAAGACAGACTGCACAACCCAGGGTTCCGGCATGGGGAAATAAAGCCTCAAAACCTCTGACTGAAAAAAACCTGTGGAGGTTGGGGCAGCAGGAGAAACTCACAGCCTCACAGGAGAGTTCACTGGAGAGACCCACAGGGTCCTAGAACTACACAAGCCCACCCACCCTGGAATCAGCACCGGAAGGGCCCGATTTGCTTGTGGGTAGTGGAGGAAGTGACTGAAAGCTGGCAGAGAGTTGAGCAAGTGGCATGGTTCTCTCTGAGAGCCCTCTCCCACATACAGTGCCAGAATGGAGTGATGTGGGTTGCCCCGCCCTGATGAATACCTAAGGCTCTGCCCCTTACAATGTAATAGGCGTGCTGAGACAAAAAAAAATAAAAATTAAAAAAAATATATATATGGCCTAAATGAAAGAACAGATCAAAGATAAAAAAAATACAACTAAGTGATGAAGAGATAGCCAACCTTTCAGATGCAGAGTTCAAAACACTGGTAATCAGGATGCTCAAAGAAATGGTTGAGTATGGTCACCAAATAGAGGAAAAAGTGAGGGCAATGAAAAGTGAAATAAAGGAAAATGTACAGTGACAGGAAGGAAACTGGGACTCAAATCAATGGTTCTGAATAGAAGGAAGAAATAAACACTTGACCAGAACATAATGAAGAAACAAGAATTCAAAAAAAAAAAAACCAAGGAGAGGCTGAGGAACCTCTGGGACAAATTTAAATGTTCCAACATCCAAATCATAGGGTTGACAGAAGGAGAAGAGGAAGAGCAAGAAATTGGAAACTTATTTGAACAAATAATGAAGGAGAACTTCCCCAATCTGGCAAAAGAAACAGATGTCCAGGAACCTCAGAGAGTCCCCCAAAAAGTTGGACCCAAGGAAGCACACACCAAGGCATATCATCATTACATTACCCAAGATTAAAGAGAAGGAGAGAATCTTAAAAGCAGCAACAGGAAAGGAGACAGTTACCTACAAAGGATTTCCTTAAGACCAGGGGTGCCAAACTAACTTTAACTGGGGACACATCAGCCTCGTGGTTGCCTTCAAAGCACCAAATGTAATTTTAGGACTGTATAAATGTAACTACTCTTCAACAGTTAAGCAACAGCTCAGCATTGCCACCAGTTAAAAGCAAGATGCCGGGCCGGATAAATAAGGTGGGGGCCGGATTTGGCCTGTGGGCCTTGTGCATAAGACTATCAGCTGATTTCTCAAAAGAAACCTTGCAAACAAGAAGGGGCTGGAAAGAAGTATTCCAAGTCATGAAAGGCAAGGACCTACATCCAAGAGTATTCTATCGAGCAAAACTATCATTTAGAATGGAAGGACAGACAAAGTACTTCCCTGATAAGGTCAAGTTAAAGGAGTTCATCCTCACCAAGCTCTTATTGTATGAAATGTTAAACGGACTTATCTAAGAAAAAGAAGATGATCAAAGAAATGAACAGTAAAATGACAACCAACTAACAACTATCAAGTGAACCTAAAAAACAAAAACAAAAAAAAGCTAAGCAAACAACTAGAACAGGAACAGAATCACAGAAATAGAGATCACATGGACGGTTATCAGCAGGGGGAGGGGAATGGGGGGAAAGGTACAGGGAATAAGAAGCATAAATGGTAGGTACAAAAGAATAATATAGGAAATGTAGAAGCCAAAGAACTTATATGTATGACCCATGGACAAGAACCAAGGGGGGTGAGAATGCAGGTATGAGGAGATGTGCAGGGTAGAGGGGAATAAAGGCAGGGAATGGGACAACTGTAATAGCAAAAAAAGCCCCAATTATTTAAATGCAAATGTATTAGATGGTCCAATCAAAAGACATATAGAGGCTGAATGGATAACAATACAAGACCCTTATTTATGATGTCTATAAGAGGACCACTTCAGATAGAAAGATACAAACTGAAAAATAAAGGGATAAAAAAAGATATTCCATGAACATGGAAACAACAACAACAACAGCAAGCTGGTATAGCAATACTCATACTAGGTAAAATAGACTTTAAATCAAAGTTTTTAACAAGACACAAAGAAAGCCCCCAAAATTCCACTTCTGAGTATTTATCAAAAGAATCCCAAAACAGTAAATCAAAAAGACAAACATTCATATATTCGTTGGAGCATTATTTACAATAGGGAAGCTATGGAAGCAACTTAAATGTCCATTAATAGGTGAATGCATAAAGAAAAAATGGTCCATATATACAATGGAATATGACTCCATCATAAAAAAGAATGAAATCGTGCCATCTGCAACAACGTGGATGGACCTAGAGGGCATTGTGTTGATTGAAATAATTCAGGCAGAGAAAGACACATGTCATATGATTTCACTTATATGTGTAATCTAAAAATAATAATAAATGAACAAGAAGAACAGAAAGAGCCTTGTAGATACAGAAAACATTTTGGCAGTTGACAGATAGGAGAGTTGGTGGGAAGGGTGAAAAACTTGAGGGGAGTTAGAAGTACAAATTGGTAGTTACAGAATAGTCACAAAGATGTAAAGTACAGTCAATAACATTGTAATAATTATATATGGTATCAGATGGGTACTAGATTTTTCAGGGTGATAAATTCATAAATTATATAAATGTCTAATCACAGGTTTGTACACCTGAAACATATAGTATTGTACAACTATAATTTAAAAATAAAAATATTTTAAAAAAGAACCATCAAGGTCATTAAAAACAAAGAAAGTCATAGCCAAGAGAAGCATATGTAGACATGATGACTAAACATAATTTGGTATAAAGAAAGGGATTCAGAAACAGAAAATGTCATTAGGTTAAAACTAAGAACATCTGAATAAAGTATGGACTTCAGGTAAAAATAATGTATCAATATTGGTTCCTTAATTGTGACAAATGTACCATACTGTTAATAGGGGAAACTAGGTGTAAGGTATATGGGCATCTCAATTTTTCTATAAATACAAAACTGTTCTAAAATTAAAAGTTTATGAGAGAGAAGGAGAGAGAGAGACAGACAGAGAGAGAGAGAGAGGAGAGAAAGGGAAAGAAAGAATGAAAATGCATGACTCCTTCCTTCTTTCCTCTGTGGAAGGTCATAGTATTTGGAGATGAGGTAGCCACCTTCTGACTGAAGAGATGACAATTCACAACCCTAACCAACTTTGGATCCATATATTGGATTTTTGTTATTTGAGAAAATAAACCACTGTTTAAGCTGTTTGGGGCCAGGTGGATTATTCCCTGCACCTGAATGCATCCTAATTGACACTCCTTATATTACTGTAGGTAGTTAGCTAATTATTAATAAGAAGGGAAGCAGGAGGAGAACCAAGATGGTGGCGTAGGTAGACACACTGCGCCTCCTCGCACAACCAGAACTGCCAGAAAATTGAACTGCAAGGAAGTCCGACACCAAGTAGATAAAAAAGAAACATACATCCAGACTGGTAGGAGGAGCGGAGACGGCACCGGGACGGAGAGGACTCGCATGGCCTTGGCAGGACCTAGACTGGCGGAGTGTGGGACGAAAGGGGCAGGCAGTCTGACCACTAGCAGACCCTGCGGCCCCTCATTAGTGCACAGATAAACCGAGAGGGCCAGACTCAGAGTGGCAGAGAATGGGGCAGGCAGAGCAGCGGGTAGCACCCTGCAGCCCCACATTCGTGCACAGATAAACCAGGATGAACTGCCGGGAGCGAAGCAGACTGCGTAACCCAGGGCTCCAGCGCGGGGGTGGGGGGGGGTGGGGGGGGTGGGGGGGTGTGGAATAAAGTCTGATTGAAAATGCCCATGGGGGTTGGGGCGGCAGCGGGAGAGACTCCCAGCCTCACAGGAGAGGTCGTTGGAGAGACCCACAGGGGCCTAGAGTGTGCACAAGCCCACCCACTCGGGAACCAGCACCAGAGGGGCCCAATTTGATTGTGGGTAGCGGAGGGAGTGACTGAAATCCTGTGGGGAGTGGAGCAAGCGCCATTGCTCCCTCTCGGCCCCTCCCCCACGTACAGCATCACAGCCGCGGCAATCAGCGTTACCCCGCCCTGCCCGGGAACACCTAAGGCTCCGCCCCTTTAAGTAACAGACAGGCCAAGACAAAAAAAAAAAAAAGGCCCAAATGACAGAACACTTCAAAGCTCCAGAAAAAATACAACTAAGCAACAAAGAGATAGCCAACCTATCGGAAGCACAGTTCAAAACACTGGTTATTAAGACGCTCACAGAATTGGTTGAATTTGTTCGAAAACTAGATGAAAAAATGAAGGCTATGCCAAGAGAAACAAAGGAAAATGTACAGGGAACCAATAGTGATGCGAAGGGAACTGGGACTCAAATCAATGGTGTGGACCAGAAGGAAGAAAGGAACATCCAACCAGAAAAGAATGAAGAAACAAGAATTTGGAAAAATGAGGAGAGGCTTAGGAACCTCCAGGACATCCTGAAACGTTCCAACATCCAAATTATAGGGGTGCCAGAAGGAGAAGAGGAAGAACAAAAAATTGAAAACTTATTTGAACAAATAATGAAGGAGAACTTCCCCAGTCTGGCAAAGGAAATAGACTTCCAGGAAGTCCAGGAAGCTCAGAGAGTCCCAAAGAAGCTGGACCCAAGGAGGAACACACCAAGGCACATCATAATTCCATTAGCCAAGATGAAACAGAAGGAGACAATCTTAGAAGCAGCAAGAGAAAAGAACACAGTTACCTACAAAGGACTTCCCATAAGACTTGTCAGCTGATTTCTCCAAAGAGACCTTACAGGCAAGAAGGGACTGGCAAGAAGTATTCCAAGTCATGAAAGGCAAGGGCCTACATCCAAGATTACTGTATCCAGCAAAGCTATCATTTAGAATGGAAGGGCAGATAAAGTGCTTCTCAGATAAGGTCAAGTTAAAGGAGTTCATCATCGCCAAGCCATTATTATATGAAATGTTAAAGGGACTTATCTAAGAAAAAGAAGATAAAAAATATGAACAGTAAAAATGACAGCAAACTCACAGTTATAAACAACCATACCTAAAACAAAGACAAAAGAAAACTAAGCAAACAACTAGAACAGGAACAGAACCACAGAAATGGAGATCACATGGAGGGTTATCAATAGGGGATTGGGAGGGGGAGAGAGGGCGTAAAGGTACAGAGAATAAGTAGCATAAATGATGGGTGGAAAACAGACAGGGGGAGGGTAAGAATAGTGTAGGAAATGTAGAAGCCAAAGAAATTATAAGTATGACCCATGGACATGAACTGTAGGAGGGGAATGTGGGAGGGAGGGGGTGGCCAGGATGGAGTTGAGTGAAGGGGTGGAAATGGGACAATTGTAATAGCATAATCCATAAATATATCAAAAAAAGAAAGATTCCTTTGGATTCTAACATCCTAAGCCTGGAATGCCACAGAAAGGAGGACCTCAATATCCTTGAGGGTGGGATTTAAATTAAACATCTACCTTGTTTTCCACAGTTCCTGACCTGGCCCACATAGCAGGTATTCAATAATTACCTGTTTACCAAGTAATCTAGAAATGGATTTTTCCTCATAGCTCTGCTCACTCCTTCCCTTACCTAGTACACCTGGGGAATTCATTCACTACTGGTACCTTAGAACACTCCATGTTATATTAAAAATATTCTGGTTTTCTTCATTCCCTTTTTACTTAGGTGACTTTACTCTTGCTTATACATTATTTCTCCAGAATTCTTGATTATTTTATTATATATGATTACAAATGAATTATCTTGGGACTTTTTTCTTGATAAAACTTTCATTTGACACATGTCTTTTACCTTCCTGCTCTATGCCTGAGATTGCAATGATAAAGTGGTAGTCCCTGTTATCTACCAGGAACTCAGAACTATTGAAGAGAGTAGACCAGTAAATGCCCTCTAGCAAAGGTGTGTATGAGATGCCACAGAAGAAGAGAGGAAGATCTTGCAGATGTCCCTGGGAAAAGAGGAAAGACTTCAGAGATGCAGCTGTATTAATTTTCTATTGCTGCATAGCAAACTGCCACAACTTAGTGGCTTAAAACCACACCTATTTGTTAGCTCATAGTTCTTTAGGTCAGAAGTTTGCACAGCATCGTGGCTGAGCTCGTCATTTGGTATCATAAGGCTGCAATCAAGATGTCAGCTGGGCTATCTCACCTGGAGTGCTTGGGAAAGATCTGCTTCCAACCTTATTCTTGTTGGCAGAATTCAGATCCTTGTGGTAGTAGAGCTGAGGTCCCCATTTCTTTGCAGGCTTTCAGCCAGGGCCTGCTGTCAACTTCTAGAGCCCACCATCTTCAATGCCAGCAACACAATTTCTTGCACATCAAATACCCCTCACACACTGAATCTCTGACTTCCTTTTTTGCTACCAGCCAGAGAGTACTCGCTGCTTTTAAAGTTTGTGCGATTGAATCATGCCCACCCAGATAATCTGTTTTTAAAGTCATCTGTGTTGTATAACATAATGTAATTATTGGAGTACAACTCATTATATTCACAGTACCCAGGTTATGCAGGCTATGTTCACCAGTGGGCAAGGATCTTCAGGGACATATGAGAGTCCTGCCAACCATACATGGTGAGCTGAAACTTTAATTAAAGGTAGTTATTTGTTGTGAGAAATAAGGGTGGAGGAAGGGATATTCCAGGCAGAGGGAATCAGGTGTGCACAAGCTTGGAAGTGAGACAGAACATGTCCTATTCTGGGAATTACAAGAGTTGCTGGCCTCCAGGTTTTGGGAGAGATGTAGGCAGTGGGTAAAGCCAGAAAAAGGAGACAGCAACCAAATTAGGAAGGAAGGGGTGTTGGAGCAGTCTAAAGAGCTTGGTTAAGAGATAAGGGTCTACACAATTAAACGGGCCAGGCAAGTGATACAAGTGTTGTCAGTGGGAATTAAGTTCTTTCACAAGATCGTGAGAAAAGCATTTGAAGGACCCATGCATGGCAGATTGTGGAGTGGCAAGATGATTTATTTGTGTGGAAGACTGCCCTGGGTTTCCAATGTCCCATCTCCCTTCACCCCACCATGGAAAAGTACAACCTCGTCCTCAGCAAAACCAAAATAAAGCCAGTGCCCAGCTTCTGCTTCATATTAAAGTTTAGTCTTTTGGAGCCCACAGAGTCTGCTGTGGGCCCCAGTAGCTGCTACACCCACATGGTCCTGTGGTTCCAGGCAAGAGAGAACACATGAACATATGGGATGAGTGCATTACTGGGTAAGTGAGAGAGAGAGAGCACTTCTTTCTTCTCCTGGGGTTATATTAGCTTGGGTTAGGGATGGACCAGGTGCTTTTCCAAAGGAACCAATCAACTTCCTTAAGCTTTCAAGGGATTTTGATAGGGTCCACCCTCTAGTTAGACTGACAGGCCTTTATGGTCAATAACCTCTCCCTGCATGCTCTAACAATCCAGCAGCAGAGAGGGGAGGAAGGAGTGTTAATCTCCTTGGCAGAGCAATGTTGTGATCCCATGGGGTGTGACTGGTAAAGCGAACAGGCTCATGCTTCCCAGTTATTAAGCTCAATGTCTAATTCCCTTTGCTTCCCTTCTTTTTTTTGATATATTTATTGATATATTTATTGATATATTTATATTTATTGATTATGCTATTACAATTGTCCCATTTCCGCCCCTTCACTCAACTCCATCCTGGCCACCCTCTCCCTGCCACATTCCCCCCCTATAGTTCATGTCCATGGGTCATACTTATAATTTCTTTGGCTTCTACATTTCCTACACTATTCTTACCCTCCCCCTGTCTGTTTTCCACCCATCATTTATGCTACTTATTCTCTGTACCTTTACGCCCTCTCTCCCCCTCCCAATCCCCTATTGATAACCCTCCATGTGATCTCCATTTCTGTGGTTCTGTTCCTGTTCTAGTTGTTTGCTTAGTTTTCTTTTGTCTTTGTTTTAGGTATGGTTGTTTATAACTGTGAGTTTGCTGTCATTTTTACTGTTCATATTTTTTATCTTCTTTTTCTTAGATAAGTCCCTTTAACATTTCATATAATAATGGCTTGGCGATGATGAACTCCTTTAACTTGACCTTATCTGAGAAGCACTTTATCTGCCCTTCCATTCTAAATGATAGCTTTGCTGGATACAGTAATCTTGGATGTAGGCCCTTGCCTTTCATGACTTGGAATACTTCTTGCCAGTCCCTTCTTGCCTGTAAGGTCTCTTTGGAGAAATCAGCTGACAAGTCTTATGGGAAGTCCTTTGTAGGTAACTGTGTTCTTTTCTCTTGCTGCTTCTAAGATTGTCTCCTTCTGTTTCATCTTGGCTAATGGAATTATGATGTGCCTTGGTGTGTTCCTCCTTGGGTCCAGCTTCTTTGGGACTCTCTGAGCTTCCTGGACTTCCTGGAAGTCTATTTCCTTTGCCAGACTGGGGAAGTTCTCCTTCATTATTTGTTCAAATAAGTTTTCAATTTTTTGTTCTTCCTCTTCTCCTTCTGGCACCCCTATAATTTGGATGTTGGAACGTTTCAGGATGTCCTGGAGGTTCCTAAGCCTCTCCTCATTTTTCCAAATTCTTGTTTCTTCATTCTTTTCTGGTTGGATGTTCCTTTCTTCCTTCTGGTCCACACCATTGATTTGAGTCCCAGTTCCCTTCGCATCACTATTGGTTCCCTGTACATTTTCCTTTGTTTCTCTTGGCATAGCCTTCATTTTTTCATCTAGTTTTCGAACAAATTCAACCAATTCTGTGAGCGTCTTAATAACCAGTGTTTTGAACTGTGCTTCCGATAGGTTGGCTATCTCTTTGTTGCTTAGTTGTATTTTTTCTGGAGCTTTGAAGTGTTCTGTCATTTGGGCCTTTTTTTTTTTTTTGTCTTGGCCTGTCTGTTACTTAAAGGGGCGGAGCCTTAGGTGTTCCCGGGCAGGGCGGGGTAACGCTGATTGCCGCGGCTGTGATGCTGTACGTGGGGGAGGGGCCGAGAGGGAGCAATGGCGCTTGCTCCACTCCCCACAGGATTTCAGTCACTCCCTCCGCTACCCACAATCAAATTGGGCCCCTCTGGTGCTGGTTCCCGAGTGGGTGGGCTTGTGCACACTCTAGGCCCCTGTGGGTCTCTCCAACGACCTCTCCTGTGAGGCTGGGAGTCTCTCCCGCTGCCGCCCCAACCCCCATGGGCGTTTTCATTCAGAGGTCTGAGGCTTATTCCGCCACCCCCCCCCCCCCCCCCCCCCCCCCCCCCCCGCCCTGTGCTGGAGCCCTGGGTTACGCAGTCTGCTTTGCTCCCCTCCTTTCGTCCGGGTTTATCTGTGCACGAGTATGGGGCCGCAGGGTACTACCCGCTGCTCTGCCTGCCCCATTCTCTGCCACTGTGTGTCTGGCCCTTTCGGTTTATCTGTGCACAAATGAGGGGCCGCAGGGTCTGCTAGTGGTCAGACTGCCTGCCCCTTTCGTCCCACACTCCGCCAGTCTCAGTTCCGCCACATCCACGCGAGTCCTCTCCACCCCTCCTACCGGTCTGGATGTATGTTTCTTTTTTATCTGCTTGGTGTTGGACTTCCTTGCAGTTCAATTTTCTGGCAGTTCTGTTTGTGCGAGGAGGCGCAGTGTGTCTACCTACACTGCCATCTTGGTTCTCTCCCCAAAGGAATCTTAAAGGCCTTGATTTTATGTGTATATAACCTTAAGAATCCTCTACTTTTTAAACAAGCAGGAGCAAACCGATTTTCTATTTATTGATAGCTCTATATTTTCAAGGTCTTTCGGTATCGGTATCTGCTTTTCTTTGTGTTGCTTTTCTAATTCTCTGCAGAGCAGAGGGACTATTATTCATCAGCTCATCCTGACAGTTATTTAGGTAGTATTCAGGCATTCACTACGACAGTCAGCTGTCAATGAACATCTTTGTTCCTGTTCATTTGACACCTCTGCTAAAGGGTCTGTGATAAAAATTCCAGGAAGGAGACCCAAGATATTTTGACATTCCATAGCACCCTTTCCCTCAGTCCCTGCCTTATAGGCACCAACTCCAGCTCCACTGATGCACTGGGCCCCCTGAGTTGGGGCATCTCCTTACCTCAGGCTGGTGGGTGCCGCTTCCACCTCTCTCATTTCAACTATTAGAGTGAAAACTTGGTCTAGAGTGGGCAGGAAGGGGGTGGGGTCCATATTGTACTGAAAGACACTTTGAATGAGGGAAGGAAGCTACTGGAAGATGTTAGAGGTATTTTAGGAAAGGAGACCTGGGGAGGGAAAAGTGCTTTTTGGATCAGAGAAGACGGGGTGAAAACGCAGAATGCAGGTTAGTCATATCACAGAGGGCCTCCTGTGGGCAACAGAGAAGGAGGGCAAAGGAGGGATTTAGTAGTAAGAGATTTGGGTTTAGAGACTTCCAGTCAAGATGGCAGCATAGGTGGACATGGCTCACCTCTTCACACAACCACATCAAAATTACAACTAAAATTACAACAACCATCACTCAGAACCATCAGACATGAAGTAAAACAGGAGCCTCAAAACTACAGAATTAAGGAAATCACATCCATCCAGATTGGTAGGAGGGATGCAGATGTGAAATGGGCTATTCCCACAACCACATGTGGTGGATAAAAATTCAGGAGGGAAATTTCAGGAGCAAGGAATCCCAGACCCCCTCCAGGCCCCCCAGCCCAGGGTTCCAATGCCAGGAAGATAAGTCCCCACAATTTCTGGCTGCAAAAATCAGCAGGGATTGAGTTGGTGGAAGAAACTTCTAGAGCCCTAAGCAGTTCCTTTTAAATAACACACATACAGACTCTCCTACTCAGACTCACTCCCTCTGAGCTCCATCACTGGGGTTGCAGCTTGAGAGGTACCAGTGGTATGCTGGGAGAAACTCAAGTGTCTGGCATCAAGGTGAGCAGAGGACACTGTCCCTTTTCTGGGCCCTCGCCCTCAACAGAGCCACAGAGCCTGCAAGATGGTACCATATATGAGACTCTATCAACTTTGCTAACACTGTTTGACTCACCTTGTTGATCTCCAGAGACTATGCCATGCTCAAATCATGGGCCCACCCAAGTTGCATTTTCATATGAATGGCTGGTATAGGCTCATGCTACACAACTTCCTAAATCTTCTGAAACAAGCAAAAAATGGCCTCAGTGAGCCCCAGCAAGGCACTAGCAGCAGCCTGCCTAGATCACGACTTGGCTTTACCTGGGAATCTCCAAGCCCAGCACTAGTAGCAGCCATCTCAGATTGCTTTATAGCTCAGGTAGGGTGGCCGCAGGCAAAACACAGGTGGGGGGCTGATCTTGGGCTGCATCACTTGGTAAACCCCTGGGCCTGCACATCCATTGGACAGCTACAGACCATGTTGGAGCACCACCACCCTGCCCCTGCAAAGCTGATCCTCCATGGAGGGTGGAGGTTGGTGGTCAGTGGTCACAGCCAATCCTTGCAGCTGAGTGGCCCGGGTAAATACCTCCCATTGATCTGCCAACAACAACCAAGGCTCAACTACAATAGGAGGGTGTACTCAGTTCACACAAAGGGCACACCTTGAGTACCCAGCTTGGGTTGTAGGGGAGCCTGCGCCACTGGATGCTACAGGACACCTACATTAGGCCACACTACTAAGATACGGAATCTAAGCAGCTTTACGTAATACATGGAAGCAAACACAGGGAGGCTGCCAAAAATGAGGAGACAAAGAAATGGGGCCAAATGAAAAAACAAGTCAAAATTCCAGAAAAAGAGCTAAACAAAATGAAAATAAGCAATCTATCAGATGCATAATTCAAAACACTGGTTATAAGGATACTCAAGGAACTTAGTGAGAACCTCAGCAGCAAAAAAGAGACCTGCTCAGAACTGAAGGATACTCTAATTGAAATAAAGAACAATTTACAGGGAAACAACAGGAGAGTGGATGAAGCTGAGAATCAAATCAATGATTTCAAACATGAGGAAGCAAAAAACAATAAATTAGAACAAGAAGGAAAAAGAATCTAAAAAAATGAGGGTAGTATAAGCAGCCTCTGGGACAACTTCAAGAGGTCCAATGTTCACATCATAGGGGCACCAGAAGGAGAAGAGAAAGAGCAAGAAATTGGAAATCTATTTGAAAATATAATGAAAGAAAACTTCCCTAATTTAGTGAAGGAAATAGACATGCAAGTCCAGGAAGCACAGAGAGTCCCAAACAAGATGTATGCAAAGAGGCTCACTCCAAGACACATAATTAAAATGCCAAAGGTTAAAGATAAAGAGAGAATCTTAAAAGAAGCAAGAGAGAAGTTAGTTACCTACAGGGGAGTTCCCTTACAACTGTCAGCTGATTTGCAGGCTAGAAGGGATTGGAAAGACATATTCAAAGTCATGAAAAGCAGAGATCTATAGCCAAGATTGCTCTACCCAGCAAAGATATCATTTAGAATCAAAGGGCAGATAAAGGACTACCCAGACAAGAAAAAACTAGAGTTCATCATCACCAAACCCTTATTATATGAAATGTTAAAGGAACTTATTTAATAAAAAGAAGATCAAAACTATCAACAATGAAATGGCAAAAAATACATATCTATCAACAATTTAAGCTAAAAAACAAACTAAGCAAACGAGAGAAACAGAGACAGAATCATGGATATGGAGAGCATTTTGATGATTACCCGATGGAAGGGGTTGTAGGGAAATGGGGAAGAGGCGAGGGGATTAAGAAGTACAAATAGGTAGTTACAGAATAGCCATGGGGATGTAAATCACAGTATAGGAAATGGAGTGGCCAAAGAACTTATATGCATGACCCATGGATATTAACAATGGTATAGGGATTGCCTGAGGGTGTGGGGGGTGTTGGGTGGAGGTGGGAAAAGGGGGAAAAATCAGGACAACTGTAATAGCATAATCAATAATATATAATTAAAGAATTTAAAAAATCAATGGACATGAAAAGAGATTTGGGTTTAAACTCTTCCATTAGCTCTGGGGGTGGGTGTCTCCCCATTCTTTGAGCCAAGGTTGCCTCATCTATCACCTAAAAGGGTGATAAGAACTACACTGTACAAGTTAGGCTGATATCTAGGCAGGGTGGTTTATGGTTAAGTGACAAACTGACAATAATGTGTAAGTCCTTTAGAGAGAGACTCAAGGTGGCAGAGGAGTAAGTGGAAGCTACAGTAACCTCCTCCCAGGACCAAACTGGAGTTACACCTACATTATACAAAAGTCACCCTGAATAACCAACTGAACACTAACTGGAGAGAAGCCTTATAACCACTGACAGATGGAAGCAGCCACATCACAATGTGACTGGTAGTGAGAGTGGAGGAGGCACAAGAGGGATGGTTGGGCTCCCACAGGTGCAGCTGAAGTTCTGGAGGGATATTTCAGCTACCCGATGGTTCCCCCTAAGAAGTGTGGCATCAAACCCCAAGCTGGGCTCCCTAGCTTATAGCACCAGAACTGGGAAATAAACCCAAATAACATATGGCTGTGAAAAGCAGCAGGGTTTCTGTCTGCCAGGGAGAGATGATGGGAGACTCAGACAGCCTCTTACAGGGCTGGTGCACAAAACTCCCATTGTAGCCACTTACCCTGAGCTCAGGCAGAAAAAGGGCAGAATGGACTAGAGACACTTGAGGAGAGTCTGGGGCTGGTGGCTCTGGGGAGAGAGCTGAACGAATAGCTGCCGGGATCCCTGTGCTGAGTCATTCTCCATACTGCAGGAGCCATCTCAAGCAGAGCAATCCCCTCCAAGTGGCATCAGCCTGAGGGGAAGCAATAGCTCCATCCTATGGTGCTTAAGCTCTGCTGCTGAGGAGTATAGCTGGAAGACTTTCACTCTTTTACCCTACAGCAAGCTTACAGGCAGGGGCAGATCTCTGGGAACTCTGAGGTTTCAGCTGACCTGCCCCCAGGGACTGGTGCAGGTAAAAGCTGGCCTTGGTGTGCAGCGTGGTTCTTTCTGAATACCTAAGCCCAGCAGAGGGAGCCACATACTATGGATCACTGATAGTGCCAAACAGGTTACTCAGGGACAGTCACTAGGAACGTGTGACTAAGGCCTACACCAGAGTCTTTGCAGATCTACCTAATATATAAAAATACAAAGAAGCAGCCAAAATTGGAAGACAAGAAAACAGACCCCAAATGAAAGAACAAGAGAATTCTCCGGAAGTACTAGATGAGTGGAGACAATCAATCTATCAGATAGTTAGAGTAATGATTATAAGGATACTCAACAGTGTGAAAAAAGACATAGAAACCATAAAAAAGGGCCAGTCAGAAATAAAGAATGCTATATTGAAATACATAATACACTGGAAGGAAGAAACAGTAGGTTAGATGAAGCAGAGGATCGAATCAGTGATTTGGGAGACATGGTAGAGAAAAATACCCAGGTGGAGCAGTGGGGGAAAAAAAGAATTAAAAAAGTTGAGGATAGCTTAAGAAACATTTTGGACAACATGAATCATACAAACATCCACACCATGGGTATATCAGAAAGAGAAGAGAACAAGTGAGGGATTAAGAACCCATTTGAAGAAATAATGGTTGAAAACTTCCCTAATCTGATGAAGGAAAAAGACACACAGCCCAGTAAGCTCAGAGAGTCCCAAACAAGTTGGAGACAAAGAGGCCTACACCCAGACATATCATAATTAAAAATGTCTAGGCTTAAAGACAAGGAGAGAATCCTAAACACCACAAGAGAAAAACAGGTAGTTACTTAAAAGGGAGCACCAATTAGACTGTCATCTGATTAGTCTACACAAACATTTTAGGCCAGAAAGGAGTGGCATGAAGTATTCAAGGTGATGAATAGCAAGGACCTACAACCAAGGCTTCCTCACCCAGCAAGGCTATCATTTAAAATTGAAGGAGAAAAATGGACCTTCCCAGACAAGAAAAACCTAAAGGAGTTTGTTAACACCAAGCTAGCACTTCAACAAATGTAAAAGGGCTTGGTTAAGAAGAAGAAAAAGAGAATTAACAAAAACAGAGGACAATAGTCTAACAATAAAATGGCACTAAATGCATATCAATAATGATGTTAAATGTAAATGGCTTAAATGCTCAACCAAAAGACAGAGGGTAGCTGAATGGATAAGAAAACAAAAGCCACATATATGTTGCTTCCAAGAGACCCAACTCAGATCAAAAGATATACACAGACTAAAAGTAAAGGAATGGAAAAAGATATTCCATGCAAATGGAAAGGGAAAAAAGTGGGGACACCAATACTTATATTCAACAAAATAGACTTAAAAACTAAGGCTATAGTAAAAGACAAAGAAGGCCACTACATAATGATAAAGGGAAAAATCCAACAAGAGGATATTACCCTAGTAAACATTTATGCACCCATCACAGGACCATCTAAATATGTAAAGCAAATCGTGATGGACATAAAGGGACAGACCAACAGAAATACAGTCATAGTTGGGGATTTTAACACCCCCTTTGATGTCAATGGATAGATCTTCCCGGCAGAAAATCAACAAGGAGACAGTGGCCTTAAATGACACACTAGATCAAAGGGATTTAATTGGTATCTTGAGAGCATTTCACCCCAAAGCAGCAGAATACACAAACTTTTCAAGTGCACATGGAACGTTTTCGAGGATAGACCACATGTAAGGACACAAAACAAGTCTCAATAAATTTAAGAAGATTGAAATCATATTAAGCATCTTCTCTGACCACGATGAAACTTCTTCACAGGAAGAACACTGAA
Organism: Desmodus rotundus; assembly: GCF_022682495.2. NCBI lineage: Eukaryota > Metazoa > Chordata > Mammalia > Chiroptera > Phyllostomidae > Desmodus > Desmodus rotundus. The sequence continues at coordinate 109,157,232 of NC_071388.1, forward strand.
AAACACACAAAGGCATGGAAGCTAAATAATGTTATTAAACAAGAATGGATCAACAACGATGTCAAGGAAGAAATAAAAAGATACCTTGAAACAAATGAAAATGAGGACACAACAAGCCAAAACCTGTGGGACATAGAGAAAACAATCCTAAGAGGGATATTCATAGCATTACAGGCGTATCTCAAAAAACAAGAAAAAGCTCAAATAAACTATCTAATTTCACACTTAAAGGAACTTGATAAAGATCAACCAACAAACCCCACAGTGAGTAAGGAAGGAAATAATAAAGATCCAAACAGAAATAAATAAAATAGAGTCCAAGATGGACAAACTTTTAATGAGGCTCGTCAAGCAGAAAAGAGAGAGGAACCAAATAAATAAAATCGGAAATGAAAGAGGAGAAATAACAACTGACACCAAGGCTATACAAAGGATTGTAAGAAAATATTATGAAGACCTCTATGCCAACAAACTGGACAACCTGGATGAAATCGTTAAATTTCTAGAAACATACAATCTTCCAAAACTAAATCAGGAAGAATCAGAAAATCTGAATGGACAGATTACATCTAGTGAAATTGAAGCAGTAATCAAGAAACTCCCAACAAACAAAAGCTCTGGACAGGATGGCTTCTCAGGTGAATTTTACCAAACATTTTAGGAGAATTAACACCTCTCCTTCTCAAACTATTTCAAAAAATTTCAAGAAGAGAGAAAGCTCCCAAACTCATTTTATGAGGCCAACATTAGCCTAATTCTAAAACCAGATATGAACACTACAAAGTAAGAAAATTACAGGCCAATTGTCCTGATGAACATAGATGCTAAAATCCTCAAAAAAATATTAGCAAATGAATACTGCATCTAAAAGATCATACACCATAATTAAGTGTGATTTACTCTGGTAATGCAAGGTTGGTACAATTTGCAAATCCATAAATGTGAGTTACCACATAAACAAAGAGAAGTATAAAAACCACATGATCATATCAATAGAGGCAGAAAAAGCATTTGATAAAATTGAGCATCCATTTATGATAAGAACTCTCAGCAAAAGGAGAATAGAGGGAACATACCTACATTTACAAACATAGTAAAGGCCATATATGACAAACCCACTGCCAGCATCACATTCGATGGGCAAAAAGTACAAGCATTCCCCTTAAGATAGGGAGCAAGGCAGGAATGACTGCTTTCACCTCTTTTATTCAACAGAGTACTAGCCACAGCAATCAGATAAGAAGAAGAAATAAAAGGCATCCAAATTAGGAAGAAGTAAAACTGTCTTTATTTGCAGATGACATGATACTGTACGTACAGAATCCCAAGAAACCCCAAAGATTCCACCAAGAAACTACTAGAACTGATAAATGAATTCAGCCATGTAGCAGGATACAAAATTTTTATCCAGAAATCAGCTGGATTTTTATATGCCAATAACAGAAAGGGAAATTTTAAAAACAATCCCATTTACAATTGCTTCAAAAAGAATGAAATATCTAGGAATAAGTCTAACCAAGGATGCAAAAGGACTGTACTTACAAAATTATAAGACACTGAAGAAAGAAATTGAAGAAGATACAAATAAGTGGAAGCACACACCGTGTTCATGGATAGGAAGAAGTAACATCATTAAAATGTCCATACTACCCAAAGCACTCTATAGATTCAATGCAATTCCTATCAAGATTCCAATGACATATTTCACAGAACTAGAACAAATATTTCAAAAATTTATATAGAACCAAAAAGGCCCCACACAGCAACAGCAATCCTGAGAAAGAAGAACAAAGTTGAAGGAATCATGCTACCTGATATCAAAATATATTGTAAGGCCATAGTATTCAAAACAGCATGGTACTGGCATAAAAACAGACACACAGATCAATGGAACAGAATAGAGAGCCCAGAAACAAACCCACACTTTTATGGTCTATTAATATTTGACAGAGGAAGCAAGCACATACAATGTGCTAAGGATGGTTTATTCAATAAATGGTGTTGGGAAAATTGGACAGATAACATGCAGAAAAATGAAATTAGATGACCTGCTTATACCACAGCCAAGGATAAACTCAAAATGGATCAAAGGCTTAAATGTTAGACTGCAAACCATAAAAATCATAGAAAACATAGGCAGCAAAATCTCAGACATAGCTCGCAGCAATATTTTTTCAGATATCTCTCCCCAGGCAAGGGAAACTAAAGAAAAAATAAACAAATGGGACTGCATCAAACTAAAAAGTTTTTGCACAGCAAAGAAAAACATCAACCAAACAAAAAGACAACCCACAGAATGGGAGAACATATTCACTGATACATTAATAAGGGGTTAATACTCAAAATATATAAAGTACTTACAAAACTCAACACCAAAAAAGCAAACAACCCAAATAAAAAAATGGGCAAAGGACCTGAATTGACACTTCTCTAAAGAGGACACACAAATGGCCCATAAACATATGAAAAGATGCTCAACATCAGTAAACATCAGAGAAACGCAAATTAAACCACAATGAGATACCATCTCACACCTGTCAGAATAGCTATTAGTAGCAAATCAACAAAGAAGAGCTGGTGAGGAGGATGTGGGGAAAGGAGAACCCTTCTGCACTGTTGGTGGGAATGCAAGATGGGTACAGCTACTGTGGAAAGCAGTATGGAGATACCTCAAAAAATTAAAAAATTATCTACCTTTTGACCCAACGATCCCACTTCTGGTACTATATTCAACGGAAGCCAAAGCGCTAATTCGGAAGAACGTTAAGTGCCCCTATGTTCATTGCAATCACCAAGATATGGAAGCATTTGTGTCCATCAGTAAATGAGTGGATAAAATAACTATGACATACACAATGGAATCCTACTGGGCTGTAAAAAAAGAAGAAAGTTTCACCCTTTTGGACTGTTTGGGTAGACCTGGAGAACATTGTGCTAAGTGAAATAATCTAGTTACAGAAAGACAAGTATCATATGATTTCACTCAGGTGTGGAATCTAATGAACAGACCAAGTGACAATCAAAATAGAGACAGACCCATAGCAAGATGATGCCTAATGGGGGCAAGAGTACGGGTTGGAAGGATTCAGCAAAAAGGAAAAAGGACTCGGGGACATGGACAAACTGTGGTGAATGTGGGGTGTGGGGAAGGGGGTATAAGGGGACTAAATGGTAATGAAAAAATTAAATAAAATATTTCTTTAAATTGAAAGACATAAAAAAAAAAAGCCCTTTAGAAAAAAAATCTGAAACCAGAATAAAAAAATTAAGGGGCAGGTGGCTTTTCGCCTGCAAACGGCTCCCATGAACTCAGAGTCAGAGGCAGAATCTCCACACTTCGTAGTTCCCAGCCAGGACCGCGACCCACCGCGGGCCCTTTTGGAGATTTGTTTTGAAGTCTTGGCGCGGAACTTTTCCGTAGGCCCTAGCGGACCTAGGTGCGGCGAATGCGTAAACTTGCCCGTGTGCGCGTGCGCGCTCCGCGCCGGAAAAGGTAGCTGGGACCAGCTGCCGAGTGCGAGTGGTGGGGCCTGTGCTCGGGCTGGGAATTACCAGTGCCTCGCCGAGAGGGGTGGGACAGCGCGCTTGCGCAGCCACGGGCCCGCTCCCCTTGCTTAGTTCTGCGATCTAGACTTGGCGCGCACTCGTTTGGGTTGTCGGGGCCGGGACGGGGGGAGGGGGCGGGTGCGCTGCGCGCGCACAAGTCAGTGGGTCGTGACGTATGCCGCGCTACGCAGGACGTCACGGGTCCGTGAGTAGTGGCGGCTGGGCTGCCCTCAGCGGCAGCGCTGGAGTAGGGCGGTGCTGCTGTTGGGTGAGGCCTTCGGTGGTCTCCTGGCTCGCTAGGCGAAGACGACGACGACTACTCGGAGGTCCGGCACCCTCAGCCGAGGAGTCCCCACTGCCGCCCCTTCTTCGGCATCTGGTGGCCCCCTGCTCGCGGCTTCCTCTTTTTCTGCCCTGCTGCACCCGGGCCCCAGGGGCGCCGAGTGGCCCGGTCTTTCTGCGACAGACTGCGCGCACGCCACCCGGTTCGGCCGGGGCTGCACTTGAAGGAGGGACGGGCCTGGCCCCCCGGCTCGTGCTCTACTCCTCGCGCGCCCCTCCGGCCCCCGGGGCCCACGGCCTCCCCTGACGGGGGGGGGGGGGGGTGCGCGGTGGCAGACCGCGCGGGACGGAGGGGTGGGCTAAGAGGCCGGCGGGGGCCTCTCTTCGGGCCTGCGGCTCCCCACGTCCCGCGGAACGGCCGGTACGTGCCTCTGTCTGTCTATCTGTGCGCGCGCGCGCGGGCTGCTGGGTTGTGTAGCTGTCGGACACGTACTCTGTGGGGATGTTAGAAGAAAGATTGCAACTGGTCCCTGGGAGAAGCAAAAATGTTACATGCAGTAAGCAAAAAAATGCTTATCTTTGCACTGTCACTTTATGGTAGGGTTGATTTCACCTTCTCTCTTTACCAAATATTTATCTGCCCACCTAGAACTTACTGTGCGCCAGGCAGTTAGTTGTCTTGTATCATCTCACTTCATCTTCTCAGCCCAATGAGGTGGGTACGTGCTTCCGATTTTACAGATGAACATATTGAGTGTCCGGTCCAGGAGTTTGACCGAGGTCATGCAGTTGGTAATCTGGGAAGCCTTGATTCGAATACACTGTCTTTTCTATAGAACTGTATTTCTGCGTATTTCAAAATAAATATTTAAGGAAAAAGAATACCTGGAGAGTTTCTTCCTGGGAGTAAATTCTAAATATGTAGGTAGATGTAGTTTACTTGCCCTTAACATAGACTGATGTGTTTTGTTGCAGCCTAACCAAAGTGTTTTCTTGGCTTAAAAATAATGTTATTTTAAACGATTGCTTCGACACCTTCAACCTTTTTTGCAGTAGGACTGAAGAGAAAAATATTTCCCCTCTTAAGAAATATATTTGGGAAAACTGCATATCTTCTGAAAAGTTTAATTTTTCTTCTTCAGTTTATTCTTGATGCATACCAGGAACTTGCAGTTGGGTTATTTGCTTGATATTTCGTTATTGCAAAATTTGCTGGATTATGTGGCAGTAGCAACACACTTAGAAATTTGTGCATTGTCTTATGCAATATTTCTGAGTTGAGTGTCAAAATTTTTAAGTGTAGAATATTGTAGAAAATTGTGTTTTAATGGTGTGATTTTTTTCCTTTCATTTATGTGTAGCCACCAATCAATTATAAACAAACTGCCAGTTCTCATTTTAGCATTGTCCTGTGCTATTTCTTTGATTGTGGTTAGTGAAAAAGTAAAGTCTTTATATTTTTCTTTACAGAGGAAAGTGTTGATAAATTTCTTTGAGTAATTGCAGCTTCGTGCATAATTGCAAACGTTTAAAAAACCTATTAATGCACAATTATAGTACTGTATAATTTTCTCTAGGTTTAAGAAAATTTGTACTTGAATGTTTTTGTAACGTTTGTAGAGAAAATACCAAATTACAGAGTTAACAAGTGGGTGGTTTATAGCTTGACTTGTTGTTTGGTTAATATGAACATGTTGAGCCTTGTTGAATTATGTTGAATATGATACCATTGAAGAATGGTTGTCTAGTCATGCTCTCCATGTGCCTCTTTTGAGAGAACTAGCTGTTAAAAGACTTATCTCAAATAATGGGATTACCAGGTACGTTGTAGACTCAATCTTTTAAACAGTGTTTTAGGTGGAGCTTTCATTCCTAGTTAACCTTATTGCTACTAAAGGGGTAAACTGTATTTAACAGATGCTTAAAATGAAGTCATGTTTGGTTCTTGACAGTTCCCACAGCTTTGGTTTTGGGTTGTTGTATTTTTTCCCTTGTAAAATTGGCACTCTCTAGCCTTTCAGCTCCCCCCCCCCCCCCGCCCTTTATTATGAAGCAATTTCAGGCATACAGAAAATTGGTAATAGTGATCATCCATATGATGACCCTCTGGAGTCAACATTTGTTGCTATCTTGCCATATTTGCATTATAAATATGTGTATAGTATTTTTGGCTGAACCATTTGAAACTACACTGTACAGGTCATGATACTTCATGCCTAAATATGTTAGCCTCTTCAAAGATAAGGACATTTTTTTACATATCCAAAATATCATTATTGTTGATTTTCTTAGTATTTTATTATTGGTAATTAGTTAATAGTTTCTTATTGCTAATTCCTTAATAAAATCTAATATTCATCCATATTTAAATCTCCCCATTTGTACTGAAAATCTTCTATGGCTTTTTACAGCCAACCCCACCAAGCCAGAATCCCAATAAAGGTTTATATGCTGCATTTGGTGGTTAAGTCTCTGATCTCTTCTAATCTACAACAGTCTCACCTCCTCCCTTGAAAAATACGAGTTTTTAAAGTGTTCAAGCTAATTGTCTCATACAGTGAATCACACTCTTGATTTGTCCTATTTTTTTTTTCCCCTCATGGTGTCATTTAAAATGTTCCTCTTTTCCCCCTTTGTTAGCTAACTGTAAGCTAGGTTTAAAGGGTTGACTAGTTTCAAATTAAATCTTTTGGGGCAAGAATAACTACTAAGTGATGCTGTGTACTTCATATTGCTTCCCATCAGGAGTCCTATTAAGTCCAGTTATTTGTGATGCTGAGTTTGATCACTTGGTTTTGGGGGTAAGGTATTTTTTTCTCTGCTGCAATTAGCATGTAATGTGTGGCATGATAAATTAGCATGGTAGTGCTGGCCTCTTCTTCATTAGGCTCTAGTGTAATAGTTGTAGCATCTATTGCTGATTCTTGTAAGGCTAACTTTTGAATTTCAGTGTTAATGATTGTTTCTTGGTTTATAGATAGAAACAAAATCACAGGATTTTGTAAAGTATTCTGTGCAGCTATATGTATTAATCAGCTTATTTTGTGGTTTTTAAGATTTTTAATTATGAATTTAAGGTGTCTCCTGTTATGCATTGAAAAGAAAAAACCTGGCTTGAGAAGAATGGAAAACATGTAATGCTTTTTTCATGTATTCTCACTCAAGGAATGTGTTTCAGGGGTTTTTTTTAGCCAATATTTGTTGTACAGGAATAGCCAGCAGTTTAATAAAGGAAGAGTGCATTTATTAAAAAACCTTTTGAGAATCAAAACTGTCCATTTTCTGGTGTAAATGAAAGTAGCACTGCATTTAAGAGTCAGAAGATCGAAATTGTAGTCCTAATTCTACCACTATGTGAAGTTCAAGAATTAGAAGTTTTGCCCTGGCCAGTGTGGCTCAATGGTTGGAGTGTTGTCCTGTAACTGGAAGGTTGTGTGTTCGATTTCTGTCAGGGCACATACCTAGGTACGGTTGATCCCTGGTCCCTGCACAGGTTCCCGGTCTGGGTGCACACGAAGGCAACTAATTGATGCTTCTCTCCCATCGATGTTTCTCTCTTTCCCTTCCTCTCTCCCTTCCTCTCTTTTTTTAAAAAAGTAAATGAAAACATCCTCGGGTGAGGATTGGAAAAATAAAAAAAAGCCCTGGCTTGTGTGGCTCAGCGGATTGAGCGCCCATCCCCAAACCACAGGGTTGCTAGGCCGACTCCCAGTCAGGGCACATGCCTGGGTTGCAGGCTAGGTCCCCAGTAGGGGGCGCGCGAGAGGCAATTACATATTGATATTTCCCTCTCTTCCTCCCTTCACCTCTGTCTAAAAATAAAATAAATACAATCTTTAAAAAAAGAATTACAAGTGTTTTTAAACGTTGTTCTCATTTCATAGTGATTAAGTCAGGAAACGAATTTGATAATGAAATGTGTTGATTACATTTAGAGGTGAACCTCATTTTCATTAAGCCAGATAGAAATAGATCAAATACAGGTAATATGAAGTTGAATTTATTTCTCAACTAATTAACTGATACTTGGTAGATGATTTCTAACAAATTTATTTATTTATTTATTTGAGGGAAAGGGAGGGCGAGAAACATGGGTCAGTTGCCTCTTGAAAGTGCCTCCACCGCAGGGAAGCAGATGGAACCCACAACCTAGGCATGTGCCCTGACCAGGAATCAAATGGGTGATCTTTAGCTTTTCTGGTAATGGCCAACCATCTGAGCCACACTGGTCAGGGCAGTAGGTGGTTGTTTTAAAGAAGGGTTTATAATAGGATTTACTTTAACACGTTTTCTCATTAATAGTAAGATTTAATTCATGAAACAGTTTATATGAAGTTTTTCCACACATCTTTTGTAAATTAGGATGGACTATATATGTGGAAATAAAAAAGTTTTTTTCTTATTTTCAAGTGTTGTGCGAGGTATATGTCTATACATGTACACACACACACACACACACACACAACTATAAGAAATGTATCTGTATAACTTTGTCTTTTGTCTTGGATATCCCTAGGATTTGTTTGCAACATTGGTTGACTTCCTTTCTCATGGTGGTTAATGACATGATTTCTTTGTAACATCGCAAGTTGTTGCCTTTATTGTTACTAAATTCTTAGATTGTTTTTTAATTTTTTGGTTATGCTCTGTCTACCCAATTGACAGAGAATAGGAATAGAATTTTGAGTCCCTCCTGTTACTAGCACACTGCCTTTCTTAAACTGTGCTCAAGAGTGTTTTGTTTCAGATTCACAGTACCATAGTATAATATCATACATTTAAAAAGCATTGTATGATTTATTTATGAACTTTGAAGTTGTTTCTAAAGATACTTTTTACTACCATTTGTATAGGTAGTCATTTAGTGTGGACTTTAATAAATAATAATGACAAATCAAAAGAATAGTTGAAGGTGTGATTTTATCAGTATTCTTTCTATAATTTCCATATTAGGACACCTGATGGCCACTACCTTAGGCCCAATGCTCTTAGACCACTTTGTTCCTGCCTCTACAATTGTACTCACCACATTGTATGGTAATCGTCGCCTCTCCTCCACTAGGAAATTAGCTCTTTAAGGGCAAGGCAGTATTTTGTTGATTTTTGTGCCTCAACACCTACAACAATACTTGGAGCCAAATGTTTCTGTTGTTAATGTTTAAAAAATATATTTTATCAATTATTCTATTACAATTGTTCCATTTTTTTCTCCCCTTTAATCCCTTCCACCCTGTACCACACCCCACCATCATTCCCCCACCTTAATTCATGTCCATGGGTCATACATACAAATTCTTTGGTTTCTCCATTTCCTATACTATTCTTAACACCCCACCCTCCCCACTGCCCTGGTCTGTTTTTCTACCTACCAATTATGCTTCTTATTCCCTGTACCTTCTCCCCCATTCTCTCCCATTTACCTCCCTGCTGAAAACCCTCCACGTGATCTCTATTTCTTTAATCTGTTCCTGTTCCAGTTGTTTGCTTAGTTTGTTTTTGTTTTTGTTTTAGGTTTAGCTGATAGTTGTGAGTTTGTTGCCATTTAACTGTTCATATTTTTGATCATCTTCTTTTTCTTAGATAAGTCCCTTTAACATTTCATATAATAAGGGCTGGGTGATGATGAACTCCTTGAACTTGACCTTATCTGGGAAGCACTTTATTTGCTGTCTGATTCTAAATGATAGCTTTGCTGGATAGAGTAACCTTGGATGTAGGTCCTTCCCTTTCATGACTTGGAACACTTCTTTCCAGCCCCTTCTTGCCTGCAAGGTTTCTTTTGAGAAATCAGCTGATAGTCTTATGGGAACACTTTCATAGGTAACTATCTCCTTTTCTCTTGCTGCTTTTAAGATTCTTTCCTTCTTTTTAATCTTGAGTAATGTAATGATGATGTGCCTTGGTTTGTGCTTCTTTGGGTCCAACTTGTTTGGGACTCTCTGAGCTTCCTGGACTTCCTGGAAGTCTATTTTCTTTGCCAGATTAGGGAAGTTATCCTTCATTATGTTTTCAAATAAGTTTTCAATTTTTTGCTCGTCCTCTTCTTCTGGCACCCCTATAATTTGGATGTTGGAACATTTAAAGTTGTCTCAGAGGTTCCTAAGCCTCTCCTTGTTTTTTTTAATTCTTGTTTCTTCATTCTGTTCTGGTTGAGTGTTTATTTCTTCCTTCTTGTCTAAACTGTTGATTTGAGTCCCGGTTTCCTTCCTGTCACTGTTGGTTCCCTGAATATTTTGCTTTATTTCATTTTTCATAGCCTTCACTTTTTCCTCTATTTGGTGACCATACTCAGCCATTTCTGTGGCCATCCTGATTACCAGTGTTTTGAACTCTGCATCTGATTGGTTGGCTATCTCTTCATGGCTTAGTTGTATTTTTTTGAGCTTTGATCTGTTCTTTCATTTCAGCCATATATTTTTTTGTCTCTGCCACTGTTATGTAGTAAGGGGCAGAGCTTTAGGTATTTGCCAGGTTGGGGCAACCCCATCACTGTGTTGTGGTGCTGTATGTGGGGGAGGAGTCTGAGGGGAAACAATGCCACTTGCTCAGCTCTGTGCCAGCTTTCAGTCACTTCCTCCGCTACCCACAATGAAATTGAGCCCGTGTGGTGCTGATTCCTGGGTGCATGGTTTTGTGTACGTTATAGGACCCTGTGGGTCTCCTAGAAACTCCTTTGAGTCTGGGAGTCTCTCCCACTGCCTCAACCCCCACAGGTTTTTTCAGTCAGAGGTTTTGACACTATTTCCCTGCACCCTGGGTTGCATGGTCTGTCTCACTCCCCAGTTGTTCCTCCTGGGTTATGTGCACATAAATGTGGGACTGCCCAGTCTGCCAGCTGCCACCCTGCCATGCATCCTCTGCTTCCTGGCTGCCCATCTCCACCCCTCCTACTGATCTGGATGAATGTTTCTTCTTTAACTCCTTGGTTGTCAGACTTCCATACAGTTCGATTTTCTGGCAACTCTGGTTATTTTTTGTTTTTAAATTTGTTGTTGTCCTTCTTTTGTTTATGCAAGGGGGCAAAGTGTATCTACCTATATTTCTGTCTTGCCCAGAAGTTGGAGCCAAATGTTTATTAACTAGAGAATTGATAAACAGAAGGGACCTCCCTTTACAGTGTCCCAAAATTCTTAAAAGGTGATGCCTACTGAATCACTCATGATTTACAAATTTAAAAAAAATTTTATTGGTGTACTTTGTTCTCTCTGGGTATAATTTACTTTATTTAGCAAACTTAAAACAACTTCTACATTCTACATACCGCTTTAAATATTACTTCAAATATGCTCATTTAATCATTATTAGCAACCCAATGAATTAGTTACTATTATTATACCCATATTACAGATGAGGGAACTGGAACATAGAGACAATAAGTGACTTGCCCATGTTCACATTTCTTGTGTGATAGAGGTGGGACTTGAATTCAGGCAGGCAGTCTGGCTGTAGAATCTATGCTCTAAAGAGTTGCACCATGCAGTATCTCTGCTTTTTCAGGGCAACCAGAAAATTTGATTTGCTTTACCAAAGTAATGTTACCATTTGTGGAGTACCTACTGTGTATTTGAGTGGGGAGAGCACGTCCAGAAGACCTTGAAGATGAGGCAGCGGTCGAACTAAGTTAACTAAATTAGCAAACCCTGCACATTAACTGATTATGATTATAATATTTATTGGAAAAAATACAGAAAAGATAAGGAAGAAAATAAAAGTAGTAAGCAGTTGAGAGTATGAAGTTGGGAGTCAGATCTGAATGTGAGTCCTGGCTCTGCTGTTTAACCTCTCTAGGCCTCATTTTCCTTATCTGTAAAACAGAGATAATTGTATCTAACCTACAGATTTTTATGAGGTTTAAATGAGATAATATATTTAAATATGTGTCTAGCATATAAGTGTTCAGAAAACATTATCAGTTATTATAGAAATCCCCTATAGTCTACACAGGTGTAAACCAAAGTAATTTCTGACTGAAATGAAAATAAAAAGCATCTATTTGAACAAAAGGATCTGCAGCCTAGGATACAGATTCAGGTAGAAATCTAAATTGTTCCACGGAGACAAAGGGGAGGCCACCTTTTATAGTGAAAGTTTCTGCCTAGGTTCCCAATTAGATCTGTTCTATGTAAATGAGGTATCCAAATTGTGTAGTTCTCATTAGACAGAGCAGGTCTTGCTCTGTTCATAGAAGGATAAAATCAGAGTTTCCCTGCAGTGGTTGACTTAGATGGCATAAACAAATGGGCATAGTGTGGGAAGCTGAGGGTTCAGTGTGAGGTTCTTCCTGGTATAGAGTAAGTATGTGAGAAGCCCCCGTTAGTAGTTGGCCACTAGGCTCTTATAAAATGTGGGCCTTCTATTTTCTTTCTTGGGTTTCCCATCCAATTTCTGTAGAAGGTTTCTATAGAAGGGGTCTGTATTTGTCCCTTCTATAGAAACCTGTTGGCAGATAGCATTGATGATCACTCAGGTTTGTTTCTTAGGTGTGTATTGTTCCATGTTGATACTGGAGTAGTTTGGCTACCTGCTACAGGTTAATTTAGTCCCCTGGTACTTCTGAGGTTGGGCTATAGCCAGTAGAGTGCCTAGGGGCACCTACCTATTTAAGAGGTTCATCAGGTACCTGTTAAATCTGGAAGGTTTTTGAGGCAGATTTTGTCATGAGGCATTGAATTAATGAAGCGTCAGCAAGACCTTTCAACATTGCCCTGTAAATCTCTGGAATAAACAGTATAAAAGAGGTTGAAAAAGTAGAACAGTCATTAATTCTGCAAACATTGGGTAAATTAAGAGCAATTGGCAAAAGACAATTAGACTTATGAGTTTAGTCACCCTGTATCTTCTTGATTCAGATATATATTAAAACAATTTACTTATACCAGAAAAAGAGTTCAAATCATTGTAAATTAGAGGAGGTAGTGACTTGGAGTATCATTTCTATTCTTAGTGCAACCATCAACTTGAGTCTTTATGGGGGTTTTAGGCACCTGATTTATTCAGAACAACAGCTTGACAGTGAGGTACATTAAACAAATTGGGACAATGTGAGTAGTACAATCTGCAGTCCAGACTTTAAGATAGCATTGAGCTCAGTTGGGAGTCAACTGAAAAATACCAGAAAATTTAAGCCCTAACCAGCTAGTGGTACTCGTCATAGAAATGGAATGATCCTTAAGAGATTTTATGAGTTTAAAGCTTGGTTGTTTTTAATTCTGCCTGGAAAGAGATACTTAACCAGGTACAGCAAGAGGTATTAGGTATGGCACAAAAGTCTTTGGGCTGCAAGCAGATAATCTAAGGCAGCTATGTTGTCAAGGTCTACTCAAGCCAGGAGGTCTGAAGATCTTTTAGCTCCATAGCTGTAGCAGCTGAGCAGGCTATTCTGTTACTGTTCTGGTTTGGTTTTAAATTACATCTAATTGAGCAGTGCCAAAGCCAGCCCATGAGCCTATAGTTCTAAGGAAGCAGTTGCTCTCATATTAATCTCAAAATTCTACAATCATCTTACAGTCATCTTGGAATGATTAAGATTCAGTGATATCTGAGAAGAGTTTAAGGAAGTGGGGCTGACAGAAATCAGGAGCTAAAAAAACGCCCAACAACCCATAGTCTTACATGCTTTCTTGTCTTTAAGTGCCATAGTCTTGATGACATTTAAAATTGTACAACTGGATTTATTGCTACATGCATAAGGTAGTATTGGGATTAGAAAGTACTAACATCCACAGAAGCACTAGAATCATACTTAGATTTACAAAGAGATGTAACTTATTTATATATAACTATCTGAAATTTGTAATGGTTTATAGAATAAAATCCTTATGAACATAGTACTAAAGTGTGTCAGATTATATCAGTTAAGCAAGCGGCTCATATTTATAAGGGTAAAGACCCATACTTTCAGAGACAGAAAAGGAACAATTCAATTTATCTTTAATTTTTACACATTCCCATGAGTCTGATGTTAGTTTCATTTTATTGTTTAGTCTAAGGTAAGTCAAAGACCCAATGAATGCAACTTGCTAGGTTCCAGAATATTGCTGGTTTGTACAAGAATTCTGTTTACCAGAAAGTCACGTAGAAACATTTTCTGGATCAACAATTGAGAAGTTAAGACCAGCTGCCATTGAAGACAGACTCTTCCTTGTCAGATAATAGTTTAATCTTTCTACCAAATTAAAATTTCTTAGTAAATAGGATCAGGCCTCATTTCTTTTCTGTATTCTCTATAGCATCTACTAAAGTGTTGTCAACATGAGTACCATTTGGTGGATGTTAGCTAGAAAAGGATTTTTCTCTGTGTGTATGTGTGTGTGTGTGTGCGCGCCTCAAAGAAAACATGGGTTTATCAAATGGCACACTTTAACTTCAATAACAATTTATAGACTCATTAACTTTTAAAATTACATTAAATGTTATCCATACTAATAGGTTTTTAAAAAAAATGTTAGGCTTATTTTTTCTGACATTACTTAAAATGCATTACACTTAAATATTGGCATGAGGTAGAAGATGAGGGACTCACAAGGGAAGTAATCTTCAAAATACTCAACTTTATTCCCCACAATTAGCCCGGAGAGTGAGGTCCAATAAGTTACATTCTTAACCTGGCAGACTGACTTCTGTTGAGATATTACTTCTATCCGAAAAAAATTTTCTTATATTTGAAATTACCTCTTTTCAGTTTAAAATATTGAAAAAAAGACAGTACACATTCTAAAATTTTCATAAAGATTGTATACAACAGTTTTACTTAGCCATCAATTTTATCTTACCATGTTGCTCTAAATGACCTCAATTGAAATACAGGTATTTTTCACTTGAATAACTGAATCAATATCAATATATGAGTTGAAATTTTTTCTAGCAAGATAAAAGAAGTGATTCACATTAAAAACGATGTACCTTTCAAGTCCTGGCTGGAGTGGCTCAGTTGGTTGGAGCACTGAAAGGTTGCGGTTCGATTCCCAGTCAGGCACATACCTAAGTTGTGGGTTCGATCCCCAGTCTTGGCGTGTGTAGGAGGCAACCACTCATTGCTTGCCTCATGTATTGATGTCTCGCTCGCTCTCCCCCCTTCCTTTCCCCTTCTTCTCTCTCTAAAAGCAATAAAAAAATGTCTTCAGATGAGGATTAAAAAAAATTATGTACCTTTCATACACTAGCAGCACTTCATTCTACCAGGACATACAAATTTGGCTTCACTGACTTATCAGAAACAAAGAAAAATGCATATGGGTCCAAAACAGCTCCTTGTACAAGGGAAATGCAAAGATAAGTTCTTTTAAATAACTCACAGGGTCTCAATTAAGGCAGGTTCGTACATTCCTCAATGTAGTCTTCTAGGGTTTTTGATAATGATTTTGTAAGGGGACAGTTGATATTTACCAAAGGGAATAGGTCTCAGGTTAAGCAATACCAGGGGAAGAGGGCTTTGGGCCAAGGCAGATTAAAGGATTCAACAAGTTTCACCATTTGAATTTTGTCTGTCTCACTTGTTTGTTTTACAAAACCAGAGGACTGGGAATAAGTGCAATGGAAGTGCTGCAGTATCAGTCAAATTTTGCGTACCTTGTATAGAATTTGACTTGTAAAGTTGGTGCCCCTATTTCTATGGGCTTCTGGAGGGATTTTTTCAGCAGGGAAAATTCTTTCTTGAGTTATTTTAGTAACTGCTGTAGCTGTGGCCCTTCCACATAGGGATGCTTCTGCCTTATGAGAATAAATATAAATCATCACTAGTATATTGCTATCCTTGGAAAGGGGGCAGTTGGATAGAACCCATTTCCAAACCTCAAGCAAGCCATTCAGTTTTATTTCCCCGTTTTGTAAAGAGACTTCTGTACTTTAGTTATCCATTTAATTGTGGTAACAAAGACTTCACAAGCAATTACAAATGGTTAGAAGCAAAATTAGCTTTTTTAAAATTAAGATTTGGTTTACCTAAGCAATAAAAGACCTGATGAGGCAGAGCACAGGAAATAATTTTAGTAAGACAGTAAGACATAAAACCTTTTCTATGTAGTTTGTTATTAAGGGCACACCAATAGTACAGGAAAACATTGTCCTTTTAACACAGAAGGAACTAACTTTGCATCAGTTGTGATACTTAAATTCACTTAATTAAACTCATTTAAATCATATTTTGTTTGAGTACACATGAAATTCCTTTCTCAGGATTTCTTTTCCACAAAGCTTCCGCAGCTTTCCTTGTCCCTTTTAGTTTGTCTCTTCTTACTCATTTAGAAGTAACCAACTTAATTAGGATAAAACATTTTCTTTTAATTCTTTCCAGAGTGCATTTCTGTGTCTTATACCTTCTTTTACTGAAAACACATTATTTCCTGCCATATTAATTAGAATTCTTACACCTTAGAGACCTTAATTTCTAATGATAACTAAAAAGTAAGCAATCAGCATTCTTAGATTGTCAAATTTATGAATACATTTCATAACCTCTAGAAATATAGGTCTTTTACTGGCATATATAGTTTATAATTTTTAGAAATATACTTCTTCAATAAAGTATAAAATATTTTCATTAACAGCCAAATTTACCTTTTAGTTTTTCTGTAATAAGTCAAAAGTAGACATATTTAACAGGTAGTGTTTCCCAATTTGGAAATGATTTAAATATTTAATGCATTTAACTTGACTCATCATTTAACTTAACTGGGCAAAACTTAAAGTTTTCAAGTTACCAAAAGATTTTGGGAAACTATTTTTAAGTCTACATGCCATACCTACAACATACATCGATATACATATACAAACACACAGACAGAGATTTCCTAACTTTCATTTAAAATGCTAGCTTATGTATCTGAGATAAAACAGTACAACACTTGAAAGAAAAACTGGATCCAAGTTATGTTTGTCACAGATGGACTAAGTTAATGTTTTGCTCAGATGAATGAAGTTTGCATGCTGTAAGAATTTCTTTTTAAAAATATTTGTAATTATTTTATTGTTGTTCAATTACTTGTCTGTATTTACCCCCCACCACTCCCCCTTCACCCCAGCCAAACCCACCTCCCTCCCTTGCTTCCACCCCCCCTTGGTTTTGTCCATGTGTCCTTTATAGTAGTTCCTGAAAACCCTTCCCCGTTATCCCCTCCCACCTACTCTCTGGTTACTGTTAGACTGTTCTTAATTTCAAAGTCTCTGGTTATATTTTTGCTTGCTTGTTTGTTTTGTTGATTATGTTCCAGTTAAAGGTGAGATCATATGGTATTTGTCCCTCGCCGCCTGGCGTATTTCACTTAGTATAATGCTTTCCAGTTCCATCCATGCTGTTGCAAAGGAAAGAAGCTCCATCTTTCTTTCTGCTGCATAGTATTCCATCGTGTAAATGTACCGTAGTTTTTTGATCCATTCATTTATTGATGGGCACTTAGGTTGTTTCCAGTACTTGGCTTTTGTAAATTGTGCTGCTGTGAACATTGGGATGCGTAGGTTCTTTTGGATTGGTATCTCAGGGTTCTTACGATATAACCCCAGCAGTAGAATTGCTGGGTCAAAAGGCAGTTCCATTTTTAGTTTTCTGAGGAAATTCCATACTGTTTTCCAAGGTGGCTGCACCAGTCCGCATTCCCACCAACAGTGCACTAGGGCTCCCTTTTTTCCACATTCTCTCCAGCACTTGTTGTATGTTGATTTGATAATGATGGCCATTCTGACAGGTGTGAAGTGGTATCTCATTGTGGTTTTAATTTGCATCTCTCTGATGGCTAGCGATATTGAGCATCTTTTCATATGTCTCTGGGCCCTCTGTATGTCTTCCTTGGAGAAGTGTCTGTTCAAGTCCTTTGCCCATTTTTTAATTGGGTTTGTGTTCCTGTAGTGGAGTCGTGTGAGTTCTTTATATATTTTGGAGATCAGGCCCTTGTCTGAGGTGTCATTGGCAAATATGTTTTCCCATACAGTTGGTTCTCTTTTCATTTTAATGCTGTTTTCTTTAGCCATGCAGAAGCTTTTATTTTGATGAGGTCCCATTTTTTTATGCTTTCCTTTATGACCCTTGCTCTAGGGGGCATATTGGTGAAAATATTGCTTCATGGAATAACAGATTTTCCTGCCTATGTTTTCCTGTAGGACTTTTATGGTGTCGTGACTTATATTTAAGTCTTTTATCCCCCTTGGATCTGTTTTTGTGTATGGTGTAAGTGGGTGATCGAGTTTCACTTTTTTTCATGTAGCTGTGCAGATCTCCCAACACCATTTGTTGAAGAGGCTATTTTTACTTCATTTGATGCTTCTTCACCCTTTGTCAAATATTAATTGACCATAGAGAATTGGGTTTAGTTTTGGCTCTATATTCTGTTTCATTGGTCCATGCGTCTGTTCTTATGCCATTACCAGGCTGTTTTAATTACAGTGGCCTTGTAATACAGTTTGATATCAGGTATTGTGATCCCTCCTAACTTGTTCTTCTTTCTCAAAATTGCTGCAGCTATCTGGAGTCATTTATAGTTCCATATAAATTTTTGAAATGTTTGTTCTATATCTGTGAAGTATGTCATGGGTACTTTAATAGGGATTGCATTGAATCTATAAATTGCTTTGGGTAGTACGGCCATTTTGATGATGTTAATTTTCCCAATCCATGAGCATGGTATGTGCTTCCATTTGTTTGTGTCTTCCTTAATTTCTTTCTTCAGTGTTGTGTAGTTTTCTGAGTACAGGTCTTTTACCTCCTTGGTTAGGTTTATTCCTAGGTACTTTATTTTTCTTGTTGCTATATCAAATGGGATATTTTTCCTGATTTCTGTTTCTGATATTTCATTGTTGGTATATAAAAATGCCTTTGATTTCTGAATATTGATTTTGTATCCTGCTGTTTTGCAAACTCACTTATTAGGTTCAGTTGTTTTTTGTGGAGTGTATAGGATTTTCTGTGTATACTATCATGTTGCCTGCAAATAGTGACAGTTTTACTTCCTCCTTTCCAATTTGGGTGCCTATTACTTCTTTTTCGTGTCTAATTGCTGTGGCTAGGACTTCCAATACTGTGTTGAATTGGAGTGGTGAAAGTGGACATCCTTGTCTTGTTCCTGATCTAGTAGAAATTGGCAAAATATTTTCTAAAGTGGTGGTACCATTTGATGTTCTTTACCAGCAGTGTGAATATTTTAGTTGTATAACATCCTTGCCAGTACTCAGATGGCCATTCTTTTGGAATGTCGTGGGGGTTTTTTCTGCCTTTTCCCCAAGGTGAAAAGTGGAGAATTTTACTTTTATTTTTGAACAGTTTTAGTTTTACAAAACATTAAGTATAAAGTGCATAATTCCCATTTACCCCTCACCCCATCCTAGTTTCTTTTATTATTAACATCTTGGATTAATGATACATTTACTATATTTAATGATGGGCCTATATCAATACATTAATGTTAACTATACCTAAATTCTGAGTTTACATTAAGTTCACTCTTTGTGTTGAATGGCTTATGGATCTTGAGAAATATAATAATGACATGTATCTATCATTACTCTAGTATCATACAGAATAGTTTCATTGTCCTAAAAATCTCCGCTGACCACCTATTCTTCCTTCCCTCCCCTGGATTCCTGGCAGCCACTGATGTTTTTACTGTTTCCGTAGTTTTGTCTTTTATAGAATGTCATACACTTGGAATCATACAGTAGAAAGCTTTTTTATGTTGGGTTCTTATACTTAGAAGTATGCATTTAAGATTCGTCCATGTCTTTCTGTGGCTTGATAGTTCAGTTCTCTTTATCACTGAATAAATATTTTATTGTCTAGATGTCCCTTGGTTTGTATATTCATTCTCCTGTTTGACTTGTACATCCCCAGAAATCTGTTGCAGATTCTCAAAGTTTTGTGCTGACATCTCATTCCTTAGCATTTCTAAAAAATTTTTTTTCTAAATCTGTTGTTTTGCCCCCAACTGTTTTCCCCTTCCTTAGACATTTGAAATAATTCAATAACTGCCTGATTGGTTTTGACAAATGCCTCAAGCTTTTTGCACTGTAAGAGCTTTGAGTCAGGTTAAATAAAGACAGTGTTTCAGGTGGGGCCTACCATCCAACCAGTAGATAGATCAAATAATGATAATTTGGGGATACTTGGACTTTGAAGGTATTTCTGACCCATCTGTCTTCTCCTGTGGCTTCCAGGCTGCTCATTTCCATGGTGCATGTGGGCTATTGGTTTAACTGCTACTTTGAAGCTGGGAGTAAAAGGCAGGGAGATAGGAATGGGAAGGGTCAGAACACCACAAGGCTCTCTCCTTTTATTTAGGTAGTTAAATGCCTAGATTGCTGCTGCTTCTAGCCTTTGGTTAATTTCAGAGTTCTGATAAAATTGATCCTGACATTTTTTTCTCTTATGGAAGGGAGAATTTTGGTAAGTCTTTACCGTTTTTTGTTGATGTCCTAGACCCTTTTTATTCATCTCTGCCATTGCCCTGTAGGAGTTTGAGTTTATTGGATTATCTCTTAAGGTTTTTCACTTTCAAAAAAAATTTTTTTTTTAAGCTTTGATAGGAGCATGAAAAACACTGAGTTAAATTCAATATAAAATAATAGTGATTTTTTTCATTCTCAATAATTGAGTGGGAAAAATAAAGGACCTGTCCTCAACAAGATGCATGAAATACTAATATTGTATGTTTCTCATTGGTATTTGTGTGTGTCTGCTGCCTCTTTTGTCTGTACTTATTATTAATGGCTTTTTTTTTTTTAACCTCCTAAGGTAGTAAAGAATGCTGATGGGAGAACCATTTCCCTAATTTTCAGATTGTTGAGCTGGTTTGCCATGATGGGTGAGTTTAACCTAAAAGAATATTTTGTCTATAATTAAAGGATAAAATGGGGGCGAATTTTTTTTCTCTGTGTGCATGGTAAACTTGCAACCACTATAGAAAACAGTATGGAGGGCTTTCAAAAATTTTTAAATGGAACTGCTTTCTGACCCAGCAATTCTACTTCTGGGTATATATTCAAAGAAACCCAAAACACTAATTTGAAAGAATATATGCACCCCTATGTTCATTGCAGCATTATTTACAAAAGCCAAGCTCTGAAAGTAACCCAAGTGCCTCTCAATAAACAAGTGGGTACAAAAGCTACCGAGCTTATACCCTTTGCAACAGCATGGATGGAACTGGAGAGCATTATGTTAAGTGAAATAAGCCAGATGGTGAGGGACAAATACCATATGATCTCACCTTTAACTGGAACATAATAAATAGAAGAAAAAAGGAAACAAAATATAACGAGAGACATTGAAGTTAAGAACAATCTAACAATGGGCAGGGGGGAGTGGGGAGGGGACAGTGAGGAGATGGGATTACAGGAACTACTATAAAGGACACATGGACCAAATCAAGGGGGAGGGTGGAGGTGGGGGAGGGAGGGGGGTTCAACTGGGGTGGGGTGGAGGGATGGGGAGAAAAGGCATACAACTGTAATTGAATAACAATACAAAATTAAAAAAAAAAAAAAGCTGTGGTGTGGGGTTGGCCAAAAAGATGGCTCCAGTAGTGCTTAGTTGTTTTTAACTTCATTCAAAACAATTTTGTTAGATTGTATTGTGACAGCTGTCATGTCAGCATGCATTTTGAAAAAATGAAAATCGGTGAATTTCTGTGTAACCATTTTAATATTGAAGATGGAAGAAAATAAACAAGATTTTGGGCATATCATTCTTTGTTATTTCAAGAAAGGTAAAAATACAACAAACGCAAAGAAAGTTTTGTGCCTTTGTACCCTGTATGGAGAAGGTACTGTGACTGATCAAACATGTCAGAAGTGGTTTGCGAAGTTTCTTGGTAGTATTGATATTATGGCCAAATAATTGTTCACTGTGGGGCTGTCTTACGCATTGGAATATGTTTAGCAGCACACCTGGCCTCTGCCCACGAGAAGCCAATAGCAGGAGATAGCCAACATACTCAAAATATACAAATCAATAAAATTACAGGTGAAAATGAAAAATGTGTCTTTTATTTTATGGAAAAGTACTAAACGGACTGTTTGGCTAACGCAATACATATATATAATGGAATGTTACTTGGCCATAAAAAATGAAATCTAACCATTTGCAGTAGCATGGATGGACTAAGAGGGTATTATGCTAAGTGTAATAAACCAGTCAGGTAAAGAAAAATGCCATATTTTTTACTTGTATGTGGAATCTAAAGGACAACATATATAAATAAATAAAAGTCAGAGTCATAAATGTAGAAAACAGACTGATGGCTGCCAGAGGGCAGGGAAGCTGGGGAACTGAGTGTAAAAGGTGAGGAATTGAGAAGTACAGATTGGTAGTTACAAAATAGTCATGGGGACTAAAGTATAGCGTAGGAACTATAGTCATTAATATTGTAATAACTGTGTATGGTGCCCTTTGTGTACTAGAAATATCAGGGGGAACACTTTATAAGGTATTTGACTCTCTAACTACTATATTGTATACCTGAAACTAATATAAAATAATATTGAATGTAAACTGTAATTGAAAAAATAACAATGAAGGTAAAAAAAGAAATTTTATAATATAGATTTATGTAATGTTTTATATTTATCTACAGATTTTCAGTTAAAACACCCCTTATATTGTTACAGTTTTGTAATCATTTAATGCAGGCCATTGAAGGGACATTCAAAATAAACTGTTAAGATGGATTTTCTTAAGAGTCTGATGACCAGAAAGATACTTGTAAATAAACCTTACTTTTAAAGATTAAAAGAATGCTGAGGAATTTATTGTTCTAATTACCCAACAATAGATAGACTAAAGAAAATAGCATAAAAATAATAAATTATAAAATTTTATAATAGAGCAGCAAATAATGGCACTCAGAGTATATATTTTACAGCTTTTCTGAATATTCGATGTTATCATTATGTTAATGGAAAGGAAAGCTAAAGAATGGAAATGGATTGTGGGTGTTCGGTTTACATATCAGTTTCTCTTCTTTACCTTTTTTTTTTTCTTTTCTCCTTGGAGTTGTGGATTCCATTGTGAGTCAGGGATTGAACAGGGAAGCACTAGAAAGAAATGGAGTGAATGGCCCATCCAAGCAAAGTTTTTTTTGTTTTTTTTTTTACAATGGGCTAAAGATAATTTATTCAATGTGGCATTGGGAAAATTGGACAGATACTTGCAGAAAAATGAAATTAGACCACCTTCTTACCCCACACACAATAATAAATTCAAAATGGATTAAAGACTTAAATATTAGACCCAAAACCATAAAAATCGTAGAAGAAAACATAGGTAGCAAAATCTTGGACATTGCTTGTAGCAATATTTTATCTGGTATATCTCCCTAGGCAAGGGAAATAAAAGAAAAGATAAAACAAATGGGACTACATCAAACTAAAAAAGTTTTTGCACAGGAAAGGAAAACATAGATACAATTTTTCAAAGAGTTTCTAGAATCCTAATGCTAAATAAAAGCCCATAATTTAATGATAACCTTAAGATTTTAATTCTATAGTAAAAGGTAATAAATTGCCAAGCGAAGTTTTTAAACTTAGATTTATACCAGTATATTAAGTTAGACGTATACTTGCCTGTGTTTGTCTTAGTCACACTTTTCCTACTATTTGCTTAACAAATGTATTACTCACTATTATATATATGTACATAACATTATAGGCCAAAGAGCTTAAATTTGTCCATGTTCTTTAATGGAAGTGCTAGCACACTTTCAAAGTGTATACTTAAGGAAGTATGTAAGCCAAAGTGTCACTTTCCTACTTTTTAAATTTCCACTTTGTCTTTGTAACCATGAATGTAGTACCATCATTGGTCTAGATTCTCCACTTTTGTCAGCTTTAAATTGGGTACATTTTTTACTGAACTTGTATCAATTTTTTATTTTGGTTACTCTTACGTGGAGTCTGAACTGTGTATTAAATTGATTTCCACCATACTTCTCAAATAATACTATAGTAAGTAACAAAACAAAGAACAGCCACTGCTAAAAACATATACCAAAGTAGTCATAGAAAACCATGAACATTTTAAAATGTAAATCTCAGATTCTTGCAATTTTTATTGAAGATGTTCTATAATTATTTTTTAAGTATAATGAATAAACATATAAGGTATCTAATTAAAGGTATCTAGTAAAAGATTTTACTTGAAATTATTTCCCAAATACTTCCTGATTTTGTGCTCAACTAAAAGTCCTTTCAATATGTGCCAGAAAGTCATTGCTTCTTCTGTGTGACAGTTGGTTAGACTGTGGAGTCAGTCCTCTGGACATCTATACTGCCTATTGAATCAATTCTTGATCCTTAGACTATTTATAACCTGTCCTATCTGCCTAGTATCTGTGACCACCACAGAGATTCTTTTTTTAATCTATACTTTATTGATTATGCTGTTACAATTGTCCCAAGTTTTCCTCCCCTTTATCCCCCTCTGACCCCATTCCCTCCAGTATCTCTCGCCCTTTAGTTCATGTCCATAGGTCGTACAAATAAGTTCTTTGGTTTCTCCATTTCCTATACTATTCTTAAGCTCCCACTGTCAATTTTTGTACCTACCAATTATGCTTCTTATTCTCTGTACCTTTCCCCCCATTCTCCCTCCTCCCACTCTCCGCTGATAACCCTCCATGTAATCTCCATTTCTGTGATTCTTTTCCTGTTTTAGATGTTTACTTAGTTTGTTTTTGTTTTTTTAGGTTCAGTTGTTGATAGTTATGAGTTTGTTGTCATTTTACTGTTCATAGTTTTGATCTTCTTCCTTAGATAACATTTAACATTTCATATAATAAGGGTTTGGTGATGATGAACTCCTTTAACTTGACCTTTTCTGGGAAGCACTTTATTTGCTGTCTGATTCTAAATGATAGCTTTGCTGGATAGAGTAACCTTGGGTGTAGGTGCTTGCCTTTCATGACTTAGAATACTTCTTTCCAACCCCTTCTTGCCTGCAAGGTTTCTTTTGAGAAATCAGCTGATAGTCTTATGGGAACTCCTTTGTGGGTAACTGTCTCCTTTTCTGTTGCTGCTTTTAAGATTCTCTCCTTATCTTTAATCTTGGGTAAATTAATGGTGATGTGTCTTCGTGTGGTCCTCTTTGGGTCGAACTTGTTTGGGACTCACTGAGTTTCTTGGACTTGCATGTCTGTTTCTTTCACCAGATTGGGGAAGTTCTCCTTCCTTATTTTTTTCAAATAACTTTTCTTGCTCTTCCTCATCTCCTTCTGGCTCCCTTATGATTCGGATGTTGGAATGTTTAATGTTGTCCCAGAGGTTCCTAAGCCTCTCCTCAGTTTTTCGAACTCTTGTTTTTTTGAATTCTGTTCCGGTTGAGTGTTTATTTCTTCCTTTTGTTCAAATCATTGATTTGAGTCTCGGTTTCCATCCCTTCGCTGTTGGTTTCCTGTACATTTTTCTTTTATTTCACTTTGTATAGCCTTCACTTCTTCCTTTATTTTATATCTGTACTCACTCAGTCATTTCTGTGCGCATCCAGATTACCAGTGTTTTGAACTGCATCTGATAGGTTGGCTATTGCCTCATTGCTTAGTAGTTTTTCTGAAATTTTGATCTGTTCCTTTATTTGGGCCATATTTATTTGTCTATGGTTCTGACCCTTAGGTATTTGCCAGGGTGGGACAACCCAATTTGCTCTGTATGTGGGGGAGGCACTGGGGAGGGAACAATGATGCTTGCTTGGCTCTTGCCCCACTTTGAGTCACTTTCCCCACTACTCACAAGCAAATTGTGCCCTTCAAGGTGCTTCCCTGGTGCTGATTCCTGGGTGGGTGGGCTTGTGTACATTCTAGACCTCGTGGGCCCCTCCAGTGGGCTCTCCTGTGAGACTGGCAGTTTCTCCCACCTTAGCAACGCCCACAGATTTTTACAACCAGAGGTTTTGAGGCTTTATTTTCCCACACTGAAACCCTGGGTTACCCAGTTGGTCTCGCTCCCTAGTTCCTCCTAGTTTATCCATATGCGAATGTGGAACCACCCAGTCTGCCAGCTGCTGCCTTGCCCACCTTGTTCACCAACCACCCACCACCTTGCTGTGTCCTCTCCACCCCAGGTGCGTGTCTCCACCCCTCCTACCAGTCTGGATGAATGTTTCTTCTTAACTCTGGTTGTTGGATTTCCACACAGTTTGATTTTCTTGCAATTCTGGCTGTTTTTGTTTTTAAATTGGTTTTTATCCTTCTTTTGGTTTTGTGAGGAAGTGAAACGTATCTACCTACGTCTCCATCTTGGCTGGATGAGATTCTTAATAGAGTAAAACAGTCTAAGAATTGTTAGAATAGTACTTGTGGTATATCTCAGCTTATCACTTTGCTTGATCTTATGTGGATTTATTAGCTTACATCTTGTGAGTTCCCTCAAAGTAGGTTTCCCTTTGGGTGTTTATCTACCATGTGATTCTTCTTCAAGCCAGAAAAAGAAGGAACTCAATTAAATTGCTGTTTATTAGTATGTTATCTCTCTAAGGAGTTACTTTTATTCAGAAGGTCCTCTTCACTTTTGTATATGTACGATAGATAGAATATGGTACTTTTTTTTAAAATAAAGAAATTACTATATATATAAATGTGATAAGAGATTTAGGTCAAAGTCTTCCCAGGCATTTATTTATTTTGGTATTGTGATACTAAATATGTGACAATACCTAAATTCAAGTGTTTAAGTTTTTCTAATGAAGAAAATAATTAAAACATAAATATGTTTAAATATTAGAATTCCCCTCATCCAGTGCAGAATTAAAGATCTTACTTTTCTCAGGAAGTTTACATCAGATAAGTTTATTCCAGTTGAGCTCATTTTCAGCTAATTGTTTTTCTAAGGGAAGATTTATTTTTATCAAAAAAATGACATACTCTGGCTTGGACCCATGGACAGTACACATGTTGTGATTATGTTTTACCCACTGGCTCAGTTACTCTTTGGCTAAGCTAACATAATGAAATTTTATTTTACAAAGGTTACTTACAAAATTTTCTTTAAACCTGGATTTTATTAGTAAAATCCTTGGGGCCATTGATTTTATTTTTAGTTTCACTACATTACAATATATTGAGTGTTAAAAAAATTAATACATTACAGAAGTCAGGTATTTGTGTGTTTGAAAGACTGATAAAGCCACATTCTTGTTAATGATTTTTTTCCTTACAAGATAAAGCATGTTTTAATTGTTACTCCACTGGAACATAAATTATTACTACTCTGAAACATAAATTTATGACTCACGAAGACGGTTTACATTTTAAAATGTAAGCTGTAAATTCCCTCAATTCCTTTATTTACCAATTATTGATTATTATTAGTGGAATTAATTTACTAGTGAAAGGCAATTACATTTTCTCTGAAGTTTTCTAGAGAGCATATAATTGGCATTTCTTAGCAAGAAATTAAAATTTTGTGGTTTATGATTCTTTCAGTTTTATGGGTTTAGTTTTTTTTTCCCCTTAGGAATGGATTTTTTTTTTTTTTGTATTGTTACTGTTTGAACTGTTCCTGTCCGAGATCATTAAATAGTCTTAAATGTTTGTAGTTTTATTGAAACTTATGGCGAAGAATTTCAAGAAAACAGTCCATAAAATCAGTAGGCCATTACCCACAGATAAAGCCTTTTATTGTTTCTGACTTGAAGTACTGATGGAAGAGAAAGCTCTAAGAGGAATTTATACTTTGAACGTAAATGCTTAAGTAATGTTGATATTAATAGAAGATTGTCCCCCCCACGCCACTTTTTTAAAATTAATATTTTAGATGTCTTGTGATGTTTTGTTTACGTGTCATAGAAAAGAATTACCCAGGGCTTTTTTGACCTGCATCCTAGGACGTCACATAATAGAAGAAGCAGAATAACTTTATCTTTTTTTTAAACAAAAGATTTTATTTTTTTACTTTTAGAGAGAAGAGAAGGGAGGGAGAGAGGGAGAAACATTGATGTAAGAAAGAAACATCCATCTGTTGCCTCCTCTATGTACCCTGAACAGGGACTGAACCTGCAGCCCAGGCATGTGTCCTGACCAGGAATCAAACTGGCGAACTTTTACTTTGCGAGATGATGCCCAACCAACTGAACCACACTGGTCTAGGACAGAATGACTTTATCTTGCCTGTAAATGTTTCATGTGTGCAACATCTAGTATGCTAGTGCTTGAGACTAGTCACAAAAATAACAGAAGTGTAGGCTTTGAACATGTTTTAGATGCGTTTTTTGTATTAAGTTTCATGATAAACTTTGTGTTGGATATCAATACCAAATACACATTGAAATTACAATTCTGAATATTCTATTTTAAAAATATCTAGATGATCAGCAAGCTTTGAACTCAATCATGCAAGATTTGGCTGTTCTGCATAAGGCCAGTCGACCAGCATTATCCTTACAGGAAACCAGAAAAACAAAATCTTTATCACCAAAAAAGCAGGTATTTGTTTTAATAATATTTTAATAGATCTATATTGTTCTGTGAGTTATTTTTCTTGAATATCCTGATCTTATAGAGGTTTTGCTTAAAGTGTTCAGCTTTTATACTTTTGAATCAATTCTTTTGTTAAACATTTTTTTCCACAAAGGGTGTGTATTTTAAAAAAAGAACGGTAGAGTTTCATTTAATGTGGTAACTACTTTCTTAAGCTGATATTTCATCCATTCTTAAAGCCCTTAAGATAAGCACATTGTTTTTATTTACAGTAATCTGTATATTTCCAAATGAGGATCGTTTTCATTCTTACAGATACAGTTTGTTTGGGATGGTGACGTGAAAAGTAGACATACATTATCCTATATTTCCCTCTTGACAAGATTAGCAAATGTCTCATACTAACAGATCTTGGTGATCTTTTTTGTTGAGCCCAGATTCAGCTACATAATTCTCTTTGGCAGACCCTGTCAATTGATTAGAGTTAATACTGAAATGAAACCTCCTTCCCCTTCTACTCTGCTTTAAATGAATGACTAAGAAAAAGATTTAGGAATTCTAGAAATTAATTTGATTTCTGAAGTTATCATTTCATTACAGAATGATGTCCGAGTCAAATTTGAACATAGAGGAGAAAAAAGGTAAGGAAAGAAGCATTACATTTAAGATTATTGATTTAATTAAATCCATGTTCTAGTTAAAGCTATTAGAGGTTCTTCTAGATTTTAATGAAGGTTCATGGCTTACAAATTGGGAATGGAATAGTCCTTGGTAATGTGTAACATGTATATAGACTTAAGATAGAACCTGTCAAAATTCAGGCTAATCATTGGAAATTATAAATGTTTTTACTTTGTAGTATTAGGAAATAAATCATTGCATAATGAGTCCTTTAAATATTACCATTTCTTTTTATTCTTAATCAGTGGAAATTAAATATACTTCTCCTTATAATTGTATTATTGCTTCAGATACTATACAGAATTTATGTATGTGGACTTCACATTCACAATTTTTATTATTCTCAAGAGGCCTCAATGATATGACATGTATTTAATTAGTAACATTGAGAGAAGTGATTTGGAATGATGGCTATAAATTATTTAGCAGAGATGTACACCTAGTCTTCTTCTGGCTATCTGTGTCTCAGTACATTAGTGGAGGTGGGTTGTGATGCTTAAGAACAGTGTTACTAACAAGCTTAATAGGAGTCGCAGAATATGGGATTTCATTTTTGTCATTCATGTCTCATTAAATTAATTTAATGAAACATCTGTCCATTTTAAGGACTTTAAAAAGTCTCATAAATCACATAACCTAAAATGTAAAAATATTTTACACAGAGATATGTTTAAGAAAATGGGATATACTAGATAATACCATACAGATGTTGTCCAATCTACGTTTTTTATATTTGCAAGTCTTTTATGGATATTTTCATAGTTTTTTTTTTCATTCAGGGAGCACTAATTATTGAGTGCTTACTATATGCTGGGCCATGAAGGAATAAAGTGAGTGAAACAGATGGTCCCTTCCCTTACAGAGCTTATAGTCCAGTATAGTAGTCTCCAGGCTTAGGTACATGTTCCCCAGGGGCAACATAGGCCAGTCTGTTGTGATAAAGGAAGTAAATAACTAGAATTTAAAATTTTGAGAGTTTCCTTCTTATAATTTTTATTAGCATAGAACAAACTTCAGAGTTTTTGAACTTTATGTTGAGAATTAGTGCACTTAATCAAAAATAAGCCATTGTAGTGTTCAAGTAAATGCTTACATTTTTACTTAATTTTTCTTTCCAAGAGATAAATGTTGCAAGTATGTAATTTAACTATGCCTAAGAAAATAAAATATTTAAAAATTCTGTTTATACAGAATCCTTCAGTTCCCCAGACCAGTTAAACTGGAAGATCTGAGGTCTAAAGCTAAAATTGCCTTTGGACAACCTATGGATCTACATTATACCAATAATGAGGTAAACATGTAAAGTTTAACTTTAAGTAGTTCCTGTTTTAGAAAGTAGTGCGTTCATTTCAGAGATTGTTTTAGAACTATTTTGCTTTTATTTAGGGATTGATAAAGGTATAGTATATTAGAGGAATGATACAGCATACATTGTTAAATTTGTAAATTTGAACTAATTAAAATGGATTTTTTCATTGTCAAAAATATTAAAAGGTGCTACTGTGAAAATAATTGAATGATAATCTGTTAAAGGAAGAAATATATACAAAGCCTGTCGAGAAAGTATCCAGCCATGCACTATGAAAAATAGAAACACTTATTGAAGAAGACACAAGATACAAGAAACATTGTACATAGCATAGTGATGCCTCAGTCCCCCAAAGTAGGCACCTTTGGACCTCATAGTCGCCATCAGCTGCCCCATCGTATTTTCCTGAATTTCATCAATGGTCTGAAATCTCTTCCCTTTTAAAGGTAATTTTAGTTTTGGGAAAAGCCAGAAGTGGCAGGGTGCCATATCTGGGCTGTAGGAGGGCTGAGTCACCTCGGTGATTTGATGTTGCACCAAAAAACTCTGCACAAGATGTGATGCATGAGCAGGCACGTTGTTATAATGAAGCTGCCAATCACCAGTTGCCTATAGGTGTGACCTCTTGAATCATCTGAATAGTTTCCACAGAGGAGCGTGCAAGCTTAATGCAAAATCTGATGCAGATTCATTGCTTTACTTGCTCAGTCATTTTGAATGCAACAGCGACACAGTACACATGCTTGTTCAGTGGCGTCTACCACCCTTACTGACTAGTACAGTGAAGTCATCATTGTTCAAGCATGCGCATTCTAGTCTACTCTCCTTGGCTGCCAGGTTACATCAGATGTCACACAAACCCTTGTTGTGATTTAACAATGGCTGGACTTTTTCCGGACAGACCTTGTATATTATTAGTATATTAGAAGTTTGCTGCTTATTTATGTTTTATTTTTACTTCATGTACTTTATTGATAAACTTTGTTTTCTCATACTCTCATACTTGACAGAGACAATGGAGCTTTGGTAGTGAGACAGTTTAGTTAAAACTTACAGGATTATTTTCATGTTGGTTAAGACATGATTAGATCATGCTTCTATTTGGGGGTCAGTGTAGGATCTTAAAGATTTCCTGTGGCACTGAGGTGCTCTGTGTTCTGGGGAAACTCCTTTTGGACTTTCTGTAAAATTTTTTATTGGATTAGATGATATTTCAGATTTCATTCAGATCCTATGAGATCTCAAGATAATTGAGATCCTAAAATTTTTAGGGACGGTGTTGTTGACTTGTTGATTTGTACTGTTTTGTTATTTTTGTTTTTGTGCCCTCAGAAAATAGTTGTTGAATTTGCCAGGCATAATGCTATGATTTAGAAATTGCAGCCCCTCATGGAATTTATAGACTTGTAGTAGTAGAAGCAGATGATTGATAAAAGAATTGTTTAACTATATTAAGTTCTTTGAAGGAAATGCATGAAGTATTGTGATAAAGAATAAAGGGAAGGACAATAGGTCCTCTATTTAGATAGTACTAAGGAAAAACTAACTGAGGTGGTAATTTTTAATTACTGAGACGAAGTTTGAAAAGCCAACGCTGCAAAGAGTTTGAGGGAAAGGACATTCTTGGTAGAGAAAGAAGCTTGAAACCAGTGCAGAGGTCCTATGATAGAAAAGACTTCTGTATTTCAGGAGTAGAAAAAGTACCAGTGGGAATAGAGTGACAGTGGAAAGCTTAGGAAAAATTAATTTTAGAATATATGTGAAATTGCTTTGTAGATGTTAAAACATTGTGCAAATAAAAATATTTGAAAATATTAGATTTTCAAATGAGTTATGTAGCTTGTCTAAAGAAATATAGCTGAAAACAGAAAATATTTTGATTAAAAATCCATGAGAACTATAATATAATAATACCTTAAAATTTTAGTTTTCAAATACTTTTTGGCTTTTCTATTAGCCACGAACATGTCTTTTTGCCTCACCTTGTCTTAGTACTCAAACTGTTTGTGCTGGCCTGATTTCCCACTGCCAGTCCCTGAGACTCTGATGGCTTTTCAAGGGTATGGATAGGAACTAGGCTGAAGTATATATCAAGGATGGGGTGAGAGCTGGGGATGATAGGCTGTGCTTACCCACAGTGGTAACTTGCTAGATAATATTCCCTTTTTGGGTCTTCTTCTCTTCCCTGTCCTCCCCATTTACCTCCAGTGTTTCCTGGTGTATCTTTCCATATAACAGCC
This sequence comes from Desmodus rotundus, assembly GCF_022682495.2. NCBI lineage: Eukaryota > Metazoa > Chordata > Mammalia > Chiroptera > Phyllostomidae > Desmodus > Desmodus rotundus. Next base: position 109,189,676 of record NC_071388.1, read on the forward strand.
TTGAACTTGAATCTTTTTCTTATAGTATGATTCTAGGGAAATCCAGATTCATCTTTGTTTTTTTATTTTTAAAAATTTTATTGATTTGTTTTTATTTTACTTATTTTTATTTTAGAAAATATTTTATTGATTATTGCTATTACAGTTGTCCCATTTTTTTCTCCTTTATTCCCCTCTGCCCTGTAACCCCTCCCACCATTATTCCCCCACCTTAGTTCATGTCCATGGGTGGAAAATTTAAGTTCTTTGGTTTCTCCATTTCTCATACTATTCTTAACCTCCCCCTGTCTATTTTGTACCTACCATTTATGCTGCTTATTCCCTGTACCTTTTCCCCCATTATCCCCCAGCCCCATACCCACTGATAATTCTCCATGTGATCTTTATTTCTGTGAATCTGTTCCTGTTCTAGTTGTTTGCTTAGTTTGTTTTTTTGTTTTTTTTTTAGGTTTGGTTGTTGATAGCTGTGAGTTTGTTGTCATTTTACTGTTTGTATTTTTGATCTTTTTCTTAGAGAAGTCCTTTTAACATTTCATGTAATAACAGTTCATGTAATGATGAACTCCTTTAACTAGACCTTATCTGAGAAGCACTTTATCTTCCCTTCCATTCTAAATGATAGCTTTGCTGGGTAGAGGAACCTTGGATGTAGATCCTTGCCATTCATGACTTGGAATACTTCTTTCCAGCCCCTTCTTGCTTACAACGTTTCTTTTGAGAAAGCAGCTGATGATAGTCTTATGGGAACTCCTTTGTAGGTAACTGTCTCCTTTTCTGTTGCTGCTTTTAAGATTCTCTCTGCATCTTTAATCTTGGGTAATGTAATGATGATGTGCCTTGGTGTGTGCTTACTTGGGTCCAAGTTCTTTGGGACTCTGAGCTTCCTGGACTTCTTGGGAGTCTATTTTCTTTGCCAGATTAGGGAAGTTCTCCTTCACTATTATTTCAAATAAGTTTTCGGTATCTTGCTCTTTCTCTTCTCCCTCTGGCACCCCTATGATTTGGATGTTGTAAGGTTTAAAGTTGTCCCAGAGGTTCCTAAGCCTCTCCTTGTTTTTTTGAATTCTTGTTTCTTCATTCTGTTCTGGTTGAATGTTTATTTCTTCCTTCTGCTCCAAATTGTTGATTTGAGTCCTAGTTTTCTTCCCTTCACTGTTGGTTCCCTGTACATTTTTCTTTATTTCACTTTTCATAGCCTTCACTTTTTCCTCTGTTTTACGACCATACTCAACCATTTCTTATTACCAGTGTTTTGAACTCTGCATCTGTTAGGTTGCCTATCTCTTTATTGCTTAGTCGTATGTTTTCTGGAGCTTTGATCTGTTCTTTCATTTGGGCCATATGTTTTTGTCTCAGCACACCTGTGTATAGTATAGTAAGGGGTGGAGCCTTAAGTATTTGCCAGGGTGGGGCAACCCACATAGTGGTGTTGTGGCACTATATGTGGGGAAGAGTCAGAGAGGGAACAGTGGCACCTCCTTGGCTCTTGGTTGGCTTCACTTACTTCCCCCACTTCCAAGAAGCAATTTGGGTCCTTCTTGGGCTGGTTCCCAGGGGGGTGGTTTTGTGTGGAGAGGTCTCTCCAACGAACTCTCCTGTGAAGCTGGGAATTTCTCCTGCCTCCTCAACCCCCACAGTTTTTTTCAGTCAGAGGTTTTGAGGCTTTATTTCCCTGAGCTGGAGCCCTGGGTTGCTTGGTCTGTCTCACTTCCTGGTTATTATCCCCTCTTTATCTGCCTGCTCTGCCAGCTGCCTCTTTGCCGCAAGTCCTCGCCTTCCTGGCTCCCTGTCTCCACCTCTCCTACCAGTCTGAATGAATGTTTCTTTAACTCCTTGGTTGTCAGACTTCCACACAGTTTGATTTTCTGGCAGTTCTAGTTATTTTTGTTTTTAAATTTGTTGTTGTCCTCCTTTTGGTTGTGTGAGGAGGCAAAGTATATCTACCTACGCCTTCATCTTGGCTGGAAGTCTGGTCATTTAATTTGAGAGAGAGAAGAAGGGAGGGAGAAAGGGAGAGAAACATCCTTGTTCCAGAGAAACATCGATTGGTTGCCTCTTGCACATCCCCAACCGGGGACCTGGCCCACAATCAGGCATGTGTTCTGACCAAGGATTGCACTGGTGACCTTTGCTTTACGGGATAAGCTAAGCCAACTGAGCCACACCGGTCAGGGCATGTTTTTGTTTGTTCTAAAATTGTATTATAGAGACTTCCAATCTAGATGGAGGCATAGGCAGATTGGAACATGCTTTTCCTCCTTGTCACAACTGTAAGATGGATTACAGCTAACCTCAAAACACAAAACACCCAGAACAGCCAGAAAATTGAACTGTTTGGAAGTCCGACAACCAAGGATTTAAAGAAGACACATTCATCTAGATGGGTAGAAGGAGTGGAGACAGGGATCCAGAGTGGAGAGGACATGGTGTGGTGGTAGTGACCAGGTGGAGCAGCAGCCGGCAGAACAAGCGGGCCCACAGTAGGGATACTTGGGGAGTGAGCCCCAGGCCAGACTGTGCAGCTCAGGGTTCCAGTACCAGGAAAATAAAGCCTCATAATTCTTAGCTATAAAAACCAATGGGGGTTTGGGTAGCAGAAGAAACTGCCTGCCTCTCAGGAGAGTCCATTTAAAGGGCCTGCAGGGTCCTAGAATGTGTGCAAACCTACCCACTCTGGGAATCACCAACAGAGCAACAGCTAGAGAGGTGCCAGATGCACAAATGACTGGAAGTGGGGCGAGTGCCAAACAAGCCTCCAGCAGTCAGGCAGTGGCATTGTTCCCTCTCTGACCCCACCCCCACATACAAAGCCACAAAGCACTAAAGTGGGCTGCCTCTGCCCTAGTGATTACTTAAGGCTTTACCCTGTAATGGATGCGTCAAGACAGGGAGTCAAAGCAGCTCTACCTAATACACAGAAATAAACATAGAGAGTCTGCCAAATTGAGGAGACAAAGAAATATGGCTCAAATGAAAGAACAGAACAAAACCCCAGCAAAAGAATTAAGTGAAATGGAGATAGCTGACCTATCAGATGCAGAGTTTAAAACACTGGTGATAAGGATACTTAAAGATCTCATTGAGAATGGCAAAAGTATAAGTGAAGAAATGAAGGCTACACTAAATGAAATGAAGAAAAATCCACAGGGTACCAATAGCGAAGAGAAGGAAGCCAGGGTTCAAATCAACAAATTAGAACATAAGGAAGAAATAAACATTCAACCAGAACAGAATGAAGAAACAAGAATTCAAAAAAACAAGGAGAGAATAGGAAGACTCTGGGACATCTCCAAATGTGCCAACATCTGAATAATAGGGATGCCAGAAGGAAAAGAGGAAGAGCAAGAAACTGAAAACTTATTTGAAAAAGTAATGAAAGAAAACTTCCCTAATTTAGCAAAGGAAATAGACATACAAGTCCAGGAAGTACAGAGAGTCCCAAACAAGTTGGACCCAAAGAGGACCACACCAAGACGCATTATATAATCAAAAGGCTAAAGGTTAAAGATAAAGAGAGAATCTCAAAAGCAGCAAGTCATCTACAAAGGAGTTCTCATAAGTCTGTCAGCTGATTTCTTGAAAGAAACTTTGCAGGAAAGAAGGGACTGGCAAGACGTATTTAAAGTGATAAAAAGCAAGGACCTACAACTAAGATTATTCTATGCAGCCACGCTATCATTTACAATTGAAGGGCAGATAGCATGCTTCCGAGACAAGGTAAAGCTAAAGGAATTCATTGTCATCAAGCCATTGTTATATGAAATGTTAAAGGGACTCATTTAAGAAAAAGAAGATGAAAACTATGAACATTAAAATGACAACAGACTCACAACTATCAACAACTGAATCTAAAAAAAGCAAAAACAAACAAACCAAACAACCAGAACAGGAACAGAATCATAGATACAGAGATCACTTGGAGAGTTATTAGGGAGAAGGGGGAAGGAGAATTGGGGAAAAGGTACAGGGAATAAGAAGCATAATTGGTAGGTACAAAATAGGGGGATGTTAAGAACAGTATAGGAAATGGAGAAGCCAAAGAACTTAAATGAATGATGCATGGACATACACTGTAGGAGGGGATTGCTGGAGAGAAAGGGGCTACTGGGCGGAGGGGGGCAAAGCCAGAAAAATTGGGACAAGTGTAATGGCTAATCAATAAAACATATCTAAAAAATTGTATTATAGAAAACTTTCAAATGCCAAGATACATTAAGACTACAATATTGTCTTGATTTACCAGCCAAGTAGGTCAAGTTTGACATTATTTGTTCATACTGTTCCTGTTCTTGTTCCCACAATTACTGTTTTTGGAGTTCTCAGTTTGTTCATATAATTTTTGGAGGGTTTTCTTGAGGATCGACGATATCAAGCTAATTGACCTGTTGTTTTCGGAACTCTCTTCTGTTTTCTGAAAATAGGAAAATTTTTTCATCCCCTTCCCCTCAAACTTTCTGAAGAATTTCTGGAAGTGGTTTGGCCATTATGTCTGGATAGCCTTTGGGCAGGAATGTGGTAGAGGAGGCATTAGGGTGAGATTACATTCTTTAAAATTTCTTTCAGCTTAGAGATTCTGTGAGAATTTGTGAATCTGTGAATTAACTGTGCCCTAATTCACATCATGACTAGCACAATGCATGCCTTTTGTCATCGGAGGTACTAGTAACAAACTTAGAGGTGTTAGTTTTATGGGCCCATGGGCAAACAAAAAAAATCATTTATACTGCTTGTTTTTCCAGTTCTATCAACTTTTTTCTAGTGTACTATAAATTTTCTTCCAAAAGAACCATTCTATAAACTCCTATCTTTCCAGAATGGAACGAACCAGGAAATTTAAGCCAGAATTGATTGGATTTGTTCATTACATTCCTGTTTATATAATAAAGTGTCAGGTGTGTGTGTCTGTGTGTGCCTTGTCGTGGGGGAGATGCGGTGGTGTGCATGGAAAGTAAGTGGATTTTTAAGATCGTTTCCATTTTAGATGGGTAGGGGAGGAAAACCTTTTTATGGGCTATTTTCATGTTTCACTATATAAGCTATGTAAAGTCAGGAAGATAAATCACTTCTTTCAAATTTAGGTTTTATTTGGTGGGTTTTTGAACTCAATTTTTAGTTTCCTTTCCAGAAGGGATTTATATTAAGACACAACTGATTTATCAATAATAAACCAGACGGAAATCAATTTCATGAATAAGGCTAGAATGAATTCATGAAGCAGGAAAACATTGTGTGACCTATTTAGTATAATTTAGACAAGCAAGGACTTGTTTTAAAATTTGTAATAGGTGACCTTAAAACATATGAGGGATCACATGAAAACCATACGCAGTAGTATTCCAAGCTACTGCTCCACATACTGCTCCAGAATGTCAAGATTTCATGTGCAGCTGAAGAGCAAAATCATTTTCCTTCATAATTTGTTACTGTGATTTAAGCTAGTGTCTTTCCCCCAAAGCAACCTATCTTGGAGCAGTAAACATTCCAATTATAAATAAACGTGTAGTAAAAGTAAATATTCAGGTTTTTCCATCAAATGAAAAATTGGCAAAACAGTCTTCCATATTTCTTTAAAATCTTTTGTAGTGCTTAAAATATAATAAAAAAGAATATTAAAGATAGGAACACCATGTACCAATATGGTTCTTAATTGATAGAATAATGAAAATAAGTAGATCAGGCTTATTCTATATTAAACAATTAATTTTTTTCATTATTAGAAAAAAGTCTCAGAAAAAATGGGTCTGGTTAGTCAATAAGTTGTAATATATAAAATTAACTACACACAGAAATTGGGAATATAATTTCAAGCACAAATGAAGTAAACATAAGCAGATCGTATGATAGAATTCTTATTAGTCCTGCTTTATACAGTGAGTTCTCACCTATCAGCATTGACAGGTTCTGCGACTTCAAATGAAACAATGTATAATGAAACCAGTTTTACCGTGGGCTAATTGATATAAACATGAATTAGGTTCCTATGCATCAGGACCTGCTGTATTTGTGTCTATCAGACTTTTTTAAAACAAGAAATTTTCTTCCTAAAGAAATCTGTAGAGAATGAAGGCACACCATGTCAGCTAGTGAGTTTGGCTGCAGATGAAGCTTTCACCCTATCATACTTATTAAACAACATTTAGCAAGTGTTTCCTCTTCAGTGTTCTCTATGCTAGTTGCTGGTGTGTGGAGTGTGTGGGTGGGAGTGTCCATGTCTTCAAATTTTTATATTGTAGAGGACACAAAGCTAACATTTGAATGGCTTTATATGCTGTGCCGGCTAAGTTGGGATATGTTCACTTGTTTTTATTGTGTTCTTCTTTTAATGAAATGGACTATGGACTTTGAAGGTTATTGAAAGCATCATCTTATGCTACTAAGTTTACATTTTTTAAAAAAATTAAAAGGTATTTTGATTTTGTTAACTTGGGTGAATCATGCTTGTTCTCATATACCTCCCAGGTGGTTTTGTTTTATATAATACAGAAGACTAATGAAAGCAGATTTCCACATTGAGGATTCACTGTGGGATGACTGACTGACTTAGCTTGTCACCTGGGTTAGGGATACGAGCCCCTCCATTGCAGCTGTCACAGATGCTCATTGTATTTAGTATGTTGATAAGCACACCCAGTGAGAATGTAAATCCATGGTTACAATTGAAAAAGAAAACAACAACTAAAAGTTCCATCAGTGTAGATGAAAGATAGCACCTTTTATTTTATATAGCTTGTGTGTACTCCTTAATGCTGTTTTGGAGTGACAGACAATACTGTAACTTAAGCTTAGCAATATTATAGAAATATCCTAGAAAATTAATTTTTTAATGGGTTTTCAAGAAGAATTTAATGATTAATAAAACAAAAAAGTGTTCATGTTTATTCTACAATTTTTGTAGGGTAGGATAAAAAGAGCAAGATTATATATATATATATATATATATATATATTCAGAATTATAGTCTCATATATAAGACTATATATATATATGTATATATGTATTCATTCAGAATTTTATTATACTCACAAATCAAAGAGGAAGGTATTTCGAGAGTTGTGTTAATAACTCCATAGTAATGGAGATGCTTCTAGAAGTACTTGACCTGGTGAGATGGCTGTATGATTCCTAAAGGATTCCTAATATTCCTTTCTGTTTAGTTGGTAATTCCATTAACTACTCAAGATGACTTGGACAAAGCTGTGGAACTACTGGATCGTAGTGTTCATATGAAGAGCCTCAAGATATTACTTGTAATAAATGGAAGTACACAGGTATGAATTAGAATTTTTTCCAGTAAGGATTATAGGATTTATGCCTGTAAAAATCAATATATAAAACATGCCTACATTCTTTAGTCATTGATATATTTCAGTATGATTAAATAAAAATTTACTCATTATAACTATAGTTTAATATCCTTGCTTCTCAAAACTATATAGCTAAAATTACAAGTATAATATATTATACATATGAAACTAGGAGAAACTGAGAAGTTGGGAAAAATGTTAAAATTTCAAAGAGTAGGTTTGATAAGACTCACAACATAGAATATCTAGGTAGTTTTTAATAGGGGAGAAGATTCTATTTAAAGCCTTGAAGGGGAAGAATAGCATTAATCATCCTTTTTCCTCTGTAGGCTACTAATTTAGAGCCATTGCCATCACTAGATGATTTGGATAACACAGTATTTGGAGCAGAGAGGAAAAAACGGCTTCCTATAATAGGTAAGAAAGCTAGTGCCTGAATCATGAAATAGGTTATTTCTTGGTGTCTTCTCTACCCTTTTATGTAACCTAAACATACCCCTGAAAAATAGCAGCCTATCTCCACACTTTCTGTAATTTTATAACTATGTTCTAGTATCTGATACTCCTTGAAAATTTACGTCAAGTATTATAGGATTAGCAATCTCTAATTTAAATTGTTTTTTCTTTATGTACCCTGAGGGTACATAAAGAATTTCATGTTGAACAAATTCAAATTACTCAAAGGAATTTTAACTGTACAAATAAACTGGAGAGAAGAAATTAAAAGAAGTATTTTAAAACATTAAAATTGATGGATTATGTTCATAAGCCTTTCTCTAAGTTTTTAGTTAATGTCAAGAATGTTATTACGGGATTCCAGCCAAGCTGGAGGCATAGGTAGAAACACTTCACTTCCTTGAATAACCGAAAGAAGGATGATGACCAATTTAAAAACAATAAACAATCAGAACTGCCAGAATAGCAGCCTGCATGGAACTCCAACAACCAAGGAGTTAAAGAAACATTCATCCAGAATGATAGGAGGGGAGGAGATGGGCAGACGGGCAGCGGGGCGGCTGGAGAGGACCTCTGGTAAGGTGGTGCACCCCCTGGGCGAGGAGGGGTGGCTCACTTGGAAACTAAAGACTCAAAACCTCTAGATTCAAATACTGTGGGGGTTGCAAAGGTAGCGGAAACTCCCAGTCTCACAGGAGAGTTCGTTGGAAAGTGGGGCTAGAGCTGAGCAAGCAAGCAGCATTGATCTGTCTCTGTCCCTTCCCCCACAGACAGCACTGTAACACAGCAAAAAGGGTTGCCCCGCCCTGGTGAATACCTAAGGCCCCACCCCCTAACAACTTAACAGGTGCACCAAGACAAAAAAATATGGTCCAAAGAACAGATCAAAACTTCAGAAAAAGAGCTAAGCAGTGATGAGATAGATAAGCTATCTCATGCAAAGTTCAAAACATTGGTAATCAGGATGCTCACAGAACTGATTGAGCTTGGTCTCAAAATGAAAGAAGAAATGGAGTGAAGTGAAATACCCAAAGTGAAATAAAGCAAAATACACAGGGAACCAACAGTGAAGGGAAGGAAATCAGGGCTCAAATCAATGATTTGGAAGAAAAGGAAGAAATAAACATCTAAATGGAACAGAATGAAGATAGAGGAATTCAAAAACAGACAGAGAGACTGAGGAGCCTCTGGGACAACCTTAAGCACTCCAACATCCAAATCATAGGAGTGCCAGAAGGAGAAGAGGAAGGGCAAGAAACCAAAAACTTATTTGAACAAATAGAGGAGAACTTCCCCAATCTGGTTAAGGAAATAGACTTCCAGGAAGTCCAGGAAGCTCAGAGAGTCCCAAACAAGTTGGACCCGAGGAGGAACACACCAAGACACATCATCATTAATTTACTCAATGTTAAAGAGAAGGAGAGAATCTTAAAAGCAGCAAGAGAAAAGGAGACAGTTACCTACAAAGGAATTCCCATTACTATCAGCTGCTTTCTCAAAAGAAACATTGCAGGCAAGAAAGGGCTGGAAAGAAGTATTCCAAGTCATGAAAGGCAAGGATCTACATCCAATATTCCTCTGTCCAGCAAAGCTATCATTTAGAATGGGAGGGCAGATAAAGTGCTTCCCAGATAAAGTCAAGTTAAAGGAGTTCATCATCACTAAGCCCTTATTATATGAAATGTTGAAGGGACTTATCTAAGGAATAGAAGATCAAAACTGAACAGTTAGATGACAACAAACTCACAACTATCAACAACTGAACCTAAAAAGCAAAAACAAACACTAAGCAAACAACTAGAACAGGAAGAGAATCACAGAAATAGAGATCACATGGAAGATTATCAGTGAGAAGGGGGAGAATGAGGGCAAAAGGTACAGGGAATAAGAAGCATAATTTGTAGGCATAAAATAGACAATGGAAGGTTAAGAACAGTATAGGGAATGGAGAAGCCAAAGAACTTAAGTGTACAACCCATGGCCATGAACTAATTGCAGGGGAGGGGGTGTTGCTGGAGGATGGGGGTGTGTGGGGCAGAGAGGGGATAAAGGGGAGAGAAAAAAATTGGGACAGCTGTAATAGCAAAATCAATAAAATATACTTAGAAAAAGAAAGTTATTAAAGTAAGGAGTGCTAAGAATGTCCAGATTGTGCTTTACTTATTAGTATTTAGTTTTTATTTCTTATTAATAATATACTGTTATAATTAAGCTTCTGGTATAAAGAGAAGTGGATACTGTGGGCCATTGTATTTTAAAGGAGGCCTGTTAAAAAGGCATGGGCTGAGCAGAGGTGCTCTAAACTCCCCAGTGTTCAAGTTTTATTAAACATTGATAATCTATTTTTATATTATAAGGGCATCACATTGGTTAAAAGCCACTGGTCTAAATGTTTTTAACAGATTGGGCAGTGAATATGGTTGTAAAGATAGCGTGTAAACATATTTGAGTGATGGGTTTGAAGGTGAGAAGTAGAAGTGGAGGTGAGACATGAATAGGGAGGAAGTAGTAGAGTATGACAAAATAAAGAGATATGATTGATAGCAGAAGAGATTGTTAATAATGAAAGAAAAGGTTAAATTAACACATGAGCCACCAAAAAAATTTGGTTATTTATCTTCTGTTTTGGTCCCCAGAAAAAGCTATTTCATGACAATTTCCTTCTAAGTATCAGTCTTTCATGAGTCCTAGTTTTGTTTTCAGAAATGCTGAAGTTGTGAGCAGTGGAGATAATATACAAGTAAAATAAAAATTGCTTGTCCTCATTTGGATATATTTTCATATAATTTAAAATTTTGGTGAAAGAACAGGAGGGATACCTGAATTCTAATTCCAGCTCTCTAATTAACCTAAGATCAGTAACTCTGCCCACATCTTTAACTCATGGAACAGTTGTAGGAATAAATTGAGAGAATACTTTTAAAGTGTATTTCACTTTTCCAACCAGAAAGCATGACTATTTTTTGACTGTTACTAATTAAACATTTCATTTTTTCTTCTCTTTTTCTTATAATACCTACCATTTTAAAGTAAAAAATTGCCAGTTTGTTTTAGTTGCATTAGATAAGCTAAATGCACTAGTTAAATTGACATTTTAAATTAATTTTAAGTTAAAATTGTATTGAATGTTTCACTTTTGTTTGACTTCACTGCTGGCATAAGAAGAAACTAGAAATTGTAAAGTATACAATTGCTGGTTTTTCTTTTCTTTTTTTTTAAAGTTATTTTATTGTTGTTCAAGTACAGTTGTCTGCATTTACCCCCTACATCCCCCCCACCAATTACTGGTTTTTCGTTGGCACCTCTTTAAACTCAGAATGGCTTTGATGGATATTACCAATATCTTTTTTCTTTACTTACCAACAATTATTCGCTTTAATTATTATCATAAAAGATAGCTAGAGGAAAAACTTACTTTGGGATGGGAACCTATGCTATGCTATGTTATGGAGGTCTTGACCAAGAATGTATTGGCATATCCATTACTAACAAAAGTTAAGAAAAATGAATTATTAAGTAAGGAGATGAAGAAAGTTTCATAGTCCTTTTTCTTTCCTATCTCATTAAGTAATGAATATGTTGGTCTTCTTTTATAATCAAGGGTATATGAAAGGAATAACAATATTAGGGACAATGTGATCATAGTTGTTAAAAAGCCCAAATCAAACCCCTAGCTTACAGTAGAGTTCCTCATCATTTTAGAGTCAAGTGTAGAAAATTATCTCATTTATGCACATCTCTTGGTAATCATTTTATTTTTTCCCCCTATTTCATCACTAACAAATACTGGCATATACTTAAAATGACCCCTTTATGTAAGGCAAAACCTTTTTTTAAAAAATAAATCTTTTAATGCTGATATAACTTCCCCATGTGTTTTTTATAGTTTAATTTCAAAAAGTTAAGAGCAAAGGAGAGAAACTTTATTTCTGTACAACCAGGTAAAAATAAAGTGGATTATTGTCTAATAAGAAATTAAGTGATTAATTAGATGAACTGTATTAGTTTGATTTTATAAACTGTGAAGAAGTGTACATTCAGGAATATGGATCGCCGCAAAAAAAAAAAAGTACCTGATTTTAAGTACCCAAGAATTTAATCCATGACTCCAGATTGAAAGCACTGTAATATGGGCTAACTGGTTAAGAAGTCATCTCATTTTAGGTTTCTAAAGATTAAAGAGAGGGAATGGAAAGGAAATCTTAGAGCCAAATGTGCATAGCACATGTTCATTATGAATAATAATTTTACAACCACAGTAGTCCCATGTTCACAGGTGAGGAAACAGGTTTCTGAAGATTGGATAACTTTTGCAAAGATGTATAGCTGATGAATAACTAGAACTGACACTTAAGCATAGGTCTGACTCTAAATACCATATTCTTTCTACCACATCATGATGCCTTCAATAAATTACATTGAAGGGTAATATACCTGGGTACAAGTGACCGGGAAGGTTAGAAGCAGTGGCATTTATCTAAAAATCCTTACTGTATTATCAACCCCACAATGCAGTTGTCAGCAGTCAGAAGAACATACCACCTAATAAGTCTAAATTAATATTATAGTGAGATTAATAGTTATAGTAAGGTGGAAGTTTAGAACAGTATAAACATATTTGAAGTTTTACAGACATGAGTGTTTTGATAAGTTTTAATAAAAGCTGGGTTTCAGTTGCTAAAATTATTGGTACTGTAGCCCAGAAATTCCGTGTGTATATTGAATTAAAACAAACACTGATTCCATGCTTATTTTTATAAAATCATATAATTTTCTTCCTTGAGGTCCCACTAGTAGAGAGCAAAGCTCCCCTCCCCCAGGATACATTCCAGATGAATTACATCAAGTTGCCCGCAATGGGTCATTCACCAGTATCAACAGTGAAGGAGAGTTTATTCCAGAAAGCATGGACCAAGTAAGCAAAAGTTGGATGTGCTTTTTCATTTTATTTAAAGGGGTGTTGTTGTCAAGGACATTGTGGTTTGGCAGGTATTTGTGTGTGTATGTGTGTATATACACCTCTTCTCTAACCCCGTATCTTCCTTACGTGAACAAAATAGTAAAAAAATGTAGGAAAATGCCAACTAATTTACATGTGCCTGTGTGCATTTATGCATAAAGAAAGCTGGAATAAGACAGATGATCTTATATTGCCCATCCATAAATGTATGAATGCATGTATTTGTAATCCAGGGGTTAATATTTAGATTTTTAAATTAATGTTTGAACAATATAGTAAAACTACAAATATTTAACTTTGTAAAGGTGAGGTTTGTCAGCTCTCTACACATTTAAAAATGTTATTAAGTTCTCAATTCAGTAATACACTAAAATTGGAACCATAGAAAATTAGCATGGCCCCTCCGCAAGGATGATAAGCAAATTTGTGATGCATTTTATATTTTTGTGTAATCTAATGAACAAAATGAACAAAGGAAATAGAAAACATGTTTTAAAAGCTTAGTAGTATTGAAGTATTTCCATGGGGTTCCTGTTGTTTCCTTAACATTACATTGGCTGCTTACTATTGCAATTTTCATTTTCTAATAATGTAGCAGTCATGGTATCATTAGTCTCATTGGGTGGGGCCTTTGTTCATTTTATAGTAAGCAAAATTATTTGAAATTTTTTAGCTTTTAGTGGTTTAGCAATATTTTTCTCTTAGGAAATTTTGCAGTTGTAACCTACCTATAAGGGACAATTGCATTTTAAACGTTTAAAAATCAGAAACTCTGTAGGGGTGACTGCTGTTGGGTATGGAGTTTCTTTTTGGGGTACTGAGAGTGTTCGAGATTGCTGTGAAAGTTGCACAGTTCTCAACATACTAAAAACCATTAAATAGTACACTTTAAATGGGTAAATTTTATGTTACATGATTTGTATCTCAATAAAGCTGTTTCATAAAAAGCAATAACTTTTGGTTATATAACATCAAGTGGTGAAACTCTGTGGTTTTCTAGATGCTGGACCCATTATTTTTAAGCAGCCCTGAAAATTCTGGCTCAGGAAGTTGTCCATCACTTGATAGTCCATTGGATGGGTAATGTTGGTTGTAGTTTTTGTTTCTTACCATATGTGGGTAAATATGCATATATATACAGTGTGTTGAATTATCAACACTTTTGTGCTACATTTAGAGGAATGTAACTGATATTTATCTATGGTTATGGCAAATTAATTTTTTATAGTTTGGACAAGTCCTTTGACCTCATGGTGCTCAGTATTATTATTAGTTAAAAATAATACCTGATTATAATATTTTGAGCATTCCTGCTTGCCAAAATTGTGTTTTGGAGCTAAATGCAAACTTAGAATTAATGCAGGTTTACTTTTAAAACTATGTTGGTGAAACTACTGTCAAATTTTTTATTAATATGTTTTGGAGATTTCCTGAGTTGTTTCACTTGTTCACATGCTCATTCTGGAACCAAATTATAAATAAAATTCTTGGTAGTTGTGGCCCCCCTTACACCAAAAGGATGAGGTACGGGTTCGATTCCTAGTCAGGGCACATACCTAGTATGTGGGTTCAATCTCTGGTTGGGCCACATATGGAAGGCAGCTGATCAATGTTTCTTTCTCTCTCAAATCAATAAGCATATCCTCAGGTGAGGATTAAACAAAAATCTTTACCTTTTTAATTTCCTGTGGTATTAATTTGTGAAAATTGTAAAAATATGACTAATATTTTATGGCAATATACACATTGAATTTTTTGTTACCTGTGTATGTGAAGCCTTTGTCTTTGCCCGCATCTACTTCAAGGTAGCCATTTAAAACATTATGAAATTAAGGGAAATAGTAATGTGAAATATATACATTTCATGAATTAGAAATTATCTCCTTTTTATAGTTGTGGAAGCAGTCTAGAAAGGTGATTTGCCAAGTTATAAAAGCTAGTTAAATGGCAGAGCTAGGATTAAAACACAGGAATTTCCAAACACCTGTAATGCTAAAGAGTAATGTTCTAACCACTGTACTCAATGAGTTCAGTTTATAAGCCAGGCTTTTTGCTTGCATGTATCAAATAAGAGTTTAAGAAGAAGTTTCTCTTTTTTCAGTTATGTTAACATTTCAGAGTGAGCTTTTCTCCCTCCCTCTCTCTCCCTCTCTCCCCCTCCCTCGCTGTGTGTGTGTATGTGTGTAGAGATGTACATATCTATATATACAGTCTCCACACATACATACAGATATTGATATTATATAAATTTTTTAATGTCTTATTTACATTGTGTCAATTTAATGTGACATTTTCTACTTTTAGAGAAAACTATCCAAAATCACGAATGCCAAGGGCACAGAGCTACCCAGATAATCATCAGGAATTTTCAGGTTAGATTATATACATTTGGAATGTTTAACATTTATGTCATTAAATAATATTTTAACTGGGAGGGAGAGGGAATTTGTTTTTAAATAAAATAAAAATGTGTAAATGTGTTTTTCATCATTAGAAATATTTCAGATTTTTAGTAATGATAAGTTTCTTACGTGTCTTAATAGACTTTGATAACCCTATCTTTGAGAAATTTGGAAAAGGAGGAACATATCCAAGGCGGTATCATGTTTCATATCACCATCAAGACTATAATGATGGTAAGTTGCTCTCAATCAGATTACAAGAACAGTTTGTGAAAATTCTCAAAAATAATAAAAAATAAAAAATTTCATCTTTAACTAATACCATTAGAAATAAAATTGATTCTCCATCATTCAGTTTTCTGCCTAAAAAATTTTTTTAAAATTATATCATAACTAAAACTATAATAACGTCTTAGCTATATGCCAACTTATCTCATAATATTTATCTTTTCCTTAGAAGAAAAGAAATATTTAAAAATATTACTTCAAAAGTTACTCGTCCATTAAATTCATACTTCAAAAAATTATTACTACCTATAAACTTTTAAATTGTGATTGATATTTAAAATCATGATTAAATATGAGAATAAAATATATTTTTTCTTTTTTTAAAAAATTTGTATTGTTATTCAATTACAGTTGTATGCCTTTTCTCCCCATCCCTCCACCCCACCCCAGTTGAACCCCCCTCCCTCCCCCACCTCCACCCTCCCCCTTGATTTGGTCCATGTGTCCTTTATAGTAGTTCCTGTAATCCCGTCTCCTCACTGTCCCCTCCCCACTCCCCACTGCCCATTGTTAGATTGTTCTTAACTTCAATGTCTCTGGTTATATTTTGTTTGCTTTTTTCATCTGTTGATTATGTTCCAGTTAAAGGTGAGATCATATGGTATTTGTCCCTCACCCCCTGGCTTATTTCACTTAGCATAATGCTCTCCAGTTCCATCCATGCTGTTGCAAAGGGTATAAGCTCCTTCTTTCTCTCTGCTGTGTAGAATTCCATTGTGTTAATATACCATAGTTTTTGGATCCACTCGTTTGCTGATGGGCACTTAGGTTGCTTCCAGTACTTGGCTATTGTAAATTGTGCCGCTATGAACATTGGGGTGCACAGGTTCTTTTGGATAGGTGTTTCAGGGTTCTTAGCTTATAATCCCAGCAGCGGAATTGCTGGGTCAAAGGGCAGTTCCATTTTTAGTTTTCTGAGGAAATTGCATACTGTTTTCCACAGTGGCCTCACCAGTCTGCATTCCCACCAACAGTGCACTAGGGTTCCCTTTTCTCTGCATCCTCTCCAACATTTGTTTGTAGATTTGTTTATGTTGGCCACTCTGACTGGTGTGAGATGGTACCTCATTGTGGTTTTAATTTGCATCTATCTGATGGCTAGTGATGCTGAGCATCTTTTCATATGTCTCTGGGCCCTCTGTATGTCTTCCTTGGAGAAGTGTCTGTTCACCTCCTTTGCCCATTTTTTAATTGGGTTGTCTTCCTGGAGTGGAGTCGTGTGAGTTCTTTATATATTTTGGAGATCAGGCCCTTGTCTGAGGTATCATTAGCAAATATGTTTTCCCATACTGTTGGTTCTCTTTGTAATTTGGTGCTGTTTTCTTTAGCCATGCAGAAGCTTTTTATTTTGATGAGGTCCCATTTGTTTAGTCTTTCCTTTATGTCCCTTGCTTTAGGGGACGTGTCTGTGAGGATGTTGCTGCGTGGAATGTCTGAGATTTTCCTGCCAATGCTTTCTTCTAGGACTTTTATGGTGTTATGACTTATATTTAAGTCTTTTATCCATCTTGAGTTTATTTTTGTGTATGGCGTAAGTTGGTGCTCGAGTTTCATTTTTTTGCATGTAGCTGTCCAGATCTCCCAACACCATCTGTTGAAGAGGCTGTTTTTGCTCCATTTTATGCTCCTGCCTCCTTTGTCAAATATTAATTGACCATAGAGTCTTGGGTTTCTTTCTGGGCTCTCTGTTCTGTTCCATTGGTCTATGTGCCTGTTTTCATGCCAGTACCAGGCTGTTTTGATTACAGTGGCCTTGTGATACAGTTTGATACCAGGTATTGTGATCCCACCTGCTTTGTTCTTCCTTCTCAAACTTGCTGCAGCTATTCGGGGTCGTTTATGGTTCCATATGAATTTCTGAAATGTTTGTTCTATATCTGTGAAATATGTCATGGGTACTCTAATAGGGATTGCATTGAATCTATAAATTGCTTTGGGTAGTATGGCCATTTTGATGATGTTCATTCTTCCAATCCATGAGCATGGTACATGCTTCCATTTGTTTGTGTCTTCCTTAATTTCTTTCTTCAGTGTTGTGTAGTTTTCTGAGTACAGGTCTTTTACCTCCTTGGTTAGGTTTATTCCTAGGCACTTTATTTTCCTTGTTGCTATATCAAATGGGATCTTTTTCCTGATTTCTGTTTCTGCACTTTCGTTGTTGGTATACAGGAATGCCTTTGATTTCTGAGTATTGACTTTGTATCCAGCTGTTTTGCCAGATTCGTTTATTAGGTCAAGTGGTTTTTTGGTGGAGTCTATAGGATTTTCCATGTACACTATCATGTCATCTGCAAACAGTGACAGTTTCATTTCCTCCTTTCCAATTTGGATGCCTTTTATTGCTTTTTCTTGTCTGATTGCTGTGGCTAGGACTTCCAATACTATGTTGAATAGGAGTGGTGAGAGAGGGCATCCTTGTCTTGTTCCTGATCTTAGTGGAAAAGCTCTTAAGTTTTTGTCCATTGAGTATGATGTTGGCTGTAGGTCTCTCATATATGGCCTTTATTGTGTTGAGGAATGCTCCCTCTATTCCCACTTTCCTGAGTGTTTTTGTCACAAATGGGTGCTGTATCTTATCAAATGCTTTTCCCGCATCTATTGATATGATCATGTGATTTTTGTCTTTGCTGTTGTTTATGTGAGGTATTATGTTTATTGATTTGCGAATATTGTACCATCCTTGCATTCCTGGGATGAATCCCACTTGGTCATGGTGTATGATCTTTTTAATGTATTGCGGGATGGGGTTTGCCTATATTTTGTTGAGAATTGTAGCTTCTATGTTCATCAGTGATATTGGCCTGAAGTTTTCTTTCTTTGTTATGTCTTTATCTGGTTTTGGGATTAGGATGATGCTGGCTTCATAAAAAGGGTTTGGGAGTCTTCCATCAGTTTGGATTTTTTCAAATAGTCTCTGGAGGATAGGGGTTATCTCTTCCTTAAATGCTTTGTAGAATTCTCCTGTGAAACCATCTGGTCCATGGGTTTTGTGTGTTGGGAGTATTTTGATGACTGCTTCAATTTCGTCTGCTGTTATTGGTCTGTTCAGGCTTTCTGCTTCTTCTTCATTCAGTTTTGGAAGATTATATTTTTCTAGAAATGTGTCCATTTCACCTAGGTTTTCAAATTTCTTGGCGTACAGTTCTTTGTAGTAATTTCTTACAATCCTTTGTATTTCTGTGGTATCAGTTTTAATATCTCCTCTTTCAATTCTAATTGTGTTTATTTGTATCCTCTCTCTTTTTTTCTTGATGAGCCCACTGAAAAGCTTGTGGATTTTGTTTATCTTTTCAAAGAACCAGCTCCTGGATTCATTGATCCTTAGAATTGTGCTTTTAGTCTCTATGTCATTTAACTCTGATCTGATCTTGGTTACTTCCTTCCTTCTACTTGCTCTGGGCTTTCTTTGTTGTTATTCCTCGAGTTCTTGTAGGCGTAGGGTTAAGTTGTTTGTTTGAGTGTTTCTATCTTTTTAAGGTAGGCCTGTATTGCTATGAACTTCCCTGTCAGGACTGCCTTTGCTGTGTCCCATAGGTTTGGGGTTGTTGTGAGTTCATTTTCATTTGTTTCCAGAAAGTTTTTGATTTCTTCCCTAATCTCATTCTTGACCCATTCATTGTTGAATAGCATGCTATTTAGTCTCCATGATTTTGAGTGTTTGGGGTTTTTTCCCTTTGGTTTGGTTTCTAGTTTCATTCCCTTGTGGTCAGAGAAAATACTTGATATGATTTCAGTTTTCTTGAATTTGTTGAGGTTTGCTTTGTGTCCTATCATATGGTCTATCTTTGAAAAAGTTCCATGTACACTTGAAAAGAATGAGTATTTTGCTTCTTTGAGATGAAAAGCTCTATAAGTATCAGTTAAGTCTATTTCATCTAGGGTATTGTTAAGTGACACAATATCCTTCTTGATATTTTGTTTGGAAGATCTGTCCATTTTTGACAGTGGGGTGTTAAAGTCCCCTACTATAATTGTGTTGCTGTCAATATCTTTCTTGAAGTCCTCCAAGATTTTCTTAATGTATTTGGGTGCTCCTATGTTGGGTGCATATATATTTACAATGTTTATGTCTTCTTGGTGGATTCTTCCTTTGAGTATTATGAAGTAACCTTCTGGGTCTCTCTTTATGACCCTTCTTTGGAAGTCTATTTTGTCTGATGTGAATATTGCTACCCCTGCTTTTTTTTCCTGTCCGTTTGCTTGGAAAATTTGTTTCCAGCCCTTCACTTTCCGTCTGTGTAGGTCTTTTGTCCTGACATGGGTCTCTTGTAGGCAGCATATGTGTGGGTCATGTTTTCTTATCCATTCAGCTATTCTATGTCTTTTGATTGGAGCATTTAATCCATTTACGTTTAAGGTTATTATCGATAGGTAGCTATTCATTGCCATTATTTCCTACCTGTGTTCCTCTGTCTTTCTCTTTTCCTTCCTTTCCTTACAGCAGCCCCTTTAGCATCTCTTGCAGAGCTGGTTTGGTGGAGGTGTATTCTTTTAGACTTCTTTTGTCTGGGAAACTCTTTATTTGGCCTTCTATCTTGATTGAGAGCCTTGCTGGGTAAAGTAGTCTTGGTTGCAGGCCTCTGGTTCTCATTACTTGGAATATTTTTTGCCATTCTCTTCTGGCTTGGAGCGTTTCCATTGAGAAATCAGTTGCTAACCTTATTGGGGCTCCCTTGTATTTGACTTCCTGTTTCTCCCTTGCTGCCTTTAAGATCCTCTCTTTGTCTTGCAGTTTTGCCATTTTTTTAAAATATATTTATTGATTATGCTATTACAGTTGTCCCATTTCCCCCCCCACTCCACTCCATCCTGCCCACCCCCTTCCCTCCCACATTCCCCCCCCATAGTTCATGTCCATGGGACATACTTATAAGTTCTTTGGCTTCTACATTTCCTACACTATTTTTACCCTCCCCCTGTCTATTTTGCACCTATCATCTATGCTACTTATTCTCTGTACCTTTACCCCCCTCCCCCTCCCTCTCCCTTATTGGCAACCCTCATGTTCTAGTTGTTTGCCTAGTTTGCTCTCGTTTTTGTTTTATGTGTGGCCGTTAATAACTGTGAGTTTGCTGTCATTTTTACTGTTCCTATTTTTGATCTTCTTTTTCTTAGGTAACTCACTTTAACATTTCATATAATAAGGGCTTGGTGATGATGAGCTTCTTTAACTTGACCTTATCTGAGAAGCACTTTATCTTCCCTTCCATTCTAAATGATAGCTTTGCTGGATACAGTAATCTTGGATGTAGGTCCTTGGGTTTAATCTTGGGTAATGTAATGATGATGTGCCTTGTTGTGTTCCTCCTTGGGTCCAGCTTCTTTGGGACTCTCTGAGCTTCCTGGACTTCCCGGAAGTCTATTTCCTTTGCCAGATTGGGGAAGTTCTCCATTATTTGTTCAAATAAGTTTTCAATTTTTTGTTCTTCCTCTTCTCCTTCTGGCACCCCTATAATTAGGATGTTGGAACGTTTCAAGGTGTCCTGGAGGTTCCTGAGCCTCTCCTCATTTTTCCAAGTTCTTGTTTCTTCATTCTTTTCTGGTTGGATGTTCCTTTCTTCCTTCTGGTCCATACCATCAATTTTAGTCCCAGTTTCCTTCTCATCACTATTGGTTCCCTGTACATTTTCCTTTGTTTCTCTTAGCATAGGCTTCATTTTTTCATCTGTTTTTCGAACAGATTCAACCAAGTCTGTGAGCATATTGATAACCAGTGCTTTGAACTGTGCGTCCGATAGGTTGGCTATCTCTTCCTTGCTTAGTTGTATTTTTTCTTGAGCTTTGAAGTGTTCTGTCATTTGGGCCATTTTTTTTGTTTGTTTGTCTGTCTTGGCGCGTCTGTTACTTTAAGGGGTGGAGCCTTAGGTGTTCCCTGGGTCGGGGTATCGCTGGTGGCTGTGCTGTGACGCTGTACCTGGAGGAGGGGCCGAGTGGGAGCAATGGCTCCCGCCTCACTCTCCTCTGGATTTGAATCTTTCACTTGGCTTCCCACAATAAAACTGGGCCACTCTGGTGCTGGTTCCCGAGTGGGTGGGCCTGTGCACACTCTAGGCCCCTGTGAGTCTCTCCAACCACCTCTTCTGTGAGGCTGGGAGTCTCTCCTGGTGCCGCCCCAATCCCCAGGGGCGCTTTCAAACAGAGGTTTGAGGCTTTATTTCCCCGAGCTGGAGCCCTGGGTTACGTGGTCTGCTTCGCTGCCTGCCATTCCTCCGGATTATCTGTGGGCGAATGTGGGGCCGCAGGGTCTGCTAGTGCTCGGACTGCCTGCCCCGTTTGTCCCACACTCCTCCACTCTCGGTCCAGCCACAGCAACGCGAGTCCTCTCCACCCAGGTGCCCGTCTCCGCCCCTCCTTCCAGTCTGGATGCATGTTTATTTTTCTATTTCCTCGGTGTCGGTCCCCCTTGCTGTTCTATTCTCTGTCAGTTCTGGTTGTGCGAGGAGGCGCAGTGTGTCTACCTACGCCGCCATCTTGGTTCCCCGCAATGTTGCCATTTTAATTATGTTGTGTCTTGCAGTGGGCCTCTTTGGGTTCCTCTTGTTTGGGACTCTCTATGTTTCCTGGATTTGGGTGACTTTTTCTCTTATCAGATCAGGGAAATTTTCCATCATAACTTTCTCAAACAAGAGTTCTATCCCTTGCCCTTCTTCTCCTTCTGGTATTCCTATTATACGGATATTGTTACGTTCCATGTTGTCATGCATTTCCCTTATTGCCTCTTCATTCTTTCTGAGCCTCTTTTCCTTTTCTTGCTCTTCCTGGGTGTTTTCTTCTACTTTTTCCTCCAGCTCTCTGATACGATCCTCTCCTTCATCAAGTGTGCTTTTGATTCCTTCTACTGTGTTCTTCAATTCAGAAATTGTATTCTTCATTTCCTCTTGGCCCTTGTTGATAGTTTCTATTTCCTTTTTCATGTTGATATGGTTTGCAGTGAGTTCATTGTAGTTTCCCTGTAGTTTCTGGTAGTTCTCTGTGAGTTCAGAGAGCTCAGTGAGCTTCCTGATAACCATTGCTTTGAACTCAGTATCTGATAGTTGACTTGCCTCTTTTTCAGTTAGCCTTCTTTGTGAGGCTTCCTCCTTTCCTTTCATTTGGGGATTGTTTCTTTGTCTTCCCATTGTTTGTGAGACTCTTCTTGTTAGGCTCTGCTTCTTAAATTGATCTGTTCTGACTCCCTGGGTTTATGGTATGAATTTCTATGGTAGAATGCCAGTGGGATTCAGTCGTGCCGTCTTCTTAATCTCCTGTGCTCACTGGTCTTGTGCTGACTTTTATGGGTCTAACACAGTCTAACTCTTATCTTTTCAGTGGTCCAGGTTTTATTATCTCACCTGTGGGAAAAAGAGAAAGAAGAAAAAAAA
Organism: Desmodus rotundus; assembly: GCF_022682495.2. Lineage (NCBI taxonomy): Eukaryota > Metazoa > Chordata > Mammalia > Chiroptera > Phyllostomidae > Desmodus > Desmodus rotundus. Next base: position 109,212,447 of record NC_071388.1, read on the forward strand.
AAAAAGGTAGAAGGGAAGGAGGGGAAAAGGGAATAGAAAAGGAATGGAAGGAAGGAAGGAAGAAGGAATAAAGAAAGATCGGAGGAAAGATAAGAAATTTTAAGAAAAATTAAAGCAAAAAAATAAAAGAAGGCCGGAAGAAGGAATAAAAAAGTAAAGGATGGAAGGAAGAAGGAATAAAAAAGGAAAGAAGGACAGGAAGGAAGAAGTAATTTAGGGGGAAAGGAGGAAAAAAGAAAAAAAAAAACGTCTTCTGCTGGCTTTAAATTGGTGAGGTTAGTTCTGCTGGTCTTCCTGTCTGTGAAATGGGAGGGGGTGGTTGGAAGGATTGGTTTCACTTTTCTCCCTTCCTGAGCCACACTCTTTGCTGTCGTTCAGCCTCTAGTCCAGTTCCTCAGGGTCCTTCCGGTCCCCACTAGGCCTTTAGTTCGCCAGTTGTGCTGTTCTTGAGTTGCACCAACTAGGGGCAACTCACACTCCCCCTTCTTGCTCTTTGCTCTCTTAGATGCTAGGGCTCTGGGTGCTGCTGTGGGGTAGTTCAGCTCCCTACTGGGTCAAGTCTTTCCGGGGAATGCAGTCTCCTCTAGCCCTGCAGCTCCCCTCTGCTGGGTGTTCTGCCTTAGTCCTAGAGAGCCAGTAGGCCCTGCAGGGCTCTGTGCGCAGGGGCTAGGTAGGAGTTGTTCAGAACCTCTGCTTTCAGGTTTGATCCCCTGCCAGCAGCCAGGCGGTTGATTGGGTTGTGGGCGCGATCCTCATCTTTGGGACTCTGGTACGAGGGAGATCCGAGGCTGTGGGCCTGGGGTGAGCATGCGATCAGCGGCTGTGGGACTGGGCTGCAGGGGAGATCTGAGGCTGTGGGCGTGTGCGAGGGGTAGCCATCCACTGAATCGAGTGCGCACCCACCCAAGGTTTCAGGTGTGGGCGCCCAGCTGGGGTTTTAGCTGTGGGCGCCCAGTCCGCTGATCTGGGTGTGCGTCAGCCGGGCTTCCAATGAGCACTGGGGCTGCTTATCCCGCGTTCACAGTCCAGGGGCTGAGGGCGAGGGGCGCCAGTGGCCGCAGCTGCTTCGGAGAGTTCTCTAAACAGCCGTTGAGTGCCTCTATTTTCTCTTTTTCTTTTGGAGAAATTCTGCCTGTTCAAGCCCCCCTAGTCCAAACAAGCACCTGGCCTCTCACACTGCCGAGTCTGGCTCTCTCCCAAGAATCCTGCAGCAGACCTTACGCCCCTGCCAGGGCTTTAGCCGCCCTGGTCCCCGCGCTGGTCCTAGGGACCTTATTCTCCTTAAGCACTCTTCTTACCGTCAGATCTTTCAATGTCCTCTATCTTTGGTCTCAGATCTTCATATATGCTGGAATACCGTTGGCTGTTCCCTCTCTTCGTCAGGTCAGCTATGCGTTTCACTGGTGTGCAGGGGAAGTGGACTCCGCTCCTACCTATCTCGCCGCCATCTTCCCAAAATATATTTTTTCTACTTTTTATCTCAAATTGAGAGAGTTCTATGATTGTATGAATGTGTGCATATATGTATGAACATAAGATATTGTTTGAATTTGTATTCATTTTCTGTTTGTTTTTCTCCTACTTTTCATTTCTGCTTTTACCTTTTTTCTTTCTTGTATTTCATTATTGACTTTATGATTTACTGTTAACAAAGATATTTTCCTGAACTCTTAAAAAAAATAATCTTAGGTTTAAAGCATATAATGAAATATGATTGCTGTTTCAATTTTTTTAGCCTTGTCACAGGACAGATTTCTGTTCCTTACATCATAAATTGTAAAAACATATAATTACAATGTATTAATAAAAGTTTTACGGTAATTATATTTTTGTTTTGTAGGTCGAAAAACTTTTCCAAGAGCTAGAAGGACGCAGGGGACCAGCTTCCGGTCTCCTGTGAGTTTCAGTCCTACTGATCACTCCTTAAGCACTAGTAGTGGAAGCAGTATCTTTACCCCAGAGTATGATGATAGTCGAATAAGAAGGAGGGGAAGTGACATAGATAATCCTACTTTGACTGTAATGGATATCAGCCCACCGAGCCGCTGTAAGTAGAAATTGGCATAGTGAAATGTTTAACAGAACCTTTGCAGAATTTTATAGTATTCAAAGGGATGGATACCAAGCCAGTCCTTAGAGTGTGACCAACTGCTTAAAATAAATAAAAGTGGTATTTCTCAGATGATTGGAATGGCAGGTATAAGCATGGTATTACTTTTAAATTACTCCAGATGATTTTGTCCTTTGCTTTTATTAAGAAAATTTTTACCAATTAGTCATCCATTCATTCATGTCGCATTTCCTTGTTGAGTTCCTGCACTGAGATTTCAAATACACCCTCTAAGATATAGTGTAATGGGGAGAATGATGTCTGGAACAACAATTACAGTATAGCATTTAATCTACATCTTAAATGTGAGTAGGAATTCACCAGTTAAGGAGGTGACATGTGCAGGGGACCACGGCATATTCTGAAAGTGGGGAATAATTTTCTTTTGTCCGAAGTGGTGGATATCTTGCTTGAAAGAGTGGGAGTAGGACAAAAATGGTAACTAAGACTGGATTGTCAGATATTTGGACTTTATAATGTAAACAATGCATACAAAGAGATGTGCTCACAGATTGCAATAATATTTGCATATTCGGAATACCTTCCTTTTGTATTAATGTTGTCATATTTTATTTTTACATCTATGACCTCACACTACATTGCTGCTATTTTTGCTTTAAACATCTATCTTTTAGTGATTAAAAATAAGAGAAGAATGTCTTTTATATATACCTTCAGTTTATTTCCATAGACCTTTGTGTAGATCCAAGATCCTGTCAGGTATCCAGTTTTTTCTGCCTGAATAATTACTTTAACCTTTCTTATGATAGAAGTCTGCTGGTAATAAATTCTTTCAGCTTTTGTTTGTTTGAAAAGGTCTTTATTTCTCCTTTATTTTTGAAAGATTTTCTGGGTGAAGAATTCTGGTCAGTTTTATTTCTTTCAGCACTTTAAAGCTATTTTTCCATTAGTTTATGGCTTCTTTTTTCCCTCACCCAAGGACATTTTTTTAAACTGTTTTTTAGAGAGGAAGAGAGGGAGGGAGGGAGGGGGCGAGAAAGAGAGAGGTGGGGGAGAGAGATTGAGAGGGAAGGGAGGGGGAGGGAGAGGAGAGAAAAAGAAACACTGATTGGTTGCCTTCTCCTATGCTCCCCTACCAGGGATTGAACCCACAACCTGGGTATGTGCCCTGACCGGGAATTGAACCTGTGACCTTTTAGTCTAGGGGACAACGTTTCAACTAGCTGAGCCACACTGGCCAGTGTTGTTTTTTGGCTTTCATACTTTCTGAGAAGTGTTCTATAATTTTTATCTTTGTTCCTCTGCCTGTAGTTTGCTTTTTTCTCTGGACTACTTTCAAGATTTTCTCATTAGAATGAGTGGTGGTCTTTCCAGCTTTCTACATCATAGGCAGATGGAAAATTAATTGTAAATATTGCTGCAGTAAAGATTAGAAATAGTCTATCTTACAATCAGTGGCATCATAGATTGAGTGAATGATACTATTACATTTGTAACCAAGAAAGAAAATATCACATTGGAAAAAATGAGTTATGGGGTTATGAACCTAGTTTGGGTTTAGAATTCTTAGAAAATTGACTGAAGAGAAAAATTTTCAAAGATGATGATCATGATTTTCTCTTACACTGAAGCATATACTAATGCAATACACTTAGTCTTTAACCATTTTTGTGCTATCTAGCTATTCCATTTTAAGAAAATGTTCTTTTTTAGCACCTCGTGCTCCAACCAACTGGAGATTGGGCAAACTGCTTGGCCAGGGAGCCTTTGGCAGGGTCTACCTCTGTTATGATGTTGATACAGGAAGAGAGTTGGCTGTTAAGCAAGTTCAATTTGACCCCGATAGACCTGAGACCAGTAAGGTAAGAATCACTGTACAGACTGCCCAGTCACTTCACACAGAAAAAAAGCAGTTTCAATAAAATAAATACAACACAATGGCATTTTTATTTTTTTCTTAATACAGATTATTTGCAAAATAAATAGATAATTAAATATGTTCATCTGCTTTGTACCATGAATTTTTCTCTTTTAGTGCTCATTTATATTCCTGATCTGATTTAATGTTGCTTTAGCACACCTTCAAGGACTATTATAAAAGTTATTGTTAGTGCTTTAAAATGTTTATTCCTTAGGAAGTAAAAATTTCAGAATCAAAGCACCTTGATGGGCAATGAAATTTGAATTTTTTACTTTTACTAACAATGCTGTAATGACTTAACAGTGAGTTCTGTCTTTCAGGAAGTAAATGCACTTGAGTGTGAAATTCAGTTGTTGAAAAATTTGCTGCATGAGCGAATTGTTCAGTATTATGGCTGTTTGAGGGATCCCCAGGAAAAAACACTTTCCATATTTATGGAATATATGCCAGGGGTAAGTTAGTATATCCTTTGGAAATAGATATATTCTATTTAACGGTTCAGTTGAGAGAAGAGAAACAATAAAACTTTGATTATAAAATGTTATAGCTAATTTATGACATTTTGGAAGAGTTTTAAATTAGTAATATAATTTTATTTTTTACCTTCATCTATCTTTGTCTTTTTTTAACTAATTTTTTTAAATGCTGACATATACTAAATAAAATAGCTTACATACGTAGTAGTCCATACTCAGATTTCTCTAAGAGTCTTAAAACCACCCATAATTGCTGGTTTATCCAAACCAGGATCTAGTTCAGGATCACATATTACGTTTAGCTGATACATCCCTTACTTCTCTTTTAATGTAGAACAATTTTATATGGCATTGGTTTGACAGATAGACCACTCTGTTATGCTGTTCACAATGTCATCTCATGGCATTGTATAATTCGTTTCTTTATTCCCTTATTTTCTGTAACTCCAAGTTAGATCTAAAATCTAAATTAGATTCAAAGTCAACATTTTTTATTAGAATGCATCATAGATGATGCTGTGTATTTTATGTTGCATCTTATTAGTAGATATACAATTTTGGTCTATTCCATGGTTAGTGATTCTAAGGTTGACTGCTAGATTAGGGTGCTTGACATCCTGATTCCTCCATTGTAAAGTTTTGTTCTTTTCCTGAAGACCAAAAAGTAATGAGCTATGCAATGGCACATAGGAGTATCTAGTTCGTTTTCAGCCATCCACCTAATGTTTTTAACATAGGTTGATGATCATTGTCTCCGTCAATAATTTTACTAGGAGCTAAAAAATGTAATTTTCAAACTCTGTCATTCCTTCTATGTTGTTTTTATAATATGTAGAGTACATTCTAATACTAATGATTTTCAAAGTGGTGGATACATACTCATTTAAAAATACATGCATTCCCATAATTTAATAGGTAGTACATGGTAGAAAAAAGGTTTGATTTATCAATCTTATTAGAATTATGTGTAGCCCTGGCTGGTGTGGCTCAGTGGATTGAGTACTGGCCTGTGAACCAAAAGGTCACCAATTTGATTCCCAGTTAGGGCACATGCCTGGGTTGCAGGCCAGGTCCCCATCTGGGGGTGTGCGAGAGGTACCCAATCTGTATCTTGTACATCAATGTTTCTCTCCCTGACTTTCTCCCTCCCTTACCCTCTCTTGAAAAATAAATAAATAAAATCTTAAAAAAAAAAAGAATTATATGTATAATGTACAAGGTTGCAGTTTAAACTTATGGATCATAACACTGGATCAGTGTCTGATAGTAATGGTCTTAACCATTCTCAGTCTCACAAAAGCAACAGCAAACTTTACTTTGTTTCTTATTATGGTGAATTATTAATTGTTTATAGTGATACCACTGTTACTCATTGTTGGTACTCTTTATTTTCAAATACTTTGTTGGCAATGTAAACTAGTTTTTTTTAAAAAAAATTCCCTTTGGAAAACACATTGGTGGGATGTATTGAAGGCCATAAAAATATTGAAGCCTTTTGACCTGGTAGTCCCACAGAAATTTATCCTACAGCAGTAATCTAAAAGATAGAAAAAGCTGCATGTGTTTATTTTGTTTATTTTCATATTATCTGTGATTTTTAAAAAAAAAAGGAAATTCATTGCCCATGGTGGAAGTAAATTACGGTGTCATTGTCCAAGAGAATTTATGTTAAAAATTAAAATTGTGAGGGCTATATAGCACGGTTGGGGGAAGTACTTACATAAGAGAGGAAAAAAGAATGCAAAATGCTTTTTGATAATGATTGTGATATTTAAAAAGTATCTGTATTTGGATAAGGGCAGAAGAAACCTAGAAAAATGGAAATGTGTTATGTTGGCATTGATTTTTTCTTTTATTCAGATTTTCATTATTGTTTGTGCAATAAATATTTAAAGTAGAAAGCAAAATTATGCATAAGTGAATAGAGACCTAGATTGAAGATACCATTAATTAAAATGTTTAACTGGTTAGAACTGATTTATATCGCAAATGGATATGTGTAATCTTTATATAGTTAACAATCTTAAGACTAAACCAGGACTATTCAGGAAGAGGTAGATCATGTTTCTCATTACCTATACTTAGTTTTGTAACAGCAGCTATCTCTTCAAAGTATATATTGTCATTTCTTGAATTTGAAAAGCATGTTACCAAATTAGTAATAGTTTGTTGGCAATCTAAATGAACTGTACATATGGTAAGCTCGTGGTATACATGGGTTGGACATACATGTTCCTAGACTTTCCTGAATCTCTAAGTTTGTGAATGATGCTATATAATCTCTCATTAAATTTAGTATGCTGACCCCTTTATTTCCTAGATTCAAGATTCTCCAAAATTGTCATTCTGTTCTTCAATTTTCCCAAATGTACTATTCCATTCCTTAGTTTATCTAGAACTATTCTCAGACTAGAACCAAAACTTTCTTTAATTTTAATACTTGCATTAGGATTTGATTTATCTCTGTTACCTTTACACACACACACACACACACACACAGGATTTTTAGCTGGCACATTGCTTCTCAATTCCAGTTGTTCAAACTGAAGAAAGTAACATTAGCTGCTTCCGGCCACAGTGGAGGCATAGGTAGATACACTTTGCCTCCTCGCACAACCAAAAGAAGGACAACAACAAATTTAAAAACAAAAAACAACCAGAACTGACAGAAAATCGAACTGTATGGAAGTCCAACAACCAAGGAGTTAAAGAAGAAACATTCATCCAGACTGGTATGAGGTGCGGACATGGGCAGCCAGGGTGGAGAGCACTTGCAGCAAGGCAGTAGCTGGAGGACTGGGGTGAGCAAGGCAGAGGCTGGTGGAGCGGGCAGTCCCATATTTGCATGCGGATAAACCAGGAGGAAAAACTGGAGAGTGAGAAATACCGTGCAACCCAGGGTTGCAGCACAGGGCAAAAGCCTCAAAACCTCTGACTGAAAAAACTTCTGGGAGTTGAGGCAGCAGAATAAACTCCCAGCCTCAGGGGGGGGTTTGTTGGAGAGACCCACAGGGTCCTAGAACAACACAAACCCACATACCTGGGAATTAGCACCAGAAAGGCCCAATTTGCTTATGGTAGCAAGGGGAAGTGACTGAAAGCTGGCCAAGAGCTGAGCAAGTGGCATTGTTTCCTCTTGGACTCCTCTCCCACAAACAGCTCCAGAACACCACTATGTGGGTTGCCCCACTCTGGTGAATACCTAAGGCTCCTCCCCTTACTACATAACAAGTGCACCAAGACAAATAAATGTGGCCCAAATGAAAGAACAGATCAAAGTTCCAGGAAAAATACAACTAAGTGATGAAGAGATAGCCAACCTTTCAGATGCAGAGTTCAAAACACTGGTAATGAGGATGCTCACAGAGATGGTTGAGTATGGTCGTAAAATAGAAGAAGTGAAGGCTATGAAAAGTGAAATAAAGGAAGATGTATAGGGAACCAACAGTGAAGGGAAGGAAACCGGGACTCAATGGTTTGGACAAGAAGGAAGAAATAAACATTCAACCAGAATAGAATGAAGAAACAGGAATTCAAAAAAATGAGGAGAGGCTTAGGGAGCTCCAATACAACTTTAAATGTTCCAACATCTGAATCATAGGAGCGCCAGAAGGGTAAGAGGAAGAGCAAGACGTTGAAAACTTACTTGAAAACAATGGAGAAACTCCCTCATATGGCAAAGAAAATAGACTTCCAGGAAGTCCAAGAAGCCCAGAGAGTCCCAAAGAAGTTGGTCTCAAGCACACACCAAGGCACATCATCATTACATTACCCAAGATTAAAGACAAGGAGAGAATCTTAAAAGTATCAAGAGAAAAGGAGACAGTTACCTATGAAGGAGTTCCCATAAGACTATCATCAGCTGATTTCTCAAAAGAAACCTTGCAAACAAGAAGGGGCTGGAAAGAAGTATTCTAAGTCATGAAAGGCAAGGACCTATGTCCAAGATTACTCCATTCAGCAAATGTATCATTTAGAATGGAAGGGCAGATAAAGTGCTTCTCAGATAAGGTCAAGTTAAAGGCGTTCATCCTCACCAAGCCTTTATTATATGAAATGTTAAAGGGGCTTCTCTTAGAAAAAGATCAAAAATATGAACAGTAAAATGACGACAAACTCACAACTCTCAACAATTGAACCCAACACAAACAAAAGCAAACTAAGCAAACAAGTAGAAGAGGGACAGAATCACTGAAATGGAGATCACATGGAGGGTTATGAACGGGGAGGGGTTGGGGGTAGCATAGGAGAAAATGTACAGGGAATAAGAAGTATAAATGGTAGGTTCAGAATAGACAGTGGGAGATTAAGAATAGTATGGGAAATGGAGAAGCCAAAGAACTTGTACATGTACGACCCATGGACATGAACTAAGGTGGGAGAATGATGGTGGGAGGGGGAACAGGGCAGAGGGGGATAAAGGGAAGAAAAAAATGAGACAATTGTAATAGCATAATCATAAAATATATTAAAATTAAAAATAAAGTAACATTTTGTGGTACACAAATGTAAAAAGACTATATACCAATGGATCTGTTACCTCTGTATGCCACTGGCCCAGCTACCTAACAGTTTAGAGGATCCATAAGGCCATCGCTCATTCTCAGCCTACAAGTATTTTGGGGGTTATTGTTTGGAAAGCGCAGTTCTAGGCAGGTTTTTGTATGTATTACTACAAGTAGAGGCCCAATAAGTAGCCTGAAGAAACAAGCTATATGGAATAATATGTGTTGATAGTTGGCTGGACTTACTCATTGCCTGACACTTTCCACCCAGGTCTGCAAGTCTAGGCCAGCAGAGTGGCATCTTTCTGTCCTTTCAGAGATTGCTTGTAAATAGTGGAAACAGCAAATGGTTAAGCCTGTAAAATTAAAGTATCTACTTTTATACGACAAGGTACATAGTTTACTAAAATGTAAAGAAAGGCAGAAACATTTAAATATATTCTACTGTTTAGAATAAAAGATTTGTCCCTCAGCAAAGAGTTAATTCCCATTTTGTAAAATGGTTGGTTATTTATCAAATTTGTACATTGGAATCAGTAGGGAAGCTTTTGTAAAATTCAGGTGTGTATGTCTCACTTCAGACTGATTCAGCATTATCAGAGATGGCACCTCATCCTGCCTTAAAAACCACTTACAAGATTGAAATTCCTTTTTAATATATTTTCTCATGTTTTGAACTAGAATGTTGAGTATACAAAGGAAAAAGTTAAAAATCTCATGTATTCTGGTTTTCTAATTATACCCATTCTTTCTCCTGAGAAATAAATTAGCAGATATCAATAAAACACTTAAAAACAGAGGAAGAAAAATAAAAACCAAATAGAAATAAAGTAGGACATGTAGAAGGGCAAGTAGGAAAAACAAGTATATTGTAGGCAAAAAAGCAGTATAAAAGTACTGGGGAATTTTTAAAAACACAGTTGCAAGGCATAGGAGATAATTAGAACCAACATAGTCACAGAAAGAAGGGTATCCATCAGGAAGCAGTTTTAAAGGCTTCCTTTATCTGTGACCCATACTCAACCACAGTTCTAGTCAGGGACTGTAAAGAGTTGTATGTAAATGAGATGGCATATGTATTCTTACTGAGAATTCCTGTGCTCTCCAACTAAAGCCTCCCACTGATGAACTAGGATTCTTTTTAAAAAGATTTTTAATATAGTGGTTTTTATTTCAAACCACACCATAGTCTTCTTTGTTTACTTACAGGGTTCGATTAAGGACCAATTAAAAGCATATGGAGCTCTTACTGAGAATGTGACTAGGAAATACACCCGTCAGATTCTGGAGGGTGTTCATTATTTGCACAGTAATATGATTGTTCATAGAGATATCAAAGGTAAGTAATGAGGTATTTTTTTAAGTATAGAGGTTTTGTGTTTTGTGAATGAAATGAGTAATATGGTTAAGAAATATAACATTTAAATTAATAAATTCACCTTTAAAATATAGGGAAACAATTCTCCTTTCTCATGGACTCCATCAATATTCCAACTAGTCTTGATGTTTGGGTCTCCACAGTGGGTAGCTCCCCTGTGGGGGTTCACAGAATCAAAAAAGTTCAAATGATCATAAAAATGAGACCATGTTTTTACATAGAGAACATTTATTACAATACAGTGATTAAGAGAAGGGGCTCTGACACTAGATGACCTGGTTCAAATTCAGGCTTTATTCGTCATTAACCATGTGACCTTGCACAAGGCACATAACCCCTCTATGCCTGAGTTCCTTATATTTAACAAGGGTGATAATAATGTCCAACTTGTAAGATTCTTGAAAGGATTAAATGAGCCCTGACTAGTATGGCTCAGTGGATTGAGTACTGGCCTGCCAACAGAAAAGTTGCCAGTTCAATTCCCAACCAGGGCACATGCCTGGGTTGCTGGCCAGGTCCCCACTAGGGGTCAAGCAAGAGGCAGCCACACATTGATGTTTCTCTCTCTTCCCCTCTGTCTAAAAATAAATAAATAAAATATTTTTTAAAAGAAAGGATTAAATGAGTTAATGTGTATAATATGTTTAAAATAATCTGCTATCTAGAAAGCATTCAGATAGCTATGATGATGATGACATTCTTATGTTGAGATTGTAATTAATTAAAGCCATTGGAATGGGTGTTATTATCTAGGGAGAGAATAAGAAGATGGAGGAAGAGAGCCTAAGATTGAGCTTTGATGACCTTCAACTCAGTTAAGCTCAGTTTTTAAAATTCAGCAGCTTTCAGGGATCAGGTATGTAAGGTAAATGCATGAAGTGAGACAAAAGTGAGTGGTAGAGACGTGTAAAATTTGAGAGGGCTTAAATTCTGTACTACAAAGTGTACCTGAAGGTTTGATTCTATAAAAACTGAAGTTTGGTTCTATAAAAATTGGATATGACCCCTAATTCAGAGATGACTCTAGTTAATCAACTGATAAGAATAGTGAATACATGCATATATAAATAATAAATAAAAAGTACATTTTTCATTGGTCTTTCTGAGGGTTCTAATGAGCTACCAGATATTTATTGCCTCCCTGTGGTGATCCACATTCTGAATATGGCCATATTCAGGCTAAAGAAAACATTCCTAACCAGTTTCTAGTGATACAGTACAATCTGCTGGAGAATGCCAAGCCAGATCATGTGTACTAGAATGGAGCTTATAGTGAGTCTGAGAGATTGAGGACATGGCTCATGATCTAAACTAAATAGGTGCAGTTGTCAAGTAACAAAAGCTGATAGCTTCAAGAACCACATAGGGAAATTATTTGAATGCGATTTTTCTATTAGGAGTGATCTCTGTTCAAGCCAGTTTCTTTTTAGCACTCATGATGAGACAAGGTAAAGGAACCAAGGGGAGATTCAACCCCAAGTGGGCCTTATCAGAAAAAATGACAAACCATACTGTTAAAATGAGGAAGTTGGAAACAACAAGCTAACTTAAAATCATTATAGGGCAAATGTATTGATAGAAGATATAAAATTAGATATGCAATATGATCTCAAGTTTGTAAAATTAAAGTATGACCTAGAAGAAAAATTTTCGTGTGATTAACAGTGGTTATTTACAGATGGCAGAATGAGTGATAATCATTTTATTTGGCATATTTTTTACTTTTTATACATTTCCCCAATTTTTATAATGATCTATTTTTAAGTTGTAATGGGAAAAGAAAGATACCTGGTGACTTTTAAGTTTAAACCTATGAGTTCATAATGACACCTAGGAAAAAACTAATTGATCATTGTTTCTAGGGAACCAACTCAATATTTCATAACAGGGTTCCTTTATTTTACCTTTCTTTTTCTAATTAAGCCATTGAGGACTAAAGAGTGGATGAAAGGAAACTTACCTTTATAGAAGCATTTCGACTAACAAATGAAGAAGGAATGATGGGATAGTACCATTTTGCAACCACTGATGAATTAATAGGTATAAGCATTAAACATTAACAGCTGCTTACATTACTAAAACAGAGACAGCTGAGCATGACATACTTCCTGTTCTTGGATCATCATATCTATGAAATAGTTTTACCAAAAAAAAAAAAAAAAGAATCTGAGTCTGATCAAACCTCTAGACTCAGCTACCAAATTTGAGAGTTACAGAACAGATATATCAGACATACGAACATACTAAATATGATCCCTTGGGATGGAGTCAGCAAAATCTAGACATAGGAAAGCTACAGGCAGACCACTTAGGTTCTTCATAAATTGCAAAGGAAAAAAGGTTAGAGGGAACATTAGAAAAGACTTAAAAAGATACATCATTGAGTCTCAATGTTAGGAATTATTTGGATTCTGATTTTAAAAAAACTGTAAAATATACTGAGTGTATATTTAACATTATTAAGGCATTATTGTTTATCCTGTTAGGTGTAATATGAGTCCTTATCTTTTAAATCTATATATTGAACTATTGAGATGATGTCTTCAATTTACTTCAAATAATATGAGGGAAAGGAGGAGTGGCTGGCAGTATGGTTGGGGAAGATTTTGAGATGGTGGTTGAGGCTGAGTGATGGGTACATGAACTATTGTACCTGTTTTTGTAGATGTTTAAAAAATCTCGGTAATAGCTTACTTTACTTTCTAAAAAAATCTTCACCCATGGGCATGCTTACTGATTTTAGAGAGAGGGAAGGGAAGGGAAAGAGAGAGGGAGAGAAACAACGATAAGAGAGACAATGATCGATCGCCACTCATAATACACGCCCCAGTCGGGGATGGAACACACAACTGAGGCATGTGGCCTGACAGGGAATTGAACACACGATCTTCCAGTTTATGGGACAATGCTCCAACCAGCTGAGCCACACTGGCCAGGGCAATAGCTTACTCTTCAGGTATCCAAAATCAGTTTTGAAAAATTAGGAGACTATATTGGGAATGTGATTACATGTTATTCTCCTCAGCCCTTTGTGTGGGTGAGTATTGATTCAGCATTGATGATTACTCCTCAGCGATAGTTCTTCCTTTCTGTGACCTGCCTGGGACTGTTTCTTCCCAGTAAAATATGGCTTGTTTGTTGTCATTCTCCTGGTTAAATATTTTAGAGGAGATCGGGCACGTTCAGGGTAGTATGGCTGTAGACCCCTGGTTAGATATTTTAGAGATAGTGGCCTTTCTTTGACAGTGTCCTCTTTAAGTGTTGTACAGTGAGATGTTAAATGGGGTAGACAGTGCTCTTTTGCAGAGTCACTGGTATGTGTCTCACTTAGGCTTATGGCATGCAGACAATGGAGCTTATGCCCTCGCCTGCAGAGAGACTGCAAAGAGCTATCATCCACTAGGCTGGGGAATTTGCTGGGAGAATGGAAAGACAAGTACTGAAGCTCATGATGGGAATGGACAGTACACATTCTCTCTACTGTTAACTCTCCTTCTTAGAGGCCATTAAAAAAAAGAAGAAGAAGGAAATAAGGATTTTTTTAAATGTAAAATATAGATAGGAGACCTAAAAACAATGAAGTACATTTTAAAATGAAAATTAGATAAAACGAATTGCTTATTTAAAAACAGGTAGCCTATAGATAAAATTAAAAATGAGACTGGAAATAATTTTTATAAGATAGAAACTGGACTTACAATCCCAGAACAAAAAAAAGATAGAGCTTTAAAAATGATAAATGGGAAAATAGAGAATAACAAATAAGTGAACTTAGCACTTGGATCTTGGTTTCTGATAACCAGGGCTCCTTGGAGAGAAGACCGATTGTAGGACTGGTGCAGGATATATACAAGTTGAGCACGGAGCATCTAATAGTGCCCCAAAGTAAAAAAAAAAAAAAATGCTAAAAACAATCTCAAACGGAAAACAAACAAGAACATAATTATCAGTGTATGACAAAGGGACACAGGAGCCAATTGAGAGTTCCCAATGGCCAAAGCTAGAATGACTTGAGCAAAGAAAAAAAAAGTTACATTGGTTTATAACCCAAAGTATACAATAAATATCCATGTGTTTACACTGACATAAATGAATGGTTGAATAAATAAATGGAAAAGAGGAGACAAATCTGTGCAGGATAATTCCAAATAATTTATGTATCTACTCAGCCTGGTGCATATCTCCTGACTCCTTCACTGTGGGCTATGCATAGTGAACTTCTCCTAAAGATCATGGCATGGGAAGGGGGAAAGAGGAACTTTATAGTAGAGAAGTAAACAAACTACCTCAAGCCAGGCAATCAAATCAGTTTGTAATAAATAAATTAAGTTCATTATAAAGTAAATGAAATTTTAAAACAAAAAAGCTCCAAGCTTGCTTAGAAGAGAGTTAAAATATATAGAAATTGAGAAGTAAAATTAATATAAAGCACAACCCAATATTTAGGAAAATTGTAAAATGTAAGGTAATTAACATTAAGTTATAGCAGAAGGGGAAAAGTGATAGAAGTTTTGATTATGAGACTCCTCCAGGAAGTTCCTTCTCAGGGAAGTAAACTTCAGCCATAAGCTTCTTGCTTTATGATAAACTGTGCCCAAGAGCCTGCTGTTGCTTTCCATCCTTCTCTGAGCCCTTTCCCCTTTCTCTTTTTTTTTTTTTTTTCATCCTCTTCTCCCTCCACATCAGTCCTTTTCAGTGGGAAAACCTTCTTAGGTTTTAAAGTGCATTTCTGACTCTAAAAAATTCAGTGTTTGTCCTTAATGAGCATTGTTTGTGTGACTGGCGTTGTGACAGGTACTGTTCGGAAGATGAAAAGCAACCTAGTTTTGGAGACAGATTGAAGAGTCAGTTACTACGTTTAATTCTCTGCCATTGTTCTTTTAGATTATATTCCAAACTGCCGATAAAAGTAATGAAATGAGGATGTTTCTTATTTTTAGGAGCAAATATTCTGCGAGATTCAACAGGCAACGTCAAACTAGGAGATTTTGGAGCCAGCAAACGGCTTCAAAGCATCTGTCTTTCAGGGACAGGAATGAAGTCAGTCACAGGCACGCCATACTGGATGAGCCCTGAGGTCATTAGTGGGGAAGGGTATGGCAGAAAAGCTGATATCTGGTAGGTTTGCTCGAAAATACCTGCCTTACTTATTTCCACCCAGGATAGAAATTACTGAGCCATATTTCAATTACCTTTTGTACTTTCGAAATGGGATGTTGGGATTACAATGATTAATATTTTAATTATGCTTCTTTGAAACTTAATCATCGATTAAATAAATAGAGGTCTTGAACCTGTCTTCCGTTCTTCAGGAGGAATTTTGTCTTAAGCAGCTTCAGCATCAGAAAACTATCTTTCATTTCCCTGAAGAACTTTAAAAGTAATTAATCTTTATTAGTCTCTTATAATATAATTCAGTTAATTTTTAATTGCTTAATAATGTTAAGCTAGAACTTAAAATGACCATTTTCTATAGCCCACCAGAAAAGTTTTTAATACATTGGATACTCATTTTAAGCACCTAAAAGGCAAACAAAGAGTATTAATGTTTGTATTTGTAAGATAAAGACAAGAAAGTTATATTTAATATTGGGTTACAAAATTATTTAAAGCAAAAATTATAAAATGAGTAATGATTTTTGCTTAGCCATTGGAGTCAATCCCTAATTGTGGTTTATTTTCATTGACTTTTATGTTTAAATTATGTTATGTATGATTATAACCTTTTAATGAAACCAAGTCATACTTAAATGTATATGGACTTCACTCCTGTTTCTAATTATGTAGTTAACTGGCTTTCTTTCATCATGATATTGTTTGTGTAATATAATTTTAAAATTTCTTTTTAGGAGTGTGGGCTGTACTGTGGTAGAAATGCTAACTGAAAAGCCTCCTTGGGCGGAATATGAAGCAATGGCTGCCATATTTAAAATCGCCACTCAGCCAACAAACCCAAAGCTGCCACCGCATGTCTCAGACTATACTCGAGATTTCCTCAAAAGGATCTTTATAGAGGCCAAAATGAGACCTTCAGCTGAGGAACTCTTAAGGCACGTGTTTGTGCATTATCACTAGTGGCCAGTAACCTCTCCTGTGCCTCTGCCTGGCTCCCAATTATCCATTCACCTTCTCTCTGACTGCACTTTTCTTTTTTATAAAAAAGAGAGATGGGGGAGAAAAAAAAGACAAGGGGGAAAGTGTTTCTCTTGATTCTTGGTTAAATTTGTTTAATAACAGTAACCTAAATTTTTATATTTAATCTTTTTTTCCCTTACAAGAACTTGAAACTTTTTTTAATTTAATTTTTATAATGTACTGATGTGGTTCAGAGACATAAAGCACTTTAGTTTAGTACATGGTCACTCTTTCTAGAACAAACAAATCATTTGGAATACCTAAAGACTGTAGTCTTTCTCTGTGTCACCGACAAATTGATGGTGGTGGGGAGACATGGAAAACAAAAAGAGAATGATGTGTGATTTGTAGTTTTTAATGATAGTGTTTAAAATAAATTCTCATTTGTGGGTTTGAGCCCTAAACTCTATTTTAGAGTAGGTACTCAACTTAAAGAATATAGGTTCCTTCTTATACCTGTATTCTTTAGATTCTAACCTCTGTCTACCAAGTTTTTTGTTCAGTAGGAATCTTGATAGAAAATACGAATCTCTAAGAAGTATGTTTATTTGTTAATCCTAGTCAGTATAATAAGCAAATACACTATAAAAGATCCATGTTACTGGAATCTATAAACCTTGAGGGATAGCTTTCTGTTTAAAAAAAGAAAAGATAGTATTTTATTTTAAAACAGATATGGGAAGTCAGTGAACAAATCCAAATTAAAAGACAAAAGGAGGTTGCTCTAACTCAATGTGTGAGCAGTAGAAGAGACCACGTTTGCCCATCAACAGAAATGAAAAGCAGAACTAGTTGTTGTTTAGTGTATTTTAAATTGTGTTCTTTACCTGAGGGAGAAAGTCCCAAAATTAAGGGAAAGGAGAAATAACCAAAATAATGTATATTATATCTTCCCACTTCTAGCTCCTGATTCCCCATAGGTCAACATTTCTTAGGAACTAAATGTTTAACCTGGAGTATTCATAAAGCTAGTGTCATGAGGTAAGACCCTTGTTCTTGGGATGACATAATACTAAAGCACCCCCCCAAAAAACAGACAGATAGTAAAACAGTGCTTCTCAAGGGTGGGGTGGGGATAATTTCTCCTGGCATTTGGCAATGCTTATAGCCAGTTTTGATTGTCACAACTTAGGAGGATGCTAGTGGCATCTAGTGAGCAGAGGCCAGGGATGCTGCCAAACAAACTACAGTGTACAAGGACAAGCACCTCCTGCCTCCCAAAGAAGAATTGTCCTGCTCAAAATTTCATAAGTGCCAAAATTGAGAAACTATGTTGCAAAGACCAGCCTCAAGTTATAAACTGGTAACAGCCATTTACAAAGCAGGTTCCTTGTAAAAAGTAAATTTCGAAAAGAAAGTGATGTAATGCATAATGAGGGTTTTACAACAGAAGATATCACTACTTCCAGTCAGGGGTAAATGATCTGAACAGAAAATAGCAGTCCATTCCTTACCAGCTGCATATCGCACCCAAATCAGTAACTTCCATTTTAGAAACAAAATGAATTTAAACATGGAGCTTATTGAACTCAGCTGTCTGTATATATTCTTTCTTCAACTCAATTTGTAATTGTGGGAAAGAAAAGCATATCAAAACAACTATTAACTACTTTATAGGAAACTTAAAAACTACCAGCTATTTCTAGTATAATGTATCCACTAAGACCAAGGACATTAAATGGAAGGAGACAACTAGGAGAATTCTATCTCTAAGGGACTTGTGCTATTGAAAAATATGAATGTTATTAATAATTTGGCGACTTGCAGTTTTTTCAGTATATTAAACAAGTGCTAAGTACTTTATTTTTAAAGATCTAGAAAATAGTAGTCTTCCCGGAGGTCCATTTAATGGTGATACCTTTTATGAGATTTATAGGGGACTCAGGTTTTTTTATTTTGTGCTAAAAAGTATGATCTTTAGGGATTCTTTTGCTGTTCCTGAAAGACTTTGGTTTACTCTAACAAGGTCCTTTCTGACGTTCCCTGTAGGAAATTTGAAATTCCACAGCTAATCTGGTAAGTCAAAGCACAAAGATTCTCCCATACTTTATAATGAAAGAAAGTGGTTCACCAAGAAGAACATACATTGGTGGCCCCTCCCCTGGAAAGTCAACTGTCAAATCTTTGTGTTGTAAACATAGCCCCCAAGGATCTGTTATATTTCTTTATCTTTTATGAGTGAAGGTATGTCTCTTACTTGAGCAGGATCATAGTATCTGGACCAGTGGGCTTTTTCTTTGTTTCTTTGCCTTGTATGGTTGTGATTTCCTTCTGGCTCATTTTTGCTCTGTCAGGGTAACCAGTGGTGCAAAATATGAGACAACAAATGCTCTTTAAAAAGAAATCTTGGGAGATTGTGAAACTCAAAGCAAAATTGTTTGCATTTTTCAGTCTCTCTTGTGTTTTACATGCTATAGAAAATCTGAAAAGAAACTACTAGTTTAACACTGCTGCAGAAGACCTTTGTTTTATAATAAGAAAAATATTATTAGCTATGGGAAAATATTGTTCTTTATGTAAAGACGTAAAATAGACTTATAGTTTACAGAGTTATTATATAAAATGTGATGTGAATTTATTTTAAACAAGTTGTAAGGTACCAAAACCACAATAAAAATTAATATATATATAAAAGCTACTACAACAAAAAAGCTTGAAGTGGGTGAGGTATGGAAGACCAAAAGTAAATTTAAAAAAGAAAATTTTGAAACAGAACACCTCTATCAGGGGCAGTTAGATATAACACTCCAACTTATTTCTAATGATGGTGTGGATCAACAAGTGAAATTTGAACTTTTTAAGATAACTCTAAATGTATTTTGTTTTTTAAATGCACAACTGATTCTCCTATACTGTAATGTTTCTTTGCTGAGGCTGGAAAATGGTCAGACTGCTGACTTTGTGCCTTTAAAATGCATTCTGCTTTGATTGTGGCAGACTTTTTGGTGCTGGAGAAGATTCACTAGCAGTCTCACCTGTGCTTTTCAGGAAGTATCTTTCTACATAGGCCTTGAGAGATTCAAAATGTCATTACTTAGGTTTGGGCCAAATATAAGATCTTTTACATTGCAAACAAAATGTATTGAATAAAAGGGTTGAAAAATATAATGGCTAACGGAAATTTTGATGGTTCGTAATTCTTTAAAATGTATTTAAAAGTATATATAGACTTTGAAATTTTTGATATGAATATCTTGAAAATTTTTCAGTTTTCCTCATTTACATAATTCTAACTTGAAAAAATTGTTAAAGGCTGATGCACAGGCTGAACTACAAAAAAAAATTAAAGCTTATTTTAGAGTAAATAAAATTGGCTTTCACTTGAGAGTGTACGTTATTATCAGTAGAAACTATGTTAAGAAAGTGAAATTACTTGTTTAGAGTAGCTTTCTGCTACTTTACCTCTTATATATGTCAGATCTGGTCCGTAGTATTTCTGAGATGGAGTTATGACAAGACACATGAATTCATTAAGAAAATCAAATCTGAATAGTTTATAGGGATGACCAAGCTTGGGTTCAAAAGCCAAGATGTTTGCCACATGCAGACTCCTTGGCCCATGGCAGAGTCCTGAGCCAATGATTTCATTGGGGTCTACCGATGTAAGCTTGGAGATAAAATCACCTAGTGTCAATCAAGAATAGTAATCTCAATTTTTTAAAATAGGGTGAATCTTCTTCATTTGCTTATTCAATAATTGTGGCTTATTGTGTCAGGTACTAAATTAATTTATTCTCAAGGAGGTCACAGTCTAGAAAGAAACATGGACAAACAATAGGGCACCCCTAACTCTGAAAGTTCAGTAACGATGTTTTAAAATCTTACTGTTTTTTGTGATGTAAGGGGAAAGCAATTTTAGGTAATTATTGGCAGTTAAGAATTAAAATGTCATTAACAGCATAGATTAAAAGTATCCCCAAATTAGAGAAACCTCATTGGTCAGGCAGCCTCTCTCTCCCGCTCAGGACTCCCTCTTATAAAATCCAGCCTCTTCTCTAACAATTTCAGTGATGGAGGACATTTATTCCATACCATAGTGTTCTTTTCTGCTTTTTCAAAAAGAAAAACCAAATCCTTTCTTTCAGTCTATTATATAGTTAAAATACCTAAAACATTTGACAGAAATTGAATTTTATCCATGGTGTTATTAATACTAAGAACAGGACAATTTCTTGAGACCTTACTGTTTCCTATTGTTTGACCTTTGTTACAAATGTAATTGTTCATATTTATTTGAATTTTGAGATTGGTTAAATGTTAATGAAAAGCAATTTAATTGTTTTTGGTAGTGCCTTTTTCTCTGTATGCCTTAATTTGATTTTATATCAATAATTTACATTACCCACCAAACTGAAGGTTTTTTCCAAAATCAGTAATTTTAAGAGTTGATTTGACTGTGTATTGGCCCTTAAATATTTCTTGATGCCTGCTTCTTCCTCCTATCCCTTTCTACCTCTTTTTTTTTTTTTTTTTAATGTTAGAAAACAGACATTAGCATTAATCTGGGATAGACACACTGCAGTCTCTACTAGACGTGAACTCCTAAGGTCATTAGAGGTATTCTAATTCTAAAGAAATGTATAATAAATTGTTTTCCAGACTGATTGCTTGATTTTCAATCATACTGACACTGTCCAGGTTCTTTGTATATCACAGTTCAGTTACAATTTTCATAGCAGAGGTAGAATGGTTGTTTTTGCCCTGAAGAGGTTGTGTAAATGGTTTACAAATGTTAAGGCACCGAGACTTAGGGCAATGTGCAAGAAATCCAGGGATAGCAAATTCTAATCTAACATTTTGATAAAAACTCTAGCTTACTTTTCTGTGAAGTGTGTGTGTCTGTGTGTGTGTGGAGTTGGGGCAGGGATGGGAAAAGAGGAAAGGTATGAATGTTCAGTTAGATTAGCTTCTGTTCTTGGAGGAACAATTCAAAGGTGTATGACCTACTGATGATGGATGAGAGTAATCGACCTTGGGTAGGAATGCCAGCACATTTTCTACAAGTAACTAGTACAAATGATTGTTTAATAAAAGTATTTATTGTAAATTGCCAAGCTCTTGGTTGCTAAAACATTAAAATTAAATTTGTATGTTTATATAATAGCTTATATGTAATCCTTAAATAGAAAGTAATTGATTTTCCATAGTTCTTCATGAACTCTTTGGAATAGAAATTCTGCCAGACAATATCAACAGAAGCTTCCTTAGCTTATGAAATGTTCAAAAGGAAATTTTCTTATACCTTTCTTTGGTTGGCTAGGGAAGGCATGCTATGAAGCCACTGCTCCTACTTCACAGTTGTTTTTGGCTTTATGTTGACTTCTGCCTGCATTCTGAATAGGATGCCATCATAGATGTAGGAAGTGTCAGAGTCAACCATTTTCTAGTACTTGCCTTTCAGAGCTTTAAATAGTAATGAGCTGTTGGGAGTCTAGAGAATCTTTTCTCAGTGATAGTGAGAGTGGACATGATTTAGTTTCAGAAAGTTGAGGGAGAAGTCATAGCTATAGTAAAGACAAGAATAAATTTTATCTGTTGCCTGAGTATAGTCTTTTACATAATTTTTCATGTTTTTCATAATTCTGCATTTTAACTGACAGTAATATATCTTTGTTAATAATAGCAAAGGCATTAAGTCAGTGAATACTATTGTTCCCTATGACCAATTACTTTTTTGTTTGTATTCACAGTCTGTATTATCAGAATCACTTAGAACCAAAGCTTTTATATTCCCTGCACAGATTGCCAAAATGATTTAACACTGTTACTTCTGCCCACTTGTAAGCTAACCAGATAAAAATGATGAAGTAGGTACTAGTGGAATTTGTATTTCAATTTATCCTTCAAGAAAAAGGAGAGGTGCTCAGTGCTTGCATTTAGATATGCAGAATTTACTTCAACTATTATGGAGCTATATAGACATTAGAAACGTGAGCTTGCGCACGTGCCAGTCGTATTAACATCAGATGGCCACAGATGCATTGACATATGATGACTCAGATTGGTGGTGTAACTTCTTCCTAGGATCTTGTATTTGACTTGAGGGGCATTTCAGGAAAGCTGTGAAGAAAAGTAAATTATAAACTGATGTCTGCTTTGTGCCGTAGACATTTTAGAACATAAGGAAGAGTCTGCGTTCCAGTATACGTGCAGGGTTGGTTCCCAAGTAAGGGTATCTGAGTCCCATCATGACAGTTGAGAACAGTAAAGTTTGTGACTATGCTGAAAAAGCACTTTTATGTTCATTTATTTATTTATTTTTAGAATTTATCTTTTAAAAGCATATATAACTACTGGTGATTTTAGCATTAGCATTACTTGGAAGGGAGAGATAAGTAACAAAATTACATCTTAAGCTCTAGCAAATAATTAGATTCTAAAGTGGATTTGACATATTGTCACTTTTCCAAAGATTTTTTTTCCCACCTGGAATAAGAAGAGAGGATTAGTGGAAACATTTGAGCTAAAACGGCTTATGGGCAAAAAAAAATGGGCCAAACCCTTGCAATATACTTTATTCAAGTGAAAGTGCAGTGTCTAAGGATAGGAATACTTCTTTAGAAACAAATGATTGTTTTAAAAAACAATCTTAGTTAGTAAAAAGTTTACATTTTTCTATTGCTGTTTTAAAATTTGCTGCCCTACATTCAGAAATATTATAAAAGATTTAATACTAAAAATACTGTTAATGTCTGACATCTCTTACATTTCACATGGTTCTTTTTATTCAAATATCATTGTAAATAAGAATAAACTTGGATAAATTTGAGAATAAACTTTAATTGTTGCAAAGTGTGATTATCAATTTATAAATTTACCCTTTGGCCTAATGTACATTTTTTAATGTAGCCATTAAATTCTTTATATTTAACCTATTAGTTTCTCTTTATAAACATTTTTAATCTTAGTTGAATGTTGGGCAATTTATAATTATGTACAAAGTTTTTTTTTCCTATCAAGGTTGACCTTTTTGCACATTTTTGGAAATGTTTAATTTGTACACTGATTTACTACTCTGGCCAATAATTGTTGATGGGTGTACGAGCGTCATGTCATAAATGTGTGCATTGAACTACTGTCTGTGTCTCTATATTTTAACTTTGAAGAAGTAGCCATCAGTAACTGCACTGCTATTACAGACTTACATTAACTTTATTGTTTTTACGAAGTATACTTATCTAGGATTCTGTCTTTGTTGAAGAACTCAGGAGTTCAACATCGCTTTCTGATTTTATGTGTATTTTGAAGTGCATTTAGTTGAAAGTTTGCTTGTAACTGTGTATCAGGGAATGTGTGTGTGGAAATGTCTTTTTCTGTCTGTAGGCACATTTCTGTATTCCAGTAATTTCTTATTTTCATTTATTTGTACAATTTTATGAACTTGTTTTATATAAGGGTACTGCTTAGTTAGAATTAAATATATATAAAAAGCTTTCTGAGAGATTATTTACTATGTGAGTATATTTTCAGCTGGCTGGTCAAAAATATTTTTAAAATTTTGATTTTAACCATTCAAAATATGTTTGTATTTCCAAAATTGGATGCAAATTTACTTAGATATCAAATACTCATGCAAGGAAGAGCACTGAATTTTCTTTTGAGAATTCTCTGAAATAGAAATTAAGAGGAAAAAGAGGTGTTAAGCAGTAGCAAAATTCACTTTCCACTAAAATAGCCTTTGAATTCTGAGAGCTATGAAAAAAATCTAAGAAACTAAATTGTCTTGAAAAGATGCCAAGATTTTTATATCTCCAGTTTCTCTTGGCTGGTCCTACTGTTTTTGAATGTTTCCTTTATTCTACCCTAGAGACTTCAACTTTTAGGTTATTTTCTTACTGGGCAAGGTCAGACCTTCTTTACAAAACAATGCATTGATTTATTGTGATTCTCTTACATTGACTATAAAATGATTTAGAAATGTTTAAATATGCATCGAGTGTCTTTATACTGTACTGTGTATGTTAAGTAACTGGCAGAAAAAGAATTGGAAATAAATTTCCAATCTGACAATGTTATCGTAGTTAAGGAAGACTCAGATTTTAATATATGGTACCATGTAAAAATTACTTGTGTTAGGAATAAAGTCCACTGTTGCAGTTGTATGTCAGTCACTAACCTTATTATATTGCAAGGAGCCAGTATGATTAGTAAAACCTCCCAGAAGCTGGTTACAGTGTGGTATGTGCCACGTTTCATTTATATTTTGATTTTGTGTTGTTCATTTAAAGTTGTACTCGTAAAAATGTATAAAATCTCTGAGTTTTATAGTTTTTATATATTTGTTTTTCTTACTGGTAAATAGCCATTTAAAAATCTAATGTGAAAGAAACCATGTTTATATTTTGTTAGTGATCAATGACTGTTTATATGGAAATTTGTATATTGTTGGCACACATCTTTGTTTAGATTTATTGTGCATGAAGGCCTGCAATAATTAGCACAATGAAAATTCCTTTTTTTTTTTACATGTTCTTTTTTTTTTTTTTTTTTTTTTGAAAGATTGCGGTGCAGAGGGTTACTCTTAGTAACGGATTATGGGATATAAGTGAATGGCACTTTGAATGGTAATAAAGCTGATATTTATTTCCACTGTGATTGGTCTGTCCAGATCTTCTCTTGTACACGTTGTGTTCCCAATTTTCCTTCCTTTGCCTGAGTTGATCACTTTCTAGGAGACCAAGAACAGACTAATCTAGAAACACTGCAACTAAATCTTTCCAGGATCTAAATCTATAATGTCCTACCCAACATGCTCTGGCATATCGTTTTTGACACTTTGATTATCCAAAATCAGAAATTAACAGTGTTCAAAAATAGCATGAACAAAGCGCTGCTTTTGAACCTGATGTGTTTTGTCTGTAGCTTCATGGGCCATGCAACAGTGCTAGACTATAAGGAATTACTATAACTGGGGCTCTTCAACTTCCAACTGAACTGCTCTTTTTAAAAAATAGCATAAACAAAGCCTATGTCAAAGTGTAAGGAATGGATGTTCCCACAGTAATGGAGATAATTTAAATTAATACTTTGATATAGAGGGCAACTTAGCAATGTAAGTCAAACCCTCAGAATGTTGTGTTTTCTGACCCAGTAATTCTATACCTAGAGATTAATTTTGTGGAAATCATAGCAAATGTGCTAAGATATAGCTGTAGAAGCCCCAAATTGAGGTTCTCTTATGTCCAACACTGTGGGTTATTGTAACAAAGTACCACAAACTGGATGGTTTATAACATCAGAAATTTGTCTCAACTCTAGAGACTACAAGTCCAAAATGAAGGTGTTGGCTTGGCCATGCTTCCTTTGAAATCTGTAGGGGAATCCTTCCTTGCTGCTTCCTAGCTTCTGTAGCAGCAGGTTTTCCTTGGCTCTTGGTAACGTAACTCCAGTCTCTCTATCTCTTGTCTTCACAGGATGTTCCCCCTCTTCATGTCGATCCCTCTGTATGTGTTTACTTTTTTAATAAGGACACCACAGTCATAGTGGATTAAGGCCCACCCTGATGACCTAATTTTAACTTCTAAAAACTGTTTCCCAATAATATTTTGAGATACTGGAGATTAGGACATCAAAACATCTCTTTTGGGGGAAAACAAACCCATTATAGTCTTCTCTGTGGCCCCTAAAATTTCATAGCCTACCCACATGTGCAATTAATTCACCCCATCCTACCATACCCCAGTCTTAATCATTTCAGCATCAGTGCTAAGTCCAGTATTTCATTTAAACATCATCAACTCAGATCATTCAAATAAATTGTGGGTAACACTTGGTGTATAATTCATACTGGAGCAAAGTTCCTTTTCATCTGTGAACCTGTCAAACCAGACTATTTACCTGCTTTCAAGTGGAAGAGATGGAGGATACACATTTTTATTTTAGAAGGGAGAAATCGAAAGGAAAAAAGGCCTGTTCCCAAGCAAGTCTAAAACCTAATGGGCCAACCGATTCTATTTTATTTTAATACTTGAGGAAAATTCTCATTGACTCCATGCTGTCTTGAGGAGCCCCCTGGAGTGGTGGCATTGCTTCCTCACAATCAAGGAAATGGCCCAGAATCATTGGACCTGCACTCTGGGCCTTTGCTTTCCCGGCCCATGGTGGCAGCAGCAGCCCTGCTGGCGTCTGAAATGCCCTCAAGTCACTCTTTTGGAAGTATAACACGTTCACAGTTAAACAACTCTTTCAGTCCCTTTCTTGCCCATAGAATTCCAGCCTGCCTTCATTTAGTTGCATCTCTGTCCTTTACAAGCTGGCAGTGTTTCTCCTGAGATAGTTGATTGCGTCCATAAATCTTTAGCAAATAGTTTCTCGCCACACACCCTTGGTGTTTTCTGTAGAGCATACTTTCTCATTATTTACCGTATGATTAGGATGAGAATTTTCCAAATCTTCAAGTCTGGCTCCTTTCTCTTTAACAGTTCCTTCAATTTATTTCTTTCCTCACATTTTAGTATTAGTAGCAAGTAGAAACCAGGCAGAACCTTCAACCTGTGCTTAGAACTTTATTCAGCTAAATAACCAATTTTATTGCTTACAACGTCTTCTTTCCACCAAACAGAAAACAATTCAGCCAAGTTTTCTGCGACTTTTCCTCTAGTTTCCCATAACATTCTCATTTCCATCTGAGTGCTCTGCAGAGTCACATTTAATATCCATGTTCCTAGCAATAGTCTCTTCAAGGCAATTGAGGCTTTTTCTATCATGCAACTCAAGATTCTTCCATCCTCTACCCTGATACCCAATTGCAAAGCCACTTATATATTTTAGGTATTTGGTACAACAGCCTCACTTTTCTTTAACGAAAACTGTATTTAGTCGCATTCTTCAGAGAGGCAGAATTTTTGTTTTTCTTGGGAAACCTGTCTTTGCTCTTACGGCCCTCAACTGATTGGATGAGGCCTACCTACACTATTGATGGTATTCCACTTTGAAGTCTACTGATTGTTAATTATATCTAAGAAATATCTTAATGGTAATATCATGGTTGGTATTTGACAAAACAACTGGACATCATAGCCTAGCCAAGTTGATCATCACAAGGATTAAGCGAATAAACTGTAGGAGATCCATTCAATGGAACTCTCACATTCTTGACTAAAAGAGAGGAAGTTACATGAGGTGTATAGTATGATGGCACTTTTTGTTAAAAAATAGAAAAAGGTATTGGGGCATTACTCCGAGTTTGGTAGAGTTATAAGTGATTATTTTTGCTTATATGTCATTTTTAAACTTTTAGGATAAATGTGGGTGTTTTGCTTAGTACAAAATATTTTTTCTCAGCTTTACTGAGATATAATTGACATAGAACACTGTTTAAGTTCAAAGTGTACAATGTGTTGATTTGATAAACATACACTGCAGTGTGATTACTACTGTAGCATTATCCATCATGCCACATAATTACCATTCTTTTTTTGTGGTGAGAATGTTAAGACCTACTCTCTTAGCAACTTTCAAGTATAGTATAGTATCATTAACTATTATCCTGTAAATTATATCTCAAGAAGCCATTTGTCTTTTAATTGGAAGTTTTACTCTGACCAACATCTCCCCATTTCCCCCACCCCTCAGACCCAGGTAGCCACCACTCTATTCTGTTTCTATGAGTTCAGATTTGTTTAGATTCACATGTAAATGAGATCATACAGTACTGTCTTTCTCTGCCTGACTCATTTCACTTAGCATATGCCCTCAAAGTCCATTCATGTCTCAGCAGGATTTCCTTCTTACAGCTGAATACTATTCTATTGTGTGTGTGTGTGTGTGTGTGTATCTTCATTCATCCATTGACACACACACAGGTTGTTTCCACATCTTGGAATGATATGAATGATGCTGTAATAAACGTGTGAGTGCAGCTCTCTCTTCAAGATTTTGTTTGGTGCGGATGGGGCTCGCTGTGGTGAGGTGGCAGGTCATGTGGACAGGGCTGACTGAACGGGAAACAGAGACTCAGAGCTGACTATGGACTACAGCGGGAGTTGCCATGGTGGGAGAAACTCCCAATCTCACACGAGAGTTCATTGGAAAGTGGGGATAGAGAGGGAGAAACTGATGTGGGAGAGAAACATCAATCACTTGGCTCCCAAATGGGCCTCGACTGGGGATCGAACCTGCCAACTAGCTATGTGCCCTGACTGGGAATCAAAACCACACCTTTTGGTGTGTGAGACAATGCTCCAACCAATTGAGCCACCAGGCCAGGGTCCCAGGCATACAACGTTTTAGTAAAAGATTTATCTTTGCCTTTACCAAGCCCTGTGCATTGTTTCTGTGCATCTAGGTTAACACACTTTTGAAATAAGCGGTAACCACCTTCAAGTAAGCACATAATCTTGTTAACCATCCTGTAATCTACCACCATGCTTTCTCTCACCTTCTTGTATCTTCCTTATGTTCCCTTCTCTCCTTAATTTCAAATGTGTAAAAGAAGCTGCAAAACTTATTCTTTGGAGCACTTGAGATCCTGCTCCCTGACATTTGTCATAGTTTGGCTCATATAAACTCATGAAAACTCTACAGGTTTGGATGTTTCTTAAATTCACAGAATGTGGCAATCCCTTCTGGCCTGCAAAGTTGCTGTTGAGAAATCAGCTGAGTCTTAATGGAAGCTCCCTTCTAAGTAACTGCTCTTCTTTTGCTGTTTTATAAGTTTCTCTCTTTGTCTTTAATATTCGGCATTTTAATTATGATGTGTCTTGGTGTGGGCCTTTTTAAGTTCATAAGTCAGCCATTTCTAACCTGGAACGCTGCAAAAAGAGGCATTCAAAGATGTGTTAATTAGATGCACAAGAACAATGGACAGAGCTTGCATAAGGTAGATACTGACCTTTGCTAAGGACATGATTGACCACCATGACCTGCCAAGTTTAGGAATTTATGATCAGATTGCCCTGGGAGGTTCCTTTCTGTCACTGGACTTGTCAGATTTATTATAGCACCCCATTTTGGTCCATACTCTTACCTGCCAAACCTGTTGTGGGCTGTGAGAAAGATGATTACCAAAAAAGGGCTCCCAGTGGCTAAGTGGGCTGAAATTAAGGAACAAACAACAAAAAACAGCTTAGCAGCTATTTCCACACAGGGGCCTCTCATGCAAAGTGCACATCAGTGAGAAGCCTGCATTGAGCTGCCTGTGTCTGGTACTGAGCTGCCTGCCTGCGCAGTGCTTCTGCCAGCTGAGCCAGCCCTTGTAAAGGAATTCCTGGAAACCTATTTCAAGCAATAGAACTGAGGCTTTCCTCTTTGAGTGGAGCTGTGCAGCTCTGTCCCCATCAGCTTCTTCACTGACCAATTAGAGCAGCTTCGTTCTGACCAATTAGGAACAACGCCTTCTGGACCAATGAAACTGTGAGGATTTGGACTCCTCATTTGATGAGGGCAGACCAATCAGGGACCAGGAATGAAAACTTCCGTTTACAAGTCCGCTCCCCTCTGGATTAAGGAGTGTACCTTCTCTTTCCACAAAAAGTGGAGACCGAATTTTGCTGATTGGAGCTGAAATTGACATGGCCAAAGACAGCTGCCAGAGCAGAGGAGCAGACCTGAGTAGAGCGAGGAGGAGAGCAGAGCTGAGCTGGAGAGGGCCTGGCTCCAGGGCCGCCTCAGAGCACTGCTGCTTCATAATTGGGCTTTGCAGTGGTTTTGCATTGAAAAGTCCCTTTTTCACATCTCCCCAAACTGGGGATTCCCGTTGGCGTTTGATGGGCACCATCCACCAAACACCATCCGTTGATATTTTCCGTCACATTTTTTCTGCGCCAGCCCAGGGCCCACCACACACAACAGTCTCACTTCTTCAGGTCTTTTGCTCTAACACCACCAAGTCAGAGGATCTGACCACTGCATGTAGAATGGCACTACTGCCATAGCCCTGGGCCTTGTTTTATTCCTTCTTGGCAGTTAACACCAAATTTGTTCACTGCCAACATCTGCAGAGTTTAAGTTCCAGTGGGCCTCCAACAGTGGCTAAAACAGTGCTTGAGGACCATGCCAGGTACTCGAGAAATACAACACTTCACTGACTAGAAGAAAGAATCACACGATCCAGGCTGGGTCACACGAACTGGGTCGCGTTATTCAGCAGCCACCAGCTCGCACCCCCGCAACCCGGCCCCCCAACTTACAGGCCTACCCCGCCACCCGAGCCCAGAGGCGGGACTTTACTTGTGGTCGTCGGAAGAGTTTCCGGGGTGGACCGGAAGTGATCGGAGAGGGCCGCCCCTTGGGAAGCAGACGCCTTGTCTCTCGCTTTGGGCGCCATGGGCAAAAGGGACCGGGCGGACCGCGGTAAGAGGTGGCATGGGTGCGCCCGGCTGCCCGCACTCGCGGTTGCGTCGTTCTCTCCGACCGGCTCGGGCCTCCCCAGCGGCCACGTCCCTGCAGTGCCTCGCTGCCTGCACGTTGGGCCCGAAGTACCCCGAGCCGGGGGCGGGGCTGGGGGAGGGTAGTGGTGATCCATAGCCCTTGGGCAGCCCTGTGTCCCTGGGTCGGGTGGGCAGGGTCCGAGTGAGAGGCGCCCGGCAGCACTTGACTCTTGAGCGGAAATGTGTGGGCTGCTGCAGCCTGGCTGCTGTCCGGTTCCCGAAAATGCCGCTAGGCGCGGCAGAGGGGCCCTTGCTCCGGGGCGGCGGGGGGCTCACTTCTGTGTCCACATCTGCAGATAAGAAGAAGTCCAAGAAGCGGCACTACGAGGATGAGGAGGAAGATGAAGATGATGCCCCTGGAAACGATTCTCAGGAGGCGGTGCCCTCGGCTGCCGGAAAGCAAGTGGATGAGTCAAGCACAAAATTGGATGAGTATGGAGCCAAGGACTACAGGCTGCAGATGCCGCTGAAGGCCGACCACAACTCCCGGCCCCTCTGGGTGGTGAGCATACTGACAGCCAGGGCAGTGCCCCTCCCCCCCCCCCCTCCCAGGAATCTTTGGGGCCAAAATAGAAATTCAGGCTACTGCTGGCGGAGTTGGCTGGGGAGAGCTTTCATACTGGTAGTGTGGACAGCCGAGAAAGGGATGGCAGGTGTGCGCACCTGGGCCAGCTTCCTTCCACTCTAACCCCACCTTTTACTTCCCCTTTTCTCCACTTATACTGCAGGTTTGGGAATACTTTACCGAATAGATGGCATTTATTATGTAACATTTTAATTCCCCAATTTAAAAAATTTATAAAGACGTAGTTGTTACGTTTTTTTGCTCAACTTGAAGTAATCAAGGTTCTGCATTCATTTGATCTAGCCAAAAGGTAACTTGAGGGTAGATGGTAAGGTGGGTTTTCCTGTGAAGAATAGTGGGAAGCATCTACTGACTTTGTAAACCTTTTCTTCTATTCTCTTCACTCCCTGTATCTGGTAAAAGTAAAAGGCCCCACAGTTGGCTGAAGGAGTGCTTACAAAAATATCCCTGGTGCACCACTCTTTCAGCAGCTTAATCTTTTATAGATAAATGAGAGAGAAAAAGAACCTAATAGTCTTAGAAACTCATTAGTTTCATGTCTGTTTGGTGTTTCTCAGGCTCCCGATGGCCACATTTTCTTAGAAGCCTTCTCTCCAGTTTACAAATATGCTCAAGACTTCTTGGTGGCTATTGCAGAGCCAGTGTGCCGACCAACCCATGTGCACGAATACAAACTGACTGCCTACTCCCTGTATGCAGCTGTCAGTGTTGGGCTGCAAACCAGTGACAT
The DNA here is from genome assembly GCF_022682495.2 of Desmodus rotundus. NCBI lineage: Eukaryota > Metazoa > Chordata > Mammalia > Chiroptera > Phyllostomidae > Desmodus > Desmodus rotundus. The sequence continues at coordinate 109,244,618 of NC_071388.1, forward strand.
CACTGAGTACCTCAGGAAGCTCAGCAAGACTGGAATTCCTGAAGGAATCATTCAGTTTATTAAGGTAGGTGGGGGCAAAGGCTGGCACTTTTGTCCTCTTTGTTAATGTAGTAATATTGAGGACAGGTGTGACATATTGTTAATTGTGACAGTCAAGAAAATGGCCATTCATATCTAGTGTGGGGAACATAATAACTGATTACTGTACCAGCTGCTACTCCTGTGGATCCAGCATTGTATTCTTGCTGAGGCCACACTTCCCATGAGGTGCTCTTAGCCAGTGGGTACTCACACAATGAGGGTAGTAATTCAAGCCCATTTTGGCCAAGGTTATTTGGGAATGCAGCCCAAAGCTAATGGTGGTGTGGACTGAAGTGTGCACTCTCCACAATTCGTATCTTAGAGCCCTAACCACATTAGAAGTAAGGAAGTAATTAAGGTTAAATGAGGTCATAAGAGTGGTTCCCTGATTGTGGGTCCAGCACAGCTCTCCCGCTGCCACAGATGAGGAGAAATCTTCCAAGACATGATCCGCTTAGGGAGGAAAGGGCCACTTAGTCTCTCTGAGGAGAAGAGCCTGGAGCCCCTTTCTCAGTGGGCTTTTATTAAGTTTAGTTTGCATAGATTGTGTAGTCTGCACAGCATGTACGTAAAGCTCATCAATCGATGTCAGATAGTAATGATGAAAGAAAGGAGATAAGGTTAACAGATAACATTTCTGGGATTATGGGGGTCCTTTTGAGTCAGGGTCTAGTAGACAGGGTAATGCCAATTGGCCATACAACCTGGGGAAACAAACTTATTTTGTGCTTGGACCCTAAACATTTCGTATGCATATCTTGAGGACGTTCTTAGCAAAGCAGGTTTCACAGGATTTTATGCATTCTTTCTCAGGTCTGATTGCTCCCAGAAACCACCAGTTCTGGCACAGGGCTGCACCCTGCTTAGCATTGTTTCAGGCCTGAATCAGGCGGGGGAAGCAAGGCAGCCAAGAGATTAGGAGACATTTTACAGATAGAATGAGGACTCAGGCTATGACAAAGCCAAGGGGTGATGGTCTTTTGTCCCTCCTCTGTAGTCCCCTAAGTCCTTCCATAATGGCCCCTTTGTGACTGTGCGTGTCTTAGGTTGTTCCTTCCTTGAGGAATCTTACCCATAATTGACTATCCAGCCAACCTCCAGGTGCCAAGCAGGGTGAAGTAAAGGGGGCAGAGGCTGCACCCATGCCAGGAGGGTAAGTTTAGTGGCTTGTGGTCCCAAGTTTTCCTAGACATGGGGCCTTTTCGCCTGTCAGTGGGGTTACAGCTTCTGAAACCGGGCAGGACAGTTTCTAACACCTGATCCAACAGGATTAGTGTCCTTATAAGAAGAGATGCCAGAAGGCTTGTTTACTCTCTTTCTATTTGCATGTACACAAGGAAGAGGTCATGTGAGCACAAAGCAAGAAAGCTCTCTACAGCCAGAAGAAGAACCTTCATTAGAAACTGAATCACTGGCACTTTGATTACAGACTTTTAGAAATAAGTTTCTGTTGTTAAACCACCCAGTCTATGTTGTTCTGCATAACAGCCCAAGTGGAATAACACAGGTGGTAAACTCCATCTAAGGCTGAATAACCTGAATCAGACAATAGTCAACAGTTTTCCTTAAGAAAAGCCAAAAAGAACTTCAAATGTTGAAGTGGGTAGTGTTCCACACATGAAGAACAGTTGAACATGCTTGGGTTTGTTCAAAGAGACAGGTGAAATACGTTTCAGAAGAGATGGACAGTGGCTTTCATTGCCCTCTGCTTATCTAAAGGGAGTTGGATTCAAACCCCCAACTCTGGTGTGGCAGAAGATGAGTGCCACAGGACTCCAGAATAGTAATGCATCCAACCTCAGAGAAGCTAGCAGTGGTTCTGGAGAGAGTTCTCTTCTCCTGTGATATGGAAGGCTGCCCAGAGAAAAGGGCCTGCTCCTTGCTGGAGTGAGCCACATCAGCACCTTGCTGCGGTCAGTCTTGGCTGGGAGCTGCCTGCAGGCATGTAGGTGTTTTCACAGTGCATTGGTGGATCCAGAAGGCAGCTGTGGAGGCAGGCAGCAGCCCTGGGTCTGAGGGGTGGCTTTTCATGGCCACCATACAACCTGGAGGGATGTACATTGTATTCTGTACCATTAAGAAGCTTATATGCTAGTTGGGGAAACAGAAACATTGGTGAGGAGTCCAAGAGGCTTTGCATTTGATTTACACAACAAACAATTACAGAACACACTCTCTGGCCAGCTTTGTGCTGGAAGCTGGAGTAATACTGATGTGGTATGATGGGTCTGTGGATTAAACTGGGGCCTGTGGGAATAGAGAAGAAAAGGAAAGGGCAAATAAAGATTTTAAGCAGCGCTTTATTAATTAAGAAGTATGTATCGAAATTAGTTAGACAAGAAGAAGGTGTTGCTGTCAAAAAGAAGAGTCTAGTGGGGAAAGCCCGATTTAGACAGCTCTGACCATGTTAGGGTTGCACATTGAGTTTTCCTACAGTGACGTGAACTCCACACTTGGTTGATAGGGGTAGGGCGTGCCCAGTAGTGAATGCAATCTGAGTGAGCTGCATGTTGCTAATTTTGCCTGACTTGTTACTCTTTGCAGTTGTGTACTGTCAGTTATGGAAAAGTCAAGCTGGTCCTGAAGCACAACAGGTAAGGGATTCTGTGTGACAGGCCTGTCCAAGGCACTTTCACTCTCTGTGCTGCAGATGTTAAGAAGCCAACATTTGTGGACTGTCCGCTCTGCACCAACAGCCACTCCCCTGAGTAAGGTGATACAAAGGAATAAGTAAAGTAATGTGGCCAAATCCAAAAGTTTCTTCACTGGCCACCATGTTCCCCCAAGTGGAGCTGGGGCTCTGATTCTGGTTTATTTGTCTTCATGGTATGGCTTTGTCCACAACTCTCATGTTAGGTAGCTAGTAGTTTATAGCTTAGATTTGGCAAAGGGTTGTGGGAGAGTGATAAAGTAGAGAGAGGCATGAGTTCACTGTTTTTAGACATCTAACTGAGCAGTGGGACCTTCTGAAAATGGTGTACTGGTCAGTTGGGACCTCCTTCCTCTTATAGGTACTTTGTTGAAAGCTCCCACCCTGATGTCATCCAGCATCTTCTCCAAGACCCAGTGATTCGGGAGTGCCGCCTGAGGAGCTCTGAGGGGGAGGTGACTGAGCTCATCACAGAGACTTTCACAAGCAGATCTGCTGTACGTGAGCTGCGTCACCCTGGGGGTGGGAGCATTTGGTATTACAGCTCTCTCAGGTGCTCCTCTTTCAGTATTTGCAACCTAGTGGCCTTACTATTTTCTTGCAACTTAAGTTCTTGCTTGGCAACAGTGGGGTTAACTGTTGCATGTGAATCCAAATCCTGTCTTTCTCTCACAGATTGCAAAGACTACTGAAGACAGTGGTGGGCCCTCCACTTCCCGGGTGACAGATCCACAGGGTAAATCTGACATCCCCACGGACCTACTTGACTTTTATGAGCAAATGGACAAGGATGAGGAAGATGAAGAAGAGACACAGACAGTATCTTTTGAAGTCAAGCAGGTTATTGAACAGATCCCCTCCTGGTTCCTTGTCTAAGACAATGTCAGAAGCTGGTCCAGTGCTGCACGGACTCTTTTCTGTAGTCTGTGTGAGAGGAAGGAATGCTCATCTGTTCCCAAATTACTTTTTCCTTCTTGGTGTCTGTGGGCCATAGCATCATTCTTCCTAATGGAGTTGGATCTGAGTGTCCCATTCCTCACGGGGGTGGGTCAGCCTTCGCAAGTTCTTAGGTGTGGGAAATGGTGCTAGAGGGACATTTTTGGTGGCTGCTTGCATTTCATTTTGCGTGTGTCCTTACTTTGGGTTGCCTTTCCATGTTTTAACCCAGCTGTTATTAAGCAGGATCTGAAGTTGCCAAAGCCTAGATAAATTGCTCTCCTTTTGACCACAAGGCCCCTTAGAATATGTGCTGTTTATGAGCATGCTCTGGAGTTCAGAAGGTTATAAAACTTCCTTTGTTCTCACTCCCTAGGAGATGATTGAGGAGCTTCAGAAACGTTGCATTCACCTAGAGTACCCTCTGTTGGCAGAATATGACTTTCGGAATGATTCTGTTAACCCTGATATCAACATTGACCTGAAACCCACAGCTGTCCTTAGACCTTATCAGGAGAAGAGCTTGCGGAAGATGTTTGGGAATGGGCGTGCACGTTCAGGGGTCATTGTTCTTCCTTGTGGTAAGTGATTCTTAAATGAAGAAGATCTCTAGGCTGCCTCGCACTCTCCTTATGTACCTTTCCCTAAATGTACCTCACACCTGGCCAGGGAATAGCTATGGTCAGATGACTCCCTGATTCAGGACTTGAAAAATATTCGAGTGCTTGCTGTATGCAGGACCCTGACCTCCACACTGGGATGTAATGATGGAGAGAGTGACACTGATCTCAAGCTTATTCTGGTGAGGTGGAGACAAATAGTATACAAATCACCTAAGCAATGTGTGAAATCTTGGGCAGTGAAGAAAAACAACACTGTATCGGGGAGGTATCATTTTGCCTGCTGGGTTGGGCTGTTTTTCTTTGCAGTCAGTCTTGTGAAGCCTGTTGTATGGAGGTTCCCCAGCATAGACACTGGCTTGTTCCCAGACAGCAGGTTAGAGTGTGTGCATCCACTAAGGCAGGAGCAGCCCTGGCTTCTATCTGATATCATTTATCCCAAGCCATGGCAGCTCCTGGCCTACCTTCAAGGCCTGCAGTCACAAAGGCTCTGCTGTCCTGGACTTAGGCTGGCAGGAAACTCTAGGGGAGTGACCTAGGCCTTTAGGTGGTTGGTGTTCTTTTTAAAAAGCTCCACAAGTTATTTTGACGCACGTTCCTGGTAAAGGAAGACTTGCTGCCTAAAGGAATAGCTTGATTTTTTTAATTTTTTTTTTAATATATCTATTGATTATGCTATTACAGGTGTCCCATTCCCCCCGCAACTCCACTCCATCCTGCCCACCCCCTCCCTCCCACATTCCCCCCCTATAGTTCATGTCCATGGGTCATACTTATAAGTTCTTTGGCTTCTACATTTCCTACACTATTCTTACCCTCCCCCTGTCTATTTTCTACCTGCCATTTATGCTACTTATTCTCTGTACCTTTCCCCCCTCTCCCCCTCCCACTCCCCTATTGACAACCCTCCATGTGATCTCCATCTCTATGGTTCTGTTCCCGTTCTAGTTGTTTGCCTAGTGTGCTCTTGTTTTTATTTTAGGTGTGGTCGTTAATAACTATGAGTTTGCTGTCATTTTTACTGTTCATAGTTTTTATCTTCTTTTTCTTAGGTAACTCCCTTTAACATTTCATATAATAAGGGCTTGGTGATGATGAACTCCTTTAACTTGACCTTATCTGAGAAGCACTTTATCTGCCCTTCCATTCTAAATGATAGCTTTGCTGGATACAGTAATCTTGGATGTAGGCCCTTGCCTTTCATGACTTGGAATACTTCTTGCCAGTCCCTTCTTGCCTGTAAGGTCTCTTTGGAGAAATCAGCTGACAAGTCTTATGGGAAGTCCTTTGTAGGTAACTGTGTTCTTTTCTCTTGCTGCTTCTAAGATTGTCTCCTTCTGTTTCATCTTGGCTAATGGAATTATGATGTGCCTTGGTGTGTTCCTCCTTGGGTCCAGCTTCTTTGGGACTCTCTGAGCTTCCTGGACTTCCTGGAAGTCTATTTCCTTTGCCAGACTGGGGAAGTTCTCCTTCATTATTTGTTCAAATAAGTTTTCAATTTTTTGTTCTTCCTCTTTTCCTGGCACCCCTATAATTCGGATGTTGGAACGTTTCAAGATGTCCTGGAGGTTCCTAAGCCTCTCCTCATTTTTCCGAATTCTTGTTTCTTCATTCTTTTCTGGTTGGATGTTCTTTTCTTCCTTCTGGTCCACACCATTGATTTGAGTCCCAGTTTCCTTCGCATCACTATTGGTTCCTTGTACATTTTCCTTTGTTTCTCTTAGCATAGGCTTCATTTTTTCATCTACTTTTCGAACAGATTCAACCAATTCTGTGAGCATATTGATAACCAGTGCTTTGAATTGTGCATCCGATAGGTTGGCTATTTCTTCCTCGCTTAGTTGTATTTTTTCTGGAGCTTTGAAGTGTTCTGTCATTTGGGCCATTTTTTTTGTTTGTCTTGGCGTGTCTGTTACTTTAAGGGGCGGAGCCTTAGGTGTTCACCAGGGCGGGGTAACGCTGGTTGCTGTGCTGTGATGCTGTACGTGGGGGAGGGGCCCAGAGGGAGCAATGGCGCCCGCTTCACTCTCCTCCGGATTTCAATCTTTCACTCCAATACCCACAATCAAACTGGGCCCCTCTGGTGCTGGTTCCCGAGTGGGTGGGCTTGTGCACACTCTAGGCCCCTGTGGGTCTCTCCAACGACCTCTCCCGTGAGGCTGGGAGTCTCTCCTGCTGTCGCCCCAACCCCCACGGGTGTTTTCAATCAAAGGTTTGAGGCTTTATTTGCCTGAGCTGTAGCCCTGGGTTGTGTGGTCTGCTTCACTCCCCGCCGTTTGTCCGGTTTATCTATGTTCGAATGTGGGGCTTCGGGGTGCTACCTGCACTCTGCCTGCCCCACTCTCCGCCACTCCAAGTCTGGCCCTCTCGGTTTATCTGCGCGAATGTGTGGCCGCAGGGTCTGCTAGTGGTCGGACTGCCTGCTCTGTTCGTCCCACACTCCGCCAGTCTCGGTCCTGCCACAGCCACGCGAGTCCTCTCCACCCCAGTGCCCATCTCCGCCCCTCCTACCAGTCTAGATGAATGTTTATTTTTTATTTCGTTGGTGTCGGACCCCCTTGCCGTTCGATTCTCTGTCAGTTCTGGTTGTGCGAGGGGGTGCAGTGTGTCTACCTACGCCACCATCTTGGTTTTCCACTCGATTTTTTTTATCTTGATCTTCAAATGGTTGATGGTAGTAAACGTGGAAGCTCCTGAAATTTCACCTTCTCTGTCTTTACCAGCAGTGTGCACACTTACTACATTTTTGACTTCTCAGCCCAGTTGGTTGTGTAGTCATGACAGCTGTCTTGCTGAGTCCTCCATGGTGCATCTGTGTACTGGGCACAGTCTACCCTGGAAGCACCATTTTCCCGTGGATATGGGCAAGTTATGCCATAGCTTTAGTTCTACCACATTTAAAATTGAAACAATAGAGTCTCTTATCTCTGGTTTGTTTCAAGGTTTCAGCCTTTAAACAAGATGCATGTAAAATGCTACAATAGGGGCTGGCACTTGCCTCTTATTTCTTACATTTGTGTGTAAAGTGAGCATGGCTCCTTTTTATAAAGAAGAAAACGGACTCCAGAGGAGTAAGTGCTTCATAATGTCAGCTGTGAAGATGGTTATGAATAATTTGCCCTGATTTGTGTGCTGATGAGTCTGTCTGTCTCTGTCCTTCATTTCAGCTTGGCCTTGGGTAGGATTATTCTTTGGTTTCTCGTAGGTGCTGGGAAGTCCCTGGTTGGTGTGACAGCTGCATGCACTGTCAGAAAACGCTGTCTGGTGCTAGGCAACTCAGCTGTGTCTGTGGAGCAGTGGAAAGCCCAGTTCAAGATGTGGTCCACCATTGACGACAGCCAGATCTGCCGCTTCACCTCCGATGCCAAGGACAAGCCCATAGGCTGCTCCATTGCCATCAGTACTTACTCCATGCTGGGCCACACCACCAAAAGGTCCTGGGAGGCTGAGCGAGTTATGGAGTGGCTCAGAACTCAGGAGTGGGGCCTCATGATCTTGGATGAGGTACACACCATACCAGGTAAGCAGGGTGAGAGCTAAGTTGCCCACTCATTGCATGGACAAAAACTGATTTCCAGCTGTTGGCTTGAAGGAGGGGCTGCTGTGCAGTACAGCCATCTTCCTACAGAGACTTACTGGGTCAAGCTTTTAAATAAATCCTAAGTACCCTGGCTGGGTAGCACAGTTGTTTAGAGCATCATCCCACTATGCCAAGGTTGTGGGTTTGATCCCCACTCAGGGCACATATGAGAATCAACCAATGAATGCATCAGTAAGTGGAACAACAAACCGATGTTTCTCTGTCCCTCTCTTCCTCTCTCTCTTCCTTTTTCTCTCTGAAATCAACTAAAGAAAATAATTAAATAAGTCAGAAGCATGTGGGGTGAGGGTAGGGGTGGATGGTGTGTACATTCACAGCTTCCGTAATCACTGGCACAGAGTAGTTGCTTTCTTTTTCAGTCTTACATTTTTTGTCGCAGTTTAACTTACCCTTAACTCACTTTTTATGGTCCTGTGAAAATGACTAGGAACACTGAAAATCCTTGCAGTAGTGTTACTTGTTTTATTTGAAGGCTAAAGTATTGATCCTTAATATGTTACAGAAGCCCTACTTCTAGTATTGCAAGCAATTTGTTTTTTTTAAAAACAGCTACATTAATATAATTTATATACCATAAAACCCAGTCATTGTAAGTATATGATTCAAGATTTTTAGTAAACTTACGGAGTTGTGCAAATATCACCATGATCTAGTTTTAGAACTTCTTCTTCATACCCATTTATAGTCAGTGTTTTCATCCCTAGCTCCAGGTTACCACTGAATTGCTTTCTATCTCTATGACCTTGCCTTTTCTGGAGACACCATATTAATAGGATCATACATAGTTTCTTGCATCTGGCATCTTTCACTTTGCATAATGGTCCATCCATATTGTAACATGTATTGATAGTGTGTTCCTTTTATTGCTGTATAGTATTCTAGGCAAAACTTTCTGGATAAAACAAATTAAGAGGAATTTGATAAGTGTCAGAGATACTCTTAATGAAATGATATCAGAGGCATTTTTACATGGAGTATTCAAAATACTGTCCAAATGGCTCTAGTATCTGCTTTTTTTCTGTGTAATGAGAGCTACTCCAGTACCTCTGGGTGTCTGAAGATACCTAGATGTTCATGACAAGCTAGGTAGAGATCAGGGGTCTGTCAGGTAGAAGGAAGAGGGTGCAAGTCCAGAAAGTACTTGGCATGGCCCAACAACAGCCGGGTGGCCGTGTGACTAGAGGGCTACAGTCAAGTTGAGGTTGTAGAGGGACAGGAAGGGTAGCTATTGGGGGCAAATCATGTATGTAGGGTCGTGTAGGTGACAGTAAGGATTATATTCTTGAGTGGGTAGGAAGCTATTTGAGGAATTTAAGCAGAGGTGACATAATCTGACTTAACACTAGAAAAGTAGCACCCTGGCTGCTGTCTTGACAATAGACTGAAGGATGAAAGGATAGAAGCAGCTAAGTGGGTTAGTTTGTGGAATCCCAACAAGAGGCTTGACCTAGTAAGAATAAAGGTAATCACACCCTGGCCAAGTGGCTCAGTTGTTTGGAGCATCATCCCGTACACCAAAAGGTTGTAGGTTCGATTCCCAGTCAGGGCATGTACCGAGGTTATGGGTTGGATCGCTGGTCTGGGTGCATGTGGGAGGCAACCTTTCAGTGTTTCTCACTGATGTAAGAGAGAAACCCTCCCACCCTCCCCTCCCTCCCTGTCCCCCCTCTCTCTTTCTAAAAATCAGTGAAACATCCTCAGATGAGGGTTTAAAAAAAGAAGAAGAAAGGTATTCTAATTCTGGATATGTTGTGAAGGTTAAGCTGACAGGTTGGATGTGGGAACTGAGAGAAAGAGAAGTTAAGGATGACTGTCAGGTTTTTGGCTTGAGCACTTAGAAGGATAGAGTGGATATTTATTAGGATGGGGAAAACTGACCCTGGCTGGTGTGGCTCAGTGGATTGAGCACCGGCCTGCGAACCAAAGGGTCACCAGTTCGATTCCCAGTCAGGGCACATGCCTTGGTTGCAGGCCAGGTTGGGCCCCCAGTAGGGGGCACACGAGAGACAGCCACACATTGATGTTTTTCTCCCTCTCTTTTTTCCTTCCCTTCCCCTCTCTCTAAAAATAAATAAATAAAATCTTTTTAAAAGGGGGCAAACTAGAAGGAGCAGATTTGGAAAGTGATGATGACAGGTAGTTTTTAGACATTTTAATTCGATTGCCTGTTAGACATTCAGGCAGTGACAAGAACATTAGAAAATGGGAGAAGACATGAATAGTCTTCACCAAAGAGAATGGACAGGTGTCAGTAATCAATTGAACAGAAGTTCCCAATCATTAGCTTTCAAGGAAATGCAGATTAAAAGTATAATGAGACATTGCTGCATACTTGTTAGAGTGACTTAAAATAGAACATTGGCAATACCCAGTACTGGCAGAGGACAGAACAGCTGCAGCTGTCTCACGTTGCCCGAGGCAGTGTACAGTGCACAGTCACTCTGGACAAGGTGGGTAGTTTATTAGATAGTTACCACATGACGCCACAGCTTCACCCATTGATGTCCATCGCAGAGAAATGAAAATGTAGCTTCACTCAAAAACCTGCGTGTGACTGTTTATTCTGATTCTAGTCATAATCTCTAAAACCTAGCAACAACCAGCATGCTCATCAGTAGGCGACTGGAGAGACAAACTGGTGCATCTGTCCCCTAGAACACTGCTCAGTAGTGAAAAGAGACACACTGCTGCTGTGTGGCTGTGTGTGACAACCTGGCCGAATCTCAGAGGCAGCATGCTGAGAGAATGGGCCTATCTCAAAGGTTACATAGTGTGTTATGCCTTTGACAGCACATTCTTGAAACAAAACTGTAATGCTGGGGATCAATCAGTGGGTGCCAGGGTGGGGTGGAGGAGGGTGACTATAAAGGGAGGACACAAGGGAGGTTTTGGGGGCGATGGATTGGTCTGTATTCCTGCTTGTGGTGGTGGTTACACAAATCTATACATTGGTTAAAATTGATAGAACTGGTCCCACTCACTGCCCCCCCCCCCCAAACCCCGGAGAACAGTCAGTTTTACTGTGTGATCATTTAAAAAGTAAAGAAAAAAATTGGAAGAGTGTGGGTATTTGGCCTGATTAGATTGGAAATTGATGATAAAGAGAACCCTATTATCTGCATTTGAAACTTAGGAAGACTGGAGGCTTTCTGCCCAAGTATATATTTACTATGTTGATGTTTTCACTTGCATCCCAAGTCCCAGAAGGTGGCAGCCAGGTGGGCCTGGTTATCTGGGGATGAGGTTATAGCCATGTACAGTTCATGCTAGCTGTGTGTCTGTCTCTCCTCTATGGTTCGCTGCATCACTTACTCTCTGGTTGGGTAGGAGGGTGAAACCTAACAGCTCTAAAGGATTTTGAGTTTAGGTCCTCACCAGGGCAAAGAGCAAATGTTAAATAAGGGAATTATAGCAAATCATTTTGACTGTTAAATACCGTAGATTAAATAGAATAATAAATCTTTGAGATTTATCAAAAAAAAAAAAAACAAAAAACGGTTGCTGTGTTCTTTTACAGATCTTCCAAAAGAAGCCCTATTAGGTCATTATATTAATAAGAAATTCTTACTACAGTACTTGTATATATTAAGTGTTTATTGCATGGGAGTCACTGTGCCAATTTCATTATTTTTACAAGTATTTATTGAAATCCTTTAAGTAGCAAGCAATGTGCTTGTCCCTGGAGACAATGTAGGAGGGACAAAGAGTCACGCAAATACATGTCAGATAACAACTGTGATATAATCACAGTTGTGCAATCAAAAAAGGAGGCAGGTGTGTCCTATGTGATATTTGAAGCCAGAGTCAAGGTGCCCTCGGGGTAGAGCTGGTGTCAACAGGATAGGTCAGCAGAGAGACTTCTGGGTGCTATGATCACTAACTTCATGACCTGGGTGGTTCTGCAGGTGCATCCCTGTGTAAAAATTGATCAAGCCATGCACTTTATTGTAACATGAGTTCTTCCCTTGTGACAGCTGTCACAGCTGTAAGAGAATGTAATAGCCATGTGAATGGCTTGTGGGCAGATGCCCCAGGGAGGGCTTGTTTCTGGCTACAGTGCCAAGGCAGGGCCCAACTCTGCTGTCCTGGAGCTGATAATCCTTGGGCTAGCCCTGGTTCTGCCTCCCAGGGCCCATGTTAGATTGGTGTGGTTACTTTGTCCTTCTGATGTGGGGAAGCTTGTCTGGGCTTCTTGGCTACCTATTTTTTTAGCTGGCGGTGTTTTTGGAGGTAACCCTAACCCTGTTTTTTTGTTTGTTTTCCAAGTGTGTGTGTAATCCATGTTAGGCCTCGGCATGTGAAACTCTGTACAACCTGATGTTTCCTCAGGGTTAGACAGCTCTCTGTTATTTTACTGCTAACAGTTTTCATTTATGTTTTGGTGCAGTTTGACCTCTCATTCCTCAGTGTTATCATTAACCTTACCTTTAATTGTTGTAATGTAAGCAATTTAATTTTCCTTCAGAATAAAGTTGACCCTTGAACAACTCGGGGTGCCAGTCCTTGTGCATCAGAAACCTCTGTATAACCTAAGTTGGTCCTCTGCATACTTATTCTTGACTTCAGAACGAAAGTCCAGTTGACTCTTACGGACCCACACAATTTAAACTTGTTGATCACTATTAGAATTTTTACAATGTGAGCCCATGGAAACCCATAAATTGGGTCTTTTAAAATGAGTATCTCATACCCTTTTATGTGTTTATTTTATATAATTTGATAAATCAGAAAGAGTTACAATGTTCAAAAGAAAATAAGACAAAGGAAGCTGCTGGTTTACCAGCTAATTGGAGGAGTGTGGAAAAGAGAGTTTCTTAAGGCGGGTCAGGGTATCTGAAGTTCATCTTTCCCTGTTTTCTCCTTGGTTTCTGGGAAGATGATGGGGAGCTGAGCAGATCTGATCTGGCTCCTTGTGTTTCTCTGATCCCCAGGTGCCCAGCCATCTTCCTGGTCACCTCAGAGCAAGTTTCAGGGTAACAAATCCCATGGAAAATTGGCACATTAAGTGTTGTAGCTCCCACATCAAATTGCCATTGGTGTTCCTGCTGAGCTATTGTGTGGAGAATGCTGGAAGTTGCTTCTCCCTTTTGTTTTCCTTTCATCCTTCCTTTGAAGAAGTCTGGCAGTGGTGGTGAAGTGTTCCCACATGGTCATTCTTATCTAGAGCCAGCTTCTTGTGATTCAGAAACCTGGGGATTAACTCACATAGTGTCACAGGCCAGTGTTAAGTTGCAAGGGTGTGTGTGATACTTGGGCATTTAAAAAAGTGACAGTGTGGCCCTGGCTGGGTGACTAAGTTGGATGAGCATCATCCTATGCACCAAAAGTTTGCTGGTTCGGTTCCCAGTCAGGAATATACCCCTGTTGGGGCACATACATGATGCAACTGATGGATGTCTCCCTTCCCCCCTCTGTCTCTCTCTCATTCTTTCTTCCTTCCTGTCTCTCTAAAATCAATAAACATATCCTTGGGTGAGGATTAAAAAAAATTTTTTTTAAGTTTTTTAACAGTGTGAATCACCAATTGTTTCCCCAGCCAAGATGTTTCGACGGGTGCTCACCATTGTGCAGGCCCACTGCAAGCTCGGTTTGACTGCAACCCTTGTCCGGGAAGATGATAAAATTGTTGACTTAAATTTTCTGATCGGGCCCAAGCTCTATGAAGCCAACTGGATGGAGCTGCAGAACAACGGCTACATTGCCAAAGTCCAGTGTGCTGAGGTAGCTGTCCCCTTCCTTGCAGTCTCTCAGTGAGAGGCTCTTTCATGGTTCAGGGGAAATGGACTGTGTCACTTCCTTGGGGGTAGACAGGTCATGACCTGAGCAGAAGTGCTGCCACCTCATGCAGTGCCGTCAGTCCCCTGTGAGGTAGGTGGTGCTCTGCTGTGTCACAGATGTGTGAAGCAAAATCACTGTATAGGGGCATACAGTAAATGGGAAAGGGAGGATGCTAATCCAGGCTGGCTCTGCTCCAAAGTCCATGCTCCTCTTCCTTTCTGGGAGTGAGTGACTCAGGGAGTTCTGGTGTGAGCAGTCATCCTGTTGGTTTTGATACCCTCCGAAGGCACCTGTGGCCTTGGTCGTTTCATTTCTAAGAACGCATTTTCTCAATATTATTCTATAGGGAAAACCTGCACAGGTATATATTAAAAGTGCATCTTCAAAGGTGAGTCTTCTCACAAAGATCAACAACAGGAATCCTTTCTGGCATCTAAAAATGACTGTCATTCAGTGGTTAGAGTGGCCTTTGCCATGAAAGGGTAGAAAGGGGCCTGTTGGTTAAAGGTGAGTGTGAGGACCATGTGCACATAGGTGTACGGTATTGACAAGCTTCCTTACTTTTTAGTTGCATTTTTGTAATCACCACTCATCTTATGAGACAATTGCCAGAACCTTGGAGGACCTGTTCCTCTCAAGTTGCGTCTCCTCTCTCCCTGCCAGGAAGCCACTGTCTTAGAGCTTAGGTTTCTCATTTTCTTGCTTCTCTTTATTATTTTACCTCCTGTGTATATTTCCTAAACATTTGTTGTTTCATTTTGCCTTTTTAAACATCTTTATATATATATATATATATATATATATAAATAGAAACAGGTTATATGTGTTCTTTGACTTCTCTCATTTGCTCTATTTTTATTCGTGTGGTGCATTAGTTTTTGATGATGAATGTAGTTATAGTTCTTCCCTTTGAATTGCTCTGTAGTATTCCATTGTACCACTGTACTGCAATTTGATATGTAATAGGGTATTATGCAGCAATAAAAAATAAAAATCTTTTCCAATGTTGACAGGAATTTGGGTTGCTAAGTTGTTTAAAATTTTTAAGAGCCTTATCAAAGTTTAGTTGATGTTCTATACCATTCACCTGTTGTAAGTGAATACTGTGATTTATAACATTTTTGATTATAGTTAATGTAAAGAGTTGTGTAGCTATCCCCTCAATCTAGTGTTAGAATACTTCTATTACCCCCAAAGTTCCTTTGTGACCATTTGCATTGAATCCCTGCTTCTCCTCTCACCCTAGGCAGCCAGTGATTTATTTTGTCTATAAATTTGGAGCTTAGTTTTTTGGCTATTATGGCAGTATTGCTACAAATGTTTTTGTACCTGTTTCCTTGGTTCCTTGGGTCACAGATTTTTCTAAAGCAGTATTGTTCACACTGTGAACCATGATCCCGTAGTAGATGGTGACATCGCTTTGGTGGGTCATGATCAGGACAGAATAGCATTTATCAGAGCGTGTAATATGTATTGATGGTATATCTATATTGTTTCATAAAACTGTGTGTATGTGTGACTGTTTAGTTCGTGATGTAAAGTAATCCAAGATTGAAGGCCACTGCTCTGGCAGGTACACCCAGAAGCAGCATGGCTGGGTCAGATTCTCTGTGGAGGTTCACGTTACTAGTCCTGTCATGGCAAACATTTTCCGAAGTGATTGTACCAGTTAACATTCATCAAGGGCAAGTGAAGTCACTTCACATCTTCTCCAATACTAATATCTAATTGTTTTCTTTAATTTTTGCTAATATGCTAAGTGTGGAATGGTATTCCATTATGGTATTAATTTGTGTTTTCCTCTTTTCATATATTTATTGGCCATTTGTGTTTCATATTCTGTAAAATGTGGGATTTTAAACATTTTACTGTTGGAAAAGAATTGCTGTGGTTATAAAGAACTAGAAACTCTAATGAAGTCATAACAGGATATGACTCAGAGGTAACCAGAAAATGTTAACAACAAAACTTATGGATTTGAGCTTAGCATGTAGTCTGGTATGTAGTGATGGTAGCTAGGTCTCCAGTGGTGGCTGCCCGAATAAATGGTTGTGGTGATCACACAGAAATGGAATCGGTCACAGCTGAAAAGTCAGAGTTGGTTCCAGTGCAAGGCTCCAAGAGGGTCATTTTTATTTGTACACAGCCTCAAGAACTTGAAAACTAATGGCACTTCAGAATATTTGCCTGAGTTTCCTTTAGCATAGGCATAGGGCCTAGCACAGAGGAGGCCCTCGGGAATGTTACTGTCATTCTTATTTGGATGCTCAGATTGTCCTAGATGTGACCAATGGGACCGTATTGAATCTGGCTTTCTTTGGCCAGTTGATACTTTCCCATCATTCTTTCAGCACTTCCTTGCTTTCTGACCCAGCAATATATTTCTTCTTTTTTTTTTTTTTTTGGTAGATTTAAAAAAATATATATTTTATTGATTATGCTATTACAGTTGTCCCATTTTTTTCCTCGCCTTTATTCCCCACTGCCCTGTACCCCCACTCCCACCCACATTCCCTCACTTTAGTTCATGTCCATGGGTCATACATAGAAGTTCTTTGGCTTCTCCATTTCCTATACTATTCTTAACCTCCCACTGTCTATTTTGTACCTACCATTTATGTTTCTTATTCTCTGTACCTTTTCCCCCATTCTCCCCCCTCCCCCTTCCCACTGATAGCCCTCCATGTGATCTCCATTTCTGTGATTCTGTTCCTGTTCTAGTTGTTTGCTTAGTTTGTTTTTTAAGGTTCGGTTGTTGGTAGTTGTGAGTTTGTTGTCATTTTACTGTTCATATTTTTGATTTTCTTTTTCTTAGAGAAGTCCCTTTAACATTTCATATAATAAGGGCTTAGTGATGATGAACTCCTTTAACTTGACCTTATCTAGGAAGCACTTTATCTATCCTTCCATTCTAAATTATAGCTTTGCTGGATAGAGGAATCTTGGATGTAGCTCCTTGCCTTTCATGACTTGGAATACTTTCTAGCCCCTTCTTGCCTGCAAGGTTTCTTTGGAGAAATCAGCTGATAATCTTATGGGGAACTCCTTTGTGGGTAACTATCTTCTTTTCTCTTGCTGCTTTTAAGGTTCTGTCCTTATCTTTAGTCTTAAGCAACTTAATTATGATGTGCCTTGGTGTGTTCCTCCTTGGGTCTAGCTTCTTTGGGACTCTCTCAGCTTCCTGGACTTCTTGGAACTACTTCCTTTGCCAGATTGGGGAAATTCTCCTTCATTATTTGTTCAAATAAGTTTTCAATGTTTTGGTCTTCCTCTTCTCCTTCTGGCACCCCTATGATTTGGATGTTGGAACATTTAAAGTTGTCCTGGAGGTTCCTACGCCTCACCTCATTTTTTTGAATTCTTGTTTATTTATTCTGTTCTGGTTAAATGTTTATTTCTTCCTTCTGCTCTAAATCATTGATTTGAGTCCTAGTTTCCTTCACTGTTGGTTCCCTGTATATTTTCCTTTATTTCACTTTTCATGGACTTCACTTCTTCCTCTATTTGGGACTAAACCATTTCTGTGAGCATCCTGATTACCAGTGTTTTGAACTCTGCATCTGAAAGGTTGGCTATCTCTTCATCACCTAGTTGTATATTTTTTTCTGGAGCTTTGTTCTGTTCTTTCATTTTGGCCATATTTTTTTTGTCTCAGCACACCTGTTACATAGTGAGGGGCAGAGCCTTAGGTATTCACCAGGGCGGGGCAACCCACATCTTTTCACTATGGCACTGTATGTGGGGGAGGGGTCTGAGAGGTAACAGTGCCACTTGCTCAGCTCTCCACTGACTTTCAGTCACTTTCCCCACTTCACACAATTGAATTGGGCCCTTCTGGTGCTGATTCCTGGGTGGGTGGGTTTGTGTATGTTCTAGGATCCTGTGGGTCTCTGCAATGAACTCTCCTGTGAGGTTGGGAGTTTCTCCGGCCACCTCAGCCCCTGCAGTTTTTTTCATTCAGAGGTTTTGAGGCTTTATTTCCCCACACTGGAACCCTGGGTTGCAGGGTTTGTCTTGTTCCCCAGTTGTTCTTCCTGGTTAGCTGTGTGCAAATGTGGGACTGCCCACTCAGCCAGCTGCCACTTTGCCTCGTCCTTGGACCTCCACTTTGCCCACCCTGGTCTTCTAGACGCCGTCTCTCCAGGCATCCTTCCCCCTACTAGTCTAAATGAATGTTTCTTCTTTAACTCCTTGGTTATCAGACTTCCATACAGTTTGATTTTCTGGCAGTTCTGGTTATTTTTTGTTTTTAAGTTTGTTGTTGTTCTTTTGGTTGTGCGAGGAGGCAAAGTGTACCTACCTACATTTCCATTGTGGCCGTTCAGCAATATATTTCTGATTCATCTGATACTTGTTCTGGTACTTGCTCTGGCCCTGGAATCAGCCATTTTCCATGGAGCCTTTCAGTAGAAAATATAACTTAGAAGCCAAGATCTGGGTATTAGGTGTGTTCATTGCTACTAGGATATCATTTCTAGGCTCAGTCAATACAGCTAGAATGTGTGTGTACAGTTCTCTGTGCAGCTCTGTGTCAACTCAAGGGAAAGTATGATCCAAGGGAGAGGGATCACTTGTACCACAGGTTGAGAGTCTGGTGCTTTTCGCTTGGATCTGGTGTGAAAATAATTCCCTGGTTATCGACACATTTAAAAATCTTTGTGTAGTGATTAACATGTTCAAGTGTGCTGGTTCACCATTACGTATGATTTCTTATGTATGTGTTTGTGTACAGTTATATTGAGATATAAGTGACATACCATTGGTTTTGTGTTGATTTGTTTTAAAGTTAATTCTGCTAAATAAATGATCTTCAAAAGTTTCCAACCGTGTGATGTTTCAACTTGCAAACTGACTCCTCTTTCTTATTGTATCTCAGGTTTGGTGCCCAATGTCTCCTGAGTTTTACAGGGAGTATGTGGCAATCAAAACCAAGAAGCGAATCTTACTGTATACCATGAACCCCAACAAATTCAGAGCTTGCCAGTTCCTGATCAAATTTCATGAAAGGAGGAATGACAAGATTATTGTCTTTGCTGATAATGTGTTTGCCCTAAAGGAATATGCCATTCGGCTGAACAAGTAAGAATATCTTCTCTTTGTGAGAGTGCAGAGGTGCCTGGTTTTTTTTTTTTTCCCAAGCTTTCACAAACTTGCTAGGATCTCAGGGTCTGGTTCTGCGGCCCCAGTTCTAGGGACCAGGCAAGACAGGAGTAGCTGCTTGGAGTCAAAGGTTAGAGTGTGTAGAAAAGGAAACATGGCCACCCTGAACCCAGGGAGCAGAGGCTAGAGTCATGTGGCTTTGGAGCTGGGCTCCAAAGGTGGGCATAAGTTGGCATCGGGAGTTTCAGGCTGAGTGAGCACCCTGGGGGGTAGTGAGGTCAGACTGTATGGCTAGGGACCAGGAGGCCAAAGCAGACTGGGCCAGCATCCCAGGTATGGCCTGGCATTGAGAAAGAGCTTTTTAGGAAAAACACCTAGCAGAGTCCTCACCAGCCCACAGCCCCACCCAGATGCCTGTGATTAAAGCCTACTGCAGTGACACGGTGCTGTGAGTATAGCAGAAGATAAAGCCCTGCCTGAAGAAAGGCCTGAATTTGTTTTGTGGCGGTAGGGGTGGAGAGGGGAGCATGCAGACCAGCTTCTTTTTAGCAAGCTATGATTGAATCCTCACTGTAGCCATGTAAGGTCATTTCATTGTTCCCATTTTACAGATGAGAAAACTGAGAAAGATTAAATTTCTTAAATTTCTAAAACTATAACTTTTTTCAATTTAGAAAATATTTTATTTTTATCAAGTAACATAGATTGTTATGAAAAATTGCAGTCCCTGTATGTCTTCCTACTTAAAATTCCTGTTCTCCAGAGACAGCCACTTCAACCCATTTCTCTATTTACCTTCATACTTCTAAGTACTAATTTACTTAGCAGTTTCTTGATTATTAATTATAGAAATCGCCTTTTAACTTTCTACTATAAAAGTTTAGGATTTAGGTTTCTTACACACACCGCTGCCCTCCCCCATCCTCCTAGTATGTTTGGGGTTAAGTTAGTATTCAGTGTTAAATTACTTTGACTATATGCCTTGTTCACCCCAAGGCATATAGTGTAGGATGATTACTTTTTTTTTTTTTGTAAAATTTGTTTTTTCTGGACTTAATATTGCCTTGCCATTGCTTTTGCTTGTTTTGTTATACACTTAACTATTGCTTTTCAGATCCTTCCTGCAGCTGTAAACTCCCTCTCAGGAGGGTCAGACACATTAGTTCTTTTCTTTCTTTCCCTGATGGGTTCCTACCAGCACTTCATCCTTCTGCTCTGGGACCAGGGATGCTGCTCAGCCGTAGTCCTCCTGTCAGTTCCCTGTGCCTCTCCCTGTGCTGGAGCCCTTTTCTGTATCTCCAGTCTCCTCTTTCTTGGTCACTCATTTTGAATGAGCACAGCCTCCAGTAGTTCCTGATGGAAGGTATATAGGAAGAACATTTTTAAAGACTGTTCTTGCAAATGTATTCATTCAGCCTTACACTTGATCATTAGCTAGGCTGGGCCTCAGAGTGTTAAAGGCAGGGCTCAGTCTTGTTGGGGCTTCCAGTGCAGCACTCAGAAGCCTGATGCCCTTCTGACTCCTCTCTGTATGTGATCTGTTGTAGTCATCTGTATCCTTCTCTTAGGAAGCTTTCAGGATATTTTTTTGAGATTTCCAAACAGTATGTTTAGTGTGATTTTCTTTCATTGTAATGTGCACTCATTAGACTCTTTTAATATGGAAACTCGTGTTTCAAATCTGAGAATTCCTGGTTTTTTCCTTGTTAACTCATCTTCACTGTTTTTCCTGTTCTCTCTTTTTTATTTAGAATCCCTGATGGTAAGCTGTTAGATCTTCTGAACAACTTCTCTAATTTTCTTACCTTTTTTCCTCCCTTTGTCTGCCAACCCTTCTATTGAAGCTTTTATTAATTTGCAACAGTTCTTTATTGCTAACTGTTTTTGTTCCATGCATACAGTGTCTTCTCTGAAGCTGGTACAGCTTTTAAAATTTTGTTCTGTTCCTTAACACTGTCTTTTTCTTTTTCAAGTTTTATTGTTTTGATTGTTTCACCTCTGTCTTCAGAGCCCTTCTGATTTTTCGTAATCTTTGGTTGTATTTTCTTCTTTAAGAGTCAGTCACTAGAAAGCTGATTGGCCTTTTCTATATTGTTTAGTGGGTTTGCCCACCTGTGAACCTCAGCATGGCATGATTGGGCAGGAACCTGGTGCTTCATTAAGAGATTGCCAAATGCAGTATCTCTAGGTCTTTTTTCTTGGGTAGGACATTTTCTCCAAAGAGGAATCTTCTGGTCCCCTGCATATCAGCATGTGGTGGGAGAGGGAGAAGGGGATTCCCTTCATTCTTCAATTTCAGTCTTGCCTTTGTCCTCAGCTCTGCCTGAGGTTCCTAAGTGCAGAGCCTCCTTGTGAATCTAGAAAGTAAGCCTCCAGGTTTGTGCTAGGTGGGAGGAGGATGCCTGGCTGCTGGGACTGGGGCCTCACACTGCTCCTCATCCAGATACTTTGCCAGTGCTTCTCTCTGCATTCCTGCCCCACCACCCAGCTTTTGAAGCACCTGGTGACTGTGTTCTGCAAAGAAGAGGGCTTGTATTATATACAGGACTTTCCCTCCTGTTGGCTTGGGCACCCACTTCCTCTAGTTACTAGCTCTGTCACCGTGCCTGCATCCATCTGTGTCTCAACTATCACAATGTGTTCACCCTCTGCTGTTACTTCTTCTCCTGTTCTCTTTGTTGTTGTGGGTTTGTGTCTTTTTATTTTAAGATTTTATTTATTTATTTTTAGACAGAGGGGAAGGGAGGGAAAAAGAGGGACAGAAACATCAATGTATGGCTGCCTCTCGTGCGCCTCCCCACTGGGGACCTGGCCCGTAACCCAGGCATGTGCCCTGACTGGGAATTGAACCAGTGACCTTTTTTGTTCACAGGCTGACACTCCATCCACTGAGCCACACCAGGCAGGGCTGTTTGTGTCTTCTTAATCCTTTACTGTCCACACTAGTGTCAATTTGAGAAGGGCAACAAGACAATGCTTATGTTTATTGTGTCATATTGAACATCTGTTCTCTCCTTACCACCCCTCTCCCCCATTTCAGTACTACGTCTGCATTCTTCCTGGAGCCTTCTCCAGGTGTCCTCCCTCACACCTGCATTTGAACACACCTGAGGCTTGTCTTTTGGTTGCAGCCTTCTGAGCATTTTCTGGGTCAGGGATACTCATTGGCCTGGCACTGTGGAATCTGAACATGTCTACCACAATGAAGGACGACAGCTTATAGCTCTCTTGTGGATACTGGAAAGATCATTTCAACTTGTACTTACCTTCTTTTTTGTTCATCTATCCTTTAAATGTATGAAATGCTTTTGTTTGCCTTGTTTCTTGCTTTAAAATGATCCTGTGAATCCTGGGCATTTGTTCCATTCAGTAGGTTAGGACTGATTTGGGGGACAGGGGAGTCTCCGAGCTTCTGGTTTATCCTAGCCTTAATAAGAAAGGAATAGGTGTCACTGAATTACTTCGCAGGAGAGACTGTTGGGTTAGGAGAGGTAGTAGGAAGGACGTCAACTTTGGAGTCTGACATGATGGACCTGACTCCCAGCAACTCTTCTTAATAGCTATGTGATCTCAGGGGTGTTGTTTACCCCTCTCAACCTCCTCTTTCTCTCTGTCACATGGACTACCACTACCCACCTCAGAGGATTCTTGTCCCTGGCATCTAGTCGGTATTCAACAAATGGTAGGGGTTCTTCTGAAGGATGGTCACCCTTCTGTTTCATTTCCTGTGTAGGGGAATGAATGAATCTTCAGAAACTCAGGGTTTACCATCCTGTGACAATTTTCTTCTGATGAGGAGGAAGGAGAGAAAGAACCACCTAAAAACCTGGGTATCGAGAGACAGGCTATCGAGAGCAGTGTTTTCCAGCCTTTTTCACAACATGGCACACGTAGAAAATAACACAGAAGATATGTTTGGTGTTCTGAGCACTCTTGTATAGCAGGCTTGCAGTGGTCGGGGTGACCAGAGGCCATCAACCTGGAGTATCCGTCTGTCCCAGGCCCTGCCCAGCTTCCCCATGGGCAAGAGTTTTGCTGTTCCAGGTACACCCATTACCACTTTGTGGCACAGGGTTGGGAAGCGTTGTGTGGAGGATCAAAAATTGTGCTTTCTGTGCCTTCCATGGGCACTGCCCTGGGATGGTGAGTGGGCCTGGGTGGTGGAACATTTACACTTGGGTTTACTTCCTCAGACTCTTGCCCCTCAATTACGTGTACCTTGGAAGTATGAAACCTGTCTTTTACAGTTCTGAGGGCTGTTGGCAGGAACGGATGGATTTTTTTCAACATGGTATCCAGCTCAGCGTTTACTGTGGGTGGGACCTATATATCTGGTAGCTGCCCTTGTCATTATCATCATCATCATCACCACCACCATACTAAAGCTACAGAGACTAGGTCGGAGGAATGGCATTGCCAGATCACAAGAGGTGATAGATGACCACTGAGTCTGTCAGATAGGCTTGTGCCCTTTGGCTGAGAGCTGGGAATTAAATAGAAGAATTTTAAACATAGTATTATAGGAGGTCAGAAGGGAAAAGCTTAGAGGTGGCTCTTTGCTCCTTCCTGCCCCTTTCTTGGAGAATGCTTGTGTCATTAGGAAACAGTCGTTTCCAAACAACAATGTTTCCTTTTCTGCCCCATTGTGCTTCATGAAATCCATGGGATTCTCTTTGTATAGACACTAAGCTTAGGGCTAGGGACCTTAGTCCAAAAACCAAGGAAAAATTAAAGGAGGAAATCCCAAAGAGAATGGTACCTTGAACCTCAGTTCAATGGGGAAGAGAGAAAGTATGTGTGTGTATTTTGGAAGAGGAGTACGGAGGGTGTATTGCCACTCATTTTTATGGTTCTCCTCCTGATACTCATGAATGATGGGGCTTCCTGGGAAAGAGTCCTTTGCAGGAGCTCCTACTCTGATGTGCTTTCAAGAAAATTGAGAAATGATTCTGTGGTCTTCCTAATACAGCTTTGTTTTTCTCTAGACCCTATATCTATGGTCCTACATCTCAGGGAGAAAGGATGCAGATTCTCCAGAATTTCAAGCACAACCCCAAAATCAACACCATCTTCATATCCAAGGTCTGTGTGACATGCACGGTGGTGATAAGGTCCCAGCAATCTTCAGGCTTAGGGGTGGGGAGCAGTGAATTGGTGTTTGTCGAAGGAACATCATTTATCAGTTTTCATTTCCACGTGTCTGGGTAGTAGAAGAAACAGATACAGGGATTTATGTATTATGTATAACCTGTGCAGTCCTTTTGCTTGACAAGTTTTTCCTGCCTCTTTTTGGGATGCAGGAATTTTAAGCTGTATTTTCTTTATAAAAGAGAAAAAAGTTCGTCACCTACTCTGACAAAAGTAGGCATTTGAATGAAATTCTCTTTGTGGAGTTGGAGAGGTCTGTGGGTCACTGGCAGCCTGTGTCCTGACTCCTGCTGTGCCTTGGTGATGGGTGGTGAATGTAAACAATGCAAAGTCATGTACACCCAAGTTGGTGGTGGTTTTAATTTGCAGTTAGAAGCTCTGGCCCAACTGTTCAGAACAGTCAATGAGATTAGGATAGACCTAGAGCCCAAAAGAAGTAATAATTACCTATAAAGTGAATATGACTAGGTCCATAAGTACCAAACTTTGATGTTTATGTGGGAATTTAGATGGTTGGAAGCCCCAAACTAAGGCAGCTTACCCTAAGTCAGAATCCAGCCCAGTGAAAGCAAGAGACACCCACTAAATCACATGTCTAACACGTGCTGCTGGTTTTAATGGCCTCTATTTAAGAGTGTGGATGGCTTTAGGCAGACCTATTTGTGTAGCAAAAAGTAAGAATAATTGTGTATAGAAAGTCTCTGTTGATAGGGCCCTCTTGTCTTTGGGCCCCTAGCAGCCCACACTGGGAATGTGGCTGAGACAGATGGTGGAGACTGTGGAGATTATTTTCTGAAGTACAGCTCTCAGGAGAATTCACTCTCGTTCCTAGAAGCCTGCCTGCATCTGAAAGACCCCAGCACAGAGAAGAAGAGGACAGTGATTGTTTTTCTTAATTACCTACAGAGCTTCTTTAAATTTGAGACCAGTTGATTTTTTTCTCTTTCTGTCTCATATACAAAAACATTCCCAGACACACAGCTGCTTTATTTCTATAGGTGGGTGACACATCATTTGATCTGCCAGAAGCAAACGTTCTCATTCAGATTTCATCTCATGGTGGCTCCCGACGGCAGGAGGCCCAGAGACTAGGGCGAGTGCTGCGAGCCAAAAAAGGTAAAGGTGGTCTTTCACCTTCTTCTCTGGGGAGTCTCTCCTTTCAAACTACCTTGGATAGGAAGAGGGTAGCTGCTGGTGTGTTTGTGATGGTGAACTTGTGCTCCTGGACTAGGTATACTCTGAGGGAGGCAGTCCCAAAGTAGGACCAAGATCTTCTTGGCCCTTATTTCTCATGCCTTGAGGGTGGATGTGTGGGTGTTTCCAATGGCAGCTGCCTGGAACTCACACAGATGCCCTCTAAGCTGAGCTCTTATATTGGTAGATAGTAAGAGGAGCTAGGCAGCAGTCTGTATCATGTAAACATAGAAGGGAGAAAGCACAGTTGGGTCACCAGTGCAAGTGTGAGAGCTGGAACTTGTCCCCTGAACCTCAAGTTAGGAGTAAGGGGAGGGCCTAGGGAGCAGCTCGAGCAGCCACAAGTGTATGCCTTCCTTGTAACCTGTGAATTGTGGTGCCCTAAGTTGCTGCTTGCATCAAGGGCATCAGAAGCTCAGTAAATGAAGAAGCAAAAGTCATGGGTACTCTGCCTGTTAACTGTGAAAAAAAACCAACTTAGGTTTCTTTTTTTTTTTAAAGATTTTATTTATTAATTTTTAGGGAGATGGGAAGGGAGGGAGAAGGAGAGGGAGAGAGACATTGATGTGAGAGAGAAACATTGATTAGTTGCTCTACGCCCCTAACTGGGAACCTGGACAGCAACCCAGGCACGTGCCCTGGCCGGAAATTGAACTGGCAACCTTTTGGTTTGCAGGCCGGCACTCAGTCCACTGAGCCACACCAGCCAAGGCACAGAAAAAAGCTTAGATTTCATTTACAGGCACAGTAGGGACTGACATTGCTGTTCAGACATGGCATCCTCCTGGGACCAGGCAGGACCTAAGACAAGTTCACAGACCCTGTCCTCAAGGAGTTCACTTAGCTTAGGAGGCATCTGAACTGGTAAGATGTTTGAAAATGACAACATTAGTGGGCACGTGTTAGAATTGTACTGTATTTGGTTATGTTTAAGAAGCAGCTAATTGACTATGTTTAAAGTGGAGAAGAGGGCACATTAAAATAGCAAGCATGGACTTGGGCACCAGACCAATTGTGGGACCTGGGCAATAATTTGCCCCTCTGAGCCTTGATGTCCCATCTAAAGTAGGAGTGACAATCCTATCTTGTAGGACTGTTATGAGGAATGAGACTTACATTACAGAATATAGTAGGCCGCTGGATCAATTGTAGCTTTTATGAAACTGACAAGCATATATAACTCGAGTAGCATTTGTGAAAGTAATTCATTACTTTCTGTATTCTTCACCAAAAGAAGAAATTGTTTACACACACACATACACACAATTTGAAAACTCCTTTGAATTAGATTTAGAATTTTGTTTTAAAATACTATTTGACTTGTCTTGACCAGTGTGTTTCAGTTGGTTGGGTGTCGTCTTGCGAAGCAAAAGGTCACAGGTAATTCCTGGTCAGAGCACATGGCTGGGTTGCATGTTCGGTCCCTGGTCGGGGCACGTATGAGAGCCACCTGATCAATGTTTCTCTCTCACATCGATGTTTCTCTCCCTCCCTTTTTGCCTCCCTTCCCCTCTCTCTAAAAATAAATAAAAAATTCTTAAAAAGGGTGGGGTGGCAACCCTTATGCCTGCTGTTGGTATAATTATAAATTAGTACAGCCACTATGGGAAACAGTATGAAGAATCCTCAAAAAATTAAAAGATGGAAGTACCATATGATCCATTAATTCCACTTCTGGATATATATCTGACAGAATTGAAATCAGTAGGTGAGAGAAAACTGCAGCCCAAGTTAACTGCAGCCTTATTTACAATAGCGAAGACATGGTAACAATCTAAGTGCCTTGACATATGAATGTATAAAGAGAACGTGGTGTATGTATATTAGAAGACTGTTTAGCCATAAAATAAGAAGGAAATCCTGCCATTTGTAACAACATGGATGGACCTTGAGGGCATCCTCAAGTGAAGTGAGTGAAGTAAGTCATATACTATATGATCCCACTTATGTGTGAAATACAAAAAAAAAACCCAAACTGAACTCATAAAATAGAATTTAAGTTTGTGGTTACTAGAGGCATTGGATGAAGGTGTTCAGAAAGGTTAAACTTCCAGTTATAAGATAAATAATTACTCGGTGTGTAATGTACAATATGATGACTGCAGTTGTAAAAAGAAAGATATAAATGGAGCCACTTTAAAATGGAGCTGGAGCTGTCATCCTAGAGGAACTGTCTTGCGTGTCTTTTCAAAGCTTTGGATGTTAAAACAGGGCAAAATAACCTTTGGACTGGTCTTAAAGCAACCTTATGTCCCCAAAAAACTTTTTTCAAAGATAACAAGAAAGCAGATACGATGACTCCTGGACTGAAAATTAAAAACATTATTTAGATTAACATCCCTATATTATGTTATTTGCACCTGTAGAAAGGTCTTCCTTCTATTGGTGTAATGGTTCCCCTTCCCTTTTTCATAAACACCCATTGCTTTACTCTTCTAATGCGAGTAGTATTTGGGCTTCTACCTGAATCAGTACTTCCTGAAAAGCTTTTCTTTTTGATTTTAAATAAATGCTTATTGCCTGTCTCATTGGCCTTTTATTTTTAGGTGGACATAGTTAATGCTGCTATATAGTATATTTGAAAATTGCTAAGAGTAAATCCTAAAAGATTTTCTTGCAAGGAAAAACATTTTTTGTATTAGTAAAAAATGATGGATGTTAACCAAATTTATTGTGGTAATTATTTTATAATATATGTAAGTCAAATGATGCTGTCTGTGCACCTTAAACTTATACAGTCTGTATGTCAATTTTATATCAATAAAACTGAAAGAAAAAAAAAACTATTTGAGGTAGGTATTTGGCCCCTTTGCATCTATAAGTTCTTACAAGACAAGGAAACAATTGATTTCAGAAGCAATATACCAATACTTAACCTACTGGCATTTGAACTGTGAAACATAAATGTTTAGATTTTCCTGAAAGATCAGGTTTTATAGGCTACAGTATTTTCTGTCCTAGATTCTGTGTTAATTCTGTTCTGGGTTTTCCCACAGAGCGTTTTTTTTTTTAGCAGCTTTTTTGAGATACAATTCACATACTATACAATTGATCTATTTCAAGTGTATAATTCAGTGGTTTTTAGTATATTCACAAAGTTGCATAATTATCGCCACAATCTGTATTTAGAATATTATTATCGCCCTCAAAAGAAATCCTTTCCCTTTACCAGTAATTCCTCATTTTTTATTGCTGAATGATGTTCCATTGTATGGACATACCACATTTTATTTATCCATTTATCTGATAAATAATCTGGTAAAAGGATATTTGGACTATTTCTACTTTTTTGGCTCACAGAATATACTATGAAATTTATGTGCAAGTTTTATGTGGACATATGTTTTCAGTTCTCTTGGCTATGTATCTAGGAGTAGAATCATGTAGTTACTATGGTTAACATTTTAATAAACCTCCAGACTGTTTACGAAGTGGCTATACCATTATGTTCTCACTAGCAGTGTACAAGGGTTCCATCCTCTCCACATCCTTGACAACAACTGTAATCTGTCTTTTAAAAATTTTAGCTATATTAGTGTGTGATCTCATTGTGGTTATGATTTGTGTTTCCCGATGACTAATGATGTTGAGCATCTTTTCAAGTGCTGGTTGGCCATTTGTATATTCTCTTTAGAGAAGTGTCTGTTCTGATCCTGGACCCTTTTTGTAATTGAGTTGTATTTTCATTATTGAGTTGTAATAGTTCTTTATATAACCTAGATACAAATTCCTTATCGGGTATATGTTTTGTAAATATTTTTTCCCATTATGTGTTTTCTTTTTCCAATTTTTTTGGTGGTGTTCTTTGAAGCACAAAAGTTTTTAATTTTGATGAAGTCCCCATACAAAATCAGGGCAATCAACTCCTGACTCCAAAGCTCTCCCACTGCATTACTTGCTTCTGAGCCCTGGAACCTTAGTTCCTGCATTCTCATGGCTAATGTTATCCTTTTTCCTGCCCTCTCCCCAGGAATGGTTGCAGAGGAGTACAATGCCTTCTTCTACTCACTGGTATCTCAGGACACACAGGAAATGGCTTATTCAACCAAGCGGCAGAGATTCTTGGTAGATCAGGGTTACAGCTTTAAGGTATGTTTCCGTTTGGTCTCAGGTCATAGTAGGACCACGGCTTTTTTTGTACTTAGGCCTCCAGGAAAAGTGGGGCCATGGTTAGTACCAGCATGGGACAGAGCTCAGGCAGACACAGAGCATTAGGGGACTGGAGGCTCTGCCTGCTGCAGACTCCCTTTGTCTTTGCCTGAATTGCAGGGTCTGTGATGGAAAACATTGTGCAGGATCCCCTCATTCCCCCAGCTTCCCACGGTGAATGGTCAAAGAATGGGACCTTTGAAGCAAAGGGCTGGAATCTGCTTATTAACATTTTACAGTTGTCTTGTGCAAAAAACATTAGATGTTGGTGGGGAAATATGTAAGGCTAGCAGGACTTAAGGTACCCACAAACTGTGGCCCTCAGTGTGTTAGTGTGAAACCCTGGGATTACTTTCTTAAGAGGTACCACTCCTGGTGGCCTGGACAGCTCTTCTCATAGTCAGCTGGTGAGTCTGGGCCTTAGGGGGCCTCATAGACACGACAGCCATCCAGTGTACTACAAATCAGTTATTTGCATAACTTGGAAAATTCTAAAGCTTTGGCTTTCACTTGCTGAGGCATTTTCTTTCCTGCAAACACAAATAGTAGATTTATATCAGGATTTAGTGTCCTAATGGGTTTTTATTTGTAGGGTTGGATGGAAGATGCTGGATCAAGGGGACTAAAGGGACCTCACTAGAACTTGGGTGTATAGGTTCCCAGGTTCTTGATTTGAGAAAGACTATAGGCTGACTTATACAGATACTTTAGTGAGGGATCCTATTATTACCAGTAGACAAGAGGATAAGGTTATCTGACACCTCCTCTTTTAGCCAGAGACAGTGACACTTTTGAGACTTGTTATGTTGGGCTGGAGGACAGGACTCTTGGGACAGGTTTTTGAAAGATTTGCATCATGACCTTTTTATATATCTGTAAGTGTGCACTGTGGACAGCATTCATGACTCTTGATCCCTGGGAGAGTGGTAGGGTGGGAGAAGCACTGAGTTAGGAAGTGCTGTGAGTTCTTGGAAGGGTGAGATTGACAGAAAGGCACCTGACGTACGGTTTCTGTGTTGGTGGCAGCTGTCTTCATCTTTTTCACTTTTTGTGCTGTGGCTGGGAGCAGCCGGGTCACAGTTCCCAGAATCATGACTCTGGAGGGGGGTGGCCAGGCCAGGGCAGAGGTGTCCCGTATCTGTAATCCAGATCTGGCCACCAGAAGGGCTGAGCCTGTTACTTGCTTTAGGAATTTTCTTTTAATTAAAATTATGAGAAGAATTGGAGGAAAAAAAGTTCCCTTTACATAAATCAGTCTAAGCTTATTGCAGAGCTAGGTAGGCCTTGTAGTAAGTTACCTCCAAAGAAATGAAAACCAAATCTCTCTATCAGGCTGTCATCTTGCTCTTTTAGGAAAAATCTTGTAAATCCATTCTTGACATTTTGTTTTTTGAAAGTGCTCCCCCTGCTGGAAACCCTGGGTCCAGGCCAGGAGGTTGAAGGCCTTCTCAGGGGCAGCAGGCTGTGCCTTTCAGTCTCTGGTCCCTTTTGTTACCTGGTGCAAGATGTTTCAACATCGCCAAGATCCCTGTTGATCTTTTGTAAGGGATCATTTAGCTGTTATGCATTGGGAGCAGATTTCTCTGGAATTTTCTTAACCTCTCCTGCCTTGCAGTCATTGATTGCACTCCTATTGAAGGTGACTGCTAAAGCTGGTCTCTGGAGTATCCCGAGGAGCTCTCCACTGTTAGCCACCTATGCCGCTGGTCAAGGGAAGTGACCAGAGCAAGTGAACCCAAGAGAAAGCGGTAGGGAAGGGGAGGGGAGGGAAAGCAAAGGGAGTGTGTCGCCTGCTGGTTCTGGCCTTACAGGTGATCACAAAGCTTGCTGGCATGGAAGAGGAAGAGCTGGCATTTTCAACGAAAGAAGAACAGCAGCAGCTCTTGCAAAAAGTCCTGGCAGCCACTGACCTGGATGCTGAGGAAGAGGTGGTGGCAGGAGAGTCTGGCTTCAGATCCAGTCAGGTGAGCATTAGGCCAGAGTTGCTCAAGAAACCAGACGGATGCAGCGAGCTAAGGAGCAGGATTTATTAGTGGGGAATAAGAGGGAAAGTGGAGCCAACCAAGGGAGGTTAAGACTCACTTGGTTGTTCTTAGGGCAGGGTTTTTAAGCGCAAAAACCCGCAAAGGGTAACTGGTTGGGGTGTCAGAGTCTGATTGGCTAGAGCTGGTTGCTGGGTGCTATTTCTGCTGACCATTGTTCTTGATACATCTTGTCAGGCTCAAGTTAAAGCTGCATCCTGTTGTGCTGGATAGGCCGACCCCAGACCCTAAACTTAGCCGGGCATCTGTTTGTCCTGGGTAGGGTCTGCAGGCAGCTTCCCACGGTTTTCCATGGTGCCATTTTGTCGCCTGGTGATTTGCCATTCCTCCTAGGCCTGCCTAGGTCTGTCAGTGAGTGTGTGTGTGAGGCTCCTGAAGGACAAAGTTCTTAGACTTACGCATGCACAGTTGTGCGTATGAGCCTGTGCAGTCTTCTAAAAAACTTATAGAGAAGAGAATACTAACAACCCATTAAGCTATTGGTGTGTATCTTTCCTTCTGTACATGCTGTTTTACATGGCTGAGCCCACAGTGGCTGTAATTGCTCTTGCTCTACCAGTGTTAGTATTTTTATGTTGAAGCCTAGGATGGCAGACATGACCTCAGGCTCTTACTAGGGTAGCTGTAGAAAGGAGTGTGATGGGCCTGGGGCTGCCACTCTTGGCCTTGGGCAAGTCACTTCATCTCTGGTTTCCTCCCTAGTCCCTAGCTGAGCCTCCAGCCTATAAAATGGATCTAAGGATCAACTCATTTTGTAGTTTCAATAATTATTTTGAAAAAAGTTTAGAGTTTTCTGAAAGTACTCAACTTTTTATTCTGCACATACTTTCTGAATGCCCACTATGTGTCAGGCATGGCATAATTAACAAAAGTATCATTATGGGGAATCCTTAATCAGGCCCTCCAAGGAGAGAAGCATAGTTTGGTGGTTTTGAAAGTAAATTGGTATTAGAGCCAAAAGGAGAGTAATGACTAGAACAAGGAAAGAGAGAAGCAACATCACCAGGAAAGGTGCTGCCCTCCCTACAGCCAGAGACCTTGCTCCCCTCAGACCTGGGATTCAGGGACTGGCTCTCTGGCACTCTCCATGGAGACCCCAGGGAAACTCCTTGCTTCTGACCACATCATGGGCAACTTTGGGTCAGTCCTACCTCACAGTGGTTCCCCTGAGGCCAGGCTGTTACAGGCATTACTTCAGGGCCCATCTGTGTGTATGGTTGCCATCTGGTCCCTGTGGGTGCCAGACTCTGGGACACACCCCAGACTTGAATGTTTTCTGTTCATAGCACCTATGTCTAGGCAGGTGTGGTTATCCCTATCTAACATGACATCATTGAGGTGCGGGCATTCAGTATTTGCTCAAGGTCACCCAAGGAGATGCAAAGATAAGATTCAAGCCTAGGATTTCTGGTTTTCCGCTTGATTCAAAGCCTTGTGGTCGAGTCTTGGGAAATTTTGAGGGACTTCCGTCCTCACTGTTAAAAAATTCTCTTCAAAAATTGTCATTAAGAGAGGTAGTGTAGCATTACGTTTAAGTATAGGGTAGCTGAAGCCAGACTGCCTGTGTTCAAGTCCCATCTCTTTAAGAGCTGTATAATCTTACACACGTTACTTGCCCTGTCTGTGCTTCAGTTTCCTCTTCTATGAAGTGGAGATTACAGTGTTTGTGAGGATTAGATGAGTTAATACATGTAAGTGTGTGTACTGCTTAGAACGATGCCTGAGACATGGTAAGTGATCAATAAATGTTATTTAAATATCATAAAATTTGTTAAATTTAAAAAATTTATGAAATTTATTATAAATGTTACAAAAGGAGTGTCTTTCCCCTTGGAAACTGACAGTGGGCTGGGTCCCCCACAGGTATCTCGGCGCTTTGGCACAATGAGCTCCATGTCTGGGGCCGATGACACCGTGTACATGGAGTACCACTCAGCGCGGAGCAAGGCTTCTGCCAAGCATGTACATCCCCTTTTCAAGCGCTTCCGGAAATGACGCTCATGGAGCTACGTAGACTAATCATGTTCTCCCTCCAGCATTGGCCAAAGTGATGCTATGTTGAAGAAAATATATCAAGAATTTGGTTCTGTCTCCATGGATTATCCAGAGTTTAAAAAAGTAGTGGGGGTCTGTCTATACTTCATTGCTCTTCTCAGACCACTTTTCAAACTTGTTGGGGAGTGGTCATTCCTGTATATAAAAATTTGTAGTATTTAAGATGTGTTTATCCTACTGTTTTCCTGAATAAACAAATGGACAGTTTAACCACTTTTCATTATAGATGCCCTTCTTCCTTGTCATAGGCATGCTTCATGACTCTGTGACAACCCCCCAAGTCCACACTTGGTAGCAGGCAGAGTGAGGTGGAGCCCATTCTGAGGGAGCTACTGGGGTGACGAGAAGAGACTTGCTACTTGGTGTTGAAGTGTTGACAGTGGATAGGCCCTGGTAGCTGGGGATAGGGTGTGGTCCAGGCAGAGGGAAGAGCTTGAAACAGTTTGCAGTGCTACCTGTTCCTGTTTATCTCAGGTGCATTCAACAGAGGGAATCCACAGTGTGTAGGTCCTCTAGATCACCTGAAGGCCATCACCTCCTTAGGAAGCCACAGTGCACATAGCTCCTGATGGTTGATATTCTCTAAGAGGAAGACCTCTATTTCTCCCCCAAATACATTTCTGATATTCCTGGGAGGCTGGATTCCTCTCCTAATAGGAGCTTATTACCCTTGAGTCTTTAGTAGCTAGTTCCTTTATTCTGAAAAAAATGTCTTTGGACTTTTTTTCTCCTGTTCTGGAATGAAAGAAAGGGTGTTAAGAAAAAGACAAGGTAGAATTGCTCCCTGAAGTAAAGGCACACACAAGCATAGATCATGAAGGAAAACTTATTTTGAGGTAGAGGCTCATTGTAATGGGAAATAGCATTCACACCTGGGGAGTATTGAAAGCCTGTGGTCAGTAAGGCTTTAAATTTGGAGTCCCAGCCTATCCCGTAGCTGTGCATCAGCCTTCTACTTCCCAGTGGTTAGTGCTTTCACTCCTGTCCAGTTCCACGAAGCAGCGACATGGCAGCCCTGGGGAGGTGACGGTGTCTACTGTGTAGCAGGAGTGCTTTGAAGCAATATCTACCTTTCCCGAATTCTACTTCTCTGAGCTGACCTTTTGGGGACACAACACACTCTTACAGTCTGGCCAGCAGTTGGTGCTGACATGCAGCTGGGCACTTTGTCAGTGCAAACCCCAGAAGTGGCCCTGAACAGCCAGACCTGAGGCCTGTGCCCAGGCACGTAAGTGCTAAGGCCTGCAGACCTGCATGTCACTTCTTAGTGGGCTGGCACCTGCTGTTTTTTTTACCCTAGCCTCTCTCCTGGCGTGCTGAATTTTAAGTGAAACTTGTGGTCTTTTGCATTCTGGAAGGCCTTACTGCAAAGAACCACCCTTCACATCCAACTTAGGGAAGAGTCATGGATGCCCAGGTGATTGATTACCGACGATGAGGCCAGACATAGACCTTCCAAATACCAGTTCTTTGCCTCAAATGATTAGTGGAATTGCTTTTCCCCAATGTTCAATAGGAGCAAAATGCTTGTTACCCAATCTTGGTTAAGATTCTCTCCTTTTCACCTGGCCCTTGGATTTTGGCTTACCTTTACCTTTGGCTTACCCCTCCTGAGAACAGGCTAGACTCAGGGTCAAACATTGCCCGATTTCTGCCTGACCGTACCACTCTCATTCATCCTGCTTCCCAACACCCTGTTTCTACTTTTTTTCCCCTCACCATAAAGGAAAAACTTTTGTCTAACCCTTTAGACACAGATCTTATGGTCAGCACATTCTCCCTATTGCGTTAACTGTCCCCTACCCCCTTTGAAATAATTCTTTCAAATAGTCTCTTTACCAAGTCTGGATTTGTTTTTTGTTTGACACCATGAAACAAATCCCTATTCTTTAAAAGTAAGTTAGGAGACTACCCCCAGGAAGCCTAACTCCTACCACTAATAGTATCCTCTACTGTGCTATGTCCTTTATGCTTTCTTTGTTTTGTTTTATTTTCACATGGGTATCTTATTAGTCTGAGTTCTGTGTGTACCCCAATATCTGGCGTACAGTAGGTACCCATTGACTCTTGAATTGGGCACACTTTTCAAAGCTTATGGATTTAAAAGAAGTAAAATAAACTTGTCTTTATTTCTTGAGGAAAGTTATGAGTGAACTCTATCTTGTTTTCCTCCTTCCTTTTCCTTGAGTCAGCCCTTACACCCCATGGCAGTGGAATTTGCAAGGACAAAATGCCAAAATAGGAGAGCCGCACAAAGAACTGTAGACAGGTGCCTTAGGGTCTCTCTACCCTTCCACTGAGCACTGGTTAGCACATGTGCATACGGAAGCTACATGAAAGGATTAGGGAGAGCTTACCCGGGCCCTCAACTATTCCTGTTTCCACCAGCCAGAGTGGAAAAACTTCATCATTCATAAGGCATCTGATCGAATTTTCAGTGAGTTGTTGCCTCAGTATTGTGTAAAGTTAGATAGACTTCAGCTAATTCTGCATCCGTTCTGTTGAACAAAGTTTAAAAGCAACACCTGAAAGGATCAAACTATTTCCAAGTATCTTAGAACATCCCAGAAAAAAAAAAAAAGCAAGTTATTGTGCCACAAAACTATATAGCAACTGTACAGTAACCGTGTCTGACATCCAATCAGAGATCACCAGGCAAACAAAGGGCCTGAAAAATAGTATTCATAATGAAAATGAAAATAAAATGGACCCACAAATGACCCAGATGATAGAATTAGTACACAGGGCATTAAAGCTGTAACTGTATTCCGTATGTTCACAAAGCTGGGGAAAGATTTTGCGTGTTAAGTTGATGTAAATGATAACAAAAATGATCTGTATCAAACTTCTAGAGACGAAAACTGCATTGTCTAAAATGAAAAGTATACCTTGTGGGTTGTTTTGGCAGATTCTGACATGGGTTCCAGTTATCCCTTCTGGTATTCAGGCCTTTGTGGATTCACCTCCCTTAGTGTGAGGCAGAAGTACAGATTTGCTTCTGTTGGATAAAATCCATTGAAAGTGATGGGATGTTTAAGATTAGGTTACAAAAGACTGACTGCAACTGGTTTCCACACTGTTTCATTTGCCTGCTCTGACAAAGCAATCTGCCCTGGGGAGAGGCCCACTTGGCAAACTGACAAGGACCTCAGTCCAATAGCCTATGGTGGGCTGAATCCTGCCAACAACTGCAAGTGAGCTTGGAAACCGGTACTTGCCCCCAGTAAGGTGGACATGACTACAGCCCTAACCTACTTTGATTGCAGTCTGTGAGATACCCTGAACCAGAGGACCCAGATGAGGACCTGGATTCCTGATGCACAGAAAGTGTAAGATAATAAATGTTATTTTAAGCTACAGAATTTTAAATGTTTTGAATTTTTTTTAATTAAAAATTTTCTTATTTACATTTTTTAAAGGAATTTATTGCTAAATTCTATAAATGGATAGTGGTCATGGTTGTACATGATTACACAGCAAAAGATAACTACATATTTTGGTACCAAGAGTGAGATGCTGTTGTAACAAATACCCCAAAATGTGGGAATGGATTTGGAACTAGGAAGAGGTTGGATTTCTTTTTTCTTTTTCTAAAAAATGTTTTTAAAAAGGTTTTATTTATTTATTTTTAGACAAGGAGGAAAGGAGGAAGAAAGGGAGAGAAACATCAATGTGTGGTTGCCTCTCATGTGTCCCCTTCTGGGGACCTGGCCCACAACCCAGGTATGTGCCCTGACTGGGAATCGAGTCAGTGAAGCTTTGGTTTGCAGGCTGGCACCCATTCCACAGAGCCACATCAGCCAGCGCTGGAAAGATTTCTTTTGTAGTTTTATTTTATTTTTAAGATTTATAGGGGTAACATTGGTTGATGATAACATAAATTTTAGGTATACAACTTTGTAATACAACTGTATGCTCTATTGTGTGCTCACTACCTGAAGACTTGTCTTCCTCTGTCACCGTATATTTGACCCCATTACCCTGTTCATCCTCCCTCTACCCACCATCTTTCCTTGTGGTAACCAACATACTGTTGTCTGTATCTGTAAGCTTGATTTTTTTGTTTTTTTGTTCATTTGTTGCTTTTTTATATCCCACATCTGAGTGAAATCATACGGTTCTTGCCCTTTTACATCTAACTTATTTAGCATTATATTCTCAAGATCCATCCATGTTGTTGCCAATGGCAATATTTCCCCTTTTTATGGCTGAGTAGTATTTCATTATATATTTGTACCACATATTCTTTATCCAATCATAAGTTGAAAGGCACTTAGATTGTTTCTGTGCATTGCCTATTGTGAATGATGCTCCAGTGAACATATGTCTTTATAAATGATTGTTGTAAAAATCTTTAGGTATATACCTAGAAGAGGGATTTCTGGGTCATATGGTAGCTCTATTCTTAATTTTTTGATGAACCTGTATACTGTTTTCCATACTAGCTGCACCAATTTACATTCCCACCAACACTGGGAAGGTTCATTTTTCTCCACATCCTCTATAACACTTACTTCTTTTCTTCTTGATAATAAACATTCTAACAGTTGTGAGGTAGTTTTGGGGTGCTCTGTCCACAGAGATCCCTGCTGCCGTGGGTGAGAATAGGTCTACAAACACATGATCTGCTTGGGGAGGAAAGGCTGACCAGTCTCAGAGAAGAAAGGTCTTGAGCCTCACTTTCAATGGACTTTTATTGGGTTAGCTTGCATAGGGATGCATATCAGAGAAAGGAGGTATGGTTTATAGATAACATTTCTGGGGTCACGGGGGTCCTTTTGAGTCAGGGTCTGGTAGACAAGGTGATGCCAATCGGCTGTACAACCTTGGGAAACAAACTTATTTTGTGCTTGTACCCTTAACATTTAAATTGAGGACATTCTTAGCAAAGCAGGTTTCACAGGATTTTATGCATTCTTTCTCAGGTCTGATTGCTCCTGGAAACTGCCAGTTCTGGCACAGGGCTGCATCCCACTTTGGCATTGTTTCAGGCCTGAATCAGGCGGGGGAAGCAAGGCAGCCAAGAGATTGGGAGACTTTTTACAGATAGAATGAGGACTCAGGATATGATGAAGCCAGGGGGTGAAGATCTTTAGTCCCTCCTCCACAATCCCCTAAGTCCTTCCCTGATGGCCCCTGTGTGACTGTGCCTGTCTTAGGTTGTTCCTTCCCTGAGAAATCTTACCCATCATTGACTATCCAGCCATCCTCCAGGGGCCATGCAGGGTGAAGTAAAGGGGGCAGAGGCTGCGCCCCTGCCAGGAGGGTAAGTTTTGTCTCCTTAGTGGCTTATGGTCCCAAGGTCCCCTAGCCATGAGGCCTTTTCGTCTGTCAGTGGGGTTACAGCTCCTGAAACCAGGAAGGATGGCTCCCAACAACGTGGTATCTCATTGTGGTTTTAATTTTCATTTTCCCTATAGTGATGTTGACTGTCTCCTAGTATAACTGTTGGCCATTTGTATTTCTTCCTTGGAAAATCGTCTGCCCATTCAGGTCCTCTGCCCATTTTTTAATCAGATTTTTTTATTGTTGTTGAGTTGTATGAGTTCTTTATGTGTTTTGGATATTAGCCCTTGATCAGAGGTATCATTTGCAAATACCTTCTCCCATTCATTTTGTTGCCTTTTTCTTTCTTGATAGTTTCTTTTGCTGCGCAGTAGCTTTTTAGTTTTATGTAGTCTCATTCATTTATTTTTTTTCTTTTACCTCCTTTGTCTTTGGGGTCATAAGTGTAGTGCCAAGACAAAGGTCCATAAGTTTAGTGCCTATGTTTTCTTCTGTATATTTTATTGTTTCATGTCTTATATATTCAAATCTTTAATCCATTTTCAGTTGTTCTTTGTGAATAGTGTCAAATAGCAGTCTAGTTTTGTTCTTTTGCATCTGGCTTTCCAGTTTTACCACCACCATTTACTAAGGAAACATTTCTTTCTCCATTGTATATTTTTGGCTCCTTTGTTGAAAATTAGTTGCTCAAATATATGTGGGTTTATTTCTGGGCTCTCAATTCTGTCCCATAGGTTGCGTGTCTGTTCTTCAGCTAGTACCATACTGTTTTGATTATTGTAGGCTTTGTAGTGTAGTTGGAAGTCAGTGAGTGTGATACCTTTGGCTTTATTCCTTTTTTTTTTTTTTTTTTCCTAAATCAGGATTGCTTTGGCTATTTAGGATCTTTTGTTTTTCCGTACAAATCTGAGGGTTTTTTTGTTCTATTTCTGTGAAAAAATGCCATTGGAATTTTGAAGGGGATTGCATTAAATTTGTACCTATTGCTTTAGATAATATGGCTATTTTATTTTTATTTTTATTTTGCTGGGTTTTTTTTATTGTTGTTCAAATAAAGTTGTATTCATTTCCACCCCACCATTCCCCCACTGTCCCACCCATGCCTGCCTCCCACCCTTGAACCTACCTCCTTGGCTTTGTCCATGCATCCTTTATACATGATCCTATGGCCCTTTCCCTATTATGCCCTATTAAACCTCTCCCCCTTCCTAGCTGTTTACTATCAGTTTGTTCTTTATTTCAATGTCTGGTTGTATTTTGCTTGCTTGTTTGTTTTGGTGATTAGCTTCCACTTATAGGTGAGATCATATGGTATTTTTCTTTCACCACCTGGCTTATTTCACTTAGCATAATGCTCTCCAGATACATCCATGCTGTTGCAAAGGGTAGGAGCTCCTTCTTTCTTTCTGCTGTGTAGCATTCCATTGTGTAAATGTACCACAGTTCTAAGATCCACTCATTTACTGCTGGGCACTTAGGTTGCTTCCAGCACTTGGCTATTGTAAATTGTGCTGCTCTGAACATTGGGGTGCATAAGTCCTTTTGGATTGGTGTTTCAGGGTTCTTAGGATATAATCCCAGCAGTGGAATTACTGGGCCAAAAGGCATTTTCATTTTTAGTTTTCTGAAGAAATTCCATGCTGTTTTCCACAGCGGCTGTACCAGTCTTCTTTCCCACTAACAGAGCACTAGGGTTCCCTTTTCTCCACATCCTCTCTAACAGTTGTTTGTTGATTTGTTTATGATGGCCATTCTGACCTGTGTGAAGTGGTATCTCATTGTGGTTTTAATTTGCATCTCTAATGGCCAGTGATGCTGAGCATCTTCTCATATGTCTCTGGGCCCTCTGTATGTCCTCCTTGGAGAAGTGTCTGTTCAGGTACTTTGCCCATTTTTTAATTGGGTTTTTTGTCTTCCTAGAGTAGAGTCATGTGAATTCTTTATGTATTTTGGAGATCAAACCCTTGTCCAAGGTATCATTTGCAAATATGTTTTCCTGTATGGTTGGTTCTCTTTTCATTTTAATGCTGTTTTCTTCAGCCATGCAGGAGCTTTTGAGATCCCATTTATTTATTCTTTCATTTCTGTCCCTTGCTCTAGGAGACATATTGATGAAAATACTACTGCGTGGAATATCTGAGATTTTCCTGCCTGTGTTTTCCAATAGGACTTTTATGGTGTCACAACTTATATTTTAGTCTTTTATCCATCTTTTTAAAATGTTTTTTTAAAGTCTTTATTTTTTATTTTTTTAGAGGGGAAGGGAGGGAGAATGAGAGAGAGAGAATTATCAAATGTGGTTGCCTCTCATGCATCCTCCACTGGGGAATTGGCCCACTACCCAGGAATGTGCCCTGACTGGGAATCGGACCAGCAACCCTTTGGTTCGCAGGCTGTCACTCAATCCACTGAGCCACACCAGCCAGGGCCTTTTATCCATCTTGAGTTCATTTTTGTGTATGGTGTAAGTTGGTGATCCAGTTTCATTTTTTTGCATGTAGCTATCCAGATCTCCCAACACCATTTGCGGAAGAGGCTATTTTAGTCCATTTTATGCTTCTGCCCCCTTTGTCAAATATTAATTGATCATAGAGACTTGGGTTTATTTCTGGGTTCTTTATTTTGTTCCATTGATCTATGTCTGTTCTTATGCCAGTACCATACTGTTTTGATTACAGTGGCCTTGTAATATAGTTTGATATCTGGTATTGTGATCCCTCCACTTTCTCAAAATTGCTGTGGCTATTTGGGGCCATTTATGGTTCCATGTAAATTTTTGAAATGTTTGTTATAAATCTATGAAATATGCCATTGGTATTTTAATAAGGATTGTGTTAAACCCATAAATTGTTTTGGGTAATATGGACAGTCGGAGGATGTTAACTCTTCTAATCCATGAACACAGTATATACTTCCATTTATTTGTGTCTTCCTTAATTTCTTGCTTCAGTGTTGTGTAGTTTTCTGAGAATAGGTCTTTCACCTCCTTGGTAAGGTTTATTCCTATGTACTTTACTTTTCTGGTTGCTGTAGCAAATGGGACTTTTTTCCTGATTGCTGATTCTGACCTTTTGTTATTGGTGTATAAAAATGCCTTTGATTTCTGAATATTGGCTTTGAACCCTGCTGTTTTGCCAATTCATTTATTAGGTCGAGTAGTTTTAGGTGGAGTCTATAGGGTTTTCTATGTACACTATACTGTCATCTGCAAACCATGACAGTTTTGCTTCCTCCTTTCCAATTTGGATGCCCTTTATTTCTTTTTCTTGTCTGATTGCTGTGGCTAGTACTTCCACTAATATTTTGAATAGAAGTGGTGAAAGCAGACATCCTTGTCTTGTTCCTGCTATCAGTGGGAAAGCTTTTAGTTTTTGGTCATTGAGTATGACGTTGGCTGTAGGTCTCTCGTATATGGCCTTTATTATGTTGAGGAATGCTCCCTTTACTCCCACTTTGCTGAGTGTTTTTATCATAAATTGATGGTGTAGCTTATCAAATGCTTTTCCTTCATCTGTTGATATGATCATGTGATTTTTGTCTTTGCTGTTGTTTATGTGATGTATTACATTTATTGATTTGTGAATGTTGTACCATCCTGGCATCCCTGGGATTAATCTCACTTGATCATAATGTATGATCTTTTTAATGTATTGCTGGATGCAGTTTGCCAATATTTTGCTGAGGATTTTAGTATCTATGTTCATCAGTGATTTTGGACTGTAGTTTTCTTTCTTTGTTGTGTCTTTGTCTGGTTTTGGAATTAGGATGATGCTGACTTCATAAAAAGAGTTGGGGAGTCTTCTCTCTCCTTGGATTTTTGGGAATAATCTGTGAAGGATAGGGGTTAGCTCTTCCTTAAATGTTTTGTAAAATTGTCTTGTGAAACTGTCCAGTCTAGGACTTTGGTGTGCCAGTAGTTTTTGATTACAGCTTCTATTTCATCAGCTCCTATGTTGTTACTTGTCTGTTCAGGCCTTCTGCTTCTTCTTCATTCAGTTTTGGAGATTGTGTTTTTCTAGAAATTTGTCTGTTTCACCCTGGTTTTCAAATTACTTAGCACACAGTTGTTCTTAGTAATTTCTTACAATCCTTTGTATCTCTGTGGTATCAATTGTAATTTCTCCTCTTTCATTTCTGATTGTGTTTATTTGGGTCCTCTCTCTCTTTTTCTTGGTGAGTCTGCTTACAGGCTTGCTGATTTTGTTTATCTTTTCAAAGAAACAGCTCCTGGATTTATTGATCCTTTGGATTGTTGTTTTAGTCTCTATGTCTTTTAATTCTGCTCTGATCTTGGTTCCTTCCTTCCTTCTATTCACTCTGGGGTTTGATTTTTGTGGTTCCTTCAGTTCTTATAGCTGTAGGGTTCAGTTGTTTATTTGAAATGTTTCTATCTTTTTTAGGTAGGCCTGTATCACTATGATCTGGCCTCTCAGGACTGCCTTCGCTATGTTCCATAAGTTCTGGACTGTTGTGGGTTCATTTGCATTTTTTTCTAGAAACTTTTTGATTTCTTTACTGATGTCATTATTAACCCATTCATTGTTTAATAGCATGCTATTCAATCTCCATGATTTTGAGTGTTTTTGATTTTTTTCCTTGAGGTTAGTTTCTGGTTTCTATATATTTGGGTTCTCCTATGTTGGGTGCATATATGTTTACAATGTTTATGTCTTGAGTATTATGAAGTGTCCTTCACTGTCTCTTTATGGCTTTTGGTTTAAAGTATATATTTTCTGATATACATATTGCTACTTTTTCTGTCCGTTTGCTTGGAATATTTTTTTCCAAGCCTTCACTTTCAGTCTGTGTAGGTATTTTTTTCTAAGGTGGGACTATGGTAGGCAGCATATGTGTGGGTTATTTTTATTTATCCACTCAACTACCCTTTGTCTGGGTCATTTAATCCATTAACATTTAAGGTTATTATTGGTAGGTACTTACTCATTGTCATTTTACCCACTTTGTACCTGTGTTCTCTCTCTCACTCTTCTCTTTTTTTGAAAGATTTTACTTATTTATATTTAGAGAGCGGGGAAGGGAAGAAGAGAGGGAGAGAAATATCAATGTGTGGTTGCTTCTTTAGCGACCTCTAATGGGGACCTGGCCTGCAACACAGACATGTGCCCTGACTGGGAATTGAACTGGTAACCCTTTGGTTTGCAGACCGGCGTTCAATCCACTGAACAGCACCAGCCAGGGCTGCTTCCTGTTCTTATAGCAGTCCCTTTAGAATGTCTTGCAGTGCTGGTTTGGTGGAGATATATTCTTTCAGCTTTCTTTTGTCTGGGAAACTTCTTATTTCACCTTCCTTTTTAATTGAGAGCCTCTGTGGGTAGAGTAGTCTTGGTTGCAGGTCTTTGCTTTTCATTACTTGGAATATTTCTTGTCATTCTTTCCTGACCTGTATTGTGTCTGTTGAGAAATCAGCTGCTAGCCTTATTGGAGTTCCTTTGTATGTTACTTCTTGTTTCTTCCTTGCTGCTTTTAAGATTCTATTCGTCTTTAAAACTTGGCATTTTAATTATGGTGTGTCTTGGAGTAGACCTCTTTGGATTCCTCTTGATTGGGACCCTCTATGCTTCCTAAACTTGCATGGTTTTTTCCCTCTCCAGGTTTGGAAAGTTTTCAGTCATTATTTTTTCAAACAGGGTTTCTATCCCTTGTTCTTTTTCTTCTCCTTCTGGTATTCCTATGATTTGAATGTTGTTGCATTTCATTTTATCTTGCAGTTCCCT
The DNA here is from genome assembly GCF_022682495.2 of Desmodus rotundus. Lineage (NCBI taxonomy): Eukaryota > Metazoa > Chordata > Mammalia > Chiroptera > Phyllostomidae > Desmodus > Desmodus rotundus. The sequence continues at coordinate 109,288,993 of NC_071388.1, forward strand.
TAAGCTATCTTCATATTTTTTAGTCTTTTTTGTGCAGCTGCTCGAAAAAGCTGGTTTTTCTTTCTACCTTGTCTTCCAGCTCACTAAATCAGTCCTCTGCTTCATCCAGCCTGCTTGTAATTCCTTCTAGTGCATTTTCTTTTTTCCTTCAGAAATTGTATTCTTCATTTCTTCCTGGTTCTTGTTTATCGTTTCTATTTCCTTTTTCATACTGTTGTAGTTCTCATGTAGTGCCTTGTACTTATCTATGAGTTCCTTGAGCATCCTTATAACCATTCTTTTGAATTCCATATCTGATAGTTTGCTTGCCTCCAATTCATTTAGCTCTGGTAGTGTGGAGTCTTCCATTCCTTTTGGTTGCAGGTTCTTTCTTTGTCTCCCCATTTTAGGTGACTCTTTTTGTTTCTGTGATTCCTGATGCTCTGCTTTGCTAGTTGTCCTTTGTAGGTGAACTTCTATGTAGGAATTCTGTGGGATTCACTGGTGTGCTCTCTTTGATCTCTTTGTGTGGATGCTCTAGGGTTGTCCTTTCTTCAGTTTGTGGGGGCTCTCTTGTTGTACTTGGGTTTTACCTGTTGGTGGTTCCTTTGTTTGTGGGTTCTCTCCTTCAGTGGGTTTACTAGTGTTCACAACTCCCACCTTATCTTGTGTGTGATCCATGGCAGGGGGAAGGCAACATTAATTAAGACAGTGGGAGAATAATTTATGGGATTTAAAGTACCAACAAGTAGAGAACAGATAGGAGATCCTTTGGAGAAATACAGTGATAACCATGATATTTCACCCAACTAGCCACTTTTTATAAAAGGTGAAAAAGATAGAAGACTCTTATTAGAGGGGAGAAAGAATATGAGCTGAATCCAGAAAACATGGTGATGCTGCAAGTTTAGATGGTGAGATATAGTGAGAGTAAGGGATAGAAACTAGGCATAGTGTGTGAGAGAATTAAGTTAACCACAACAGTAATAAAGCTCAGGAAGACAGTGAAATGGGCCAAGACTAGGGAGGAGTGCTGTGTAGGACTTACATAATGTGGAACAACAATTATTTACAATAATACAGGAACAACAATTATGTGACAAAAAATATATGATCTGAATAAAAAGAATAGACAGTAAAAGACCAAGAGTAGTGTGTTATTGGAATACAATTGATGTGATAGTAGAAAAATTTAAGTGGAATGTGAAAGGGAGAACAAAAAAAACCATTCAAACAATGCAATTAAACAAAGAAAATGAAGAAAACTGAACAGAAAGAAGAGAAAAAAGTAGTAGAAAATAAAAATAAATGAAAGAAATAATAATAAAAATAGAAAATAAAATGCAAGTTCTGTAGGATAGCAAAGTGAAATTTTTCTCGGTTTCTCAGTTGTTGAGGTTATCCTTGTGATCTCTCTCTGGATCTGTAATTGGTCCTTTCACAGCTCCAGGTCTTATTGTCTCACACTTGGGGGAAGAAAGAAGCCTCCTGCTGACTTTAAACCCATCAAGCCTGTTCTTCTGGTTTTCCCGGATGCTGAAGACAGAGTGGGGCTGGGCTTCGATTTTTTTCCTTTCCTGTGGTTTTGCGCCACACCCACTGTCCATCTGCGCCAGGACAGTGCCTTTAATCCACCACGTTGTACCGCCTGTGAGGTGCATTGATTAGAAGCAACTTGCACCCGTCCTCCTCCTCCTCTGCTGTGCTGGGTACTGTGCACTCTCAAAGTCCTTTCAGGGCTGTTTAGTTCCCCTATTAAATTAAGTCTCTCTGAGGACTGCTATCCCTTTGAGCCCCTATTGCTCTCCTCTGATCAGTCAGTGTGGGCACCCCTCCTCCTCCCTCTCGCTGAATATGACCATTTTAACAATGTTGATTCTTCCAATTCATTAACGTGGACTATATATCTATTCCATTGTGTCTTCAATTTCTTTCAACAAGGCTTTGTAGTTTTCAGAGTATAGGTCCTTCACCTCCTTTGTTAAGTGTCTTTCCAGGTATTTTATTCTTTTTGTTGCGATTGTAAGTGGGATTATTTATTTCTCTTTCTGATATTTTATTGTTGCTATTTGGGAATGCAACAAAATTTTTATATTCATTTTGTATCCTGCAAATTTGTTGTATCTGTTTATTGTTTCTAATAGTCTTAAGGTGGAGCCTTGAGGGTTTTCTATGTATGGAATCATGTCATCTACTTCTTTATTCTCATTTGGATGCCTTTTATTTCTTATTCTTTACTGATTGCTCTGACCAGGACTTCCAGTATCCTGTTAAATAACAATGGCGAGTGTAGACATTCTTGTTTTGTTCCTGATCTCAGAGAGAAGGCTGTCAGTTTTTCAACACTGAATATATTAGCAGAGGGTTTGTCCTATATGCCCATTACTAAGTTGAGATACTTTCCTTCTCTATCTATTTTATTGAGTGTTTTAATCATAAATGGAGGTTGTGCCTTGAGAAATGCTTTTTCTGCATCTATTGATATAATCATATGATTTTTATCATTTATTTGGTAATGCTGAATGATTTGTGGATGTTGATCCATTCTAACATCCCTGAGATGAACTCTGCTTAATTGCGATGTATGATCCTTTTAATGTATTTGATTTGCTAGTATTTTTTTAGGAATTTTTGCATCTATGTTCATCAGAGTTACTAGCCTGTAATTTTCTTTTCTGTGTGTATAGTCCTTGCTGGGTTTTGGTATCAGGGTAATGTTGGCCTATTAAAATGAGTTAGGAAGTAGTCCTTTTCCTTCAGTTTTTTTTTTTTTGGAAGAGGTTGAGAAGTATAGGTGTCACAGGTGGGCACAAGTGACCAGGTTCTTGGTGATTGCAGACAAAGAATTGAACTGAATACAGAGTTTATAGCAGAAAGAGAGACAGCAGACTTATTAAGTGATTGTACCCTCCACAGAACATGGGAGTAGGCCAACTCTGAGCAGAGATTGACCTCAGGGGCTAGAGGGATTCTATTCTTATGGGGTGCATATTTCCTGGCTAGTTTTGGCGGGCTTTTATTGTGCATGTACAAGTAGTTGTATTACTTTAAAGCGACTGTGTATGTTGTCTCCCATGATTTTTCTTGATTGGCCACCAGGGAAGGGGGTTGCACAATGTTAATTTATTATAATGCTATTATAATGAAGCAGGGGTCATGTAGCATCATCTGTTCAGGTGCATTCATGAGTCACCAGGATTCAGCGCTTTCCCAGAAAGCGGGAACAACTGGTCTTAGAAGAGGGTCTGTGTCCTGTATCATTGTGCTTTATCTTAGCCCTGGGGCACTTCCAGAGTTTCCTCCTTCCTGACTATCTCTTGCCCCATAGGTATTTTAAATCTTTTTTGGATGTGTGGTAGAATTCACCAGAGGAGCTATCTGGTACAGGACTTTTACTTTTTTAAGATATTTTTTATTGCTTTTTCAATTTCCTCCGAGTGATTGGTGTATTCAGGATTCCCAGTTCTTCATGGTTTAGTCTAGACAGGTTGTATTTTTCTTCTAGGTTATTGAATTTGGAGGCATATAGCCTTTCATAGCATTCTTGTGTAATCATTTGTATTTCTATGGTGTCCATTTTAACTTCTCATCTTTCATTTTTAATTTTATTTGAGCATCTTCTCTTTTTTCCTTAGAGAGGTTAACCAGAGGTTTGCCAATTTTGTTTATTTTCCCAAAGAGTCAGCTCTTTGTTTTTATTAACTTTTTCTATTGTCTTTTTGTTTTATATTTTATTTCTGCTCTGATTTTTACTTTTTATTTCTTTTTACTGACTTTAGGCTTAATTTGTTCTTCTTTTTCTAGTTATTTAAGGTTAAATATTAGATTGTTTATATGAGATTTTTATTGTTTATTGAGGTAAGTCTGTAATGCTGTAAACTTCCCTTTTAGTACCACTTTCGCTGTGTCCCCTAAATTTTGCTGTGTTGTATTTTCATTTTCATTTGTTTCTATGTATCTCTTGATCTCTCCTTTTATTTCTGTTTTGACCTAGTAAGTTTTCAGTAGCATGTTGTTGAAACTCCACATATTTGTGGGTTTGTTTTTCAGAGTTAGTCCTGTATTTAATTTCCAGTTTCACACCATTGTGGCCAGAAAATGTTTGCTGTGATAACAATTATCTTAAATTTGTTGAGACCAGTTTTTGCCCCAGCGTATGATCTATCCTTGAGAATGCTTTGTGTTCACTTGCAAAGAATGCGTATTGTGTTCTGGGGGAATGGAAAGTTCTACAATTATTGAGTAAGTCCATTTGGTCTAAGGGATGGTGGTACTATCATCTGCAGTTAGGTGGAAAGCAGAATGTCTCTAATGAGTAGATTTGCAAGCAAAGTATTCAAGGTGCCATCTCATTTATTTGCTGCCTAAATGGTGAAATATGAAAGGAGAGAGAAAAAGCAAACGCCAAACTTAAAAAAAAATCTAGTTCTTGAGGGTTTAAAAAAGTTGTCAGCCTCTTCCAACAACAACTAATAACTAAAACTGGGAGTATTGGAGAGTAAATTTTGTAAAGGAGAAGAGTAGTAAACTCAAAAACCATCAGTGTAAATGTCCAAAATAAAACTCAGAAAAAAGACTGAAACTAATGAGCAGTGCATTAGTGAGCTGTGGGATAAGTTCAAGCAGTTTAATAGGTGTGTCTTCAGAGTTCCTGAAGAATAAGAAGGGAAGATAGAAACAAAGAAAGAAAAAAAGAGTTTGAAGAAATAATGGCTATAATTTTTCTAAATTTGATAAAAACTATCAACCTCCATTTCCAAGAAACTCCATGAACCCCAAGCACAGGAACTATAAGGGAAACTACACCAAGGTACATCATATAATCTAATTGCTTAAAACCAGTTATTAAAAAACAATCAGAAAATCCTTACAAAGGAGCCAGAGAACACAGTTTATACAGGGAATGTAGAGGAATATAACAGCAGATTTCTTATTAAGAACCATGCAAGCCAGAAGAAGTGGAACAACATGTCTAAGAAATATAAGAAAAAACAATGCCCTAGAATTCTATAACCAGCAAAAAGATCTTTTAAAAATAAAAGTGAGATTCTTTTTCAGATATAGGGATTCTGAAAGAATGCATCACTAGCAGACTTATCACTATAAGTCATGTTAAAAGGAAATCCTTAAAGAAGAGGACAGTACAAATGGGCAAAGGACCTAAACAGACACTTCTCCAAGGAGGACATACAGAAGGCCCAGAGACATATGAGAAGATGCTCAGCATCACTAGTCATCAGAGATGCAAATTAAAACCACAATGAGATACCACTTCACACTGGTCAGCATGGCCATCATAAACAAATCAACAAAAAACAAGTGTTAGAGAGGATGTGGAGAAAAGGGAACCCTAGTACACTGTTGGTGGGAATGGCAGATTGATACAGCCACTGTGGAAAACAGTATGAAATTTCCTCAGAAAACTGAAGATGGACTGCCTTTCAATCCAGCAATCCCATTGCTAGGACTATACCCTAAGAATATTGAATTACGAATTCAAAAGGACTTATGCACCCCAATGTTTATAGAAGTGTTATTTACCATAGCCAAGTGCTGGATATAGCTTAAGGACCCATCAGTAAATGAGTGGATCAAAAAACTATGGTACATTTACACAATGGAATACTATGCAGAAGAAAGAAAGAAGGAGGTCCTACCTTTTGCAACAGCATGGATGTATCTGGAGAGCATTATGCTAAGTGAAAGTGGTGAAAGAGAAATACCATATGATCTCACCTATAAGTGGAACCTAATCAATAAAACAAAACAAGTGAGCAAAATAAAACCAGAGACTTGGAGATAAAGAACAAACTGACAGTGACCAGAAGGGAGGGGCGAGGGGATAACAGGGGAAAGAAGGGGAAGGGGCAAGCAAAGGAACACAAATAGAGGACTCATGGGCATGGACAATGGTGGGGGATTGACTGGGAGTGGGTGGGATAGGGTAAGGGTAAGCAATAGGGAAAAAATTGGGACAACTGTCCTGCACCACAACACATTTTTTAAAAAAGAAAGAAAAAGACAATAATACTAGTTAGAAATCTGCATCTACTACACAAAGGAATAAAGAACTGTGAACTATTTGGTTGGCCACAAATTTTGTTTCTTTTTTTCTCTTAAGATAGCTCTAGTAGTACTTAGTTCTCTTTAATTTCATTTGAAACAATTTTGTTAGATTGTATTTTGACAGCTGTCATATCAACATGCATTTAAAAAACTTAGCAAAATTGGTGAATTTTTGTGCATTACTTCAAGAAAGGTAAAAATACAACTGGCAAACAAAGATTTGTGCAGTGTATGGAGAAGGTACTGTAACTGATAGAGCATGTCAAAAATGGTTTTGTGCTGGAGATTTCTTACTGGAAAATGCTCCATGGTTGGATAGACCAGTTGAATTTGATAGCGATCAAACTGAGACATTAATTGAGAAAAATCAACATTATATCACATGGGATATAGCTGACATACTCAAAATACCCGAATCAATAAAGTTACTGATGAAAATGAAAAATGTGTCTTTCATTTTACTGAAAAAAACTAAACAGACTTTTTGACCAACCCATTACATTGGTAAATATAAAAGATTTTTATTTTTTATTTTTTACATTCTTTTTTCAAAAGGGAGAATTAATTGCTAAGTTCTGGAGATGGATAGTGGTTATGGTTGCACAACAGCGTGAGTGTAGTTAATGCCACTGAATTCTGCACTTGAGTGGTTAAAATAGTAAATTTTGTTACATATATTTCATCACAGCAAAAATAACTGTTTAAAGGAAGCATACTGTATTGTGGAGTTTATAAAACAATAATAAATGTAATAAAAATAGCACAAAAGTCAAGAAGGTAGAAATGGAAGTACACTGTTTTAAGGTTCTTGCGTTATACATGAAGTGGTGTAATATGACTTGACAGTAGTTTTGATAAGTTAAAACAGCCACTAAAGCAACCACTAAAATAACACAACAAAAAACGTTATGGCCAATAAACTAATATAGAAAATAAAATAGGATCATGAAAAATAACCCTAAAAAAGGCAGAAAAAGGAAAACAGAAATAAGTAACAGATGGAGCAAATAGAGAATAAATAGAAAAACGTCTAAACACTCTTGATTAAAAGGCAAAAATTGTAAAATTTTTAAATGAAGAACCAAATTACGCTGTAAACAAAATTAAATGTTTGGGTGCAAATAGGTTGAATGTAAAAAAATGTAAAATATATATAACTATGCTAATACTAAGCAAGAGACAGCTGGAGTGGCTACACTAATATTGGGAAAAGTAGATTTCAGAGCAAAGAACATTACCAGGATTATTTTATAATGATGAAGGAATAATTATAATAATTTTAAATGTTTATGGCCCTAATAACAGTTTGGAAACACATGGAAAAAATTGACAGAATTGAAAGAAGAAATAGATTAATTCACAATTATATTCAGAGATTTTATTACCTTTTTCTCAATAATTGATAGAATAAGTAGACCCAAAACCAGTAAATATATAAGCTTAACACTATCATCCAACTTGAATTAATTGATATTTAGAATACCACCCAGTAACAGCAGAATACACATTCTTTTCAAGTTCATACAGAATATTTGCTATGACAGATTCAATTTTGAGCCATACAGTAAGTCCCAGTGAATTTAAAATGAGCCCTGGCTGGTGTGGCTTAGTGGATTGAGCACCAACCTGAGAACTGAAAGTTCATTGGTTTGATTCCCAGTCAGGACACATGCCTGGGTTGTGGGCCAAGTCTCCAGTTGGGGGAATGTGAGAGGCAACTGATCAATGTGTCTCTCACCCGTTGATGTTTCTCTCCCTCTCTCCCTCCCTTCCCCTCTCTTTAAAAATAAATAAAATCTTTTAAAAAACTTAAAAAAATAAATTAAAAATGATTCAGGTCATATAAGCTATGTTCCATTACCGCAGTGGAAATAAATTAAAATTATTAGAAGAAAGATTTTGGAAACTCCCAAATATTTGAGAACTAAGAAACCAATCCTAATTATTTTTTTAAAAAAGGAAATTCATATTTTGAATTGACTAAAAATAAAAACTGACTTGTTTATATATTTTGAATTTTCTGTATATTATGTTTTAACATCTTAAAAAACTTTCTAACTTGGAAGAGATGCCCATTCCTGAGCTAGCCAATTCTTAAAATAGCCAGTAGTATCCAGGAGCAGTCTTTGATCTGGAAACTAACCAATCCAGTGCCACACCTCCTCTACTTGACTCCTATCTGGGAGGCAATATTCCTCTTCAGTAATCATCCCAGGGCCAAGTGCTAGGCAACTAGAGACCACTTTTATAGTTTAAGGCCCATTGAAATTATTCAATCTAGCCAATCATAAAGAGTTTATCCTGCTTTGCCTCGCCTCGCCTCTCTGAGAGACTCCAAAAAATGTTTTAGCCTCAGCTTTGCCCTTGTTCCCACTTTCTGCCTGCTGACCACCCTGAAGCTTCCCCCATGTGGTCCTACGGGGTGTGGTGTGGTGTGCCTCCTGTTTCTAGGAACTGTGAGCTTAATAAACTTTTGTTTTCTTAAGTCTGTGCTGTGTTTCCTTTTGTGGTTGCACCTGAGTGACCATTACAGAAAAGAACACAGAACAAAAACCAACATATCAAAATGTGGGGGATGCAATCAATTCAGTATATAGAGGGAAATGTATGGAATTAGACAATATTATAAAAGAAGAAAGAGCTCAAATCAATGACCTCAGTTTTGAATTTAAGAAAGAGCAGACCAAATAAAACACAAAGGAAGCAAAAGAAAAATGACAAAAGCCAAAGCAGAAAAATCAATGACATAGGAAACAAAATACAACAGAGAAAGCCAATAAAACTGAAAACTGGTCCTTTAAAAAAAATCAATAAAATCGGAGAACCAAGATGGTGGTGTAGGTAGACACACTGCGCCTCCTGGCACAAGCAGAACTGACAGAAAATCAAACGGCAAGGAAGTCCGACACCAAGTAGATAAAAAAGAAACATACATCCAGACCGGTAGGAGGGGCGGAGACGGGCAGCTGGGCTGGAGAGGACTCGCGTGGATGTGGCGGGACCCAGACTGGCGGAGTGTGGGACGAACGGGGCAGGAGTCTGACCACTAGCAGACCCTGTGGCCCTACATTCGCGCACAGATAAACCGAGAGGGCCAGACTCAGAGTGGCGGAGAACAGGGCAGGCAGAGCGGCGGGTAGCACCCTGTGGCCCCACATTCGCGCACAGATAAACCAGGATGAACGGCGGGGAGCGAAGCAGACCGCATAACCCAGGGCTCCAGCTCGGGGAAATAAAGCCTCAAACCTCTGATTGAAAACGCCCGTGGGGGTTGGGGCGGCAGCAGGAGAGAATCCCAGCCTCACAGGAGAGGTCGTTGGAGAGACCCACAGGGGCGTAGAGCATGCACAAGCCCACCTGCTTGGGAACCACCACCAGAGGGGCCCAATTTGATTGTGGGTAGCAGAGGGAGTGGCTGAAATCCGGTGGAGAGTGGAGCGGTCACCATTGCTCCCTCTCAGCCCCTCCCCCATGTACAGTGTCACAGCGCAGTGACCAGCACTACGCAGCCCCAGGGAACACCTAAGGCTCCGCCCCTTTAAGTAACAGATGCGCTTAGACAAAAAAAAAAAAAGAAGAAAATGGCCCAAATGACAGAACACTTCAAAGCTCCAGAAAAAATACAACTAAGCAAGGAAGAGATAGCCAACCTATCGGGTGCACAGTTCAAAACACTGGTTATTAAGACGCTCACAGAATTGGTTGAATTTGGTCGAAAACTAGATGAAAAAATGAAGGCTATGCTAAGAGAAACAGGAAAATGTGCAGGGAACCAATAGTGATGAGAAGGAAACTGGGACTCAAATCAATGTTATGGACCAAAAGGATGAAAGAAACATCCAACCAGAAAAGAATGAAGAAACAAGAATTGGGAAAAATGAGGAGAGGCTTAGGAACCTCCAGGACATCTTGAAACGTTCCAACATCCGAATTATAGGGGTGCCAGAAGGAGAAGAGGAAGAACAAAAAATTGAAAACTTATTTGAACAAATAAGGAAGGAGAACTTCCCTCAGCTGGCCAAGGAAATAGACTTCCAGGAAGTCCAGGAAGCTCAGAGAGTCCCAAAGAAGCTGGACCCAAGGAGGAACACACCAAGGCACATCATAATTACATTACCCAAGATTACACAGATGGAGACAATCTTTTTTTTTTAATTTTTTAATTTTAATTTTGTATTGTTATTCAATTACAGTTCTGTGCCTTTTCTCCCCATCCCTCCACCCCACCCCAGCTGAACCCCCCTCCCTCCCCCACCTGAACTCTCCCCCTTGATTTTGTCCATGTGTCCTTTATACTACTTCCTGTAATCCCCTCTCCTCACTGTCCCCTCCCCACTCCC